>NC_141769.1:13992500-15242500 GCF_051362555.1 Lingula anatina
TGTGTTTGCTATATGTTTTTGCAGGTGTTGGGTTTGCACTGTCTTACGGACCAAGCATTGGAGTGGTTGGACAGTGGTTTGAAAAACGCCGCGCACTTGCCAATGGAATCGCTGTGGCTGGGTCCAGTGTGGGTCAGTTTGTAATCCCACCTTTGGTCAGGTAAAGGTTCCTATCATTTCTCTGACTAGTGAATATATATATGTTAAGCATATCATTGCAGACCGGTTCACTCATTATTACATCCAAATTCAACAAATTGAGGATCCTTTCATATTCAGAATAAGGGAATCATAGCCACGACAGGTGGTAATACTCATATTATAATAGAACAGCAACAATATTTGCCTCTTATTATTGCTTTGCAGATTTTTAATAGACGAATATTCATTCCGGGGAGCATTCCTTATCCTTGGTGGACTGTCTCTACACATCACTGTAGCAGGAGCTTTGTACAGACCAATGAAACACGTGGACATAAAATATACGTCAAGTGATACCAGTAGCCATTCTGTTGAAAAGACCACTCAATGCGTTAAAAAGTTAAGCGATGAAATGTCCGATGAATTAAACTGTGGCACATACGAGAGGGGCATGGTGTTACAACCCATGGCGAGCACTGAACAGCAAGATGAAACATCCCTTCGTGTTTGTGAAATGCGTGCATCTCACCCTGTTGATGACGTCATACATAACACGGGAAATTATGAGAATAGACCGCCATACTTGACACTTGAGCCTTGCAAGCCACTGACACAATCAAATTCTTCGGAAAAGAAAAAGAAAGTACCTATATTTGATTTCAGTTTATTGTTAGATTTCACATTTGTGCTGTTATTTTTTACCAACGTTTTCGGTCAGTTTAGTTATACTAATCAATTTATATTCATGCCAGCCGCTGCTAAAAGCATCGGGGTGGATGTCATGGCGTCAGCGATGTTGGTGTCCATCGCAGGAGGTAGCGATCTGATTGGTCGAATTGTTATTGGCGTCATCACAGACTACCGCTTTATGGGAAGCTGTCAGATAATGGGGATAACTTTACTGGCCGGTGCTGCAGCCTCAATCGGGGGATCGTTTGCAACGACCTTTGCAGGTTTAATTTGCAGCATTCAGTACATTAAGTTATAATAGACCACCTCTTGTATCAGTAAGTAAATAATTGCCTTCAACATTATCAGACTCATGTGGTGACACCTTTCCACAAATTATCTTATCAATCGTAAGTAATGAAAATAACATTGTGAGAACTTTATCTTATTATTTTAAAAGTGAAGAGCTACATTTTAAATTCAGGATTTGGCGTGTACGCATCACTGTATGGATTACTCGGGGGTGCATTTATTGCCCTGTATCCCGTGACAATGGCCGAAGTTCTTGGAGTGGGTAGGCTGAACCACGCCTTAGGCCTCGTCCTTCTTGGCACGATCGTTGGCTCTCTTGGCGGACCACCAACCATGGGTAAGGTGTTAAACTTCTGGCAAAGTCAAATATAAATTTGAAAAATGTTGCCTGTTGTTTTTTTTCATTGAATATACCGTGTTTAATTGAAATCCTTCATGTTTTAAATCTGTACATGCTATTATATTATAATATGTACTTGTACATGTATTATTATAATATAATAGCATGGGAACCGTTCAATATTTCGATTATCAATTGTTTTAATTGGAAAGAATATTCCTTTTTAGTGAAAGGCAAACCATTTGAAAAATAAAGATTCAAATGTTTCAGGAATGGTTGCGGACACTGTAGGAAACTATGCCTGGATTTACCGTATATTTGGAGCTGCAATGTTCGTAGCTTCCTGTCTAGACTTTCTGTTGGTACGTACTTTGCACAAGCGAAAGAGTGTTGCCGCACATACCGGTTGTGTTAACTGAGATGATTCACATATGATTCAGTGGAAAATAAATCACGGTTAGATCCTTTTTCTTGAAATGCTTACAATCAAACACAGAGTACCGAAAAGACAATAAAGATAAGTTAAACTGTTATGTAACAAAAATTAAACGATAATGAAATAGTGGGAGTTAAAACAATTCCCTTAATCGGTACATATAAAACCTGCTGTTGGATTTAAATGTTTTCCAAATGAGCACTTCTTTTCGCTACTGTTTTTTTTTTAATTTATTATTTTTTTTCAATAGAGCATAGAAACTCTTACTATAATTTTGCGACATTGTAGTATAAACTAGTCAATTTCACTCGTGACGGTAAAAATGAAATGGGTTTACAAATCATAATTTCCTCAACAACTTTTTATTGGAAGTAGGTCTACCTTTGTAATTAAGAATAATTTGTTGAAAATGTTGAAAGGATTTTTTCACTGTTTTATAATCTGTTCTGCTTTTACCTTAAAACGCTTCAACTCGACATCGTCTGGCACAGACACAAGATGTGTAACTCCATCGACAAGTTGTATAACCTAGTTTGAATAAAACAAATCTTGAAACAATATTGATGTTCTTCAGAGAATATGTCATTAACTGCGCTGTGTTCATGAAAAAAAAAACACTCCATGATTCATGATCTGTAAATGAGACAGATGGCACTGCTTCCCCTCAAGACATATTCCAGTAACCTTCCAGCTTGTACGAAAGGTCAAGTGTTAAATAAAATGATACCTACTACCTAACCTGTGTTACTAATTTTGGCAGTGCACCTGAGAAATTTATTATGTTCAATTCATTTTCACAAATGCATACAAGTGGCAACAAAATTATCATATTTTTCTTTTTCTTTTCTTTTTTCTTTTTTGTGAACATTGATATTATATTCTTTCAAAACCAGCATGCATGAATAAATACATATAATACCTTTTCCGTTCTTCACAAGTTTTGTCCTCAAAACTTACATAAATAAAAACACAGTAAAATGCTTTAGATGCATATAACTGAATTTAGGCATATATTTCCCAAACAGTTGAAACAGAACTATTTGACATGTTTTGCTCATGCGCAATTATTAGAGGCTTAGTGTCGGCGTAATGTCGGGAGTTTGGTGAACACAACTCTGGTTCAAGAATCAAGGTCACATAGGGCACCCTACATACACATACCGCATATATGATACAGGTAAATAAAATAGGTCAAGTTTGTCCGTTTTAACAACCTGTACACAAGTTAACGAGCGTTATCCGTAACTTCTTTTATATATTACCACATACAATGTCGGCCTTTTCTGAGCGCATGAATCAGATTAAGAAGGAGGCATTTGTGGCTATGGGTATTTCTGTAGGGATACGACTGCGCCTATTCGACGCCATGGCGGAGATGGACCGGCCGGTCACAGCGACAGAATTGGCGACGAAAACGACATGTAAAGAGAGGTATGACAAGGCACATTTGTCGAAGCACCTAATAGGGGCCCATTCATAATCCGAGTTATTTTAGTGTTACACGTGCCTCACCTTCCCGTTAAACTATAAGCGTGTTTAATTTTTCAGTCAACTGTTTAATATTAGAAGTAGCCTATTGTTCAGTCATAGGTACAAATGAACTTTTGGGTTTGTTGATGTTCCTGTCGTACCTCCCATACGTCTTATAACCTACCACTACGTAGCTTATTTATTTATTTATTTTTATTTGAGATATATTCAACAGTGGTTAGGTTTCATGGCGTGCAGCGATATAATAAATTTGGAAGAAGATGAATCGGGAGAAGAAAAATTTTCCATTCCAAGCGACCGATTGCCTCACCTCTCTACTGACACTGGAGATACTAACGCGATGTGGATGTACGGGCTGCCTATCCTCACTGGTGTCCAGTGCCAACTGGAGAGCTGCTTCCAAAAGGAGGGGCCAAACGGTTAGCTTGATCAAGGAGTTGTGTTTCATATCAGAATAACTTTGTTCCCAGTGTGTGTGTGGCAAATTGCTATAACGAGGGAGGGAAGGTCGGTGAACTTGCTGATTAATATTTTAAATGATCTACACGGTCGATGAATGGAGAATTGGAATAAGCGGGTTGGGTGATTAGCATGATTAAAACTTCTTTGCTTATTATTATTAATTACAATGAAACAAACCCGCTTAAAAGAGAGAGGGAGGGGGAGGGAGATGTCATATAGATTAAATGTTGAAAATGTATGTAGAGTATGCAGCTGGAAAGTTATTTCGAGGTTAAAATGTACTGTGTGTTAAGCTGAACGTTGATGGCAAACTAAAGTGAAGTCACGTTTATTTCTTCTGCAGTATTTTCGATGCATATTGACATATTGGTATATTTTATTTATCGTCCCCTGCCTTGCAGCCCATTGGCAAAACAAAACAAATATTAGCAATTATCAGAATAATCGTGTGGGCATGTTTGCCTAAGGGACCGAGTTTTAATTTCTGAGTCGGCTAAGATATGTGATGATGTGGCAGTAGCTATGCAAATTTCAAATAGGTCACAGAGTGAGAGAAAATAGAAAGAAATCGATATATGAAAAATGTATTGATTTGCAGGACGATGTTTACTCTATTCTTTTGTCATTGTTCATGCAGTTGTTGTATTTCATCAACAGGCATACCACACGAATCATATGGCGGATTTAACGAGTTCCTCGACCTATATGGCAGATATGGATATGCTGAAAAGCTGATAGAAAATACTCTGATGGAGGTGCCTGATGTAGCAAAACAATTAGGTAGACCTTTGAAAACTCATGATATGCGCAGTGATAAATGTGTAAATGAATAATTAATACCTTGAGGAATTCAGTTTTTTATTTTTTAAATTTGAATGAACTTGAATTCCATACGTCTTAGGCTGTTCAATGACCACTTGCCTACGATCATAATTTAATATTCTAAGAGATTAAACACTACATTGATCTCAGGAAGTTTATTTAAGACGAACCATTGTAATGGGAAAAGTTTTAAGCAAATGTTTTAACACAAATTCATTTTAACAATGTTTAAAATGTGTTTTAACATTTAAAAATGTGTTAAAACAAATTTTATTTTCAGAACAGGGTATATTGATGTGTGAAATTGGATGCGGCACGGGGTTTCTACTCCAGACGATGGCTAAGAAATACCCCAGGAGTCAATTTCTTGGCCTTGACATTGCAGCCCGTGCCATTGATTCCGCCAACAAGGAAGCCAGAGAAAATGGGATAAAAAATGTGCAGTTTGAAGTCCATGACGCGCAGCAGCTCCCCTCTGACTGGACAGAAAAGTATGATTACGTTTTCCTGACAGATGTCATCCATGACGTGCCCAATCCGAAAAAAGTTTTGCAAGAAATAAAGCGCGTCTTGAAACCTGCTGGCACTGCTTCAATTCAAGATTTTCCATTACGCCGCAGAGTTGCAGATAATCTCAAGTCCCCTAGTGCCAACACTGGTTATTTAGTTGGTATGTTCTACTGTATCCCCGCCTGTATGAACTTCGGCGGACCCGGGTATGGACCTGCGTGGGGAGTAGAGAATTGGGTTGAAGTTATGAAAGACGTGGGTTTTAACGTAAAACTCTGTATGGAGAACAGTGCTCACTTCGTATGCTCTAAGTGAATGAATATTTCACTGAGAAAGACATTTTTAACATTTAACTTCCAATGTCAATGTGATTTCATTATTGTGTGCTGTAGCCTATTTGTACACCAACGAGCTTAATTTCTTGCTTCCTACGCTGAATTTATTCACGATTGGGATAAGATCCTCTGCCCTGTCTCAGATTTTAAAATATTTCAAAGGAAAGCCTTCGAAATTTCGAAAATATGTCCTGGGGTACAAAAGTTGGATCGAGAAATCGGATAAGCCCAAGTAGTGTCAACACTGGTTATTTAGTGAGTATGTTCTACTACATCCTCGCCTGTATGGACTACCTGCGTTACCCTCTACCATGGCGACAGATCGATTTTCACGATATTCACAGATATGTCTTTAGATAAAGAGACAGACATTTGATTCTCTGCGCGTCCAGATTTAATTGTTTCCATCGGCCAAAAGTCACAGGGTGGCTTTTTGAAATTTGCCTTTAATTTCTGCCTCCCTGGTAGAAGGTAGACCTGCGTGGGGAGTAGAGAATTGGGTTGAAGTTATGAAAGACGTGGGTTTTAACGTAAAACTCTGTGTGGAGAACAGTGCTCACTTCGTATGCTCACTATGCTTCTTATATTGAAATGTTCGTAAGGAGAGACTAAGGAAGTTCGAAAATATGTTTCGAGGTACGAAAATTGGACTGAAAACTTATGCTTGTACTAGGGGTACTAGGTCCAAAATCATATGTTGAATTAATTACACAATGTTATATAATGTGTATGTGAGTTTTTCATTTTCCTACTATTTACAGTTTTCTTGGAAAACACTCGTAAACAATTATCGTTCATCAGTGTATATTAATTATCTACATATTAAAGCCAGGAAATGCGAATAAAGCAGCGCAATTTACGAAAAAACTGAAGTCTGCATCCGCTTTAAGAGTGTTAATCAAGTAGGTTAAACGTGAGATTTGCCAGAACAGCGCCTAACATCTCTCCGCAATGACGATGGGCATTTTTGTGAAGTATTGGTTTTTGTTGTCATGTCTTCCATGGGCCTGTGACTTACATGGGTTTTCAGCCGCTCCAGGTAAGAGATAAAACTTTTCCACTTGCATTTTCAGTTCTTTATAAGTATCGAATTTAATAAAATTGTAGGAATTAAAAACCGTAGGTGTTAGCCAAATCTTGAAATTGACCTAATTTTCCTGTAGAAACAAAGCGCTGATGCAAGAACGCACTACGCCTTCTTCATACTCAAAGTTGACTGCTTTACGTATGATAGTGTTTTCTTTTACGCATTTTTGACTACCTACGAAAACGATCTGGGGTCCTTTATTTCTTATTCGACAAGACGCACGAAAAAAAAAAAACTTAACAAAACAATTAGCCGAGTGTTATTTTTAATTGTCTTTTCGTATTGTACTTCATCATTGTTGAACAAAATGTTAAGGTAGTAGAGAGCATTTCGTAATGCGAATGTGGACTCGGTGACAGAACAGAGGAAATTGTGTGAAGATCGAGCTATGTAGCACTCGTAAAATGGTTAAAAGGGGCCTATATGATAGTTAATACCCACGTAAAAGTGTACGTGACATTATACAGATGGTTTCAGAGCGCGTTCTATGTTTAGCGATTTCAAACTAGGTCCTTTATATATTTCACGTCTTAAGTATAAGTGTTACTTTAATTTTACATAAAAAAGATTGCGATATTTTTCTTGGAGTTATGCAGGTTATTTTTTTTAAACATTGGCACTTTCAGTGTGTTACTTGGAAGTCACATGGGACAGAAACTCTGTGAATGTCCGTAGTAACAATACGTTTTAAATATTTTGTACACACCACAAAGAAAAAAAAAAATGTTACTTAACAATCTCAAACTACCACGAGTTATTCTTATGACTTAAACATTTCTTTCAATAATTTTGGCCATGTATTTCAGTAGAAGATTGGAGCTAGGTGTCAAGGCCTAAAACTGGTATTATATTGTCATGTATTGTCAGTCTTCCTACGTACGGACGCCTGTCCTTTTGACTAGCTTGTTCCTACTTCTTACTGCAAGTAAGGAAACGCCGAAAAGGGAAGTAATATCTTCAGGCATGAAGGTGTGTTTTATCTCAAACCTTGTTTTCATTACGCAGGCTCCCGCTCCAGATACAGGCCGAACCTGGGTCGTCTGGAGGCGATACAAGGCAGTTCGTGCCCCGGAAACAGGGTCCCTGAACTTGTATTGGGCTACACTACACCGTGTTCGGGGGAACGGTTTTTCCAACTGAGGTAATTGAGAACGAAATAGAATCAGTGTCACTTGCAGTTGGATATTAAAGAGCATTACGTTTTCTTCTATCTTTTTCTCTTTTTTTCTTTGGGACTGGGTTGGCGGAGAAGATACGATGTAGCGTTAACTAAGAGTATTGTTAAAGTCATGTATTCTCCACAATTATTAAAATGTCCCTAATTCAAGTCAAACATGCGTCTTTTTAGGGAATTTCACTTCAACAATTGTCAGACGTGTTCCCGTGTGCTGGGTGACAAGATAACGTTATACTCCTGCTGGTGTTGTCCCGGCGACCACGCCACGCTCAGCCAGTGTATCGAGTGCGACAGACAAGGGGGTGGGAGGAGGCGTGCCAGGCTCCGCGATGACTGGTTCTAAAGACATTTCTGTCTGCTCCTACGGCAAATATGATTTCATAGATTTATGTAAATGGAGACAGAGGGGACGTGGCAGACCAATGAATGGATTTGCAAACCTATAAAAGATACACCTTTCTTTTTGTTGTTCGCATTCTAGTAGGAGGAAGTTGTTTATCGATTGGTACTTTCTAGTATGAATAGATAGCTGTTGCTTAATATATATATATATATATTTACATATGTGATTTGTTTTGAAATCACTAGCTTTTTAGTTATAATTCGAACTGTGGCAGCCATAATTAATAATTCGAATAATACATAATGAAATAATCCAGAAATCTGTCACATTAATATACACATAAAAAATTGGTGCATTGAAATACTAGTATTTCAAACAACACTGAAGTCAGCAACGGTGTGCGCTAAAACTGGTATGACCTGAACAACAAACTAAAGTTGAAACAGATTCCACCTTAAAAGATATCACAACAAGCGCTCGTTCTTCCACTCGAGTAATTTTTATTTTGGAAATTCTTTCGTGCCAAAATATACATTTTGCCCTTCCATCGATGTTTTCTTTTCAAACTGTGCCAGTTATTTTTTTAATGGATTTAATGGTCGAGTAATGTTCACCTTGCTCGATTTTTTTCATAATTCTGATATCAATTAGCAGCAAGAAAGACAATAGCTCAATACTGTCGTTATACTTACTGATATAAGATCAATAGAGGGTTGAAACTAGACATTTTACTTTTGAAAAACTGTGATGGATAGACTGTAGGGTAAGGAAGTCTGCAAGCTTGCGTAATATTGACCAAGAGGACAAGGAAAAGTTGAGAAACACAGACATTTTCCAAATACTGACAGATCAATTCAAGTACCAGTAATGTTAATCTAAAAACAAGTTTTATTATTTTTCAAATTTGAAAGTATTTAAATGTACATAAAATTTCATTTCATCTGCATTCGAGTCTTGGAATAGTTTGTTGCCGATAAGGCATACAAAAACAAGTTTGCGGTCCTTTAAGATCACCTGACATATTCTACAACATAAAAGCACCGTCCGCAACCTTTGTAGGTGCTGTTTTC
The DNA here is from genome assembly GCF_051362555.1 of Lingula anatina. Taxonomy (NCBI): domain Eukaryota; kingdom Metazoa; phylum Brachiopoda; class Lingulata; order Lingulida; family Lingulidae; genus Lingula; species Lingula anatina. The sequence goes on from NC_141769.1 coordinate 14,001,696, forward strand.
TCTGAGTAAAATATTTTGAGTCACAACCAACGTTTTGTTAAAAAGCATATATACTCTTCTAAGATGTACAGCATATAAAGAATATATACAAAATGGCCATCATTCCATCATCCGATATATAATATAAGAGGCAGTAAAAAAAATATCCTACATTATCTACAGATAGCGGATTTACACAGAAATGTACAATTTAATTTTATCAAAATGCAGAAATGTCTGTGAACTAATGGCAAAGGCTTGATAACAATAACACGCTAAAATTATTGTGGCTTTTCATCCTACTCTAAACAAAGTTATGAAACAAAAGTTTCTTATTAATTAACTACTTAATTCAATCTATACACATTTTTCTTTTCCAAGTCCTATGCATGATAATGACAAGAGGTGATATCTCTCAACTTGATAACCCTCTCCCTGAAACAGGCTTAAACCTATGCAAAAAACAGAGTACAGATTCACTGTAGCAATAACAATCTAGTATAAACTAGTATACAGATGGAATATTTACCTATTTAACCATTCCACCTTCATACCTGTTAGAAATTTGTTAGTGGCACAATGAATCCATATTCTGATGACACATATACACATGTACATAGCGATGTAACTATTCAGTGTATGCAAGAACTAATTCACCCAAAGAGAAACATAGACCTAACTCGCAACCTTTTTTTTTCCAGTAACTAATCACAACAAAAGGAATGTCAATTTATCAGTGAGATTCTGAACCATCTATTTTGTGTCTCAACTGTGTCCGTTCTGAAAATGTTATTCACAATTTTCACTTAAAAAGTGGTTTTTTAACACATTAAGAGAGAAGATTTCGTTTTTTTTTTGGACCTCAACATTGAAATTATACTAAAAACATGTAACTATTCCACTGCCATTATGCCTCAAGTTTTAGCTTTCAGTTTCTAATCCTTATTTTAGTTTGGTCTATTCAACTGAGTATGATTTGTTATGTCAAAACAAGAAATGGCACACAGAAACAGATAAAGAGTGAGTAAATTAGATGATGTTGTCAAGCTTTCATGGAAATTCAATTTTTAGTTGCAACAAACAAATAATGGTAGCAGAGCAACAGAAACTTCCCTAACTGTCACTGATAACAATGCAACAAGTGCATGAACCAAAGAGCCCAGTATTTTTTATTGACTATTTCTAACAAAAAATTGATAAGTTTGAGATTTCAAAGGGAAAAAATAATTAAAGAAAGCAATGTCACTGACAGAAGGTAGTCCATGTTGCTTACATGTTTTAGCTGGGACATTGATTTATCTCATAACCTTAACATGTTGCTAAAGTACATATTACCAGTTTCTCTATGCATAGCTATAGCCAGGGTTCTTGACCCCCATTTCAAATGTACTCGGAAAGTATCCATTCAGGTCCTGTGATCCGTATTTCAGGTCATAAGTCAACTCCTGGGCTCGAGAGTAAATACATAGGGCAGCTACAATCTGTGAGGTGAAAAATAGTAAAAAAACATGGCAATGATTTAAGGTCATAATATGGGTCTCACTCGAGTCTTGGAGTAAAATGTGTGGGTCTGATTACAATGGTAATGGCTTGATTATTTCAACTGGGAAAATTGTGAATTTTACAGATACTGTGTTTTTAAGTAATAAATTCTTAAAATTAGAACATTCCTATTTAGTGGTAGCAACACAATTAAAAAATACACTACATTATAGTCCTATTCTATACAGTTAAAGCACCAAAATGCTACACAGAAATGTATTTTTAGTGATTCCAAAATTATGTATCTGAAAAACTTATTTTTCCTGGTTGATATGCTCAAGCCATTACCGTACTAGGAATGTTTCATTCAATTTTAAAGCAACAGCTACTTTCTTGCTTGGTAAATAAAAAAATTAGCATTCTAACGACAGAACTCAACATAAAAATATAAAAGTAAAATTTCACTCAGGCAGTGACCTTGTATACTAGACCCTTTACAATTTGTTTATAAGTAGATTGCTGTTTTGCGGATTAGAAGTCAGCAGTAGGCATCATTGTGAAAAGTCCCAAACATTCCCCAGCTGGAGAAAATTTGTTTAAGTTTTAGACCTTGCACAGTACTCAAGTCCAAGAAAATAGCAATGTTTGTGAGCTTCTGCATCACAGATGCAACAGCTGGAAGCATTCATACTATTCAAAGTGTTAACATTTTGAGGATGTCATTCTATTGACTTTCATTTCCAGTGTGAGTGGCGCCATTTCCGGGCCCCTATGTTCTGGTTCCTCCCCGTACATAAAAGCTATGTCGTACATTAGTTCTTGGGCACGAGAGTAGATACATAATGCAGCAAAAATCTGTAAAATATAACAACACAAAAAGACAGCGTAATGATAGTGAAATACACAGAAGAAATTAGAAGGACATAAAAAACTTATAATTAGCTAAAGCTAAAAAGATGAGAAACCTGGGAAGCAGAAAGCACTATTGGCCCATTTGTTACATTTTAGGTGTAAAATGTTTAAACCTTGGCTTGGAAAATCAATTGTGAGTTTACCCTTACTTAAAATATTTTGCATTCTACATGACAAAGTTCAAGTTTGTCAGAAACGAAAATTCTTCGATCAGCAAAGTGGTGCGTGTTTCATGCAAGGGACTTTGTAATATGTTTGCCTTTTTAAGGGTGGGAGTGAAACAATACTATTGATTCCTTTACCAAGGTTTCATATTTAGCAGTGGAAAAAAAACACTATTCAGCACAAGTGGGTTATTGCAAGATTAGTGGCTGACTTCTACTGAGTTAATGTTGCACTTCACCAATTGCCCTGCCAAGAAATTTTAAGGCTGACATAAGTGGTAAAAATGATCTGCCTTTTGTCAGTTTTTCTGAGCATCTTTTTTTTTATTTTACTTGCACTATTGCTAAAAGGTGTTTTGTTTCATCATCACAACCAAAACTTTTGTCTTATTAAAAATGATATGCATTTTAAAATGAAAACCAAAAGTACAAATAATCCATAAAGCTTATTTATGGGATTTTTAATTGCTCATCAAGTGTTTGGATATCTTTTTTAAATAAGTGCTGAATACCACAGAATTCTATTCCTAGGGCAACTGCATGTGAGAAAGCAAAATAACACCCCTCAGTCTGTTTTTTTTTCTCTCCATTTACACCAACCGAGTACGTGAAATGTGGCCTTGGCCATGAAAAATCCCAACTCTGAAGGATTGAATTAGAGTGACAGGGGTATAAAGCTTTAACAGAAGCCAGAAAAAATAGCTGGGGAAATAGAAATAAGTGTGCAAAAATCCAACTATTGAGAAAATGGAAGTAAATGATAAGAATTAAAAAAAGCTATATATAACCAGCACACAGTATTAAATTAGACACTCCTTTCTTTAATATCCCATCAATGCATACATGGGCCAACTGTTCCATGAAATGTCCAGAGAAATCTTCAAATGAGCTTTTCATGCCACTAATGACAAACATTAACCCTGTAGTAATTAATTTCAGTGCAGCCAATGGCAGAGAAAGAAAAGACAATTATTAAAACACCCACTTGTTTTTGTTGCAACATAAAGTTGCACATTAAAATATTAAAAATTTTGAAAACAGGTTTACAATATTTTTTCAGGCCAAGTATACATTGATAGAGAAATTAGTGACCAGAATTACTATCTACTAAAGCCACACTGCTAACGAGTAAGTAGCATGCAGAAACACTGTCTTTTTGTGTCAATTTATTTTCAGGTGTACAAAATATTTGTACATAATATATGGACAAACTGTATACAACCAGAGGGTAAAAGATGGGTAATTCCACCCTCTCTGAATAGAATTCCATGGCTCAGAACTTAAATTCTCAGAATGACTCCACAAATATCTGAATCAGAAATCTAGAAGAATTTTGAGGCAAGGTAGCTCAGAAGATCACAAACAACTCCTTAAAATGATGACAAACAAAATTTTTATGAACATTAATATCTAAAATGGTTATCAACATACAATAGTAAAAAAATCATGCAAAGAATGTAATTAAAAAAATTAATTTAATTTGATTCTATATCCTTAAATCAGTTTTAAAAAATACAAAGAATTTAAAGCCAAGAAAATATCAGGAAAGTGCTGAAAGTGTGGAAATTTTTTCATAACATTTAAACTTATATCAAGATTCTTAGATATTTAAATTAAGTTTAGGATATTTAATTTCATTAAGCACTAAAATATATTCAGATAAACAAATCTTTATCAAATGAGAGGAGGGGGAGACAGAAGCCTAAAATACTGAAAGAAAAAACTAAAACTGCCACAATAAATATATGAGAAGATGAAATTGAAAAAAAAAATAAAAAAAAATGTAAACTGAGTGGAGCTCATCAAACTTCACTGAATGCAGATGCTGCTGTATCTATAAGCCCATGTCAACATATATCTTTTCTTTAATCCTGTAGATGATTAATTATAAATTAAGAATGAAAATATTTGGTAATTATGGCCAAACTTCTAACAGATTAAAGGTTTTAACAAAATTTGCTTGGAAGACCCCGGTGCTAGCAAACAAAAAAAGTAGAGTTTTTATCTCAATACTTACATTTACAAAGAACCTGATGAGCCAGAACATGAACCACCAGACCTGCCACACAAACCTCTGAAGTGTCAAGAAAAGAAATCATTAGCTGAACATTGTACAACACTTCTGCAACATGAATCACACAATAAAAAACAGTTTGTCAGATATAAGTTGTCCACGAAAAATAATTTCCATTTCATAGGTTTTCCAAAAAAGTCTAAGGTATGAACTCTATATAAGCACTGCTTATGACAATTCTATGACTACATACAATGTTTTATGCCCATTTCTCTTTAAAAAGGCAAATAAACAAAAATTCATTTATAAATCACAATATAAGACAGGGATCAGAGAAGTTATGTCAGACACAAGCAAGGAGGTTATGTTTTCACCTTGGTTTATTTGTTTGTTCATCACCAGCCTAACTCAAAGTTATGACTTGATTTTGACGAAATTTTCAAGATAGGCAGAAATTTTCAAGATGGTCCGGAACACACTAACTTAAAAGTCATAAGATGTTGGTGATGATCTATTAATAATTTACTTATTTGTGTTGGTGGATGTGTGTGTTCTCTGAGTGCTTTTCTAGTTCCTTTTTGATTCACTTACCCAAATATTAGCTCCATACCAGGAGAACATGTATATCACAATACCTAGCTCTACTGGCTCGTACAGGGCCATGATTACACAGAACCACTTACATGCAAGGATGGCACGATCTATTGTCTGAAAAAGTAAGAGCAAGACTTAAAAATAATGTAAAAAAAATAGTTAAATTAAATCAAAATTTAATAACTTATCACCTTTTAAATGTATTTTCTACCATTACAGTGAAATATTACTTTACCATTTCAGTTAAATACTTGTGTTTTCAGATTGATAAACATTTAAATACCATTGAAGTCAGTCTTTAACCAAAACGTGAAATCCAATTTTTACTCACCATTTTTTTCAACCCATGCATTACTAAAGCTGCGGCCATTATTAGCAGTATATTGGCAACTAACATCACAATGTCACAAGCAAGAAATCCTGAAAAAAGTGTAATTTTATAAAAATTATATAATTCTATGACTTGATGTTCCCACAGTATTATTAACTTTTTTCAAAACTGAACTTGGGTATTACCTTATCAGTTATTAATTTTTGAAACAAATTTTACACAAATATTTAAAAAGTTTCATAAATAGTGAGCATGGTTTCCCAAGAACAAACATAAACTACCTCTACTTGTTTCTTATACGACTCAAATAAAGTTTGCATGCCAAGGGATAACCTGAGTTAATCTTTTTATCAGCAATAAGGAGCTTTAAAACTGCACCTTTTTCAAATTTTGACTTACTTGTCTGACCTATTTATCTGCCCCAGTTATATACAGCACAGAAAATAAGCAGAAAACATCCTTTCAAATATTATTTTTGGGGTTACATAAAACAATGTTCTCTGGTATTTGAAACCCTATGGTGGCATTTGGTCAGCTTTTGTGACAAAAGTTTGACTTAAATGCATCTGTAAATTTCATTTGCTATATTATCTACTATTTTAATTTTTTTATTTTTACCTTTCCACACATGCATCCTCCAGTCCACATCAAAGGCAAAGGGCCATTGTGGGAGTCCCCAGCTTTTCCCTGCAAAGTCTGCCAGGTCCACGAAGAACATGATAAATGAGATGATTGAAGTGACCTGAGAAAAACAATATTAATTTAAATACTGACATTCAATACATTTGCAACTTCGGTAATTGTTTAAATTGCAAATGTGTTATAAATCTAAATCCTAAGTTGTTCTTAAACAATACTATGTAGAATAAAGAAAATAGGGTAGGAGAATCCTACAGATAACGCTTTATGTGTGTGTGTGTGTGTGTGTGTGTGTGTGTGTGTGTTAATATTAAGCAAGAAGATTATGAATACCACATATATCTATTTTGAAATAAAGCATTATACATGTAGTACAATAAGTGTTATGGTTAACTGTTTCTCTTCTTAAAAAGTTGAGGAAAAAAGCCAATGCCATCATTCAGAAAGAAAAAGTGCATATTTGATAAAATATGACAGGCCTATTTTTTTTAAAAGTTGAAATTATATGAATAATCAGATGAGACAAGCGGAGACAAATCTCATTAAAAGATAAATATTGACCATTAATTTAATGAAATCATACAGAACTAAATGACTGTAAGACCACTAAACATGTAGGCCTAATATAATCAAGCATTTTTTAACACAGAAAAGTTATTTAATTGCAAGGGGGGTTTATTTATTTATTTATTTTTGTTCTATCCATATTTTCAATTTAGAAAGTTCTACATAAAAACCCACAATTTATACTAGATAAAATTAGAACAGATGAAATTCAGTCAGGGTGGCGCAGCCAAAAGAGTGTTAATGGGGTAACATTTCTATGTAGAGTTAGCATTTAGCATTCAAAGAAAAGTAAATAAATTAATTCATCTTCTGCATTAAAGTTGACGAAGTTTACACAAAATAATATGAATTAACCTTGCTTAATATCTGCATTATTAGTTTAATTACTTCTAAAAATTAGAAAATGTCCCTGAATGACACCACTGGCAATGCTTGATGACTAATTTAATGTTTGTAACCTATAAAACATGCAGAGAATGCTCCGTCAACAGGTGGGCTTTTTCTCATCAAACACAGAAGTCGCAGTCAAATTAACCGCCAAAATATCAACGCAAGGCTTTGAAAAATATGCAGGACGAGAAAATACTCACTAATGTCCATACTGCCGAGACCCACGCGCCGTCTTGAACAGTCCAACACATACACTTCCTTAAAATCGCCATTTTGAAAACCCGACTGTTACCTGTCGCGCATTCTTGTTATGCAAATCACCTGTCGTGGACTCTGTGTCGATAGAGGTCAGCAAAGAAGCAGGTGCAAAAGACAAGCTTAACGCGGTCATTGCCAACCAATATCTCAGACTTCATTAGTACAATAATAGCATTTACTGGCATTTTAAACGAATTTTAATTATTAAATGAATAGAATATGAGGTATTTGGGTTATAAAACAACTAAAATTGGTTGTCGGAGGACTTCTTGATTTGACCTGTGACCTTTCATTTCCCGGCAAATTTTGTGTCAGGTGACCATACTTTGGCGCTGAGTTTAAGCTGATCAGTTGGCATTCTCAATTCACTTCTTAGTTTTTCTTTGGTTTCACTTCAAAGATCAAGATGTACGTGAGCAAAAGAGGTAAGATCAATAACAAAACCATATTTCTATATTATTAGAAACATTTGTTATGAAATTTATACCGTTGATAACAACACTTGAGAAAATTTTCACGTCCTTTGCTTTCTTCCTTTTGCAGGAGGTCGAGAAGAAAAAGTTCACTTCGACAAAATCACGTCTAGGATCTCAAAGTTGTGCTATGGGTTGAACCCAGATTTTGTTGACCCGGTAAGAAATGTTGAAATATTCAAACGTGTTAACTCATAAATTGGCATTTAGGTAATAAACAGTTTTGAAAAAGAAATGCCGATTTGGCGCCAAACGAGAGAACGTAAACAAAGCACTTTGATTTCGAAAGCGAACTTCTGGCTCAGGAATAGATATAAATGTTTGATGTCACTCTCTATTGCTGTTTATTTTTATGTTAATTTTGTTGAACAAGTTTGATCAGAATTGAAGGTAGAAAATACGTAATGTTCATAATCAGAACTTTGTGTCGGAGGACATCTTGACTTAGACATAGATTCTTTGAAAATGTGTCAATATTCAAATTTGAAAATGCAAATAAATTTTTTCACAAATGATAATTTAGAAAATCTGTTACATGTATTATACCATTTCTTTCTTATAAGATTAATTTTCTTGAATAGAAACTTACTAGTTACTAGTAAGGGTTGAAAATAATCATGAAGATTATTTTGCAACAATACCTGAAAGCTGTTGAACAGTGTCTATATAATACTTTATTCCTTGTTTGACAGTTTGTTAAGCACGGGTATTATATGTTTGTAGCTATAGGGTTATTCAATAGAAACTTAACTTTGGTATGAATCTAATATACATATACAGTCTGAGTCTGGATTTTCATCATTTAAATAATGAAGTAGTCACTGTATGTTTTGTCTTCAGACCGCTATCACTCTGAAGGTGATCAGTGGACTGTATCCTGGAGTGACCACAGTAGAACTGGACAATCTGGCTGCCGAGACTGCAGCCACTATGACGGTCAAGCACCCTGACTATGCCATACTTGCCGCAAGGATTGCTGTCTCTAACCTACACAAGGAGACGAAAAAAGTATTCAGTGGTAAGTAGAAGATTCCACATATGTACATGTATTACCCCTTCCCCAAGTTATTTTCCCTATTAAACTTTATTTAGCTCTTCTTGCCCTATGACAAGTATGTATATAAATTAATCATTTTGCCTCCCCTAAAGTTTTGAACTAGAAAAGACTAAAAATATAAAGGTTTAAGGTATTGTGGGATTGCCCAAACTGCAGCTTTACCTTTATCAGGGTTTTGAGATTTGAAAATCCTTATTAGTTAAGACGAGAGCATTGTCGACCAATATTTCCCTGGTTTCGCTCATGGCTCTGTAAGTTGAAATTTTTGGTTATGTCCAGAATGTATTAAGCAGCTGATAAGTTTTGAGCATGAGCAGTTATTTCAACCTTTTTTAAAATAATTTTTACTACTCATTTTCCTAGTGTCTTCTGGTTAATACTGGGTTACTGAACCCGACTCATTTTATGGAGGTCATATTTGTCAAAGTTTTATTAACTTTTTAAAAAATCCTCTTATCTAATATTGGCAAAGATAGCTTTTATGCTTAAAACATAAAACTTCTTGGTTAACCTCAAAACTTAAAACTGTTTTTCTCCTGTTTCAGAGGTGACAGAAGATCTATACAATTGGGTCAATCCAAGGAACAAGACCCATTCCCCTATGGTGTCCAAGAAACTCAGAGACATTGTCCAGGAGAATGCAGATGTAAGCATTCACCATTTAAATATACTGCACATATTTTGATGGATGAAAGTATGGGTGCAATACCTGTTCAAAGATTTTGTGTTTGTAAATTCAAGGTATGGTCAATTGTTGGGTCTCTTTTAAAAAATTTTTTTGTCTTAATTGTAAGAATCAACCAACAAGGGGTTATTGGCATTTTTTTTTTTTTTTAGCTTTGTTAGACTGGTTTGATATTTTTTATTTTGTCTTCCAGCGTTTGAACTCTGCCATTGTGTATGACAGGGATTATAACTACAACTATTTTGGCTTCAAGGTCAGTGCTTATGAAAATTTGATGTAGAAATAATAACTGATATTTCTTTAACTCTGTAATAAATTTTACCTTTCCCCTTGCAGACTGTAAAAGAAGTTCTGCAAACCTTTAATTTCTTCGGAAAAAATTAATATAGTAGTCATTGAATGTTTTCATTTATTATTAATATTTTTATTATATATTTAGACGATGGAAAGATCTTACTTACTGAAGATAAATGGGAAAGGTAAGCATGCCACAAGTTAAGACAGTGTCGACCTGCCATCTTTTCAGTAGTCGGTCTGTATTGTTTTAATGTCTTTCTTTGATCTTTAATGATAGATAGTCATCTATGATAATGCTAAATGTATCCAAAAAGATAACTGCGAATATATTTATTTTATGTGAAATTGAAGTTTGTTTAGTATTACTCTTTGATTATTTTCAGTTGCTGAACGTCCCCAGCATATGCTGATGAGGGTGGCTGTTGGCATCCACTGGGATGACATTGATGCAGTCATTGAGGTAAAGAAATGTATAACTTTATATATTAACTCCTCTTATTTACAGACAATCAATCATAATTTGGTATTCTCAGTTGGTCATGGTGGGCATGCTTGTCTCACTGTGTGGCCCATTTTGGCCAAAAAGATGGAATTCATTAGATTAGTGAATGTTGAAGACATACATGATGAATTAGAAAAATTTATTTTTCTTTAGTTGAGCAAATTTAAAGCTATGGCAAGAAGTTTATGCGCTAGAATGTGTTTTTCAGTGAAGCTGATTGTACTGTTGTATGTTTTCTTATATGTCTTTCTATTTCCAGACCTATGACTTGCTGTCAGAAAAATGGTTCACTCATGCATCACCCACGCTCTTCAATGCTGGAACAAATCGACCACAACTGTCTAGGTGAGCTGTTCTCACTTTACTTCTCAAATTTCATTCAGGGATTTTTCTCCTTTTTGAGGTTTTCCTTTGTATGTGTGAAACAGTAAAGGAAGTTTGATAAATCTTATATATTTTGCATTCTTTTTTTGTTTATAGCGACAATATTGTTACTTCTAACTTCTTATTGATTATAACATTGGACATCTGCTTGCAGCTGTTTTCTGCTGTGTATGCACTCTGACAGTATTGAGGGTATATATGACACACTGAAGCAGTGTGCCCTCATCTCCAAGTCTGCTGGAGGGATAGGATTGGCAGTACACTGCATCAGGTCCACTGGCAGCTATATTGCAGGGGTAAGCTGAGCTGTTGGTCAAAAAAAATTTTTCTAGTAATTTTTTTGTTTTTTTTGTTTTGATTGCTTATCCAGTATTTGATTTAAAAACAAAATGATAATTGAGAGATTTTATTGTTGAAGTGATGAGAGTCTTTTAGTTAATTACAACAGTTCATATTTTCTAGTAGAATTTTTTCTTTTGATTGCTTATCCAGTATTTGATTATAAAACAAAATGATAGTTGAAAGATTTTATTGCTGAATTGGTGAAAGTCTTTTAGTTAATTACAACAGTTCATATTGTCAAGTACTATTTTTTAGTTGCTGCTTAAATTTTTATCCTATATCTATCCTTATTAAGGAAAGCTCTTTTTGATATTTATTCAAATTATTTTTTCAATTTATTATTTAAACTCCAATTCAAAATTATGTAAGAAAATTTCTATCATTTATTAGACCAATGGTCAGTCCAATGGCCTTCTTCCTATGTTGAGGGTGTACAACAACACTGCCCGCTATGTAGACCAGGGAGGGAACAAGGTAAGAGGTGTTGCTTGGTCATGTTTACTGGAGGAAGAAATGCCATAGCTTTTTTTTAAAGGAAAAATCTAGTTGACTTCTTTAGTCCCTGTCTAAATGTAGGCTTATATTTCTTTGATCCTAACAGCTGTGACACATTGAATTTTAGGCACAGGTTAAACATATAAATATACGTATAATTTTTTCTTTCAGTTTTCTTCTTTGGCCTGGTTTAAATTTTTGATTCAGTTAAAATCTGCCATCAGTTTGTGTGAGCCCAGTCAACTGCCACAGGAAAATGTATCATAACTCACAATCAAACGCGTTCATTTTAGCGTCCTGGAGCCTTTGCCATCTACCTGGAACCCTGGCATAACGACATCTTTGACTTCCTGGACTGCAAGAAGAACACTGGAAAGGAAGAGCAGCGTGCCAGAGATTTGTTCTATGCCCTCTGGATCCCAGATCTGTTCATGAAACGTGTGGAACAGAATGGACAGTGGACGCTGATGTGTCCCAATGAGTGTCCTGGTCTGGCAGACTGCTGGGGAGAGGAGTTTGAGAAACTTTATGAAAGGTAAGATTTCCCAGTTGCACCTTTGGGGTGAAAAAGTATGAGATCTTTGGTCATTTGAGATATGGCGCCTTGTGAAGACTGGTGAATTCTCTAAAGCACTAAAAAATGAACTGGTATGTAATATTTTAAGTCTTTGTTATGAATTTATAGTATTTCACACATTGTAATGTATTAAAAAATGAAATTACTGTCACCTCACTAATTTGCTACTGAAAATTGTGTTGTTATTTCAGCTATGAAAAAGAGGGCCGTGGTCGCAAGACAATCCAGGCCCAGCAGCTGTGGTATGCCATAATAGAGTCTCAGACAGAAACAGGCACACCTTACATGCTGTACAAGGACTCGTGTAACAGGAAGAGCAATCAACAGAACCTGGGAACCATCAAGTGTAGTAACTTGTGCACAGAGATTGTAGAGTACACAAGCCCTGATGAGGTGAGTTTATTGACTTTCACTGTCAGGTTGTCCACTGAGTTTGAAGATATAATTTTATGCAGTATAAAATACTATAATCTTCTTTCCATTCCAGGGTGTACTTAGTATAATTTGAGTTAATTTGATTGCTAGTAATCATTTCCATTTTAAGCTGTTTTAGTGTTCTAGATAAACGTAAAGAAAGGAAAGTAGCACTGATAAGTCTTTTCCGACTTTTGTCGTAATTCCGTCTTTTTCAGGGTCATTTGTGTCATTCTTGTAAAATCGTGTACCCTGGACCCCCAGCCAATTTTCCTTAATTTTCAGTGAGGACTGGTCTCATCCCTGAAGTAGGGGAAGAAAAATACATTAGAACTGTTGCTGATAGTAGTAATTTGTGTTTCAGGTTGCAGTGTGTAATCTTGCCTCAATAGCCCTTAACAGATTTGTGAAGGGGGATGGAACATACGACTTCCAGCAACTGGAAAAGGTCACTAAAGTTGTCACTAAGAATCTCAACAAAATTATAGACATCAACTTTTACCCAGTGCCAGAGGTAAGATATTTGAAGCATAGAAAATGTCACACCTATTCAGTAATGCCTGGATAAAGAAAAGCTTAAAGTTTTTGCTCTTTCTATGGCTTTTTGGAAATTTTTCTGATATAATAACTATAGTTATTTGACATTTATGATCCTAGCTTCACCATAATCTTAGTAAGATAAAACTGACATTTGAAATCACTTTTTTGTAGTCTCAGAGTAAACCTAGCTTTGGCAAATGAATTTAGGTTTGCAAGTGAAAAAACCGAACAAAGAACAAATTACACATGCCTTCAACATAGTGAGGCATTTGTGTGGGTGCAACATTGTTTTACTTTTCATGTAATATATTATCAGACATAACTTTCATATATATTAACACTGCTCTTTTTCCAATGCAGGCTCAAAAATCCAACTTCCGTCACCGCCCCATTGGAATTGGTGTGCAGGGTCTCCATGACGCCTTCATTCTTATGCGTTATCCATTTGACAGTCCAGAAGCAATGCAATTGAACAAAGATATCTTTGAGACCATCTACTTTGCTGCCTTGACAGCAAGTTGTGAACTGGCAAAGGAGTATGGACCCTATGAGACTTACCAAGGTTCCCCAGTTAGTAAAGGGGTAAGCAGTACACATTAATTAGGCTCCTTATTAGTGTGAACTGATTGTTTTTTATTCACCAGTTTAAAGTTGCTTTACATTGATAAAGGATGAATGTGTCATATTAGTGATTTTTGTCTTTTTTGCACATTTGCTTACTTGTTTTGCCTTTTTTTAGCACATACACATGTACAATTTTGGGTAATGTCTTTTTTGCATTGTTTATAGTTTTTCATATGTTTCATATATTGTTTATGCCTATGTCAGGAAGATGAGGTAATTAAACATTGCCCTGTTTTCTGTTTAGATCCTTCAGCATGATATGTGGGATGTAGCAGATACAGACAGGTTGGACTGGCAGACTCTTAGGGAAAACATCAAGAAGTAAGCGCTCAAATAACTAAGTTTTTAACAATAGAATATTTGATTTCACTGGTTATCTCTCCAATTTTAATTACTGAAATTATTATATATTTATGATTTTCTGGCATTGTTTTATTATTCCTTTATGTCAGTCATTAATGAATAGAAAACTTGTTATTTTCCCTGTTGGTGATAATCAAACTAGGTCAAGTTTGTTAAAGTTTTACGTATTATTTCAGCATTAACAGTGCAGAGAATAATAATTTTGTTCACGTGTAGTCAGGGATGGAGATTGTTGTCCTTTTGAAAATATTTTGCCTTTTTGTGTATTCTAAAATTGTTTGGAAAGATGCTGAATTTTGAATTAAATGTTCTTAAATGGGGGGAAGGGGGGTTCATAGGAGGGGAAAACTTATTAGGTATCTTCTCCAGTCCCTGTTCAAACTATCTGTAATTCTGTCGTAGATATGGAGTAAGGAACAGCCTGTTGCTGGCCCCCATGCCCACAGCTTCTACAGCACAAATCCTTGGTAACAATGAGTCCATAGAGCCATACACCAGCAACCTCTACACAAGAAGGGTGCTCTCTGGAGAATTCCAGGTTAGTCCATCTAAAATTGCTAAGGATGTGCAGACATGAGGATTTTTTATTATCTGAACATTAAAGGATCTATCACTTTTGGGGCAAATAGCCAGATGATTTTAGACACATGATTTTGAACCAGATCAATAAGATTTTCTTCCATTTTCAGGTTGTTAACCAGCACATGTTAAAGGATTTGACAGAGAAAGGCCTTTGGAATGACGATGTGAAGAACCAGCTGATAGCACATGGCGGTTCTATTCAGGTAAGCTCAGCCCCTCTGAGCTATTTCCCGCAATGTTGAGTTCTATTGAAATGTTGAAAAACCCAATGGTAAATATTTGAAAATTGTTTTTAAAAACATTTTTGTTTAGAAAAATGTTTGGTAGAACAAGCCCCTCTTTTTTGGCTTGAATTAAGCAGCTATTAATTTGTTATTATTATGTGGACAAAATATCTCATTGACATCGACTGACTTTGGGAACAGGTCATCTTTCATGTACTTAAAAGATATCTTGTTTTTCAGAACATAGAAGGCATTCCAGATGATATCAAACAGTTGTATAAGACAGTGTGGGAGATCTCCCAGAAGAATATTATCCAGATGGCAGCTGACAGGGGTGCATATATTGACCAGAGTCAGTCTCTAAATGTCCACATTGCTGATCCTAACTATGGGAAGTTGACCAGTATGCATTTCTTTGCATGGAAGAAGGTAGGAGGCCAAGTATTTGGATTTTTTAATGTATTTTTTATATGAATGAAACACTGATAGATAACATGTTCCTTAGTATTAGAAACTGGTTTGTATTAGAAAAAAATTTCATCAATTCTTACAGATTCACATTACACAGCTGAGTGAGACTTTAATCGGATGAAAACTGATTTGTACAAAACTGTCCGATTGTTTTCCAGGGTTTGAAGACGGGCATGTATTACTTGAGGACGAAGGCAGCCGCCAGTGCAATCCAGTTCACAGTGGACAAGACAAAGCTCAAAGGAAAGACGGAGACTCGGGAGGAAAATGAGGCAGCCATGGTGTGTTCTCTCCAGAACAAGGAAGCATGTGTCATGTGCAGCGGTTAGATGACAGCAATTTGTTGACATCATTAAGACAGCAAATTTTGTTTGTTGTGACCCCAGAGTGAAGTGTCATAGATATGAGTGTAATGAGACTGTCTCCATTGTGCAGCCACATTTTGCCAATATTCGATTCGCTATGACACTAATTTTAATAGCTTTATCAGACTGGTAATTAAAGAGATTATTCTTTGTTATAACATTTCAAAATTTTTAGCTGATATCTACACATACAGTTCAATTGTGTCAGCTTTAAAAAACAAACTGAAATTTGTTTGAAAAGTTCGATTAATTTGCTTTGCTGATCATCACTTTGATTACATTTTGATAATTTGGAAACAATAATATAATACTAATGATGTGGAATGTCGTGTTGAGCACATAGTGTTAGAATGCTTGTATTAAGGAAGTGTTTGTAGCCTCAAATGCACTGTAGAATAGAAGTGTAAATAATAGTTATTGTGTACACAGGTTGTAAGTATCATGAACTGATATCAACTTATATCTATGCATTTATGATTGAACAACCAGCCTTCACTGCCGAAGCTGTATTGTATATATTTATATTTTTTCAGGTTTTTTTCTCTTACATCATATTATATTTCTTTATATATCCGTGTTTGATGTTAGTGCTTAAATCAACAGACCTAACATTTTTCTTGGCCTTCAAAGGAAATCCCATTTTTCAATGTGTACCATGTAAAATGAATGTTCTGTGCAGATAAAAATTTCCTTTGAAGTGAAATAAACCATATTTATTACAACTGTTTCGATAGACTCAATTTTCCCTTATCCAGGCACTCATTACAAAAAAAAAAATATATTTTATATGGCAATACAGTAAAATACCATTTAATGGACTTTGTCCAAACCATACTCCTTGTGCAAGTGTTACCAGTGCTTCAAAGGTACATTACAAAGTAATTGCTACCCATTTATGTTTTTTTTATGGAAGCAAAAATACAAGATTTACATTTCACTGGTTGCTTGACCAACCTACTTGTACTGAATCAGACTGAAGAAACTGCTTTATTTCATAATCTTCACAATAAGTGTATTTTGAGGTGAAGTAGATGACAAGTACTTTAAAATGGAGGCCTATCAAAAAATTTGTAGAGGAACAATGTCAGATGTTAAAAATTAACTACATGTCCCAGTTTATGAATATTTTGCATTCTATGTAATCAAGGTCAGCAAAGTTTTTTTCAAAGCATGTGAAGCAGTTCAGCCTTCAAAGGTTCTGCTCTAATACACCAAAGTTTTGTCTGCATGACCTAGATTTGTAACTTGTTGCAGACATTCGATGCCTATGTTATGTTATGTTATGTTATGTAAAGCCTGTTCCACTCAAGCATTTGGTTTTTTAGACTTGGATGGACTGGACTTTACTGGGTCTATTCCAGTAAGTGACCTCTTCCTTTCCTCTTGTAACAGTCTGCTGTTAAATAATATTCTATCTACATCCTCTGTTCCATCAACATTTTTAACTGCCTTGGGCTTCCCAGTACTCTTTCTGACATGATTGTGAGGTTCTCTGTATGTATTTAGTTTTCCATACTCCAGAATTTGGCACAGAAACTCACTACTAGTTCCCGTCTCCATTTCCTTCTCCACAGTATTTGAAGAATTTTCACCTACTGGTACATCACTCCTCTGTCTGCTAAGTGGTCTGCTGCTCCTTATAGCTGAACCCTCCATCTTAGAGCCTGGTCTGTACACTGGGTCTCCTCCGTCTCGTATCTCCAGCCTATCTGTGGATGAAGAAGGAGTCGCTTCCATGTCCGACACATCACTGACCTTTGTACATGCAGTCTCAGACTTCGGTCTATTTCTTTCATTGTACAACTTTTGTTTATAGGTCTGGGAAGATGAAAAACTGGATTTGGAGATGGGTTGGCTTGTTTTGTAGTATGCTTCATTGTGAGCAGTAGTAGGAGGTATGCTATTTGTAGCATTGGTATCAACTTTTATAGGATTTACATTCTGAATATTTCTCTCAGCTTTTTTCAGGAGTTTCAGACAGTCCGTTAAGTCTGGGGTCAGCGTTATGTCAAGATCAGCAACTTCATTTTGAATGGCTGCTGTAGTATCAAGAGTTTCATCAAAATGGTTTTCAAGTTGTCTCCTCTCAATTGGTTGGTTCAAATTACTACTTTTTGGTACATTCGCTTTTGTTGGAACTCTGAAGTCAAATGGTTCTGTATTTCTGAACTGCTTTACTTGGTCACTTGTCAAGTTCTTTGTATTTATCGAGTTCGTTTCTTTATTGTCACTGTTGCCTACAGATAGCCTGTTCTTTGCACCTACCATGCATGATTCCTGTTTTGTTCCTGTTTCTGGTCTAGATACAGTTACTTTTGACTCCTGCTCAATGTGATATGCTGTTTTGCATCCACCTCCTGCCTTTGAATATGGTAGGAAATGACCTAAATTTGTTTTTACAGTGACAGATGTCACATCAGCACCTTTTGATGTACTAGGCATTACTTGTGGTCTTTTCGATGTATCAAACTCTTTGTCGGTCTCAAATTTTAGTTTCTTTTTAGCACTGTTTCCATCTGGCTGATTCTCTGTGAAATTCCTCTCAATCACAGTTCTCCTTCCAGACTCCTGGCTAGAGTGGGTTCCAGTGGGTGTGGCAGCTTTATCAATACAAAGCCGTGACAGAGGAGAGGATGGGGTCAGGGGACTGGGAGCTTCAAACTGAAATGAACTGCTGGGCGAGTGCTCAGCATTTTCCTCTTCAGACTCGCTACTTTTCCAAAGATATGACAAAGAACTGGATTCTCCTTTGTTATTACTAACAGAGCTAGGCCTGGTTTGATCAGCAAGTCCGACTTTTCTTTCTCTCTCAAAATAATGTGCCCCAACTGTGTTGTCTTTTATCGAAACTGCACTTGCTCTGACTGGCAACGTTGCATAGTCTACTGCAACACAGTTATCCTCAAGGTCAGATATGTTGGAATTAAGTGAACTTCTGGGGATATTTACTTGATTTTTTGAAATGTTTGCTCCACCCTTCTTTAAAAGTTCTATTTCTTTCTCTAAGCTTTCAGTGTATACATCACTCCTGTTTAAAGCCTTTTGTAGCTGCTTTATTTCTTTTTCATAGGCCTCCACTTTGGACTCCAGGGCAGCAACTGTGTAGCGGCCATACCTGAATAAGCAAAAATAAATAAATAAATAAAATTTAAAATTATAATTTTAATTGATTAATTAAAAATAAAATAAATGATTCTTAAAATTTAAGCATTTTAACTTAACATTAATACTGACGATCAATATTTAAAATTATTATTTTTTTAATTTATGGCTATTTACCTTTTTCAAACCTGAAAAAAAAAGAGAAGATCTTTCTGTCTTATTATTTTAAGTTAATTCTAATAAAATATTGGACATCAGCTTTTTGTCAATTTAACATCATTCAATTAGAGCTGTAGCTAAAATATGACTTACTTATGTGGGGATCTGGTCACAAGACACTGACGCAGGTTTTGATTTTCTCTTACAAGCTTGAAGTTTTCATCTCTCAGTTTCTCATTTGCCTAAAGTGACAAGAAGGCCACACAAAATGAAATATAAAAGTAGCCTCACATGGAACATGCCAATGAAATAACAGAGGAAGTTACTCATTTTCCCTGTAAAATATGTCTATGTTTATAAAAGGGCGTTCAAACTGGAAAGATTTTCCCTCACATTCATCAAATGTACAATACATCTTCACTCTTCTCACCTTCTTCTGTTTCTTCATGTCTTGGTTCACCTTTTCATACAACCCAGTGGCCTCCTGTAACTTTCCAGTTAGCAACATCAATTTGTCTACTTTCTTATCCATGACAGTTGTAACCGCATCGCCCTTCTCAAGACCACCACATGTTAGGCAGGTGCCATCAGAGTGTGTCAATTTATCTCGAAGTGTGGTGTTTTCTGTCTTGTAATCTTTTACCTGGGTCTGAAGATGTTCAATTTCTGCCTACAATGAGAAATAACTTTTTTGAAAATGCTGAAACTGAGGACACATTATTTTAAAAAATATATTGAAATATTATTATGAAATATATTCAATCTGAGCTGCAAAAGTTTGCTATAGCTACTTTAATCCTGTAACAGTGTAAACACAATTCTAGTGGACTCAAAACTTTACTTACAAAAAAGGTGAATTAATACAGTGCAGTTATTAATACTCAAAATGAGTAACTCTCAAAACATGAACTAAACAAATGAACAGGTGAAATATTTCAAAATTCATAAATATGAACCTTACAACAATCAATACAAAATTCTTAAATCCTCAATTATCTTTGTTGGCAAATAGTTGTCATCCACTTCTTAAGATGCATTCTATGATCTAGATAGCAGAGCTGTTGAATTTTATATAAAGGGTTCCCACAGCTTTTCCATAGTGGTTTAAAACTTAAAATTCATATGCACTGAACTTCTTGGTTGGCTGCAATACAGACTCCAGCTTGGGATTAAAATATCTATCACATTTATCGTGGGACTAAACATTTAATTGGTTAGGGTTCTGGGCCCCAAAAGAATCAAATTAAGAATCTTGGAGTTTCCAATTCCATGGAAAAAACCTTGTGTTTGGCATAGATTCCATATTATCGAAGCTGTTGTAAAAAGCTAACCTCATAGTCTCTGAACAGCATATCCAGTCTTGCCTTTCTCAGCTCTGGGTTACTGAAACTCTCTTCTGGCTTCTCACCCTGGTTTAAACCTCCTGCAATATAACAATGCATAAAATTAAAATATTGCAATTATATCTAACAGGTGCATACCAACAAAGAAAGTTGTACTCGTCACATTTTTTAACACACAGGCCTGTATAAGGCCCACCCCATACATCTTCTGCCCAGCACAAATCTTTTTCGTCTTAGTTTGTTTATCCCGAGAAAGAAAGCAAACAATTGCATTTACCATTACTTGAAGTAAAAATTGGAGAATTTGGGAGTAGAAGAGGCAATCAAAAAGTGCCGAGAAAATTGTGTTGTGAATAAATGAGTTACACTGAATGACAAGGCACTAAATGAAGTAAACAGAACCTTTATATTACATATAAAAGCAATGCATTGCTTTACATACAAACAGAATCTACAATCAGTAGACATAAATCAGTTTTCAGCAATATACCAATAAGGTTTTTTTTCACAGCCAAAAATCCGTGTAAAATAATCACAAATTCTATTTTCTCACCAATAACCTTCCTGCAGGGATTAGCTGATGTGATGGGGACTCTACAGGACGGGCACTGATTGTTTCTCTCCAGCCATACTTCCATACAAGTACTGCAGAATGCATGGTTGTTGGGGCACACAGTGGGCTCCTTAACCTTAAGATATTAAATTAGATATTATTTGAAAGAGTTAGATTGATATAACCATATAACCAGTGTCAGACACAGCATTCCTCAATTTCACTTGCGATTCCCAAAGTTTAAGTGTGAATATCATTTTACAATCCATTAAAATAAAATATAAAAAGATTATCTGAGATAACAAAGAAGCTTAAATATTGGAAAATGAAAATTTACCTTCCCCAGGCAAATGAAGCATGAAAGCGGTAATGTGAATGCGATAGTGGCAGAACGACCGATTTCATTTCTCTCCGCCATTCTTCATTTTACCTATTCGCTTAAATATATATTAATACTCTCAAGACTGGTTGAGCTGATATTTGAACAAATTCAAAAGCATGGATAATTGCATATACTAGTGCATAATGGAAAATATATAAAGAAATCTGACCGAGAATTATCATTTAAAAAGGAGATAACAAAGAGAACTATTTCACGGAACTTCTTCCGCATATGAAAATAGTAGTTCCAGGGCACTTCCGTTTTATTCTGGCCCGTTGAGACCGCTGAAGTGAGAGACAGCTGTTTCTGCAGCACGAATGACAGCTTTCCATTTTCTCCAGAAGAATTGGTTTTTGTTGGGGATTGTGTTTGTTATCATTTTGGCTCGATTGGCACCAAAATTTGGCGTACAAGGAGGTAGGTATTAGAAAACGTGTGTAAGCAAATGCTAGATCCGGAACAGAAATGATGTGAGCACGTGCAAGCTACTCTAAATAAAACTGATTTTCATATGGGGAAAAGAATATACACAGATGATTGTGGCACCTTGGTAGTAAAAATAACCAAAAATTATTTAGCAGTGACTGCAATTCTGTAGTGTAAGCACTCAATTTTATATCCAAAGGCAAAGGCTACATGTTAGTACCAATCTCTTCTACCTGCTTCAAATGATAAAATTTATAAAAATTCTGTCTTTTAGCACAGGCAGATTTATCGTGTATTTTCTTTTCTCCCAAAAGGTGCCAAATCCATATGAGGGAACAGGGAATCAGGATGAATATTTTCAGCTTATTGTCATGAGAACAAAATTTACCATGTCGAGCATAAGATGGGCTTTCAATTGTGTGACCTGGACCCCTACAAAACCTGAATGGATACTAGCCTCACAGAGCATACAACCAGAGGAGAAATTAAGGATTGGGAAATTTTACTACAAAAAGGATGCCAGGTCTGCCATTGCTGGGAGGTTGCTGCTGAGAAAAGCTATCTCAGAAATGCTAGACATTCCCTATGGAGATGTAAAACTTGGCCGTACAGAAAAGGGAAAACCATATCTGATAAATGAGGTACAGCAGAAGTTGAGTTTTAATGTGTCTCACCATGGGGACTGGGCTGTGCTGGCCGCTGACACTGGTGTTGATGTAGGGATTGATGTGATGAAGATAGAGAGACCTAGAGGGAAATCTGTTGAAAAGTTCCTCTCCACTATGCAACCACAGTTTACTGTGGAAGAATTGGATACAATTCATTCACCTCCTAATGAATGGGATCAGTTAGCAGTGTTTTATCGGCACTGGTGTCTAAAGGAAAGTTATGTCAAGACGTTAGGCATTGGTATTGGATTCGATGTTCATAGACTTGGTTTCAGATTGAACACGGATTTGTTAGAGAAGGACACAATAGTTACAAATACTGAAGTATGTGTTGATGGAAAACTTGAGCACAATTGGATATTTGAAGAAACTATGTTGGATGAAGTCCATTGTGTGTCAACTGCAGTGAATGCAGATATAAATGTTTTAAAGACAAGGAAACCACACAATTTTACAGTGCTCACCTTTGAGGATTTGGTTAAAGGATCACAGTCTCAGTCTGATCCAGATATAGCCTACTGGGAAAACTTCAGTGTTAAAGATGAAAATCCTTGGACAAAATAAATGCATTTTAAAGCATCTAATGATAAGTTAAGAACTAATTATTCTTTAATTGAAACTTTATGGATAATAGAGATATAAACTCCAGTAAAATATAAATCAAACATTACTGAGATTATGAAAGGTTAAAATGGTCCAGTATTGAGTAATTCAGTTAATATTAAATTTATTGGCTTATGAAAAATCTAGTAAAATGAACAGAATTAAATCCTGATTTTGTAAATTTACATACAGTAAGCATCAGGATTATTGCTTTAGTACATTTAATTGAACATGAATTGAAAATATCAACATTGTTAATATTTATTAGTTGAAATAGACGTGATGAGTCTATGTGCTTATACTGGAGTACGTGAAATTTAATAAAATTTTATTCTGATGTACAAATTTTCATTTTGATTTGAGTAAGGACAGACAAAATTAAAACAGTTGGTTAAAGAATGACAACTCTGTAAACTGGATAGGCAGACAAATATTTTAATACATATTAAAATATTTGTCTGCCTATCCAGTTTACAGAGTTGGTTTAAGAATGACAACTCTGTAAACTGGATAGGCAGACAAATATTTTAATATGTATTAGGAGCATAGCAGCAAAATGTCAGGATAAGTGTTTTTTTTTTCAATCTTATTAGTTGTAGGGAATGACAAATCCACAGTGTGAATATATATAAAAACAACAGCATTTAGGTTTCTTCTGGGGCCAATTGTATATTTAAATCTAACTCACCAAACCAAGACCAAATGTTTTTTTTTCTTAAAAAATGTGAAAAAAATAATTTTATGAAAATTATTGTCAGACGTGCCTATTAACCATGTTCAAGTATATCTGGTCTAACATAATTTTTTATGTACAGCTTGTCAGATAGCTATATAATGTTTTATGATTAAAGCTTTTTTAATGTTGCCTTCCCAGGACCCATCAAACCTGAAATCACAGTCAAATATATTGCTGTGTCAACCATATTTTTTAACAGTGGACTGTCTTTAAGAACAGAGGTAAGATTTTCATTCTGTTGTTGCCTTCAAATCTTGGAAATAAAATGGTTCAAATGATCTGTTTATAAGAAATGGCTCCCATTTTTTTCAACTGATTTTTTTTCATCAAAATGTAAAAAAATGATTTTCATAGAAAATAAGAGAAGGGTTAAATACTAGATTTATTTTGTTGTCTTCTTTTTCATCTAAAGGATCTGAAGAGGGCCCTCTTCCAAGTAAAACTACATGTATTTGTCCAGTCCTTCACCCTTGGTTTTGTTCCAGTGTTTGTCCACCTGTTGGTCACTCTCCTGGAAAATAGCCATTTAGAGGAATGGCTTTTAAAGGGGTGAGTCCACACTGCCATGGTATTGATATTTCACAATCTAAGGACAGTTGTGGCATACATGTATAGTTGGCAAAGTTACTAGTATATTGAGTACTGCATACATGTGCCTTTGCCAACAACTGAGAAGGAATTCATTACACAATTTATATAAAATAGACCTTGTTCCAGGCTACCAGAAATTGAAGGTAAATGCCTTTCTTATAGCATGTCAAGTCAGAAATAAGTACTTAAAATACAAATGCATTGAAAAATTGAATCTGATCATGAATCTGTGTCCTGCCAACAGGATAATGTTAAAATAGGTTAATGAGTTTCTGCTGTGCTTTTTCAGACTAATGGTAGTTGGGTGCATGCCCCCACCAGTCTCCTCGGCTGTCATACTTACTAAAACAGTAGGTGGAAATGAGGTAATTATTAAAGATGCTTTGAGGACCACTCTTACCTGAAAACAGAAATAGTCCAATTGATGTCAGCCACCAACCTTATCACGTAGGAATGCTTATGGCTTACTTAGACTTAAAAATCTAATACTCGGGTGATGTGAATTAGACTTTTTCTGGTTTCATTTAGTAAGGTTCTGAATGCAACCTATCTATAAAGTAAATTTTAAGACATCATGTAATGGGAAGGACAAGGTTGCATGTTCACTTATTTTTTTACAAAACAGATTTTCAAAATCTTTTGGTAACCATTTCATTTTGTTCAGAACTATTCATTTTCAGAATTACATATGTCCTGGCCAATTGATTTTTGGGTGAAGACTTTCCATTATACTTCAACAGCTTGAAAAGTTTGATACTTGTTAATCTATGTTCTTGTTGTTCTTTTCATTTCAGGCTGCAGCAGTGTTTAATTCTGCATTTGGCAGTTTCCTTGGCATCATAGTCACTCCATTATTGCTACTTCACTATGTAAGTGCTATTATATCTTGAGCATTCATTTAAAAATGATTTATACCTTATTTGTGTCCACGCTGATGTATGTTTTTGTGTACAGATACAGTAATATTGTCATCACTTTCATTGTCCACTTCGTAAGTGACAACTTTCTATTAATTTTGCATTGTGGACATTGCATATCTAGAGGATAATTACTTTTTTCATTGAGACGAAACCTGCTAATTATAGCAGTAAGTGTATTTATTTTGTATTTATTTTGTAATATTTAAAAAGAAATAGCCTTTCTGTATTTGTAATATTTTCAAAGAAATAGCCTTACTGTACATTTGTCTGGCTTACGTGAGTTAGTTATAGAACAGCTTGTGTGCTACTAGTACTTCCAAGTAATAATGTTCCGTAATTCTTTATTTATGTAACATAACGACGATGCATTCCCTGAAGATGAAGTAAGAACTGTTCCTACCATTCTTTTTCAGCTTGGCGAGTCCAGTGTTGTACCCTTGGGTTCTGTGTTTACTCAGCTTTCCATGACAGTTGTCATACCTCTCATATTGGGACAAATTGCCAGGGCAAAAGCCAAGCATAAACTCAGCCGAGTTAATATTCCTTTTGGGACAATCAGCAGGTTTGTGTATATTTTGATTATATAATGTTCAGTGTAAATCACCATTATTAAAGTAGCTTCAGTAAGTGTGTAAACTTTATTGTCAAGGTGGTATCTGCCTTGATGTATATAGGGCAATTAATAAAATAAATTTTGAGGGATTGGGGTTTCTGGGTTGTATTGCTGCACTTGTGTTTTTGTCTTTGGTCATAAACTAAGACCTCAAGAAATTTCAATCCCATGATCATGTGGCTCTGTCCATATTTTCTAATTGTGTATTTTGCTTTAGTTTTCTTTTATTCATTTTCTGAAATTCTAGTTGTGCAATTTACAAAACAAGGAATTTATATTTTTCATTTCAGTTTTACCCTACTTTTGATCATATATACAACCTTCTGTGATACTTTCTCTAGCAGGGAGACAGAAATTGACGAAATGAGCTTATTTGTTATCATATTAATAGGTAAGATATTATGTTAAATAAAAATTAATCTTTAAGATTGGAGCATTATTTTTTCACTCTATGGTGTTGTTTCATTGGTATAAAGTAACTTAAAAATAGTTTATACTGTATATAACCAAGAAATGAGTTTTGAAATAAACTTAAAATTATGTTTTGTAAAGATTTCCAAACAAAAGCTGTATGTTAGTAAACATATATGATTGTTTTCAAACTCTCTTTTCAGTGATTATTTTGCAAGTGTTTCTACTGTGGCTGGCTT
Organism: Lingula anatina; assembly: GCF_051362555.1. Lineage (NCBI taxonomy): Eukaryota > Metazoa > Brachiopoda > Lingulata > Lingulida > Lingulidae > Lingula > Lingula anatina. The sequence continues at coordinate 14,028,167 of NC_141769.1, forward strand.
TCTACATATCCACTATAAAAGCACTTAGGTTTCAACCAGCTGATGTAGTCTCCATTATGTTTTGTTCAACACACAAGTCATTAACACTAGGTAAAAGATTTACATATTGTAATTATCTTCTCATTCTAAAATAACTGATATATGTGAAAATACATTGTAAAGATCATCTTCTTTTTGTCTGGAAGCAAAATGCAAGAAAGTTGATCCTGAAACGTATAGCATGTACTTAGTATTTTCAATAAATTGTTTGTCACAATATTGTTTGATTAATAGGACAGATCAGACGGATGCTTTCCATCTCTTTACTTTGTCAACTTTCTTCTCCAGGTATCCCCATGCTGAAAATTCTCTTCAGTGGCCACAGTCGCCTGTCCGTGATCTCTATCCCCCTGCTGATATACCACCCCACACAGATACTGCTGGGGGGCTGCCTGGTCCCCTTTGTTAGGTCCTGGATGATAGGAGCACAGGGACAGTATGTTTTCTCAAATACTTGACAATGTACATTGTCACCATAAATGTAAAACTGTTTTTTAATGGAGTAACATAGTTATTTAATATTTTTTTGGGATGGGCACTAGAAATTATTTTGAGGCATTTATTTATTAAAGTAATACTTTTTTTATTTTAGGTGGCTGCCAAGATGGATGAAAAGTGACAGGATATGACTGTCAAGCAATGCTGATAAATTGAAAATGCTTTTCTATAAGATGGGAAAAGCTACAAAATATGACATCCATCAGTATTACAAAGGAAACGTTGTTGTCCTTGTCAAGATGGCATTGTTAATAAATGTTGATTCTGTTATTTTTTTCCTTCATGTAATAGACTTACAGGCATGAGATTTGGTTTTGATAAAAAAGTCTGAAAGATTTTTCGAAGAAAAATCTTAACGCACACGTAGTGTGCGTGGGGGGGTTGTGCGCCCCCCTTAAGCCTTGGAAAATTTTTTGACTTTTGCATTATGAATGGTGCAATTTCCTTGCATTTAAGATCCCCCAAAAGAACTTTTTATCAGGCAAAAATGTGTAAAAATACATGAAATTTCATACAAATTTACACAAGAACATTATTTAAATAGAATAAATAATACAATCTATCTATGGAAATTTTTTTTTACTTTTGCATTATGATTGGTGCACTTTCCTTGCATTTAAGACCCACAAAATGAACTTTCTATCAGGCAAAAATGTGTAAAAAAATGTGTAAAAATACATGAAAATTTCATACAAATTTACAACAGCATCCATGGAAACGAGGTTAAATTTCATAAACGTCAGGGTCGGAAAACCCAGATATATCGCACCTAAGCCGCCCCCGGTAGCCATATGCTGTTAGGAGACGTTATTCAAAGTAAATTTGTTCTAAGATATAATTAAGGTTCATTTTGCATGCCTGTAAACTCCTAGATCTAAGGGTTTATCTTACATAGAAGTGTGATTTAACATCGTGTAAATCATAAATCGGCATGAAATAACTGACTTTTGAAAACGTACACAACTTCTTTGCTGCACTTGAAATGACCTCGTTAGCTATAAATATGATCCTTTCACCTTGCCACGTGACATCATTTGATCCATATACATGAGTAGTTGTCACTGTTGAAGGGAAAGCACGTCTATTTATAGGAACTGAAATCAGATGACGCAATGTATTGTTGTGTTCAGAGAGCAACTTTCACTTGACCTACTTTCCAGTGCTGTATGTTGAACAGTACGTAGCTGCACCGGTATTTCTTCTCATTATACTTCAATTTGAGAAAATAAAAAACTTAATTGACTTGTATAATTTCCCACCGGTACGATAGGTATTTAATAAACATACCGGGTGGAAGAATTTTGAAAAATTAATAAGCGTACTGGGTATGTTTATTACAACAGCATCCATGGAAACGAGGTCCCCTTTTAGGAGTGCGCCCGAGGGCGCATCTCTAGGAATTTTTTGGCGACATTTTCAATTTTTGGGCGACAATGTCGCAATGTCGCGCTCTGGGCAGAACCCTGCAACTCAAAACATGAAAATTTTCAAATGCAAGTTCAATGTCTTCATACGACATACACACAACCGATCTAGTAGCTTCATTTTCCAAAACGCAAAAGCGACACACGATACCACATGGAAAAAACCGCGCAGCGCTATATGAACAGGATACAGGCCGTTTTACGGTAATTACATTCAATGACTGTATAAATGTCGTATAGATGTCGCAAAAGTTTCCCCCTTGATAACAGTGCGTCCCAGAATCGATATATATGTACGGTTGGTAACGTTTTTCGGCAAGGTCAAAATTGAAAACATGCGAGTGCCGATGAGTGAAGGGTCTCGCCGGGGAAGGGAAGGGTACCCCTACCCCCCCCCCCCCCCCCCCTGAAATTTTCTCAACGGATTTGCAATGATATAAAAAATGACATTTTTGAAGGAAAAAGTCGGAATTCCGACAAAAGACGGAAAAATCTCATGCCTGAATAGATATAGAGAGGAAATTAAATATTAAATGTGTTACCTAAAATTCTAAGAATTAATAATGTAATTGGCTATATGAATGCAAAGACTTTTTGTTTACTATCGATACGCAAAAGCTAGTATCTCAAGGACTTGTTTATGAACAGAAGTTTTATGTTAATTTATAATAATACCTCAATTTTATAATGACGGACAGGAAAAAGGGAGACTGCTGTTTTCCTCCAGAGAATAAACAAAAATCAAATTTTCAATTTTTTATTTAATAATTTTTTTGAAAAAAATATTCTTGTTACTCACAGCAGTAAATTCCACAAAAAATAACATAAATGAGAACACCAGCTACACAGCTTTCTTAAAATCATATGAAGGCTGGTTTTGCCCTGCCATTACTGCTTTCCCTAACGAAAAAGTCCTATAGGATCCTATAAGATCCTATAGGATCCTATAGGAAATTGGGCCAATTTCCTATAGGATCCTATAGGATCCTATAGGACATTTTCGTAAGGGTTGGTGCATGTCTTTTTAACAGTTAAGTAGAAAAATAACAAAAACTGACTCCCAGGATCTGTAAGATGATCCTTAATGATGCTCGAGATTCCACACCTGCTGCAGATTTTTATTTTTTCAAATTGGGCCTCTCATCTCTGTGCCACGGGGAAATGTGTCCAGTTTTGGCCTAAATGATCTCATTGGAGAAATGTGTTCTGTTGATGCACACTGCAGAAGACTTCAAGCTTGGTTCTGTACATATAGCTGGAACCAGAAAATACAATAAACAGCTGTGATCGTTTTCAGAAATGTTTTAAATCTTAATGGAAGAATTTGAATGCCCAGAAAGAATATTTCATTATGAAAATGAATTCTAGTTTATTTGTCATATACCCTAAGCATGCCAGAAGTTATATTGCAGTTATTTACTTATGTTATTTTCAGTTAAAAGTGTGCTCCTGTAAACTTACCAACATCTAAACATTCACAATTTGTAACAAAGCAGCTGATAAATCTGGAGAACGGCAGAGACCTCCAAGAAGACCAAACCACAGACGTGATCCCATGTATCAGCAAGGCACCCGACATTCTGAAATGAGATTTCAAAAATTTCTTTAAGACCCAAAATTAAGTTCTGCCCCTGCCTCACTGGTGAGTTTCAACAGGTCTTACTTGACATGTTAAATTTTGTAACATGTTTACATATCTGATAGAAATATTACAATAAACACTTTAATACAGTTCAATTTTAATAAATAAAGTTAAAGAACTGTTACACCAGCAACATAAAAATCATGACTGTTGCTTAACAAAGGACTGGTGATCGTGATGACACCGTTTTCCTTTTGATACTTTTGGTTGCTGCACAATCTGTATGCAAGTCCTCTGCTTTTAGCTTGATGATAACTGATGGCCATCATGTGCCGGACATGGTCTTTACTGTTGTCTGCTTATCACAGCTGTATTGGTGATTGAAGGTCACATGAAAATCTGCTGTAATCTATCAAAATTTCTGATCAGTCTTTGATGGGTTCCCACTGCGATGTTTGTCCAACTGCCATCTGCTTTAAGTAGACCTTCTGTACTTGATATCGCCTGTTGGGACATGGACGGACACCACAATAACACGAAACATTGTCAACTGTGAACTTGCTTATGATATTGCATCATTGGTATTAGTAAGCTTTTCTCTTTGCTTTGCATCATCAGTTATCGCAAGGCACAGTGACAAGGAACAATACATAACATTAAACACAGACAATTTCACAACACAACACACAAAACATTTGGTATAGCTTTTCCCAAGATTTTGGGGGTTGTATGGGCTGTTTCCCATACTTGTCATCTTTATTGTTGATTATTTTAGCTTTGTACGATAATTCTTTTCTTCTTTTTCAAATTCTTTAACGCATAATTGCTTCTTTTTTTTAAACATGCGTTTTGAATTTTTCTCTTTTTCTTTTTTCCCAGTGTACAAAGCTTTTTTGAAGTTTGCTGAAAACCCATGCTTTGTTAACAAAGCATATACAACAATTCAATAAATCTTACAAGCATAATCATATGACAAAAGCAAATTGAGTAAACTGTCCAACTTACAGTTAACAATTCGTACTACTTTCTAAGGTCATCATTATAGCACCAGACTGATTATCATCATAACAATCCCTATGTCACAATTTCAACCTAGTTTCTGAATATGCAGGCTATTTAAAGTTAAAATTTACATTCTACAATGTTTCTTTAATACGTGTTTAATTTATCAAAATTTTCAAATTATTTTTACTGTATCATACAACTGAATAATCTAATGTTTAGTGTCCACTTCAATGTATATTTTTGACTTGGTGCATGATGACAGAAGCACATATACAGTATAGTACATATATACAAATACTTAAAGTTGCCATTGTGGACATTCCACAAATTGGACACTACTAGACTTTCAACTGAACCAAAAAACTTTTTTCATAATACAGACCTTTCTTTTGCATGTCGCAAACACTAAAAGAAGACTGTGACTACCCACACAGTTGACACAGCCTGTGTAAACTGCCAATTAAACTAATCCATGAAATGGAATTTCCTTACATGAACAGACAGCTGCCCTGTTTTTCTTATGGCAGGATGAAAACCGGCTCATTTTCAAATAAAGTTTCATGCTAAATACAAGTCTTTGATGTGCAACAAATGTGAAAACCTAAATACAGTTACTCCAATCTCTGTAACCATGGAATAGTTATCAAATCTCAACACCATGACTACCACATCATAACACATCATAACTCTTAGAGTCCATTACAGGGGGGAATCACCGCCTCCATGACTTGTCTTCTTCATCATCATCATCTTCCTCATCATCAGCCCCAAGCAGAATATCTTCATCTAGTTCATCCAACTGAAATAACAGACAGCACCAATAAAGTATACTTTTGACAGCTATGAAAGTATTAAAAAAAATAGATATTCACAGTAATTACATTTGGAATATTCACCAGACAAACACAACTAATCAACTGTTGCCGTGGTCTGGACTGCATCCCATGATATGTCTCCAACAGTTTTTAGCCAACCTGTTAACTATTTGAAAGAAAAAGAATCACTTGTTATTCTTTTTTCGACCAAAAGAAATTGTTAAAAATGTGATATTCCAACACACACACCAAAAGTTTTCATCATTATGATCATTTCCTACTTACCTCCTCCTCATCTTCCTCCTCTCCCTCTGGGACAACCACTGGTGCATTTGTGGACTCTTCCCCCTCCTCCTCCTCACCACCTTCTCCTGGAAGGTTGGCAGTGACCGAGGTACGCCGGGCGGTGGCGCGGGTTACCATCACCCCTTCCCCCGACTCTTGGCCCTTCTCTGGACTCTTCTGCTGGTACCATGACATTGAGAGGCTCTTCTCCTTGAATTTCTGACCCTCCCTTGCAGCCTAGAAAACAAGATATCACATGGTTACTGTAATAATTGTTGTGGAATACATCCACCATTTGCTACTGACCCATGTCTAAGATCCAATCAGTTCAAAAAACTGTGTGAAATATGATAGAATAAAAGTTACTTAAAGCAAAAATAAGCCTAGAGTGTAAGTTTTTTTATATTGATTTTTCCTTTTCCAATTTGGAATTATCCCATACAAACCTGAAATAATATAAGAAAGAGAATGGCGGGTCTAAAACGTATAGTGTGTACAGACTTACTGTTTCTGCTTCCTGTCTTGTTTTGAATGTGAGTATAACATTTGGTTCACTTTCATCACAGTCTATCTTCTCAATCTCTCCGTAATTCTGAAAGATTAGAGTGCAATTATTATATTCAAATAATATATACAATACCTTTTTGCCATGCACATGCATATGGTTTCACCAAATAAAACATCATATATAAGACATTTATTCTTTTATCATAAAACTGAATATCTTAGTAAAACTTAAAGGCAATCATACATATAAGCCAAAGCCCACTAACCTGGAATTGTGAGATCACTTCATCCTTTTCATTTAAACTGAACCCTCTCACTAACAACTGTCTTGGACGGCGGTCTACAGATCTGGCTGCCATAGTAACACCACCTCTTCCTCTGCCTCTCCCACGCCCCCTGGGGGCAGCTCCACCACGCCCTCTTCCTCGGCCACGGCGAGCTTCTACAATACCAAGCGCTGCTGCCTGGAGGGGAATGCATCAACTTGTAAGTAATATAGATATAGACTTTATATAAGCTAAAAATTAACCTTGGGGTACAAATCATGAGCACATTCTTTAACTTAAAACAAATATCTCCCCAATTCCTGGAAAAATCAGGTTTCTTACATAAAGCTGTGAGGAGATTGGCTGATACATCTGTAACAGAAAACTTAAAAACATATAGAATAGCTAAAATTATTAGTTTATTTCTAATCAATCCAATATGTGAGTAATATGGTAACTTGCAAACTTTTCTTGTACATGATACATTGGGTATTACATGCCAAATGATAAAAAAAAGACAACAGTAATTAAATCTCAGCATCATAAATAACTAATTAAAAAGAAGACGGGAGTACCTCTCGTTTGAGTTCCATGATTTTCTTCCTGAGGTCTGAGGTGTCCCCACCACTGGTTTCTTTGGTCATAAGTTCTAGTTCTGTGTCCAGGAGCTCCTTCTGGGCCTAAAATACAATAAACACAGGATACAGCTGACCATGTGATTCAGGAGATTATTTCATGTTACCTTTGGTGAAGTGACCTAGACTGGAACAATTGGGCCAATGAAAATGTTTACATGAAATATTACTTAAGTTCCCAATGTAACATGAATTGACATTCTAGAGATGACATGAAACTGATATGTGAGGATGTTGGTGGGAAAGCAAACATGACTATTACGTGGATTCTAAGTAAAGTCTACCTCCTGTTTTGATTTATGATGAAATTCCACTCCTCCTCCTCCTGTGGTTCCTCCAACATTAGGTGAGGCAGTGATCTCCAACTTCAGTTTATCTATACTAGCTGCCAATGTCTTTATTGTCTAAAAATAAGAGATATAATGAGTAAAATATTTTACGTAATTTCTTAATATTCTGAGCCAACAAATTTTAACATTCATAACATGTGCTCAAGCAGTCACCATTATGTTATTCACATGTATTACACTTTGTGTTCCGATTATATTTTTAACAATTATAGAAAAAGTGACAGTTTCGGTGATATAATAGATAACAATGAAGTTCTACTTCTCTTCACTACTTTTTGTCAGGCAGGTGGGACTGCTGCTATCAAATGTTCATAAGAGATGCTTACTTTCACAATTACAGCCTTCTCCTCTGGACTAGTCCCCTTATTCTTATCAAGCTTTTGAATCAGCAACTGCAAGATTATTATAAGATTTATCTATAGCATAGGGGAAATAGTGGAATAAACAAAATTCTATCTTTTTAACATGCAGTAGAAGACATTAACTCTCAATATTATTATACAAAGTGTCTACTATTTTAATGTGTTCAGTAACCAAACAAGCTATTAACTTTTTTTGATCCATACATGCAGTTCAAAACAAACACAACAACTTTCATCACAATTACCTTTTGTTGTTCTAGCTGTTTTTGTAACAAAGTTTGTTTTTGCTTTTGGATTTCTAGTCTCTTCTTTATGACATCCTACAATATTGGAAAAGAATATGACTTATTTAAAGCTTTACAAAATTTAGTTATCTGTGTCCAGCTTGCTTTCAAAGTACTCAAATATTGACATGAAACTAAGTACACAGTAGATTTTACAAATTTTCAAGTTAAAGAAAAATATCCAAACACTAAAATTTTCCTGGGAGTAAATCTGAAATTTTTTTTCAATTTTTTTTTTCAATTTTTTGAGTGACTGTTAAATGTGACCCCATACAGTTCTGTATGACAGCTAACCACTACTGACGTCTCAGCAAAATATATAATCCACACCTTTTTGGCCTCCTCCGTTTTCTTTAAAGCTTCTTGTGACTTGATTATTTGTGCTGCTTTTTCTGCAGAATTGCTTTTGTTTCCCTTTACAGCTGCTGGGTTGAAGACTGTCTTGGTGAGGGAACCACCAGTAGTGGAGTGAACAAAACCCTACAAATGAGAATATTCCACATAAATGTTGCCAAATATAAGCCTAACTCTATTCTATATGAATGACAGTAAAGCAAAGCAAAGCAATAATACTTGTGGGGGTTCACTTAACACATCAGTAAATGCTCTGTCTTGGACAATTAACCCTGTGGTGGTGACCAGTGTGTATTAATATCCAATGTGAGAGCAGCTACATTGCCTACCTTCTCAGAGTTGTCAACTGTGTTGTCAACTTTATGAGCTGAATGGTAGCCTAATCTATCTTTTACTGAGGGTGGCTGGGCTTCAGCTCCCTGTAAAAACAGGAGAGCTTCCATCATAACCGCTCTAATTATATCAACAATACACCTTCCTCACATCAATTTGCTGGGTTTACTTGTACAACAGTTTGTAAAAAAATTTGATTTCTTTCAACAGATCGCACTTTTCTGAGGACCATTCTTTTTTCAGGTGAAATGTATAGAAATATTTATAACACTGACAAAGTTAGGGATCAGTGAAAGTTTACCACTTGTGAAGATTCCGTAACCCTTCACCAGTTAAGGTTTTCACCTATTTTTGTATACAGAAATCAATTTAAGAAATAAAAAATGCTATCTGAATTTTTTACAACCATATTATTCTTAAAAGCAAGATACATATCTTACCTGTTGTGCAGGTCCTTGCTGTGATTGCTGCTGCTGCTGTTCCTTGTTGTGCCAGAACACTTTGACAAACCTATTGTTGAAGACGGGTTCACTGCTCCTATAGGCAGAATTAGCCTGATGATGGGAAGCAAATGATACCAGGGCAGCCTCTGGGTCTCCACCATAACACACCTGTGAGGAGAAGATCATGTCACATTGACAGTTTTATGTGGAATAACTTGAAAATAAAGGAACAAATAACCTCAAAAGACACATGGTAGATTTTCCTGCATAATAAGTCTAGTTGAATACACAAGAGAACAATATTAACTGAGTAACAGCTGCTGCTTTTTTGTTAAATGACATAGAAAAATATTGATATGTCATGCCTTACTCATTAACTTATAATCTTGCAGCTTTTTATACATAAATTGGATTAACGAATTTGAAATGTTTACTTACTTGTAAGTTTACTATTGTCCCAAACTTGCTGAAGTGTTCATTTATTTTTGCAATATTGTTGAGTTCTCGGGGTATTTTTCTGACTTCCAATGTTGCATTTTCAGAACTAGTATTGTAAGCCCCTCTTCCACCTCCTCTTCTAGGACCTAGAAACATTAAAAAACAATGTCTGTGTTGGCGTTTATTAATTACTTTTCAAAGACAATGTCTCTGATAACTTTAATCAAATAAAACAAATTTACTTTTCTGTGAATAAGTTCACAGAGCTTTCATTGTAATGAATATGAAAAGAAAGACAAAATTACTCCATTATTGTAAACATTCTTAGTTGCAGACAGTTAAAATGTTGAACACTGTCTATATTTTAAAATAGCATTGCAAGCCATAATAATTATATTTTATTGGTAATAATTTGAAAACAATGATATGTTGTAATTCAATTGAAAAAAAAAAATGAAAAAGGCAGTAGTGTGTTACCTAATCTGTTAAAATCAAAGTGTCCTCTCTTAGCTGGTGGCCCCCTGTGGAACTGCTGCTCTGGATTACTGTATTGGTTGGGTTGTTGTGGGGGAATTTGTTCCTGATATGGTGGAACTTCCAATCCCCTTTTGCTGGCCACAACTCTTCTGTTGGGGGAATGTTGTAATTGCTGTAATTGCTGCTGCTGCTGCTGCTGTTGCTGGGGAGGGTGATGTTGTTGTTGGCCTGGCAGCCCTTTATCTGAGAGAAAAAAAAAACTGTTTTAAGTGACAACTCAGTGATGCATACACTCGCGGCAAGCCTATCAAATTCAAAGTTAGAAATTTTACAAACACAGCAATCTTTCATAGAAACACAATGCAAATGAGATATATCTACAAACATGCAAACTCATCTCCCCCCTCCTCTTCATCAATTCATCTCCAGCAGAAACCACAATCCCCATCACATCCAAGAAATCCATGTATGTTAACATAGACCCACCTTCCATACTTCCCACAGTGGGTACGCTGACTAGGTTAGGATTTGGCACTCTCTGCTGAGGCTGGTACTGTTGGGGCTTGGGTCCCCTGGGACCTCCACCCCAGGGCTGCTGACCTGGCCGACCCTCTGTTGGTTTGTAGGGCTCAGGTTCATACGGCTCTGAAATACATGGGAATACTCTTGTATATATAAAACTACTTCTAGTATACATTACAGTGTCATAAAGCCATTAGCAGCAAATAGTTGATGTGGCACACTCCTCAAAAGACTACCATGCAAGCATTTCAAGTATTCATTACATGCTCAAGAAATGTATTGACACAAGAACATAAAAATATTTTTAAATAATTTTTTTATATTTGAAAAACCTACATAAATCCATCACTGAATTGAAAGTGGAATGTTCATCTTAAACAAAATCTATGCAAGTCTGGGCCCATAAGGAACTCAATACATGTGCTAAACTGTGTCATTCCTTTCTCCTGCAGAGTCTGCCACAGTCAGGGCAGCCACTGTGTGCTATGAAGGAATATTTCATCTAGCATTGCATGCAACAGAAATGACAACAAGGATGTCACCCTGGTAATCTGAATGCATACTGTTAAATAGTTAAAAATACTATTATAATGCAGCAAAACATTTTTATTTCTTTATGTTAATATGTGAAGAACCAACCCAAGTAACATACTGTCATGGCTTACCATTTCTTGGAGGCAGTGGTGGCCCTCCTGGGGGCATAGGGGGTCTGTCATGTTGTGGGTGTGGCAACCTCATGTTAGCAGGGGTTGGACCTGCAGCGGGCAGTGGGGGTGGCTGTTGGGAGGGAGGTGGCCCAGGAGGTAACCTGGGGGGCTGGTTGCCTGGCATCATTGGGGGAGCAGGGGGGTGAGCCTGGGGACCACCTGTGAGAGAGAGAGAGAAAAAAAAATCAAATATTGTTAGATATTTAGCAACACTTTACAACCACTGAGCTCAAAAATAAAATAACAGACAACTGTCAAACAGTATCTGAGAAATAAGATGACTACAAATATAATTTTGAAATCTCATACCTAAGACAAAGTTGACTTGTCCATATAGAAGAAACATACCTGGAAAAGCTAACACTCCTGGTAAAGCTACATCTTCCACAACCACAGGGTCTGCACCGTGATCAAATGGGCACAAGTCTCCACGCATACAAAACCCTTTCTCTGGAAAATCATGTTAAAAGTCCATAGAACAATAAACAACAAGACATGCCATACACTTGCTCAAAGGTAACATTTTACATGGACAAATACAGGCAATGCAAGCAATTGTCACCTAGCTTAAGAGATGAAAAACAGCGAAATAAATCATGTTCATAGGGATTTCACACTTTTGAACAAATACAGTGTGAACAAATACTAGGTATAAGTCAAAGATTCATGAAAATATGTTAAATGTATACTTTCTAGCAATTCTCACCATCATAATCTCTACAGCGTGGCCTCCTTGGGGGTCCACCTCTATCCATATGGCGTCCACCCCTCCCTCTCGATGGCCCTCCTCTCCCTCTTGGGGGTCTACCGCTATATGAATCCCTCTCACGCCCTCTCCAGCTGTCAAAGGCATGGTTAGCATTGACATCTATTCCTGGGGGTGGATAATCTTGGTCTCTGTGATTGTCCTGGGTAGGGGTGGATCCTCTGCTATCTGGGCTGTATCTGGGGCCTTAGGAAACAACAGCGTACATTTGGCTTGATGCCTTGTATAGGAGAAATGCCACAAATACATGTGTTTCTACACACATCTTCACAAAGAGCTTAAAATACAGTTGTGTTATAGCACTGCATTAAGTTTCAAGTTTACTGTAGACATTTCACATTTAATTTGTGCTTTGCCAGGGATAATCATATGGGCCAAATATTGAAGAGTTTATAAAAATTAAGACAAATAACCATTAAAACTATTCTTCTGAAAAGCATCTTATGCTAATTTTTTATATATTATCAATCAAAACAAAATACACTGGTTTATCTCATATCTTCAGTTTTTTTAAGGCCGGGTAAGTGAGTCACCTCTATATGAATTCTTTATTTGACAAATGAGCATTGTTAAGACAAAAAGCACAACATCTAGATCCAGTTTCAATGGCCTCCACCTACTGTCACATCTTCTTGACCTCCACCATCATGCAGTTATGGACGTCTATGGACCAGCATTCATGGTAAAGACAACACTTACCCTTTTCAGGTGACCTTGACCTTTCCTCTGACCCTGAACTTTCATCTGACCTTGACCTACTATGCCGTGGCCTTTTGTCTCTGTACCTACCACGGTTTTCACCTCTGGAATGTCTGTCAAAATCTCTTCTGGCGAAGTCATCATATCTTCTTCGTCTGTCATCTCTGTCCCTGTAATAATAATAATAATAATAAAAAAAAAAGATCACTGATTTCATGTATTTGCAATTTTTTTCTTAAAAGTTTATATCACATCAGCAGCTTTTTAACATTAACCTAAAACCTTTTCTGAATACCATACAATTTAACCAGCAAATAAGCATATAATTCTTCATTACCTGTCATTTCCTCTCCTGGGACTCCTGCTCCTTGTCCTTCTGTGGTCACGGTCTTCTTTGTCTGGGAGCTAGAACAGGGCAAATTGATGATGTATTTGCCATTCATCATTCCAGTTGCAAAACTGTGACATTAGCAATTGGAACTTTTTTGAAAAAAAAATCTTACAGCCTTCAAATAAGGAACTAAAACACTGAGAAAACTTGCACTGGATGATTTTCATCTCAAATTTCAAATAAATTAGTTTGTTGAGAAAAAAAAATAGTTAGAGTTATATTGTTACCCCCTTCTCCTACACTGACAGCCATAAGCAGGGCAGCCACTGTGTGCTAATGGGGGTTGGTACTCTAGCATTCTGTGCAGTGGATAGGGCATAAATTAGTGCCAAACCAGAAATAAGAATGCCTTTTTATTTTCACGATACAGGCATCTACTTGTTCAAGGCAAACATTTAATGAAAACAGATTGCTTAAAGACACCATTCCAAGACCTGAATTTACAGTTTGAAGGACACTGACTAACAAATTATAGCAAACTAATAAAGATAATTTGCTTTCCTAAAGAAAATGCAAAACACTTGTTTACTTTTGCTAATAGATCACTATATGAAAAAATCATTTCCAGAAAGCAAAAAAAGGAAATGAAATGGAATAAATAAATAAATAAATAAATAAATAAATAAATAAATAAATAAATAAATAAATAAATAAATAGCAATATCATTCTTTGATTAAATGTCTACCTTAATGCCTATAGCTAGATGTTGCATGGTGATAGCATGTTATTTCTAGGGATAGAACAACTCCATAATGGCCAGTTAAATGTCTAGGGATGTTCTAACTGAGGCAAATACCTCCAGTCATGTACTAACATGTACAGAATTAATATTTTAAAAAATTCCTTGCATGTTTGCCAATCCCAGATGAAAAGGAAAGATTCTAATTCACAAGATCACAAGCCAAATAAAAAGTTGTATACCAGCTTATGCACTGATATTCCAGGCATTTCTATGCCTCCAGACTGGTTCTATTTTAAACACTGCCTCCAATTACAACATATACAATACCTCATCAGACTTTCTTCTTTTCTCTGTATTTCCTGGAGCTGAATGCTGTGAAGTTGGTGGCTGTGACTGCTGTGCCTGATGCCCCTTTGCTACTCCACTGTCCACATGCTGGTAGGACTTGTTATCCAAACTCACAAATAAGGACTCCACAAATGATTTGGTTTCTGCATAATCAATGTAAACTTTGTTTTCTTACTAGTGCTTTCGTGATGTCCGAGTTTAAAAAACTAGTGCTTGCATCAAATTAAATAATAAAGAAAGTAATGTAGGACATGCTACTGGTTATGCCACCTAAAGACTAGCAGTTGCGTTAAGAGCAACTGCCAGGGGACAACTCCATTTTTGTTCACCCATTCCATGGAAATATAAGACAGGTAAATTTTGTATGAATATTTACTTTTACCTTGGCTAAACACTAAACACAAGGTGACCCTTCAGCATATTTTACTTTAAAAATTTTAAATAGATTTTCAGTGATTGCGAAAGAGATTGAAAACTTACCAGACATGTGGGCTGGAGCAAATTAAATTTTGTCAGCCCACACCTTTTTTTACCGGCCCACAACAAAATAATCAAGCTGTATATTTTCACTTCATTTTTGATGAATATTATTGTCTGGCATTTTAAATCGTTGCTTTTTAATTTTCAGGCCAGATGTAATAGGATGTTTAAAGGTTTAAGTTTAAACGTCTTTCATTTTGGTTGCTTTCTGGCATTTAAGTTTTATCCTTTTTACATCTGGGTTGCCTATCTTAATTTCTAATCTTTTAACACAAGATCATGTATCCTTTGTAAATTTTATTCCAATTTTTGACTTAAATTAAAACATAAGTCATAGTGAAGTGGAGCTTCCAACTTTTGTAACGTTTTTTTAGATTTTCACTCTTGGAAAAATGCTTGTCTGTTAGCAGGGATTGTCCTGGGTCAAAATCTGGTCGGGCCATTTTGGCCCACTTGGTCAAAAAAAAGTGTGCCATTTTTTAAAAATGTGTGCCGTGAATTATTTAAAGAAAATTCATAGTATTTCAATATTTTTTTATATGATTAAAATCAATGAAAAAAGGCTTAATGCTACTACTCTGAAGTCCTAAATAATTGTAGTGTGTGGAAAAATCTTCCAAAATAAACATACTGTCTGAAAATTGTACAGTACTTAATGGAAAAATCTTCAGAATTGATAATTGCACTATGCCAAATAATTGCACTACATGGAAAAGGTAGACAAATCCCATTTTTATTGTAAAATAAAACTATTGCTCTCATAGCAGGCCCGTAGCCAGCGATTTTAAAAGGGGGGGGGGGGGAGGGTCTTTTTCCATAAAAACGCCATGTACCTAGATCAAATTTTACCAAGAGTGGACCTTTTGTCAGCATAAGAGGCGGTTCTTTCGAAACCCCTGAACCATCCCTGGCTACGGGCCAGAGTCTGAAAAGAATTTTTATTCAATATCTAAGACTAAAGTTTAGATGAATATACTGTAATGGACAGTTTTGCACCCTGACTGTGCCATTGCGGATTTTCCGCATGGAAAATGATGTTGTCCCTCATTTTGACATATAGCACCGCTAAAGGCGCAATATGACTTAAAATATCCGTTAAAATTAGTTAAGAGCACCCATCTAAAAAGCAAATGAATATTTCTCCTTTTCACTTATCGTTTACTCAACATGCAGTCCGACGGAAGCCATACTTGTTTACCCAGCACGTGTAGTTAGGTGTTCTCAGAGGTCCGCGCGTGGCCAGTCGTAAGCAGTTTGAGCGGCCTGTTTTCAGAGTCTTGAGCAGTACGTTTTTCATTGACCTGTAGTTGTTTCAGTTTTGATACATTTTTTTGTGAAACGGGTCACATGTCAGCCCTCACACCATCGCTACGCACACTTCAAGCGACATCATAATGTACGTAGACCTTTATCACAAAACGCGCCAGTATGGCGCAAGTTAAAGTTTTACTTGCGAATAGTGCGTAATTAGAGCTTTACGATAAATTCAAATATGAGGCGAGGTGTCTGTTAAAGAAACTGACTTTAGTCCGTCGGACATGTGGGCCGATGAGTTAAAAGGGTTTTCCAGCCCACAGAACTTTTGCCGGCATATGGCCGTGGTCCGACGGCTTTCGCAATCACTGGATTTTTAAAGATACAAATTTTAACCAGTTACAAGCAACCAGACAAAGCTACAACTTCCAAGGCCAAAATTACCTTTTTGTAAAAACACCTCTAACTGGTCATTGCACAGTTCCCTGAGTTCTTCCAAAGTCTTGTCCTTCTTCACCAAGGCAACGATGTATTTTGCAAGAGCTTCTGGATCTGCATCACAACTAGAAACAGCAATGTCCTTGTTATTTACAGGGTATTTGTACAATATTTTTGTTAAAAAGAGTGCCTTATAAATGTATACTACATTTCTTCCAGTAATTTGATCATGAACTATAATTTGGTGCACAAAAGCAGCAATTATTGAGGGTTTACAGTTAATGATTATTCTAAGTCACAACACATCACTGTGGTAGACAATGGAAGCATTCTTCATTAAAATGCACCAAGGAAACTGTAGCTATATCACATATGCAGATACACTGTAACACAAAAACAAGGAAGAGACTTGTTGCAGTGGTTGAATTTAATTGACACTCAAAATAATGAGACCTCTTGTTAAATTATCAGCCCAGTCATTTGCACAATGGTGACAATCTTAGTAAATTTACTTATTGCTTAGCTTAAAGTTTGTCACTACCAATGTACTACTTCTTGGACCTACATGCTAATAAGTAAATCTAGAAAATAAGTTTTTTAATAATTTTCATACTGGTTTATATTTTTTCTTTCTTTCTTTTTTTTTCTTTTTTGAAAAAAAGTCAATCACTTTCACTTTTTTTATTTAATTAAATCTTCACATTTATGTTGAAGTGGGAATTACCCCATCTTTTGCCCTTTATTGCAAAAAGCATGAAAAGTTGATTTAGCAATGCCTGTAGGTCAGCTGAAGTGACCTACAGCCATTCTGAAACAGGACCCAAATATCAATATCTTTACTCATTTCATCATTATTGGTGCTTGTTGGGTACTTCACATATGAAATATTAACCAGGGATCGAACTTATGTCTCCAGAGCTTTGGGTTTTTCTTGACTTGCTGACAATCTTCATTAATTCATCTATTCAGAAGGGCATATATGAAGTACTTCAATAAAAAATTGGATAAATTCTGGATGGATATTTTTTGCAAAATGAAATTATCAATTAACAAGGGTTCTTCCTTTTGTTCACTAGGTGACTCTGAATATAGGCGTGCTAATTTGCTGCACTTGAGTCGACTAAAAGAATAAAGTGTAAATTGCTCAGCACATATTTCACATTACAAAACAATCCCTGTATGCTTCAACAAAATGCCATTCCAGTTTTAAACCTCTTATGGATACAAAGAGCACCTCAACTCATA
The DNA here is from genome assembly GCF_051362555.1 of Lingula anatina. NCBI lineage: Eukaryota > Metazoa > Brachiopoda > Lingulata > Lingulida > Lingulidae > Lingula > Lingula anatina. The sequence continues at coordinate 14,045,797 of NC_141769.1, forward strand.
GAACATTATTCTCTTCAGAAACTCTTACTTCTTTGAGTGATTTAAACTCAGAAAAAAATAATAAAACAGAAAAACACAGGTCATGTTAGTATTCATGCAAAACTTTGTGTAACGAAGGTAACCTCTTTTCTTACCATGACCTGTATGTAAATGTAGAGAACCTTTAGCCTTCTAGTAAAGTCAGATGGAAGATCAAATCCATCATATGTATACATGATTGCATGCTTTACTGCATAAACAGAACTGCCCACTATATAATTTTTTTTTCAGTATTTTGATTCCCCTGTTAGCTGGGTTAACCTGGGCTCAGTAGCTCAGTGGGTAGAGCACTAGCATGGTGATGAGTTCCATGTTCGAGCCCTTGTCCAGTATGGCGTTTTCCTAAATCACTACACCACAAGGTGGAAAATGGGCCAACACATCATCAAACTAATGGCAATATTGCCAATATTTTCTGTACAATTGTGTGCAGAATTATACACTACCAGTTAATGACTACTCATATGTAGGTACTGCAAACGACCTAGTGACCCTCATGTCCATTGACTGAAAAGACTGCTGGGGCTTTCAAGTTTCATTTTCAACTTCCAAACTGGTCAATTATTAAAACATATTTTCACCTGTCTGACCTTGACATGGCAGGGTCAAACTATAAATATCTTGCAATTAAAAACATGCAAGAAAACAGAAAATGCAAAGAATCATACTTACATGGGTGTCAGTGTTTTTGTGAGCCATGCTTTCAAAGCGTCAACATTTTCGATGAGCATGTTTCTTGGAGCAAGCTCGGACCCCGGCTACTTGGTTTTCTTTGAATATTAACACAAATCTTTGTTGTATTAAGCTTTCAACAACGACTTAGACTAATTCAGACCCTTCGCTGATTCGCAGAACCGTCCTTTACTTTGCATTATTTGTCACAAGTAACAATTTTGACGATTTATATATTGCAACCACACGACAACAAAATGCCGTGCACAAAATGGTAGGCTTCCGAAATCTCGTTTGGATAATCACGTGTGACTGTGGAGGTTTTGCATATTCCACTAATAAGAGGGAATTTAATGTGAGATTCTACCACATAAGCTCTCTGAACATTCAAATATATCGATTAGTCTTATATATATTCAAATAATTTCACCAAGAAACGATTATATATCACAACTCTCGTTTCGTGGTGTCATGTGACCATAATGTTTTGACATGGCGGACAAGAGCAGACGTACGCACGTGTTGGTTTAGGAGAGAAATACAAAATGCCCCCAAAAACGCCATCTAAGGGTTCTAAGAAGAGCAATCCAACTTGGGGTGAATGTAAAAACTGTGGGATTCTTGTGAGTGATAAAGATCAGCAGAAACATTCCGTAAACTGTACCAAAACGGAGCAGTTGGACTTGAAATCGTTAGGGCATGGGTTCATACGTGGTGCAACATTGTATGCCATGGTGTGTCACAGCGCAATTGAAAAAGGTATTCAGTATATATATATATATGATATGCCACATCGATCTAAAGTAACTTTTTGGCTCCTAAGCTTTATATCGAAGGCTAGCCAATTGCAGTTAAAAATGGCACATTCGTGAAGTCCATGTATGCACAGATTGTGACAAAATAAATTAAGTGAGTCATGCAAGCTCCATTCTTTTGCAAAAAATGTTTATCACTACATTTTTCTTTCAGATAAAGAACTCAAACTTCCAACATCTCTTAAGGGAGACTTGGTACTACTTCACCCAAGCACAATGAAACTTTGTAATATGTCCATAGGGAAACCAGTGATCTTGAACACAATGTGGATGATGACTGCTTGGCCCAGCACTGCCATTGCATTATCAGGTGTAGGGCTAACAGAACATCAGAGGGATGCATTGGGTGTAGGCATTGATAACACTGTTACTGTGGATGCTTTTGTGGATCCTCATTTGGCAGCAACAGAAGCTGTTATGGTGGCAGGGTAATAAAAGACTAAAGGGTCATTCCAAATTGTTTTCTCCTGCACAATACATTATATGCTTCATAAAATCATTTGTCACTGCTCTTCTTACAAATAAACTGTAGCAGAGTTAGTTAAGGTGCTAATATGCATTAAATATTCTGTTTATATTGGACATGAAAGTAAGTTTTATGATGGTTACAGTTTTATAGAGGGAAACTTACTTTGGGGTGATCCTTTAATCAAAAATGTGTGGTAGTTAGATATATGACATCTTAGGTCAAGATAGTCCACTATGTCTTACCATTTACCAAGATGTCACTATATTGTTGCTAAGTACATAAATAATGTTAGTATATTGATATTGTAAAATTAATTAAGTTAGCAAGTGCAATGTCAGTTTTACTGTTTTAAGTATTAAAATACTTTTCATAGTCACTGCAAATAACAAGGAGTTATATTTATCTTCAGGGAGTTCAAGGATTTTATGTCAAGTCAGGATTTCAAAGATTACTTAAAGCAATATCTAAGTATGCATCTTACTATGTACAGTTGTTGTAAATTGTTTCCCTTTAATCAGCTTAATAGCTGTTAATATTGTTCCTATACTTTGTAGATCAGGCATTCATATGACTTTTTAAATATAATTTAAATGTTTCTGTTGTTAAAAAATGTTTAACAAAAACTTGCTTGTAGTTTTGCAGTTAATATTAATACTTGAAGTTCAAGTGGGAACTCTTTTTTTTTTTTTACTTCCATAAATTATGAAGTAGTAGACATTGTCTTGCTGTTTTAAAATCAGTATTAATAATAATTCTTCACTTATATGTTTTATTTCATTTTCAGACAAAAAATACTTATGCACTGGGAATGAGCTAGTTGTGAAGTATTATGGACAACAGTGCAGATTGCAAGTATCACACGTGACAGGCCCAAGGCTGGATTTACCTAAGACCCTACCCAGTGTATTTGGTGCTAACAGTGATTACGATAAGGTTAACCTGGTTGTTGATATGTCTCATTTAAGTTTTAGTGAACACTCTGAAAACAATGAAAATGTCAAGCCGAATGATAGTTCTTTAAATCGGTCATCTTTGTTGGATAATGATGTATCAAAGAATTCAGACCTGAACTCAGAATCTCTTCAGAGTGAAAGGTCTGTGGAAGATAGCAGTTCGCCAAGCCTTCAGACATCTTCTCCTGTTAAAAAAGTTTCAGATCTTGACAAAAGTTCTAGCAGTATGTTTCAAACTCCCCAGCGCCAACAACCTTGTAATGGTCAGAGTAATACATTTTATTTCATAAACAAGTCAACAAACATTACAGTAATTTTCGATGGATATTGTGAGGACAAGGAGGCCAGACAAAAAGACAGGATTGGATACAGCAGTATAGGTGGACTGGTCAAGCAGCTGGACTCTATAAAGGAAATGGTAGAATTGCCACTGAAGGAGCCTGAACTTTTCAAGGCATTTGGTAAACTACTGTTCAGTCTGTGAACAGTTCATGCTAAATAGCTTTTGAGCTTCTGAAAGTTTTATCAATCACCCCATTTCCATAGATTAGATCGACCTACTTTAGATCGACCTAACTCCCTGGGGGTTCACGCTAAATAGCTGTCAGCCGGGTGGACATGAAAGTTAATTACCCCTTTACAGCTTGTAGTAGGTGGGACGGACATTTAAGTCGGATTATCTGAAAGTAATCTAGTGAGACTCCCTGCGGGGATAGATCGATCTAAAATCTATGGGAACAGAGCCAATAACGAGGGTCACCATTACATTTTTTATTGTAGACTGAGATATGTGACATGTTGTTTTCCTAATGCTCAAATATATTACATTGAAATAATGTTTATTTAAGTGTAGAGGAATCATTGAAAATTAAGAAAAAGTCCAAACTGTCTAAAAATCTAAATATCTTTGTCTATCAGGTTTACCACTTCCTAAGGGTGTGTTGTTATATGGTCCCAGTGGTACAGGAAAGACTCTGCTGCTGAGAGCTGTAGCTAGTGAAACCAGTGCACATGTCATCATGCTGAGTGCTCCAGAAATTTGGAGCAAGTAAGATGTAGACTATTAACTGGATATGTAAATTGATAAATGTGTACTTTACGTCTTGTAAATTAGCTTTAAGTCTACTGAAAAAAAATTACAGCTGATTATTTTTCCTCTAAGAATGTCTGTGTTAAACATTCCCAATGACAGTTGATTTAAAAAGTATGATTTCTCAGTGTATGTTTTGAAGTTGGTCACTCATATTTTGATTAAAATGAAGACATTTTCAGTTCAAATTTTATCTTTATTATGTTTCTTACACATTTTTATTCTATAGATTTTATGGAGAGACAGAAGCACGTATTAGAAGGATTTTTCAAGAGGCCATAGACAAGTAAGCAAATTTTAGGGGTCATTATTTCATTGATTACATACTGCACTTGCACATTGTCAACAATAGAAAAGCCTGTTTGTCTATGTGGAAATATGTAAATTAATTAGATTTTGAGCAAGATATGCATGTAATAAAGCGTATGTTAGATAAATTTATATACTTTCAGATAACTTTTCATATAGTAAAATTTATATAATTCTATTATTTTAGATTTAAAATGGGACAAAATGCAAATTTTTACATTTTACAAATAACAAAGAAAAGTTGCTGGTATAATTGCCATACTTCCCTCTCAATCAAATCTGTACACTTATATTTTTCTCTTTTTTTGAATTTCAAATATTATTAATATCTGAAGAGCGCCAAGTCTGGTGTTGATAGATGAACTGGATGCCCTATGTCCAAAGAGGGAAAGTAGTAACAGTGGCTTGGAGAGAAGAGTTGTGGCTTCCTTACTAACACTACTGGATGGTATAGAACAGGTAAGTGGACAAATCAGTTAAAACCATGTATCTTATTATATCAACTTTGTTTCATTTTATTCATCATTTGAAACAATTCCAACTCTGATCATTATAAGACTTTTGAATTTGTTAATTTAACCAGTGACAAACCAGCTTTCAGCATATTAAAATGACATTTACTAGTATGCACTTTTTTCCTTTATTTTTGACTAGTATGCTTCCTTAATGCATGAGTCACTGTATCTTATTACAGCAGGGTTCCAGACTGGTATTGGTGCTAGCAGCCACTAACAAACCTGACAGTATTGACCCAGCTCTGAGGAGACCAGGGAGACTGGATAGAGAGATTGAGATTGGGATCCCTACAGCTAGAGATAGGGAGGATGTATGTCTACAGAAGCATGATTGTTCCCTTAGACTGATTTTTGTTTAATATGTTTTATGCAGATGTAGTGTTACTGTTACAAGTATATTTTTACTATTTATGAGAAAAGTAAAATCAGTATAGTCAAAAGGGACACCAGCATTGTAAAACAAGAAAAATGTGAATCATAAGTGGTACATCATAACATGTTATTAATTTTTTAATATATCATATTAAATTATGACATCTAACAGAAGATTTGCATATAGCAAATTTTAGTTTTTGTAAACTTTTTATCAGCTTTATCATTTTTTACACTTATTTTACAGATACTTCAGAAATTACTTTCAAAGGTGCACCATTCACTAAGTGCAGACAATATAAAAACACTGGCTGACAGTGCTCATGGTTTTGTAGGGGCTGATTTAGCTAATGCCTGTAAAGAAGGTTTGTTGAATTCTTTTAAATATAGGTGTTTTTATTTCTTTGTAAAAATAAATCTTTTTTTCAGCCAAAAGTGTTGTGCACATATACCCTCAGAATTTGCAGTTAGATGTCATATCAATATGTTAAAGATGAATATAAATAATATGTTACATTTGTAAAAGGCACTTGGTTTGCTCAGGACTCTTCCAATGCTGACATCCAGCTGTACTACGTAGTATCATCTTTTGTGCTAAGCTATAAAGGGCCTGTTTCCATTGGAGATGGGTCAACCTAACTGGTACTTACCAGGGTACCTGGTACTTACCAGGCAGCCTAATAACAATGTAACAGTAAACATTTAACTGATGAGGACAATCTAATGTCATGAAGCTTAATTGTCCCAATATAAAGAAATGGTTGGTCGAGAAATTAGATTTATTCCAATGATGAAGTACCAGTAATCGTTATCAGACGATCATTTGAAATGGGGAATACAAAATTATCATTAAAAGCATTCCTTAATACAATGTACCATACCATACTTCTTATATTCAAGGTGGGCTGCATGCCTTAAAGAGCCATATAGCTAAGCAGGGAGGTGACAGTTCCGTGCCTGTACTTGTAACCATGGATGACATGGTCTTTGGCTTAAATTCTGTGAAGCCAAGTGCAATGAGGGAAGTTGCAATTGATGTGCCAAAGGTAGGAAAAAAAGGCATTTTCTGTTGCTGTTTAACCTCTTCATATTATATTGTAGAACTAATGGGTGGTATTTTGCAATTTGGTTCCAATATGTATAAAATTCACATTCAAACTGCATTGTATAACTAATATAATTGATAGTGAAACTAAATTGTATGTCAGAATGCTTATTTACACTAAAAGAAGTTTATAGTATTCATCTTACCTATTAGGTGTATTGGTCAGACATAGGAGGGCAAAATGTGTTGAAGGAGAAGCTGAAACAGGCAGTTGAATGGCCACTTAAACATCCAGAGGCTTTTGTTAGACTTGGGATCAGACCCCCAAGGGGAATCCTGATGTATGGGCCACCAGGCTGCTCTAAGACCATGATTGCTAAAGCTCTGGCAACAGAAAGTGGTCTCAATTTCATAGCCATCAAGGTAATTTAAATCATATCCTGTATTTTTAAAGGAAATGTTCGTTTTAGTGTATGTTGTTATTATTAGCCTCGTTAAAAGACCTGTGGTGTACTTGCAATTATAAAAAATGTTTTAGCAGCATGTTCCATGTTCTAATTAGTTTATATTTTTCTCATACCCTTTTCTATTTTATTTTTTTAACCATGTGTTTCAACTGGAGGAGAGGCAAAACGCATTAGAGAGAGTTTTTTTTCTATATTTCCAGGGCCCGGAGCTGTTTAGTAAGTGGGTGGGAGAGTCAGAGAGAGCTGTCAGAGAGGTGTTCAGAAAGGCCAGGGCAGCAGCACCCTCTATTGTGTTCTTTGATGAGATTGATGCTCTGGCTGTTGAGAGGGGAAAGTAAGACCGATTACAGTAGCTTTGTATGTTTTAAAGTTGGTGCAGGAGAAGAGTTAAGCAATGAAATAGAGCCAGAGAGATCTCCAACCCAATGTTTGTTTTATATCCAACCGCATCAAGGCCTACTAACATTGTATATGTCTCTATTTAGACATATATGATAAGCATAATGTCACATAAAATGAGGCTGGGAAACAACTTCAGAAAAGCATTCCTTCCAAATGTTCAGGTATGCAGTGAAGGCTTTATTTGCATTTTAATTTTGACACATGGATTACAGTGTATCAACATGGCACTTTTGAATTCAATACATTTATCTGATGAAAATTATAATTCTATATGACACCTTCCCTACAATTTTGTTAAAAAATTATTTTCAGATCAAGTGGAGGAAGCAATGTAGCTGATCGGGTCTTAGCCCAACTGCTGACAGAAATGGATGGAGTGGATAAACTCCAGGATGTCACTATTGTGGCTGCTACTAACAGACCTGATATGATAGATAAAGTATGCTTAGTGGATGAGAAACCAATTATTTATTATTAGTTATTATAATGATATCATTTTACAGTGTATGATGGACAGGTTTTGAATAGTAATGGAGAATGGTACTTTGAAGACTAAAGAGTGGATTATTTTATTGATAAAAATAAATATAAATTCTTTTATGGTGCATTCCCTTAAATATCTCAGTGTGCTTAACAGAAAACCTAAAATTATTGAGAACAATGTTAATATTACAATTAAATAACATTGACAACAAAAAAAGTATTATTTAGCAACACTACTAGGCTGAAAAATATTCATACTTTGTAAATATGTTTAAAGTGTGTTTTCAGTTAAGTTTTAAAGGGCACCTACCACCTCGTCCCCTTTGGTTTCTTTTAAGAGTCAACCAAAGCAAGCAAAGAAATTATTTCACTTTAGTAAAACCCTGGATCAACTAGTGCAGTAAAGGCTTGGGGATATTGATTTTTTTCTTAATAATTTTGACTCATTTACATTGCACTGCTTGGCATGAATAGCCTCTAGTACACACACATGTTTTTTTCTAATATTGGAAATGGTATGGAAACATTATGTACTTGGAAGACCGTTAGCACTGATATCTTTTTCAATTCACTAAAGTACAAGTAATTTAACAATTCAGGCTCTGTTAAGACCAGGACGTCTGGATAGAATTCTGTATGTTCCTCTACCAGACCATGACACCCGCAGGGACATCTTCCTGATACAGTTTCGAAAAACCCCCGTGGGAGCTGATGTCGACATTGAAGAGCTGGTGTCATCAACGCAGGGTTATTCAGGAGCAGAGGTACATACATGCAAAAATAGTTTTATTTATAAACAATGTTACCAGTATATATATTATAAGTTCCACCCCCACCCCCTCCCAACAAAAAAATAATAAATTAAAAAGAAATGAAAATAAAATTTCTGATTTGAAAAGTGTGACATGAAGTAAATTATTATCATCAGGCCAATATTAACATTCAGCTACTTGTTTATTTAAAATGTTTTTTATTGAATAAAAATGTCATAAGCCTTTTTAACTGATTTTGTGATGAATAAGACAGTTAATAAATACAGTGCATGATGTTACTAGTATTATTTTTCATTGCATGCAAGATAAGCTAAAAATGTTTTTAGTTCAGTATCATTTTGGATTGAGAATTGAAAGAAGCATTTCTGTACCCTTAATATACATTTTAGCAGTAATGATCACCTTAAACAATTTTAAAATATTTGTCCCCTAATTTTTTCTTTTGCTTCACAGGTGGCAGCAGTTTGTCATGAGGCTGCCCTGTGCGCCATGCAAGAAGACATTAGTGCTTTGTGTGTTACGCGAAGTCATTTCATGCAAGCTCTAACAGCTGTCACACCTAGGATAAGTCAAGATTTGCTGAATTTTTATGAAGAGTACCAAAATAAAACAAGACTGCTCAAAGTGAGCTAACATAAGATTATATATGTACTGTAGCTTGCAAACACTGTCTGGATGCATGCAGTTCCAATAGTTGCCCATTTAAGGAAATTTTTTTCTAGATTTGATTGATTTTGTGCAGTAATAATATTCAATCCCAATTGTGTGAATGTTTACTTTTCCCTCAGCCAAGAATAATTGTTATTTTAATCACAAGTGCAAAATTGGTTTTAGATAAGGTAAAAACTTAAAATGCGTTACAGCAAAAACTGCAAACAATTCTGACTATTGTAACATTGTATAAGGCTTAAGTGTATTTGTTTTAACATGTATACAATCTTCTTCCAAACAATGACAGAAACAAATAAACACGTGAAAATCTTGTACTTGCAATTAATCTTGTTCTGTCATATCACAAGATGAAAATACATTTAAATGTACAATGCTTGTACTGCATAGTACTAGTAAATGTAAAATAATTTTATATGAATCATGAAATACAGTGTATATACATATGTTCATGTAGATATGTTTGTGGTATCTAGATCCCTAGATCATCTCACATGGATATTTTTGAGTAAGAATATTTCCTTTATATATTTAGTGAATTCTTCCATAATTAGAATCAGATGATTGTATGAGTTATGGTCCAATTTAATATTACCGTAATTATATATATTCTTGAAGTGATTTGTTTTTACACCTATTGCAAACTAACACGTATATGTACAGATTCAAAGAAATGGAAACATGACATTTTATATCAGTTATGAAACCTTATTTCACAACTCATCAAATTTTACACAAAATAGTGCTTAATATATTTTAACAGCTTATATTTACGTAATAAACATACGACGGCATACATGGCAACTCTCCTGGATAATCCGGGAGTCTCCCGGATACAGAACAAATCTCCCGTTCTCCTGTACAGGTGCCCAAATCTCCCAGATAAAAGCAACTTAAAATTTTTTCACCACTGTCAGCTAACGTCCTATCTCAAATACCCAAATCAAAATACTATTTTAATATGTAGTAATTTTAATTTTTTAAAAAATAGATGTCTTCAGGATAGTTGGGTGATCTTTTGAAAAATTTGTAATTCTCTTTTAATTGTTGGGGGGGGGGGGGGGGGTGAGAGTGATAGCTCCCCCCATCCCCTCCACTGAGCAAAACGGCAGCGACCAGTGCCCCCACCCCTACTGAGCAAAATTTTAGAATCGCCAGATTTTAGAATTCCAGAGGTTGGCATCTCTGCGAGGGGTGCATGGATTAATTCAGATTTACACTTTACCAAATGCTCATCGTGTTCTTTATTAAGCCATTGATATCAAGCTTTAGCAGTCAACAGTTAAAATATTTTAAATAAATTAATTGGTGAATTATTTGATTTAAATAATTGGATCTAAACAACAGCAACTCAGCAGCTACTATTTCCCGCGATATGACGACAAAATATGGTTGCCACACGTGCAAAGTCAACAAATTGTCATCTGTTTTTTGTCGTGTACCACATCAAAAATGACTTTTACAATAACACATTATATAATTAAATCAAGTTGTAATGTTACAATAGGCATGTCATTCTTATAATCTAGTGTGAATGGAAAGCCACTTTTCATAGAATGAAGTTCAAGTCTTCTACTTGCGTTATGTGAAACACACTTCCGGTATTGGAAGTACGCATGTCGTGAGAGCACATTGCCTTAGAAATTTGTATCATTTTCGTTTGTTTGTACACATTGTTTAGTGGTGAAATTAAGTTATGATAGATAGGAAAGATGGGAAAACCCAAGAAAGGCAGGAAAGCACGCGACGAGGAAGAGCTGTAAGTATTAAATCTGACTTCAACCTGTTCTCATGAATAGCGCCTTGTCTTCACGCTAGTTGTGTGAACATCATACAAAATCTTGCCAACAGCTGTTCAGAAGGTTTTTAATGTATACGTAATTAAATGTTTAACTAAGACCATGATTTTACCCAGGTAATTTTCTTTATAGCATATACGTAAGAGGAAGACATTAACTCGTTCTGCTGGCATGTTTTAATAATTTATGTTGGAGCACACCATGAGGTGATGAATGTTATTTTATTGTGCAATGATAACTTAAGTTGACAGTATTGGGAGAGGCCTTGTCAATAATAAAAGGGTTCATTTTATTTTGTTACGTTTCAGTACATCAATCACTTAGGAGTTTTTATTGAAGATATATAAAATCCTATGGTCACAATATTTTTTATATGTTACATAATTGATAAATTGCCACTGACAGTTTCTCAGCAGGATCATTAAAATAAAACAAAGGAAGGTTCAAGTAGGTCCAGATCCATGTATGTCATTTTCTGATGTTCCTCCTGTTGGATTGGTCTGTGCCAAAAACATTTGACCTATTGGCCCTTTCAGACGTCTGGAGCTAATAATTTGCTTGTGCAGAGAAGGAACAAAGGACCCTATCAATCACAGACCTACCCAACTACCAGATTCGGGACCGAATGATCCTGAATTCACCGGTAGATCAGACCACACTACCCGTTTTCAAGGTGTGTGTCAGATCGCATTACACAGTATCAGACGCGACACCGTTCTTGCCTAGTATGCGATGTGATAGTGACGATTCTCAGCGGGGTTGAAAAGCATTGCATCACCACTCAAAATTTGTTCGGGGTTCAGGGTGTTATTCCCCTTAACGAAACTATGCTATGACTCCTATCGATACTCTCCTATACCTTTACTCCGCCTCGTTGGTTTTGGAATGATTGCTTGGAAACTGTTTTTTTCAGGGTACTGAAATTTACAATAAAGTTTTAAAATTAATGTTGCACTTTCACCAAAAGGGAGTAATAATGTTGGGTAATAACAGTGCAGGGACATACAGCAATTTTACTTTGTTAACCAAAAAAAATCGCTAAAATTTAACTGGTCCAGCTTCAATTGTACTGGTGGCTACATTCTTTTTAGTACCCGCACTATAACTTTAGCACCCCCAAAGTATTGATAACTGAAGACTTGAATGAAGTTTCATGCAGTTACTTATCATCTCTGTACATCTGTGAACTTATCATCTCTGTACATCTGTGATTTTTCCTATGTGCAGTGAAATTGCTTTATCAGTTTTAACTACAATCTACTAACAGATTAGAGGCCAGAAGTTTTTTGAAACAGATATGAGGTGATTCTTTTCATCAGACTGTCCTTCCACCTGGTTAGCCAAGTTAATTTTGACCAGCACCCCTCACGGGCATCCATCTGATAACCATAGGAGACTCACTAACAACACTTTATAAAAAGATTATGCTTTCATTTTTAGGGACGATGTGGCTGCAGAGTTGGAGGCCATGTCTCTGGAGATGAACTTGGGCAAGAACAACGATGAAGATGACAGTGTACAGAATGGTACAAATGAACCAGTTAAAAAGAAGGAGAAGGTACATGCTGGAAAAGTTGACTGAGAATCTCTCATCTGTCTCATGCAGATTGTGAATGTGGGCAGTTCGTTTTGAATGCCTTCGGGTACTTGAAATGTTCAAAATTCACTGTGTCATAACAATTTTTTATTTGATAGATTTTTGTTTTCGTCATGGATCAAAAACATCTCTTCTGAAAGATCCTGTGTTCTGTTTGTTTTATAAACACAAATTAGATAATATCAGTTAATAATATTCATAATTATTTACAGAAAAAGAAGAAAAAAGCTGAGGTCGTGGAAGAGGAGGATGAAGAAGATCCTGACATAGCTGCTTTAGCCAAAGCAGCAGGCAAGGGCAAAGCTAAAACTAAACCCCAGAAAAACATGATGTCTGCCTTTGAGTTGCTTGACATGGAGGAGTCAGATGAGGGGGTTAGTCAATTTATTATGTGCAGTTTGATTTGTAGTAGAGTTTCGGTGTGAAGATCATTTAAATTTTATTTTTCTGATATCATCATTTTTCCTAGCATTTGATGATTAGTTTACTTGTACTGAGAACTATCTATTATAATGCAGCTATCATTTTAAATTTTATTGCTAATGTATAATATAATTGTGAAATAATACAAAATATTATGATGATTGTAGATTTCGATAGTATTAGTATATATACATATATATATGGTTATAATATTGTGATATAAATTCTTATTTCCAAATGCAGTCAGAAGCAGACAGTGAAGACGAAAAGAAAGTGGAGAAGAATGATAACAAAAAGGAGGCCGACAATGTTGACTCAAAAGTATCAAATGATAACAAAGCTCCACAGCAGAAGAAAGGGAAAAAAGACAAAAAGAAACAACATAAACAAGAAGAGGAAGACATTGATGCAATCCTTGCTGCCCTTGAAGAGCCTTCAGAAAAACAAGAAGGAAAGAAAAGCAAAAAAGAGAAAAAGAAACAGCAACAAGAAGAAAATGAAAACAGAGAATCTAGTGTAGAAACAGAAGTAAAAACAGAGGAAAGATCTCAAATTAATGATTCCTCTGAAGTGACAGAGCAGGGTAGTGAAGATGTAAAAGATGTAGATAAAACGGAGGAAGAAGGAGGCAGCAAAGCTAAAGATGTTGAGGAGGACGAAGGGAAATTCCATGTAAAGACAGCAGCTGAAAAGAAAAAGGAGAAGAAAGAAAGAGAAAAGAAGAAGAAATTACAAGTTTGTATTAATCATTTATCAGAAGTGTAAGATTCTTGATAAACGTGATGTATCATTAACAGGGATTTTCTCTATGAACTGTCTGTTTGGGTTCTCCCAATGTTTTGAAAGTCATACTGATTATTTAAAAATTATTCTGATGATACCTAATAGAGGGAGTTCCCATTAGTATTATTTATATAACATTCTTATCCATGCCACAACCTATTCCTATTTCTTATTTTTCTGACAGGAAAAGGCCAAGAAACAAAAGTCAGCCTCAGAGGCTCCGTCAGAGACGATAACTGCTCCGGAACCAGAAGCAGCTGCAGCAGATGCAGAAATGAAACCAGAATCTACACCAGACGAAGAACACAAAGCAGATGGAGAGGATGCCAAGGAAGAAGGTACAAGTCTTAATAGTTTGACTTTGGGGGATGGTAATATTTCAGTTCGTATTATACAGTTACACTTCCCATGAAATACAAAAGTAATCAATCAACTTGCACCGTTTTGGTGCATGTTACTCTGCATCATGTGTAAGATACTATAACTATACTGTCTCCCAAACATAAGAGGTGTTCAAGGCATGTAATGCAAGAGGGTGGCACTGTATTAACATGCCTAACGAGAGAAAGTACTGGTATTTGGCCAAAAAAACACCTCTAAACCAGAATAAAGTGTATATCCCCATGTCCGCATAATATCTCTAGGTATATGTTTCATTACTACCTATTTATGAAAATAGAGTATGCTAAGAGATGAAATTTTTAAAAGTGATATTTAATTGTATTATTCCTTAACATTACGTGTGCATTTTCTTTAAAAGGTGAAGAAGGAGAGGATGGTGACAAGAAGAAGAAAAGGGACAGGAAGAAAAAGAAAGGAGAAAAAGAAAAGGAAGAAAAGAAAAAGAAACCAAGTGCCCAGGTAAGGGTTAACATTCTAATATAGAAGTTTGGGATATGGCTTTAATGATAGAGTATGAAGTTCATCAGGTATTTTCGTAGCTATAAGGATATGAGAGCCTAAAAAAATATTTCAACCATCACAGAAACTTTTCAGTCGACTTGTAACAACAGTGTTGAAGGAAATGTTTATCTTCTTTTCTGTTTTATTCTTTTGAAAAATTAAATTTTGTTTTAAAAAATGAAACTGTTATAGTTATCTGTGTGTATGTGACCAGGTGAGGGCAATGCAAGAACAGCTCAAAAAGATGAAAGAAGAGGAAGAACGTCTGAAACGTGAAGAAGAGGAGAGGATACGACAGGAAGAGGAAAGAATAAGATTAAGGGAAGAGCAGGTAAGTTATGTTGTAAGTTAATAATAAAATAACCATAACATAATAACCACACACCTTAAAATAACAGATAAGAGAGCTTACATTTTAATTTATACAACTTTTCTCCAATTTAAGGAGCCTTTTTTCACAAACAGCTTTAGATCAACATTATTGACATGATAAAATCTCTTGTTCTTGCATTTGTGCCTTATGATAATCATAGTTTCTTAAGATTTATCCTTTATGAGAATTATAATTTGAAAAATTATATGAGTTTTCTCAATTTGATTTACTACTGTTACCCAATCTGACCAATATAAAGGACAAACACAGAAGTGTTTGCTCGAAATTTTGCTTACATACCACATTTATTAGAAAGTCACATTATTTAATAAAAAGAATGTCATCATAGTTAGATATTGAAGTTAATCAGCAATTAAATTTTACAAATTTAAATGTTGAAAAATACGAGTCAAGGATTTAAAAAAGTTCAAACGAACATCACATTGCTCCCTTTTTTCAACACAGAAAAGGCTGGAAGAGGAGAAAAAGCAGAAAAAGAAGCAAAAAGAAAAGGAGAGAAAAGAGCGCCTTAAGCAGGAAGGCAAGCTGTTGACTGAGAAGCAAAAGCAGGATCGAAAGAGGGCACAGCAGATGTTGGAAGTGATGAAGCAGCAAGGTAAAAACAACAATTTTCTTACAAATAATGTTAGGTTAAGCGTGAAATTTGTTAATATCCCCTTTGGCAAATCACTGTGCAAAATATTTACTTAAAAAATCTGCTTCATTGTTACAAATGAATTGTTTTACCTTTTTGAGCCGAGTTCTTGCTTGTATGAGGCATGTTTATACTCCAGAATATTATTTAACAGATATAAGTTTCCAGATAAAAAATGGTGTTATTTTTATTGTAGTTTTGTCAATTATGAGGTAAAGATCAATATGTATTAGTCCATAATTGACTGAATTACTCATTATTTTCATAATTTGGGTGCTTTTTAGGTATTGAGATTCCAGAAGCTCCTGATGCAAAGGAAAAGAAGAAACCTCGTTATGAAAGGCTTAGAAAAAAGAGGCCAGGACAGCAAGAGGAAGGTATGTAAAGAGTGCTTTATAATATTGGATAGCAAGCTCATCCAATGGATTGTGTTATCCATAGGCTAGCGCTATCCAATATTAATGAAACTGGGCCCAGATGTTTGTGTAACGATTTCCTCATCTTATTTAGAAAATTATAATATTTTCTCTAAATATGTGCTATTTTGTTAAATTTAAAATCCTTTAAAACTGATAGAAAAAGAGCCAGACACACCAACCTCAGAAGCTCCTGAGTCACCAACCTCTGAGACAGCTGCTGATATGCAGACTGAAGAAGAAACTAAAGCTGATGAGGAAGAGGAGGTAGAAGAAGAGCCCAAAGATGCCTGGGATGTAAGCAGTGAAGAGGAAGAGGAGGAGGAAGAAAAAGTTGACAAAAACATTAAGGAAGGTAAGAAAAAATTCTGATTAGTAGGGGGTGCATCTGCTTTTTTGTTTTAAGTTGATAAAAGGGAACAATTTTCAAGTGACATTAACTGACATACATTACACATTTTTGGCAGTGTTGTCTGGGAAGTACATTAAGAAACTGATCCTTTCAGAAACAAAAAGTAAAAAAGTGTCAGAGTCTAAGGAAGAAGATGAGGATGAGGAAGAGGAAGATGATGAGGACGAGGACGAGGAGGATTCTGAGGAAGAAAGTGAGGAAGAGTCTTCAGAGGAGGAAAGTGATGAGGATGTAGACCCGAAGGAGAAAGCTTGGGCCAGAATTCTGGTAAGAACTATAAGAAAATTGGATGCTAGAGCTGTGGTAGACGAAGAATTCCTTGACACAGATTCATTTTCCTTGTCTCATAATAATTGATACAAGAGTCAAGAAATAACACTTGTCAACATATCTCAAATATAGACAAAGAAAAAACATCATAGAAAAAAATGTACCTTATCTATATTATCTATAATAATAACAGCTGCCAATAGGTCCCCTCATGAAAAGATTACATGCTTATCAATTTTTTTTTTAATGTTTATCCATGTCTGCTGGCACAGAGATATGTATCACTGACCTAGAATTCTCTTTTCTTTAGAAATTCAAAGAAGAAGCAGAGGCCAAGAGGTCTGTGGACTACCTGAGAGCACCTGTTGTATGTGTGTTAGGCCATGTAGATACAGGGAAGACGAAGATCTTAGACAAAGTAAGTGGGGCATGTGGTAAATGACGTCACCAAGCCCTACTATCACAAAAAAAAAAAAAAAAAAACTTAAAATCAGTTCCCTAGCTGTAACACTGTTCCTGATATGGTAAGATGTGACCATGTAACATTGGTGAAAAAGATGTTAGCCACTGGAACTGATTGAAGTTTTTTAGTGAAATTGGGGCCAAGTGCAGAAAATGTTACTTGACTTTGAAATTTTTCATAACTTAAAGCAGTTTTTAATATATTAATTGAGGTAGCCGTGTGATAATTCTGACAATTTTGGTAACGCATTGAACAGAAATCTAACTTGAACAGAAACCAATTAATCACAGGTGAGGCACACACTGGATTAGATTGAATAACCTTCTGTTTGCTACTTCTGTGTTTCTACAGTGACAAAGGTTTCATCCTCATGCTGCAAATGCAGTAGTCAAGTTGAGGTTTCTAAAGGGCTGCACCAATGTTATTTCCGATTTTTGCTTGATGACACACAGATATTTACTGATTATTCATCTGGGATTTTTCAAACTAGCTAATGATATGTGCTTGTGTATCTTAGTGGATGGTAATATTTTAAAAATTTAATACCATTATTAGCTCCGTAGAACCAATGTCCAGGACGGAGAGGCAGGTGGTATAACACAACAGATTGGAGCCACCAACGTGCCAGGGGATGCCATCCAGAGAGCCACTTCTATGTGCAAAGAGGTGAGATCACATCTGCTTGTGCAATATTAAAATAACAAGATTTAAAGAAATGGTCAGAAATTATATTTTTAATTTTAATTATATCCCAAAACATTAATTTGTACAGATAAGAACTTGAAATTTGCCTCAAAATTTTGTTTGATACTGAAGCAAACCATAGGGTATAACTTTTGTAAGGCAATTTTTACCTCACTGTATTGTGTTAAAATTTTTTTCATTAGTACCACCAGCGTGTACGCTGGCGGTACTCATGGTTTTAGTCCCGACCCGTCTCGTCCGGCTCCGCCGGCTCCGCGTACTGGCGCCGGATACAAGTCACCGTTACCGCTTCTCCTCCTAGACCGCAAGGACCCCTGTCTCCATCTCTTGGATTTAGGTCACATATAACCTCAACTTGAACCCCCAGGTTTTTTTGTCTCACTCGGTGCATTAACCTGGGCGTGACGCTCGTTGAAATGCACCCTTGTCAAAATTTTTGAAAATTCAATGCCAATTATCTACCCTACGGAAGGAATTATGGGAAAAATTTCTACAGACGGCTTCCCAAAAGTCATATGTGTAGATTTCAAATATGCCCTTGGATTTGACATTTGACCTTTATTTCAAGGTCAAACGGGCCAAAATTTTCAAAAAGATGAAATTTTTTACAAAAAAAATATTATTTGCGCTGTTATTCAGACACTACACAGACTTAACCAATAATATTATTGGAAAGTGTTACCCTTTGGGTCATCTTTCATCTCCGTGAATTTGGGGTCAATCGGTGCATTTTCACGGGAGAAGCGGCCATAAGATACCGAAACTGAAAACTGTCTCTAATTCGGGAACCGTTAATGCTAGCGACCCATTCTTTTTTGCATTTTGTAGAGCATGTAAAGCCCAACATTGCAAATGGTCTCCGTTTTTTTGTATTTCATACGGTTTTCGTGTTATGCTGTATTAAAAAGTACATTGTGGTGGCACATTATTGTAACTCAGAATTGTAACATTATATCTCCAAAACTGGCAGAGATAGGTCAATAGTTACTATTAAAGTTGAATAGGAAGTCACATACTGGCACTTTAACAGTGACCATAAAATTGACCTTTGACCTACTTTTCACCATGAATTGAACTTTGCAAATTTTCGTTCCCTTTTATCTCCAAAACTGGCAGAGATAGGTTCATAGTTACTATTGAACTTGAATAGGAAGTCATATACTGGCAATTTACTGTGACCTTAAATTTGACCTTTGACCTACTTTTTACCATGAACTGAACTTTGCAAATTTTTGTTTCCTTTTATCTCCAAAACGGGCAAAGATACGCCCATAGTTACTATTGAATTTGAATAGAAACTCATTAGAGGCAATTTACTGTGACCTTTAAATTGACCTTTGACCTACTTTTCACCATGAACTGACTTTTGCAAATTTTCATTCCCTTTTATCTCCAAAACTGGCAGAGATAGGTCCATAGTTACTATTGAACTTAAGTAGTAAGTCATATACTGGCAATTTACTGTGACCTTAAAATTGACCTTTGACCATCTTTTTACTATGAACTGAACTTTGCATATTTTCTTTCTCCTTTATCTCCAAAACTGACAGAGATAGGTCCATAGTTACTATTGAACTTGAATAGGAAGTAATACACTAGCAATCTGTGACCTTGAAATTGACCTTTGACCTATTTTTTATGATGAACTGCTTTTTGCATGTTTTCAGGCCTTTAAATCTGCAAAATTGGCAAAGAAATGCCCATGGTTGCTATTGAACTTGAATAGAAATTCATATAGTATGATATTGAAATTGACCTTTGACCTACTTTTTCACCATGAACTGAGCTTTGCATATTTTCTTGCCTCTCATATCTTTAAAACTAGCAGAGATGTGCCCCTTGTTGCCCCTAGGTTTTCTCTTTTGTCAGCATATATGCACCACTGACAACACTTTCCAAGGAAAACCAATAGGCCTTTTGTCTAGAGAATACAGGAGTGATCAAGGGTAGGAAAGTGCAAGTCAATTCGAAAATCTGCTTGATTGTACCATTTTTAGTTATATTTTTTTTGCATATTTTGAGAACTCTTCTTGATTGCATCTTATAGAGCTTGTCAAGCACAAGACTGGTGATGGTGTCCCTTTTTGGAGGGGGGGGGGTCCATACGAATGCGCTTACTCCAGCTGGTGGTACAATATCCGGAGGCGGTATCGCCTCTCTGATCCTCTAGTTAGTGAATTTGTAATCCATTATATAAAATAACTTTTTTATGTACAGACACAGATGTGTCTGTACATATTGCCATCACCTGCGTCTGTCGTCGCCGATGCCGATGCCGATGCCGATGCCGATGCCGATGCCGATGCCGTCGCCGTGCACTTTCCTTGTAAACACGATAAGTGGAAGGCAGTTTTACTTTTTGGCTTTATATTAACAGAGCTGATGAATATTCATAAAACGCAGGTCAAGTTCGAAAATCAGCATGATCGGGCCATTATTGTAGAAGTTATGCTGTTTTTTCACTTTTCAGCATATTTTTCACATTTCCTCAGATTCAATTCTTAGGCATGTTAACAGTCTCATTATTAAACTAATAAGATACGTAAAAGTTTTTGTTTGACATTTCCTGCATCTTTACAACATTGTTAGTTGATTTTGTAAAAATGATGGTAAACTTGTTATCGTGTATTGTGTAATAAAGTGTCAAAAATGGAAATAAACTCATATCATTGCAGTTTGTCAGATTCAATCATTCACTATGTTCAGAATCTCAGAATGGAAGAAATTGGACATTTAACACTGCTTTATTGATATTTTTCCCATCTCATCAATTTTCTTAGTTGATCATATAAAAATGGCAGTAAACTGTTAATTTTGTTTTATGTTAAAAATTGTTAAAAATGGGAAAAAAAAACATTTCAGAACAGTGCTGTCTTGTTTACATTTTGGCATTTTCAAGTTGTGACTTAGAGGTTCCATGGGCCTGAAGACCTTTGCTAGTCACATTTTCTGAATATCCATGATACTAATATTTTATTATTAAAAATTGATGGTCATTATGCTGTTAAACATTATGTAATATTGCATCAAAATTTGAAAAAAACCTATTTTGGGCACTGCTCCCATGATGACCATTTAAGAAAAACCATGTCACTTACTGTTCTCAAACAGTACAGTAAATATATATATAGGTGTGTCTGTACATATTGCCATCACCTGCGTCTGTCGTCGCCGTCATCGCCGTCGCCGGTGCCGTGCACTTTCATTGTAAACATGATAAGTGGAAGGCAGTTTTACTTTTGGGCTTTATATTTACAGAGCTGATGAATATTCATAAAACGCAGGTCAAGTTCGAAAATCAGCATGATCGGGCCATTATTGTAGAAGTTATGCTTTTTTTTTCACTTTTCAGCATATATGCAACACTGTAAACACATTCCAAGGAAAACCGATAGGCCTGTTGTCATGAAACTCACAGGAGTAATCTATGTTACTAAAACGCAGGTCAAGTTCGAAAATCGGCATGATGGAGCCACTATTTTAGTAGTTATGCTGTTTTTTCATTTTTCAGCATACATGCAACACTGTAAACACAATATAAGAAAAACAGATAGGCCAATTGTCATTAAACTCACAGGAGTGGTCAATCTTACTAAAACACAGGTTGAGTTCGAAAATCAGCATAATCGGGCCATTATTTTAGAAGTTATGCTGTTTTTTCACATTTCCTCAGATTAAATTCTTAGGCATGTTAACAGTCTCATTATTTAACTAATAAGACATGTAAAAGTGTTTGGTTGACATTTCCTGCATCTTTACAACATTATTAGTTGATTATGTAAAAATGATGGTAAACTTGTTATCGTGTATTGTGTAATAAAGTGTCAAAAATGGAAATAAACTCATATCATTGCAGTTTGTGAGATTCAATCATTCACTATATGTTCAGAATCTCAGAATGGAGGAAATTGGACATTTAACACTATTCTATTGATATTTTTCCCATCTCATCAATTTTCTTAGTTGATCATATAAAAATTGCAGTAAACTGTTTATTTTGTTTTATGTTAAAAAATTATTAAAAATGAAAAAAAAAAAACATTTCAGAACAGTGCTGTCTTTGTTTACATTTTGGCATTTTCAAGTTGTGACTTTGAAGTTCCATGGGCCTGAAGACCCTTGCTAGTCACATTTTCTGAATATCCATGATACTAATATTTTATTATTAAAATTGATGGTCATTATGCTGTTAAACATTATGTAATATTGCATCTAAATTAAAAAAAAAAAACTATTTTGGGCACTGCTCCCATGATGACCATTTAAGAAAAACCATGTCACTTACTGTTCTCAAACTTACAGGAAAGAAACATGGGACTAAAATACAGCTTCAGTAGGCAATGCAGTCTGTTTGGTAATTCTTACTGCCAGTTAAACGGTTTCACATATTGGCATTTTCAAAGTGTGACTTTGAAGTTCCACGGGCTTGTTTATTATTGCATCAAAATTGGCAAAATGACCTCTTTTGCATCCTTTTTTCTGTTATTTTGTCTGTACATTTGACAGCTTTGCTGCCTTGTTTACAGTTTTCAAAACAAGAATTTAAAATTCCTGGATTGCTGATTATTGACACTCCTGGTCACGAGTCTTTCAGGTATGTGAAAGTTTTATGTACCTAGTATAGGAATACACTCTTGCATTTATTATATCTTCTTGGCATTTGTAAGTCTGAGTGCCTAGTTGTCAGAGTTTGAGCATGGTGATTAATGGTAATCTTCATTTTCCCTTCATTTGAATTAATTTCCTATAAATAAATAAATAAATATGCAGATGGAATTGATTGTTTAATGCTTACAGTAACCTTCGATCTCGTGGCTCCTCCCTCTGCGACATAGCCATCTTGGTGGTAGATATTATGCATGGATTAGAACCTCAAACACTGGAGTCCATTAATCTGTTGAGGGACAGGAAGACACCTTTTGTAGTAGCTCTGAACAAGGTGGGTGACTATCTAGTTAAATTTTATGATAACTGCATAAAGAGAAATTAAGAGTAAGTAAAAAGAGTGTAAGTATAAAGTTTGTTACTACTAAGTAGGTCAGAGAATGATGCCTCAAAAACCATAAGTTTCGAAGTTTTCAGAGCTGATGCCTTATCAAGTTTGTATTACAAAAGTGTTTTCTTATATTAATGCATTTGATAAAAGGCTGCTGCACACTTGCCAGATTTTTGCCTTGTTAGGCTTCTGCAAAAAACATGATTTATAAAATTGAGAAATGTTTGTTTAACATGGATAAATTATTTTCAGATTGATCGTTTATTCCAATGGAAGAGCAATCCAAATAACGACGTTCAGAATACAATAAAGAAGCAGAGTAAGAACACTAAAGATGAATTTGATGAAAGAGTCCAGGAAGTTATTGTTCAGTTTGCAGAGCAGGTGAGAAAAGACCTGTAACTTTATTATGTGTGTCATCAGCCACCTAGTTTTCTAGAGAAAAGGTTGTATAAAGGTCAGTGTATTAAATAAAATTAGAAAGGATTGTTATAATATAAATAAACGAAAATTTGGAACAGATGTTTATTTAAATGAGTTATATAATTAATGAATTTCTTTTTTTATAGATGATAATGTAGTTATTAATCCTTGTAGGTATGCATTGTATTTTGTCAGATAATAATTTATTGACCAAATAATCTGAATCAGTTCTTGTCCTGTTTAATTATGGTACATGATTTCAGAGTCTCAATGCTGCCCTGTTTTATGAGAACAAAAACCCTCGCGAATACGTGTCCCTGGTCCCCACATCTGCTCACACAGGGGACGGCATGGGGAACCTGCTGGCTCTGATCTGTGAGCTAACACAAACCATGCTGGCAAAGAGAATCTCCTACAGTGAAGAGCTCCAAGCTACTGTCATGGAGGTACTCTTAATTGATCATAGGTGGCAGCACTGTACAGCGCAGCATTCAAAATGAATAACAGCAATCAGTCATATTTTCAGTGAATTGATTACTTTAAAGAATTAAATTCATAATTCATTACTCTTGAATTATTTCATGTGAAAATACCAAGGAATATAATGTTTGTTGCAAAAATTTTTTTTAATTTAAATTATGCAAGATGTGCTTACTATTGCAGTAACAGCTTTAAGAACAGTGATAATGAACAGGAATAATACATTTTAGGTGAAAGCCATCCAGGGTTTAGGTACAACCATTGATGTGATATTAGTGAATGGTAAACTGGAGGAAGGTCAGACGGTTGTGGTCCCTGGAACAGACGGTCCCATAGTCACACAGATACGTGGTCTGCTCATGCCACCAGCCATGAAGGAACTGAGGGTCAAGGTAGGTTTGGCTTAAAGTTTATTATTTTTTTATTTATTTATTTATTTATTTATTTATTTATTTATTTATTTATTTATTTATTTATTTATTTTAACTTATTGATTAATTTATTTTACTCACTAACCATGGGCATGAAGGTTTTGTTGGGCAGTGTGTCTAATGTTATTGTTTTTTTTTTTCTGTGATTAACCGACCTTGTAAGATGTATGTAATTGGAAGCACTGGTTGCAGATGCACATATGCACATGTGAAAGTGTAAAAGTACATAAAGTCTCACTATTTATCAGAGGATGATTCGTTTCTGTTGCAGAACCAATATGAGAAGCAGAAAGTAGTCGTGGCAGCTCAGGGAGTGAAGCTGATTGCCAAGGACCTAGAGAAGACTCTAGCTGGTCTGCCCCTGTATGTGGCCAGGTATCCAGATGAAATAGAGATATACAAGGTAAAGAGAAATAAAAATGAAATACATATTCATTTTGTTTTGCTTAAGAGTTAATCATTATAAATTAGAAATCATCCTGTGAAACTAAAAAAGTATGAAAATATTTATGATTAACTGGAAAATTACAGGAAATTTGATGCATTAATTTTTGGTCATATCATGTTTGTGATAATGTGAATGAAATTTCTTTACTTAAATATGCTTAATTGACAAAGCAAATATGTCCCCATGTATGCAGTGTAGTGATGACTCAGGCTAGAGTTTCAGACCTGCTGCCCTCTAGTGAGCAGCTGGATGAGGAAAACTTACCTCACTGAACATTGCATTTAATTTTTTCTTTTTCGATTTCATTTATTGTAGCTGAAATTGAACCAGGTCAGACAAAGATGGCATAGTTAATATTTATTGAGATATTAAATCAATACATAAGATAATTCTCATTATTTGTTTTTGTCATTCCAATTTTGGCCAAAGAATGGCAGTGTATCAAATCCCATTAAGTCTATTTTAATGAATATATTCTGCCATTTCCAGGAAGAACTGGCCAATGCCCTGAAGGATGTTCTTGGCTCAATCAAGTTGTCTGAGCGTGGAGTGTTTGTCCAGGCATCCACCTTGGGCTCCTTGGAGGCTCTGCTGGAGTTCCTTAGGACATCGAAAATACCTGTAAGTTTCTAAAAGATGTTAAAATGCTGATGTTCCTAGAAAGTAATTCAGCATATTTTGATAATGGCTAATTTTTTTATTCATTTTGACAGAAAAAGGAAAAATCATTGCCATGCAGTACTGTCTTTAATTTGTTAATGGACAGAATTAACCCAACCCAATTCATGATAAAGTATTTACACCACAATATATGACATAGTATTTAGAAACATCTTTGCACAATTACCCTCCAATTTGAAGTTAGAAAAAGTACTGTTTATAAGCCAATGCATTACTTTTGCTCCCATATCTCAACAAATGCAGCCAGCTTGACATGATGCCCCACGGGCAGCTTTCACTTTCTTGATATATGTGTTTATAACATGAAGTCAGAGAGGGCCAGGTAGTTGGTCAGACCCTGACCATGCAAGCATGTGCTCTCTCAGTGCCTGTGTCTGCCAAGACAAACTAATCTGGTGGAGTTTGTGAACCTTGTGTAGTAATTTGGCCTTCCTGTGGAAAGGGTAACCCAATCTTTAAAGTCACTTACTGCAAATGACTCATAGGGTGCGTTCACATTCGAGTCATCTAGATCGCTTCTCGCTTGATCTTAATGATGTTAGCGCCAGCTTTACTATTTAAATTGCATTAACTTGGTACCCCTTCTTTCAATATAAAGTACTGGTTGCTGAGTGTTATGCTGTAGACCAAGTGGCTTGATTATGGGTGATGTTAAGTCTAATCCTGAATCTTTTATATCCAAAATGTACTGTCAGAGAGAATTAACTTCTTTGGGAGTTAAGGGATTGGACCCCACCCCCCCATTCCCACCCCCCAAAAATATAAATAATAAATAATAATAATGATAATGTTTGACATACAGACTAACACATCTCCATTGCTTAGAACCAAAATATGTTTGAAACGTTTTTTAAGATAAACATTATTGATCATTCAAACCAAAATAAGAGTAAAATTTTATGTTATAGAAATTTCCATAAATGTCTTGTAAAATTTTGTTAAAGAAATCTGGTTATCTTCTTTTATTGCTTCGACTGAGTTTCCACCAATACACTGTAACATGTTTCTGTGTTGTACTTTAAGTTAATGAAAGACTGCAAATTTAGAAAAAATGATATTGTAGGGAGAAAAAACGAGCATTTATTGCACATAATTAAGTGTTTTTTTTTTCTTGCAATAGGATCCATTTTTTAGTTATTTACAATCACGCATTGCTTTAAAGATAATATACTTTTTCTTTTAGTTCTGTTGCTACTTTGCTCTAGATATTTTTTTGCTAAGTTTTTTCTCTGATTTGGCAGTTTGTCATCAAAGGCCTATTTGGTTGATAAAGACTGCCAACAAGCGGGCACGTCAGAGCAGTGCTCTTTCACAGAATTACTGTTAAGTAAGGGTTAGTTTACATGTACAATTTTACTAGAATGTCACTTCTTTTTTTGCATTATTACAGCGAATTTCAAACAGAAAGCACAAATTGTGCATTTGAAGGGTCGTAACATTTGTGAAATTTTATTCTCTGCTTCCTTTTTTTGCTTTGCTCAGAGGACAAGCGGTCCTTTTCTTACTTCATTACAGCTTGTTAATAGATGTAAATGGCTTTTAACGCGGGGTGTGGCATTGGTTCAATCATCAAAAGAAATGGAATTGGAAACTAGGCATAAGTTTGTGGCACTCCAGTTAACTCTAGGCGGGTAATCCCCAGACATTTGGTTCTTGTTTTCTTCACCAAAATGGGAGGCGAAGTTTTGAACAATCATACGAACCTTTTGATTACACACAGGAGACAGGCTGTTTTTTATGTTGCTGTGTACTTCATAGATGCAAAGTGAATTTGAAAAAATATATAAAATTATAAGTATTCTGAGATTTTGAGTTTTTCTCTTAATTTTTATTGCAAATTAAATGTTTTCCTTTAAGTGTTATTCATATGTTATATTTAAATATGTTACTCTTTTAGTTAGTTTTTTTCCCTTAGTAATGAAAATGTATTTTCAGTTACATTTTTTTTTATGTAAAAGAAATTTTAAAAATTCCAACCAAGGGTAATGAAAGAAGTTGGGGGTAAAGCTATATCAGAAAATATATTACTACAAGAGATACATAATATATTTTATATATTTACTCTTTTAATTGTATTATTAAAAAAAAAAGGGATTGACAAAGGAAATTGTCTGAGAAAATGTGACTAGAAGAGGTCTTTTTAGTTTCTACCCTATAATTGTGTAAGTGGAGAAAAGGAAGTGGATGTGAGGAATCAATTCACTGTTCTTACAACATGTAACTAGAGAAAAGGAAGTCCGTGGCCACGGTCAGTGCACGTTTTCATTCTCCTGGCATGGAGCTTTTAAAATGCAGGTGCAATTTCAAACTGTTTATTTTAGACTGCAGATTTTATCTGAATAGTTGAATGGGGAACTGTTACTTCTGTCCTGTCGTGTGCTCCGCGTGAGCTGTTGACTACCACTTAGACAGGTGGCATGGCAGCTGCACAAATTGCCATAAAAAAAGGAAAAAATTACATCTTAGTTAAATTGGTGGGTGGTGAACTTTTGATACTACCTTTTATCCAGTATTTTTTAAGGCTTCTTTTTTTCAGGAAATTGCCGTCAGATTTTGAGCCAAATACAACTTTTAGTGAAATATGCAATGAAAAATCTCATTTCAATGAAAAAATAGTTGAAAATTTTGTTGAGTTGGTAGCCATTTTTTGCATGCAGTCATTTTTAGTAATCTGAACTCCCAATCTTGGAAGTCATCCATATCGCAATAACTTGGATAGGTGCAGATGAAGGCTGTTTAAATGGTGACACTTATTTTATGGATCAGTTGCTGTAATTGTAACCTAAATTATGGCGTGATATGGTTGCAAGTTGATGAGAACTCTGCCTGTTATTAATGAATGACTGGCAAAATTTTTTGTCTGTAGAAATAGCTTTGGAACATAACACTGCTGTCTGCTGATATCACTCATCAAAACAACTAGGGCAAATATCATTAGTTTATCGTTATATAAAACTAAAAATTTATACTTTCCTTCACTCACTTTTGTTGGAAAAAAATAATTCCTCGTGTCATTGAAATTTATATTTTGATCTGTAAGATTACTATGTGGAAATGAATAGATCTATTATGAACTGGCTACTGTTTCTTAACTTTATCTTTGATAACCAAAAACATGATATGAGAAATGATCCAAATAAGCCACATCTTTTTTTTGAAAATTCTAGTATGCAGGTATCAACATTGGTCCTATACACAAGAGAGACATTATGAAGGCATCTGCCATGTTGGATCACGATAGTCAGTAAGTGGAAAACAATCACAGTCATATTATATTGGCATAATATCACTATTGTTTTAGTTGAAATCAGTTTATGAATATGAAAAGTTTCATAAATTTGATAGTGATTGGCTGGTTGGTTCGAGAAATGCCAGCATCACAGCCAAAATGCCTTTTTAAGAGATTGATTTTTATTGAAAATTGCATTAAGCTAATATGGCCTTTGGCTTGTAGGGCTGAAATTCTGGTAATGATTTTTTCAAGTATAATTCAGGAGAAGCATAATAACTTTTTTATATAAGTGTTATTAATTGTTATTTATTTATTTATTTCAGATATGCAGTAGTTTTAGCATTTGATGTTAAAGTGGACAGAGATGCACAAGAGATGGCAGACAGTCTGGGTGTGAAAATCTTCTCTGCAGACATCATCTACCATTTGTTTGATCAGTTCATGGCCTACAGAGAAGAACTGAAAAAGAAGAAACAAGATGAGTTCAAACATATAGCTGTGTTCCCCTGTAAACTCAGGATTTTACCGCAGTTTGTATTCAACAGTCGCGACCCTATTGTGTGTGGAGTCCAGATCGAGGCTGGTTTTATTAAAGAGGGGACACCATTATGTGTACCTAGCAAAGAAGTAAGTTTACGAAGTCAGTGTTGTAGTCCATCCTAATTTTTCTTGCAATTTAAGAAACTTTAGACATTTTCCTTTCAAAAAGTTACAGATATTTTTTCTTCTTTTTTCTTCTTACTTTCCAATGTGCAGTATGTGAAGTATTATCCAGAACCATTGCAGGCTTACTGCAATTTGTATGACAAGCATTGCTTAAGAATCCCGACTTTTAACTCGTTTAGTTTTACGTTATTTTGATACAAATAATGGACTTAACAAATCTACAAAGATGACACATTGCATTCTCTTCCCTACCACTGGTACTGGCCACTGATGTTTCACCTCATTTTACACTAAAAAAACTTGTCCTGTCAGTGGACAAGTGCAACATCAGTTATCAACCCACAGGAGGACTTTGTCACCATAGTCCTTCAAGATTTGTGATGATTGAGGTCCACTCATAGATTCAAACAATATTTAACATCAGTGTTTTAATCCAGCATACACATGCGCATAGCCTTCTCCACGAGTTCTAATATCTGTAAGCTTTATGCATATGTAGAACATAATATATAGAGAATATTTTGAATTATCTCTACTGGGAGCAGATACTTTTGTTATATATATGGCTACATTGATATAATTTGGTTAGAGCAAGGTTTAAAGGGAAATTCCGACAGCTGATACTATTAATGCTACTGAAGTTAATGTACAATAGCTGTATGGAATGCCTTAGTCAAGGGAGAAAGGAAAGGAGGGAGAATTTCTGCAATTATCACAAGTAAAATGAAGATGTTTGAAGGAAGTTCTTGTTTTAAGTAAATTCCTCGCTTTGACCCCCAGGTTGCTCCATCCGACCAACATAAATGCTCTCTTTGAAAATGTTGTGGTTAGGAATTCTTCAACCTTTCCCCATTTCCTGGTGCCTTGTTTTCCCTGGCATGGTTCATTAGGTGCACTCTGTTAGTTTATGGACCAAATCATGCCATCTCTGCATTGAAGGTAGCTTCTGCATAGGTGGTTTCCCCTAGGTTTTGGCAACATCTCTGTTTTTTTTTTTTTTTTTTTTTTTTTAATTCTGTGTTACTTTAGTTACTTAATGAAGTTAGCCCCTATTTAAATATTACTGACTTGGAGTTATTGCATTCTTAGAGTTGGAGTCACTATGATGGTTTTCTTCATTGGTTTCAATGCTTTATTGAGATGGCCATGGATGCATGGTTGCTGAAAGAAAAAGGGGAGCAGTACAATTAAATGTTAACATTGAATAAGAAAAAAGCAATTTTGCAAAAATGGAAAAGTAATATCATTTTGTGCATGTGCTATGTCTTTCATTCTTGCAATTACTTCCTGATGCAAAGGTGTGCATTCTTTTGTTTGTGGGTGCCACTGGGTGGGCATTCTCTCACAAGGATGCTAATATGCTTCTTGCCATATAGCAAGTGACTGTAAACACTTACATCGTGAAGTGTGTCCAAAGGATGGGGAAATGACCATTTAAACAGACAGCTGTATTACTGAAAAATCACAGTGTATCTGGGACGGTGGGAGTCCAGGCAATCAACCATTTTGGTCCTCTGATGACCACCGAGTCCAATTTTCTGGGTCAGAGTTATCCGTGCGTTTGCGAGAGCTCTGTTGTTGTTTCCCGCTGACCCAGGGGGAAATGTATCCCTTCTCCAGACATGACTTTTGATTGGACGATGTTGTGCACTACGCCATTCACTGCAGAGCAAGGGCAGGCTGCATGAGGAGGTGGTTTGGACATCTGGTTCTTATGCTTCAGCTGATAAAAGAAAATTTCTATTAATTACCAGGTCAGATTAGACAAATAAGTTTTGTTTTCTTATCCAATCAATGTAAATTGAAGCAGCCTATCTAAACTACAGGCAGAAAAGGATTGTTTGAATATAAAAAAGGCTTTTTAAATCTCCTTTTCTCAAATGCAGTTAATTC
Organism: Lingula anatina; assembly: GCF_051362555.1. NCBI lineage: Eukaryota > Metazoa > Brachiopoda > Lingulata > Lingulida > Lingulidae > Lingula > Lingula anatina. The sequence continues at coordinate 14,076,919 of NC_141769.1, forward strand.
AGTAAAAAAAAAGCTAGTCTGTACCCCAAGTCCATTTCTCTCCATCTCTCTCTCTATCTCTCTCTTTCTGAAACGGGAAATTAGTAATTGGCGGAGAACTTCTTTTTTCATCTGTTTTCAGTGATTTTTTTTTCTCTTTTTGCTAGAATTTCACATGGAACACTTCTTGTTTTTTTTCTCCCCAGCCAGCTGGTACTTTTAACCAGTAAACAAGGAACTGCGTGTAAGGTTGCTAACCTTACACAACTGATTAGCCAAATGTTGCAATGCACCGTAAACTTTTTCCTTTCACCAACAGAAAATATCACCACTGAAACTTAAACCAACAGCAAAGAATTCTCCATGGAGTTATTACAAATCTTTCCAAATTCCTGTTGATTTTTTCCTCCATAAGCCATAAAAAAAAGCACCATGGCAGAAACCCAAACTGACTGCAAGGGATGTCTCACTGATGGTTTCTGGTTGTAATTCTTCCATTCATTGACTAATGTTAGTGTAGGTACATGCTTAACTGAATTGAAGTCATGTGTTTTGCTTGTTTCCAACTCGTCGGCTGCAGTGGTGGCCACAAAATGTTTTCACTTGGATTTCCTGTTTCTTGGGGTGCTGGTGGCTTGATATTTTTGTTTTCTTAACAGGATAACTTTTTTCTTCTCTATTTATGTCCTTTTTTCCTGGACAAATATTGAAATAATGTGGTTTCTGTACGTCGAGTATATAGTTTTTTAAAATAGGAAGTTTAAACAGTTTTTTTTTTCCTATTTATAAAACAGTCGTGCCCCCCCTCCATGCACAAATGTTTACTTCTGGACTTTTCCACCCAGTTGTTGCCATGCCCCTGTCTGTGTGTTTGTGTTGCTAGCAAGCACAGGAAATAACAAATTCTCATATAATGCTGGTACAGGACAGTAAATCATAACCATTGCCTCTGTGTCGGGTGATGAACTTATTTGACAATCCAGGGAAGTTTGATACAATGTTACAAATATTTCTTCTTTGTTTTATCCTCAATTGATGAGACTTAAACAGGAATTGTTGTGCCACAGGTAACGAGATGTCAGTAAAGTTATTGCAGGTGACTGTAACAATGTTTGAAATGTATATTTTTAAATTTTACATTTCTTTGACACTGATTTTGTTTTCATACCTCACTATTGACCACCTTAGCAGACTTTTATTCTCCTTCTTATTACTAGTTTTACGCCAAATCATTATGAAAGTAGCCCCCAAAAATATATTTTATGTATTTTGCAGCCCACTATATTTTTATCAGCTTCAGTGAAAAGTCATACGCATTTGGCAGAAGTATCATAAATATTGCACATGCACACACACACACACACTCACAAATGCCAGCATGAGTCTTTCTAAATTCACCTGGTCACATATGTAGTATGTTACATCGCATGGTTACCAACTCAAACCATTGAAGTGTATTCTGGACAATATGACCACTTATCTTGTAGATTTATTTAATTGCTCAGGTTTATTTAACCTTTACTATTACAAAATTACACAACTATTCAAACTATATCTCATGTTCGATATATTATCCATGGCCTTAGCTCCGACAGAAGTGACTTCTGATTCTGGTACATTATTTTTAAGCATCTAGTCAAGCCAAAAAATATATATACATATTTAAAAAACATTAAGTTAGAGTTACAAGTTTTTTTTTACCATTTCAGTTCCTAGAGGTAGGTCGCATCTCTAGTATAGAATACAATCACAAGCCAGTAGAGAGTGCTAGGAAAGGACAGGAAGTTTGCATCAAGATAGAGAACATCCCGGGAGAAACTCCCAAACTTTTTGGGAGACATTTTGATGAAACCGACTTACTAGTCAGCAAGGTAAGTAGGCAATATCATGAAGATGGGTTTAAGATTTAGCCATCAAGATGACAAAGGAAAAGAAATGGATTCTTAAGTTTTGTTTAGTGCTAGTTATATTGGTCTGAATCTGTTGCTTTTGTATTATGTCAAAATCATTTGAAATATTTAATCTTAAGAGTTCCTCAGCCCTTTATGTTGAATATGACATAAACATGCTTTTTTTTTATAAAAGAATGAGAATTTATTGATTCATGTGCCAACTTTGTATGACATGCAAGTCATGGGCAAGTGTCGGTCAAAGAAGATGAAAGTGTCAAGATATATTCATAGAGTGGGGGTTACCTAGGCGCCCCACCGAGCTTCAGAGCTTCATTTCTTGTGAATTCATTTGGTTGCCTGGTGGCACATTTTACCTGTATAAAAAGTCCTGTCTGAAATCTCCTCTGAACACTGCCATTGATGATTTGATTCCTTATCAAACATGTTTCAAATTACAGTGTCACTCTTTTTCATTTTATGCATCCATTTCAGCTTAATTTGAAATTTGGTAAGCTTTTTACTAATATCCGGAACATTGGTCTCAGCTTAGCGGACATATTTTGATCATTTTCTTTGACAAAAGGGTAAATGGTTCTTCAGTTTCAGGGTACATGTGAGATTTTCTTTGGCAACTCTTCCATGCCAAGAAGTTGTAGTTTCCAGATGGTAGATTTCCCAGCAATATTAAGATGATACTCTTTTGCGTCACTGATAACAAGATGGCCGCCTACAAAATAAGCTCATCCTGTTGACCCAAGATTTCTCCTGTGTTTTTGTGGCACCTTGTTGTCTTTTGTAGGTGGTTCTTTGCTTTAGGGCAAGCCAGGGTGGAAAATTGAGTTACCCAGGTTGTTGTGCCAGTGTGGCATCTTGATTTCTTTCCTTACTTTTTCTCTTAAAAAAATGTTTGAATATTACACGATTATATAAGAAATGTTTTAAGACTTACTGCATTTTGGTTCCAAGTTGTTTATCTCCACCTGCAAAACCAGGTGAGATTGTTGCCATTCCTCAGAAAAAGTGCGAATTAAAACATTCAAGGTGATTCTCTTATTGGACAAAAAAAAAAAAAAGAAGGTTACCTTCTCTAAGTCAACAACACAGAAATCTGACCAGCAATTAAAGGGAAATGCTACGCAAACACCAAAAATTAGAAAGTGTTTTTTTGAGATGGAATAAACCAGCTGTAATGGCAGGAGACCAATTTCAAGACTGCAAGACATTAATGTAACCCTGACCAGCTCTGACCAGTGATAGAAATAAAGAAAGGGATTAAAACCCTGTTCAAAGCCAGACTAACTTACCAGGAGACCAGTTTTGACACTGTTAAGCACTGTTGCTGCCTGGTGACATCATTTGACCTTTTTTTCATGTTCTAAGTTAATCCACTCGTGAACACGGACATAGGTGAACAGTTGTACTTTTCAAAATAGGAAATTCTCAGCACATTGCAATTGGTCTCCATGAAGCCAATTACCAAGTAGCACGTTTTGGGGATTTTTCCCAGAGTTTTAAAAGAAGATAACTTAACATGATTTGATAAGCTGTACAAAAAGGGGGAAACGCATGCTCCCACCTGTTACACTGGTATTGTTGTTTAGCTGCGAGAATCGGGTTTCCAATGCCTTATATAGTAATTATGGAGTGCATTAGTTCTAAATGGTTTAAAGAAAAGAATCAGCCACACATTGTATTGAATAAAATAGAAGGAAAGTAATTTTGATATTAAGGAAAAGAAATGCACAGGATTTCTCAAAGATTATGTGCTTGGGTGAAGGTTTCGTATTCAAGAACAACTGACACAAATTAAATGGGAAAATTGGTATTTTTGGGGGTTTGGTACATTTTTGAAAATTACACTGTTGCCTGCAGGAAACAGAAGAAAATTATGCGATGAAAGTTGTGAAAATTGACCGATTCTTTTGTACCTCTTGGTCATTAGCTTTTCCTTATTAACCAGAATTGACCATTTAAGTAACAAAATAGACAGGTTAACAAGAGCAAGCTGCCAGTGTGTGAAGTGCTATAACTCCCTGGGATGGTTCACCTGTTCTCTTGCTTGGAGCACTTTCAACCTGGCATGGGAACTCGCACCTCCGTGGCCTGACCCCAACCACCTCCCACCCCAGGCCCACTTTTCACCTTAGCAGGACGGCTCAGAAATGTGTGAACAATCGACAAATAGTTCTTTTCCCAGAGGACATTTTCACAGATTGTTAACATTGTCTTGAGGTTGAGAAAAAGCAGTGGACTTCGAACACCCCCTAGACTTATGGGGCTATCCTCCGGTTTTCGGCCAGATGAAAGGGCTGCTCTCTTTGACGTCCAGACAAGGTGTAAAGAACATTTCCTGGACATCACGTTCACCTGTGTGAGAATGAAAAAGAAATACTTGTAAAATTTGAAGTGAGAAAGGTTAACTCTATTGCAAGTACACCAGGTAGGGCTCTGGTCAAATAGACCTAAGCTGGTATTTATATACCCTGGAATCCAATAATAATCTGGAAATAAAATACTGATATACCTTTGAGAAAGGTTGACTCTGAAAGGTTGAAATATTATTCATCTGTTTGGTACAAAAACATGTTATAAACCAGACTGTATTTTATGCTCATGAGAGAGTTTACCTAAAGGTGGAAGAGCAGTCATATGTGAGTGTTGCACCTCACAGACCAGGTAAATGTGTCTCTAGCTGTGGCACATCCTTAAACAGGTGTCCCAGGTGCTAGGAAAAAAAAGGGAATAGATGTGACCTCTGCAGCAGGCACATGTGACCCCCAACAGTTGCACTCAAGACAAGGAACAGGTGCCTCACTACACATGCTGCACTGTTTACTCTCTTTACTTGCTTATAGCAAGGGACCTTCTGTTTTTCTGCATCAGTGTTCAGTTTTTTTTTTTTGTTTTTTTTTTTTTTTTTTTTTTTTGTTTTTTTTTTCTATGAAACTCTGGGTATAATTTTAAGCATTGAAGACTTTCATGTGGATGAAAGCCCCTGATCTTCCATCTTTCTAAAAATCTGACCTTTTAGTGGTCAAAATGAAGGTGGATTATTTCTTATTCCCTTTAACGTATGTGTTTGTGTTTGGCACACAAGTGAGGAGGCACATTTTAAGAACCTATGTTTTTCACATGCCTGTCAAGCTGTCGGTATAGCTAAAGCTTGCACGTCATTAAGTCACTTGAAGTCTCCTCTGGAAATGGCTTAATTAATATGTAGGCTTATTAGATGGAAAGCAAAGTGATAACAAGTTTACATGGAAAACCAAGTCAATCAAAGTAATTAGGGATGTCCGTGTTAGCAAGAGAATTGTGTCAGTTCCTGGAAATGTGGCCAATCCGTTGGCTTTCTCGTCAAAATCTTTGGCAAAACATCCTGTGCATTTCAGCCATTCTTAGCAGCCACTGCTGGGTGAGGTTTGTGGGATTGGCTGCGCAGCTTTTCATTGATGAAGAAATAACACAAGTTGTGGAGTGATCATAGCGTTTTCAAAGAAATGGAGCAAATGTCAATAATGTTGTTGGAACAAGACGAAAGATTGCCAATGTAGAAATCGAACACTCTTTCCATGAAAAGAGGAATAAGGATTTTCAACTGATGAAAAAGACCTTGTACATGGATCAAAAAGAACAATTTTTCTTTTTTTTTTTATTTCAATCAGCTTTGACAACAGCAACATTAAATTTCAAATGAATTCCTATTTCATGGTATCAAACTTGCTCTGTTTTTCCAATAGATGGCATTGGATTAAGTTTATATTGCTAATGATGTTGGTATCTGTTGTTGTTTTACAGTAATGTCCACATTGTAAAAGAAAAAACAGTTAAATTTTAATATCCATGACATTATAAACAGTTACTTGACCACATGTGGTCAGCCTAACCAGGTAGTGGACACGATCACAAAGGTCACTGCTTAGCTGGTTACACCTGTGATGTCACTGCCACTGTTTCAGAACTGGTTGGTCTTTTACATTGCATCTGCAGACTTCAAAAGATTGTGGTGTACAAACTACATCAACTATTGATATCTTTGGCACCACTATAATGAAATATATATATATATATATATAAGTGCTACTCACATTTATAAATGGCATTCTTTTATTACCCTTGTCTCAGTATCCTAGTATTTAATGTTCTGTAAATGAACAGTAATTTTGTAAGTGCATTTCCTCTTCTTAATGTGCACTGCCTGGCCATATCTGTACCTTGTTGGTGCCTTACACTGATTTCCTCAATGAAAAGGTCATAAAAATCCCTAAGTTATATAGTTGTAGTGTGTTCATTTTCAGTGCTTTAACTGTCCAAGTTTTACTTATTATTGGACACGCGTTTTATGTTTCCAAAAGCTTTTATATTTGTGTATTAGTGTTTTAGTAATCTATGCATATTCATGTTTGATTTCTTTCAACTTGAAGGACCATACCTTTCCATTAAGCCATTGATAATTTCCAACACTAAGTACAGATACGTTGACAAGAGATGCTGCTGTGTATTGATCTATTTCTCAATTCTATATCAGCAATATTAATCAGAGTATTATAAATAAATTATATTGCAAACACATCTGTAAAGATCAACTAAGACAGATTAAAAGTCCCCGAGCTTAGGCCTGTGTGCATATCAATAATAAATATAATAGTATAATAAATAAATTATATTGCAAACTTACATATAAAGATCAACTAAGACAGATTCAAAGTCCCCGAGCTTAGGCCTGTGTGCCTTCTTCTGGGACCAAATTAAGAATAAACAAGCACACTACTAGGATACGTAACATAGGTTATTGGTAAAAGACATGCAAAGTTAAAAGTACGTGATAAAGGTGAACGTCATGAAGATTACGTAACATAAAACAAGATTAATATTCGTTGAGGAATCCATTGTCTCTCTGATGAATCCTACACCAGTACAAGAAACACTAGCGCTATGTAAAATAATGTCATTTCATGTCTGTTCACATTTACTCCAGATAACTGTTCTACCACAGGCATTTCCCATTAACTCCATTAAAGACCAAAACAATCCATCTTGTTGCTTTTTCCAGCTCTTGGGATTTATCTGTTGTCCTCTCTCAACTCGGGAATGTTACATCAGAATTTTTTTTAATATGTGAAACAGTGATCCTTCTGTACTTTCTTTTAGGATATATTAAATCCTAAGCATGCTCAGTGACTTTTGTAAGATTACACAAAACTGGTTCATTACCTCCACCAAGGAGGTTATGTTTTGGTTCTGTTAGTCTGTCTGCCTGTCTGCCTGTCTGTTAGCAACATTACAGAAAAAGTTATGGACCGATTTTGATGAAATTTTCAGGAACTCTCAGAAGTAGGCCAAGGAACAGATGATTAGTTTTTGGTGGTGATCTGGATCATTAATCAATCAATAATCAATAATCAAAAAACTAAATCATTATAGAATGAAAATTAAGGGGTGAAACGGCAATAGGTGGAGACTTTGCTGCCTTGGTGGAGGTCTGTGCTCTCGTAGTGCTTTTCTAGTCTTATTGATATTTTCAGCTTGGCAGCATCAGACTATGCAGATATTTACCTGTCTTATATATGTGGTCTTATGTTTTTTGCCTATCTTAGATAATCAACTATCCATCCATTTACCTTACCCTGGTCTCCCCCCCCCCCCCCCACCCCCCACTCTTCCACCTGAATAGGTGGCAAAAACAAGGTAGCCTTTGCATAGAGAAGGAAAAAAATCAGTCCAATCCTCAATTTTTCCTAATAAGACCCTGTATCCATCCTTATAATGTATAGATCTCAATCTTTAAACTGTGATTTTTTGTTCTTTCAGATCTCCAGAGAGGCCATTGACGCTGTTAAAGATTATTTCCGCGATGAAATGACAAAGACTGACTGGCAGCTGATGGTGGAACTGAAGAAAGTTTTTGGCATCTTGTAACACTCCCATACAACTGGAAAGCACGCTTTTCTTTGAAATAAAGTAAAAACTGGGGTTGTTGCTGGGGCATGAATGATGTAAGGTGAAGCTGAAGGTTTCTTGTGCAACTCTAAAGAGTGATTTGAAAACTTAATTATTTATTTTATTTAATTAATATTTATTATTTAGTTAATTATTATTATTATTTTTTTTTTTTTTGACGTCTTTATATAGGTCTTAGTTTCTTGTCATTGGAAGTGATTGATATTTTCAACAAAGAAAGAAAATTGTAAGAAAACTTATTTCTTACTGAAAGATAGCAGTCTTGAATGGACAGTCATTCATTAATTTCTTAAAAGGGTCTGCTATGCTACCTCCATCGTGGGCTTTTGTTTATCCTTACTGAGATTTGAATATTTGAAGTAAATTGTTCATTTTGTCATTTTCTATGCATGATCAATTTCCCACTGATCGAACAGCACTACTGTAATAGAAAAGGACAGCCCAAAGCAAATACTATGGTTTATTTTCATTATTTTTTTTTTGCATCTTAATGAATTTATATGCCTCTCTGAGAAGCTGCTCTTGTATTGCTCACAAACATTTAAGTGCTGAAGAGAGCCCCTAGTTTTCTTTTTGTCAAATTGTTCTTCAAGAACATTTTCAAGAATAAAAAGGTTGGTGTCTTGAAAGACATACCATTAGAGTGCTATTATATAGCAGATATTGTAATTATCTTCATATGTGCAAACAGGGCATGAAAAAAAGCTGAAAATAGGGGCTAGTTTCACAAAAATATGTGGCTATAACCCAAAAATTTGTCTAAATATTGATGACCAAAAATTGAGTGTATGTTCACCAAGATGAATCAGTAGTGGTCCTATTAAAAGAAATATTGCGCCTGTTGTTTTATAACGGAAAGACAGTTAATTTTGCATACCAATATGATATCTTTTTAGATGGAACTATTTAGAGTTTAGCTTGAACCGAAGTGGACCTTGTTTTTGGTCTAAGAGTTAATAAGCCTCATTTTCGGGATATAGCTCTCTTGTGCAACTCGGTCTCTGCTACCCAAATTAAGATTTAGCCGATCATGCTACGTGTATTGATGATAATGTTTGGTTAAGTCATTTGCATGAAACCAACTCTTGATAAACATCATCAACTTAAAAAAGGCTATATGAAAGAGGTATATATCTTATTGTGTATTTTATAATACAGGGGTTTCGATTCGATTCGATGTGGAGACTATCCATCTTAATAAAGACGATGTATATGGTGAGGGAATTTAAAAAATAATGAATAAATTTATCATCTGTTCTTGGACTGACGTGTTTTTATATAGAATGCTGGTTGAATAGTTAGAATAAAAATAGATGTCAGATGTCCAAATCAGGAACGCAGAAGGGCAAGCTTCCTTCGTGGCCCACCCCCTCTTCCTGTTGTGCTGTTGTTCACCTAGTGAGACGTGCGATCGACATTTTGCAGGGTAATCAGAATTCCACTGTCCAACTTGTTACTGAGAATTGAATCTCATAAAAACGACGGCAGTTCATATCAAGAAGCGTCAAGAGTTGGCAACCCTTATCTTAAACTCTCTATAGAGCCATTACGGCATTGTGTAGAAAGAGAGGGTGACTTGGAAAAAAAACTCACGAAAAGCGTTTTTTGAACGCTACATTATAAGTCATTGAAAGTTGGCTAACAACAAAAATATCGCCATGAAGAAAATCTTTTGACGATACCAACAAGGTTGTCGCTGATTTGAAAGAAACCTGTTTTAAAGCGCCACAATTGTGTTGTTTTCTTAATATTTTTAATATATAGGTTATTTATCGCACAATTAAGATTTCCTTTTCGTAAAAATCGTCCTCGACAATACACGAATGTTTTCTAGCGTGTTGGTCCATTAGACAACGCAAGCGATAGAGAGGCCAGGCAGCTAATTTTATACAGATAATGGGGTGCTGATTGCTCGTGGCAGAAATCTGATCCCTTACATTGAAAGTGTCATTCACTTTCTTGAAAAAAAAGAACTTGCGCTTCAGAAACAAAATCAGAATGCTTTTGAAGTGATCGCTGGTTCAGTTACTTGGTTCCGCCATTTGATTATTATGACTTTTAACGTGTATTTTAAAGGTGTAACATGATCCAAGGGAAATGAAGGACCAGTGTTATTGTTTGGGCTTTAGAGGTTTACTGAAATTAATTCCCTGGAGAGTAACATTGTTTTTTTACGGGTTAAATTAAACTAGTGTTGTAAGGCTTTTAACAAACATAATTAACGGTGGTTAATTCAATGGATCTCTGCTGACAGAAAGAAGACATTGGCCAGATTTTGTTTAATATCTCAAAGAAAATAAAGCCAAATCTAAACTATTCTACTTTTTGCGCACGTTGATTTCAGTGCGCATTAATGAGTTGTACATAAAGCTTTAAGCCCAACACACACCACGTTATCGCGGCTGAGCTATTAATCTTGAGAGGTCGGAGCTCTCTGCGTCCACCTATTCTAGGTGAAAATTTGATTTTCGCCTCATTCCTTAAAAGTGGAGATGAAAAACCAGATTTCACGGGTGATCTGCCCGTCTTGTTTATAATCGTAGCTCAGCTTCTACCTCTACATGTGTGTTGGGCTTTGAAAAATTCGCCGTGCGTAGTGGAGGCTACCCAAGGATAAATGACTATGTATTTTCTGCGGATTTCTTCAGTTTTCTTTGACAATTTATTTTCATAAAAATACTACTAATAGGGATGCAAAAGTGTACCGTACTAAACGTCAGGGTTTAGAACAAAACTACATCTCCAGGCAAACGACAGCTTGGGGTAAGTCAGGCTAATTTGTGCTGGCCGTGTAGGTATGAAATTGCTTCAAGTTCCACAAGCTTTCATCGATAAATCCTGCACCCTGTCTCCTTGTGTTTCTGTCCTATTGTTTTTTGGCTTTCCAAAGAGTAAGAGTACCGAGTTATGGGGGAACTTTTAATATGCTTCATTTTTATGTTGTTTCGTAACTGTGATAGACTACACGCGATGCCAGCGTACTCGAAAATGATGTGCGAACAACGAGTTAGGCAATATAATATGATGGATGACAGAAAGGGGGAACACTAATGTTTAAAAACTGCTACCTTTTGCGGATGTATCCTTGACTGCTCTTGCAAGAAACCCACAATCTCGTAATTGTTCTCATGAAGTCTTGTTTGTCTGTAGTATTTAATGCTAGCTTAGTATTTTTTATATCATGCTTTTTTTTTTAATTTGATGAAAGAACGTCGTAATGGAAAACGGTTCATCTAAATAACGGTTTAAGCAATGTAATGCACAAATATGTAACTACCATGGAAAAAATATATAAACAAAACCGTTCTTTGTCGAAGCTACCATTCGTAATTCATTGTGAATCTATGAGATTTTTATTTTTTATTTTTTATTAAGTGCTTAAATGGGTGCCACAATAATTGCTTTTTTTTTTCGATTTCACATAATGAATAAATTCCGAGATTTCCGGTAGTGTATAGATCTAGGTCAAAATCGTGTGCATTCACAATCCACTCGTTCACCCGTAGCTAAGTTAAGCATTATTAATTAACTCCGGAACGGCGGCGTGAAATATTACAAGCCTAACACAAATTCTTACGATTTTTTTCAAACCCTATTTAGACTTGAGGCGCCGGGGAAGGAATGACTGTTGAAACTGCGAACAATGCGTCATTTCTCTCTGGTTGTGCAAAACAGTCGCTTAGTATGCTGGGGAATGGCCGTTGATAATACCATTTGTCTTCAAATTCGACATACATTTGACAAATTTTGCGGGCCAGGTAATTCGTTTTCCGGTGTAATTTGTAAACTGCCACATGAAGGATGCCATTAACCTCAAGGCAGTGCAGAAGACCCCGCCAATTTTTCACTGAAACCATTTGTACCGAGAGTAAGAATTTATTTGCCCAGTGTTTTCCCCCTTTTCTAATTTTCCTATTTCTGACTTGTTTTCACAGAAGCTAATGATAATTCCTAAATAGAAGGCATCACGAAGGCTTTCACAGTTATATCTGCTGGAAAATAGTTCATCTGGTTCTCTCAGGCCTAATCAAAAAGCCTTGCCCTGTCCAGTGAAGCGCGCGTGGGGCCCATGACGTAATGCACGTGCACACAACGGTTGTTGTTGTCACTCCTTAGGATTATTACTGTGTGATTGGTTGTCACCACTGCCCTGTCCTCATTTTTCACGACACTGACAACATCTTTACTTCCTCTGTCCTGCAGCTTTGCCCTATGATTTTCCTGTCGCAATCGATCGTCTGACCGTCTTCCCGCCATTTTACCAGCGTGATAAATCGGTGGCACGCTCCCCAGGTGTCGCAAGGGAAGTTTTAGTTGATGATCATCTCGTAACACAACACAATAGCTTCCGACTTGATTTTTATCTTGACAGTATCTTAAAAATGATCTTGCGCTCGCCCCTCATCTTTCTCTTAGTCACTAACTGTGGATCCTCTGACGCTATTTCTTGAGCCATTATCTCTTTTCGAACGGAATTCAACGACATATCAATGGCGATAGTACGTTACTTACATAATTGAAAATGGTGAAATGGTCTGACTGATATACTGAGATGATGAAATGATTGGAATTTTGTAGTATATGATAATAATCTATTCCAAATTGCGTTTAAATTACTTCCCTTATCCTTTGTATGCACAGACTGTCAGCGTAACGTAAATCAAATGAAATTGGACCTGGTCGTTTAAAATGAGGTTTGATTTGATGGTGTTTTTTTTCTGGATTATCTTCCCAATCATCATTTTGCACGCAAAGAAAAGTATTACAATAATAAGGCAGTGACAAAAAATTCTTCGCCCCAAATTGCTCGTTTTATAGCGTAAGCGCTCTTTCAAACTGCCAAACTTTAACTTTTTCAATCGCTTGGTTTCAAATAAAACCTTTATAACACGCCAGAGCGCGTTGACACATCAAACTTACCATTCAAAAACAATAAACAGCTCAGTGTGTATTTATTGTGTGCTAATGTTGCCCATTAATTTTGGGAAAGATGCTAAAAAGAGAGCACTAAAATGGTTTTCATTCGATTTTACTTGCGTTGGGATAAACCCAAAACTTGTGCTTTTTATCTTCTTTGCCTTCCTTGGAAAATAAAGAAATACAAGTCCTTAACATGGTCAGATCTAAGACGACGAAAAAGATTCGTCGATTATTATTATTATTATTATTAGAAATTGTAGTAAACATGTGATTCTTAGATCCACACTTCTGTTTAGAGTTCCTCCTAATTATACGTGAAATTGATTGCCGTAATGAATGACAATGACTGTTCGTAATGTTTTCAGTAAAATCTGTACACACTACATGTATCTCTATATGCATACCGTGCAACATATATCTGCTCAATAAGCTACACATAATTACAGCAGTTTTAAATCAAGACTCAAGACCGTGTTCAGATTATTTTTTTGCCCAAAATCTTTGTTTTGAGGGAAAAGGCCCTTGCAACATCCAATATTTTCTCCCCAAGCTATACAATGTACACTAAACGGTGCCAGCAATAGGGTAGCCATTTATTTCTTGTCCATTGATTTGGACATCTAAGATTAATTTGATCATCAAAATTAAATTACTGAATTGAAATAAAATATGGATTATTTAACTCCACTGCTGGGGAATTTTCTGTTACAGACATTCTAAAAAGCCTTTTTTTTTTTTTTTTTTTTTTTTGGCGTATATTGATATTATATGAGATATATCAATATAATAATGGCGAATGAAAAAACCACACAAGATGATTTCAGCGAGTTCTAGGTGTTGTGTACGAAATAGATGTGGGCTCTAAATAATCGTGCAAGTGCCATCACGGGATCTCATTTTTTACCTGGCCTAGGTAAAACTGACAAGAGCAGGGCAATTACTACAATTAACACGTCTATGGTGGAAGGGTAACGGATTGTGTTGACAGGTAAAACCACCTCTCTGGGTACTAAGCAGTGGACAACCCTAAACGCCGTCTACTTAATCAGCGCCCTGGATCAGACGCTAGGAAATGACCATTTCCTAAACTCATGAATTATCCCTACTGAATCTATAGTCGAGTCCGGTCTGATAGGTGGTCCGTCGTTACAAGTGGACAGATGAAATAAAAATAGTCTTGAAAAAATGTATCCCCAAGCGTTGGTTTTTGATCAATATTGTCTTAGTTGGGCCGAAAATGAAAACAGTTCAGGCAAATAGTCAGGAACACACGTAGCTTAAGAAAAAAAATTATGAATAATCTTGCTTTACTGTCTGATAAAAATAGTATTCCGGCAATTACTGAAATAGCTCAAGTGAGATGAAAGGGCTCGACGTGATGACTACAAAGCGCCATATCAAAGGTACGTCTTTTATCTATCCGACTTGTTCGCGAACTGTTTCGAAGACAATCAATTCTTTCACGACAATTTGCCCAAATATTGTATCCAGAAAACCATTTCGCCAATAATTGCCGTGCCACTATAAAGATTAGGCAATCCCATTTTCATCATTTTCGTGTCGGGTTTCTGTCGACATTTCCTCAGTAAATCGAAATGATTGCGCTCTAGTGTCAGTTTGGTGTGTTATTGGAGTTTTTCAAATAAACGCCCACTCGCTATAATCCGAGGTCATCGTCGATACCAAGAACGGATGGGGTTTGCGTTTCAGCATTGAGTTTCCTTTTTTCATGACAATAACTGCATTGTAATAAAATTAATAATCAAGGACCCCATCATTGATCCTTTTAGAAAATTTAGACGGAAATGATGGTATATTATTCATTTTATGAAAGCACTTCACTGTCACCGTTTTATGAATTTCTTAGTCATCAATGTCAAAAGAGGAAAAAAAGGGTTGGAGTGGTGTAAAGATGTAAAACAAAGCGAAATTTAAAAAAAAAAAAACCTGAGCGAATGTTTCAAATTTTGGCATGAACATTCAGTTTGCTATATATACTGACCGTCAATGAAAACGCATCATTTATTTATCAAATAATATTTTAAGTTCCTTTGGCACTTTAACAAAATAACTGTTTTCGTGTGAAATATGACCCATTATTCAGTCAAACAAGGTGAATCTCTTATGACCAAACAAATGCATTTGTACTCGTTTATATGATTGGAATCGATTCTTGGTAAAAAAAAAAAAAGTACAAGAAAGTTTTCTGATGCGTTTTCATTGACTGTCAGTATACTTTATAGACCACAGTGCATCCTGCAATTTAATTTTTGGACAAAAGCCTCATACGAAAACTCCGTGCATTACTAACTTGCGGCGTGGTAATAATGAAACGCACAGCTACAATATAGTGCCTCACTCCTTGACTGATGGGGCCCATACGACTGAGACTGTATTCCCTGCCGCTTTTACAGTGGGCCATGGTAGATTGTTCGGTTGCTGAGCAAAATTCTTCATCTTTAGATATATACTTATGTTTTAATAAACGGCTGTAATTTCAATGAACAGACAAACAGATAAATCAAAAGTATATTCTGCCGACTTGGTCAGATTACAGTCAACACAAACCATCTGAACTACCTATGGAGCGATTGGTTAAGTATCGTAGCGAAAGAGGGATGTGTATATGAACCTCGTGACATGAGAATAGAAAGGGGAAATGGTAATTTTCATATCACAAAAGGGGGTGCGTAGACACAAGAAGGTGGACAGCAGATATGAAAAATCGTCTGTCTTGAGACAAATATTTGACTAGACCCATGAGAAGATGTGTGGAAAAAGATGCTGTATATTAGAGAATCTCCTTCATTAAAAACCAATATCCTGGGATTTTCTCCCATATAATGGCTCTTGTGCGTGTAAAATTGCGTATCCACGTACTTTTACTTCTTCTTTTACTTTCACTAGCTCTTCCAAATAAATGTGTAAACAGGATATCCTACTGGCGCTGTAAAACTGTACAAAATCAAGAGTAACCACAGGTAAAGGTAGAGGTCATTTAAGGTGAAAGCGATCATGGCTCCCTACTGTATATCTAATGTGAAGGTTAAAGAGACAGCTCATGGCATTGCGGTCTTCAACAAATTTCAGTGCATCAGTTTAAATATTTCCCGACTAATCTGAAATTCTCCAAAAATGACCCAATGTATATTAATATATTTTGTATCTCCACTACAGATTACGGGGCACCAGACCCTACTGGATGCTTGTACTAACATAATAATTTTTACTTGAGTCCATTTATATCAAATCCCCTGACAAAATAACGGTTACATGTTCTGCTTTTATTTCACATTGCTAAACGGGCAATAAACATTTTTTTGTATTTGCACAGGTATTGTAAATTGAAGATATCAAGATTCATAATAATAATAACCAGTCCATTCTACGTCGGCCAGCCGCTCCCAGGTTAAATGTATTTGTTAACTATATTTCCTAAACAAGAGTTCAGCTTTCAGGACGTGGTCAAAACCGGCCCCTCTTCTTTATCACATAAAACCTTCCAAATTCTTTCCAAGAAATAAACTGTACTAACTCACTGCACACTAACGAATGATTCACGCATTTTGATTCAGAAGGTTTATCTTTATTTCCCTGTATTTGTAGCTACGATTGATAAAACAAACAAAAAAGTTTCCCTTTTCATATTGTTTGTGTAATCTATACCCAATACAAAACATTTCCAACATCAGATTAATAAATCAGATTCCAGAAACTGGATCAGGAGATGAGTGTTGATGACAGCATTCTGATCCGGCAAAGAATGTGCAAGTGGCGTGCCTGTACCGTGCCCGTGCCCCTCTGCCCGCCGAGTATGACCGCAAAGAAATAAACAAGTCTGGGAATCCAGCTCCAAACATCTTAGCAACACCTGGGCCGCCTGCGAGTTTGAGAATCGCCTGAATCGGGCTGAAAACGCGGCTATGGGACACAAGGTTGACTGGACTCATGGTGCCAATCAATAGGCCTACCTGGTCGGTTTGCTGTGACGTCTTCCAGTTCTTGGATAACAACGCTTGCGGTCGTATTGTGCAAAACTTACCGGTTGCATCATCTTTTTAGTCATTAGACGATAAATAGATAGATAAAAATGAATTAACAAAAATAGATGTCACCGTCTAGTCTTGCAGTCATGGTTCACCATGGGATGACATGTGTCCCATAAAGGTGTGTGTGATCAACAGGTGCTCAGATCGTTTTTATTTATTCATTTCATTTCATTTATTTATTTATTTGTATTTGTTACTTTTTCAAATCAGGAAACAAACACTAAATGGCATCCACCACGGATATCCTCAATGATGTCACCCACCCCTGTGACTTTATATCTAACGAATAAAACGCCTTATTCGTTCATTCTTTGACACAAGTGACAAGTTAGCCGAGATAGGTGCCTGGTCTCTTTTAGAAACAAATAACAATTTTCTACATTACAGCTCTCTTCCATAGTGCTTAAATCATTTTTAAAAAATCGAACAAACTGAAAAGCGACACTCCTCGAGGTATATTGCAGTTATACAGGTACGTGAACGAACCGTAGAGCAGTAGGCGGACTGCTCTCTACCAATAAGGCCACAGATTGATTTTTCACGAGATATTCACTTATATGTCTCTGACTAACTCGATACAAGACCATCACTAAGCTGAGCATAGGCGGTCTGCGTTATATCGTGGTTGTTATGCAGGATCTAAAAGTAGAATTTCTATCCTAGCTGACTTTTGCCTTGGACTGATAATGTTAAGTTATCCTGGTTGCTGGTGTGATAAAATGCTTAATGTTATCTTAACCTCAGCTAATGTGGAAACATTAGGTAAAAATTATGTTTGAGAAATGAATCTGTTCGATGCAAAAAATAGGAGGTATTCAAAGAGAATAAATTGAAAACATTGATCAAATACGCTGAAGGAGACCGTGTTTTTATATACAGTGTTATTACAACACAAGCTAATTGAAATAAACTTAATATCATCACTATATTAACCAATAATATGACATAATTTATTTTGTTATGTTTTGTTCTTTCTTTTGTCTTTTCCTTCATTGACGTCTATAAAACATTTTCTGCTATTTTCTAAAACATGAAGGATAAAATTGGAGTAAACACGTCGTCTTTTTCCCAGGTACAGCGTTCGTCGTCAGGAGTGAGTCACTGTCAGTTGACACAACTGAGCATCATACGAGGTGCAAGTAAACAAAGCAGGGAAATTAGGAGCAAGGATAACAGTGACCCTCGGTTTACCGCAAAATAGATGACGTTTGGACGTCAGAATCTGAAGTCTGTCTGCTATATAAATTGAGCTGAATAGAGCATCAGTGATAGAAGGGGTATACTAAACAACGGTTGCTGGGGAAACACGTTAAATACAGTTAACACATTGACCCCAAGGGTGATGCCGCTTCACAGCCCAGCTACTAATGCCCTCTGTATCCTTCCTTTTCAAACTACAGATTTTCATCCGTGGGACCGATTTTTAACAGCGGTTGGAACCTGCTTTGTACAATTTTTTTAAATGTACCCGCATTGCCCAAACCCAGAAAGTTTGAGTTTATTGACCCTGTAATAGGCACTTTTTTCTTTTTCTAGCTTCTTTATTCAAAGATTAGTGACTCACTCTTGCCTGCATCTAAACCAAGTAGTTATGGATTTTTTTTAATATCACTCCTGTTCCACCTCTTTCTCCTATCTACAGTCTTTCTCTTTCGAATAATCTGCATCTCATTTTTTTTTTTGCACCTATCCCCTTTTCTTATGAAATTTCACCAAGCAGTCGACCCTAGCTCAGAACTGTCACCTCACTCTCCTGCCATTTAACCCAAAGAACAACGATAAGCTAGTGCGTGTTTTGCGGCGAAATAAAAAACAATTTCTACAAGTCCATACGTGATTGTGCATTCTATTTTCCGGAAGTAGAAGGCCCAGTGCGTGTCTAATAATCGAATCGACTCTTTTTCACACCGTTTAAATGTTTTTCGTTTTATCGAATGCCAGCTGAACCGTCAGGAACTGTGTGATTAGGGAGTCTGATAAAACAAACTGGAAGAGCTTTGTTCCTTGTACCGAGAAAAGGTATATTCTACACGGGCGACTTTAACAACGAGGTATCCTGGTATTGAGCGTAAATATATATATTAATGTTACTAGACAGACTGGGAGCTTATTCACCTGTGAAGAGAAAAGGGTAAAAACTGAAGAGCGTACTTACAGAGGTGAGTTATACGGAGAGACGCGCTCATTTAGCGTTGTTAAATTATTAGGAATCCCCAATAGAAACGCTCAGAAAAAGTAAATTGATTTGTTATCATGTTAATGAGACAATAATTGTAGAGGGAAAAGAAACTGATTGAAAAAAATGATTAAATTGAGCTGAAAAAAATTACAACGCGCTCGGATATGTACTTTAAAGGGAAAAGCTTACACATCCATGAATTAAATTTTTAGGGACGCCGTTTTATGGTCATGATCAAGTAAGTAAAAACATCTTGTGATGGTGATATTTTTGCATAATAACTATCTTAACTTGGAAAATGCGGAAGTTCTAACACGGTTTTTTAATTAAACATATATTTTCACATTATGTCTTCCGCCGATACCTTTAAACATCCTCAGGGTATGGACATTCTATGGTCGAAAAATGATTCGAATATGTCTTTCAAACCTGATGCCAAAGTCGCGTTTTTAAAACGCTTGAATGAACATAGTACATATCACCTCCTCCTTCTTGATTTCTTTGCCTCTCTACGTTTCTCCTCTTCTCCTCAACCGCCATTTACAAAGCCAAAACAAAAGATTATCTATTTTGATGGCGTAATAGAGACAAAGAGAGTCTCGACACGATGATTGCTGTCAGAGCAACTCCATAACTGTCATCGTTAATAACCAGCCGCGCAGGAAGCGGTCTCAATGCAGGCAGTGCGACGTCCGCGCCCTCGGGACATTTCCCGCCAAGTATCTCGCGCTCAGGTGAGATAATTACCCTGTAAGACAATAAGGAACGGAAACTGTCACTTCGGGCGCACGCTCCGGATAACCTGCATCTAGAGTTCACATCTGAATAACTCCAATTAACAGAGGAACGGTTCTATGATATCTGTAACTGGTGCCGACAAGAATGGAAAATATAGTGAGCGTTTGATATCAATTTCATATGTGGTAAACTAGTAGCGCTCTGTAGCATGATTTTCTTTATCATGAAATGGATCATGAAATGGGAATATTAAAAAAAAGCGCGTTTCGATATAGCTTGTGTAAAAGGCATAGCAAAAATACAAGAGTTTGCATTGGACGTTAAGTTGATCATAAAAAAACGATAGAATAAAAATGAGCTATAAAAGAGAGAGAGAGAGAGAGCTGATGCATTTATCATTTGACGAAGAGGAAATAGTATCCCAAGCCATCACGCTGAGAAACTCCACGGGAAGAAATTGACATCTTCAACGAGGACTGACATGTCAAAGACCTGGTTAACTTTTTGACAGTTAAAACATCTCAATTAAAATTCTGTATAATTTTCCCCTAGCCGTAAGAGTTGTTGTGAAATAATATATCTCTGCAAGGTGTTTCCGGAGCATGGGGTTCCACTCCGCACGCCTATTTAGTGATCCCTCCTTCGTCTTTTGTACAAAAACACTTTTGTACTTTGCCCGGTCTAGCAGAAATTTCATCACAGAAAATCTATTGTGCTTTCATCACATTGCCATTGTAACGATTTCATGAAGCAACTGTGATGATAATCAGTTAAAAATAGACACTGGGTTCTGGATGGACTCTCTTAGGGTTCATTCCAATTGAAACTATCGTTCTACTTAGATCGGTCCAACTCCGAGGGAGCTTTTCGCTGAATGCGATCAGTTTAATAGATTAGCACGCCTCCCCTTGTTTCCAACGTACTCCTTTCATCACAGTTTTTCTGTATTCTACTCAACGCCAGGAGGAGGCGTGTTAGCCTGTTAAACTGATTGCATTCAGCTAGAGTCCCCGCCGAGTTTGATCGATCTACGTAGACCGATAGTTTCAATTGGAATGAGCCTTAAGAGACCATTCCCTGACCTTATCGTACTAACTTTAGATCGAACTATCTCCAAGGGGATTCTCGCTTAAGAGGCTTAGATGTCTGTCACGGCTACTGAAGCTGATAGTGGGGTAATTAACTATCGTTTAGCAGCTTTAGTAGCTTTAGTAGCTTTAGACATCTAAGCCACTTAAGCTGAAAGCAATTTAACGAGAAACCCCGTGGAGATGGACCGATCCTGTTAGATCGATCTAGGGATGGGAACCCAGTCTTATACACCGCTGATACCCGTCAGCCCTTCAATCTAGGTCGGCTTACATGTGGTACGAAATAAATGCAAAACCACTATTGTTTAATCATCGTTTAAACCCTAATACAAAACGCCTTTACCTCATATTCCAAATCGCTGACTAGATGCTGGATAAATGCAATGAAAAAGTAAAACTAATTGCAATACATTTTCATGTTTCAAAATCTACAATTAGTTTATTACTTTGGCCAATAATACATGTGCCATGGCCCCAAGTTATTCTGCACGATTATTGAACAAATCACACTCGTTTTTAAGAAGAACGTTCGTGACTGAATAAGATAAATATATATCAAATGACTGGAACTTTTATTATTCGGTAAGGGTACTTTTACACCAGAAGCCAGCTGGATTTTTTAAAAAAAGTTTCTCGTTGGATACAGAGTACAGAAGTGCAGAGCAATAGCTAAAGAAATAGTTTTGATATACATGTGAAAAATCTCTTTTTTTGGCCCTGGTAGAGGGTACAATAAGAGTGACAAGTTTTATATACTGCTATATACTGTACATCTTCAGAATAGTTCATCCGGTGCACTCACTACAGCGAAGTGAGTCCGTGTCCTTGCTGACACTACACTAGTTGACAAACGATGCCACTGTTTGCTTAATATCTATCAAGTCACAAATAAAAAGAACAAAAGTGAACTAAAATAACTTGACTTAATTTGACTCTTTTTCGGGTCGGGGTTGTTTGTATTGTTTAATATTTCACCGATGTCTTTAAGCCATAAGATAGGGCAAACACGCAAACACAATGTAAGAGAAGGAACTTTCTAAAATTTTCTCGGGTTTCGGTCTGCAAGTGGGTGGCTTGTTTTCCGCGCCAGGGTTGAAAGAGTGCGATGGATTTTGAAGTTGGTATAAAAATCAATCTGTTTGTCTTCATCTAAACGGTGCATCGCGGTTCTCTTTACGGACACACGCTTTTGTCAATCACATCATATAGTGTTAAATCAAAATGAGGAAAAAACAATGACAAACAAAATAACTGATTTTTGTCTGTATAGCAATTTGAGAGAGAGAGAGGGAGAGAGAGAGACAATTTCGTTAGAAAAATACTCCATCACTATTTTCTTTCAATTGTGCAGCGAACTGTAAATGACAACTCACTTTTGCTGCGACAAAAGACCTTCATACAAAACTGCTTAACAATAGGAGATCCACAATTTTGCAGATGTTCTCTTTCTTAATAATTTTCCTGAACAGAATGATATGAAAATGACGGCAAGTGCGACAGCATTATGGTTTGCAAGAGAAATTGGGCGAGGAAGGACACTAATGATGACAAATGAAAGCAAACTAACCGCAGCTGGGTAGCTTTTTCATAGCTCTCCAGCGGTCATCGTCCAAGTAGAATGAAAAAAAAAAAAAAAAAAAAAAAAAAAAAAAAAAAACTTTTACAACAAATTTGCAACATTTTGACGCTATTCACTTGCAAAAAATCGAACAGCATTCGACGGATAGCTCACACAGAACTGAATAGGAAAAATTCAAGCAAAAGATCCTATACTTTTTTCAAGAAGCTTTGGGATGAATCATTTAGTCCCAGTTCAATGTCGATCCTACAATCCAATTCGAAAATATGCTTTAGCAAAACTATCGTAGTAATACAAAATTCTATTAATCAATCAAGTGCAAATGTATAAATTTAACTGGGGTGGTTCAGTACTTTATTAAGGGAACAGCTTTCGAGTTATCACATTTTTTCTGAGGCAAGTCGTGTGCCAACCTATGTCCAAAAGGGTCAGCTTTTTTACTGTTAAAACATCATTTTATTCAAAACGGAAGGCAACAATGTAAAACTGTTCACCTTTAGTACAAAGTGGTGCAAAGCACTCCTGCAGCGAGGTTTTAGCTTTTGAGACTTAAATGTCGTTTTCAGTAACATATGAAATGATTAGTTAATTTTGTTTATCAACAGTTGTGGTTGTCGTTCGGCTGGATGTCAACTGAAAATTTTCTTTTCCACGCTCTTGTTTCATAGGTGTCAAAGCTGAAATCAAACTCGTGTCAACTGCGACACCGTGGAAAAGTCGACGAAAATCAGCTTGAAGCTGCGACCGGAGTCTCTAATTGCCTTGCCTTTCTGTCACTGAACCCCCAAATTAGGTCCTCGAAAAGTGACAACTTCCGCCCGCTATAAATCATATTGTACTCTCTCTCACTGCCAGTAAATATTCAACCTGATACAGCGATAGTGGACTCAGAACAACAGGGATACGGATGGTAAAAATAGATAGAATAACATTCCCTCAACCTTGGCCCCGTAACGTTTTTGTACCAAACCCCATCAAATTCATATATATATAGTCATGCTCTTATGTCTTTTAAGGTTACCTTTCGTGCAGATCCCCAAAGGTTTTTTTAATAAATTTAACTTAAAGGTAATTTATGTCTTTTAAGGTTACCTTTCGTGCAGATCCCCAAAGGTTTTTTTTAATAAATTTAACTTAAAGGTAATTCAAATGTCTATTTGCGATAGTCGAAGAAAAATATTGGATGTGGGGGGGGGGGGGGGGGGGGGGAAACGCTCATGTCACTGTCATTCCTTCATTGAAATCACTGAATTATCCTGCGAGTTCATTCTATCAATAAATGAGCAAAAAATTCCTAAAGTTACATGTGATATGATTGATAAATCACCATCGTTTTTAAGAACCATTAATATACTTCACAACATCACCCATTTTTTATGTGACGATTTGAAAAACCAGTGTATAGATTAGGCTTAAAGAACTACTGTATTGATTTTTGTCAACTTGCTCAGTTATGTACACTCCACAACAAGTGAGGGTAGACGAATCGACCTAAAAATGCGCCCAATATTGACCCTACGATCGAAAGTTAATGGAACTATTTAATATATAAAGAAAACACATTCCCGCAGTCCAAAGCCACATTGTAACAAAGCATAATAGGTGGCAGTTTTCACTGGGGGAGACGATTACGGTGGTTATATTAACTGTACGTATGGCACTACGACAGGCACGTGAAAATGTGACAAGAAAACCATCGTCCACACGCGTGGCAAAGACGGACACGTACAACGTACAGAGCATTGGGCAAATTTGTACTGAGAGATAGAAAGAGAGAGAGAGATTTGACTGAGCATTGGGCAAATTTGTACTGAGAGAGAGAGAGAGAGAGAGAGAGAGAGATTTGACTGAATAAATTGCTTTTGACAAAAGACATTTAAGAATTTTTTTTCACAACGTTTATGTGTAAGATGTGCTATGTTCAGAATCACGCGTATCCGCACGTGCATAATCAATATCAGTGGACAGTGATTTCAAATTAGTTCTTAAACCATCTAATATGTGCTTAAAAAACGTATCACACTTTTAACTAATGTCATGCTATTTAGTTTTGCGTATACCTGGACATGCACGTGCACACCCCTCGTCCGTGTTTGCGCCAAACAAACAACAACGCAACGCAGGTAAATTTACCTGTCAGCCAAACTCGCTATACGAGCACTTATGACGTCACACTAAATACCAAGCTTTTTGTATTCAGCTTTACCTCCGCTTCAGTCAATATTATGAGCATTTTTTCATCCAGTTTTTTGGGCACTATGTACTTTTGGTGAAAGGATCTTAATAAGGTCGTTTTGTTCTTTATCAAAAAAATCTAATTCCCCCACTTGACCCTTCTTCTGAGCGTGGGAGGGCATTCCTGGCGTAGACCAAAGAGGGCCTATATTAAGAGCAGTGTAGTGTTGACGTATTGAAAAAAACACTTTCCGTCAGCCGTGTCCTGTGAATAGTACGGTCGAGGACTGCAGTCAACGGGAGACTCACTTTTACTTGCAGATAAGGCAGCGAGGTCGGCTGCATTCATTGAGTCGGTACCGCCACAGAATACTTATTAGATACCGGGTCTAGAAAGAAGTTCGACGCTGCATAGACAGAAGAGGGTTTTAATGCGAGCTTCATACAATATTCGGGTTAGTCTCCACGCTGCAAAAAAGAATCCTGGTAAAAGGATGTCTCTGTTGAGTTGTAATAGAAATTAGACGCCGAAACTTTACTTTGCTAAAAGTACTTTATTCACAACGGACATAATAAGGCAAGGATTCGTTTACAAGACCCCCAAGGTTTGGCCATAGTTGTTCTACATACAATGCTGGACCCCGAGCGTCGAGCGAACAGGAGAGTCAACGTGCAAGTAGGTGAGCATTGTACGATGGTAGATGTGTTAAATATGGTTGATTGTATAAGATCACGAATAGCAACAGATTCTTGACAGCATGTGTCAGTGCTGGTGGTTGGTTTAGAGAGGGGTGCAGTGTACGGGGGGGGGGGGGGGGGGGGGGAGGGGGGACTGTTTCCCTGTTTTTCTAAATCTGGGACCATGTCAGCCCTAAATACCGGTCTCACCGATCACCTGCCCCATCTACTACTTCGTCCAAACTGAGAATGAACATCTTCCTATATCACAGCTCACCTCCAAGTATTAAAACGTTTCCAGTATCTGTGGGGCAGATGATAATGAGCCTGTGTATAGATTATAGCCATTCTAACACCGGGGTAAAAACGTGGATGCGCCATTGGACTGATTTTTATCTGGTCTATCACCGGAAGAAAAGTCGCTATCATATTTCTGTGAATGAATTATTCTTTTTTGGGCCGGTAAACAGACAGGTAAGGCATTCCTTTCACTTCTGGTGGTTTGACAAAACTATTCCCGACTAGATACGAAAATTGTAAGTGTTTGTGTTCGTGTGTGAGCATTTAAGCTTGTGCGTGTTCGTGTGTTTCTGCGTGTAGCCTACATGTGCCTGCGCATAACTGTGCACGTGTATGCATACAGGCGTGGTCGCGCAAACACAAGGGTGCGTGTGCTGCCACATGCATGCTCAACGCCAAAAACCGGGTCAGTTGACCTACGCTGTCCGAAATATTGATATTTCTTTTTCAATAATTTTACCCTGTGGGGCTTCCATCTTACTTTGCTGTAAAACCTTTAACGACGTCTTGGTATCACTTATCAGCCCAATCACTCAAGGATTTACCGCAAAATCTTAGTTAATCCGAAAATACCACAAACATGTGATACAAGATATTCAGTTAATATGAGTTAATACAAACGCTAAGTCCCTCGGTAGTGTCCTCTTGAACGTGACAGAATGAAATAGATGTATTATTAAACCCCAATATATTTTCATTCCTGAACTGAACAAAGTAAAATTTGCATATTTTCAAGAGTGAAGATAAGAAAGAAAGTTTCTATGGAGATGTTATAGTTTAATTCATTTTTTACTGGTGTAATTTTCAAAATTTTGACCATTGAAGCAATATGTTTTTCTACAAAAAGACATACGGAAAACTAATATAAATTCAGTATGTCTAAACCTTTTTGCTGATAGTCTTGCGAGAAGGAACTCTTTTTTTCATGCAATGTACATCCCGTTGTCTCTGTTAATGATAAGCGTCCTTTGCGACAGGAGGACCTTATGCATTTTACCACCGGTGACAAATGTAGTTAACACACTTATGATAAATTACACGTATTAATTTACCATTCGTCTTGTCGTTAACAAGAGAGGTGAGTGACAAAAAAAGAACAGAAGGAAATGGGATAGTTCCGCTGTACGTTTTGAGTCGTTTGGGAATTCGCGTCACGGCTTGTGCAAACTGAACCAGTAGAACGTGACTTGTAACAAGTAACTTGAGCTTTAGCATATACCACAAAAAAGGTAAACATCTACTATATCTACTAGGCAGTATTCATCATGCACGATATTTTTTAGTTTGAGACGGTCCCTGCTTTCATGTTGTTCATTCATACTTTTTGCGCAGTAATATTTTTCTGTGCGAAAACAGCATATCGAGCTATATTGAAAAGCATTTTTAAAAACCCACATTTCTCCTTGATTACCTTGATTAATTACATTATCAAAAACTAATATGCCTTTGGCAATATTAATAACATAAAATTTCAATTAGAAAAACGTTTTTGTTACTGTGACCCTATCTATTTATTAATGTAATTTTGCTTAGACCATTAAACGTCGTTTACCTCGATAGCTACCAAGATAAAGCGTCGTACGCACGCAGCTCGAGAGAGGCTTGCGAAGGAAAGTGTAACAATTTACAAAAACAAAAGATAGATCAAAATGAATATCCGCTTTTATTTCTCCCCCCTGTGCGTATCACACCCTACAGATTTGTGCCATTGTATTCGCTCAAATGATTTCTACCTTTGTAGCGTGCGAATCATTTTCATTTTTTTCTCCATTGACCTTTTTTTATTATTTTTCTTTTATTTTTGACTATTGGGTTGTGTCGACTATTTTGGCGCGACATATTGTCATTGATCCACCCCTGTTGAATCCTCTTAGCACTATTTCATAATTTCACCGGTCTTGTCCCTTTTTTTGACAACTGACTTGACATGGCGTAGTTATGAACTTATAATTATTACCTTGGGGAAAAATACATGACACAAAAAGTGAATCATGACGTATGACAGCAAGAACATTTTGTTACTGGTGGTGAAGTTCAACTGAAAATAGTGTTAATGGTAGAAGAGACGGGCGGTTGACGAGTTGACGTGCTCTCATGTCCTCTGATGTGGAAGTCCCAACTGGAATTCTGTCGCAAACTGACCTCTGAATAGTCAAAAGGCTTAAATTAGACTGCACCCGCGTTCGGATGTGACAAAACCTCTCTTTGGACTTTTTCTCCATCCATTTGAGTCTCTCTCGCCACCGGGTGCTCTAAATTCATTCAAGTCTTTCAAATTCAGAGGCGAAATTATTGGGGAAAACTATGAGCACCCGCTCTCCCCGTATAAAGATTTGGGACTTTCAGAAGCGCGTTTAGAAACGTGCGCACACATACATATCTCCAGTTTTCGATAAAAAGAACTTCCTTCTCGAGCAAGTATCGGGTGTATACGGGTCGTTGGCACCCTCACCTGTCAAAGGAAGAGTGCCATAAGCGTGTATTTTCTACCTGCCAAAATCCGCTGACCCGCTCAGCCCGCTTGATAAACAGGCTATAGTAGTGAGAGGAGAGTCGGGATAGGGAATCTACACAGATCTTAAGACACACAGGTTCACATCTTTTACCGCATATTGAGACCACTTTCTTCTGCATTTCATACCATGTGAAAACTGTTTTACAGAAAGGTAAGCTTAGTTTTTCTAAATATTTTATGCCTATGCCTTGCTTGATATTAGCGCAGTCGGGGCAACCCGTGTTCTGCATGCGTGGTGTGTGTGTGTGTGTGTGTGTGTGTGTGTGTGTGTGTGTGAGAGAGAGAGAGAGAGAGAGAGAGAGAGAGAGACAGAGAGAGAGAGAGAGAAAAGGGATTTGTTATTTAATGGCTTATTGGAAAGGAAATGGAGGGTTATACTCGCTTTATTAGCGTGTAGGACAAGTGTTTGAAGGTAAGGAGACAGTAAGAACTGAGGGCGATTTTAAATAATATGTGTTTTCTGCAAGGTCAAAGATTAATGAAGTTCAAAATACACAATGGTGTTGTAAAATCCACACCTTTTTATTTTTATGAAGTTCATTTAAAATTCAAATAATGGTTCCCTTCTGTGCAGCGTTGAACTTGTCAGTGTTAAAGGCCGAGAACTAATCGAGATTTAAAAAAAATAGAAAAAAAGAAAAGGGCTTACTGCAGCAACTGCGTCAGCGAGGATGATTTAACGTCACGTACGATGTGTTGAGGGAACTGAAGATAACCAGAACCGTTTAACAAAAAAAAAAAAAAAAAAAAAAAGTCAGAAAAAAACACCATCGCAGACGGAAACGCGTAAATAACCTACTTTAGGACAGAACACAGGAAAAAATATAATTCGCACATATATCTCATGGAGTAAACTACATGAGATATATATATATATGTGTGTAATGTGTGTATGTAGAATGAAGACCAGATTCGGTTCAGTGGTCTCTGGATGTATCACGTGACCCGGGACGTCAATCAAAACCTGTCGGGACTCCAGAGTTGTGGAGAGGGGCCCTTTGATGGCAGTAGTGTGTGCTGGGGAGGGGGGTGTATTGGCGGGGGTGAGGGGGGTGGGGGTACTGCACTGTAAATTTGGGAAATAATTACATAGAGCGTCATTCTTTGAATGTGTGGCGCTCACGATAAAAGATGGGAAGCACTTGGTTTCGGGTTGGGAGCGCCCCCTCTCCTCTAAAAGATACCGATGAAGGTCGCCAGTATGCGTCTTTCCAGTGTGGGACGGTTGGTAGTTATCAATGAAGGAATAAAGAGGCAATTTAAAGTTTTCACTTTTTGGCCTACTAATGTGTTTGACAGTTAAGAGGGTATGATATCGTGGTGAATGTCAGGTAAGAGACGGGAGGAGGACGGAAATTATAGGAGCCATGCTTATGGAGATGGGGGCGGGTTTTGTTGAGTAGTAGTCAGATTGTTGCGTCAGGGTGAACATCTCATCTCAGATGGAGTGGTAAAAAATAGAGACATTGAATCTTGGCAATCGTATTACATGACCAGTATTTTGTATAAAAACAATTATAAAAGCTACAAAGTTAAAGTTGGGTGAAAAGTTTGGAAAATATTTCTCTTTCAGATCAAGTGACCAGTCTCAAATTTAGCACAGCAAACAGTCGGCTCGAGGTCATAAATCAACATTTCCTCAACATCTTAACATTTTCTTTGAGGAAAACATCAACTCGTTATGTATATTTTGGTCATTGAAAGCGTGTGGACAAAGCTGGTCAGTCTGAGGGTCAATATTGACCAAACATACCCACGGCAAACAGTTATTACCAGGCACTCTCTGCCTGTGAGCTCTCTTGATGATTATGTCTCTTGTATAGAAATATGTGTAAAACAGAAGCTGTTTCAAATATATAGTCAGAATTGGACTGATCCTAGGACCTAAGCCGATCTTTTTTCTTTCCCTCCCTCCCTTCCTCTCTCCATCTCTCTCTCATTCTCTCTCGTGTCGCACCAAACGCAATGGTAACCCACGCTGCCCATCAGTTGAGGGGGATGGAAAGGCAACATGGAAGAAGTTCACGTCCAGCAGCCTATTAAGAAAAACTGTTAAGAAATGTGAATTTTTGTACTGGTATAAAACCGATCGGAATCAAACCATTTCTCCGTTTCTTAAGAAAAAAAATTAAACAAAACGTCAGATGTGCATCCAGCGTTCTTCTTCACCTGTTTTCTGAATGGGTGTATTTTTAGTTGCACACCTGGTTTGTTCGTCGAATTTCCGTGTTATACGAATAGACCGTTCTAGAGCACATTGACCAGGTTACCAAGGTTTGGAATGTCCACGGTCGACGAACGCAATGAAGATCCTTAATAGGCAGTACGAGTGACCTATGCTCGAGGGAAACGCGCTGCGATCAGTAAATCACATTTGCGATGCTAAAAATACCATCTTCGGTTTGTAAGTTGTCTCACAGATACGAGAAACTTGCTGTAGAATAGTTCGTATGGTTTCTTTTGTTCCATTTTTCTTATGATTAATTTGGCTTTCTGGTTTTTCCTGCTATTTGTTTTCTCTAGATCTCCTACGAAAATTAATGGCTCGACCCAAAATGAATATAATTACAAAATTTTGAATTATGAAAAATTAGAATGAAAAGAAATGGATAATGACAGTCTAAACAAAATTGTAACTGATAAGTTTTGATATGAAAAAAAAAAAACTGAATTAAAAGTTTGAAAGCGAATCCAATATTTCTTATGTGTAAATGTTGATTGTAAATTGATTGAATTCGCAATACCTGTCTATTTTCTGGACCCACTGGTCATTTGGGCTGTCCGTCTATAATATTTGAAGAAAACAAACATCAGGACATACGTCAGACACTAAACCACTGAAAAAAAATGCCAGTAGACGTAGTGTTGTGTTTGAATGAGTGGCCTAAGCAGGAAAGAAGTATAGCTTATCTCGGAACCGGAGCATGAGCAGCTCAATCGAGCAAATCTCCCGGCTGCTTGAATGAGAGCCGTTGGTCTCGGCGGACATGCTAAAATAGAGAGGTAAATGATGACTTGTTATTTCATTCATTCATCCATTCGCCAAGCTAAGCTGCAGCTAGTTCCGTCGGTTATTATTATTTTCTCTGATTTAATAGTCCGTGAGACATACCGCAATATATCAATGATAAATGTTCTCTAACCTCTAAATCACTGAACAGATGATTTAAAATGAAAAGAAGGGGGCGTGGTTTAGAAAAATATATAACATTTTTGTTACGCAGAATTTACAAAGCGATGTCGAATAGTTACATCACATTCACATCATTTGACCTCCACGGAATGTAACAATTAGCTACAATGTATGCTGACATCACTAGGAACAGATGAGGGTGGCAGCAGTGCGATATTCTCACGCATCTTGACGCGAGTCGAGATCTCGATGACCCCCTGCTTCACCCTTGACAATCTTCAATCTCCCCCACTCTCCAGGTGTCCCATTCATTAATGCGCCCATGTGCCGTGAAGCGTAAAGCTGGAGGAAAATTAAAACCCACCTAAGGTTTGACAAGTGGGACCCTTATAGTAAATACGGTCACTGCCACAGGTAGATTTTAAGACCAGGTGTTACAGAGGTGCGTTACTTGAAGCCATCAGTTTATTGACAAGGTTAGGTAGTGACCTATCTTGACTGAGTTACCATCCTTAACAGTAGTGGCTTCACTCTACACGCATGCAAACCGCCGGTAGTTGGAAGTCCGTGTAGAAAAGCATGGTTTCCCTTGACGAAGCCACTGGCGCACAACTGGATTTCCCGTGGCAGTGAAACCGCAACATTAGGTAAGCGACGTGTTGAATACACTCCCGTGGTTTCGCTTCACACTATTTGGCCGATGAATCATGTTATTTGGGTGACCAGTGCAGTAAACCATTAAAAATCACACGGACATTTAAATCGGAAATTATTCTCTCTCTTTCTACTATATGGTTGTGCTTAAAATGACGCGAATTCATCGATTATTCATGGATTATTAATTTTGATGAAAAAAGGTAAGTTGGTTTTGTTTCATAATTTCTGACAGGAACTCTATTAGTGGATAATTATTGCTATTTGACCAAACTGGTGTTGACGGGCTATGTGCGCTCTCATGAAATGTACTCATTAGCGTTTCATCAGAATGTTAATTACTCGATGAACGCAACCATGAATGAATACCTAAGGTGTGCTTTTCAGGGGTGCTTTTATGTCAAAATGTGCCATTTTATTAAACTTGATATTAAACAAATACTAAAACAGTAAATAACTTTGAGTAAATGCTTTAAAACTATAGACTTTTGGCGGGAGTATGGACAGTCTACGCTTTCATTGATCCTTTTTGTTCTTTTGTTTGCGCAGTAAGTCACGTGCCTTCTGAGCCAGTCGATCTTTTAACCGCGAGAGGGAAGTAGATAAATTAGAGCATCAGAATATCAGCGGCACATGGCACGCTCATTTTTTATCAAAACCCACTTCCTATGGAATTGGGGCATTCTATCTCATTCAAATCGAGCAATCAATAAATCTTCGTAGAATTTCGTGTCTAACTACCATAAACCTGGTACATGACGGCTAATTGGTTGAAATGTACAACAACCTGTGTCCCCTTTTCACTGAATAAACATGGTCCGGAAGCTCTGTAGGGAGGTCATTTCTGGTGTCAGGTTTCGTCCATATATGGAGACTAATGCAAGTAGGCGGTTTCAGACAGTAAAGCCAGAACTGACTTAACGCTCGTCGAACGGTCCAATACACTACGGATTTACAAAACATGTATTAGGACTATGGAGCTTGAGAATTATAGGACGTTATTATAAAGGTAAGATGAACTCGTTTTAGTAGAGAAACATTAATTTAGCACTGGTGTTCGCTTGGAGGTGAGCTCGAGCTCTCCATTCATAAATGCGGAATAGCCTCATTGAATCAATCTGAAAACAAACCGTCAGAGCACACGTTTAAACTAGGTTAACCCCCTCTTGATAGATCACCACACCGGTAGGTTATCTGAATGTTTGGACAGGGTGATAGCTGTGTAGAGGACGGTGTTTGAGGCACAACGTGGCCTGTGTGACTGTCTTACGGAACGAGCGGATTTCTTTCCTTCAGGCTTTAGTTTACGCCGGCCGTTTCACTCCCGTGTTAACCCTCCCCATTTCCTGCCATACTTGTGTTCGTGTTTGAGTAATCTACGGAGGGCTGTCAGTTGGTACATCCGTTCTCAGTGCGTTTGCCAACCAGATGGTCAGATCCAAGCCTGGGATATCCGGCCTCCGTATCGCCGAGATGAAGAACACACCGAGCATCATGGCTGCGGCGAAAGTTTGCGTAGTGGCTGTCGACGTGCTCGATACATTGTAACTTTTCATTTAAATACCCCAATTGAAACTTTGTTATTTTATATGACTTTTAGGTTTGTCAATGGAGCAGTCCGAGCAACATGGAACACGCAGAATAAGTGCCGAGGCTGCAAGTCGGTTGGCAAAGCAGCAGGAAACCCCGCCTCCTTTGCCGACACGGCCGGGACGGGCACAGAGGACTAGCCCCGTGTGTGGACGGAATGTCGTTAGTATTGACAGAATACAGCCCTCGAGGGCAATGAACAACTATGTGGGCCTGCCTCCCCCACCGAGGCCGCCACCTCCTAAGAAAAAGGAGTCAGACGTGCAAAATTTAGACAAAACTACAGGTGCCCCCACCACCTCTCTTTCTACAGTTGAACAGAACAGACTGAACCGGACTAAAGAGGTAGAACTAAAGCGTCAGCAACAACAGTTTCAGCCTGACGACCATCCTGTTATTGTGACACAACCACAGACAGCAAAGGAAGGGTTGCAAATTACCATCGACCCAGAACTGACGGAGAATCACAATAGTTCAATAATTTGTCCGCGTTGTCAGAAGTGCAGATGCCGGAGATGTGTTGAAGGTCCCTCAGAATTACCTTCAAGGTGGATTTGTAATGGCAAACAAGAGTGTTCAGCAAATTGTATTGTGGACAAAGTCAGTTGCCTGTGCTGTATTCAAGGACTGTTTTATCACTGTTACAAGGATAGAGAACAAGACCTAGAGGTCTCTGCCTCGGACGATCCGTGTGCATGCTGTGAGAGGCCACACTGTTTTAAACGCTGGTCTACGATGGCTGCATTATCGGTGTGCCTGCCATGTCTGTGTCTGTACTTCCCTCTCAAGGGATGTGTCGCGCTTTGCACGTGTTGCTACAACCGCTCCAAAAGGACTGGGTGCACATGTAAAGCGGAGGAGCGCCCCACAGACAGTGCTCTTAAGGGTTTATTGATCGAGTCAGAGAGTTCGAGTGCGTGATAGTGGAGCCATGAGTGTGATGATGGAGAGGACATGATTTTTGACGGCATTGTTACTTTTACTACCTGAAATCCTATGGATGTGGAGAACTACGTTGGATTGTTCGATGTTTCAACAATTTTACAAAATTGTGGATTTATATGCCATATTGAAAAAGTATGGATCCCCATTTCTCTTTATTACACCTTCCGTGTCCAACTAACAAGGATTATTAAATATTGGATTATTATTATACTTCGTACTGTGATCAACTGTAACTTAGACATGTGGAACCTTACGGCAGGTGACTTGTATTGTTACCATGGTTACGACACTGTTCTGTTTGGACGGTGGAGCTACAGGACTGCAGTTGTAAAACACTTCACTGTCACCCTGCAGTCAGGCATGGAGGTAAAATTTGTCCTAGTTGTTTAAGAGATGTAGTTGCAAATATATTTTTCCTACTACCACGTTGACTTGCCATCTTTTAAACAGCAGAATGGATTAAAATATGGTCATGTTGGGTGCAAGAGGCATACTGTAATATTACAAATATGGAGGCTCATTTTGATGTTTGGACGATGGCAAGTTACTTAGTCTTTAAAAGCTCACTTAGAAGAACCCAGTGTATATGTTACTACAAATCACTGCCATTTGTTTGGTTAAAGAAAACTATTATTTTCTAAGATAAAAAAGTTAAACAAAAAAAGAAAAAAAATCAGAAAAAGTATCATGATGTAAAATGCAAGTTGTTGATGATTGTTGATATAAATGTTATGTATATCACATTGTACAGAAATTACATTGTTAGTGTATATAGATTTACTCTAAGCAGTAAAAGCTATTTGTTATAGAGCTAAAATTCTAAGTCATTTGCCTTAGAGTATTTGCTATAAAGGCGGGCAGATGTTCCAGTTTTAGTTTTGCAACCAAATGTGCCCATCACGTTTTGTGTACATAACTCCCTCGGTCTGATACAGTATTTATTGGTTCACAAACAATATCTCAACATTCATGTGCATATGAATTATTTTATATAAAAATCCAGACTATTTATTTGTTGAAATGCCAGTGGTATTTACTAGAGTACAAAGAGAAAAAGAAAGAGTACCACTCATGGAATAAAAGAATATGCCTAATCAAAAAATCTGTAGAGTTTGACTGAATCAATGACATAGATTGATATTCATTGTTTATTATGATCCACAACTCGCGGATTCATTCATTCATTCATAAAATTGATTCATTTTCCATGCCTGCTTCATATTTGGCAAATTTGGAAGCAGCTGTACAGAAAAAAATCTGAACATTGGATTAAACTTTGAAATGCAGACAACTACGCTTGAGAAACTGAAGGAAATTTCACTAGGGTGAATCATCACTTTGGGGAACAACTTGTTGAAACAATCACATAAGGAAAGCCGAAAAACCTGGGGAAAATACTAGCAAGTGCTTTGCTTTAAAAGAGATTTTATCAGGTTAGTTAAGAGAGTTAAGTTAGTTGGGAGAAATGGTTTAGATTTTAAAAGCATCAGGCCGTTGCATTGTTTTATAGCTTGTGAAGTTGCAGGTTCTCACAGCCTAGGCTGTAATTTGGACCAGAGGAAGGCCAACTGTGCTGGCTGGGACCTGATAAGTCCCACATGTTATACCAGTGAGCCTGCTTCCTGTCCATTACCAGCTTCCCTCCTCATAAGTCATACATGGCCAGGGCACTTGATGACAGTGTTTGGGGGCCCAGCTGAGGGGATACACATGGGGAAAGTGCTGTTATGCATGTTTAGGGCTTTGGGGATGACTATCAAAGCCATAGACCTGATAGATGGATGAGGGAGAAGGAAAGTGCATTAACATGTAGAGGAAGAATCTACCAAGGCTGTTTTCTCAGGTTTTCAGAAGGATGTTGGTGCTCCTTGTAAATTGCATAATCTGAGTCTCAGCACTAATATATTACTTTGACCTGTGATTTAACACTTGTACCAAAAGGTAGATTTTTGTTCACAAACAGCTTAATGAGCAATGAATGGAAAACATAATTGTGGTTAGTTACATAAAAGCCAAGCATGAGAAAGTTTTTAGCAGATAAGGCAGGGTTATGGTACACATAACCTGTGTAGATGCACTGTGGTGGTTTTCATTTCAGAGTGTACTCAGTGCTTTTGGAATATAATTCTGTATGTTATATCTGTCTATGATTGCTGTTACATTTAAATATATCCCTCATATTGAATTATGGACTTGGATTGTAATCAAAGTGCAGGATAGAGAGCTGGTAATACTCCTACTAAACACCCCACCAGCGTCCAAGGTGGCCTCTCTAATGCCTTGGTTTTATCAGAGCAAAAAGTATCTTGGTGTTTGTGTAGGCCAGTGTTAACAGTAGTAAATATATATAGGGGGTCAGAGGAAACTCAAGTGCGTACAAGACGAGATAGGCCGCCTCTTAACGTCACTCCTCCACTGGGGTTGCTTGTTATATCAGGTGGCTTATCAGTGAGATGTATTTTAGGGCAAAAAATTGTACCTAAGTAGGGTTCAGATAGCCTGGGTTGAAAGCCAAGAGAGAGGATATCTTGTAATGCTGTATTGGTTGTATAGTGATGGGAGTTGGTTATGAATTGGGCCAGGAAAGAGGACTAAATAACATGGAAACTACAGGATGTGAAAACTATATTTACCTTACTCTGGAGGGTTTGCTGTGTTGTTGTCATTGAGAGTTAAACTTAGGCTGAAGAAAGATCTGTTGAAATGTCATCTGTCTGTTAGACAGGATCAGATACATGTAAAATTTAAACATAAACTGGCTTTATTCAATGGTCACATTCTGCCGGGGAGACTTAATTTGACATATTATTCAGATGTAATGATAAAAAAGAGCCACATAGTAAAAGATCAATACTTTAACCTAACATATGTGAAAGTAGTAATGAGTATTATGTAGAAGGGGATTTTAAGTTGTGTGACTGCACAGATGTGTATGTGTAAATTCACTCTGCCTGAGGGCTGAGACTTTCTCAACAGGAAGGGGAGAGGGCATGACATCGGGTTCCTACCAGCCTCCAGATAATGCCTGTCACTTTATGACCTCATGCTGATCATAAAGGAACAAAATTGACATCATTATCATAATGACGGAGGCTTCTTCATACTGCTCATGGAAAGATCTTGGTTTACTGGTTTTTTTAGGGTTTTCTTTGCTGATTTTAGTTCAGTGTAATTTACCTTACTTTAATAGGTGGCTGGTTAATGCCACTATTCACATTCCATGGGAATTGTAAAATAGATCTCTCCCATCTCAATAAATTTCATGTATACACTTCATTGATATTTTGAATTTACAGTGCAACTACCAAAAACTATATGTTGACATTATTTGAGGTAATTTCAGAGAGTTATTTCAGGTCTTGTGGTATATATGTAGTATGATGGAGTGTGAGCCATCAAGGTCACCATCGAAGGTGACGTTAATGTTGTTGTCGTCAGGTGAGAGGATGTGGCAGTGCAAGGAGGGCGACAATGTCTCCACACCACGAAAACAAGTCAAGATCTAGCACAAATCTAATAGCATAAGCTTTCATTGCAGTTATTTTACTTTCTGATTAACCTGGCCCAACTGTTGAGCATTATGGCATAGGCCAGTAATTGAACCCCGGTTACATAATGTTCCCTTTTCCTCTGTGCTTTACAGTGCCTTCAAATCATATTATCCTCAGCATGGGTTAGCCTGCATTGTTAGGTAGCGTTTACACACAACCAACCTGGTCTGAGCAGTGCCAACCAAGTTGGTACATGGTTGGTCCGAGAGGCAAAAAATATGTAGATTGCATCATCTCATATTACACACGGTTAGTTAGGTCAAGATGCAGTAATGGTCAATAGTTATCTGCCTTGGAGTGGTCAAATCGCTGTTCAACATTCACGATGAGAGTAAATATGTGTGTGTAAACCCGTCTTACCCCTCCACAGGGATATTTAATGTATAAGTTCTAGGGAGAGATCTGCAGATCAAAAGCCAGGCCAAAGTGGCAGCAAGTTTGCTTAGGGAATCTAATTTTAGCTTGGCCATACTGCTGTGTGGGATTTTTCACTCCAGTCCAAATGTATGTAAACTCAGTAGGAAACTGTGTTGATTTGAAATTACATTTGGAATTAGTGTTAGTTAGGAATATTTTTCCATGCTGCAGTTTTCTTTATAAGGCAGTTGGTGAAGCTGTGTGTATTGGGTTTTTTAAATTCAGCTGTATAAAATGAAACTAAAGTAACTGCACTGCTGTATTAATTAATTAGTGCCTGGTTTAGGACAACACTCAGGAATGTTAAAAATTCTCATCACATGTAAACATTTTGAGAATTCAGTGCTACGTAAATCGACAAGAGCCATTAAGATTAGTATGCGACCCCCCACCTGAGCCCTCATTAATAGGGCTACACAAGCCATTAGGATTAGTATGCATCCCCCCACCTGAGCCCTCGTTAATATCAGGAAATGGGGTTCAAGTTAGAATGCCAACAGTCCATTCATAACTAAGCTAATGTAAAGCCATTTCTACATCGCTGCCAGCCCAATCTCACTCAACAACATCCAGTCCTGGGATTGAAGACACAGATAGCTGTTCTATGTTTTTTTTTCTTTTTTCAGAAATAAAACCAATAAGTCTTAATTGAAAATTTCACTAATTATTTTTTCATCAGTCTGGTGTATTTCTTGCTTTGAAAGTAAATTTCACAGGTTGCCTCAGTTGGTATTTTACCTATTTAAGTGACAAAAGTCTGCGTCTGTAAACTGTCCAGGTAAACAAGTTATTAAGTTATATTATTAAGACTCACAGTAGATTGGTGTAAGCAAACTTCATTATGCCAGTCTCTGTGTAGTAGGCAGATGTGGAATGTCAACCTGACTGGATTACAGGACATCCACATACACCTGTGCTCCCACTAGAAGTACAAATGGCCCAACACATACTTGTACACACATACAGGCTGAATTTTTACCTAGTCTGAATAAGACCAGACATCATTTGATGCTGAAGTTGTAGTGTCCTGCTTATGCACTCTAGTTGTGTGATGATGTCATAAAGACCATTTCCAGTTTAGGTTACAGTTAAGACAGTTGTGAGTATGGCTGAAAATTAATATGGAGGCTCCAGTAAGAAGGTGGACAGCTAAGATGGATGGCATGTTATTTGAGAAAGATATTTCGTTTAATAGCAGTTGCAGTGTATGGAACCTAATAATAAATTTTAATGTTTGGAAAGTAATAGTTGGCTCAATAGTAGGTGTCCAGGATATTATGTGTCCCTTTTAAAATGGAGGGGTAGGGGGTTTGTGATGAGTTTTGAGCCAGTGAGTGATTACTGTACATTTGCTTGCTTTATTCACAGTAATATTTTGTTTACATTTTTATACTTTTTTACAAAAGAGGTTTATTTAAGGTATAACGTGATTAATAATAATTTTATCTCTTTATTTATGATAGTATAGTTTATAAAGGAAATCTTGGTAACGAAAAACAAAAGTCACTGAACTCTAAGGCAGAGAAAATGTGAATTTCCAAGCGTCTAATGTTCTCAAAGTTTTGACATGAATTATTGCTAAGTGGAAATGAGAGGATTGATTTTATCTGGAGAAAATTCCACCAAAAGCCTCCACATGCATAGCGGAGGTCACAGGCAACCACTGGGTATGCATGAATAAATAACCGGCTGTCTAGATGGCCAGAATAGAATAATTTACGCAGATAAAGGACGATTGCTCAGTTGAAGACAACCTATAGGACATTAGGACGGTTAGACTGATTTAGTAGCAAGTGGCATGAAGAAGAAGGGGTTCCAAATAATCCGTTCTTGTTCAACTTGAAACTTTTTTCTTGAACAGTAATTTTTTTTAAGTGAAAAGAAACAAGCTGTGTGGATGTAAATCAAATTAACTTGGCCCTGTAATGTTTATCGACAACTTTTTTTCGTGAGTTTCCTACAAAGTATGGGAAGTAGGTGCCTCTAGTTGAGTTGAAATATTTTATTGTTCACATGTTTGATAAGAAAAAGGAAGCTGAAGTCGGATGTTGCTTTACTGACATATTTCAACTTTAGAAATTTTGCTCTGCAGCTAAGGAAATCTCTATTAGGCCAAGTGTTGACTGTGGTTGTGTGGGAGTGAATAGCAGTGGATTTCCTCTAGCATGTTCTCAAGCCGCTGGCTTTTCAATTACGGCAAATATTTCATATCTGCTGAGCAATATTCGTTGGAATTAGTCCCAAACACAACTAAATCCATCACAGAAATTTCAGGGCAAATACTACATTATTTTGGCAACCATCATACTTCAGTTGACTCCACAGCTGTGGCTGTATTTTTAACTAGTCCTCTTCAGCAGTTGGGAGGAAACAGGAGGGCAGAATGTTTGGGCGGTTGTAGGAACAAGTGGTGGTGCAAATCTTTTTTATTGGAAGTAACCAGCCTGTAAATAATGTAGATATTTTGAAAGTACCACACCTCAAAGGGATTTCACTGTTGAGAGGAGATTTCACACATTATGTTTGGGTGGATAACGTTTGAATAACGCACCTTGATAAAAGATGGCCATCTGTCCATCTAACAGGCCATGTGTTTGGGCAATATCTCCTCCTGTTACTAATTGTTATAATGTCACATCCTGAGTTTATCCCCTAATTCATTATATGTGCAATGATATTAGCGGTAACATACCCACGTAATGAATCAAAGGCAGAGAAATTTATCAAATCGTGGTCACATTTTGACATTCTTCAACTTATTTTTTGCTGTCAGTTTTTAAAGATGAACATTTAAATACTGTAGGATAAATATGTAGTCCTAATTGTTTGAAGGTTACAAAAGCAGTTTATGATAAAAAGATATAAAATGCATAATGATATTTCTAAAATGTTTGTCCAACTGTTGAATTGGTCGAAGCCAAGTCCTTCTCATAACCTTAATATCCCTGCAAAAGTGGTCAATGTTTAGGTAACAACAGACTCAAATGTCAGTGGTTGGCCTTTAATTTAAATAAGAGGGTAGGGCAAATAGTTGAAGTGGAAATTAGGGATTCACTGAACTGGCTTCCAGATAAGATGCCATTCATTAAGAGACCCTCTGATTTGAACCATCTGTAATGACTAAAGATCGGTCAAAAGTTATATTGGTTATGTTTTGGTATTTAGTATCCCCGAACCATAAGGATATAGTGTTTAATGTAATCTTACAGTAGTTGTTTTGACCTGTACAGGTATTATTGAATGCTTTTTCACCATATCAATGTAAACTGCTTGATGATAAGTGGATATTCACAGATTTTCCTCAAGGCTTTGACATATCCTGGCTTCATGTGTCCAGATACAAAGGCAACAGGGCTGCTTGGAGACCCCCAAGAGAGAATGGAGTCAATACTACAGGCCACAGTGAAAGAAACCAATGTAAAACCACAGTTTTGATCATGAATATGTAACCCAGCTAGTGTTAATAACAAGTTCCAGTCCAAGAATGAAGTGTGATTGTTTGATTGGTTGATAATTGAGGTGTTGCATGGCTATCATGACTTAACTGTCTGGCAATTTTTCAAAAACCACAAGTATTGGCTAGTGGACTTCCTTGCTGGGTTTGATTAGTCTTCAACATGGAGAGAAATCCTAGGCCATCTGATGAATCAATAGGAAGCCAGTTTGTGTAACCAAAAGAATCTTGAACACACCAGTGCCTAACCAGAGGTATTCTTAACCAAGCATTAACCTAAAGCTTAATTGGATTGCACCTCATTTTTGAACTGGTCGTTGTCTCGGCCCCAGCATCCATTGTTTTAATAACCTAATCTCCCTAATTTCCACCACATTTTCACCTCAGTCCAACTTCCTTTTTAGAAGGCTTGAAGGCCCAAGGTAAAGACTACCCTTAGGGGGGACCCAGGTGTGTTAATTCCAGCTAATTAGAGTACCCGGTGCCCACCTTACACACAAAGCATGCTCAATCCCCATTTCCTCTCCCCATTGTCATACGTTTCATTTTGTCTGCTTCATTACACAGACATTGTACTAGATGGATTGAGTCTGTGGGGCATTCTGTAATATTTCTGATATACTTATAATAGTCATGATGTGGATGAGAGGGCAGGGTGGTTAAGGGAATATTGCAGTTTTAGATTGAGAGGTTTCTTGTGTAATTTTGTTACGAAAGAATTCTTTGGTTTTGAAAGAGAAGAGATACCAGGTGGATACAAAGCATGATGTCCAACAAGATAATTGCAATAGCCAACAGGGGTAATGTGCAAGACAAAATTAAATGTCCAAATGGGAAAAACTCATTTATTTAAAGATTAAAAGGTCTACTAGAATGCTCTTGTATGTTTCTTGGTGTATACAAATAAAAGATCACGACAGAAGGAAAAAAATACGAGTTGTATACCTCCACGAGATGATAAGAAAGTGGCATTGTGTGACAAATGTATGAATTGCATGTGAATCTTTGGAAAGAATTTCTTTTAGAAAAGTTCATGAAGTAGCACCTTAAACATAATCTTGGAACTTGGTGGAGGTTTAGCATTCTCAGGTTAAATGCGCTGGGCCCTCACCCAGGGCAGTGTGCTAGGCTGGAAATGGGGAACATTTTTTTCAGCTTAAAATGATTTAAGGAACAAGAACGTCAAATTCTATGCAGCTGCATGCAGTAATAATACTAAATGGTAAATGATAATAGTGATGTTTTATTGCCTCAGTTGGAGAGTAAGTGGAGTAAGGTGGCACTTTTCACAAAATTCTCATGTCACTTAAGAACTTTTTTTGTGACCCAAGGAACTTTTTGTGACCTTTGCTTTTTCCCATGAAATAATTTAAATGGTAAAATAAATCTTGCAAGGGAAAAGGAAAAAAAAACAGAAAAAGGAAAATAATCCTGCTTTGAGCAAGGAGGTTTGTGAGTGTGAGCCCAAAGCATCCATCTGTATAATCCATATGCAAAGGTGCAGCATTATTTTATGAACACACAGGAAGTACTCATAATGGTCTGAATGGAAATTCCTTAATCGCTTAAACAATGCGTGGCTTGTTTGAAAAAATGGTCACTCCATATTCCAAGATTTGTCAGTTAAGGTGGGCAATCCTTTTTGTAATCTGAATTAGAAAAAAATAAAAGGCTTAAGTTAGTTATATTAAAATGTTTATCAGTGAAAAAAATACACTATCCTGGTGGCTGGAATTAATATTGCTAAGAGCCTTCTGCATAGTATATCAAGCCTCTCATGTGATCTAAGGCTGCAAAGCAATTTGAACTACATGGATGGGTCGTCTGCAGTATGCAGTACAAATTTCAGGCATCTTGCCTCTGTACACCTACACATGTTCTGTTGTTGCTGTGGAAGGGCTTAGGTGCTGTAGTGATTTACCTGATGCAATAACTGTTTTGACAATTTGCATTTGAAAAGACTTAGCATAGCCAGCCAAATGTTTTTGATGGAATTTTTCTAAAAAATATAAGGAGAAAAATCACATAATGCATTCTTGACATGGACTGACGACTCACCATTCAGAACCAATTTATATTATACAATATTTTTTCAACGCAAAGCTTGATTTACAACAGAGGTAAATTTGCTTTTCTTGTAGAAAACTCGGAATATTTTGTATCCCTTTAGTAAGTTTTCACATTTTCCCCAACATTTTCCAATAACATTGACTACTGCAGGTTACCATGGTAGTCATCATAGCATAACATCGCTCTCAGGATATGCTTCTAGGTTCTGTATAAATTACAGATAAAGAAGACTGAAATAATTCAACTGTAGGTCTGTAGCATCTTTGGCCAGTTGGTCAAACTGTAAAATTTATTCACTGTGAAAAGTACCTTGTGGATATTGTGGATTTTTGCACCTCGGTCTCTGGCCCTAACGCAACTTCACTGATTATGTAGCTTATCTGTCTCCACAGGAAGTTGTTAGCATGTCTAGCTGGCTGCATCTAGTCATTAGGTGTGCTTGGCAGCACACATTCATAAAAAGAGATCTAACTGTTCTAGAGAGAGATTATGCTGGTACATAAAATTGGAAGTCGTAAAAATATGATGGATAAATGCTTGTGAAACAATGGCGGTTTAACTTCCTATCAGTTTTTATTTCATGT
Organism: Lingula anatina; assembly: GCF_051362555.1. Classification (NCBI taxonomy): domain Eukaryota; kingdom Metazoa; phylum Brachiopoda; class Lingulata; order Lingulida; family Lingulidae; genus Lingula; species Lingula anatina. The sequence continues at coordinate 14,121,370 of NC_141769.1, forward strand.
TCTAAAATTTAAACCTCGAACAGTTCATCAAGTTGATATGGATAAATAAGTCACAGTTATGTCTGTTTTTTCAAGAATTTTAATTTTTCAAGATATTTCAAGCCTAGCATTTCAGTTCTGAGATAGGAAGAGAAGAGAGGCAAAGGTTTCACCTGTCTCCTAAGCTCCACCAGTTAAAGATGGGTCTATATGGCAGCAGAGGAAGGAGTGATGAACAAGATCAGATAAAACAAGACAACTGGATGAATTATGGCAGGGATAAATTTAGATATGGTACAGTTATCAATGTCCACATCTGAGTGCAGCTAATGCAAGTTTATTTTCAACCTCTCCCAAGTTGGGTTTAAAAAAAATAACTTAAAAGAAAAATAAGAAAATTCAAGTGAAATTGAGGGTTCACTAGTGACATCATTTTGTGGACATAACCTGGGACAGTGTAATCTTAAAAGCCACATTAAACTTAATTTAGAGACCTATTTACTATCCATTTTGTGTCATCTCTGCTTATACAGTAATTGGTGGTGTTCTGAAATAATGAATTAATTTAAGAGCCTGAACAGTAACTGGTTGTGTATATATAAGGTGTATGAGTTAAAAGCCAACCTTTTCTAACCTGTCACCCGTTTTTGCACAGAAACTTGATCTGCAAAGAGTAGTGATAAAAAAGAAGGGAAAATGTAGACATGAGAGCCACGGAGCAGAGGTGTATATGGTCTGTGGGAAATGCAAATCACTCTGCTAGTGGTGAGACCTAAAGAAAGGCTACTCACTCAGTCATTATAATGCCTTTGTTAACCCAGTTGCCCAAGCTCTGTTGTGGGTGTTTGTATTGATGCACATAAAAACCATTGAGGGACAAGTAATTATTAATGTTATACACCATATTGATTCTTCAGCGCCTGGTTTGGCTGGCATGAATCAGCCGATTGGAAGGAATAATGTCTGTGACCGAATGCTATGGAAGTGTTGTATAAGCAGGAAATAGTGTGGGAAGAAAGATGAAGTGACGGAAAAAGGAAACAAGAAATATTGAAAATAGAAATGTTGCGGTTTTTGTATGATTTCTGTATCCTGTTAGTGTAGAGTTTCCAGCTTCTTGAGGATAGGAAGTGGTGGCTATTAAGCACTTACTTGTGGGTTCTGCACAGTTTCCATCATCTGTAAAAGTAGACATATTTTTTTTTCTTGAATGATGTTTGATGCATGTTGTTTCAATTCTCATAAAGATGAATGGTGGCCACTTCCTCACATACTCACCAGTACTTCCATTTTGTACCACCTGATGCTGGCAGTTGGCATATATGGCGTGACTCTTTTCTTGGAAAAAAAGTAGGAATTTACAGTTGCCATAACATGCAGCTCAGCTTAGTACTGAAATAAATGGTCTGCATCATTCTTGCCCAGTGTGTCTCTCCCCTTTGATGCAGAGATGCTGGCTATGCATGGCATTTGGCAAAGGTAGAAAGGACGAGTTTGTATATTTTGATTGAGGTTCCGTATAAATAATTAGTACTGTCTATTTCGGTGAACTACCCTCAGGTACTCAGCTATGAGTGTTTGTTCATAAGGTGGTAATGCTTGTCAGTCTGGTGTAATGTTATCTATCTAGAAAAAAAAAATGGTGTTGAGAGAGATATCACAAACATATTTTTTTATCTCGGAAGAAGGAAGCAAATGTAGTATAGCTAGGATCTTTTCAAAAGTGAAACAGAAAATATGATAAAGAATTAGGATGTAGGAGGAAGACATCACTTAAACATCAGGCGCACTGCGATGTTTTAAATTGCCGTCAAGATGGCTAGGAGAGTTACGAAGATTGTGCCCTCTGACATGACCCCTAGTTCCGACATATGTGTCTGCACACTCTGAGACCCCTACATTATCATCCTTGACTGGGTTTGTTATTATTTCAGCTAGATTGACATTTTGGCTCCACCCCACCAATGGGTTGATAGTGATCAGTTCTGACAGCCAGTCAAGACATGGCACTGGATATTACTGATGAGATAGCAGTCTGTATTAATGCAGTGGATACTGGGTGAGGGGAACATCCAATCCCTTCACAAGGAAATGTTGTCTGGGGAGAAAATTGTGGTATTAATGAAAAAGTAGTCTTAGAATGACTTCAAACTGCTTTTAATGAAAAAATGTCTGAAACAAGAATCATGTTGATTGTGATATTTGCATATTGAAATGTCTTATGAAGGTGTAAGTTAAGATGGGAGGGGGGGGGCTGAAGTGGCATAATTGGCCCTATCATATCTCTAGGGAGAGAGATGTCCTTGCTGGGGTGGAGTGATTGATGAGGGGATGTAGATATGAAATTAGGGTCTTCATACCCCCTTCCTGTCTTTTGTCATATTAACCTCCTTAATTACCAACCTAATTTGACAGAATTCCAAGAAGTCCCGACAATTATGGGTATTCACATGTAATTAAAGGTAATCATAGTAGTAGTAAAACCTGTTGGATGGTGAGCTTCTTCATCTGCTATGTTTTATAGTAGTCTTTTAAAAGTCAGTTCATCACCAGCCATGCAGAACACTAACGTAGCAAATAATAACTGGACGCAGGCCTTTAATTTGTTGTGAACAGCCATTAAACACTTTTTGTGTGCATTCGTTTAGCTATGCATCACGTCTGCCCACGATGGCATACAAACACTGTGATATGCATACCAAGAGGCCATGGTTAAATAGTATGGATTTTCTCTTGCTACCAACCATTCATCTGGTAGTTTTCATAACAGGAAGGTCTCATGCATATACATACATGTACAGTTCTAGTAATTACTTAAAGTTTCAAGTATGTTTTTTCCCAAAAAATATTTTAGTATGTTCTTTTTTCACATAAAATTTCAGTAACACAAATATTTTCCTGAAGGGAAATGTAACTGAACTTCCTTCTTAATAATTTGGAAACCTCTTTTTTTATACATTGCCACCAGAATACTGGTTAGAAGTACCATTCATCAATTTCTTTCAAAGATAATAATTACCAGTAACCACGTGTGTATCCAGGCCATTCATTCATTAATAAGTTGTAAATCTGACACTGTGGATAATTGAGGTTTCAGTGACAGGGATACTCTGTAGGGACCAGGCAACTTGAAGAGCCTCTTATTGTGATTGGAATACGTGTTATGAAACAGATTTTGGTTTCTAAGAACCCTGATGTTATTAGTGGTTACTACAGCATGTGTAGTGTGTTTGAGTGGAACATATGACATTATGAAGCAGATTTGGGTTTCCAAGCACTGGTTTGTAATAAGTGCTGGATATTGTACTTAGAATGCAGAGTTGAAATCAGCTTGGAAAAATTAGAAAATTCACGGAGAAGTTTATTGTTTTATGGGCCTAAACTGACATTTTAGAATTAAAACGACAGGTGTCGAAAATTAAAAGTTTCTTATGGTGCAAAATCAAGATAGTTGGGTGAAAAACTTATCTTCTGAATAAGGAATCAACCAGTTCAGGCTAGCTGACTTTGCTTTGAAATTCCTTTTTAATTTGATTTAGAATCCTTGTCATCTTATTCAGCATTCAGATCATGTCTTCAGTTACTGTGTCCAATAGCAAGGGTTATTGGAGGGGTTGTGTGAAAGAACTCCACCTCAGATAAGGGAAAACTGAGCCCTTTCTTCCCTGTAGTATTTGATCAGTGTTTGCATGGGCACCTGTGAATCAACACTGAGGCAGGGGCATGGGGATAGGGTTGTCTTCTTCTTAAATACTCTAGTTCCTGGCTTGTTGGGGTAGTGTCTATTCCATGGGGCAAGGATGGCAGGAGGAAAAACACAGTGGTTGTCTCCTGAAGAAAAGGAGAATAATACGCTTGGATAATTTTTCATCCTGTGAATGGGGCATTCTTTGGCATGTTTCTGTCTCTTGTTACCTATGCATGAACAGGTGAGGGGTAAAAATGCCATGAGATTGTGGAACTTATGAATTTGGCTCACCTGTTGTGTGAAAGCTTAAATTTTCCTTTTCTCTTTGCCAAGATTCCACTTACCGAATGTTTGATTTGTGTAACTGTCAGCCAGCGCTCTGCATTGGAAGATTTGTATATTATGATTATTATTATAAAGGAGAGCGGAGGAGTGGGGTAATTTTATCCATTATTCAATATGGTGTAGTGTTTTACTGGGTCAGCAGTCCATTCAATCGACTTCCATTCACAGTCATACAGACTTGACATGTTTTGGAAAGAAATGTCACCCCTCATGTCATAACTTTCACGTTTCATTTTCATTCAGCTTTATAGGGCTATCCAAGCAGAAAGGCCATTATGTCTACTGCAGCAGTGAGGGGAACTTTCAATCCCCATTGCTGTGCAGTGTGCATGTCTGACCAAGAAGAATAGCAGCTGAGGAGAGGCATTGGATGCACAATTAAATTAGTGACTGGAAAGTTAGGAAGGCACATAACAAGTAGCACTTTAGGGGGCAATATGTCACACTAGTATGGGAAACTGTAGACCCATTTTTCACTTCCCTGAGAATATTTCCCAAGTATGGCTTGTACTATTTCATTCACTTCATGAATCAGATTTAATTGTAAACAGCTATGTTTCAATGTAAGAACCATGTGTTATGCTTTTTCCACCTGATAAATATATTTTTCATACAGAAATTGTTTTTAGAACTAGGAAGTCTAATTCAAATTACTGGTAGGATTTTGGTTAGGGTGGGGATAAGGAAGAAGGAGGGGGAAGCAAGGTAGAAAATGAAAACAGTTGGTCAGATCTCAAAAGAAAGCAAAGCACAGCAAAATAACCATTTAAAACCTCATCCATTATCATAATGACAAGGATGATGAAAATAATATGGGAGGTTTCACCCATTGAAAACTGGGGTAGTGATGGATGTGACGCACCCGAGGTTAACTGACTTTACAGATTACAGTGTAGTTGTCTGCTCACTCGGTTTACAGCAAATTAGGAATCAAGTTTATTTGGATATGGTTCCTTTAATTGCAGAAAAATATTTTTCTTAACAGAATTGACAGCTGGTTGAAAAAGCCCATCAAATAAGTAATTTGATGCTTGTCAGTTTTGTTGAGACCGTTGGATCAGCATTGAGTGAAATTGAGCCTCTTCGTGGCAGGCTTGATCTAAGTGGCAGTGTTGTCCAACATGCGGCAGTAGAGGCTCAAAAGTATCTCAAGGACATGAACACAACTGGAGAGAGAAAGGAAGAGGGATTGAGTGGCTATGGCCCTATAAACGTGACCTGACAGTTAATTTTGCCAAAGGGGTAGACCGTTGTTGGCTGCTTCACTAAAGATTGAGGTGATTCTTCCTCACAGCACATGGCCTTTCTCTCTACCCCTGACCCCTGTTGAAATCTACTCCACCGAATTGTTTATTCAAGACTAATGTGAACATATAACACGTAAAAGGCTCATTCAGTGCTTTACAAACTTAATAGTTTTTATTTTTCCACACTCTGAATATCACCAACACCGTCTTAGTCTTGAAGGTATTTGGGTTTATTGTACAGTGAAAGCATCCCCTCCTCCCAAATAATTGTTTAAGAAATCGAACAATCACTCCAATTTGGATTATTTTGTTAAAACAACAGTTAGTTTTTCACAGGTCAACACCTTCATTTAATTGAAACTTGTGTCTGTGTATTAACTAAACCATGACAGGATCTAGTAGCAGAGTGGAGTGTGTAAGGCACGTTTTCGATACCGAGGAATTATCCATGCGAAAATGCCCCGTGGTCCTTATCCATGGTTGTTTTCCCCCCACCTTGCGGTTTGGGCATGTTAAACTAACATAAGTACAGTTGTTGACTCAGTGAATCATAGTGACTGCTTGTCAATCACGGTGTGCCCTAGATCCTACCCCTTAATCGTGTTGATCCCCGAGCTTAATAACTGCGCTTGGCTTGTACGTAACTAGAGATATGCTGAAGTGCTCACACGTGGGGCAAAGAAATGATTAAACATGGTGCTGAGAGCATAGAACCTCCTCGCATCAGGAACTACTCAGGAGAGATGGGGTTTTCAGGTCGCAAGTTGACTTTAATGTTCAGTTTTGAATCCTTTCTCATTCTGGAAGTTTACCAACTCTCCAATCTTCCAGTAAATCAAAGTTCAGTGTGATTTTTGATCTCATAATTGGCAGTCACACTCAATAAACTACAAGCTTGCAGCTGGAAAGTTGGAACACAACACGTTTGGCGGCACATCAAGTTGAAGTTAAATGGCAACATGATAACAGATATATTAATTTTGCTTGGTTAACGTGTGACATACTTTCTAAATGGACTCTGAAAGTGTAATGAATTTAATTATGAATCCTTTTTATTCAAAACTGAGCTCTTGAATCACCTTGTTAAACTGTTTCAGTTTTCTATATCTCAGAAACAAAACAAGACTTCCACTTTTATGTTAACTTTCTTTTTGGTCCTAAATGTTAGTGTTGCAAGCACATTAGTCACTGTTTCGATTATTTTGCCTGTGGTCGGTGGTTTTCTTTTGTTTATGCCCCCTGACACACCATGCAGAATGACTTGTAAAACAAACTTTAATCAACATCAAAAATGCTTTGTGTAGTATAGTGGCAAAGACCTTAAAGGTTTACGTACCATTTTACAACAAGAAGTCAAGAGCTTTATACAAAGACTTGAACTTAAGACCCCCGGTTTATACACTGTGACAATACAGAAGAAAAGACTCCATTGACAGGTTGTGCATTGGTGTAGAGAGATTTTGGGCTGTGATAGCTCAAGAAAGATCTTGCCATAAGATGGAGGCGGTTCATGATTGAAGTTGTAAAGTTTTCTTCAACGACTATGCGCTCTTGCTCTCTTACTTGCACGCACACATGCACATGGATAACAGAATCTGTATTAGTGCTCATTCATACAGATAGTTAGAAGATGAGGTTTCAAGCCCGATCCACCTGCTGGGTCATCTGAATAATACAACACAATGCTTCCTACTCGGCACTGGGAGAGACTTCCTGAAGGGGAATAGGGAAAGGGGAGGGGGCAAGCTTATATCACATTTTATGCAGGATTATCCTTTCAAATGAAAAAAAAATGAGATCCATGAATGCCATATATGGGTGGGTGTAAACTGTTTTGAAACAGGATTAAAAAGTTTTGAAGTACAGCCAAATTTAAACGCCAGTAACATTCACTGATCTGAAAGAAATTACATTTCACACACCGGTTGTATTACAAGCAATACTTGCTCAACATACAACTTGAATTGGTTCATTTGTTTGGTTTTTGCAAGACTTCTGCATCCGTCATGATGTTCTCTATAGCCCACACTAGTTTTTCACCTGTTTTCTGTTGCCAAGACAAAAATCACCAGTTTTACGCACACACACAAAAAAAAAAAAAAAAGGAAAGGAAAGTGAAAGAAAAAAGCAAGAAAGAAAAGGAAGTAAAAAAAAACAAACAAAGGAAAAAAAACCCTGGGTCTATGCTAGCGTAGATCATTTTTGCCAGGTGCTTCATTTAAAACAATGAATATGTGACTTTGAATTATGAATGACTTTTTCCATATGCTGTCTTGTCATTCACCCTTCTTGCCATCCTTTAACTTTGGGAATTGATGAATATCATATATAAGCTGCTTGCAAATCTCTATTCTTTCTACTTCAATAACTTTGTATAACATGACATTGATCATATGCCTCAGAAGCCATCTTCACAGAAAACTGACAATTGCAAGCTTTGAGCCCTGAAAGCTGCCCTACTTTTCTTTGAAAGTTGACCAAATGGCAAATTGTCCAACTTCCAGATTTGCTCTGTGACTTCACTATTAACTGGACAGACTTTTCAATTCGGGAGGCGGCATGAAAGGAAATTGATTTTCCACCATCCTGAACTGATGAAGAGAGATGAAAGATTTTACAGCTTCAAACAAAATTCCGTCCACTATAGCTGTAAATGTGGAGGAAATCCCAGCCCTTTGATACAACATTGCTCATAAAACACTTTATTATTCTGACATGAAAAAGACCGCATGGGTAACATAATATGATATAGGATTATGGTGGCTAGTTGGCAGGGAAGGAGGACATATTGTCTGAAATTGAATATGACCAGTGAAGCAAGGCAAAAAAGAAAATGTTCACAAAAAATATAAGCAATTTATGCAAAAAAAAAAAAAAAAAAAAAAAAAAAAAAAAAAAAAAAAAAACTGAAAGAGAAAAAACTTTGAAATACAAAAGATAAAAATAATGGGCTTAATAAAAAAAAATTATAGAAAAAATACATCAAGCGATATTTACGAATGGAGAACTGAAAATGATTCCCACAAAGCAGAGTTTCAACAAAATAAACATTTTCATTGACCAACAAAAAATACTGTTTCTACTAAATCTTGGCAGCTAACTGTTAAAGCAAATAACCACATCACCAGCTGGCCTCTCAGACCAGCAGCAGACTGACAAAAAAAAAAAAAAATGACCATGTTGCCAAACCACTGCAACATTCAACTGACCATCAAAGAAGGTGACCACAGCACTAACCTGGTCTGGTGATCACTGAGCTACTTGCCGCCAGATGTTACCATGTTACCGCTCCAGCCATGTTACCATGTTACCGCTCCAGCCAATGGTTCTACAAAAGGGATCTCAGTGACCATATTGCATCCAAAACCAGCAAGGTAAGTCTAAAGAGCATCCAATACCCTTCTCACTGTGACTTTAACCTAAACTGGTAACAGTAATATTATGTCACTTGATTGCAGTAGGTGTAGTATGGGTAAATACATACCCAGAGATGCTATATGGTGGATTATATATATATGCTTTATTTTGTTTCAGGTTTTTTTTTTATTTCAATGAAATGCAAGTTCTTTGCCTTGATATGGATGTCAAATAAAACACTGCCACCCTCTTGTGATGCATGCCTTGAACACCTCTATCTAATGCTCAAAGTGTTCGGGCATATATTGCTCAGGTGACAGTGTATTATCTTACATGCGAATCTTGGTGGCATTATGGTTCCCAACGAGAATTCTACGTAATCTGATGACAGTGAGAGTACCTTGGTTAAAGCTGTGTGAATCTTTAAGAACCTGTATCAATATTTTGAGCTTTTGTTACTTATTTCCCACCTCCAGCAAATGTTTTTATGTTTTTATCGCATCACATCTTGTCTATTTTAAGTTTCAGGTTGTTTCTGACTGTATTTTCTCAGATGCGAAATAGTATAGGAAATAATTAATTAATAGCACTTTGACATTTACGTATTTGCAGGAATGCGGGTATACACATTAGGATTTGTAAATTGATGTAATAATATGTGGTTGTGTAAGATGTTCATTAATACAATTGTTAATTTAACAAATATCAATACATAACTGACCAGATTTCTTGATTTTATTTAAGCTTTGTATAATGGTAGAGATTTTACCCAAAAAAGGGGAATAAATTGTTTTTAACCCATCAATACATGAACTTGATTAGAAAAATTTGATTTTGTGGTCTCCACCCAAGTGGGAACTGCCGCTAGACCTCCACCGCACACCTGCATTTTGCTGGAATTAATATTGTTAATAAGAGCTAATTAATAGATGACTTATTGGTCTACTGTGAGATTTAAAACTCTTAAATAACAGGTTCATTAATTTGTTTGTCTGTAAATATTAGATTATGCAAAACGAATTCTTTCTACCAGAAAGGAAAACATGGTGAAATTAGTTCTGTCAATTAATCTCACCTATGGATTGTTTACACAGAAAACAGTCAAATGTGTATAATAAATGTTTGGACAAAACTTACACAAAGGTGTCAAAATGACTAAAAAATTGAAATTTTTACATTTGGCCCTTTGCTCTGGCATGCAAATTAAAACTTGGCCTTATTACAGACAATTAAGCAGAACTTGTCCAGTCAAATCCCTGTACATATCAATCATGGATGACATTGTGTGCACATCCACTCAGTGTCCTGTCTCCTAATGCACACAGATATGAATGAAAGGCTTGTTTTGGTGGGTGACATGATGATAAATTGTTCGTGTGCCATCCAAATCTATTGAAGGCTAATGCATGGCACTTGAAGAATGCCCAGCTGTTTTGACCAATTTGTTGGCTGAGGTCGGTGAGAGAGAGAAAGGGGGGGGAGGGAGGAATGAAACAGAAGAATGGTAAGAACGATGATTTAGAATGGGAAAGTGAAAGTGGAGAGATGAGGAGAGAAGGCATGAAATAAAGAGGAAAAGAGGATAGAAATAAATACTGCTTGAGAATGTAATAGGAGATGAGCAAGGGGTTGAAGGGGGGAGGAGGAAAGAGTTCTGAATTGGAAATCACAGGAGGCAAGGCCTTCATGAAAACTGCATCTGTGCTTGATTTCTGTTTATATTTGAAGCACGATGTTTAAATACTTGTGTAGTTTTTATGTTTTCCTGCAGTATGCTGTATACTGCAGAATAAAAAATTACCAAATCTTTGAAAAAGTTGCATTTAACTGATGAAATTCTGTTGCAAATAATCAGTTTTGTAATTTATAATTGTCTGGTTTTCTTTCTTTGTTTTTGCATTTGTTCTTTCTATCTCATTCATTTTATTGTGAAAAGTAAAAATCAATTAAATCAAAACACCTTGATGTTTAAAAATGTTATTGTGAATGGCTAGATGCCTTGCAAGTGGAAACAATTGTGAAAATTTGATTTAAGATATATACCGTCTCCATGATTATAATCATCAAATGAATATATAATGAACCTGGATTGTGTTGGAGATAAATAAAAATAAAATCTGTTAAAGATGACAAACTTTTATGAGTTATTTTTCTACACAATCTGAGAAAGCAAAACTCCCTGTCTCGATGTGTGTTCACAGCAGGATAAAGTGGATCGGGAGAAGTCTAACTGATGATACCAAACAGCCAGGTAATTCAACACTCATCAATCAGGTAGTTATGTGTTTTCAGCTCATCATTTTAGTTTAAGATAGAACTGTTCTGAATGCACTTTGAGTGTACCAAGGAAATCATACAGACTGCCAATCTGGCTGATGTGAACCTCTCCTGTTAGATATGTTTTTTCCGTGTGTTGCTGCCCTTCCTGCTGCTAGTGTTTATCCCAGTTAGGGTGGAGTCCCCAATTATGTTGCAGTTATGAACAAACTAGATCATCTACTAGGGTAATGAGCAGACTTTTAAATGCCACAAGACCTCAGCTTATGGAGAAGGGTCTAGCAGAAGGTTACCAAGGACTGCTCATTTCCTCCCCTGTCCAATCACACAGGTCTGAAAACCATGCTCCCAGAGGCTTGCTGCGTATTTGAATATATTTCCAATGTCTGGTGGAGAGGCTGTGAGGTACAATATGCAGGAATGATTTCAATAACTCACCGAGATTTACCGTTTATGCTGTGGCAGTTGCAGGTTATTTGCATGATGTATGTACGTGTGTGCGTGCATACACGTCCAAGTTAAAGAGTTTACATTTGCCCATGCCTTGGGGGTTAATATTTTTCACCATTCACTTGCACAATCTGGTTTATTTTTATCTAAGACTGGGTTCCCATACCTAGATCGATCTAACAGGATCGGTCCATCTACAAGGGGTTTCTGTTAATTTGCTTTCAGTGCCTAATAAAACTGCTAAACGATAAGTAATTACCCCCTAGCTGCTTCAGCAGGCGTGACAGACATCAAAGCTGCTTTAGTTGATTGCAATTTAGCGAGAATCCCCTTGGAGATAGATCGATCCACAGTTAGTACAATAGGCTTTGGGAATGGTCTCTAAGAATCATACAATTTGCTATGCAAATTTAGCATCCAAAAGTTACAATTCACTTGCACATAACTCGGGGACTAGTGTAGTTTCTAACCGGTGTGTATACCTTATTTTGTAAAGAGGTACGTGTTACTTTACTTACTTGCTTAATGATTTTGTCAAGTGCTGTCATATATTATCATCATCAGTTGAGTGAGATTAATTTCATTTGTCTTATATGTTGTATTTCAACCACAACTGATTTTTACCACAAAGATGAAAACTGGGGCATACGTAATGATGTAATTTAAGCATTAATTTTGAAAATATGTAATATATAAATTAATTTTTGTTGGATAGAGGTTTAGGCAGAAGTCTTATCCTGGTATTCTCCTCTCTGGTAAATTTTGTATGCATCATTTTGGGAATCACAGAATCATATTTTTCAAAATCTCTTTATAAGACAAAGTAAAAAAAGGAAACAAATCTGTATGTCATCACTCCCATCAGACACCCCATTTAATAAAGGTGTCATACTGGTGTCTGTTTGTGACTTTGTCCTCTGAGCATTAGTGTAAGTGATTTGCTCTGTCACCTACTTACCCCAGGTAAGTTTGGGGGGGGGGGCACCTAGATTTTTCTGCGTGAGTGCATTTTGTCTGCCCCCCTCTCACCTTCCCCTTTAACCCCACGACTATGATGTGCTCTATCCTATACCTACACCAGGTAATTTGGCCTCACCTAGATTTTTCTGCATGAGCGCATTTTGTCTCGCCCCCCCCCTCCCCACATCACCCCACATCAATGATTTGCTATATCCTACATCCACACCAGGTTATTTTGGGTGCTCTCAAGTCCATCTACAGACATATACACATTTTGTCTGATGTTGATTTACTACATCCGCCCAGTCAGATGATCCAATTGGCCGGCCATCTTCAAGGTTTGCTTTAGTTAATCAATGTACGGAAATGTAGAAGACAGGATGAGGCGGCTGACTTGATGCTTTGATGCTCTCTTGACGCACATAGGGAAAAGGTATTAACATCCTGAAATGAACCGCTTCCACAGAAGTTCACATTTCAGAACTCATAATTTGATTTAAACAAATCTAATCTTCCCTTGAGCCTGGCTGTGGTACGTCATGAAAAACATTATGTGTGGCTGGGGTATAATTATTGACGTAAAATGATGAGTTAAATTATCAAGAAAAGCCATTCTTCAAGTGCAAATGGTAGATAAATGATATTATAGCATTTCCTGTATAGTGATTGTTCTACATATATGGAGCACAAATGTTTCATGTAAGCTCCTATTTTGAAATGTTATTAATCTGAAATAAAATGTACAAGTGCATGTTGCTGATGCCTATAGTAAATGAAGATTGATCTTCAAACAGAAAAAAAGACAATTATGATGCAAAAAATAACTCAAAAATCAGCATTAATATTATGCAAAAACTGTGTTATTAAGCATAATGATTAAAAAAGAAAGAACTTCGCCTATATCTACAGTAAAAGCCTTTTTATTTCTGTTAGATGCGTGTTCAACTATTGAATTTTTGTTTTATTCTAAGATGTAGCTACAGGATATAACTGTAAATTTGGTTTGATTGTTGTAGATAAATATTGTTAAATGTGTTATTATTACTTGCTGTTGTAGACAAATATTGTTAAATATGCTATTATTACTAGCCTGTGGAATTTAAGTTCATAAATTGGTTATCTTATGTGTGATGTAATTAACGTCCAGAAATGTCCATGTCCTATACATTTTATGTATTTAGAAAGTCAGATTCATGAAGAATCAGCTTTGATGTCAGATTTACTAACTTCCCTAACAAGGTTTTGTTAGATAATGTTCCTATGTGGGAAGCCATTAGTAGATCGCGTCAGTTAATTAATTTAAGATGATAGTTTCTATAAGTCAGTTGTAAAAGAAGCCAACCTTGTTCTGGTATATATTCTGTATGTAAGAAAAATTGTTGCTAAAAAGGATAGAGCTAAGACCCCATTCCCATACCTAGATCGATCTAGCTGGATTCAAACAGAAAGTGTAATGCATTTAATGTCATTCCATCTTTCTCAATTGCATCTAGCACCAACAGCTCATGAAAATGTACTGTTTTGAACATCTAGCAGGATCGGTCCATCTCCGAGGGGGTTCTCGCTAAATTGCACTCAGCTCAAGTGGCTTAGATGACTGGCACGCCTTCTGAAGCCGCTGAAAGAGAGTTAAATACCCCGTAACAACTTCAGTAGGTGTCCAAGACATGAGAGCCATTTAAGCTGATTGCAATTTAGCAAGAATTCCCTCGGAGATGGACCAATCCAGCTAGATCAATCCAGGTATGGGAATGGGGTGTTGGACACAGCTACAAGCAGGACATTGTTTCTTGGTGCTATCCCAATTTATGTCATCTGCAGTAAACGGCTGACTTTTGAAACCCCATAGATCTGGTGTCTTTTTACCCAATCTACCCATGTCAACAGGACTTCTTTACAGACAATGAGGATAGACAAAGATGATCTGACAGCACACACAGAATGGCGGCAACTACATTATCATCTCCTAGCTGGATTCAAACAGAAAGTGTAGTGCATTTAATGTCATTCCATCTTTCTCAGTTACAGCTAGCACCAACAACTCATGAAAATGTACTGTAAATGCTATCAATGATTAGACTGGTTTATGTAGCAAGAGTCATGGCTTCACATTTTATTTCTTTTTACCAGATATCCAAAAACCAGTTCTTACTTTGGCATGCAGGTTACCATGTAGGTTATACATCTAATTTCTCTTTGCGATGGAATTTCCTGGGAGTTTCCTGGAAACCGAGATCAGTAACCGTGGTAATGTCAGGTGGGAAATTGGTGCAGAGCAGGGGCTGAAAGGAAGGGGGAGGGGGGAGGCGGAACACGTCCAACACTATCATGTATTTATGGAATGGCACAAATCTGAATGAAAATGAAGAGTTCATTTTTACCATATTCAATTGTACTGCAATGTAGTTCGTTTGCAAAACTTAAACAATTGATACATTGATAGAAATGAAGGTTATTTTAATCAATAACCATATCCTGCAAAGGCCCAATTTTTGTAATGTGCCATACAGCAGTTTAATTTCAAACATTTTTTCTGAAATCTTTCTTCGTGGTAATGAGCAACCATATGGTTACAATTCCTTATCAATTTATCACATCGATTTAATGTACATATTGAAAACCATTTTTATTTTTGGAATTATAAATATGCGTAAAAATCACACAAAAATGAATTTCTGCAATGTTTGCGTTTCTCAGAGAATATATTGTGGCTTTACCTCAATGTGTTTTCTCTCTGCAGAAGCCTCAGATTTGGACTGAACTTACTCTCCCAATATGAACCAGATAGTTCTTGTACTTTTGACGTCAATGGCTGCTCCACTTCATCATCTTCACTCGTTCCACTAATCCACCACAGGGGACTCCACGTAAAAACAAGGGCAAAAGATGAGCATGGGAAGCTCAATGTTTTGGTTACCCTGCACAGCTACATTATATCTTTACTCTCATGGCCCCAAACATGTGTATCCACATCTGCCCTATCAGTTGTGTAAAGGAAGTTGAGAGTGATAGAATAATCTCTTAACCAAGCCTGAGCTTTCATCCCTGACCAAAAAAAAAAGTAGAAAAAAAAAGGGTCGAGTTGAAACCCAAGTGTAATGAAACTGAGTAATTCCACTACAACTTTTTATCTTACATTGTGTGCCATTTGCAGTAAAAGTTCTGATAAGATGTGGGGGTGGGAGATATAATTGGACTTCTGGCTAAATATATAATAAGACAAGAAAAAAGATGTATATATATATACTTACAGACATACAGATTACAAAGAAAAGAGAAACCTTTAATAAACTTTGAGGACTTTACATTTATTCCTTTGTTGATAAGAATGCAAATTTAGATGGTATATATCCCACTTCATAACTACATTTTACTAAATAACTAGTTAATAACAGTTAATTTACCATGAATTTGAAAATGGTGTTTCAAGTTGGGCAGACTTAACTTTGTACAACCAATCTCATCATGTTGTATGATTATGGCTAGCTCACCACAGAAGCCAATCTGATTGCATGAATTCTCTCTCTCTCTCTCTCTCTCTGGGATGGGAGAAAAGAGGGATTAGATTTACTACTGGTGAGCTAATCATGGGCAGGTGCCACAAAGGAGTTACAGCCTAAACATTGTTCTACAAACTTTTGGGCCAAAAATTTTGACTGACTTGGATGGTAAATCCTGTGTTCAATGCAAATAATATTGCAACTGGATTACTGCAACTGTCCCTGTTCATGCAAGGACGGGGGCGTCTCGATAGTCCGAAGGTTCGTTGGTCCGAAGGTTCATTGGTCCGAAAAGTGGTAACATTTTCATCGATTTTTTAATCAAGGGTTCATTGGTCCGAAGGTTCTATAGTGAATATTCGGACCAATGAACCTTAGGACTATTGAACCTGCGGACTATCGAGACGCCCCCGTTCATGCAAGGACTGGCTTAAATGGAAATCTACCATTATGTTCCATTTTTACATCATGGGTGACCTACCCAACAGGGTCCTTTCATAATTCTCCAATAATCCCAGTCACCACAGCGCATGCATTTCATCCAACTTAATAAGATTCTAAACAACACATTTTAGTTTATTTCCCATTCCCAGTTATTCCTGTGTCTGAAAGTGCCAGCAGGAACCTACTCCATCAAAATGCCCGTCCCCAATGTCAATCAGTGTACAAGCGTGATTATTTATATCTACGCTATGGTATCATTTGTGTATAAATTTACTCTTCCTTATTTTAAACTGTCTAATCAATCTGTCTAAACAGACTAATCAATCAATTAATCACCCAAACAGTGAGGGTACATGCACTTATCATTTCTTTGCCAACTGGAAGTCGTACGGAATCCTTCCAAAGTCTTGAAAAGTAGCAATGTCATACAAAGTGCATGTGAAGTTATAAAGTAACATTGATTAATTACATAGTTCTAAATATAGAGCTCAAAGCTTGCAAGGTCCTTGACTGTTTTAAGTCACAATGAGTGCTTGCAAAACTCTTAGGTCACAATCAGTGCTTGTGAAGTTTTTAAATGAATCCAAATGCTGGTTAAGTCTGTAAGACTTATAAAGTCTAAAATGATATTACAGCAGCATTAAAAATAATATTCTGTATGCCCATCAATTTATTGGGATGCATATGCACAAATACACCCATGTCCACAAGCGCACACATACACACATATGCACAGCAGATCCATGCTGGCACCAATAAACAAAATGCACAATCACAGGACATTTGTTTTCCATAAACTATTGACCAAAGGTGACATATCTATAGATTGCATAATTTAATGACCATTTTTACAGGGGAATGGTCATGCTCATGGCCAGTTAATTTACAATCATGAATGGTCACCTCTGCTTAAAGACCAGTGGGTGTGGTGCCTAATGACCTCTAAGGTGTGCAGAATACATTAACAGACTGCCATTGCTTCTCATTATAATTTTTATGAATGAAAAGAGGGCAGTGTTTTGATGGAGGGGGGGGGGGGGGAGGGAGGGTTTTATGTAAGCTAAGCTGATAAAGGGCATTTTAGTTTTGTTTGCCACAGAGGTTATTTTTTCTAAAAAAAACTTCGTCAACCTGTTGCATGCTGCTTCAAAACGGACAATTATAACCATTTTTACACCTATCTTCATCAATCACGCAAGTATTTTCTAGAAACAAATTATATACTGGTATGATATGCACTGTGCGGTTAGAAAACATTAATACTGGTAGCTCAAGAGAATAACTACTGAATTGTGTAGAGAGTGCCAGTGCACCATACAAATCTTGGCAAGCATGAAATGACGCGAGGCAAGAGGGTGGATGATAAGTGAATGTTTTGAACCTTCGTTACTTTTTTCTCTTTCATTACAATAACATTTATCAAAAGCCACAAGATTCTTAAAATAGAGACTGCATCTGACTGGGTACTAAATATCAATACTCCCTATTTAGATTCAGACAAAGAAGGGAGATTTTATATAATCCATGACGCTGCTGATCACTCCCCCCATAAAAACCATGTATGTTTTTTTCAAATATATAAGTGAATGTTTCCTGAGCCTTGAAGCATTACATCTGAAATGCATTTCTCCAAAAACTGCAATGAAAATTGGGTAAAAGTTTAAATGTGCCTAAAAACTAACACATTACCCAGATTAGACATACAATATGTCAGCGATATGTTATCCTCAGTTACTTTGTTTTCATTTATTCAACTAGAGGATCAGAGAGGTGATACTGCCTCTGGGTATTGTACCACCACTGGAGTAAGG
This sequence comes from Lingula anatina, assembly GCF_051362555.1. Classification (NCBI taxonomy): domain Eukaryota; kingdom Metazoa; phylum Brachiopoda; class Lingulata; order Lingulida; family Lingulidae; genus Lingula; species Lingula anatina. Next base: position 14,139,428 of record NC_141769.1, read on the forward strand.
GCATTTGTATGGAAAAGCAAAAAAAGGGACACCACCTTCAGTGTTGTGCTTGACAAGCTCTATAAAATGCAGTAAACAAAAGTTCTCAATAATTTTGTTGAAAATTACCATTTAAAACAAAATCATAGGTAAAAATAGTTTTATTCCAAATTTGTGAAGTGTAGTTCATGGCGAAAAGTAGGTCAAAGGTCAATGTAGTTTCTGAAAATTGGCAAAAATAAATTTTTCTTGCAAAAAATTCTCATTTTTAGAAAAATTTTGCCTGTTTGACCTTGAAATAAAGGTCAAATCCAAGGGCATATTTTAAATCTCCACATGATTTTCGGTAAGCCATCTGTAGAAATTTTCCCATAATTCCTTCAGTTTGGGAGATATTTAGCAATTAATTTTGCAAATTTTGGACAGGGGTGCATTGCAACAAGTGCCACGCCTAGACCCCAGCACTGACAAAGCCCAAAATTTACGTGGATCAAGTTGAGATTATATGTGATGTAAATCCAAGAGATGAAAAGAGAGCAGTAACCAAAAGATATATATGTGCATTCAGTAGAATTATTTTGCTAAAAGTCAATGTAAAGATACTTGCCATTCTGAAGACATTTCCAAATTAATTTCACATTTTTTTAGTTATTTAACAAATATTAAGCATAAAAACAAGAATGAAAAAGCTCATGTGAAGAATAACAAAAATTCTGTATTTATTATAACAAAAGAAGGTCTGTGATAAATAAAAACTAGAAATTTATGCAATAATTGCCACTGGTAAAAATCAACACAAAATATAAAATGTCAACTTTCTTAACAGCCTCATGCCCATATTCTTTATATTTATCACCATATTCATTATAATTAATAACAAGCATCAAGTGAAAGACATCAGTGAAGACATGAACTTATGTATGTTACCATGCTTTATGTACTATCAGAGGTGCTTTGAATTTTTTTTTTAATGTGAGAAATGTTTTGTCATTCAGTTCATGATGCATCTTCAGCCATTCAGGTTGGGCCCCCATTGTTTTTCTTTTCTTTTCTTCTTTTATTTTCTGAAGTCCACATCAACCATATGCCTAAAAAGTAACGAAACAAAACTTTTTCATTGATTTTACCTTTCCAATAACTTAGCTTATGGATTTGCATTACTGGGATCTTATCTGGAAAAAATGGACTACTTTAAATGCTTTCATGGACAACTTGTCTTTGGCACCATTTATGCAGTAACATGTACCAAAACACTAATATGATGTTTAGGTCACAACATCCTGAAAAAGTCATTGAAAAAATGTTCACTTATGATGATGATTCCATACTGATAACATTCTTTGTCATACCAAATAACACTCAGGAGGCTAGCCGCTATGCCAGTCATTTTAAAATCTTTTTTCTTTCACTATCTTGCATGCATTAGCATGGTTATCGTGGACCTTGTCTGCTCCTGCAAAGTAAATCTTGACTGACATAGCATCAAATAATAAAACATGAAATGTCATGTTAAGTTTTTTTTTTCATTTTATCAGAAGCTGAGTTTTTAGGCATCTAATGTTAACAAAGGGCTTATTCCCATTGCAACTATCAGTCTACATAGATCGATCAAACTCCATTGGGACTCTCGCTGAATGCCATCACTCAGATAATCATAACAGATTAAAATGCCTCCTCTTGTTTCCAAGGTACTCATTTAATCACCAGGTATTCTGTATTCTACTGAAAGCCAGGAGGAAGCATGTTAATCTGTTAGACTAAGGACATTCAGTCCCCTCGGAGTTGGATCGATCTATATAGAGTGAAAGTGTCAATGGGAATGAGACCTAAAACACTTGACCATGGCCATGTCTGTTTAGTAAAAGTGTGTATGCTTCACTGACAAAATGGGGAAAATTAAGTAAATGAATACAGAATAATGAAAAAGAAGCGCAGCATTACAATGACTAAAATTTATTTTAATAAATATTGAAATAGTTAAAGGAATTTGCAGTGTTACCTCACTACTGTAATAAAATATGAATTTAAGGCAAAAAGCACCTAATTAGTTTGTGATATGTTATATAGTATTTTTTATAGCTTTTATTGAAAATATCACACTGAAGTTGAGGAGTTAGGGGACTCACACATGACAAAAGTAATAATCAGCATAAAAAATATATAGACATACACAACTACAACAGAGAGAGCCTGACAGTCTGACACTTAAGAAGAGGAAGAAAAAATAAATTTAAATTGTATCTCTCAAAGTCAGTTCCTCTGATCATTATCATTCACCAAATTTAATCTAAAATCATATAATGTCAGAGATATGTCACATCAGAGTAAAACCAAACTCCAATCCACAAGAGAGAAACAATTGCATGCTGCCACTGCTTTAACTCCGTGGCATCAATCCTGAAAAGAATGCTGCTGTCATCCAAAAAGCCAAGCTTAATACAACTCTGTTTTTGATTCAATGAGTAAGGTCAGGGCTAGGAGGCGTAAACAGTATATATGGAGAGATTTAATAACCAGCAACACAGAAACATGACAGAACTGGTTTCCCTCGCTAATGTACTTATAAGGAGGATGTCCATACTTCTTTCTTTGACACTTAAGTTCAAGCTGATAGTAAACTTTGACATGCAATCTATGCATAAACTGATATAAGCAAACTTACTGATTTATCAGGATAAAAAGGGAATGCAGTTGTATCTCATATTGTGTAAATTAAAAGTAATGTCAGAACAAGAGGAAAATGTAAAGGTTATTTAAGACAGTGCATTTCCACAATAACTAAATTCATATTAAAACAAAAAGATGAAAAAAAAGAAAAATCTACAATATATTGTCAAAAGTCCCCCATAGATCAGTTGTGTTGAATATAATCGATATGAAGGTAATTGTTTTAAACAAATTACTTCAATGCAACATATTGTACCTTTGAAACTATTCCTTGATGCCCATTGCCATAATTTAATTTTTACTGTTTCCAAATACAATTTCCGTTTTGAATTTTAGGTGGTGTCAACCAAAATCTGTAGCCAACTCTTCCCATCAAACACCACTATGTGCCATCTTGAATTTATTTCAATGTTTCTTTTTTTAACAAATGCAGTTTTAACTTTTTAAACACATATTGAAGTTATATAATGCTAATCAATAGCAAAACTTTGCTGCGCTTGATACAAAACAACTGCCTATTTTGCCTTTGTGAAATGTAGGAAGCAGTCATCTACCTCCCCCTCCAACAATGGGAAAATTAGCAGTGGATCTATATTCTGTACACCTCATTCTTATGCATAGGCACAATTTCTACAGTAACTGAGGACCTATAGCAATTTGACTTCACTGGATTGAATTTCCCCCATTAACTGACCACCCTAGCAGATAAATGCACAGGGCATATAGGTACATGCATAAATCTAAAACTTCCACAGAGACCACACAGTCAACTAGTTTGATGTTCATGTTTACAATTCAATGAAAACATCTAAATTCTAGTCTAGTTCTGAGAGAGAGAGAGAGAGAGAGAATGAGAGAGAGAGAGAGAGAGAGAGAGAGAGGTGTGTGTGGGGGGGGGGGAGGGGGGGGACTGAGTGCACTTCACTATCAAGTGTAATTTCCATGCATTGATGTATTATTAACAAGACAGACACTGAGAACAGTTCCTTGCATCAAATTTCCATTGCAATATATCATGACTGAAAAACATAGTGGCATCTATTTTGATCTCTGCACTGCTTCTTGTTTTTTAAGTCATGAGTGTTTTGAAAAATGAAAAAAACATGAAAATTAGAGCAGAGATGATTCGAGGTCTATGTCACTGTCTTTTATAAAATATCCTTGCTATATTTCCATATTTCTTTGCACAAAAATAAATTATTTTAAATAAAATGAAAGTTCCATTTAAGATAGCTATAAAACTTTGACATTTGAAATATTTCAATAATATATATTATGGGTAAATAATTTTTTTTCTGCACAACCTTTTATTAAATTCTATTTTAAAGGCTTTTATGAATAATCTTCAACAGTCAATAACATCCAATTTTACATTTTAATTTCTTCTGTCCCAGTGAAAACTAAAAGTTATGGCTTTAGTTAAAAAAAAACATAGGTGGGATTGAAAATACGCCTAGGATAGGCTCTCTTTTTATTTCTTTCCAATGATATAAAATCTTTGAAATAAAAGCAATGAGAACCACAAAATGTACGGCTACCTTTCCAGGTTACCTTATACAATAATTAACAATATAACCCCAAATAGTTCAAACACAAATGTCTCTGCACTAAGAGTATATTGGGAAAAAAAGTCCTGTTCGATCTTCCCACCATTTTTCCAAATACCCCCATGTGTCCTTCCTCACTGCTCATTATCGAGGACTGTGATCCATCACTCTGTGTTTTCACTGCATACTGGAAACACTAGACATCATTTGTATACAATTTCATTACGTGAAAAAAGTACATGTGTTTTGCATGAAGACAGATCATTTCCTGCACTCCAAAACACAAAAGTAAACTTCCCATTTTTCACAGCCAAAACATTGCATGGTCACATGACCTTTTTTTCATCCCTTCTTGATAATGATAAGTCGAGCCCATACGTGAGGTTAAAACGTTATTAGTTGTTTCTTTAGAAGTGCATTAGAGTGCCATCCACCTCTTGTACGAGGGCCAATGTGTAAAAAAATACATTTGTTTTATATCTAATTACATTAATCTTAAATTAACTTTTTCGAACCTCTTTTAAACAAAAATGTCTGCTGCAGTTCAAAAGATGTGATTTTTTTAAAAGAAGTTATATGCAATTAAATAACCTTTACAAAATGAGTTGTTTTTTAATACTTAATACTTAAATACTTAAAGTTTTGTATGGTAAAAATGATGCAAATATTTTCCTTAATACCAAAATTTTAAAGTATGTTAATAAATGCTTCACATACAATTTATTCTTAAATATATAATTGTAGATTACTATAAGAAATCCCAGGTAATTTGGGAGAGGACGAAATTGCATACTATCCCTATAAGATCTGCATGACTTTCTTTTACGGATGAATACTGTCCTTCTTTATTTCTGATGTCATGACACAAAGTGACACAATTTTCATAGTTTTAAAGGTAAACACTTAGTGCCATACACACACTTAGACTATTGCAGCCATATCAGATTTACCTACTTCTTCACTTTTTCTCACAGTGTTGCAGGATCTTAGAATGATTTTGGTGATTAAGGCCCCCAAACGTCAAATTATTCCTTTCTGCAGCATATGTGTTGGAAGCTGGTCTGCTTTATGTGCTAATCTTGCACATGTGAGATGGGAAGGCTGAAACAACATACATGTACAGTATGCAGAACTCCTGAAAGAGGGAGGGGAGAGAGAGGGAAGAGCGCAGAGAGAAAGGGAGAGAGAGATAAAGACAAAAGGTGCAGGCCCGTAGCCAGCAATTTCAAAAGGGGGGTTCTTTTTCTGAAAAAGTGGACCTTTTCCCATAAAAACTTCATGTACCTAGATCAAATTTTACCCAGAGTGGACCTTTTTCCAGCAAAAGGGGCGGTTCTTTCGAACCCCCCGAACCCCCCCTGGCTACGGGCCTGAGGTGGATAATGCTTATGTTTCACAAGTTAGAATGAAGAGAGAGAGAGAGAGAGGGGAAATAAGGGAGAAAAAGAGGGCAGAGAGAGAGGGAAAGAAGGAGAGAGAGAAAGAGGACAGAAAGAGGGTGCAGAGAGAGAGAGAGAGAGAGAGAATAGGGTAGACAGAGAGAGAGAGAGAGAGAGAGAGAGAGAGAGAGATTTAAGGTGGTGTAAGGAAAATTCTAAACAAATGTTTTTGAGTGACTGCTCAAAAATGCAGCAACAGGTGCTGGATTAAATGCATTTATAGGGCTTAAGAACAGTTTCACAAGTAATCATATGCATTTTCTATCATTTAATCAGTGAAAAACAGGCCTAAATGCATAATTAAAATTTGCCTCCAAAATATCAACTCATGTCACAGAGACATACAGAAATGATCTTATACTGTATTTTGTCATACTGTTCTTTTTTGACAACTGCAATAGTGTCTCTAACCTATATTCTCGACACACTGCACCAATTCTTTTTGAAGGGACGGAAATGTCATAGTAAATCCAACCTGATGCCTATCTTCTGCAATCAGGACTTATCTGTCAGTTTCGTATATTTCTTTCTGCTGACAAAGACATAATTACTTCACTTTTCCTGAGTTTTATGGCAGCCCGTTTCCCCTTAGAATATCGACTGTGCACAGGTCACGCATTACCATATCCAGATTTCATGGCACATGTATTAAACAAAACCTCCACAAAACATGGATGAGTATATTAAGTGGGTGTATTGTAAGTCAATATTTACAGCTTTACATAAAAGTAAAATTCTGAGAAAAATCAATAAAAATACAAATAAATACATTATATATCTATTTGATTTCAATTTCTTAAAATATATTTTTATTTATTAAGGCAATTTCTTTTAGCATGGAATCAAGTCCACGACACAATACTGTACAAATGTTAGCATATGTCACCCCTAGTCCAAGGGCCCACCCTCTGTGTACTTCAAATTTCTAGATGACACAGCTGATCATGTGACATCCGCTATAATTATGTCTGTGGTACACCACTCACCGGAACAGTGTGGTTATAAATTATCATAACTGATCTTTTTATTCATGTTCTCCTTACAAACCTAAAACACAAATCTAAAATGGCCTAGGTGATGTAAGTAGTGCTAAATTTAGCTCATTATCAACCTAAAAACAAATCTAAAGTGAACTAAGTGATGTAAATAGTGTCAAATTTAGATGGCCTTGTTATGGGTCTTCCAAAGGCGGTTGCCTTGAAAAATTAATAAAAGGGAAAAATGAACAATCTAAACAATTTCACAATATTAGCCTTGGATGATAAAAAAAAAAAAAAAAGAAAAAAAGAAAAAAAAGGCCAACATATTTTTACAATATTGGCCAAGGGTAAATATCAGCCTGGATGTAATACTGTTATTTAAGGCTGTAAGATATCCTCTGTACAATTCTGATACAATACTTTTAATTTAACCTGAATACGTATAATAAAGTAATAAACTGGGATCTGTTTTAAAAATGAATTTTTAACTCAGTAAGTATAAACTCTTAGACTAAAGTTTTAGTCTACTTTGACCGGGCCAAGATAAATCATTAGTAGTATAATTAAATGAAATATGGTGCTACGTAAAATGCAAAGGTAATGCTTCAGGCCAACACTTTTTTCATTTATGTTGGCCATGCAATGAACAAATCGGGCAGAGTTTTTGGATCGAAACGTTTGATCAATTTTCAGTTTTAAGATAACTTATGTGACAATAACATGACTCCAAATGATAACATGAAATCAGACAAAATTTTTAATTGAAAAGTTTGATCAATTTTCAGTTTTAAGATAACATGTGTAACAATAACATATGACTCCAAGAGCACTGTGAGCACATATTTAGACAATTTTCTCTGTCTGAGCCAAAATGTGAAAACAAAATGTGAAAACAAAATGTGAAAACTTGCTCTTGTTAATTTGCAGAGTAATGATGTAAGTTTGGTTTGGTGCATGTCACCATAATAGAATTCAAGGAAAAACACCTCAGTCACATCCTGTGTGATTAAATTCATAATCTTAATAATGTGGGTAGTGATAATCAAAGCATCCTTTTTAAAACTGGAAACAGGTGCATCTAATAATGCTATTGTACTTGTTGCTAATATTTTCCATTGAAGTCAATTGTACTCCTAACAGTGGCAATAAGGTGACAAATACGTGGGCAGTAGTTGTTGAGGAAAGCAGTCTTTTACGCAGTTAACGTGAAAAAATATATCATATTGAAATTTTGCTGTAAAGTGTTGAGGACGTCATTTTAAACAAATTGGTCTTTCAGTGCATGGTAAATAAAAGTGAAAAATTCTACAATATTGGATTCTCATTTCAGACATCTATACAATAAACTTATTTGCCACAAATGTACAATTAAACTAAAACATACTAAGTTGTTTGGTACAGTGATGGAATATAAATAGCTTCACTCAGTCAACCTTTCATTATTTCTTTCTTTTATTCTTTTTATTTATTTACTTATAATTTTTTTTTTTTGGGGGGGGTGGGGGGTGAAACTTCTGAAGCTGGTAGGAGGAGGGAACAAGTATCTTGCACTCCTCACCCCCCAGTTCTGCCACTGTAAACAGTGGTGACAGTCTCACATCATAACTACACACCACGGTGACACAGATACCATGTCAATCTCATCCTCTCTAAACTGACTTGCTAGGCAAAGTTTTTGAACAAAAAGTTTAATCAATTTTCAGGTTTAAGTTAACTTGTGTGACAATAACATGACTCCAAGAGCACTGCGAGTACATATTTGGACAATTTTCTCTGTCTGAGTCAAAATGTGAAAACTTGCTCTAGTTCATTCGCAGAGTAATGATGTAAGTTTGGTTTGGTGGATGCACCATAACCTTCTCTTCTATAGAATTCAAGGAAAAACACCTCAGACATATCCTTTCTTCATGATTAAATCCATAATCATAATATTGTGGGTAGTGATAATCAAAGCATCCTTTTTAAAACTGGAAACAGACGCATCTAATAACGCCATTGTACTTGCTGCTAATATTTTCAATTAAAGTCAATTGTACTCCTAACAGTGGCAGTAAGGTGACAAATACGTGGGCAGTAGTCATTGAGGAAAGCAGTCTTTGATGCAGTTAACGTGAAAAAATAAATCATATTGAAATTTTGCTGTCATGTGTTGAGGACATGATTTTAAACAAATTGGTCTTTTAGTACATGGTAAATAAAAATGAAAAATTCTACAATATTGGATCCTCATTTCAGACATCTAAACAATAAACTTATTTGCCACATATGTACAATTGAACTAAAGAAATATATATATATATATATATATGTAATTGGGGCCTAAAGGTTTTGCTGGGGTGGGTGATTGGCAGAGTGGTGGGGGAAGGGAGAGAGGAAGAAGGACAGAAAAAAATATATTTGCTTTGCTTCACTTGGGATCACTGTGCATTTTAACCTAAAACATACTAAGTTGTTTGGCACAGTCATGGAATAACAATAGCTTCACTCAGTCAACCTTTCATTCCTTCTCTCTTTTATTTTTTTAATTCATTTACTTATATTTTTTTTTTTGGGGGGGTGGGGGAGGGGACAAAACTTCTGAAGCTGGTAGGAGGGAGGAACAAGTGTCCATGCACTCCTCACCCCCACCCCCAAGATGATGATCTGCCACTGTAAACAGTGCTGACAGTCTCTCATCATAACTGTCTCACACACCATGATGACACAGATACTATGTCAACCTCATCCTCTCTAAACTGATTTGCAAGGCAAAGTTTTTGAACAAAAAGTTTGATCAATTTTCAGTTTTAATTTAACTTGTGTGACAATAACATGACTCCAAGAGCACTGTGAGCACTTGTTTTGACAATTTTCTCTGTTTGAGCCAAAATGTGAAAACTTGCTCTTCTTCATTCACAGAGTAATGATGTAAGTTTGGTTTGGTGCATGTCACCATAACCTTCTCTTCTATAGAATTCAAGGAAAAACACCTCAGTCACATCCTGTGTGATTAAATCCATAATCATAATAATGTGGGTAGTGATAATCAAAGCATCCTTTTTATAACTGGAAACAGACGCATCTAATAACGCCATTGTACTTGCTGCTAATATTTTCAATTAAAGTCAATTGTACTCCTAACAGTGGCAGTAAGGTGACAAATACGTGGGCAGTAGTTGTTGAGGAAAGCAGTCTTTTACGCAGTTAACGTGAAAGAAATAAATCATATTGAAATTTTGCTGTCATGTGTTGTGGATATGATTTTAAACAAATTGGTCTTTCAGTACATGGTAAATAAAAATAAAAAATTCTACAATATTGGATACTCATTTCAGACTTCTATACAATAAACTTATTTGCCACATATGTACAATTAAGCTAAAGAAATATATATATGTAATTGGGGCCTAAAGGTTTTGCTGGGTGGTTGGTTGGTGGGTGGTTGGCAGAGGGGGGGAGGGGGGGAGGGAGAGAGGAAGAAGGACAGAAAAAAATATTTGCTTTGCTTCACTTGGGATCACTGTGCATTTTAACCTAAAACATACTAAGTTGTTTGGCACAGTGATGGAATAATAATAGCTTCACTCAGTCAACCTTTCATTATTTCTTTCTTTTATTCTTTTTATCTATTTACTTCTATCTCACACACCTAAAAAAAAAAAAAAAAAGCATATTGAAAATGTGTTTCCATGTGTTGAGGATGTGATTTTTTTTTTAAATTCGTCTTTGGGTGCATGGTTATTGAAAAATTATACAATGCTGGATCCTCATTTGGGAACCCTATACATAAAAATGTATATGATACATATGTTCAACAATTAAAAAATATATGGAAGTGGGAAGAGCACACAAATCAAAAATTTCTGCCTGACTTCATTGTGGTTATTGCATATTTAAAATAGATTAAATTTGTATGGCACATTTATGAAAAACTAATAGCTTCATTCAGTAAACCTTCCTTTTTTTTTGGGGGGGGGGGGGGGGAGTGGTGGTGGTGAGGGGGAGGTGAAAGTTCTGAACCTGGGAGGAGGGGGGAACAAGTGTCCATGCACTCTTCACCCCTCCCCACCCCCAGATCTGCCATTGTAAACCAAGACAGTGCTGACTTAACTGTCTCAAACACCACAGTGACACAGATACCGTGTCAACCTCATCCTCTCTTAACTGATTTGCAAGGCAAAGTTAACAGCTTAATGATAGCCACTTGAATCCAAAAAATATTGATGTTAATTTGTAAACAATGGACTGTTTCCTGTTCTTAGGAAGTCTGTGGAATGAATCTCAAACAGTGTTCTTTATTTCTCTCAAAATGCTATGCTGCAGATTAGAGGCTTAATGGCATATTAAAAGTACACAAGGCATGGAAATCACAAAACAAATACACTTAAAAATGACATTATAGGATAAGAGATAAAATAAAAAAAATTGAAATGACAATTTCCATGTCGATTTATTAACATAGAGCCTATTCATATATTTTTATCGATTGATTGTATGGAAAAAATTACCAAAATAATTTTAAATAAAGCCAAAAATTTAAAATCAAATACACTGTGCTTTATGTATTAGGCCACAGCTCAACTTGGTTGTGAACATTGGGCCCAAGTACTGATGCACTGACACTGACAAGTAGACTGACACATATGTTTTTGCTTATATCGCTCCATGATATTCTTAAAACCTTCAACCTCTGATGAACTGATTCAGTAAAACTTTGGAGATCATCTTTCTGATGATCTATACTAAATCAGCCTTATCATCAGCATCATCTGAACATCTCCTAACATACTGTAATATTAATCAGTGAGCAGGACGGGATTCCACTTAGCATAACACTATCAGATATAGTCCTTAATATTATGTAAGGTGTGAAGAATCCTTACAGCATCAGTGAATCTATCTTCTTTGATGTTACTAATGAGGAAGGTTAAGCCTATTTAGGTTATGTATTCTTCCAATAGCAACCAGAAAGAAGCTGTTACATGTATTAGTATTTGGCTTCTCTGATATATCAAACAGAAAGAGGATTTCTGTCTATCATTTTATCCATCACTTTCTTTTAGGAACACCTTAGATCCACCATGTATCATAGGGTCCAAGTCATCACACATAAGTAAAATTTATTGATTGTGTCTAAAGTATCTAACAAGATTGAGGTACAGTCTATCTTATCATGGCTTCTTTTAATCATCAAACAGCTAAAGTGATTTTAATTCTATTATGAACATATTTACTGATGGTTATCTTCAAAGTGAACAGGAATTACTATTAAATCTTTAATTGTGGTACCATGTTTGGTCAACACCAAAAAACCTGCTCAATTCGTATAAACTTATTTACTGATGCTATCCTCTTCAGATACCAGTAACAGGATTAATTTAAACACAAAACACTTCAAAGGGATATATATGATTAAATCTGTGATAATTTTTAACACAGTGCATTAGAGTTCTTTGAGGATTCAGAGTTGAGTTTCATTTTATTACTTCATAATCTGATGCTATCAGAAAATATAATGTTCCCCTGTTTAATGTATGTGATAATTGTATGCAATACATAAATAATAAATAAAATCCAATGCAATTTACAAACTAATTTAAACAATATTTTCTTTACCTTACATATATATATATATATATATATATATATATATATATATATATATATATATATATATATATATATATATATATATATATATATATATATATATACACACACACACACACACACACACACACACACACACACACACACACACACACATACATACACACTGAGTAAATATTGTTAATAAAAAATTTGTTATACCATGTATAATAAGTCCAGGATTTTACTAAGAAACAAATACTGGAAAGGTAAAAATTATAGGTAAAGAACTGAGATTTTTAGAAAAATAACTATATTTTCAATAATCATACTTTATCGCTCCTTATTAATGACAAAAAACTTAACAAACCAATAACAACAAAACTGACAGACTATAAATACAGTATCCCCATACTGCGAGACATCAAGACTCATTCCTTATATAGAAACCTGAAGGTTTCGTCTGAAAAGGTCAGCTAAAGCCACCCACCACAACCACTGAAATATTCATGTACACCAATGGGGCTGAACAGGCCCTTTGATCTGTAATTCAATTAAATAGTCTCATTAGGCTGATTTACAATGAATAAGAAGATGCTATTTGATCTGTAGCCACAGCTGTGATATTTGGGGGGGGGGGGGGGGCGCACTGGACTTAAAACTCTGACAATTTTGTTTTTGCATGGAGCATTCACGTTGCATCTCTATTTTTTGTCATTAAGGTAAAAAAATGTATGGTACCCTACAAACATTCTGTTCCTATATTTTATTTCTATGCAACTGAGCTGCATCAAGGGACAAAGATATAGCTGAGGATGTCATATTGTTATGTACTACTATCTAAAATGTAGATATACCAAATATACTAAAATTAAAATCTTTTTTAGATACAAATGCTGATCCAAAAATCAAATAAATTACATTTTAACATGAGTTTACACATTTTCTAAATTCAGACAAAATAATTTCGAAACTTCAAAGATGCCAATTATTTCTTTCACTTCAGGGTGCTGCAGTTAGCTGCGTGATCAAAACACTCCATTATTTTAAACCCTTTGAGCTTCACTTGGGGTGTACCTATATTTTGACAGGGTAGGACCCAAACATGAAGTCCCAGTGCTTGTGTAATGCTATCCTAGATGTCATTAATGGAAATGTAGCACAATTTCAATTCAGTATTTATTACAATATTTTAGTAGGGCTGTGAATATTGAACATCCCACTGACCTTGCTTGCGAAATGTGAAATATCACATTTGTTACTTCACAAATCATTCTGTTGTGGGTATGTTGGAAGAACTTTCAATCACATCAAATATTAAGTTTATACATACACATGACACTATATTTCATTTTTATTGATCATCACAGACTAATTTATTTTATTCTCTTTTTAAAGCAGGTGTCTGCTGAGAAAAAAAAGCCTGGCAGAATCAATACCTGCCTGAGAATGGCCATCAGCTAAACTTGACTTAAACAGCCTCACTCTTATTCTCTATTCCATAATTATTTTCATGCTTAATAAATGTCAATTTTTATGGTTCTAAACGGTAAAGGTAATGATGCTGCCTAGGGATTAAATGCATCAAATTGTAAGAAAAACACTGAATTACACCAAAGCATTGTCATCCAAGCAGTAATAACTGTCTGCAAGATTTGGGCATAGAGCAAAGAGGAGCGCACACTCATCTATCAATGACAGCCTAAGACAATGCTTAAACAACTTTGAAATTTGCTTCAGTCCCAAATCCATGCCAAGTTTCTATGTTGAAAATAACAATTAGTTTGTCGTTCATCTTTATGTGTTTCTATTGATAGATACTGGTGCCAGAAATTTTGTCAACTGTCAAAATACCTGCCTTCCCCACAGGTCAAGGTGGTGTAGGTCAACTTAAAAAAAGTATCCATTGGTCATTTATGAAATGAAAACTTTAAAGTATACATAATGTTATTAAATATCATAATAAAAAAGATTCGCCAAAGATATTGTAAAGGTGTGTAATTGTGTTAGTGTGCAGTGTGATGTTTTCTCATTGTTATAAACATCTAGACAAACTGTGATCATCTTTTGTTGTTATTTTCCATTTGTCACCCTCTTTGCTTCATAAACTCGCTCCACTTTTGACAATGGACGTCTCTAACTAGAGCTTTTCATAAAAACTGACTAAAGATGTCATTTCAGGGATTCTTTTTATTCCTAAACAATTAAACAAAAACATAAGATGTTTTTATAGATCTACTAATATTATAAGAAACTACCTGAATAGAATGCTGCTGTTACAAACAATTCATCTAGGCAGTCAGCCTACTTGGTTCCTATGATTTGTAAGATTTCAAATTTCATAAACTAATTAAAAAACTAAGTATTGTCAGTCAGTTTCAAATTTATTTATTCAAAGGCTAATTAATGATGGAAATGTCAATGAGGACATATGCCACATTCAGTCCGAACTATTAAAACAAAACTCCGCACTGTGTCAATTCAGTGAGGTTTTCAAACAAAACTCAGCACTATGTTACCAGGGTCAATGTGGTCAAGCTGTACCCTAACAGTGGACTGGTCAGTGACAGCAGGAAATGGACATAAGTGCAAGGTGTCTTCTGTTTTCCATGATTTGGCAGCAGGCTTCAGTCAACAACTGTCAGTGTTGTGCATGTCTTCTGATATAATTATTGGTGACGGGTGGGGACATCTTGACAACTGACATCTGCTGGCTGCTGTTTGATTCTCACAGAAACTGATAAAGATGTACATGTACATTTTGTTTTATTCCTTTAAAAGCAGTTGTCTGCAGTCTTTAGAGTGTGTGACCCCCAAAAGAAAAATGATGAAAAGCAGATATATGAGTACATTCAAAGGAGAAAGATACAGTTGTGTGTATGACAACTAATGCTTGAAGATTGATAGAAAGTGAATACTAATGGTTCCAAGAAAAATAGTTCAACAAAAACCAAATTGTGCACAAGAAAAAAAATGCATGTCAACGATCATACAGAATATAATTGTGATGCATCTCTTTATAAATTTTATTAGGAAGCAAAATGCACTGTTAAAACTGACCTTGATGTGTCATTTTGCCTAGAGAAAGTAGGATAACATTCAAAACAAGTGAAAGGGTAAGTCTCTAATTCTATTATTCAATGACCATTTCTTTCATCTCTCCCTCTCTCTATCTCTTAATTTTTTTAATTGCCAGGCCAGTTTCAGTGAGACTGCAGATTTTCAGAAGTGAACAGGACAGGGAGATGAGAATGTCTACTGGGCAGTATGTCAACTGACCAGTCTGGCAACATAGGCATTTGGTCAACATTACTACCTTGGGCAGTGACCAGTTAACAAGACAAAGATGAATTACCCCATCTGTTCATACACATGTTCAAACAAACAGAATGTCACCTCTAATTGTGAAGACTAGAACAATATCCAGTACTTGAGCTTGTACCATTACTAAGACTGTCACCCCTCTTGTCCCACCTTGACATATCCTTTCTGTGTACATGTATGGGGTGATTAAATACAGTTTATTGCACTGGGAAATGAATTTATGCCTACGCCAGGCATTTATGCCCAGTTTGGTAAATGATGGGTGGTTAAATCAGAGACCTGTTGCTGTAAAATCCATCCTGTCAAACAAATTTGTTTCACCATTCCACTTGTTTTCAACTCGGACTTTATGAATGAATTGCTATTATTGTGACCCATCATGTTGTGGATGACAATGATTTGGCAATCACTTATTTTATGAAAAAAAAATATAAAGTATACTTTCCAATATAATGTTGTTGTAGTAAAACTGAAGCACCTACATTTTTTAAAAATAAAATGCATTTATGAACAAGTTTGATTTTTGTTAAAGATAATGTTTTTGAGACAAACTGAATGTTGCTAAGAAGTTTGATATTTGAAAAATGTGAGAAAACACCATGATATATAGAGTTATCAAAAGACGTATCTGTCATCCTTGATACAAATATCATGGATGGAAAATAGATAATCAATAACTTGCTGTATTTTCAGGTGTAAATATGTAAATAACTTGAGAAACATCAGACATATTTACATCTAGCATTTTTGAGTACTATGAATTTTGGCAACTCCACACGGCTCATAATCTAACCACACACAAACCAGATCATCACCTAATCGCCCGATTGGAGTTTGCTTTTTGATTCAGCTAACAATATGTGAAACAAGTTCAAAAAGGTCTGGAAATGACATTCTGACAGAGCCTACACTGTATACCCAAGGATTTCACGCAATCTTGCTTTTGCTTGGCACATCAAATCTTTCCATCTTTCCTATATATTCAAACTGAAGTTTACTTTGGGTCAACCTTGGTCCTTGGTTCATCACAGCTATAGAAATAAATGCAGGGAATCGTAAGTACAAAGAAAGGCAATTTTGATGTGTGACTGGTACAAGAAAAAAGTTAAGAAACAACAAACAGAGATCAATTTCATACCTGCTGAGCTATTTCATTGTACAATTTTAAGAACCAATTCTGTCAAAACATGAAATCATTGATATTTTTGATTACCCTTTTCAGTATGTTTGACTGTTCATCAGTGAGCATCAGAACCACGCCTGTTAATGTAAAGTTTATCATCAAAAGATTATTCTACCAGTATTTCCATTTATCCAGTCTTAAAAAATGCATGGTAAGTTTAAAAGAATAAGGAAAAAATCTGTCCCGTTTCCTTCAATTTCTGTTTTTCACTCAATTTTCTTGCTACGTGGGTGTTTATTAATAAATCTGGCACATTTCAGAAGTGAGAGCCTTGGTTGGCTGTGTGGGTTATTCCCCACCTCTCCCAAGGATTAAGTGGAAAAACACTTACACAAGAGAGATAAAGGTGTAAATTTTGCAGACCAGTTTCCTTCAAGTATTGGGGTATCATTTCCAGGACAATTCTACTGCCAGAGAATGATTAACATTATTTAGTGCATATTAATACCTACTGATTGTGTGGGCCTTAGCTTTCATATTAGGTAATTAAGTAATTAAGAATTCAGGCAACTACAAAATATTTTGAATGAATAGATACAAAAGTTCTGATTCTGTGGCATTTGGGAGACCAAATTTGAGAGAAGAAAGCAATTTTATGGATAACTTTTTAATTAAAGTGGTTATTTATACAAGTTAAGGTTCATGTAATATAGATAATCATAATTTAGAAAATATTTCTACCAGTTTCAGAATTACCTTTACACACCAAGACAAAATGGGTTAAGAAAGATGCTGTATTTTTATTTATTTGTGAGTGAATGGAATAAATGTATGTCCTGCATGGCCAAGACTTACAGAAATATATAGAACCTAAAAATTACAAACATTTCTAATCCTTCCTCCCAAAATCTTCAAAAATTAAAGCAATACACCATGCCTATCAGAACCTGGTTTTCCAGCTGTTTACAATAGTCCAGGTAACCCTCCATTTTACTGGTATTTCATTTTTAATAGATGGCATGTGTGAAACAGAAAAGTCCTTGTGGTCAGTAGTGTTTTCTTACTGAGATTCAATAGCCCAGGGTCAGTTGACAAGTGCCAAGCAAATTACCAGACAGGAAAAGCACTGCCAGTCATTCACCATCATATGTCAAAAACACTTGGGTACTTTTCTAGAATCGTGTTACCACATACTCTCAGACAGATTTGGCAATTCTGATTAAGAAATAGCCTCTGGTAATTTTTACAGAATCAGTTATTACTTACTTCAAAAAAGCTTTTTTTTTTTTGTTCGTTATATCAATTTTTCTTTATTATATATTCCCATCAGGAACAATAAAAAACCTAATTGATATAAGCATACAAGGAACTCTGCTAAAGATTTTTACACAATAGCTTGTTGTTCTTTCTTTTCACTTGTAATAAATGAATTATTTTTAAGAAAATGCCACTTACAGTGAGTAACTTCATGTTGTATATAAGATCACTGTCCTTACTGATATTGAGTTTTTTGTGAATTGGTTTATTCATAGCTTAAAAAATTCAACGAAAAAAATATATACATGTACTACATTACACGAAAAGAGAAAAAAAGATGGGGTTAAAAAACTAATAATATTTTATTATTATCAGCAAATCAGAGCAGATTGGGTGAGAAGTGAAAGAGAAAATGAGAAGGTAAACATGTCTGCCACAATATCAGTATCAGCAGCAGACGTCTGCATCAGTAACTCAGAGTCCATGTCCTCTGCATATCCTGCAGCTGCACTGGCAGGAGGGCAGCCATTACACGTCGCTTATCAAGATGTCAAACTGATCATATCTGATAGAAATGACAAATGTGTTATTGGTCAACTGGATGCCAGGTTGATTTAATAGACTGGAAATGGTTCTTATTGGAAAAGGCTTTTAACCAGTGGGGCTTTTTATTCAGCAAATTTGTTCATTTTGCTAGTTTTTGGACAAAAAGGTAAATGGAGGGTGAATATATGCTATTACTCAAAATGGATAAAACACTGACCAATATTTTTGGTGTTTCAGCAATTTGTGTTTGACTGTTGCATTCCTGATCATTTGAGCTGAATGATTTTATAATGTTATTATTGTTTAATACTATCCTTAAGTATTGTTTTAATTATGATTTCAAATCCATATTTTAGCTCCTTTTTATAATTGCTTTATCATGGCCTGGACACCTAGCTGATATCTACAGTCACCAGTAGACTTTTCCACTGATCTGTGACATTAACTAATAAGGTGCAATCAGACAGGAACACACCTAAACTGATTTTGGTCTAAAACATGTCACAAGTTTACCACATGATTTTACTACTTTAATTCCCTTAAGCAATGAGGGATAGATACCCAAATGACAACCAAATACACCTCTAGCTTTTTTGTAATCTATAAAATAATTTTGTTTTAAAGTGCATTCTTAACTGATTATATATATATATATATATATATACCCATAATCTTCCTCTCTTTTCCTGGAGGAAAACTGAAAAAAAATGTGAACACTTATTTACCTTGGACACATACACTTTTTTATAACATTTTCCAATTTTGGAACATTCCAAAAAATTAACTTGGAAGGAGCCTTAGTAAAACACAACATGCACATTATGTGTTATGGTTACAACATAAACACATGGAACATTTTAACTGTGAACCACTTCCTGCAAACAATTTGATTACGAAACCCACAGTCATAACCAATTAGTTGAAAGTTGTAGGCCTAAGGCTGCCAAACTTTCCATGTCAATTCTTTTATTTTGACCCAAATTGATGTGTACCCTGTATCTCAAAACTTTTGGAAAATTAAATCAAGAGTCTGAAGGTTTAGTTGAGAGAAGGACCAGATGGTTGTAGTCAAGTTACTCCATTATTTTTTAGCCCTCGGTTATCAATGCAAAAAACAGGTCAATTTAAGACAATTATTATATTTGAATGTCCCTAATGAATTCATTTGATTGTCCATCATACCAAAACTGGTTTTATTTAGGACAAGTCTGAATGCAGCCAAACAGGTTCTTGCAAATGCTCTGAACAGTCCTGAAACTCAGGGGTGACCATATATTTTTAGGAGTGTAATGAAACTTCCGACACTGTCTTCAACTTCTTTTGGGATTTCACAGGGATAAATTGGGTACCACCTGCTGACATCAGCCCTTAAGACTGCAGGACTACCAGTGTAGGGGCAAACCTTCAAAGCCATTGCCACTTTCTTGCTGTAAATGTAAAATGATTCTTCCTGCAGCAAGGATACATAGTTCAACAGCCACTTTTCTGAAGTCATAAATGTTGGGGAGAAATCTCCTGCTTTTGTGTTTTGCAAGACAGTTTATATTTTAAGAAAAGGTAGAGACTTTTTTATATTTTGATAAGTTTGAAGTTTTTCTTAACATGATATTTCACTCAATGCTTTTTTTCATCTAGGTTGATTTGAATAGAACATATTTTTTCATTATGTAAGTTATTGTTTAACGAATGACATTGAAGTGAGGGTATAAAGGGAATAATTATTTATAATAATTCATAATAATAATTTTGAAACTCACTTTACCTATACTTAAAAGTAGGAAAAAAGTTACAGTTTTCAACTTGTCAATTCAAAATTATTTTTCCATATGACCTTTAAAAAAATGTTTTAGAGTTTGTCTATTAATGCAATTTAAGTACAAATTTTTTTTCAGTTGCAAATGGTTTGAAATTAACTACAATGAATGTGCAGGATTGCTTCAGCTTTAGAGCATTTACCTAAATATATACTTTTTTTGCATGAATTAAATGTTCATATTGCCTCAAAACTTTTTCTTGTATCCCATTAAGATGTGTTCATGTTCCCACAAACACATTTTCTTTATATTTTACATTTTCTATTTCAGTCCAGAATTTTGAGCCATAAGTAAATTTCTAAACCAAGGATATTTTTTGTTTGTATTTTTTTTTCTTTTTGAACAAGCTTGTCTTATATATTTACAAACCTAATGTCTGTTTATTACTGGCGGGTGATTGCAGGTGTAAATCAAAACAATCTCACCTGGTGAATTCCTATTGATATCAGTCGTTATCAAAATTAAATATTTCTATTAAAGCCAAGGCCAACAATACATATTGCAATGCAGCCAGTTTTATCAAAGTGTTGTTTGCATTGTTTTCTTTGTGACTACTTGGGCTGTACCAAGACTTCCCCTTGCACCAGCAGCACTGTTTGTTATAAAATTCACAGAAGAATGTTGCCTTTATAACTAAGTAGGTGATTAAATCAGAAATGGAAGAATACACAAATACGTGGTAAATGGAAAATGATTTGTTACTTATTAAACAAGTTAATGAAAAAGCAACTAAGATGAAAATATTTAACAAAACTGATGAAGCAGGTGATACCAAAGGCATGCATATCCCAGACATAAAAAGTATGAGTTTCATAATCCATATTGAGGGTGCAACTAGACTTTACTGTTTGAAGATTGAATACACAATTGTCACTTCCTCATCACTGGCATCTTGTTTATGGACATTTGTGGAGTTTATATATGATGGGGCTTCTTACCTAATCCAGACAAGAATGACCAAGACACCTAACAACAACAGGAACCATTTTTCACTTGGTGCCTGATAAGTCCACACTTACTGTACTTTGTTGGTATTGCAAATTCTTTACATATATGTATATTTCATACACTTTAGGTTATGTTTTCTCTATGTACATATGTTATTCTGTTTTAACAAAAAAAAAAAAAAACATTTAAATACAATTTTAATAATTAGTATGTTGGTAAGCATGCATTATTTCCCTTCAAAAAGTCTTAAAGTTATCCTTTTTCAAAATATTTTTTTATAGAAATAATAAAAGTACATTTTATTAGAAAGGGTTAATATATTTGTATGTTACTTGTCCAGGCAACTAGAGCATTGCTTGGTAAGAAGAAGTCTGGCATGTTCAGATATTCTCTATGTCTGCCAATGGAAATTTTAAAAAAAAGTTTCTACTGTTCAACTGAATACTCAAATTTTGAACTTGCCAATGATTGAGTCTTTGTCCAACTACATGTAAAACTGTTTATTGCTGTTTATGTCTCCCTACAGTATAGTATCATTTCATTGTCTTCTTTTTCAAATTAATTCAGACACATGGCTCAAATACATGTACATGTCTCATGAGGGTACACTGAGAGGATGGAGAGGAGGTTGCATTATAAGTATTAATATTGATCATGACTTCTGTTCATTTAACTGATTTCCTCCCCCCCCCCCCCCCCAACTCCAACCCCTCTGAATCTATTCCTGCTATTCACCTATCTACAGATCCATTTGTTCATGTCTTATACAACATGACAATTCTTTCCAGGCTGACCATTTGCTGTAGCTCTTGACATTTAATTTCTAGACTCCGTTACAAGTGCTTTCAGCAGATGACCCACTAAGACCAACGTATCACTCACGAAACTTTTATTTTGTTGCCAGGGTCTTGAGTCTCCATAACTGAATGTGCTGTCACCTCACCTAAGTTCTGCAGGTGTTCAATTAAAATCAAATTTAGTCGACAATCAGTTCTATAGACTAAGATATGTGGCAGTAATTGAACTTAAAATTCCTCCAGTGCAGCGTTCATAAAATCATTATCATTTTCCTTTATTTGCAAAAGAGGTGCAGATCGACAAACCCCCATCCTAGTGTACACCTTGCCGCATTTAGCAGATAAAAATAATGATACCCCTCGTAGATAAAACCTTCATAATGTTTTGGAGACTTTCATGTCATCAACTAGGACCATGTAATGACAAAAAGAACCACTGGTAAGATTCCATCTCATTTTCTTACCTTCAGCGTTTATTGAACTCCACAATTTTGTTCTGTACACCTGCATAATCATAAAGATAAAGTCTGGCTTCCAGTTACAACAGATTTTTCATTGTTGTTTAGAGTAATGTCTATGAGCAAAATTCTCCTGTAAATTCCATTTATCAATAAACTAGTCCAGCGATTATCAGAAACCACACATTTTTATCATCCGAACACATACTAGTTTGCTACGTGACAAACTTGCACTAAAAACACTAGCCTCAAAGTAGCATATTTTTACTAATGCTAGAAATATTTACTCAGGCTGAAGGAAATAGAAATATTTGATTACATCTGGCTAATTAATCACTGGTTAAGTGAAAAATCAGTTATTTGTCCAAAACGGAAAAATGCCGTCCAGTGAGTGCAAAAATGCCCTCCTCAGATCCTAGCTTTACTAACATTATTTTAAAAACAATTTGTAATTATCAAATCAATATTAATTTAATCAGCAAACTCCTGTTACTGCAAACAAGGCACTTTTGTATGAGCCTCCACATGTTTTGTTTGCCAACTCGAAGAAATGAGATGTCTAAACTAAAAAGCGCTACATTTGCTGTGTATCAACTCAGTGACAACTTTTGGACCCCATAGCGAGCCGTGTCAACACTGTAGTGTGTGCCTAGCTCATGCATACATGCTTGCCACGAGTGCACGTAGCCATGTTACAGTGGTCAGTTAATGCTGCACGACATGGGCTTAAACAAGTCTCGATACTTGAGGTGCTAACCCGGCCTGTGATAAGACAACATACTGTGGGATTAGAGAGAGGGGATGAGGCAAACATGGAGATTTTTCTCCTGGTTGTTTTAATTTTGTTTCAATGGTTGCATTATAAGAGGCAAAGTAAGAAATGTCACCACCTGTCAATCTTTCTCCACAAAAGAAAAAACTGAAAATTGCTAAAATTACATGTAGTTTCATTTTACACAACATGTCAATTGGCAAATAGGGCTCAGTTGGCCTAAACTGCAATTAGTAATTAAAACTGTACATTATCAACTGTTGTGAACTATTCTTTAATAAATAATTCTGACCTTTTATAATTTTGCTATAATAAAATTCCACCGTTGGAGTGATTCCAAAGACACCTGCATAAACTGCTTCTAGGATTAAGAGATTATCTTTGTGGATTATCATCAGGGATTATCTTGTGGTTTTTGATAGGTCTTTTAGATAAGGATTTCATTTAAATCAAATTTATTTTCCCGAATGTAAGTACCTACATACATAGCCATTGGGGTGTTGACAAAATTTTTAATTCAAAATACAGAGCCCTAATTCTGGTTAAAAAAAGGAAACTGTTACTTCATTACATGGCCTCCATGAAATAAAAGCAAAATGCAGAAGTGTTGCCAAAACAAAGGTTGCAATAATGCTAACAAAAAGCTGAAAATGTGCTTATCTTTATTTCAATGACTGAGACAAGAAAACAAATAAGCAACAGTGCAAGCCAGCAAAATACTGGCAATATCCCTTCATATTAGCAAAATAAACCACTCCAAACCCATTCAACCAGATGTCTAAAAGATAAGTAAATGTCTTTTTAATTCTTTTCCGTCCCATTTCAAGACCCCTTTGGCATTTCCATGGACAATGAAACCCATCCTATTTCCACTTACTAGATTGTTTCACAGTAAAAAAACCCCTAAAAATAAATAAATAAAATGAAATAAAAATGTGTGTGTGTGTCTGTATGTTCATACTGCATACGTGTTTGCATACATAACCAATGTAATTGAATGACATATAACATAGAAGAAGCTTTAGTCTGAAAATCAAGGTTGAGAGTTCAGTGTACCGTACAGATGGAAGTAAGTTACAAGGACATATTATATGCGAAAGACTGCTTAGTTATAGGTTAATATTCTTACCTAAATTTATGAGTGGATATGTACCTTTACTGTTACAAGGGTAGATAGAAAAAATAAATGTCAGGAAAGGGTAGTGATGAAGAAAAACCCAGCACCACACCTCCTTTAGAAAAAATAGAAATGCCTCATTGTCTAACACAATTAGACAGGAAGAGCAATCTGTATAGCTGACAAAAAGTTTATTCTGACCATTGTAACTGGAGAAACAGGTGGAAAGTGGAAACCTCAGTAAGAACAGAAGAGATTTGTTTGATGTGGTTCCCACATTACATCACCTGTCTGTGCCTCAATTGATTCATAATCTTGTGGTCCCTTCTGAGTCTAGACTAGACAGGCCAGATACTGGGACATTTTGTAGGAAGGGACTAATTATAAGATATCTCACTTATATAGTGACCAACAAGTGACACGTTGGTACTGGTTGATAGGAAGAACAGACAAGTTTTAGCTTAAAGTTAAGGATTCACTCACTTACTCTACTAATAACCTTACCACATTTGCCAAAGTGCAGTCTAGTTTGTAAAGAAGTGATGATTATATTGCAAAGTTTTGAGTTACAGAGATGGTTTATGGGAGATGGTAACTATGCATACTGTATAAGAATACCACCCCTCCGCCCAACACACACACACACACACACACACACACGCACACACGCATGAACACAAACTCACCACCTACAAAAAAAAAAAAAAAAAAGCTTTAGTGGACCGAAGAACTTCTTAATCATCATGGGCTGGAGGAGGGGGGGGGGAGGTCCATGGATGGGGTAAATTTTCTGCTAGGGTTGCTTTGATGAATAAAAGTGGTGATGAAACAACTCACTACTAGCACATGTGGATAACAACATAAATGAGGATTTGAGGTGTTGATTATTTATTGTCATCCATGAAGGAAATTGTGAAGTGGTACACACCTTTAATTTAGAAAGAAATGTGTCCATAAAACTGTTCTGAGAGAAAGTGAGATCAGCACATAGTTAACTTAAGGTGGATAGCAATTTAAAGTTATTTTATGGTTTATTAATAACTTTACTATTATCAGAAAACCACTTTAAGTCAACATATCATGCGGGCACATGGTATTCTGAAATCGTATGCTCTGTTGTACTGTGTCAGTGCGCAAGAAATTCAAACTTGTGGGAAAATATTCCATTTGTGCTTTATCTCTGTGACATGGTGTTCTGGGTGTGATATGAATCTCAATGTAGCAAGAATAGATGGGCAAACGTTTGATATTTTCTTGACGCAAACGGAGGCTAAATGTGAATCCCATGACCATGTAGCTGCCTCGCATGGTGTAAGAAAACATCCCATGTGCTAGCAGTTACACCACGTGGTGAGCATCTTTATAGAAAACAGTCATAAAATGATTAGGACCACTTTTTTAGACCTGGCAGGCGGTGCATAAGTACTACCCTGAGTTTCATGGTTGTTCATTCTCTATTTTCTGAGATGCCTAAATTAGATTGAATGAACTAGTTTACTGGTCAAAAGGTTTGTAGGCTTTGAGTTTCCAAAAGCACAGTAACAGTAACGCTACTGCATCTTCCTTGAAAGAAAAAAGTCATCTTATTTGTGACAAAATTCAACAAAATTCAACACTTAAGACTAGTTTGGTAAAGGAACAATTGGTGATACTTAAACAATATACTGTTTGGACATTCTCTCTGAAGGGATTCCAGATAATTCCTCTGTTGCAGATAGAATGTTCTAATAATGTACAATTTGATTTTAAGCAAAAGTAACATCTTAAAATTGTAGGAAGATTAATTGTGTGGAGCCAGTGTTTTGATCTGAATCCTTATGTAGGAAGAGGTGATGTTAATTTTGTATTTGAATTTCTGTTTTGACTGCCAGGTTTGAAACTCTTGAAAAAGTCTTTATTATGGACTCCTGCAGCAGGACTTTGAAAGGTTGTGTCTGCATATTATAATCAAATTATGTGAATAACATGCATTTTTTTTTGTTTTGTTTTGGGGCATTTCAAAATAATATCAGAAATATAATGATTGAGGCCCTCTTAATGCGCCTTGTAGCTATCGAAAAATGATTCCATTAAACATTAGCCTCCAAACTCAAAATCAGGCACCAAAAGCAGTCTCACATTTTTCCATGCATTGTACAAGGGTTTATAGAAACTTGAAAGCAGAGAAAGCTTAGGTCACTGTGAAATTCAGGGTAAAAAGTACAAACAAAAACCTAGAACAGCTTTGAAAATACACTAGAGAATTGCAGAGCTGGACTAAATCTGGCAGCACTTTTTCTTTACAATATTTTTCTACAAGACACAATGGTAAAAATATTGTTTGTGCTCAGATATCATGACAATTTGGCAGGCAAAAGAACCCAACAGAATTATGGATATCCAGAATAATATGTAATTAAAAATGTGTGTTTAACATAGTGATATCAAAATGGCCTATGCCATTTCAAAAAGTATTTTGTGGCAAACAGGGAATATTGATAAAATCATGGTCCACTGAATGTGGGCTGAAGATGCATGTACTTGTTGATGCTCTGCTGCTACTTGACTATCCCATAGTAAATAAGAACAAAAATGAAATAAAATTGAAATTTATTTGCAGACATAATAAATTTGCTTCAAAATACAACAGATTCAACAGGTACATATAAGACTACAAACGCCATCAAATTACAAATATTACAAATCACAAGTTTTCCAAGTCAATTTGTGGATACAATTCAATTAAGCATGATCAATAATACAAATAAGCATTAAATACCAAGCACCTTTCACTTCAACGTGCCACACTAGTCGTGATCTTTCATTTCAAGTTTGTTCTTCCAGTTGTTGGGCTTGGCATATTATATGTACATGTTTCAACTCTCTTATTCATCTAAGTAGTTTAAATTCAAACACATTTCTAACACCTGTATACCCAAACCTGCTCTGAAATGAGAACTAACTTTCTCCACAGTCACATTACAGACGGGGAAATGGGAAAGTCTCGATTGCAAGGCACCCTGCAATCTCTCCCTGCCATAAAAATATCAATTTCTAAATTTGATTCTATATAAATTGACTTATCAAAGTATACATGTTTTTGTATCCTCCTTGCTGTGCATGTACTCTAAGGTTTCATGTTTCCCATGCCCCTAGCCCAGTGTGTTACAAAACTGGAAATAACCCCTGCTTAATCTTGAATAAAAAAAACAACATCAGGCCTACACTTTGCAGTGCAACTTAACTTTTCTTATTCGGTTCTTAAAGGAAAAATTTCTAATGCCATTTTACAGAGAGTGACAGAGAAAGGGGGAAGGTTATACCACACTATGACAGTTAAAACACATGCCATTTGCATACATGCAAATTGCAATGGGCTTCAAGCAATGAATTATATCTATATGTTAAAAACTACTTGTATTCTTTAAGCTAAAAATGTTGATCAAAGTATATTTGCTGTCTTAGAGCACAGAAAGCCAATTTTAGTCCTCATTTTCTATTTTCTCCTTTTTTCATGAAAAGTGGGCCCAGATAGTAATCATTAAGTTCATCACAGCATTTTACCTGAATATCCTGTTTACGCAGCCCAGCCTGATTAATCAACCACCTTACTTTATTTTGCGTTCAATTTTTTTTTCGCTAGTAGATGTCAATCATTCCTGTAATGCTTACACCTGACACTAGGGCGCAGAACCAAGATATTGGTTTCTTGGCAAAGTATAAATAACTACCCCTTCATAAATCAAAAACTACACTTTTCAATGCTCCACCGAAATAACTATTTTTTAAATAACAAAGAGAATGACAGAAGTACTCAAAATCAATTAACTCAATTATTATTGATGCTTTCTTTCCAATTCACCAGAACCAAATTATTAATTAGTGAGCATTAGAACATCCACCATCTACTAAAAAGTCTGCCCCTATCGCAAGGTAAATATCACAATCAGAGCACTAACCTTAATGAAAGTTGGTAGCACTAACCTGTGTGATATCTATATTTGAAGTGCCCTCAGTCACTCACCTGAATTTCCTCTTGTCTGATAATATCATCAAGAAAATGTTGAGAAAACAGACAAAGATAACTCTGAAAAGGGCAGCCTGTTCAACTTCAGTGTATCCCATAATATTATTTCAAGTGTCAGCCGACATCCTGACAAGGCTGACGATTCCACATACCTTCACATATTTGAGGTACAAATTAAGTACTTGGGTGAAAGTTGACAAAACTGAAAATCCTGAAAATGTAGCTTGAAATTTCTCATCGCATTTAGACTATATGAAAAAAAAAAAATGATTAAAATGAAGACTGAAAAATTCTGAAATCGGGCATAATCCTGAAAACTTTCACCCATGTATTAGAAACTGATTACTGATTTTTCTGTTGTTTCTCTTTCATAAAATAACATTGAGAGTTTCCATGCAATCAACCTTTTCAAATTATGGAAATATCAAATTTATGCACCTTTTATTCAGTTGAGGGATAAGACGTATCTTTATTTTTGTTCTGACTCGATAAATTGATGTCTACAAAACTAAGACAAAAAACATTTGAAACTAATTCAAAATAATAAAAATCTTTAAAATGTCATAAACAATAAACCAGGTCAACTGAAACAGAAAAGAAACAGAAATAAAATAGAAAGATCAGATTACGAAGACATAAAATCCAGTGCTATGTTATTACATATGGACATGAAACCCAAGGCCATGCCAAAGATTTGCTGTAGACACTGGCTTTATTACTATTTCCTAAATTAACTTTCTTCAACAACATTTCCTGTTTACTCTGCAGATATTGACGGCACTCTGATAAGAAGGTAGATAACCAGGCTATCAAAGCGTGGGAGGACACCTGGAGCATTCAGCCTCAGTTAACCTTTCAGGAACAAATACTTAAAAGTAGAATAAGGCGCCTTTTTAAAATACTCATCTTGTCTCAGAAAATAATGGAATCGTCTTTGATCTAAGCAAGATTGTCCTCTGTAATTTTGATTTAAATTTCTTTTGTTATTTATGTATATTTTACAGACTAAAATTACAGGGGAAAAGGAGAAAAAAATAACAACAGGAAAAGTAAAAAAAATGTTAGGGACAGCCTGTCAGTTCAGACAAAGATAGAGAGTTACCACAGGTTATGCTGTGCAAAGTGCAAAGAAAAGCATGAAAACACCCTCTATTATGACATGAAAATAACTTAATTCAAAAGGGGGTCCTTTTGAACAACACCCCCCCCCCCTTGGGACATGTTACAGGGTTTTAGCAAAACCTCTGCCTATATCAGGCCTCAAATGATAATTGTGATCTCAAGCCAAGGGTTTGTACTGGCAAATGCCAAATTAAGACTAAACGTCTATTTTATTTATCAGACCTGTCTGTGGAAAGTCTGCAATTCATGGTCCTTCTGGTTATTTTATTTATTTGCTTCAATTCAGTTTCTCATTATATTTTTTTCTCTGACCATAGCTTCTATGAACAGGTACGTAATCTGAAATAAGACCACATCGTTGCACTAACATCTTTCCCAGCATCTGAGCTTTTGGCAAAGGAATTTTAGTGCATCTTATATCATAATTAGGAGTATCAATGATATTTTTTCATCTTTTTCCATTATTATGTCCTGCAATGCCATTTGTAACATCTGGTATCTCCATAGATAGTCCGGGGCAGTGTATGTCAGAGGCCACCTTTGTCTGGTGTAGAAATAGCTTCATCAGCCATGTACAAGACAAGAAAGTATTTTCATCAGGAAAAAGCCGTCAAGAGAGACCTTTCTTTACTGATAAGACTGTTACTTTTTTACCACATCCATATTCTTTTGGCATTCAGTTGTAAAGGTCTGTTGTCTTTGTATTTGCATGCACTGGGCATACATAGTCATCATCCACTGACAAATATTCAGATGTGCACACAAATTAACATCTTTTAATCATATAATTTGTGTGTGTGTGTGTGTGTGTGTTTCACAGAAATAATAAAACTTCTTTCATATTAAAGGTTATTCGAAAAACAAAATTTTCTTTAGTTTAAAGTAAATGCAGTTTCCCTTAATAGTTAACCAAAAGTATGTAAACTGGCAGATGCTTTGGTCTCCTAAATTTTACTTGAATGACATATCTGAGAAAGTGGACACCTTATTAACAAAATTCAAGGTCATTTCTACAGCGATTTTCTGTCATTTCAGTGATTTATGCCATTTAAGTTATCGAATGAAATATGAGACAGGTCTATTTGATGTTGAAGGAAAATAAAAACACTGGAAAAAACGGAAGTTCTAACTTGACTTTTGTGCTTGGGTAGTAGTGTGGGAAAAATACACACTGCTACAGCATGCAGCTGACATCCAGTTAAAAAATTTACTCTCATGTTACACAAAATTTTGATTGACGCTTTTGTAAGCTCCCTCTCCGATTTCAGGCTAACACCACATTTTTCAAAGACAAGTATCACACTTAGCTAAGTATAAAGTGTGAACCACCTAGACCACTTCATTGGTTAAAAACAAAGCCAATCAAAAGCAGCAGTTTCCAATAATTCTCTACCAAACACTCTCCTCAGTGCCAGGATGCAATCTTGAGATCTCCATTTGGATTGGCTCTTAAAGTCGGGGTAAGAGACCCAGCCTCACCCCAAATTACACCTTACAGCCGTTCTTTCCTACCTGCCAAGACTGGCCTGTCAACTTAAATCTGTGTTGTAGTTAAGTTTCATTGAGTTGACATTCCCTCCCACGAACATAGTGAAAGGGTTTTTACTTGATCCTTTTTTATCCTCTGTCCAACCTCCCCTAGGTGTGGGATTCATGTAGGTCAACAATACAGAGTAATACCAGCAATATATCTCCAAATCAATTTGCCGAAGACAAGACAATATTTCAAAATTAGAATGACATGTTACGGATCATGACAAGAATTTAATGCTTATTAAAAATATTGTAGATTATCAAATTATGAATTGGGCTTCTGTACTAATTTGTCTTTTTGTGCTGTTTTGATTGTAATGTAGAAACAAATTAATTGTAATTCCTTGAATATAAAACACAATACGAAAAGTATGTCATTCTCTTTTACATCTCGAATATTTCACGCATTGTATGAATGAATGTTTTTAAAATACAAAATACAGCTTCTCCTCCACGGCATTTCTCTTCTTGTATTATGTGTAGCATTGAAGCAAATAAGAAAAAAAACCCAAAATGTTCATTCACAATTTCATGTATTCAACTTTGAACTATAATGAGGTTATTTGTTATAATCTGACAAATTTAACAAGTCTATAGATAAGATTTTCAGACTTCACCAACTTCCTGGGTTATTAAAGCCAAAATTAATTGTAGGGGGACTTCTGGTCTGACCTATGATTTCAAGCAAAAGTCCTTTACCCCTTGAGCTTTCCCAACAGAAGTCGGCTTATCCATGAGCAAGTATCAATCAAATAAGATTAGATCTAAGACTTATTTCAGATGTCCCCCAAGGTGTAAGAAATCCCTTCCCTACACAGTATCAAATCTGCTTGACAAAATTCCCAATCAATTTTCAATTAAAACTGTTTGAGATGCCCATACTGGTGCACCAAATCCTCTCAGATGCCAAATTACAAAATCTGCTTTGATGCAGTATAACCCTAACTTCCGTTCCCGTCTGTGACATATGGACTCCCCTGTATATTGGCTGAGTCTACTCTTATATCAATAAAGGGGTCCACAGATCCTGTCACTTGAAGGCAACAATTAGCCAGCCTAGAACTCTTCTCTTCATGTTAAGTTGCACAAAACTATTGTTTTTCATCAAATCAAAGCTTTGTTCCTTTCCGCCTAATACAATATTAATACAATCATAATGTTTAAGAAGCAATTTGCACATGAAGTGATCTGTGGTTAAAATTTGTGTATTTGTTCAATGATAAGTCTGTGTGGCTTATAAGTAACATTAGCTTATAGATTTCAAATGAAATTGGGTTTTAGTGTTTGTCATTGACTAGGCTTTGAATGGCCCACTTCACCAACCAATCATACTCTGTGACATGGTACAAGTTAACGGTTGGAAATTTTCAAAAGTGTAAGCTGCTTCTTTATTAATACTTTCACCCACTCACCCCCATTCTAAACCTAGGATTGAAGATTGGGTCCTAGCCTAAACTAAAAACTTTCAAAAGGGTATTTAACAGATTTTGTATCAGTGTATGGAAACTTTCCTCCAAATATTATTGTTAAGCAGAACAAGTTAGGTCACAATATATTTAGTTTTACATCAACTTAACAACTAACCATCAAAGAGGCAATTTGTCATTGACATATTCCGTATTACACAAACGTATTCTTTTTATTTGAAACACACAGAAGAGGTTACAGATGGCGAAGAAGACTGGTTTCATACATATACAAAGCACTGGAAATTCTGATGCATTAGATTTTTGAAATGGGCTTAAAAATTCTTTGAGTATTAATTTCTCATGTAATATCTGGAGCAAATTTGGGGCATGTTTCCACACACACAAATGAACGTGACAAGTGTAATATGAAGTAGGAACGAAGTAGATCTCAAACTAATGTGCTAATCATTTTTATCACTTATAAATGAATAAATAAATAAAGTTGGAATTCTGCCATAATTTTGAAAAAAAAATCATGTCTGAGAGAGTCTATACAAGTTATACCAACTTTTCTAAAAATAAAAATAACAAAAAGCAACTAAAACAGCCTTCTTTCCATGGGTCAGTTGATAAATTACAGAATAACAAAAAATCAACAAGATCACATGTTCTATAGTATTTATTGATACAACAAAGCACTTCCCCTGGGTTTACAATTTGCCACTACAGGCTATATAGTCTTGTACAGTTCACGTATTGAATAGCACGACACAGTAAACTTAGGATTATATCTCCTTATAATACCTTTGCCAGATTTGATCTCCTACATTTTACTCTTGTCATGAAGAGCACAATAAGACCACCTGTTCCATCAAACTGCCTTCTGCAAAACAGGCAGATTTAAACCTCATTCTTTTCCATTTTCAGCTCCCTTATCAAAAGCAATATTTGTGACCAGATAACATCTTGTTTTTAGTGCTATTAAACATATTCTACCAGTAATATATCAAAACTGTTGCTGCTACTAACAACATATGTTATTTGGCAAGATTATATTATTTTTCATATTATTTAAATTATTCTTTTACCAACGTTCCACTGCCACCATCCCCCCCCCCCAAAAAAAAATAAAAATAAAAATAAAAAAAAAGAATGATATGTTATAGACCAATTTAGTGTCTGAATAAAATTCAAAATTGAAATGAAATAATAAGCTTATACTATGACAAAAGCCTACTATAAATTGTTGTTGCAATATAATACCATCATTAATTCAATAATTCAATTTATTTTCTAAAAACAATGTATTATCCAGAATATTTCAATGCAGAACCAATGACTAGAATTTTAACATAAACATTGCACTATCTCCATCTATGAAGTTTACAATTTAGTGATTGATTTTTCCTATCTGTATTTGTACGTGTTTATTTGGGATATAGCCTTCAGCAAAAGTTATACTAGTACCATTATAAAATATGAAAGAAGTTCACACAGACCCAGCACCAGGTTATTCACCACATAAATGCTCTGTACAGACAATGCAATATATTACTACATGCACTAGAGTACACGAGAAAAAAAATCTGTAATAACTGAAATTTTTAATATATTATCATAATTCTGGTAGCAACATTATCCATTTTATATTGTGATTACGTACATTAAAGAACCGTTGAGAAATATCTCCAATATGTTTTTGAAATAAGTCCTTTTTAATATTTCCACATTGCACCCATTCAGCTTAATCTTCAGAGCTCTGTAAAAGATCAATGGAAGAAATTTAGTCAAGTAAATACACATTAACATTTATTTGAACATCCACACCTCGCAAATATTGAATTATGAATGAATGGCTTCCTGTTGTCCATGCATCAAAACCATTCAATTTACATAGTAGCATTAAAACAGATGTGTATTTCATAAAATAATCATTACCAATTTATTTTTCATTAATATTTATCAATTTTAATATCTAGACAGATGAGGAGAGGCAGTGGTTGAGGTTAATCCTTTCCCTATTACAAGCCTCCAGCTAAACGTTACAAAACAAATACTGCTCCACACGACTACACTTACACCAATAAAAGCAACAGTTTTAAGCATTTTACATTCATTGCATGATATATGATATGCACTCTTTGCTCAGACCGCAAACCACAAACTTGATACAGCCTTGTTAAAAGCTGAAAAAGAAGTGTTGTTAGAACCAACTCCATTCAATGAATTATACAGACATCAAAAGTATGCAAGAATACAACACCTTCAGCACACATTACAAAGGTTCAAACAGAACAATAAAATAAAATGCAAGACAGACATTCACCGTAAGTATACCTCACCTAACAGACATTTTAAATGTGCAACAACTGTCAATCACCATCCCAAACTTCAAAATAGCATAATCGAACTATATGAATAATAAATGAAATAAATAATCAGAGAAAAACACGATTTCATTCAGGCTATGAAGTGATTCTTCTGAGATCAAATAATAACCAAGGTCATGATTGAGTGACTTGGTTCACCAGATCTGTATTACATAGGAAATGTGATTTTTTTTAAACAATTCCTTTAGTTCTTCTCTACCAGAGACCAATGCTATATATCAAGCCACTGCAAACTAACACAGAAATGATGGGTCCATCATCTTTATGCCAATGTAATTTCATATCAGTCAAATGCATTCTTTTATCTACTACCATATACTGTTGTATGAATGTCTTTTGCATACAGCACACTGTAGGCTGACAATTTCATCTAGACTGCTCAACTTGCTGATATTTATGAAAAAAGAAAAAAACATGCCATTCTTTAAATCTTGTACTTCTGCTCATAATTTGAATAAATAAAATATTGATCTATCTATTCTATAGTAAAGAGACCTTGCAAATGGAACATTAGGGCTGAATACATCACTATCAAAACTCAAGGACTGCTTAGATAATGTACACATAAATTTCATAGAATCACGTCTCACCCAGTCATGTCACAAGGTGAAAGCTGCGTTCATTAACAAGGAAACGGAAGTTGTTAAAGTTATTGAAAGACGTACCACAATTTTTCGCACTGAATTTACCACTGGCGCACCTTGCAATTGCATTCATCAATTATTCATAACCTGTGAAATATCAGAAACCACGTTCTAGTAAATGGACCAAACATCCTGGACTTTTTCTGAGATAATTTGTAAGGATAACTTTTTAATATATAAAACTGACTGAATAAGAATTCAAAAAGTTTGCATGTCAAATGAAGTACATATGCCTCTTAAAATGACATTTTCATACACTGCAAACATAACCTTATTTTCAATAATTGGCAAAAAGTAAGAAGCAGTCAATATCAACAGAATCTTGATATGAGGTGTTTTATTAATGATAACTAGCATTTTTTGTTTTATTTGTTTTTTTTTCGTTTTCTTTAAGGTAATGGTTCTTAAAAACAGATAAGACTCGCAGACTGACTGATTCTTAAAAGAAGACATAAACAAATAGATATTACCAGTGCCAAAGTGCATCTGCACTTTACAAGGGAAAAAAAACCCTCCAAAGCTATTTATATACAGATATAAGATAGAAGTGTTCTGGGCTTATCATTGCATTTTTTCTACATAGTAACTTGGTTGCCATTGTTAAAATCTCTCTCTCTCTCTCTCTCTCACACACACACACGCACACACTTGTGCACAAACACAAACTCTCACAAACTGCCCATAACAACACAATCTTAGTACGCAACAGATTATAAATATATTATGTTCACATTTACAGAATGTTGATTGTCACGACTCACAAGGATGAGAAATGGTGAAACATATCATCTACAAAATCATACAACCATTCACTTCACAACTTTCACTTTGCATTTCTTAGGTAAAGTAGCCAGCATCTATATTTGATAACTTTCGTAGAAAACAGTGAATCATGACAGTAAAAGCATGGTACATTAAATAAATGCTAATGAAGCTGTTCTATCTGGTAAGCTGAGCATACATCAAACCTGACAGGACTGCCAGATACATGTTGATAAAATCATACAGATAGATTTATCAGTGAAATATTTTAAGTTGGTTACCCAATTTCCTACCATGCTACCTGGATTGTATGTTATCAGGCCTTGATTAGGAGTTAATTAGGCACAGCACTCATATACCCGGAGAGAGAGAGAGAGAGAGAGAGAGAGAGAGAGAGAGAGAGAGAGGGGGTGAAGGAAGAAGGACAAGTGAGAACAAAAAGAGAAAGTGCGAGTTTGGGGTGGAGGATGAGAGCAATGGGAGAAAGGGGAAGGGGAAAGGAGGAAGAGAGGAGACAAAAAGAGAAAAGGGGAACAGTATGGAAGGGGATTACTTGTACATTGAATTTTCATGCCAAATGCAAGCCCATTTCAGAAGATGATACTATTTAACAACAATCATAAGCTAACAATCACTTACTAAAACTGGCTGCTATGCCACATTAAATTGAAATATTCAGGGATGTGTCCATTAGGCCTTGAGGTGGGGGATTATTAAAAATATCTCTTTGGGATAAAACAGTAATAATCATAATAATAAAAAAAGGAAGTACAAAAACCAAAAAAAAACATTATTAAGTATGAAATTTTGAAAAAATTTTTTTTAATTCACCCAAGGAAAAAATACATGGAAAAAAAAAACACAAATGACCCAAGACTGAAAATATATCAATTTCATTATTCAATCCTGCAACACACATTCTCCCCAAGACCTCTAACCACAACCATCCTCAGCGATTCCAAACATAATACAGTCCTATTTATTTTATCCTGTAACCCAACTAATCAACTTTGTTCGACCTAAACCATAGATTCCGCGCTCTACCGTTTCCCACACCTGGACCCATCCTAGCCCTGCCAATCTTTTCAAAGATAGCGCAGAGCTTTCTGCTCGAGTAAGCAATGTGGAGGCTGTCAGCTATGCGCAGCCCGAGCTATCGTCAGGGGTCAGAGGACGTCTTACACAGACAGGAAGTATGGTCGGGTTGGGGGCAGTCCCTATTGTGTTTGAGCTGTCAGACTCTCAGCTGACTGGACACGCACATCGGTGCACAGTAATAATACCATTGAGGGAACGGTTCATGAGATTTGATGAGATTTTGTGTTTGTTACAAACAAATGTCAGTGATAGAGCTCAGGTTCAGTATGTGCTGATCACAAGCAATATGCTGCAAAAACAGCACTTTCGTACTTGGAATCACTTTTATAACTTTGTGATGAAGTTGAATCAAATTCTACTTTTCCTGCATCTAATTACGATGCAGAAATAATATAAAAGCTTTTATTCCCCATTTCTTACTTTGTACACTAAAACATCTTTACTACTTAAACATTTGAATCCTGACTTTTCACAGCCATTTTCCCTTACACAAAATAGTGCATCAAAGTTTTACCCATTCAATGCAACATCAGAGACTTCCTACTACCTGTATACGTCTTACACTGTCACACAGAGTCCAGGGATAGTATTTCACAGTCTAACAATGTCATGAAATGACCCCTTGATAGATCTGAGGGCTTTTACAACTACCCAGTGAAGCATGCAACTGAAAACAAACCTCTCTAATCCCCCATCCTCTTACTTCCTGCGTGTGACCCTATGGCTCGGGAGTTTTTCCTTTGGGAAAGGTGCAGTTGTTTACCTGTTTGGCTAGAGATTGGCCATGCAAAATAAACAAAACTGAACACACCTGAGCACCATAATTGCTGGTTTGTGAATGAGAGGCCTCTGTTTAATATGACAGGTCAATGGAATGATGGGGAATGTTCAATTTGTTCCCATGTGTTATGTCAGACTTTCTTCCACTTCTTTGCTGTATCATCGGGATTGCCATCCATGAAATGTGTAGATTTTCTGTTAAACATGTTACAATTAAACAAACAACTTTTAATAAATCGTGGCTGATTAGATATCTGTCTGACAAAAACATGAAAATTCACTGATATGTGAGGAAATAGCAATCAAATGCATGATTATGTACAAGTATTTGGTTAGTGTCAATCATGTTGGAGTTTTATAATAATCTCTGTCATGGCAATTACTCATAAATTAGAAACATTTTACTTATTCTGATATATTTTCCCCCAATATTTTGAAATTAATTTCCTCACAAAAACTTTCCTTTTGACATTTAGCTAATTTATCTTAGGCTTTACTAAAAGAACACTGCTTTTAGAAATATGACTTTTTA
This sequence comes from Lingula anatina, assembly GCF_051362555.1. Taxonomy (NCBI): domain Eukaryota; kingdom Metazoa; phylum Brachiopoda; class Lingulata; order Lingulida; family Lingulidae; genus Lingula; species Lingula anatina. The sequence continues at coordinate 14,178,040 of NC_141769.1, forward strand.
AATATTTGGGAGGAATAAGGGTCCTAAATTTGGAACATTTTGTCAAAGACAAAGGGTTGTGAAACCAAAGTAAAACAGAGTTCACCTAACACTAGCTGAACACACAGAGTAAGAAATTGTAGATGACAGAAATGTGAAATACTTCACACCACTCAATGAAAAATCTTCTCATTTTTCTTTTAGTCACAACTTCTAACATAAATCTCAAAATGACAAGAGGCATTCAAAGCATAAGAAGTGTTCAGTGAGAGGCATTTCTGGAATACAAAGTACTTGCATACAGAAATACATGAGAAGCATTCTAATCTAATGGAAGACTGGAAATCCAGCTGAAGGTTAAACCCAATAACCACTGCACTTTGATAAAATGATATCAAGCACAAATTAGCCTAGTTACAGACACACTATGTGGCGACTGATTCATATCACAGAAATATTTTGACAGCTTGAGAACTCATATGAGTTGGAATGAGGAAGGAGCCAATGAGCCATTACCATATTTCAGTCACCATGCCATGGCAAGCGCAACCATGATGGTTTCAGTGGCGTTTGGCACAATCATCTGACACAACCGCATCTCATCTAACACATTTACCAGCACATTTATCTGTTTTCAAATTGCACCAAGGATACAGAAAGATTAACAGTGGAAAAAGGTTTTAACTACTCTATTTATAAGGCCATGACAAAAAAATGTAGCAGTTTTATTATTTCATTTTTATACAAAGAGAAAATGTTATATTCTATGCATCAAAAAGCTGGTACATCCAAACACATGTATCAAGCAATGTGTGACCACAAACACATTCTGCAAAAGCTGTTATTTCATTGTTACAAGCATGCATTATATATCCTATATGGCATTGCTGGTATTGACAGCAGAACAGACATAGGGAAACTTCTGGAGATACCAAAGGTCTGGAAGACCTGCACTACAAGTAGAAATCTACAGGTTTGTCAATTCTGTGATGGTCTGAACTAAGTACTTCCAGTAGTCTATGTTAACATGTAATTTATTATTATTATTATTATTATTATTATTATTATTATTATTATTATTATTATTATTATGTATTTTCACATAGACCTTGCCAGTCCAGTCAAATTTTAAGTGATTGTGACCTGTCAGGCAGGTAGTTTCCCCATGAATGCAACAGAAATGGGCATTTGTTAATATATGTGACCACAACCTAACTTATGACAGACGTTTCTGCTTGGTACATGTCAGCATATATAACATATGTCAATTGCTTGATGATATGTTACACTTTGATCCATGATAATAAAAGTGAATAACAAGTTATTTGGCTAAACAGAAAATGTATAAATAAAAAATAAACTTGAGATAAATGTTAGAGTGATTCTAAGGCTGTGCAACATGAATAACCACAGACATAAAAATACTTACTTCAGCTGGGGAAAAAAGTAAATAAGAAAATACCTGTAACTATTTAACACAGCATTTATAAACATTATGCAACTGATAGGGCAATGCTTACCTCACATGTAAAACATGAACTTGCTGCGAGACTGAGATGACAGTCTCTGCCACTTGTATTTCACACTCACATATCTCACACAGCCATGGAAAAATATCAGGAATCCTAAAATAAATCACAATTTGATGTTAGAATTGAGGATACCTTCACAAATTATGATAAAAAGTGTTGCCCCTCTTCATCAAACAGGCTAATACAGTCAGCAATGTTAACACTGGCCCCACGCTAAATGCCAATATAGAATTGAAGGCCAAGCTGTAAAATATTTGAAATTTCTTCAGTTTCTGGACACCTTTTCTACTTTTAAGTCTATTTAGACCAGTAAAGATTTTAGCAGAGATTGTTAGTCATCTTGTGCTTGAGATACTTAAACACAATTTTCAGGAGGGCACCAAAAATAATCGATGCAAAACCTCTCTGTGCCTCCCCCAAAAAAAGGGCACGCAAAACAAGAAAACATTAAACATTTTATAAATGATATTGACAATAAGATTTTTTTTTGTAGAAGTAAATTACTCACCTAAAAACATAAGCAACCACCAGAGCCAAGAGTCAGCATCTGCATATCCAGAACCACTGATCCAGTGACTATGCTACAAAGGAACATTCACCCATGTTAGAGTTATTATCAAACATATCTGAATAAAACTTAAGGACATTAAAAAAAAATACATATTGTAACGATTTTACATAGCCTTAAAATTCATGGTAAAATTGCCGCAGTAAGCTTTAGCCTTTTGTTTACATTCTTGTGTGTGTTGAACTTTGAACCTTAAGTTGGAATGGCTTGTAAGTGGTATCAGTTTACGAAAGAGGGGATTGTGGTGTCCAGTAGAGGGGTTGGCGGTCAACCATTCAAGGCCGTCCACTTTTACTCTGGCTGCCAGTCAAAGTAGCAGTGAACCATTCAAGGCCGTCCACTTTTGAAATGTATAAATACAGCTGCTCTTCGCAGTGTCGTTCAGTTAGAGTTCAGTTAGAGTTACTGTAGAGTATAGTGGCAGTACTCAGTGAGAGTATAGTGTCAGACTTAGTTTCACAACTTAGTTTGAGTCAGTTTCACAATATAGTTCCAGTTAGTTTATTGTAGCTGAGTTGCAGTTGTTTAAATTAGAAGTACAGCAGTACAGCAAGAATAGAGACAGTGTTTAGTAAAAGATACAGAAACATGTACATTTGTGTTGAGAGTTATTCGTAGAAATAAAGTTTACAAAACAGAGACCTTGTTTTGTTGGTGGCAGCGAAGTAAGAGAACCGTACACTGGTGGCAGAAAAGCGAAGACCTTTACACTGGTGGCAAGCGCTGGGATACAGACTTTAACACGCCAAGAGAAAAGCTCAAGAAATCAAGAAATTCAAAATGCCTCCTAAAAAGGACAACAGATCTGACCAGGAGGAAGTGAGAAACCTGGAGGAACAGATTGAAGAAGCCTGCAGAGCTCTTGAAGCTGAAAAAGAAAATTCTACTCACAGAATTCAAGTTGCTGTAGAAGAAGCAGAGGCAGAGAAAGAAAGATTAATTAGAAAAGCAAAAGAAAATGCTGACATCTTAGAGGCACGTGCTGAGGCTGCAGAACAGAGAGTCAGAGCCCTAGAGCGACAGAAAGAGACAGAAATAGAACACAGAGCCCAGAATGAACGCATATCAGAAACAATAACCCCTACACTTACCCCATTTCACAGAATTAACGGCCGTAGTAACTTTGAAATACCTTTGCCCAGACAGACTCTCTTTAGTGGAAAAGAATCCTGGGAGGGTTTCATTGAGCCATTCAAAGCACTAAGCCAGACTTGTGAATGGAGTGAGTCTGAGAAACTGTTTAGATTATGTAACAGTCTGCGTGGTGAGGCTGCTGATTTCGCCTTTGTGCAGTTGTCAGCAGAAGTGGTAAATTCCTACCCTCTGCTACAGAGGGCGTTGCAAAACCGATTTCAAGAAAAGCGCACTACAAGCTCCTATCTGTCAGAGCTAGAAAATAGAAAGCTTAGTTCAAGAGAGAAACTGCCAGAGTACATATCCGATATTAGAAAGTTAGTGTTAAAAGGTTACCCGACGGCTGACTGCACCACACGTGAGGCCATTGCATTGCGCCACTTCATAAAAGGGTTGCCAGACCATCAAGCCGCCGTGGCAGTGGGCATGAAAACGCCCAAAAATCTAGACGAAGCAAGGGAGGCCCTTGAAATGTATAACAGTCTAAGAGAAGAGGCAGTGAAAAGACCAAGTGTTAGGGCAGCAAATCCTGAGGCTGTTGTAACAGAAAGTCAGCTACACCAGCTTGAAAAGAAGTTTGACCAGAAGTTAGATGAAATTAAAGACTTGATAATGAAAGAGAAAGAAAAAGACAAGAAAAGTCCTCCACCACCCAAGTCAGAAAATTGGAAAAACAACGTAGAGTGTTTCAAGTGCCATAGATATGGGCATCTGGCAAGAGAATGCAAGGCACCTGTGAAAGAGGCTCAGCATGTAAACAACCAGGGAAACTGAGAAGGGGCATTCCAGCCGGCCAGAATGAACCCCTAAAAACACCTGTTGACCGTGACATTGAAACCGTCAGTTGTAGAAATGCTAGTGTTTCTTGGCCAGTGAAGATTCAGGGCCAAGAAGTGAACTTTATTGTAGACACTGGTGCGTCAAAAACAATTATATCTACCCACAGTTATGAACAAATTCCCCATGATTTTAGACCTGAACTGAAAAAGACTCATAGAAAATTGCAGTTGCAGGTTGCAGACAGTAGAAACATTGAAATTGAAGGCCATGTAGAAATAAAATTTCAGTCTGGTGAAGAAGTGTTTATTTGGGACATGCTTGTAGCAAAAATAAAGGATGATGGTTTGTTAGGAATGGACTTCCTGTGCCATCATGATTTTTCACTGGGTGTGAACGGACTGAAACTTAATGGGAAGAGAGTGCCCTGTTTGGTTGAGAGGGAACCAAAGCATGCCTTTAGAGTGACAGTGACTAATGACGTTATTATTCCTGCAAACAGTGAGTTGGTCATAGAAGGGACAGTTGATTCTAGCAAAATAAAATCAGGATTTGGACTGGTAGAGGCAATTCCAGAGAAGTCGAGTGATTTTCTGATCGGACATGTGCTAGTTGATCCTTTCACAAGAGACAATAAAATACCTGTGAGACTCCTTAACCCTTCTAATGAAGACATTTCACTTTTGAAAGACACCTGCGTTGCTCATTTACATGAAGTAGACCATGTGATTGGTGATAAACTTGAAGATAGCCTTTCTGTGCCCACCTTACGAGCAGACTTAACCCCTGGTAAACAAAAGTCAGACTTAACCCTTCATAGCCCAGAATTGCCTGAGTACCTGGCTGACCTCTATAAACAGTCAGGTGAGAATTTGACTGACTTTGAAAGATGTGAATTAAAGAAACTCCTGCAGAAGCACAGTGATGTTTTTGCCAAGTCTTCCAGTGACATGGGTCACACATCTGTCGTAAAGCATAAGATTGTCACTGGTGATGCAAGACCCATAAAACAGCAGCCCAGAAGACCCCCTAGAGCGTTTGCTGGGGAAGAAGAGAAAATAATTCAGGAACAGCTCCAAAATGGTGTTATTAGAGAGTCCACCTCACCTTGGTCATCTCCACTAGTTTATGTCAAGAAAAAGGATGGAACAACAAGACCCTGTGTTGACTATAGACGCTTAAATGATGTAACAGTGAAAGATGCTTACCCTCTTCCTCGAATAAATGACTGTTTAGACTCTCTTGGTGGCTCAATTTTCTTTTCAATAGCTGATTGCCAGAGCGGGTATTATCAAATCGAGGTAGCAGAAGAAGATAAGCCAAAGACTGCATTTGTGACCAGAAATGGTTTATATGAATATAATGTTATGCCTTTTGGTCTTTCTAATTCTCCTTCAACCTTCGAACGGTGTATGGAACTGATTTTACGTGGTTTGCAGTGGCAGACAGTGTTGATTTACCTTGATGACATCATCGTGTTTGGTAAATCGTTTGAAGAACACTATAAGAGACTTGACGAGGTTTTTAATCGTCTTGGGAAAGCAGGACTAAAACTGAAACCAAGCAAATGCAGGTTGTTCCAGACTGAAGTTCAGTTTTTGGGACATGTAGTGACACAAGATGGCGTTAAACCAGATCCTGAGAAGGTAGAGTGTATAAAGAAATGGCCAGTTCCCAGGAATCTGACTGACGTACGTAGTTTTCTAGGACTGTGCTCATATTATCGTAGATTTATAAAAGGATTTTCAACAAGAGCTGCTCCAATTAATCACCTGCTCCAGGCCGGCCAGGCGTTTACTTGGATGGACTCTTGTCAGACAGCATTTGAGGACCTCAAAAGTGCCCTTACAGGTAATGAGGTAATGGCGTATCCGAGAGACAAAGGGCTGTATATTCTCGACACTGATGCTTCAGCCACGGGCATTGGTGCCGTTTTATCTCAGTTACAGTGGTGTGAGAAGACCCAGAAAGAAATAGAGAAACCAGTCGCGTATGCAAGTAAGTCATTGACGAAAACTCAACGCCGTTACTGCGTGACTAGAAAAGAACTGCTTGCCGTTGTTACCTTTGTTCAACAATTCAGACACCATTTATTGGGTAGACAGTTTTTGGTACGAAGCGATCACAGTGCCCTCCGATGGGTTATGTCCTTTAAGGAGCCCAATGATCAGATGGCCAGATGGCTGGAAGTGCTATCACAGTATGATTTTAAAATAGAACACCGAGCAGGGGCCAGGCACGGTAACGCAGATGCAATATCGAGATTTCCATGCGACCCAGATGAGTGTCCATGCTATGATGGAGAGTCCATTTTAAGCAATTTGCCATGCGAGGGTTGCGTACAGTGTAAGAAGAAACATGAACAATGGTCCAGATATCTGGAAGAAGAAGTCGTCCCTTTAGTAACCAGACGAGTGACAGAAAACCGAAAGAAAGAACTAAAATCAGACAACGGAGTCTGTGGCAGTGGTCAAGCATTGGGAAACCGAGGAAAATGTCCAGTAAAACGTGTGTATACAGCAGCTTGTTCAGTTTTATTGACAGGCCTTTACATCCTACTGACATTGTTCTTTGCAATCCTGAGCTGGGTGACCATGAAATTCAGGTGTATCTTTAAGGAAGTTAGAGCACTTTCTCTTCGAAGGATGAGAGTTTCCAAGAAAAAGGAAGTGCTGCCTAGAGAAAACTTGACATTCAAGGATCAAGATTTTTCTCATGGTGATGAAGATACAGATCTCAGTGAATCTGAGAGTGACAGAGATAGACTTCCAGCCGAGTGGCTGGGCAGTTACACTGTGAATGAATTGTTTAATTTGCAGCGTGAAGACCCCGAGTTGAAGACTGTGCTGTACTGGAAGGAACAGTCATCACAGAGACCAGAAAGAGATAAAGTGGCCGCAGAAAGTCCTGCAGTGCGACAGTTATGGTTGCTTTGGGACCAACTCGTGCTGCAGGAGGGCATTTTATATAAAAGATGGGAAACTTTAGATAAGACAGGTTCCTTTTTACAGATATTGGTTCCGAGAGAGATGAGGAACGAGGTGATGAATGGCGTGCATGACAAAGTCACGTCAGGTCACCTTGGCGTCAAGAAAACAGTGAGCAAGTTGAAAAGACACTTCTACTGGTACAAGATGAAAGAAAGTGTAAGAGATTACATAAGAAGATGTGCTATTTGTGGTGGGAGAAAAAGGCCACGGTCAAGACCCAAGGCTCCTTTGCTAAGATATGCTGTAGGCGCTCCCATGGACAGAGTGGCAACAGACATCTTAGGACCTTTTCCAGTCAGTGAAAGAGGCAATAAATATATTCTTTTAGCAATGGACCAGTTTTCCAAATGGGTGGAGTGCTCTGCCATCCCTGACATATCAGCTAAAACTGTAGCACACAAGCTAGTGACAGAGTTTTTCTCTAGATTTGGCCTACCCCTTGATCTCCATTCAGACCAAGGTAGCAACTATGAGTCACAGTTATTCAAACAAGTATGTCAACTATTAGAAATAAATAAAACCCGAACATCCAGCTATCATCCCTCAGGAAATGGAATGGTGGAGAGATTCAATATTGTGTTATGTGACATGATATCAGCTTACGTGTCAGAAGACCAACGGGATTGGGACATTCATTTGCCTTTATTGACTGCAGCATACAGGTGCTGTAAACATGAAAGCACTGGTTATTCCCCTAATTTGCTTATGTTGGGCAGAGAAGTTCACACAGCTACAGAACTGATCTTTGGAAAACCACCAGAAGACCGATCTGTGACGTCTCCTTCAGAGTATGTCAAAATGTTGCAAGAGAAAATGACTAGAATTCATGAAATAGTGAGATTGCATTTGAAAAAGGACTTTCAAAGGCAGAAAAGAGACCATGACACCCGTATTTCGCAAAATAACTATAAAGTTGGTGACTTGGTGTACTTACTAGATAGCACTAGAACAGTGGGACTGAGCCCAAAGCTGAAACGTGATAAATGGCAAGGACCTTTTGTTGTTGTCAAAAAGCACAGTGATTTGTTGTTTGCAGTGAAAGGCAAGCCTAAGTGTAAAATGAAGATCGTGCACCATGACCGTCTTAAGCCATTTTTAAGTGACCAAGTTCCAGATTGGGTGTCCAGTTTGCAGAAATGTTTACATAAAGGTAATTATGTAGAAGGCAGTCCACTGAAACGTGAAGGAAGTGCCATCAAACACAGAATGAAGCAGAGTGGCCAATCTAAACAAGTGCAAGTACCCAAGAACCAACCTGACAGTAATTTGAGAAATGAGGGAAGACCGCAAAGGAAAAGAAGACCTCCCAAGAGATTTGCTGATTGACTGTGACAATGACCTTTTAAAGTGACCATTATTATTAATCAGACAATGAACTTTAAAGTGAACATTATTAATAATCAGACAGTGAACTTTGAAGAGAACACTATTATGAATCAGACTATGAACTTAAAATGATTATCATTGTTGAACTTTAGAGTAATTTTATTAATCAAAGTGACACTGAACTATTGAATGAACTTTATGAACTGACTGAATTTTTAACTGCTTAAATGTTTCAGAATATTTTTAGTTTTAACTGATTTAGTAGTTGGGCAGATCCCCGGTGGGATCAGACCTAGGGGGGGAGAGTGTAACGATTTTACATAGCCTTAAAATTCATGGTAAAATTGCCGCAGTAAGCTTTAGCCTTTTGTTTACATTCTTGTGTGTGTTGAACTTTGAACCTTAAGTTGGAATGGCTTGTAAGTGGTATCAGTTTACGAAAGAGGGGATTGTGGTGTCCAGTAGAGGGGTTGGCGGTCAACCATTCAAGGCCGTCCACTTTTACTCTGGCTGCCAGTCAAAGTAGCAGTGAACCATTCAAGGCCGTCCACTTTTGAAATGTATAAATACAGCTGCTCTTCGCAGTGTCGTTCAGTTAGAGTTCAGTTAGAGTTACTGTAGAGTATAGTGGCAGTACTCAGTGAGAGTATAGTGTCAGACTTAGTTTCACAACTTAGTTTGAGTCAGTTTCACAATATAGTTCCAGTTAGTTTATTGTAGCTGAGTTGCAGTTGTTTAAATTAGAAGTACAGCAGTACAGCAAGAATAGAGACAGTGTTTAGTAAAAGATACAGAAACATGTACATTTGTGTTGAGAGTTATTCGTAGAAATAAAGTTTACAAAACAGAGACCTTGTTTTGTTGGTGGCAGCGAAGTAAGAGAACCGTACACTGGTGGCAGAAAAGCGAAGACCTTTACAATATCACTTGGCTAAACTTCATTAAAGATTAAAAAGGAAAATTATTGGAAAAATATACTGTTGAAATTACTCTCACATCCAATGCACATGACTGGAACCTACAAGGAAAAGGGCAGAGGGGTAAGCCATATAACACATGGTGCCATGACATAAAGGCAGATACCAAGAAACTAGGCAGCTTGGAGACAGCTTGAGATGATATTGGACATATGAAGGGAACTTGAAGGTCACCCATGCCCCACAAGAGGTAATAAGCATATTGGATCCAAAGATGTCAACTATACTCACAAGCCATTTGATCAATGTTGTTTCAGATACCCCTCAAAACAGAACCGATTTGACAGATAGTCTTCTGACTGAAGTCGGACAACGGACGGGGAAGGGGAATATTCAAAGTCATACAGCTTAGTTTCCATTCAGTTATTTACTAGTCAACCAAACTGTTTGTCTAGTAGTCACACTCATATCCATAACAGCTTTAAGTGTCAAAGCCAAACTCCATTTGATTTTTTGCTTAATAGTGTAATATCATTTGAGCACTATTTCTTACCTGGACAATGGCCACCCACTTGACCATAGAGAGTCCAAAGCCAGCAAAGGCTCCAAATCTACCAGCTATAGTGGTGGATGCACACATGGCAAACAACAGGCCAAACCAGTTGAACAGGAATGCAACTGAAGCAATACAAGATATAACTGACTAGACAGACAAAATACTGACATTTGCCAAATATTAATTTGTCAATATGAAAGTTATAATTTGAGTTTACTATCATTTTGATAACTTACAGTCATGGTTTGTTCATATTATGATTCCTTATAATCTAAAATGTGTCCTGATTTTGGATTCAAGAAGAGGGAAACAAGTTTATTCCCACGATACAATATTCTCATTTTTAAGCTTATTACGAAGCTTATTTTCATATATCTCAATCACAGAAAAATCGGTGTTCACTTATCTGTTAATGAATTAATTTATGCATTCTTACTCTTTCTAGCCCCAAGTATCTACTATAAGATTCTTTCACTTATATTGTACTTTGTTAGAGGCAACCTACTTAAAAATGTGCACATGAATATCCCATCTGTCCCAAGGGTCAGTTCATCAAACTGTTCACTTGAAACTTGCTGCAAACAGATGATAAAATATTATAAATATTCAAACATTCTTCACTTGGTTAAACCATCTTTTGAAAAGTCAGTCTAATATGATAATGTTACAGCTATAACTACATCTCCTTAACAGGAAACTAGATCAGACACATTCACATTTTAATTCAAATATCATTAGAAGAAACAGTAATTCAATCAATAGGTAAGTATCAATATGCAGTATCAATCCTCTTTAAATATTTTAAAGTGTTGTGGTACAAATAAGAAACTAAGTAGAAATGGATTGATTTTTTTTTACAAATAATTTTATCAAAATTCTCTCACATCAAAGTAAGAATTGCTTTCTTCATCATGTTTCATTTGTTGCTTCGATATCTCTGCTTCTTCATAACTTGGCAGTTTAGTGGCCACATCATATGGTGGTGGGATAAAATCAGACTCCTTGTACGCTGAAAGGAAAAGTCCCATCATTTTAGCTATATGAAAACTGTTATGTCATCACCCCAATGCATTTTTGAAGTGACAGGATTATCTCATAACATGACCATGTTTATATCTGCATTATCTAAGTGGATAAGGAAATAGATCCTTAAATATCAATCCACTTTAAACTGAAAATGTCACTATCTTAAACCTGTGTTTGCCATCTTAGGTTCAAATCTGATTATTATCTGAATGGACTAAAATAAAAACTTTTTTTACTATTCTAGTCCAACAAATCTACAACTGATTTAAAAAGTGCTTATTCAGCTTTTAGACTCACCTGGTGGTGGGGTTGTGTGAACTTCACTGTGTTCCATAACTGAGGGTTGTGGAACAGGCGCTACCACCATGGCCAAAGGGACTGCCTGGGCTGGTACGGAAGACTCCTCCTCCTCTTGGAGCTATAATATACAGGGGCGTAACCAGACCATTTAAAATTGTACGCACAAATTTTGAAAATTCCCAGGTACGATTATATTCCGTGAAAAATACACTGAATTTAAGGAGAGTAATATCATGGTTGGCTCAAAAAATTGTACGCACAGTGCATTCATGCGTATGCCTGGTTACGCCCCTGATATACACACACCAAGCACATATATTCACTTAGTGGCACAACACAAAAAAAAGCATAATTTTACTTATGATATTATGGAAGGTTTGTAATTATATTCGCTTGTGATAAAAGATGCTTTCCATCAAATGACACTGTAACAATATATTCATATTTCTTAATTGATATACACCTTCACAAATAAGGCACAATCATGAGCATAGACTACTATCTACACAGTTTCACAAATAAATATGACTAAAAAGTTAAATGAAATTAAAAGACGTGGCAAAATATCATAATACCACCTATTACATATAAAAACAATAACCAAGAATTATTTTCTAATTACCAAAAATAATAAATCCGTTGATAAACGAACCATACACACAATAACGCTACATTCATTATCAAGCCATTCATGGTCAATTTTCTAGCATCATTTATGATCTATCATATGTAAACATGATGAGAAGGGAGAATATAATTTGGTCATGATAATCCAGATTGTATTTGGATGAGCGAAGTCAAAATATTTCAATCACACAATCAAGAAGATGATAGTATTATCAAAGCTCACTTACGACTTGATATCTAGCACCACTTTCCATTCTCCATGCACTGTTTATCTTTTTTAGGTGCGAGGTTTTCCCTGTAACTTTCGGCCGTAAAATATAAACTGTCACGGACAAAGAGAAAAGCAAACGGGAGTCTCTGATTGGACATTATATTAATTTATCTTTTAATAAAATTTATTTCTACATTTTATTAACTTTGGGCATATTTTTTCAGTATAAGTCATTTTCCGAAGATGGATAAGTCTGTTCACTTTTTTCTTCCAGAGATAAAACCAGTTTCACAACATTTCGTGCGGGATGACAAAATTGCTTGATTTCCGGTTGAACAGCAGACGGCAAGGTTGACCTGCCTGGCAATAATTTGCGAATAAAACACTTTTGTAAGTGCTTAGATATTTGAATAAATACAGACTGTTGCATTTCATTTGCGTGGATTCAACTGGTATGTTTTTTTTGTGTGTATGTTATGATAGGATAAAAGAAAAATGTAGGTTTCCCTTGGGTTGTACAGTAGTGTTTCATAATAAAATGTCAACTAGTTTCATAATTCCATTCTTGGCTGTTACGTTGATCTGTAAATTAATCTAAAAACCACTTAAAAAGACTGAAGGGTACCACCCTAGTGAGTGTAATGCCACAAATAACGACCAATATCGGTTTAGTATTTTAAAACGAATTTTAAGCCGACATTTATACGCATGCCATACCAGTACTAGTAGTTTAAAAAATGCACACCTACAGTTTGTGTCTCTTTAGTTAATGTACAGACTGTTGACTTGTTCAGAGCAGCAGTACTCAGTGTCTAATACCCACAAACATTCTCTTTCCCGTCACGTCAGTGCCAAGCAGGTCCTGCAACCATAACTTTTTCAGATTCAGTTGTTTTTTTACTCATTTCCAGGTAAAATTTAATTTTCATTTCTGATGATGAAAAGTTTAATAAGACTAATGACATGGCCACATCAACAGAAACTATTATCCAGGACACTCGGCTTGCAGAAGACAGCATCTTGTCGCCATTGTTCACAACAGCAGACCATTGAAGCTAGGCATTTGAAGCAGAATCCTCTCACCTTCACAGAAGACAAGTTTAATGGTGTCACTGTGGACTTGGCACAGATTCCTGTTGAAAAGTCTGAATATGATTTCCAAAATATTCTTGAAGGTATTAGTGACTGAAAAAGTGTCTTATTATCTTGATCATATTTTACTAAGTTTATAATTTTTAAAAATTGAACAGAAGATTCAACTTTTTGTAATAGCTTACTTTAGTTGTATGTTGCAATTTTCTCTGCAGCATGAAATAAAAGTGGGGCGTGATTTGTAACTGTTAAGATTTATATATGTTCCAGATGCACTGTTAGAATGGAAAAGCTTAGGCAAAAGAGCTGTGTGGTTGAAGGTACCCATCCAGCAAGGCAGGTTTATTCCAGTGGCTGCCAGGAAGGGCTTCACCTTCCACCATGCAGAGGGTGACAGTGCCATGTTAACTCTGTGGATGGATAACACTACAGAATCAAGACTGCCAAGATACGCCACACATCAAGTTGGGGTAGCAGGTACAGGTTAAGCTTAAGATCATTTCATCTGACTTAAGAAAATATGGAATTTATTTATGGTTGATTTAGTTAACATTTATTATTTTTCTTGTATTTAAATAAATGAAAATAGATAAAACCTCACAGTAAAAAACAGAGGCCCAACATGATAGTTTTTAAGAGAAAAGTAAACCCATTAAATATTTGTTATTCATGAGAGTAGCACCAGAAAACATGAAAGTTCATTGTTAAAGATCATAAGTGTGTGAGGAGTTCAGAAGAACTGACACAGACAGCATTTGAAAAAAATATAGTCTGTGCTTCAATGTGAAAACTGATTACCATTTTATATTTGGGTGAATGAATGTACTGGGTGGATGATTAAATAGCACTATCAACATGCAAATTAAAATATGTTTTTAAAGTACATGTAGGTGCTGCAATTTGGAAATTTGGCACTTTTCAGATGTGTGTTTTATTTGCCAGATGTTTTATTACAATTACATGCCCTATGCAGACTGAAACATTGAAAATAAAATTTGCTATGTAGACAGCAGAAAAAATAGTTCTTTGACCAAAGCTTAATTAAATTTACAACAAAATATAGTATTATATCATTATCTTTAGCTGCACTGAGTAGCCTATACTCTGTACCCATATAAGTAATATGGGTATATTGCAGTTAAAAATTGATACATTTATGTTTAATTTTCTTTGCATAGCTTCTTTTATAGCAGTATTTCTAAACTTTTTGTCTCAGGGTTTGTTTTGAATGAGAAAACAGGAGAAGTTGTGGTTGTAATGGACAAGCACAGAAAAGTGAGTCAATTTACAAAGATTCATAACATTTTGAATCTAAGACCCCATTCCCATAGACACTTTCAGTCTTCATGGATCTACTCAACTCTGTGGGGACACTCACAGAGTGCAGTCAGCTTAACTGAATGACACACCGCCTCTTGTTTCAAACATACTCGTATAATCACCAGCTTTTCTGTATTCTATTTAATGCCTGGAGGAGGTGTATCATTCAGTTGAGCTGATTGCAGTCAGCAAGAGTCCCTGCAGAGTTGGGCTGATCCACATAGACCTATCTGTGGGAATGGGGCCTAAAACTAAGACAAAATTTGCCAGAACAATACACATAACTATGTGGTCCCTTTAAGAAAAAACCTTTTGTTTGTTTGTTTTTTTGGGAGAGGGGTATTATTCTGATCTTGCTTGATACATTTTAAACTGGACTAACAAAACCAGAAATGTACTTTTTAAATCCGTTTTCTGACTCTCTGTTGCTGAACATGGACTTGTTTAGAATTCTTTGTTGAGGTCCCTACATAATCTGATCATCTGGATACTTCACTTGAATTTAGTTTATTACTGGGTTTGGAGGCAAACAAACCTTAAGAAACTGCTGTAAGCCTGACTGTAGTATAACATTGTTATCTCTGACTTTCAGCGTCCCTTGTGGAAGTTCCCTGGTGGATTATCAGACTTAGGGGAAGATATAGGTAAGACTTTTAATTGATGAATATTACAGTATAAAAGTATCTTAGAAAAATACTGTCACATTGAATTCTTTTTTATCAAATAATACATACAAGCTTATTTTGTATAAAAAATGATGACATAAAAGCACAGTGTATATTATGCTTACTCTTGTTCATATGATTTATTTAAAACATAGATCAAAGAGAAACCATTCATAAATACTTTGTTATAAATAATCCCCTGGTACAGTAGGTATCTACTTATTTGTACAAATGATAACTACCCACTTCTTGAAAATCTGGTCACCAAATAATAACATATGGAAATTGACTGACTGTTAAATATATATATAAATAAATTGGCCCTGCAAATGAAAATAATAAAAAGCGGGTGTTAAAAACCCTTATTAAATACCCACTTCAAAATAAAAAGGAATACTACTAGTACTTATACATAGTGATCTAGAGTTATGAACTGTTACCTTGTGAGAGGTCTTACATATATGTAAGTTGGTTAACAAGTGCAATACAAATATGCAGTAGAACACCTTGTTAATAGTAGTATAGAGGTATGTGTAGGTTTTTTAAGTAAATACATGAAAATCAGTGCTGTACAAATATTTTAAGTTAATAATCTTGGTCTTGTACTACCAACATAATTGTAGAGTCAAATTCAGCTTGATGCACAATTCAACTTCTGCACAATATTGTTCCTATCTTGATAGGTCATAACTTCAATAACTCACTCTACATTTGAAACAAATAGATTTATCTTTAAAAATTCATAGTATAGGATGGTAGATTTTAAAACATATTCAACAATTACTGTGAGAATAAGTCTAATTGTAGGAAATGCCAAACATATGGTACTAGTGCCAAGCTAATACATGTATCTTTATATGGCCTGAATGAGTACTTGTTACATCGGTTACAGCCCAGCTACATGTATGTACAATGCTACATGACAGTAAAAAAAAAACATATTAGGAGGTAAAAAGGATTTTAAATTATTTTAATAAATATTAAAACTATTTACACATATATTACTCATTGACAACTTCAAAACCTGAAGCCATAAAGAAGTGTTGTTAATAATTTTAACTATATGTACAAAGTTTGTGTCCTCTGTGGCAAAATTGGCATTCAGGTTTTTATTTTGCCCACAACTAAGATAGTCACGGAATAATGTCGTAAGTTTCAGCTTCCCAGTTTTCTTCAGTGTCACTGTTAATAGCACTATTATCTTCTTCATAATTGGCATCTGTATCGTTATCATCATTATCATCATCATTAGACCCATCCGTGTTACTCTCTTTCTTTACACTTGATTGTCCATTATTTTTGTTGCTGTGATGCAAATCTTCAATCAGCCAAACAAGGTTTTCAACCAAAGCCATCACTTGGCCTTGATTAATTATTATTTTATACAAATCCCTCTTGTCTATGAGCATAAAGTTTAAGGATAGAAACTCAGTACAAGACCTCAGCAGTGTTTGCATGTTGTATCTATGGCCCAAGATGAACCTTTCGCTTATGTTCTCTTTTGTGATGGTCTCACAAAGGGAGGCCTCACAGATGTCTCTAAGTGTGCCTCCAGGACTCTCGGACCATTCTGAGACAGCTCCTGGGAAATCTTTGTCATTTGGCTTGTCTCTGGGGGACTTCTTGTGCACTTGGTTAGCTGTGAAGTCTTGCATTGGGGGATAGTCATCTGGATGCTTCACACTTACTAAGATGTCTATCAAAGGCTCCATGTTAAATTCATAATCATCTTCTGAAGACTCCATTTTTTCTGAATGGTCTTCCAAAGACTCCATTTGAGTGAATGATTGGTTCTTTTCCTGAAATGGTTTTAAATATATAATATCAGTTACAGTGTAAGGAAAAAATTACCGACTATATCTTGAATGTGAAGTACATTGAATAATATTCAAATTAGCCCTTATAGTCAGATGAATCAGATAAATCTACCTATGATTAAGCATAAATATGCTATCTTCATTTGTTAAATGAAGAAGCTAAATGAAAAAAGATAAAGCAGTTGCAGTTGTTTGAAGCTTATTTGCCACATTCTATAATACAAACCTCCACCCCTCTGTGTTATATTGCTAAGTTAACAGGAGCTTACTGAAAGTGGAAATTATAGTTTCTATACTCAAAATGCACCATATGTACATGTATACGCCACCTCCTATGGTCTTGTCTTACTCACATCAATAATATATTGTATACATATATTGATTCAAACAACTTACGTATGAAGTGTTTACTTTGAACAACAGCAATCAATTTGATAATACTGCCCAACTGTGGTTATGTAATTTCTCTATACATTGATGTAATAACTGCATGAATGGGACAGAGAATGTGGAATTGTGTAAAATGCATTAATATATAAATTAATATTTTTTCCCAATTCACATTATAGATATGTGTGTTCATATGACATACATAAAGAGACATTGCCCAGCTTTTATCAGTAGATTTCAGAGTATTTTATTATAGTATAAAAGTCTATTCAGTGCACTTTTGACTACTTAGTTGTTCACAGCAACTTGACTCAATTTTACAATTTATCATGCATTGCAAAATTTTAAAGTGAAGTCCTTTCCAACATCCTTACAGTTTCTGAAGTGACGTACTGGTCGTCCCGGACATTTTGATCAACCTAATTGTGGACATTGTGGTCACTTTATATCCTTTAACCTTACCCTTTTGAATATATGGAGCTTTTGCATACAAGCATTTACCTTTCTGAAGGCTACAAATTCCTAGTTGTTTGACAGATGGATTGGTGTTTGAAGATGTTGATTATTTCATTATGTACACATTTCTTTTCATTTAAATTACTATATTGTGATTGAACCTGTAGTCCTTACTCTTGCCTAATAACCTAGTCTTATTAAATACTATGTTGTTAATGAGTGAATGCTTTTAATCATCTGGTATAATAGATCAGTCAGTTGCTAATGCCAAGTACAGTATCAGAGTTGGACACAATTTTCACTATGTTGTAATGTCCATATGTTGAATATATATGGATTATTGCCTGCAGTTTTGCTTCCAACTTTGCATCTCTAATGCTGGAACTTATATTTGTGGCTCACATGCTGTAGTATAGATATTGCTTACCTAATTTGCTATGAACTCAAATTTCTCTGCACATAGAATACTCTGCACCCAGACTCTGCTAAGTACTGAATGCTATATATAACAGATACCATATGATGGCCATCTCATTATTAACCATGGCCATGATGATATAACCTTTCAGATAGTATAGCTTTTAAGTCAAATGCAACTCACCTGTTTAAAATGAAAATGTTTCATGGGTAACTTAAATTAAGACTGCGTAAACTAGAAGCAGTGAAGTTAAGGTGTAGAATGTTAAAACATACACAACTTACAGATACCTGTTCCTGTGCTTAATACATGTCCAGGTATGAGAATAATTAAGTAGATATATTTGTATCATGGGCTAGTCATCAGCTTAGATGATATCTCCTGCATGTTTAAATTACATCAGTGATAGCCTTGGCATACCTCTTTTAGTGCTATACCTACCAGTGTCAGCGGTTAAGTCATATCCAGGTGTGAACACAAAATAGACATGATAGTCCATGGGATAGGTGCTTCCAAGTTAGATGATCACCTGGCCAGTAATTAAGGCCCTGCTTCCCCATGAATGGTCAGATTATATCTCAGCACAGGATATGGCATTATAATCACCATGGGGTAATGATGGTATATACAGGTAGTGCTGATCCTCCCTGCAGGACCATATGGACCAGTCAGAAACTTGAGATTTGTCTTTCCTGCCCACTTTTTCAAACTAAATGGTGCAAAATGATATGTTGAAAGATGGAGGTGTTCTTAAAGATGGAGACTCACTGGTAGTTTGGAAAAAAATTGATTGAAAAAATAACAAGGTTACAGCAAAATGCAAATATTACTACTGTTAAGGGAACTACAAATGTCCTTAATTAGCATGAAATGCTTGGAGCAAGTGTTAATGAAAAATATAACAAGTTATGATAATTACTGAAAGAAAACTCTTAACATTTTTTAATTGAGAATGATGCATTAGTTGTTTATATGCTTTTGGAAGACATTAACAACATTCCACATAACGGCAGTAGTTCTCAGTATTTTAAAAAGAGCAAGTGGAGGGCTTAATTACAATGTAAAGATAACATACCTGAAGACTGTAATCCTTGAGATGACTTTTGTCAGGTATTTACAATAGAGATGGAAGGCCATTGTTATCTTAATGCAGCAAATCATACTAAAGATAACTAGGTAGTCAGTCCATGTTGATTGCATTTAGAGTAAAGAAGTATTTGTATTAAATTACAATCAGTCGGTTTAATTTGCAGAGAGGGGAAAAGCATATTGCTCAGACACTTGACAACAATCAATTATATTACTAGTTGTTTCATATTAAAACACTAATTCTGCGATGGATTTTATTATGCTTTTTTCATGCAGTATGAAATGGTCATTAAGTTAACTTTTTTTTTCATTTACCAGAAAATACAGCAGAAAGAGAAGTTTTTGAAGAAACTGGAATAAGAGCAAGTATGTAAAATTTCACAAGAAAATAGAATTGGAATTTGCAGAATATTTTGCCTTTAAAAGGATACCTCATATTCAAATAGAGAAGCTCATTTTTAAAATGAAAAGAATGATATTATGAAATAAAGTATTGGTCTTAATTGATCAGTCCAACTCTGCGGGATTCTGGCTGAATGTAATCAGATTAACGTGCCCCCTCCTGGCATTAAGTAGAATACAGAAAAGCTAGTGATTATACGAGCATGTTGCAAACAGCAGGAGGCATGTTAATCTTACAAACTGATTGCATTCAGTAAGAATCCTTGCTGAGTTGGATTGATCTATGTAAAACTATAGTTTTATTGGGAATGTGCCCTAAAATAATATATTAAAAGCGTTCAAGAGTACCAAATTTATTTATGAACAACGGAGTGTCCTAGCTTACACTTTAATTTTATCATTTACAATTGAAGTATTCAATACTAACATGCTTTACGTTATCTTATTCCATGCTTAAATTTTAGAGTACCAGAGCATTCTTACCATGAGACAGCATCATGACCACCCTTCAGCCTTTGGGCGCTCTGACATCTACATCATCTGTCGCCTCTCGCCTGAGACATACGACCTTCACCCCTGCTCTACTGAGATCTCGGCCTGCCAGTGGATGCATGTGAAAGAACTTCTGTCACACGAGGATACCTCATCACTCACTAAAACTCTGTGTAAACTGGCTCTTTATGGACTTGAAGAAGGTTTTGATAAGGTGGACATTTCATCTGAGATACATGAGTCTATATACCAAGGTTACCAGTTTAAACTGTTTCATAGGCCACTGCCAAAGAAGTGGAGTTGATGTGGCCTTTCTAAATGAAGGCTAAAGATTTTAGATCATTTGTTTTTGCTTCTCATCAAGGCCAGGATACTTTTTTTGGCTCTGATGCCTTTTAATATTTTATAAAGATATAAAATTTTGTAAGTTAATTATATATATATACCAGTGTGTACATATATATTTTTTCCTTCACTTTGTAAAATATGAACTAGTCAGTTTGAAGTTTTAGTCTATGAAGGCATTTACTATTGAACGCTGATATAAACGATGCTTGAATGAAAGAACATCTCATTCAGTTGTGTATTAGAGCTCTTAAAATTACTGATTATGACAATAACTATGCGATATGCAAAGGGGGAATGGAAGTAGCATGAGTGGAAGGTGGGTCTCATGTCACAGGTTTTTTTTTTTTTTTTTTTTTTTGTAATGACAGTAAGTAATTACACTTTTTTGCTTTCTTCATTCCAAATTTGCCCATTAAATATGGCACAGGTGCTGAGCTATTAGATGCCCTAATTCTTAGGACTCTTAGTGAGCATTCCATTCCAACTCTTATTATAACTTGCTAGATCACTTCAAAAATGTATACATAGATAGATGTATGCTTTATCAAGAATTGTACATTCTTGGTATTATGAATACTTAATTTCAACACTTTCACAAATTCAGGATTGCATATGTTTGTTTCAGTATTTTTTTCAATGTGATGTAATGAGGGTGCATCTCCAAGGTGCATGGTTTCTGTAAGTTCAAGTTAATTATATACTTCCAAATATTTTGTTTGGGTGTGGTAACTTAAAAAAAATTGATTTCACTGATGAAATGGGAGTTTCTACAAATCATCTTGTGATATTTTCCTTTACGAAATATGTAATCAGGTAGCACAAGTTATGATCATGTATTAAGCATTACCATAAATGCATATCACAATAAAAAGTTAATGAATAAAGGAATGCCTTGTTGTGCCTGGATGTGGAAGCATATTGTACAGGATGTGGTGTGAGAGAGCTGTAATTTTTCAAATGCGGTTGTTGAGATATGAGCACATCAAGAGTACTGGTAGAGATTCTTTAAATCACATCTACTGCAATTTGCTGTGAATATAGTGAGCAGTTCTAACTTCCTTGCAATAACATTGATTACACATTTATCCAGAAGTACTGAGAAAACTGAATTTGAATTTTGACTTTTTTGTATCATTTCAGTTAAAAAACTTGCTGACAAGCTTTTTTTGATAGAGCAGCTAATTGATTTAATTTCATTATCATCTCAGAATTAAACTCAAGATGTATATGTAACTTTTATAAATTTGTATTCTAGTCTTGAAAATAATTCAAAATTTCAAATTAATTTTCAGGAAAGGACCACAAGGGTGTTTATGATAATATTCCAGTATGTTTGAATTTGCACATTGGTAATCTCTTCAGTAGTTTCCTGCAGATTGCCATCTCTTTTGCAGTACAGCTTTGCATTAATAATTAACACATTTGGTCTAAAGCAAATGGCATTCTAAATGAAGACAAAAACAAGGAAATACTTTTCAGATCAAAGCATTTATTTACAAGCTAATAGCACTAATAATTGCAAAGATGAACAAACAAATCCCGATTAATATTATAATACTATTAATATTTAAGCTACAAACAGAGACAAAGAGACGAATTTCACCAATTTACAGAAAATACATTACACATCCCACATGAAATACAAAGATGGTGTATCAGTTGCTATAGCAACCAATGTAAATAAGCACCTTCTGAACCAGTGACTTGATGGAAATTTCCCATATGGAACACGAACTAAATTTGCTTGATAATGGCACTAAACTGAGTGTAAAGTTGGTTTCTTGAGAAAAATCAGAAAATTAATAGAAGACGGTTGAAATGCAACTTTGTCCAAAGCTAATTATATGTCATGAATCTCTCAAGATAAGATAAACAATCTGATAGGAAAAGTTTGTTTTGTTACTTAAGCCTAAATACTGAAACAGGCAAGATGCACAAAATGTCAGCAGCAAGTTATCTCGGTCATCAATACTGATGATGTGAATACCACAGTTTGCCTCCATACAAACTAAGATGCAACCAATCTAAAATCCAACTTCTGTCACCTCAAACAAACCAAACATCACATGGTTTCACAAAATGTCATGATCCAAGTAAATTCTTACTGTACACTTTGTTGCAATGCTGTTTGGTAAAGAATTACCAATTTTGTCTATTACTCATGAATTTGACTCATAATTCTACATTTTACTCAAAGCAGATGAAAATACCCTATTAATACAATTCTAATGCAATTACTACCCTAGAATCTATTCTACCCTCAGTGTAAGTTGTGCAACCCAAGTTGTCTATCTTTGGCAAGAAATTAGCTGTATGTTACATTGGCTTCTGAATTGCAGGTGCCCTCCAAGTTCTGCAGCTGTCATTGTGATGGGTGAGACAAGCAATTACTGTTGTCATGCTAAGCACAATGTTACAATAACCATTGTGATAGCAGTTGTACAATTGCATCCAATGTGACTTGTTGTGTGAAGCAGAGTTGGGAGAGCAGCTAACATATTCAGCTAAAAGTTTAAAAACCAAAACCAAATTATTGAAGTAAAAGCTATCTATATGTATCTGAAATGTTTCTACATTTTCTAAACTACACACCTAACACTAGCTATTATGTACAGCTAATTGTCACCTGCAATTGTTGAAACACATCATTATAAACTTCCACTTCAAGTACATGTACAGTACATTAAGATTTCAATTCATTCTTTACATTTAATGATTTACAACAATCACATATAAATACCAATCATTTAACAAAGACAAATTAAATATGTATATGATGACTACTCTACTTAAGTATAACTTCCAAGCTAACAAAGCCTTGCATGCATAAAAAGAAGCTTTAAAATAAAAGCTGGTTTCATATGACGAAGAGAAATCACTGTGATCGTCATCAAAGGTCAGGTGACACTCTGCATGGCATCATGGGATTGACTGTACAAGAAGGTCATCTTGTGGAGTATGACGTACATCTTTTTTTTAAAGAGCACATGTCAAGTCAGTCAAATTCAGCCACTTATGCAAAGTGAGACTCCTTATATCCAATAAAAAAATTCTTTAATCAAAAGTTACTTTTTTATGAACTGCATCAGATCACAGGACATTCTTCTTCAAATCCAACCTGTTCTCTTTATTCAATCTTAACTATTTCAAATGATAACTGTACAGACAAAAACTGTAATAAGACGTTTTCAACAGCATTATATGTGCTGTCAAATTAACAACATGAAAGTAACAGCTAAAACGGGGGCTACACACTGTGAAGGTTTAGAAAAGCAGTTCTATATCCCACTCCTAGTGTTATATTACCACTGAGATCTTAGAAAACTGGCTGAGAAATCTTTTCAGATTTTCTCCAAAGGGCGCACTCAGAACCATAATTACTTAAACTGGAAATAGGCTTACTACTGACTTCAGATCATATACTAACCACTTGACTCGGATATTCAATTTCATGTTGACCAAGTCATCAGGTCATATGTAACTCTCTCTCCATTTTTTTTCTTGTTTAAGTAAACATGGTTTTTAAGGCCCCTTCAAGTACACTATGGCATCATGCGAGTGAATACCAAGGTCTAAGTTATAGTATGCACTTTTGAAGTGACAGGAATATTAAGCTACAATAGTGACAGCATTGAACACACTAATAGTTACAATATTTATGTATTTGGCCAGTGGCACAAATGTCGAGTTGTCACGAATGTAAAATTTATATGACAAGCTTACGATGGCATTATGAAACTTCACAACCAAAACAGTTCACTACACTGACAACAGAATAAAAAACAACACTTAACAGAACAATGTCATTACAAATAGTGTTACATCTAAAGATGGCAGCTTTAGGTTTCACCTTTTTAAACACCGCTAATATGAGAATATACTGTCCTCCTGCACAAGCTAATTAACACAACTAAAATTCAACACAGATACATTTAAGCTAAAATATATAATAATGTATTTACAGAAAGATGCAGCGTAAACTGTGCACAGCAAAGTTGCAAAATCTAAATAACAAATCCATAAAACAAACTGCTTAAATAAGGCTTCGTTCACATGCAATGTCTATTTTCTATTTTCTATTTTCGGTATGTCTTATGATCACGGTCTGTGCACTGAATATCCCGCCGCGTAATTACTGGCAGCGCGAGCCAGTTACTTATAGTAACTTATAGTAACTGGCTCGCGCTGCCAGTAATTACGCCGCGGGATATTCAGTGCACAGACCGTGATCATAAGACATACCGAAAATAGAAAATAGAAAATAGAAAATAGACATTGCATGTGAACGAAGCCTAACTATAAACTGAAGCATAACATTAAGGGTAACTATGCTTATATTCATAATCATACAAGATACAAATATACACATATATATATAGATCATACTAAAAACTGTCAAGTTAAAGATATTTTGCAGAAGCTACTCCAATTATTACAAATATTAACATACATTTTAAAGCTACACACCAAAGTTTGTTAGAAAAAACAAAATCCAGTATACGCCATAACATGTCTAATATCTTGACTAATATCTTGAATAGCAGTAATTTCTAATTACACTTATAAGGCACATTTCAATATGGAAAAAAAATACGCTGGAGCAAAAGTGTGCAGTGCAGATCATACATGTATATCATTTTAAACTTCACACCCATTTTTATCACTAAAGGCGATCAAGCTTTGGTGTTTGTGTTGTTTTAGGGAGAACTGTGGGTGTTTTATGTAATTTTTCCATTAGAGATTTTTTTAGTCAAAATCAATTTCTTAAGGGGTCTGGCTGGCAAAAGTCAGGTAACATTGCATTCCCCCTACTTGTGTACAAATTAAATAAAGGTAAAACAAGGCATTAGTATCTAGAAGATGGTGATATTGAGCTGGGCAGGTGTGCTACACAGTTACATCTACCTGAATGTCAGGTAATACCTGTGTATATGCATAGTTGAGCACTAGATCGAGACTATGATATGATATTGAGCAATTTTCAATATTCTTTTTTTTAAATCTATTTTTTTTTTCTAATTGGCAATCAAAATATAGATTTACTAGAAATGTGTATCTAATTTGTCTACAAATGACAGGCTATTCATTACGCATGTGAATGGGATGATTGAGATTCTTAATCCATATACCAATGTGAGCATTGACTACCTTGGACTGACTTTCAGGGGCAACCAGTGTCATAGTACTTAATCTGATGCATAGAAAGGACACCAATGTAAATGTGATGGCTGGAAGGGGAGATGAGAAAACAACTGTGTCATGTTTAAACAATACACAATAAAACAGTCCCCAGTTTTTTTCGGAATCAGCAGTTATATATACATTGAGTGATCTGGTGCTGACAGAATGGGTGACAGAAAATGATGCCAGTGACATTACAGTGAGAGTGTGCGTAACTGTACAGAGTGGAAGACATGGGTGTCGTTGAAGCTCATACTCTTGCTTGAAAAAGCATTTATCATGCAATGAGTAACGAAATACTTCACAAATTACAATACTATGAAATCTGGGCACTATACAGGTGTAAGTTTACGGCAAATCAAGTCTAAAGATGCAATACTTTCAGAGAAGCCCTTGACGAGGACTTGGAGATCAGAGAGGGGGAGACTTTAGCCTGAGGAAATGTTCTATGGAGAAAATATATTGCCTAAATTTAACCATCTTAATTTACAACTTCATCAACAATATGAAATTCCCCATAAAACACCAATGTACATTCTTGATGAATGTTTTAATCATAAAATGCACATTATTAAAGGTGAGTTGAAGAGTGTCAAGGAATACCAACCACTGCTGGATTATTTCCTACCAATCTCCTTGAAGCATTTGTTTCAAATCTAAAAACATTTCAAAAGAGGAAAGTGTCTTGTGTCAGCATATAGCTTTGGCCATGTCTTATTCTATGAAAAACTTAGACTTGAATACAGACAAAGTTCTCTTACAAAATGCAGTTATTTTTAATAAAAGGCACTACAATGCCATTCACAATTAAACATTTATTTGATTGAAAACAAAAAAAGCACCTTGAATGCCAACAAATATGCAGATAATAGCAGTACATCAAAAACTTTTTTCAAAAAAAAAAAATAATAATAATAATAAAATAAATAAATAAAAGAAATAAATAAATAAGAAAAATTATTAGCATGTTATGTATCTATGAGGTGCAACTTCTAATTTGTAAAATTTAGTGATATTACTTATCATTAGACATTAATACACACACACACAGATAAATGGGTATTTTTAAGAAACATTGTGCCCTTTAGTCATGTGGTAAAAAAAAAAAAAAAAAAAAAAAAAAGTTACATAAAGTCATCCATCTTATACTATCCTATAGAGTACACTTTTACATCCATTTTGATTTGGATGCTCTGCCAGACAATGAACAATTAACGAAACTACAAACCACAGAGCTGCCAGAGGAATAATTATTTCCTTAACAGCTACAATGTACAGGAGACAATTTAATACTAAATCAATATCAATTTGAAGGAGCACATGACATACATGCGTAATCTGTAGCTTTTAGCTAAAAAGCAAACTGAGGTGATGAATCACTAGGAACAATTCACTTCCGTTAAAAGGTCCAGGACTTGCGTGACTTGATTGTTCAAAGTTCAGTGAATTCAGGCAGTGACAGAAGCAAATTAAAACCACACAAAGGAGAAAAAACTCCTTTTGTTCTTTTCAAAGAAGTAGGACATTTACTCATCATTTAATTGGTGATGCTGGTTCAGTAATATAATACATAACCTTTAAATGGCACACATATGTTCTCCTCTAGTTACACATGGAGTGCAGTGGCAGACAAATCATTAGCTGGAAAATCGGATTCTTGCCCTGATATGTATAGATTATTGGTGGTGGGATTAAGCAGCAAGATTATCCAAGAACAGATATCGTGCACTTACCACATTTTTAGTTGTCTAGAGTGAATTAGTGAATTACACAACAACCCCAAGTTAATGGTGAATAATTTGATCTGTGCAGGGAAATGATGGTCGTTGGGTTGAGCAGTCGGTCTAAAGAAAACTTTAGGATGAGGTGGAGTGTGTTAGTTGTGACATTCTGCTTTGTGCAATAAGAAAAATTCTATCCCTAACTTCTTCACTACGAACAGCACACACATACACATACACATTAATCTCTTTGGTAATTTCACCATTGTAGACAAATATATCTTTTTCTTACCCAATATTTTTAGCTCCTGTACTAGCACAGGTGGTGAGATTGTCAGCAAATTTAAGTGCGTGTGACAAGAAATTGCATTTGTATATAAGCACAACTTTGGTGTTCAAGGCACTAACGTGAAATGTCAAAGAATGACCACACAGACAGGCAAACATACACACAAATAGCACCAAATCTATAATACCATTTAATTCAAAAGCTATTTCGATGATAGCATGAGGTTATAGCTCATTATCTAAAAAGTCATCTAATCTGGAAAAGTGTAGGCTGATGACCCATGGTAAGACTACTTAGGACAAAGGAAGCAGGCTACATATGCTCCAACCACAAGCTGATGAGTAAACTGAAGATTTCAATAACCTGGGGTGGTGGTTAGTCCCCACAAACCCCACAGCCATCTGCCAGAAGAAAAAATCATTTCAGTATAATATTTGACAAAATGTACAATGAATTATTTCATCAATATTTCAATCAAACTGTGCTGACTATAAACTACTGGTATGAGGGTGCTCCTGTGTTCCTTATTCTTGACAGAAGCAAGAAAAAAATTGTAGAGAAGAAATAAATTTTGGAGAAAATACTTCAGTTCAAATCCAACGGAAATAGTTTCTTTGTTTCTTAAAAATGCTCTCCTACATCCACAAGGACAGACGGAAAAGTGGTGACTTCAGAACCCACAAGACAGTGCTACAATTACTGACAGGAAATTATCAAAAGCCACAAATTACAATTAAAATTTAGTTCCCAGAGAATTCTGAATGTAGATTGTCCATCCTACAGATGAGATTTCGAAAGCCGTGGTTTTTGCCACATCTGTTGTGGTCAAGAGACGGAGGGGGTTTTAAGGGATTTTTAATCCTTATCTTTTTTATTATAATCCCCTTATATAGTATTCAACAGCTAGGAAGATATGTCTACTCTCTGCAGATACTTATGCTTAGTATATTTCCTTGTGAATAGTTTTTGTGCAGAAAAGATGATTATAATATGATAAATATGTGCTCTACTGTATATATGCTGCATATTAACTGTACATTTGCACATCAGTCAGATAGCTACCACTGGATCTTGATTAATAATATTGCTAGACTAAATAGTATAATGTAATTGTTAGTAAGACACTCGAGTGAATATGTAAGAAAATTGAGCATTTCAGTTCAGTTGATAGACCTAACTACTTTTTCCTCCATGTTTGGATTTCAGATGATTATTATCAAAACTGACAGTTACCACCCTACTGGCCAATGGCAAGCAGTTAGTTGTAATTCATTTTCAGATCTCTTCTTCACAGCACCATTCAAAATATTTTAGTAATGATTTTACAGTGTAATACTTATATATATAAATGCAGTGTTTGAAGCAGAATTTCACAATGCTACACGTAAGACCTAACTATATTTTGGACCTTGGATATATGCTTGTAGGACCATTAAATTTACGTAATCATCACTGGTATTGTGACTGATATGTTTCCTCCATTTATGTAGATAATATCATTTCATAAATTTCCATCTTTGATTTTTTCATGATTTCAACTATGTTAATGGAACATATGTCATAACAGACAAGTAATGGTCATGTAATATCTGTTCTTTAATAGCACCACTGAAATGTTTATTTGAAATGGACAAAGGAACCTACCATGTCATACCGTTATTCCCTCCCTGCTTTTTCTTGTTACAGAGCATCAAAAGTTTTAACCCATCCAACAATGTCACAACCTATAATATATACTGCAGCTTTAACACGATGGTAACATATCTCCACACTACTTAGCTATTAGTACTTAGCACCACATAAAACCAGTTACTTTCACCACTTTAGGTTGGCACCATTAAAATTTACTGGAATTTACTAACTGAATTTTATTAGGTATAACACACCACTACACTGGCTCATTGGATTATATTTTAGTATACAGCACCATCATAAGTTAACTGGCATTTGCTAAAGGAATGTTAGAGCATGCACCATCACTAATTTTACTTTGTGCTTTATCTCATAGCATATAGCACCAATAAAATCACTGGCATTTACTAATTAGATTTTACCTCAGCAAATAGCACTTCTGAAATTACTTGCACTTATTATCTGGATTACCTCTCGGGATATAGCACCATTAAAATTACTGGCATTTGCTAAGTGGATTATCTTTTAGCATACAGCACCACTTAATTTATCTCATTTACTAATTGGATTATCTTCAGGCATGTTGCACCATTAAATTTGGAGTACTGACCAATAAGTTTGCTGGCATTCACTAACTGGATTATCATAACACATATAGCACCACCAAATATAAGCACCATAAAATTAACACCAATTTTCCAATTGCTCTACTTTAAGCATTAAGTACCACTAATGGGTATCTGCAGCTGTTATATATGCTCTAGTCTAAGTATTTCAGTCAAGCACCACTAAATGTCAGCACCTTAATAATGACATGATAAAATTTTACATGCCTAATTTCCGGGAATGAACTATATCCACTTTTCAGCATGGAATATGATGCAGTAAAAACATCAAAATCATGTAATTTTTTTTTACCAAGTGCATAATGTGTACCAAAATTATGCAAATTTTCACCCAAAAAATTACTACAAATTGTAAATTTGAGAATATATTTTTGATACTTCTGATGCTAATCACATGCAGATGTTTGCTGCTCTTTTTTTCCCCCAGACTACCAACTGTCATGACTAAAAAACACAAGAAAAGCACCTGTTTTGAAATAATTAGACCGTATGATGCACACAAGCTCCCAGCATGCTAAAAAGTTCACATGTTTTAATGTTGTCAAGTCATTTTGTTAATTGAAAGATGTCATTTATAATGAGTTCTCCCTGCCATTGAACAAGGCCCTATACCAATGACTAAGACACCTGCACTGCTGAGAATAATGGTGCCATTAGAATTATTAATTTCTCATACAACGGATACAATATAATCATCATTTCCATCATGCAATTATACATTCAGAACAAATTCACATTTTGAAACAAAGGAAATATGGGTAGTATTACCTTGCCTGTTCATACATAATTCCAAAGTAAAATATATATGCAGAACAAGATGTGGACAGAAAAGCCAGCATCATTTGAATTTAACAGAACTCAAATACAATAGGCAGGTTTAAACAATAGCAGCAGGGGTTGAATAATGAAAAGCGATTCTTTTATAAAAAAACTTCAATAAAATTTTATTTAGCATAGGTAGAACTGTTAGATATATTTCTATTTGTTAGATCATACTCATGAATGAATGAGAATGGCTTACAAAAATTATAACAGAACATGACTGAGATGGAGTATTTTTCAGATCTATTGATTAGCTTGGTTCAACTTGTTAGTTTCAATAAAAAAATGAAGAAAAGTGTGGAAAACCATCTCAAAATAACTGTGCCACCTAGAATCAGGGACATATCTACTTTTGCAAAAGCTAAAATCCATCACCAATACATCAAGTAAGATTTAATGACTTTGTTAAAATGCTTTTAAGAACACAAGAGGTTATTACACTAATGTCCTAGCTCAAGAGAGGTGCATCAAACAGTATTAAGATCACTAGAATATGTGCAATCACATGCTTATATTTTAAGAATATTTTGTCTTTGGTTGAACACTATTTTACATCTTCAATACATGAAGTGTATGATAATTTGGAAGAATTGAACTTAAACATGCATTGAGAGGACTCACAGACAAAAAAAGATAACCAGAAGCTTTTTTATCTTGTTTCTAACAATGAGATCAGAAGGAATTGTGCTATCACTGTGACAGATTTGTACTGCATGTTATCAGTACTTGTAATGTTGAGATTTCTTGGAATTATTCTTGAAATACTGTTGAACTTAAAAGAACTTTAACAAAAAATGAGATCAGTAGGAACTACATACATGTATGCACAGCTTTTGGAAAATTAGCATGAAAATCTGTTAAAGAATGAAATTCATTAGAACAAAAAAAAAAAAAAAACATGCTGTGATTGTAATGCATCTTTTGTGTGTTTTGGACTGAGATCAGGAGCACGCTACAGCCAAGATGTTTTGTACTTGTGCTCTAAGTAATAGATATACAGTACCCCAAGGCACAGACTTTGTTAGACTGACATGCAGTTTTAGTTTTGAGATCATAAAGGTGTGCTTTTTGACAACATCATATTTAAATATTATACAGATTCATATCATAATCAAAATGTGCATGGCTACTTGCCTACTGGTACATACAAATTTACATCAACCAACCACAGTAGAAATACTATCATTAAAAACATCCATATAACTAAGCCTATACAAAAAGGGCTAAGAAAAAGCACAGAAAAAAAACAAGAGCTATAAGAGTGAATACATCCTACATATTAGTAAATAATAATAATAATAATAATAATAATTACAATGGAGTTCTATGCTACAGTGGTTTTGACGCATGCACCGGTGCACTGTTAAATGTAAAAAAAAAAAAAAATGCAAATATCAAGTATTGCACCCAGCCATTGTTAACATTTATGAGGATTGTGTGTGTATAGTTATATTGAAAACCATCACCAGGGTCAAGACAATGTAATTTAGTAAAGCCAACATTAATTTTTTTAACCAAAATATCCATACTTTGGGTTTCCTGAAAGATTTTTTTTCAGAAACAGAATTATAAGTATTAACTTACAATAAAGTTGGGAACGTTCATCATATATGGACAGTCATTAACTACATGCATTTCTATGTGTTAAAAGACTACTGTCAGAAAAACAATTCTCTGATTATACTTGTAAATAAAAAACCAAACCCAAGTTATAAGCAAAGTAAGCAACTGGCGCCATGTTACTTATGTTGGAGACATACTGTAGACATAAATGAATACAGTAACTACAGCTCACATAAAATCTATTATTCTGCATGGATACAGATACAAATCCATAGCATTGGGACCCCACACCCAGGATTCTACACTAAATTCTTATTGGTGTACAACAAAGAAATATAAAATAATGCAGATCTTTCATGCTCATGCGACATCATTTCCTTAAGCCAGAGATGGCTCTTTACACTGGGCAATAACACTTCCTTTAAAGCCCCTTCCACTAATGAAATGTCCATTTTTACATTAAGTTAAGTGCAGTCAAGGAGAATGAGCAATTACCATTAGTTAATTAAAAAGCAGCTGACCACTGTCTGCCCATGCACTTAATCAACTCTTGGACACTAGAGTGACCCTTAAAGGTGGACAATACTGACCACAGCATCTCAACTTATTGCACGCTGTCTTTGGCTTTGATCTTTTTGTCATGCACATGCTCGATCAAAGAACTAACAGAACACAGAGCAGAACAATAGGTACATCTCACACAGTAAGGAAATCCTTCCATTCTTTGCCTTGATGCTTTTTAAAGCAGAATACATCAAACACGATAACATTTTACACAAATATGCAAGACATGATATGTCATATATTTGGACACATATACCCTGAGATTGCTGCTTTGTTATTATTCATTCAAAAGCATATTACACTTGGAAACAGTTTACAAGCAAAGCTTTTTCCTATTTACCACTCCGACTTTCAGAGATTACTGGAAATTCGCCTTTATTACTGAGAGGTAATTTTTTTAGTAATTTCAAAAATACAGGGTGATATCTACATGCATTGGAAAAACAAAGCATAAAATGAAAAAAAAACACACCTTTCGAGACATGCAAGTGACATTCTTTTGTGAAAAGTCATAAAAGATTTAATTTCATTTGTTGATGTTAATGTATATTGAAAATACAAACACATTGCACTGAATGGCATGCAACTGTGGTATTATCCATGGACAAGCTGGTAACTACTATATATTTTGAGAAATATGTTTTTCACAGTTTCTATTGTACAGAAAATAAAAAAGTGTAGTCCTATTTTGTCTCATTATTTTAAGTAATGGCCTGGGTTAGCATCGTCAAAGGTGTGTTTCCGGCATTTTATTTCATAAAATTTCTCCAACGCAGACATTGTTGGAACAAAACAAAGTAAAATAATGAATATTTGGCTGTTGTAGTTGTTGTTTCACTTCGATTGCTGCATGGTGGGTTTTTAGCGTCTCAAAGCTGAAAACAGAGCAATTACAAGTAAATGCAACACACCTCTTTGACATCAATCCTCCCCCACCACCCACATACTACATGTACTACACAAAATCTGGTTGGAAGACAGAATCTTTTGTCAATTAATTTCCTTATTTGTACAAAGAACATGAAGCACACATCCACCCACATATACAATGTCGCAGACACAACAAACAAAAATCTGTGAAGTGTGCTTAATTATATTCAAACTACAAGAAGCATTAAGGTGCAATTGCATTTTAATATGAGTAAATCCTTTCAAGTGTAGGTGTTATACACAATTCCATAGAAAAACATGGACCATCAACTTCACTGAAATGTGAACATCAGTCTGGCACACTGCAGACAAACTAAGCATTACTGGATAAAAACAAAGTCATTAAATTTACTACTCCCTCACAACTCCCTCCACCTAGCCAAAGTGATTTTAGTATACTAGCTGCAGACATGCACAGAAAAATTTATTTTACATAAATGTGCAAGAAAACCTATCTAAGAGATGAAGACGTATTAACAAATTGATCTACCGTAGCCTCAGAAGTTGCCTGAAAAAGTTTAAATATACTATTTTTTCTACAAGTGGGTTATTAATCAGAAGGCACTTGGGAATATCATGAGACAAATAAAAGTATGACAAATTAAATAAAATGAAAGTTTTTCTCTGAAAATCTCACTAGTGTCTGCATGATTAGTTTATCCACACCAACACCAGGAATCGTTACTCAGACAATAAAAATTACCATCAGAATTTTAAAAAAATAGCAGTGAGGCTGGGAAATGATATCTAATGCACCCAATACACCTGAAAGCACCTACTCATTCACTGGAGTAAAACTCAACCAACCATGCACATTGGATTGTTCTCAACACTTCTATATTTAATATCTAATCATCCCATGCAGCTGAAGCAATAATGAAAAAAAAAAAAAAGATATTCAACACGTGCACCTTATTCAACCAAGTTAACTTTAGTGCCATTTGTTTATTTATTTGATTTATAAGATTTCAAAGATGGGAGAAAATAAGGCCATGTAAACAAAGGTGGCAACCCGCAGCAATGTACTGTAGATAAACAACACAAGTGCTGTTTATTTCTTTCACAGTGTTAGCAGGCAAGCTGATTTATCTGATGCGCAATACACCAACTCTCTGGCTTCATTGAAGGTCAATGGCCTACTTTTAATTCCTGAAAAGTACTTTTACCAAAACATGCCAAACACTGTGCAATTTCAGTTCACTTTGAATAACAAAGAAAAAAGGTTACAATAGTTGTTAGTAGGTGAATTTACGGAGGCCTCTAAAAATAGAGTTCTACTAAAATAAACTTTAAGAAAAAAAAGGTCAAGTTAGCCCAAGTACATGACACTAAAAATCATAATCCAAAAGTCAACATAAATCTGCATAATATTTAGAGTGCACCTATATCCTTCCCTTTTAGAATGACTCATATTAATTTCCATGCACAAACAAACATGAAAGGTGCGACAATCCAGTAAGAAGTTCAAGGTCCAGGCAATCAATAGGTACATATCCACCTATAATAAACTGCATGACCCACACTATTAGTAATATGGGGACCTGGGAGTGGAAATAATGCCAGCACCAGAGATAAAAGCATCCAGATCAGAAAGACCAGATCTAGGGACAGGTACACAAGGGACATACAACTATTGACACAACAGCTTACTCATCTCGGGGAGTATTGATCAATTTTCGGACACAAGAAGGCTGTAGAACAGTTATGTCGATAACTCCAGGTTTTCTCCCACCATTCTGTCTCTCTCCCCCCCCAAATCCGACACCAGTTCCCCTCACCTCGGCACACCTAGGTGCCCAACCCCTCACCAATTGATGAGGAAAATGAAAAAGAATATATTTTACTATGCAATAATGCACTCCTTGCTCTTGCTGGCCCAATTAAGGTTGGGTTCAATGACAAAAGTTAACAGTAAAATATCCTAACCACAAGTACACATGAACATAACCATCATGACATAAATCTAAAAGTTGCTTAGTTGCTATAGTTCTTTAAGGAATCAGCTCACTGTTCATAAAAAGGGGAGTACTGAATAACCTCATTTGTGACGTTATAAAAAGTCAGAAAAAAAGAACAATGGCAAGTAAAAAGTCTTGTGAGCAGTCTTGGTCGAATGAACTGCACCAAGATACACAGACACTGCCTTGGACGACTGTCCCATTGTGTTGTGTAACATACCAAGATCAATGGTCACATATGACTAAACTCACAAGCTGTCCTTAATAAACCCCGCAGCCACCAAATCACATACCTTAAGGATTTCAGACTAATTAAGGATTCCAATATCATGATGGATTTTTTTTTGTCCTGGTAAGTGGCATGAAAGGTCCATACATCTTGGCATTGGGTAATGGAGTTTTGATCATAATCATGAGTGGTTTAATTAAGTAGAGAAGTAGCACCAGGCAGGAGCAGACCACTGCACTCTGTTGTCAAAGCCAGGGTTTACGTCAGTGAAAACAATTTCCATGTCATTTTGAGTGTGCGGTTAATATGCCAGCTGGTGCTTAATGGATACAAAATATACATTGTTTAAATTAAAAGCATCAGATTTGCGTCAGAGGCATGGCTGTGGTGTCAAGATGTATTTTCAGTAAAAAGAGTGTGGTTTGAATGAATATACATGTGCATAAAATAGATGTCCTTCACTGAAAAGTACCCGGTTAATTTTGCCTCCTCCCCCTCTCCCTCTCTCCTGCCCACTGCCACACTGCTCCAATTAAAACGTAACAGTTAACAACGGATCTAACAAATTGCAATCAATTAAACTTACATGAACTTGCACAAATGTATACAAATTACATTAACTAATGCATAGTTGTATGACATTGTCTGTAGGCATGATGGGAGGATACAGAGTACACAACGAATACATTACAATTTGGCTTTGATATTTCATTCTAAAAGAGACAAAGTCCAAGTTAACTTATTTCAATGCCATATCATTCCATGTTCCTATGGTTGATCAAACATGTCATTGTGCTTTTCCCAATGACTTCACAGACAGTGTCATACACAAAAGACAAGGACACATATGAGGACACAACATCAGAACTTTACCAATTCCAAACTCCATCAGCACATATGAGAGCACATAAACTAAAACATTTACAATAACATTTTCATACTGGAACACAATCTGATACAGGCTGCATTTATCATCAATAAGGAAAAGTGCCGATTAATTTTTTTTCGAAGTCATTACTACAGGCCATGTCTGAACACCAATGGTTAAGAGGCCCTTTCAGTTGTTAAGGACACTAAAATAATGCCTTTTTTCATCTCAACTTGTTGCATTCAAGTGGTATTTCAGGACAGGCAGGTTCTTCACCGCAAGAGGCATTTCACAGGATTTTGTACATGATCCTTAACAAGGCAAAGATCAATGAACTGCCTATTTACTGGATTTCTACTGAGACTGCCATTACTTGATCATGACCCTGTAGGGACATGATCTAAACAGACACCTTTCATCACTACTGCCAATTCCAATGGATTATACTGCTTCTTGGCATTAATACTATGATGGAGTTTTTCCATGAGCCTCAACCCACATGACCTGCCATTATTGATTTATACAGTGTCCTGGCTCCACATTTTACAGTAGGGGCACTGTATTGTGGATATAACCAACCTGTCCTGACTTTACCTCAGTTTACTGAACTGATAACATCACTTTCTCCTGGCAGTAGCTGCTATAAAAAGGCACTATAGCCTTAGATGACTCTACTGCACTGTCAATAGTAAATGCTGAAATTCAACATCTAATGCAACAAGCCAAGTGGAAAAGGATGTCCTTAAGAAATGGGGTTTGTTCTTAACACTAATTGGAGTGTAACCCTTCAAGAGCCATGTCTTAGCCTTATGGTCTTATTGTAAGGTTTTCATAATTTTATTTATCATATCTCATAAAATGCAGATGGAATTTGTAAATGGTGACATTTCAATTTCAACACATTTCTTTTAATTCTTAACTACTTAAAGAATACTTTCAGAATTTTTTCATAAAATAAAAAATAACATCAATACTGGCCAAAACATATTCATCTAAACATTTGTTACAAACTAATCCTTCCTCTAAATACTCTACAGCATATCCATTTCATCCTCATCATCTTAACTAATGAAAGCGAGGGACAACTCTCTTACCTAAAAACCTCTTCTTTCTCAGTTTACAATTTTTCTTTGCAACTTGCAGCAAGGACAAAGTATTGGTAACAGTCCAATTTGGCAGCAGAGTCGTCTTTCTCTTATCATCACTGTCTCTTCTGGTTCAAGTTGTACTTGGATTAATTGTTTCTGTTGAGAAAGGTCAACGCCACAGCCTTATTGCCCATCAGTTAATCTTTTGGCAAGGCAATGTCCTTGAGTATTACAGGTACAATTCTGTCTGGGATGAAAATTGAGGAATAGCTGAAAACTGTCTGGAAGTAGAGAAAGTCCACCACTTTCCTCGACTCATGCTGGTTCTCTCTCTTTTTTTTTCAATTTGGCAATATTGCACACTCTTCTTCATACTTTTTTCTTTGACATGTCTTTGTCATTATTGCACAATCTACAAGTTACTTCAGCTATTATTACCCACTGTTCAATTCATCTTTCTGTTTTTCTTCTTTTTTTTGTTCCATATTTCGTTTATTATGCTTAATTCTAATTGATCGATTGTTCCCACTTCATTATGACATTATTCTTTTCTGGTCTATCAAAGAACAGGAGTACACTGCTATTTCACTAGATTTCTAACTGTAAATTCTCTTAACTACTCATAATATTCAATATTTTCTTGAAAGAATCATAAGATTCAATATTTTCTTGAAATGAATAAGATCTTTGGAATAATACTGTCTTTGGTAAATGCTGGATTGGAGTCAGTACTAATACAAACTTCGTCTAAGATGACTCTTACAATATAGTCATCAAACCTTAATTTCTACTGCATTCATGATCTTTCCAGTAACAAATGTTGACAAGATTAAAGAGAATGATTGCTCACTGACCCAACAAGAATTGGCAAATGCAGATACTTTCAGTGTCAGTAACTGAGGATACATCAGAATCATTACTAACTGTGAGATCATTACTGAAGAAAAGAAACCAACAAAGCCAAACAGAAGCTTGAGCGAGTGATTGATGGAGCGTAGTATGATTAACTAGGCAGTCTGAGTCAATCCTCTTAGTAAAGTTCTAATGGGCTCTGGGAAATGACTGGTTCACTGAATGTTGACCATAAGTCCATTGTTGGCACAGGTCCAACTACCTCTGAGGTGAAACATGGAAAGCTGCGATTATCATGCCCAAAGAAGGTGAAACGCATTTGACAAAGTCATCTTCTGTAAGAGAGAAACCCCTCTCTTAATACTGCAGTCCTCTATGGATTCACATCAATTGTCCCATTTCTGTGAAAAATTTATGGTTATCTTCACTTTTTGTGTCAATACAGAGTCAATGACCCTCAAATGTTATCTATAACACTTGTCCTTGGATTTGTTGTTTTTGTGCCAAAGTTATTAATTTAAGCAGAGTACAGATAAGGTATCCTTTGTTTATAGGTAGTGTAATACTGCTATACAGTCCTACTGGCCTCTATCCCTGTAGAGTATCTAAATCATCTGATAAATGTAGTGTCTCCTTTCTCTGTTTCTGAAGGCTTTCATAATCGTCATGCTTTTTAACTACTCGACTTATATTTTCACTGTCATTAAAAAAGAAAGGGGGATGTCTTGTCATGTCTTGTTGACATTTACGATCCTGTTAACATTGCCTTATGTGATAACTGAGATAACGGCATATATTTGATGTCTCTACTTCTTGTTCTTTTGTCTTGATTTCCCATGGTGAAATTGACACTCGATATACTCCAAATTGACAGTTTTTTTTTTTTGGGTTTTTTTTCTGTTTCTATCATGAGAAAAAAGATAGTGCCTCTCTCAGCATCTCACATTACTTAACCTTCCTTACTGAATCGAATGACTGACATATTCTACTCTACTTCTACTTTTCTTAAACATCAAGGAACATGACAAAGATGCAAATACAGTTTGTCTACAAACATCAAAATACTAATACTGAATGATATTACAGAATAGTAAAACAAAGAAAAATAACAGAAGATCTTCAAACTGAAAACATTAATGAGTTTCTTTTGTTTGTAAATTGTCTTTGTTTCTCCTACTTATGACCTGGTTGCCATGCAGAAATGATGGATCACCTTTGTTAGTTGCTTATTTCATAAATAATGCATCAACTACAGACCAAAAAGGTATGCATTAATAGTACCAGAAATAAATGTTAATGGCATGATCACATTTGCAATACATGGAATGCTGGTATATCAGTGAGAAAGAGCATTTGTTGTGATAACAATGGTTTTCTCATAAATTATATCATTTCTTCCTTTTTTCTTCTTTTTTTCTCTTTTTTTCTTTTGATTAAAATAAATGCAGCTAGGATTTATGCTGAGATCGGAAGCATGTTGTAAATTCTTTCTTTGTTGTTAATGTCCTTGTCGTTAGGTGACAAATCAGGACTTTTTTCATTTTTCTTTATTTCTTCAATGTTTATTTCAGTCTTTTTTTTTTCTTTCTTTGTTCTTTTCGACTTAATTTTTTCTTCTTCAAATCCTGTAATAAAGTTTTGTTTTGACCACTTTTTTGAAGGTCACATCTTTCGTTGGTTTAGATCTTTGGATAGTTTAGGTTGCTGGTTGATGTAGGTCTTTGGTTTGCGTTAGTCTTTGGTTGGTTTAGGTCTTGTCCTATGCACCACTTTGGTAATTAGCCATTAAAGCAGCTACCTTGAAGACTGTATTGCTATACAGAATACTCTAACTGCAGGTGAGTAATACCGCGCTTGAGTGATCACCGCTATGGTGATTACTTGAGTATTGATTAATAAATGTCTCATCCTTACTTCATAATTAAGAACCGCAAAAGCTGTTCACGGAGGTCTAGACTTTGATTACCATATTATGCAATGTTTCTATTCCCAGGAGTATGAGATGGAGGAGATTGGATGCAGTGGGTGGGTTTCGTGGTCAGGAACAGCTTTCGTTCTGGTAGACCAATAATGAAGTGGAGAGCTGACTAGCTGAGATTCATAGTAGTAAATACGTGATTCATCCTTAGTGAGCACCTTGTGATTGTAAGTTTCTTTGTTTACAGCTCCCCTGAGCTAAGAGTGATTAAAATGCACCGAGTGACCCCCGGCATCTTCATACGTCTCTCTGGAAAGACTAGTCCCAGGAGACCGCCTATTGTTCAACTTCCCAATCACCCTCGTTCCGAGCTTGGAGAATGAGATCAGAAGGCAGAGGTTAGAGCAGTTATCATGAGGCATTAAAAGTTAATGGCAGTGGCCTTCTTTCTGTGCAAAAGTTATTTCGTTGGAAGACATTACACATAGTCAACATCAGCGGCTCTTCCACTGGTCAACAGTAACATGTATGATGGAAGCAACTGACTATTTATTGTATCATACTAGAATCTGTAATAAAGGGGAAGAGCTACAGAAACATATGACACCCTCTTCAGGCTCATCCTTCCGTACCCTGCTGTTGTCTGTTACCCTGAGTTCCTCTGAGACTCTTCACCGGACATTTCCACCAGACGCTTGGGTGTCTGGGGCCTGCACTAAGAACGTGCATTCCTTACAATCTTCTGTGAGATGCGGGGTGATGACGCTTTAGCTGACAACGATGAACCTTTTCCCTGAGACTTTAGCTTTGACTAGATGGAAGCCCATGTTGGACTGGCAATTGGCACTTGACATTCGGATTTCACATCCATCTTGATTGTGACGTCACATCACCCCATTACATCAAACAGAACTACATGAAATCATCATACCTTTAAAAACGCATCCCTATATCTGTTTCATG
Source organism: Lingula anatina (assembly GCF_051362555.1). Classification (NCBI taxonomy): domain Eukaryota; kingdom Metazoa; phylum Brachiopoda; class Lingulata; order Lingulida; family Lingulidae; genus Lingula; species Lingula anatina. Next base: position 14,219,676 of record NC_141769.1, read on the forward strand.
GCACAGTGATGAGAAGGTTGCTGGTACCGACATCATGGAATCCCCTCTTGGCAGTGATATGGTGTGCATGATGAGGTAGCAACTCTAGAAATATAGAGGGGAGACCACTGGGGCTCTTGTGCAGCTATATTTGGGAGGCGGCCAGGTGTCGGTACCTGCAGAAGAAGGTGGTAGTTATTTTTTTTTTAGATCAAGTACAAAACCACGGCATCTCAGTTTTAGTTTTAAAAAATGTTATTTCAAATTAAAATTAAACTAAGAGTGTTCTCTATGCCCCTGTTCACTATCTTATGGCTAAATGAGTATAAATGTGTACATTCTGTTTGTTAAAAAAAAATAAATAAAACGGTCAATATGCCAAAATAAATGTATTAACTACAGGCATGATCAGGCACATAACACATTCTAATATCACGATTCTGGGTAAGGCTTGTGTACTAGAGTGAACAAAATACTATAAGAACTGGTACTTTTAAGTGCAAATTGACGTATTCTTTTATTTATTTTATGGATATAAATACTAGAACACACCTTTCAGCTTGATCAAAATATATATCCGGTTTGAGATTTGAAAACACACGTGCTGTCCCAGGAAGTACTACACTTCCTTTTTTAAAAAAAAAAACTTGGTGTGAAAAAGTTTGTTTTCATTATCGTTCAAAACATTAAGCTGAGAAATATTTGAACTCTAGCCAAATTTTGTTCCTACAGAGCATCAGCTGATTTCAGTTGATTTGGGTCGTTGCCAACAATGTCACTGACTTTAAAACCAGCCTTTTTTATAAAAGCCGTAAAAATTAATACACTTAATTGCCAAAAACTTGAACCTTTCATTCTTTCCAAAAAAATATAAACACAGAGGACGGGCGGGACAGGTGTCTCCAAACTACGCAGTGAACGTGAAGCTGCTACTCACCAGCATAATCGTACGATCATCCACCGTCATGTGTACGCGGCATTCCATCGACAGCACTCTGTGCTCCACGTACTCGGCCGCCTCTGAGATGACACGGTTTTACGATCCCTTTTATACGGCGCACGTCACACGTTTCCTGAATTTGAGGTCTTTGTTGAGCGTGGATCCGTGTCAGTGATGTAATTCATTCACGAATCTCGTTGTCGAGGAGGGAATCCCATGTGATGTTGGTCACGTGACCGGAATACCCCTTTCCTTTTATAGAAAAGCAAGTTTCTCGAAGGATTATAGGATTATCTCCAATAACGGATAACACGCACCTTTTAACCGAGTAGTGTGACAAAGCAGGTATCTTGCTTTGTTCGAATGTAATAATTTTACTCATCTATAAGTAAAGGAAATGTGTGGAATAAATATATTTATATGTAACAGGAAACGCTTTGTGGAACGAGAGATCAAACAAAGAAGCAACCAAACAAAGAAGCATTTTTAGTAAACGTGACTTAAATTGAGGTCACGTAACGGGCACGGGTTAAATCAGGTTAGATATATGTGGGATTGTTTGTGTACTGGTACTTTTAGTTATTTAATGACTTGATGTTCGTGATAACATTTAAAACAGTTCACTGCAAAACTTGTTTTAATAAAGCGTTTTATTCGTCCAAGTTAATATTTAGCAGATTGGGGGCGTGTGCGTTGTTCATTATTTTATAATATTTTAAATGTTATTTCTTTTTATTACACCAATTACCGTGAAATCTGTGACGTAGACCTATTTCCCACATGTGGGTACATTTTAAACACATTGTACACAAGATGAATTATTTATTTAATCGGGTTATTACACCGAGTAATTTTCAGTTTTGTTGCATTGGTCTTTTTATGGGGACAACAAAAACAAAAACATTTCATTCAATTTTGGTTTTAAGATTTAAAAAAATTGCCCGAGCAAGGACCCGATAAGGAGGTCAATATTTCAATTACCCACTCAAGCAAGACGGGGACATCGATTATTCACTTGTTTTCGTAAAAACTCTTTTGTGTCGTCAGTTGAAGTGTATTTTCACAGGTAATACGGGGCCACGTGGCGCCGCTAATGTGGTAACTTAAAACCAAGACCCAGTAAGTATATATTGGTTCCCAGTAACCATATAAAATATCAGCAGCTCTTTCGTTCAATTAACAGGTATATTTTGTCGTGTCCTCACAAAACCAGTTAAGAATGGGAGAATGGAAAATAACTGTGTTTCATACCATTTTTAAAACCATCATCATCATCATGATATTTATTTAATTGATTTTCTATCATTAATGTATTAATCATTAAATATGTTAAGAAATGATCACGGGTAAACTTCTCTCTCAAAAGAAATTAGAAAGTTGTTTTAAGCCCCCAATTATGTCGAGGAAATTTCATTAACCTCTGACCCACAGCTGTCATGGCGACTGTACGCTACAGAAATGAGCACGGGCAACATGTTAAAGCGAAAATCAGAGAGTATCGGACAGAGTCAACAAGAAAACGATCGATCGAAAATCACGATCGCATTGAAATGGAAAACAAAAAGTGACGTGAATTATGGTTATTATAAAAACACCTTTCACTGAACTCTCTGTTGTTATTGCCTTCATTTGGGTCATTCTGCGAAATTTGACCTCGGCTTATGTGAAAAAAGTACAGTAGATAAGATTATGAAAGAAATGCATAGCAAGGAAATTGATCCAAGATCACGGCAAAGGTCAGGGATAATAAATCGCGAAAGGTGTTTTCGATTTTTAAATGCATCCTACTTTATATTTCAGGTTATTTAAAACACCATATCTAACACCAGTGGATAACTGTTAGCGTGTTATTTTCAAAGTAAAAATGTTCGCATAACGTATAAAGAACTTTTTTTTTTATCAAGAATAGTGTGTAAACATTTTGTATTGTTAAATTTTATAAACGCATTTGCATTCTTTGATGTTTGGACCTTCAGTACTGAAGAAAGGTACTTGTGGTGAGCACTGCACTTAAATGTGTGTTTGTTTTCAAATTAATTTTTAAGACTTTTTCGGTCAAAAAAAAAAAAAAAAAAGGAAAAAGAAAAAGAATGACGTCTGTCCATATTCCAAGTCTCGCTTTCACAAGCAGCTCAGTTTTTTAAATGTGGCATGTAATTCTAATTGATAACAAATAAACTTGAGAATCAGGACCAAAATCGGCTATCTGTACTCTAATATAACACAAAAACATACTTTCATAAATACATACTTGGACTACGTCACGCTGGTAGGTGGGTCCTAGATATAGAAGATCGCCTCTCATGCCTGTAAGCTCGCTCGTGGAAAATACTTGTCCAGAACCTTTAGTAATCTGAATAATTTTGCAACTTGACTTGAAGATAAAATCTAGATAAAAGGAAAAAAGATTGTTAAACAGAGTATTCTGAAATCGATATAACGTACATGAAAATCAAATTAAGCTATCATGTTTCTTTATTTTATTTAACCTTTTAAGTCGGACAAGATTAACGGGGATTAGTTTGATAAAAAATTCTACAATCGAAAAAAGTTACGTGTTGGGCCTCATTGACGTAATTGAAAGTTATTGCCTGATCGTCAACGAAACAGCAGTTTACTCCAAAGGCTTTGTGCTTATTCGCGCAAAACATTTCCACTTAAAAACCAAGAAAGAAACTGGAGACTGGTGATTAAAAAAAGCGAGGAATGCGCAAAAATAGAATTAGCAATATCCTGTACTGCACACCGTGAGGCATGTCGTGATCTGTTATCTTTTTGTTCTTTTCTGGTAGTTTGTTACACGTTACAAGAATTTTTTTTTTCTGAAGTTGATAGACACGTTTTACGTCAAAGGTACAGCGAAAGAGAAGGTGTTTTCTTACGTGATGTGTCTTAAAGGGAATAAAAGATGAATTCAAGCTTCATATATAAGATACATGTGCGCGTTTGTCATGTACAAAATATTGTTATTTATGAGCTCTACCCATTACACAAATACACCCACTTGGTTCTAATGTTCTGGATTGTTTCATGATATACCAGTACAATCTGCATCTTGACTCTATAAGGCACTAGTCAACTGTCGATCTCTCCTTTTTTTTCTTCAAAAAAGTGGCTGATGTGTCAAATTTTGTTGGATACAAGGAGTTGAGAATGAAATATTCTAGTTATGACAGCTCATCATGTGATAAAAAAGAGAAGGTTTGAAACTTCGACAATATGCATGGGCGATAAATCAATGTTTTTAAAATAACCATCTCCTTCTCTTCTTACGGCCTCTTGACGCATTAGACGACAGCTACGATGTAGATCAAAATAGCGCTTTTATATTTTCAGCATCATTTGTAGGTGGTAATTGGGCTATTATAAGAATGGTTTAAAAGTCACGTTAAAGTGTGGTAGGGAAAACACCCTAGATGAATACATGCGTGGTCGCTTTTTTTTTCGGAATTTTGCGAAAAAATTAACGGAACTTCCTCCTTTTTTATTTAAGCGTGAAATATTCGAATTATTTGATGTTATATCGATTCGCGAACAAGTCACTCATAATGTAGATAAAGAGAAGAAATGGGTTGTTCAAAAATTTTGTGAAGAAGCTATTTTCGTCTTTGCCAATAGAACGCTATTTGAAATGGTCAGAATCGTTAAGAACTGAAGATATACTGTATTACATCTCGAATAATCTTGGTTATTGTTTATGTATGCCACCTTTATGTCTCATAAGAATATGGTGAAAAGCAGCAACGAGGTGTCCTCCTTGTAATGCAAGCCAGGGCATAGATATGAAGACCCTCAATCCCCCTATCGGCCTTTCACGACATCTTCCTGAAACAGTACCGGCACATCCGACAATGATGAGGCCGCAGCTTTTGTCTTCTGTTGGTTCACTGCTGTTTCAGGCCCTCACAAGGAAGTGAGTGCTCACAAAACCAGGGACGCAATTCCCTAGGCCAGAAAAATGTACCCTGCTACAGAAGAAAATAGAAGTGCAGGAAAGATGCTCAGTTTTAGACCCATTTATCTCCCACGTTTTAAATCAGTTACAGTTATGTGGATGCTTTAGAATGCTTACTAAATTTATTTTGCAACAGTCATTACTCTAATTAAACACCACCCACTGTATACCATAGCGCCAGTCCCTTTAGGAATCACTTGGTCTCAGGTGAGTTAGAGGATATCATTTTTATCTAGGCAACGCGCAACTAACACATTTTAAACAGTTCCTTATTTGCTGTGAGTGTTTTTCGAGAATCTTATGTATTTCTATGCAAAATCTGACCAACCATATCAAAACTATTTTTTCTTTTATCTTTTCAATGATCTACACTAAATTTAAGTAGACAATGTGTGTTGGATGTGTAACTCTTTCCAAAAATGGTTTGTTGATGTTTTTTTCTGATGATTATCTTGTAATCCTTTATCTTCCATTTTTTAAACCATGGTATACAAACACATTCCCCCTCTTTAGGTGTTACATTAATCTTTTTCCAAACGGTCAACATAAAATAATGTGTCTGTTTTCTGTATTTTAATATGGTCTCCCTGCGAGATTTGGTATTTCGATATTTTCAACCCTCACCAATTTAAATGCTTGAAACAATAACAGGATACATGCTATTCATACAATTGCAAAACCCGTGTTAAGTTCAGAGAGAGAGAGAGAGAGAGAGAGAGAGAGAGAAGAAGAAGAAGAAGAAAAAGAATAATAATAAGAAGAAAGTATAAAAGGTATCTAAGCTATGACACGAGGCAGACGCAGTACTTCATCTACCCATAAGACCATCTTTTGGCCCGGATGATGATCAGTAACACCGAGGTCTAGAAAATATATGCACTTTTTACGTGATTTAAATCTAAATAAGTAATTCCAAATTTTAAAAGAAATTCTAGCCAGACTTTGTCTAATCATCTCTGATTATTTAAAATCTATTTCATCTTTTTAGTTGTTCTTTCTCTAAGTTCTATCGTAAAGGTTAAAAGAAAACCATTGCAAGAACTCAGATGAAAATAATTTTCTGATGTGTTATGTACATTATTTGTAATAATATTTATTCAAATAAGACCTTTATTGTAATATTTGGGAAAGGATATGCTATGACCTTTCATTTAGTACGAATTCTGAACAAAAAAAGGGGGCTTGCAGAAAAAATACTCCCCTCAAGAAGTAATTTATTTGATTTCTTAGCTCAAAAAGAAGGTTAACGCAATAAATTTCAAGTATCTTGGGTTAAAGAAGAAAGTCTTTTGGTTAAATACTGCTTTTTTATTTCATTTACCCATTCTGTTGTTTTGTACGTTGGACAGAAGTTACATATTAATCCAACAGCCATAAGGCTAACAGATTTACTATCGAATGATGCTTGAACTTTTTGTTTTGTCCCCCCGGCGCCTACTTTATTCCCGAGAACTAATAGCTTGTATTAAGCATCCTGTGTAGCTGAGGTTTCTGCACTTCGAGGGCCAAATAGTTTAAATGGTGATCTGAATTCAATATATTAACAACTATTACCAGATTGGTATAACGTTTTAAGTAATATGCTCCCGGCAAAATCATGGTTTAGACTTGTCTACGCTTCTCGCAGTCTGCCCCGGCTGGCACGAAAATTGCATTAGTTGAGACAGAAACATTACTCAGCTCGTTTAGCGCAATAGATTGTGGATTTGAAACGTCATTTCCATTCAACACCACAGACTACTCTGCTTGAAGAGACGGGCGGAATTTAATTTTAAAAACTTTGCAAGCTCAGGATATCTTCCCCCCTTTTCAGTATACATGTACCTTACCATCTCCTACAGTCCCTGTCCATATGTTGTTTTGTATGTGGTATTGGTATTTAAGTAAAGAACAATAGGCCCTACAGCTTTTTTGAAAGCCAGCATTTAATTTTTTATTTAAGAAAATCATATGATTTTATTTACCTTCTTAATTTTTTTCTTATTTTATGGATAAACCAATAATTCCAAATGGAATATGTTAGATCTATACTGATCATGTCCTAGCCATTTCTTCACAGTTACATTGGAAGTACCAGTGCAGTTTTCTTTGACGCCATCAGTTGATTTCATTTTATTAGATAACATTTTCTCAAACGATTGGGTGTTGTGGTAATCAAAATGGTTTTCCCCCCTGTCAACATTATTAATTTCACAATCTAACCTATCTACTTGTTATTCTTCTTTCATGTTTGATCTTTAAAACAAAAAATAACAACCCTCAAGTTCTTCTCAACATTTATTTTCGTTATGATATAAAAATAGACTTCTTATTTCTTTGACATTTACATCTGTGTGCATGCTGAGCTCTACGCAGGGAACTATGTTCATTACTTTGCTCGAAGGATCGTTCATTTACCACGCGTGCTGTCGCCACGTGCATGACGTAACGTGGCAACTAGCCGCATGCACGTGATACCTAACATTGTGCACCTATGTCATTGTGCAACTGTAAAGTGCGTCTCCCACAACAGCTACGTCAAATGTGAAGATTTGAAAGCGACTGTTTTATTTCAAACAACAAAAGCAAAGTTCAACGATGAAGACGCAAGAAACTTTACCAACCAGACAACGGGACACTACAATATTTTGTTCCAAATACCACGCACACGTTACATACAAAACCGTTTTCGTTCTTAATTCGTTCAGATAAAAAATACCAATTGAAAAACAACATTATATTTTTAAAACGTCTCTATAGCTTAGATCACTCATGTGTCTAGTCTGTCGTCAAACATATTTGGCAGTTTCATTTCAGTTCTTCGACATGATAGCAGTGTCAGTCGAATAGCACCAGCAATATGAACTGAAGAAATCTGTTTCAAAGCACTGAAACCTAACAATCTTACCTTGGCTCGCTATATAATTTTGTGATCCAATAATTTTTCATAGACAAGTTGTCCCTTTTATACATAGTTTTATATAGAAACAGGTGTAAAAGCACGATTAAGACGGTTTCTTATTGGCTACATATTAGTCTGATTTTGACATTCAGAATCTATATTTCTTAATGGATGACCGTTTTGCTTATTAACCAACGCAAAAACACGAAGTGCATACAGAATACACAAGAACACGCATTTAAACGCACGTGCCTGTCGCCAGTTGCACCATCTGTTTTTCCTTTACAATTGTCTGAATACAACATGCCTCTTATTCCCAATGAATAAATTAATAAATATAACAATAAATATACTCAATAACTTAATAAATAAAAAGTCAATTACATCATTACTGTAGATTGAGTAAGCTATTGCCAATCTTCGCCTTTGGTTAACATTGCCATTCGGAGAGTCGATATTCCCTTTGATTCAAATCAGAGGGGGGCGGCGGGGTCGACATGGGAGGGTGGAATAACATAAATAATTGACGCAGTTTGACAGAGGTTGGGCGGTGCAATCATCGTAATTAACTGTAACTCGAATTTTGAATTATTTCCATCCCATTAAAACACAAAGCCGTTTCAAAGCCGTGACTTTGTTCCTTTCTACCCATAAACTCTTGTTTGTTATCGATCATGGTATTTCTACCACGTTGTCGGGATTAAGGAGATCGTGGTGTTGGTCTTCTATGTCATGTGCAGTTTAACTGTGGCAGTGACTTATGAGACAACATGAAGAAAAAAGAAATGCGTAATGAAAAGAATCATAGAACCCCCTGCCTGAACCGCTCTTTAAGTTTAAAGAGACCATATCTGATCAAAGGCTCAGCCTAATACAGACATACGCTACTTGCGTACTTAACTCTTTATCCTGTATGTTTTTTATATACAGTGAGCATTTATACACAGTTTTGATTCACAACTTTTGGCTAATCTGCGTCTTATCACATAACAACTACATCATTTCTTCTTAGCGAATGCGGGGGCGCGCAGGGCCCTACTTCGATGATGTCAAACCTTGAGAATCATAAATATTTTACATATGTACACTATAGCATTATTTCTAGTGGTGAAATGTCATCCACTGATAGTCCTGTCTCTGTTTCTATTCTTCCTATGCCTTTTTCCTTTCCTCTTTCGTCGTTTTCTGTGTTTCTTTTTCCTCCTCCGCGTGGATCGAGACTTTGACGTGTCCCCTCCCCCTCCTCCACATGGGATCTCGGAAGGGTTTGTGGGACGAACCGCCTGAAGAGCCGTTCTAGACGCCGCATTTTCACCGACATGCTCTGAAATTGTTTCAGTCTTTTGGTTTTGGCTTTGCAATTTCTCGTTTTGCTTCGCAAGAGACTTGTCATTGCCAGACAGTTCCACAATAAGACTTTCTACGTCTTTTTTGCTATCTTCACTGACAGCCCTAAGGTCTGTTTTCTTTTGACTCTCTTTTTCAGCGCGGTCCCTATTATTTTTATTATCATTATTATTTTTGTCTTTATTATGCTTCTTATTCCTCTTTCTACTTCGCCCACACCCTCGCCGCTTGCGTCTGTTGCACCTTTTGTTGTGTTTACTATGTCTAATATGAGGGGTTTCGGTTGTCACAGTAGCCATCGTACTCCCTACGTAGCCAAACACCCTCTCGTCACCTCCCTTTGGTGCAAAAACATCGTCTAGGGGTTTTTTAATCCACTGGGCGCGGTCTTGTTGACTCAAAGTTTTCCGTCCCGATCTCGGCCTTCCGTTTTTGTTCATAGCAATATACCATCTCTTCCTTCCGCTTGTAGAGTTTGTATAATACTTTTTACTGTAAAACACTTCGTAATGGTGAGGAAGGTACTTGCTATAAAATAAACACTCGTCCGTTCGGTTGATCTGAAAAAAAAAAAAGAAAATAAATTAAATTTCTGCTATATGACATTGTTTATGATTGCACAAAAATATATGTTTGTAAAAAAAAATAGATATCAACAATTATGTTGCGCAGAAGGAAAACTTACATATTAAGTAAGGATCAGAATTTATTTTCGTTTCTTTCAGATGTGGTGAGGCAGTATATGTTATATTGTTTTCTTTATCTCTATCAAGACCACATATAAATCTGCAACTTATTTGCAGTCTGTAAATATGAAATGAATTAAGACAGGAGAGGTCGTTTTTGAAGTTTGCAGCTCCAGACGCGTCGTGGGCCATAATTCATTACGATCAGAAAGCACATCTCTCTGACCTCCAGTTGTAACACACGTAATAATAAACTCGACTTTTGTATCGGAAATAAAGCGAAAACCAAACACCTATCAACATCTAATAAATGGAAGTATTGCTTATTGCATTTCACTCATGTTTTGCTTTTATTCCGGTCACGTTTTATAGGAGATTGGACAATAAAAAGGTCAGATTGCCTACCGATTATGGCTGAAAAAAATACAAAGGTCAATACACTATCTAAAGGCGACATAAAACAGACCGACTTTTTGTTCTTATGGCCTTTTTTTTCGTCAAAAACATTTTCTTTAATAGTCTGGCTAATCTTATTTTTTCGGCCATTTTGAACGTGTCTATAAACAAGTGAATTGATGGGTCTACGAAATTTTAATATTTTAAAATCTGTGACAGCATATTAAAATTCTAAAATTTCACTTTATTGGTTTATGGCACACCATCCAACAAATGACCAAATACGGACGCTGTTCATCCTGATTTTCGGCGGTGGGGGTGGCGGTAGAGGTGGCGAGGGAGAAAAGGGAGGGGGGGGCTATATGGTTCTATTAAGCACTTTCTTTTTCAGCCTTATAGGTCATCTAACTTGACATGGGTTACTGATCCCTTATTTTTTTCTAGCTCGGTTGCATTATGATGATCCGTTTGAAATGTGCGACTTTTATTGTCTAATTACGTCTGATATAGATTTTATACAGTTCTTAACTAGATTAATTATTCTACAATCACTGGAGACTCAATGCTGAATAATGGGCAAAGTTGATTAAATCACTTATGTGCATTCTTTCCTGGTCTGCTGAGACTGGTTAAAGGCGTGTATGAGTTATTAACGGAACAGAAAAGGTTGGCTTTATCTTGGCCCTGAAAACAATGGGATATACAGCAAGTGTTTGATTGAACGTGTATCGAATCAATAGATAACAACAATGTGAGAAGTATTAAATTTTGCTGGGAAATAGACCACTAGTCATCGCCGTGCGCCCACGTCCTTCCTGTTTTAATATCTTGTCCACTTAACAGAAATATTATCACGCTGTTGATAAATCAGCTATTTCGAGTGTCGCCTGGTTAGACCCACAATTCACATTTCTCACTCTCGGCCTACCAGAACAAGAGTTAGGAATTTTCGGCTAACTAGTAAATCTAGATTATTGAAGTGATGCAAATTTTGATCCAAATATATCCTTTTAATAATGTTTCTTTTTATGTTTAGTTTGCCAGTCTATACCCTTTAATTATCTTAGCTCAGAAAGATCCTTTTATGCTACACCAAACACGTGTTTAATACACTAAAAGCCAGCCGGCCCCTGGTCGAACTGGCCTCAGCAATGCCTCTAAAGCTGGCCACAACTTATTATAACTTATTATTTTCACCTGTTTTCTGACTACACACGGTTGTTTATGGAATTATGCGCGCACGTTTATCCCGTGTTCTCACGACGGGGGCTCCCCGTGCACAAGAGGCTGGGGAATACTCAGTGCAAAAGTCAGATCGAAGCATGTAGACGGCCGATAATCCTTAAGTCATGCCTTCGGCACTGCACTGGGCACAAGACTAGCCCCTTCAACAGGCCGATAACTGTAATCAAATATTACCTTTAATAAAACATTTATGTCTTAGCTTGGTCTGGATTTTTTTTTTGTATTTTGCTCCATTTTCTTCTGTAACTTCCCATGAAATAAATTACAAAATAAATAAGTGTGCAACTGCTCCTTTTTTGCATGAGATTGCACTGTCTTTGTGGGAGCCGATTTTAGATAAAATGCTCTGTGAAATTATTGATGGAAGTAACAGTTCAAGTAAAGACAAAAGTTTCCACCTTACCAAGGACAAGCTCATTAAGTCCATAAACAGATCCGGGAAACCGACTAAACGAAAAAAACATCAAAAGTTTCGATTGATTTGTCATGCGTAAGGCAAGGCAAGACTATCACTGTTTCGATATCAAATAATCTTGTAGGCTCCCCCCCTCCCCGGTCCCCCTGATGTTAACATACACCAGGACAGAGGTAAAAAGCTGCGTTTCCTCCTAACTCCCTTTGCCACAATTATATCGTCTGCAGGCAGATTTCCGAACTAATCAGCAATGTTTGTGCAATTTATTTCACTTCAAAGGTTGTTGAAAGATTTACCTTTCCCAAACTGACGTAAAAAGCCTGCGTCTATCTACACAGTCGATTACTTGCATCAAATCCCAATATTTGCTTTACAATTGTTAGACACAACACGTAGATTGGAGGTGTTGGCGATCACGTTGGTGGGACCACAGAAACACTCGTTCTAACTTAATACCACCAGTTCCAGGATTTGTGTAATGAAATTGTTGCTCAATGTCACCGATATGTGATACCTCAAAAATATGGTTTGTTGGATGAATTAATAAAGAACATTTTAGTTCTCTTTACATTTATTAAATTCAGATACTGTAGTCTTTGAAATGAAAAATAAAGGGATGTAAAGTCACGACTTTAAATACAAACTTCTTTAATCTTTGGTGTATTACAAAAGATTTTGTTACTATTGTGACTTGCCAAGAATTCGTAAAAAAAACAAGAAAGCGAAATAACGTTGGAAAATGAAAAAAGGCAAAGGTAAAGGAATTTGCCTAACGGCGGGATATATCACGCATGTTTTCAGATCTTTTAAACAGGAGACAACAAATTGAATCAGAGTTTTCCAGCAAAGCGCCAAAATAGATATCAATCCAGCAAATTATCTTTAAAGCAAGCACCAAACGCGAGCACGGCCTGTTGCCGTCTTTACGCGCGTTGTTGACATGATAGATTAATCTAATTGTTCCTGGCGATATGTTGACGTATCTGGGTGTATTGGTGGACTATCTTTAATCGGCGATCTGTTACGTGACGGAGCTTACCCAACTTTAATGATTCGATCAAATGAAAATTATGTTTCACGTCTTTATCGGTTTCCCATTAACTCTACCTCTACCCTTACGCAATTTTGCCCCCCTTTATTCATCAATAAACACAACACAAACTCAAGGCAGACTTGGCTTATATATTGTGAAATTTTACGAGGTCCTCCATATCTATCGGTGGACGATGGAGGCAACCTGGCTAACCTCCTTATCGCCCTTATCTTGAAGTATCGATATAGGAGTATTGAGACGCCCGCTGAAGACAATGGCCTATCAATACGCAGGCACCAGTGTGATTGGGGCATTCGGTGCAAACTGCTTCAGATAAAGAAGGGATATAATATGTAAAAGCAAACAGCTCGGATGGAGCTTGTGATCTAGTAAGTCAGCTGACGCCAAGGTAACCGCATAGTCCGGATACCTATAAGGTGTGAAATTCATGCCATTGAGAGGGGGAAGGGTGGGGGGAGGGGTGTTCCGCTAGGACATAGTTCATTAGTTATACAACCACATAACAGAACCACACAAACAATACATTGGTGGCAGAGCGCGCCGTTATTGTGGCTTCGTGATGCTATTTAAAGACGAATTATTATGTGACACTACAGTGTGGTAACGAGTACAATTCTTAAGTGGTCGTCCGTGAGTCTGAGCCAGCGGTTCAACCACACCAGTGAGCAACCACAAATAACGATGTCGCACTGGTGAAAAGTTAACCATTTGTTTACAGCGACTCAGCAAGCAGGACACGCCATGACGGCAGGGCGCACGACAACTTGACTGATCACCACCAGGGCAACGTTTAGAGCAGCGTTCCCACCCCTTACCCTTAACAAAACCTCCCTAATCCGAAACGGCGCCTCCAAGTTATACTTTTTCTTCACTAACAGCGCCACGGTGAACTTTTTCCGCTATACATTTGACTTAAATCCGCGATCGCGTTAACTTTCATCTGTGAAAGATCAGATAGCCAACCCCCTGGTCGCAATAACGGAATTTTCTTTCCATTAAGAGAGAAAAAAAAGAGTGACCTTTCAGCGTTCCAGCAGTAAATTAACAGGACAGTTTGATTCTCGTCTCTCTTGTGGGAAGCGAAGTGCAAGGGGTAATCGGGATACCCTCCAAATATCTCAAGGTCATGAGGTTAACTTTATTAACCTGAAAATTCCCAGTGAGTTAAGTATTATGAAGATGTGCCTCTACTGGGACATGTTTTCGATATTGTCACCGCTCAGTGTGACCTGATGCCGCAACACACAATAATTGCACTTCTTTGCCAAAACAATCCAATATGGAGAAGTCGCTCATGTACACGAGAAATTGTTTCTTCAGAGATGTATTTCTAAACCCAATCTTTAAAAAATTCATAAAAGTATAAATAAAGGAAAATTCAAGATAATTCAATCAATACATACCCCTCCGTACAGACGTCCTCTGTTATCCATGCACAGATATCGCGAACTTTTAATCCCCTGTATGCTTAGCACTGTCTGTGCAGGTTTTTTCTTATCGGCTGGCCATTTATATGCCATAGAAGTCAATACTGTGATAAGATTCAATATACCTGAAAAATAACAGAAAAGAAACGTAAGCATGTGTGCATCAGTATGTATCTTTAAAGCGACATTTTTTTTTTTGGAAAAACACTCATGGAGAGACTGCAGTACAAAAAATATATAACTAATATGTTTTTTTAAATAAAGACGTTTGATTTACAATTAAAAGAAAATATTAATACTAAAAAGTGAGACTAATAAATATAAATGAACTCCTTGTTTCATTTAAGCTCATCGTTACTGATGTTAACCCCGACAAGCTGATTAAATGAAGATGATGATGGCAACCAATTTTTCAATACGTTATATTATCTAATCCTCTGAAATACATAGATCAAGACAAGCCAAACGGTAGCTCATTAGGTAGTGATAATGGGTAAAAGAGTGCGAATGAGCGAGCTCAATGCATCCTAGCGAGGGCATGGCACGCGACGAGCACGTTTCCTCGAAAGGCGGTAAAGATCAAAGGTTTCTCATGACCAGGATTAAGTGCTGAACACCCAGGTAAGAACAGGTGGATGTCAGATTGTGTTAACTACTCAGCCACGAGACGCCGTGTGTATTACAACTCTACTGTGGTCAATTTCACTTGTATATTTCACATGACAGATGTGACAGGTGATCAGGGCCAGCGTTGCTTAAAGAGCGATTACGAGCAGATTAAGTCCTTTCCCGTACACACGCTCATTAGAATGACTTAGAGTATATACCCAACACGTTAAACAGTCACGAATGACAGACACATGCAGATTTAATGACTTTGATTTCAGGTATCGTACTTTAAACATCATTGTGTTTTGGAAAAAAAAACTACACAAACAATTAATACATAAAACAGAATAAAGATGGATAAACAGTTCCTTTACACCGCTCCAATCGACATATTAAAACCCAGGCAAAATGTTGCGTGTCACGGTTGTGGCTGTGATGACACAGTTTATTGCAAGGATTAAAGTCCAGCTGAACGCTAGTGGTGACTTTATTGGTGTGAATTATCCTTCAGCATCAGGTGTTCACCCACGTCTACCACGCCATTGAGGACGTTGTGTCATGGCGTTATCTATGCAGGAGGCAAAGTGCGAAATAACTAGCGGTTGTGTAAGGTTTAAAATATACGCCTCCACACCTTGAAATTAACCCGTATCATCAACTGATATTGAAACTATGTTTCTCTTGTTATGGGCAGGTGTCATATTAATATGGCAACTTAATAAGTTAGAGAGGTGGCAGTAGGCATCATTTCAGATGATTGTAAGTGAACTGCTAATTCATCACTTAATCAATAGGACAATAAATTAATACAATCAATCAATTGGTCGATCACTTAATTGATTCTATCTCTGATAAATATTATTCTTTGGCGTAAATTAGCTTTTCCGAAATGAAGCTTTTTTTTCAATGTGGTAATTGACCGTGGAGAGGGCCATCAAAAAGATGTTCTTGCGAAATCCAACAAGCTTTTATCTTCCTAAAATCACCATTTTAGTAACCCAAGATCTCTTCGCTGCTTTTGATTGCTAAATGTTGTTTATTAACAAGCGCGCACCTGCCATATAAGCCGGCAGTTCTCAACTTCTCCTGGATTCCACTTCAATACAGTCCTGCTTTGTATACCTAAAGCCTGCACCAGCGAACTAGGCACGCGCGCGTTCGCCCTTGACTTTATGTAAAAGATTACACAAAACTTGTAAGAGTGCGGAAATAACCGTTAAAACAACATACAAAACTGCTTAGCTAACATCGAGGTGCCTTGGACACTTTAGTAAACGGTCAAGGGTGGTCAAGTTTAGGCCGAACGCTGGTCAGAGGGTATAACGCTGGTCTAGACTGGTAGTGCCTCTTGACCATTTGCACACAGGCAGGTAATTTTTTTTAAACAGAAGGTACCATATTGGTTGCTGCAGACTGCGGTGTGAAGAACATTAAATCGGTCAGTGGTGAACTTGGGTGCACTGAATTAGTAACCGTACTTGAATAAAGCTCACAAACAAGTATTTTTTTTTCTCAAAAATCAAAACAGCAAGACAAATCATGTCTGTTTACGTATTACCAGTTACAATTATTTTTTCCCTCTTCTCCAGACATTTACCCAAATGCACTTTCATTTGTTTAACATACATAACTTGAACTTTTTTCTCGGGTCGTCCTGTCACCGACGGCTTATGATATTAATACTCGCATACAGCATGAAATTCCCAAAACCGAGGTCTGACATGTTGACCGATACTCCCTTCCCGCCGGGGTTTTTGACAGAAGACGAAGAAATAAGTAGATTGAGATCTTCCGAATACTCCGTCATTAGTCATATTTATCACATACCCTGGTGTCCCGAAGGCAAAATATGTTCTAAAATTTAAAGCACACCGACGTATAGATTAGAATATGGTTTCATTTATGTGTGTGTATGTGAGAGAAACAGAGAGAGAGAGAGTATGAACAAGGGAATATCTGTGAGGGCAAAAGACAAAATAAAAATGTAACACCAAGCTGAAATAGATTCCAGACCAGAATAAGAACTTTTTGGAAACCTGAGATAGCCCATAATATGCGATAAGTCTGCACTAGCTCCCACCTCTTCACTTTCCACGCGTGCTTGTGACCGATCACACAACAAAGCTGAAAAGTGATGCCTTTTCTTACTCAAAATGTTTGGCACCTTACAAGCGCTAGGTAATTTGATAAGATGGTAAGATTAACAGCATTTCTTAGGCATGTTTTAAGTTTTGTTAAAGCTTCAAATCGTGTGCAAATGAAATTACTTTTTTGTCTAGAAAATGCCAAAAATCTGGTCTCTTTCGCAGTCCAGCTCGTTGGCGCGTGCGTGCGATATCATAGGTCACTCGGTGCGTCATCCAAAAGTGCAAATTGCTAATCACGCGTTATTGATTCAAGGAAATGTCCAGGTGAAAACGTCAACAATAGGCAAACGACTTAAAAAGTTCTCTAATTTACAACACACAAAGACAACTGAAACTTCAGACTTAAAAAATTAGTCTTAAAAAAAGCAAACGAAAACTGCAACAAGCCACATTTTTTTCAAAACATGTTCCAAAAAGCGAAGAACCCATTTTTCATTTGTTTCACCGCGTCGGTTGCTTTTCTACCTCATTCCCTGAAGGCTGAAGCATTTAAAAACCCATTCCGCTGTGGTTGGTTGGCCCTACAAGATGGAGGGGCGGCCCAGGTCGCTGCAAATATGTTGCTGCTTCCGTTAAGATCTGTCATCAGGTTTCTCACCCAACGGTTTTCTCTAATGTTTCTACATAAATTGTCACTGAAACTGATCCTCGTACATCGCCTGCCGAGTATGCGATATCACAGAGGTCGGGAAACCACTTGACTAAGTAGAGGAATCACGCTTTCACCGAGAAACTTTCTGAAATGCAGCCAAGACTATAGAAATAATGTTTTAATCTCCTAATGCACGTAGTAAGGGCTCATTCCGAATGAAATTATCGTTGCAAATCCTCGGGGACTCTTGCCGAATGCAATCAAATTAACAGATTAACAAGCCTCCTCTTGTTTGCAACGTACTCGTATAATCATAAGCTTTTTTGTATTGTACTCAACGCCAAGAAGAGGCCTGTTATTCTGCTTATCTAATTGCATTCAGCAAGAGTCCCCACGGAGTTGGATCGATCTACGTAGAACGATAATTTCATTGGGAACGGGCCCTAAGGCTCGCAAGGCGTTGCACAAAAATCACCTTGTCTGATCTCCCTTGAAAGGGTTTGGGTTATGTCTAGAAATTTGAAAACTTTTTCTTAAATAATATATCGATCCAAGCTCACCACACGAACAAATTAGACATATCATTTGCTACGCTTTCCAGGCTGTTTGCGACTGTCGAAAATGGGGCACACTAGACCCTAACATACAGCTGACGGGCAAGGCGGGGCAGTCGGCCGGGTGACAGGACTCCAAAAATCAGGAACCTTTTCACTCCAGGCACTTTTTCCAGCCGCTCTAATAACTTATCTTCATCTCTAGACTCCTGCCACAGTAAATTAAAATTCTGACACGTTTTATCATTTTCTGAAATCGTTTCTCAGTTTCTTCTTTTTTCATTCGAAGGTTATGTGTCGAAACAGGAAGTAATCCAAACAAGCCAGTTGAAACAAAAGTTTAGAAAATTAAATAGGAGAAGAAAACATTTCTTTCTTACCTCAGAATTTTTTGAGGTTGGTCTTCAAATAAATGAAACCAGTTCTTTAGAAAATATATTGGGAAAATAATTAAAGATAAATGGCAAAAATTAAACTACTATAGGATAAAAGCGAATGTCCAGCACATTAAAGTGTCATATAAGTCCGAATCACTGGTATTGTAACTCTAATTTAATGTTATGAAAATGATATCACAATTATTCAACTTAACACAAATTTACTGTTTATACTGTATTACACATAAATCTCACAAACTATAGACCAACCATCGCTTCTTAGCATGATTAGATAATTTATGAGAGGCACGATACAATACGCCTAAATGGAGCGCAGAGAAATCTTCAATGGTGTGCACTGACTTGGACTTGCTGGATAGCGAGTATTGCATGGGCAAGAGAGCGCAGTCCTATTGGGCATTTGTAGGGACCTTGTACGCAAGATTCCAGTCTGCATGGTTTGTGCCATCTCTTTACGCATCAATATTGAACAGTCAACTTAATCAATTTTTGAGCAATTCACATTTCCTTGACAGATAAAGGAATTCCTTTCCTGAATCCATTTACAATTTTATTTTCTGTTTAACCAAATATAATTAGTTATATGTAAAAAAGAGATGTCCCTTCCATCGATAAAATTCACTACGCAAATTTTAAAAGCCACTTGTTGAAAAATTACAAATTTGTCATACAGTGAACGGTATTCCTCGCTTTGGAACCCAACCAAAACTTGGTACTTAAATGGGATTACACGTTATTCCGTGTATCTAACTTCTTGGTGTATGCTTCACTAGGCCCTGGTATCTCATACAATACTTATATCTTTAGTAAGACTTTAGACAAAGTTATGACAAGCATATCTTGGGGAGTATACACTTTAATCTGGCTCTGAACAAGCTTCTTAGTGCTCTTATCGTGTTGAATAAACTCTCATATGAAGTTCTTGCAAAATGGATCCGCATAAACCGATCGATGAAAAGACCTGTAAAGTAGGGGTCGTCTTTCTTTCACTGGATATGGTGTTTTCTTCCATTCACAAGTTTCCCTGTCTAGATTTTCCTTGTTAAATATTGCAACGAAATTTGAGCAAAATGTGTACCAAGATGTTTGATATTAATGCCATCTGTGTTTTAACGTTCATGAACTGGATGTCAGATTAAGGGTTGTCAAAGGGAAGTATTGGAATTCATCTTTCCCCAGCGTCAATCACAAGGATGCAATAAATACAAAGACGGGTCAAATTTCTGAGTCGTATACCCAACAGCTTCAAATACAATATTCTAAAATGCACAGACTTTCCCCACTTATGTTTAAACGAAAACGTGGATTGCACGACTATTTCTAATAATATTGCCAACCCAATAGAAACCTCTCCAACACATACACGCACAATTAGTAGTTACAACTATCGTCTTTCTCTTACGAACCTGATTTTACTAAAGAGCTTGAGACCCCACACGTTCAAATAGTTGCACGTGTGTGACGCCACGGCACGCAGCCGCTTGTTGGTCTAACATTCGATTGCCGCTTTGAACATTTTGAAACATCAGTTACGGAATTACAACTGTTGTGTCTGCTAAAGTGCAATACCGTTAAGGGGTTAACATAATATCAGTCAGGGCCGTTTTTTATTAAGCGGGTGCGTTAATAGTTCACGGCATCAAGACGCTTGCGAAATAATATAGTTGCAGTTATAAGAAAGTGAACGCGGGGTAAAAATAAAAGCCGGCGATGGTTAATTGACCACAGGTTCAAAACAACTTTGTCAAGAAAGCCGCTTCAAAAAGAAACACTTTAAAAACTTTGCGAATGTGTACTAAAATAATCTTCCGAAAACAAAACTCCACAAAAGATTTCAAAGCCGCCAAAGCGCATTAAAAGCGAACAGCCCTGATTATTTTCCTATTAAGTTTTTGAAGTGACTGGGCTCGCCCTCTGTCATCGTCGAATCAAAAGTTGTACGGCCTTCAATTACCAATGTGTTGGTTGTCAGAATAGCACTTTTTATGGTTATTTTGACACCCTCTTATCAATAATTTGGACTTTATCTCAATTGAGACGCATGATAATTGGCCAAATTAACACTCGAGGAGAGCCAGCTAGACGTCGCTAGTACTTTGACAATGGAGCTCTCCCCCAGACTATAGCAACGCCTTAGTAAATTGATGTCAGGAACGAAGAGTTCGTAGGCAAGGAGAACAAGGTGAACACAGTGCTAATTCATATTACTTGGTCAGGTTGATGATCGTAATTACACCAAGAAGATTTATCTCTGCTTTGATATTCTGTAATAAATCAACCCATGGTTAGAAAAAATACAATTTCTTTTTTTTTACTTAAACATTTTTTCATATCTTTTGACAAGTGCCTTCAGATTGTTAACAATTTTCAGTTGAATGTTTTGTCTGTCTGTCTGTCTGTCTGCACACAATCGAACACAGCGTAGTAGGACTAATGTTGTAGGAGGATTCAGAACATAAAAGTGGATATTGTCGGTTACATTACATCAGCACGGGGTGCAAAAGGCAACTCCATTATTATCATATTATCAGACTCTTGCAAAGCGTTCCAGACGATTAAGGGAAGCGGCGAGTATCATGTGTTACTCTGCCACTATCCTATCTTCATAATCGATTTTTTCAACTGTCGGAAGCCTCTCCGCTTTCAACTAGGAAGTGTCTACTGGGGATTGAACGCACATGGGTTTCCCTCGCATGAGGCAAAACCCTCAGACTATGTTTTCATTACATGTTCGTCACGCTACATTAAAACATAGATCCGTGACGCAGAAGACAACTTTGTTAAGTCAAAACGTGACACACGATCCGGCTTCAAATGCCTGAAGTGAAATAAGGTCGTCAAATCCGCCATAGAAAATCCACTTCATAAATTCTAGGAGTCGAAGTGCATGTCCTTATCTCATTTAAGTGTCTTCAGAATCCATAAATGCATGCGCGTCAAATTATTCAACAAGGTTAATTAGTTTATGTGAACAAATATCAATTTCTTTCTCTAATTTACATAAAATCAAGCACTGCCAAGGACACATCGTGAGTCGGTTATAAGGATGCGCATAATGATACAGACGTGGTTTGCATATGTATATCTATATTATCCTACTGCTTTACTGTCAGAATCGATTATTTTCAAATTTGATATAGAGAGACACGACAACGGACTATCACGCCGGTTCTTTACTATATAGTCCGCTCTCTAGACCTCTTACATTGATTCATGGTTCTGATTTGGATGTAGATACCATTCGTTTTTCTGCAACAATATCTAATTCTAAAAGCTGCCAGTGCTGTTCGTGTGCTACATGTACTTCCTATCTAAATTAATGGGCGGATGCAAAAATGCTTGCAAAGTGCACTGCTTGTGAGATGTTATATAACACGTTCTTATTGAATATTCACCGGGGCTATATTTTTTCACGGAAAAATTTAATTGAATTTTCACCTGTGCCACACATCTATTAGTCGTGTAATATCTAACGTGTCATTTCCGACAGCATTTGTATTATGACAGCGTACCATCACTGGCTACGTGTGTGAACTATGTCATTATAGAGGGTGAATGTACACAATGTATGGAATTAGAGGTTTGCAGGTGAGAGTTACGAGTTGGCCTGGCCAGCCCATTAGTTCCCACCTATTTGGAAGTGATTTATCTTCCCGGGGTTAATCTTCATACCTCACCACAGGGAAGTAACGCTAAATCACGCTGTCTGAGTAATTGACGATGTTCCTTGGAATGATATAACGAGACTAGAACAAGAAGCAGCTAATGAAGATGCACCTACTCACTCCCCAGAGCAGCCCTCTCCTCTCTCTCTCTCTCTCTCTCATCATGCGCGCAGTATAAAACATGAAATTCATTTTTACATCCAGTTTGAAATTTTAGTCATCTGCATACTCTACAATCACTTCACATCTTTAAAATATTGTTTCATTTATTTTACTTCTTTCATTATTATACCTTCAGTTTATATATATATATATATATATATATATATATATATATATATATATATATCCTGAAATATGCAAAGTCTACACAGTTTCCCAAAGGCAAGGAAATAACTCTCTCCCAGCCCATACTTCCCCGCAAGACTTACCCGCTTGCAAGACAAAAGACATCTCCAACACAAATGGTGATGTACAGCACTTTACCCCACGCCCATCTTTTGATGGTTTATTTCAACAGAGATGAGAGATACCGTCCACAGATGTTATCACAACGATGAAACTACTGTCTTAATTTCAGGTAGAGTGTACGTACGACCCCCCTCCCCATTCATTACTATCATCATCAACAGAGCCCTAATCACCTCTGGTCAGTTGTTATTAACTCCTAGTTCGGACATCATTGGTGCAGTTCAATGTGTATCTGTTGGTGTGGACAATTTGAAGTATTCACACAATAAAGTACGGGTTGGAAGTCTGTTATACTTTCAGCTTTATAAGTGTAAATGACATTTACATATATATTAACAGGAACCCGAATTAATTACCGCGCTAATTTAATAGTCCACTTCAACAAGCGTCTTTTATTGAAAATTGGTTTCGAAATTAATTAGAGGGAGTTTCCGAGGCTGACAATGAGCCTTATTATAGGGTGGGACCCTGTCATCCCTGGGCTACATCTACATTGTCCTATTGAAAGTCACAAATAAACCACAGGTATTCGTTTCCTTTTGAAAATGTTCTTGGTGACGAAAAATTAAATTCGTGATTTTAAAATTATTTTTCACCTTATAATGGTATGTTATGTTAGTCATCCAGTCGTTTCATTTCACACTACATTACACGTATGTTGTTAATAAAATATATCTACTGCTGTAATAAGTGCACTGAAATATGTTTAAATATTAATTTTCGTATATTCCAGGTTATATGTATAATCTTACAATAAAAAAATCCAGTAATATAAAGATATTACAACGGAATCTCATTCTAGTTATTGATTGCGTCCGGGTGTAAATTAAGTTTGATTTTTATCAGAGCCAAACCAAGTACTTTGCATTATTTAAACAGCAAAGAGGAGCGTTTTACGGCTTCCAAACAAAGTTAATGTTGTGAAAGGTGACAATTGTTTGTAATTACAATTAGCCTTCGAGAGATAAAGGAAGCGTTATTTGATGTTATCTCAGGTAATGACACGGTACAGTTCGACCCATTCTTTGCGCATACCGTGATTGCAATTATGCCGCAATTTACACGGGCCCACCTATTTTTTCTGGTATTTTGGTTATGTTTGAAGACAGGAAGATGTGCCTGGTCCAAGACGAAGCCCCAGGCAGGACGACAGACCCCGGTCATGTGACAGATGGGGGGTTGCGTGACGGGAGAACTGGCCCGTGTCGGTAACATGCGGTGATAACCTGCCGTCACGCACTTGTTCACCGGCACTCACATTTCCCTTCTTTTTTTCTTTTTTTCTCTATTCCACCTACAGCCTCCCCCAGTGTACCCACGTACTGTATAAAAAGTAACTTTTCTTGTTCTGCTTGTGCATAAAAGAAAAGACAATGTTTATAAAAAACAAACAAAAATTCTGTCACATATTTTTGCTATCTGTATTTTGGCCCATTAAATCACTTTTTAGTCCCTATCCTCCTGTACCCACTTTTTCATTCAGTTTGATTCAAAATTAACTTCATTTGACGTTCCCTAAATGTTTGCGCCTGATATTTTTATTAAGTTTTCAAAATGAAAAACGAATGCTGTACCCGTGCTTTTGGACTGATGCAACATAATTCTACATAACTCATAGAACATTTCTTAGCTTCGTGTCTATTTCAACAAGTGTTGAGGGGGGGCACTTTCACTCATCCTTAGAGAAAATTAATGAAAGATATAGTTGCAATGGAATACAAATGCAAAACATTATCAAAGTGTCTCCCAAGGTCTTTCTCCATCACTTCCCCGCAGTAGTGTCACCTGGGTGATAACAGTTTTAACAGACACATCCATCAAAGCGTTCCTCCCAACAGCCT
This sequence comes from Lingula anatina, assembly GCF_051362555.1. Lineage (NCBI taxonomy): Eukaryota > Metazoa > Brachiopoda > Lingulata > Lingulida > Lingulidae > Lingula > Lingula anatina. The sequence goes on from NC_141769.1 coordinate 14,244,278, forward strand.
TAAGTTTTTTCCTTTTATCTGTTGGACACTTCACATTGCCTCATCTTTTAAGCCTGGGCGTGAAGTCTGCGGTGCCCCCAGGGCATTTAAATATAAACCTACGACTTAAATAGTACTTCCTTAAAATGTATCAATTTCACTCTTCACGTGGATCATTCCTTCTCCAATTCGACAGTAATTACAACAAAAAGTAGTAATAACAAACAAATAAGTTAATAATGTCATCATGTCAATGAAAAAAACTGCAGCACGTATTCAAATATGACTAACGTTTACAAGATCTAACCAACCCATTGCGTCCTATGACGTTTAGTAATCAAATTGCTGCTATCGGTAATAGAGAGATATTTCTAACAAGTATGATAAGGAGATATATATCGTTATTGTGCAGTATCATTCAGCAACGTCTCGAGATCTCGTGTTCCTATGGCCAACTACAATAGATCGATGACACATGCTCTTACTTCATTGATACTAATTCTAGCATACAATACATATTATTAGTAATTATGTTGCTGTTGATAATACAAACTCGTGATTTTTTTTTCACTTTTGCACCCCACTTTGTCGGCCCCCTTTAATATTGCCACCTAAATTAGACAAGTTTATTTAAACCGTTCGACTTAACGAACTCGCACCCAAGCCCTTCCCCTCTGTCTTTATATAGCTATTGCATTTCAAACTCTCCCCCTCTTCCGTGTCGTGTTATTTCTGTGGTTCTCACTGATAGACGGATTGATTGATTCATGAGGCTATGAAATGGCTATCAAAGTAAAAGAAACACACACAATAATTACTACTAATAGTTGTGTGTTATTGTAATGTCAATGCGAGAGCCCAAGTGCAAACTATGAAAGGAAGGGCGGTCGCAATAGCCCCATCTGCAGATCAATATTTTTAGGGGCTCAATTTTTATGACCACTTTGGAACCTCTTAAACGTTCTGCGACAGAGTTGGGTAGTTATATGTTCTACTGACCGTGTTTAAATTTACTCGGCGGCTTTTTAGCATTGAACTGACTGCAAAACTTCACCAAGCGCACGAGACATGTAAAAGGGGGTAGATATTACAAGGGACATTGGAGCTGTGTGTTAATTTGTCACTGATCGGGGCGTTTGATCCTTGTTATTATATTTGTTTCTCCAGTGATAACAATAATGATTAGGTCTATACCAGATCCCCCGAGTGACCACTTAAATAAAGCAGTACTTAAATATTGTTTAAACATATAAATAAGAGCGAGTTGACACGGGACCTTTCGCTCTTTGCAAATTACAGGTAAATGCCTGTAAAATCAACACTAGGTTATTTGTCAGTCCTTGGGTAAATGTCTCGATAATTGTATCGAGATCTAAAGAACTGGCAGCGAATTCTACACCAATTCCTCCAAGCTCAACACATAAAAGAGGACTAAGACACCCCTTGAAAAGCACCCCTGAACCGCCGGGAGTGTTAAGTCAGCGCTCTCGGGGATTTCGTGGCCGGGGACTTCCCTGTTCTAGAGTGCGTATATATATATATTTCATGTATAAGCACCGCTGTGTTATCGCGTTACCGTTACCTTGTGTCAAATATAGGCGTCCCCATGACCCAAGTATGTACACAAATACCGCCAGTTCAGGCTGCGACCTGCTCGTGATGATAAATCTCAATTAAAGATTTTACGCTGTTCGGTTAAACTACCCGTTCAACAAAGTTATAAATGACTAATCATTTTTATTAATTAGGATTTATTCGCGACAGGCGATTTGGACCAAATGTTTCCGACATGTACATGCAGCCATTGCCTTTTGTCCTAAGCTGCAGTTAAGACTCACTGCATGCCATAGCACAAAGTTACATGCTGTAGATCGACGTTCACTGCTTATATTGTCACTATTTTTGTCACTGTGGATTTCGTGTGGTTGTCAAGTAGCTGAGGGAAGACGTTCACAGCCCGTCGATCTCACGTTTTGCCGTTACCGACGGTTATCTTTTCTTGCAGCTCCTTAGCTCATTGCCTAGACGCACGCTTCAGGAACAGTGCTAACGTGGCGTGAAATCAACAATAATGTCAGTTTCACATGCAACAGTCGATTACACCGAGTTTTCACTGATATCAGACTTATCTGTATTGCATACTGCACCAGTGAACGATGATGTGCAAGGTGGTTTTACCACGCGAGTTCACTGATACAATAAACCCGCGTGCACAGTGGATACAGCATCGTGATAAAAGCATACTTTGGCTACAGATCCAATCCTTACAACTCATTAAGGAAATTTACCTCTTCAGACAGTCGCTCACACGGAAGAAAATCTTTAAATCTAGTCTTCATTTTAAAAATTCATATACTTCATTATGTCGCTGCATAAGCAACTTCTGAATGGGAGCATTGATCTACAATTGGCTGTAATGATCCCATAGTCTTGTTATTATACAAAAGATAAAACTTGCCTTCTTTGCAGATTATCGAAAAGTTGTCGTAATGATATGGCAAATTAAGTTACTATTTGTCAACCTGTTGTTTTAACGATGAACCCACGTTGTCGATAGGATCGATTGGACACATTCAGAACTGTTTTGTCGTAACTTATATCGGCTGAAACACCGACTCTAACAGCTCTCCCGCATCCCTCGCGTTAAAAATGCTACAACCATGCTGCTTTTACATACTCATTCAGAACAGGACGGCCCAGTACTAAACACGTTTTCGTAATGTAGTCAAGATGCTCGTGGTGTACCACGAATGCTCGGTCAAAATACTGGAACGTGCCACCTTCGATGAATTACAGATATAACCCCATTTTTTCAAACAAAAATAGAAAAATTGCGGAGAGCGTTTACGTCAATCTGTCTCGCCTTCTTCACGTTACACTAAACAAGTTTTCCCACCATTTGTGTTAGGAATTATCATTTCTATGCGATCTACAATTCTTCTTCACAAAAAAATTGTGGAAGACATCCCCTACGTTATAACGTTGGTAGACATGATAGCCCATGTAGCCGTCAGAGTCATTTAGCTCTGACAAGGCTATTGAGCATACTACACAGCGGGCTAGCATACTGAAGATGACACGCTGGCCCCGTGTGCGGCGGTCTGGCAGGTGAGAAATAAATAGATCGAAAATTAAAACTGAAAGTGCTGACAGCAGAACGAGCCATCAGCACCTTGTAACACGGGCCATGTTTCATGCAACACATCCTCACAGACGGAAACCGTGATGATCGAAATCTACCCTTAGACTAATGGGAGGGGGGAAATAACCCAAAGGAGGTTATATTCCCATAACCTCCCCTATATAACTTGCTGATGTATCTTTGATAGTGATAGAATCTGAAACGTCCATGCCCCATGTATTGACGTGTTTGTAATCTCGCGGGTGTTTTAAGGTGACTTAAAGTTACGTTTAATGTCTACAGTGTCTTTATCGAGGGTTCGAAGTCGACCTAGAGAGAACAGTACTATCTGCGATGGGGGTGTGACTTCGACCTATTCAAGCAGTGTTGACAATAAAAACAGTATAAGATAAAAACTGAATGAGCTATAGAATAAAATCCACCTACCGTATGGCGAGTTCTCTGCTGTGTTCGTACCGTTCACGGTACCGTCAGGCCAGATTTGTAAAATCCTTTCTGTTTTGCTAAAAAACTTTACTTTTCTTTTCACATGTCCTTGAAATAAACTCCTCTCTTCTCGCCGAGACTGTCTGAGTAATTTTTTCCGATGCTCTCGTCTTCGCTTCTTATAATCCGATGTCCTAGTATAATATCTTGCGTTCGGCTCATCATTTAAATCCCACTTCAAACCCGCTGCCATTTCGGCGTTCAAGCGGGGGTTCAGCGTTTCTTTACTCACCGCCGCTGCCGCCGCCACGGATGTAAAGGTAGGGAGAACGGTACTGGTGACGATGCTGTTAGCGGCAGCCGGTAGCAGCGCCCCGTTCATGACGTGACCCTGTAGACGGAATGGTGAAGGCTGAAAAGTCCACAAGTCCTATAGGATTGTGTTGAGACTTCGATAAATCTCTACTTGGCTCAGGTTCAAATTTTACATGGGACCCCAGACAACTAGCCCGTACAGTTGACCGTAGTTAAGAGAAATATACGTACACTGTGCTGATAGCATTCAAATCTAAAACAACCAATATCCATTCTATCGTCTTAGGCTGGAAGTTACTTGAAAAAGGCCCGTCTGCTGGCTGTGACTGTTCAACTATTGTGCTAAACCGGCCGTGATTGCATGGTTAAAGCCTAGAGCACATTTGACAGTTGTGTCTCCACGCGCTGTCCGACTCGGAACACCCCCTTCCGATTCCAGTGTGGTGGGTGAGAGCGGCACAGCAGCTATTAAGGCCACGTTAAACCGCAATTATGTCTTTGTAGTAGTATAATCCTCTGGAAGTCCCTCCTTGCCGCAGTCTCCCAGAGTACAAAACTGAAGGTAAAAGGTGCCAATCAGGCAACTTGTAGGGCTCGGGAGTAATAAACCATCCTCCTCAACCAAATTATGTTACTGCAGCGTATGTTTCCACATGATCACATTGTACTTTAATAATAGTGTAGGGAGATAACAGATAATAGCCACAAAGGGGCCGCCCCGCAATATCGGCGTATTTTGCACAAGCATTTAACTAATATATCTCCGTTGAATTTCGTCGAAATAAATGACAGATCAATTACCTGTGGTCGGAATAGCGACGTTTAGTTTCTACGTTAAAGCGAGCGTATCTCTCTCGGCGGCGTTTCACTAGTGACTGACAATCGAAATCCCCAGATTCTATTTTAGGTTGTTAATACCTGTCCGTATCTGACGTCACCCCAAGTCATGCGCTCTCCCTTTTAGTCCAGCTAGCGCCACACATTAAGTAGATTTACCTCTGTGTACATCAGGAGGGGAGTAAGCAGCCCGTGTTAACTCTATGCAGTCGTGTAGACGAATAGTACGGTGCACTGGGTAGTCGGCTCATATGGTTTTCATCACGGGAGCGACTGCGAGGCCAGGTCGCTGCGAAAATGACCTTCTGTAAGGAATAAAGTAAAAATATTATTTTTGATTCGCGTAATGAAAGGCGCACCGCCTCTCTTCCAACAACACTATAGTACACGTCTTCGGCGGCAATCGTTCTTGATATTACTAGCACTATAATTGGTCCGCGCCCTCTAAGATCGATATATAAATAATCCCCATGATTTGATAGTGACTGTATAAACTTGCTAATTGTCTAAAATGATTCGCCGAGCACAATCAATGAGTTCTGCACTAAATTATCCTCTCCTCTCTGAGAAAACAAGCCCACACTATGTCTTTATGTTCACCAGACTGACCGCCTTATGATTATAGGTCTTTAACATTAGCGGCACTCTAACCGGCTTTAAAAAACTTAAAGGGTGGTCTACCTTCAGTGAGAAGCTGTTGTTCAATGCAATGTGATTTCAACGTGCACTGTCTTAAAGTGAGATATAAATAACTCAGATATGCTCAGACTTGCCAAATCCTCAGCGGTATTACTTAGATATCAAAGAAGTGACATCATCAAAATTTTGTTTACTTATTTGAATCATGTAGTTAGGATTAAAATATTTCAAGAATTTTTCATATAACAAAAGAGCGGCACTTCAATGAATTTTATTCCATTGCTGTAATTTTTTCTATTTTAATTCATAATAATGCCTGTACAAGTGAACATTTTCCCCTGTTCGGCCCACGCAGAGATTGAAACAATCACCTGTAAACACCTATTGCGCATTTTATGGGAAATACACTTTTACATTGAGCATGCGCAAAGGTTACCAAAATGGCGGCCGCCTGCAGAAGACGAATTCTTCGACTTTTAAGGCAATTTGAAGGCGATAGCAATAATTTTATGAAGAATGCACCCCTAAATAAAACACGAACAATTGCAGCATTGACTCTAGCGGTATCAGGCGGAGCGACGTTTTGTTATTTATGTCGACAACGGCAGAAGTTCACTTTTAATGTCATCCCCACAGCTTACGCCCAGACGCAGCCTCAGGAGCAGGTAATATTCACCAATAATTACGCTCCAAATCGGTCTTTAATCATCTTGCCATCAGGTTTTTAATGACTAATGTTAACATGTTAGACGTGGTAATATTATTTATGTAGGTGAGGTGGGAGCATTGCTTGTAATGTGGGGTGCTGTAAATGTGGTGTTCTTTTGAATGGTATCTCTGACTTTGGGGGGGGGGGTATTTTACTGGATAATGTTATGGTTGTATATTTATCACAATGTTTAAACACTATGAAACTAGGCAGATTTCAGTTTAAGCAGATGGCAGTCAAGACAATAGAGCAGTTTTTTTGTTTACATGAAGCCTGTTGTGGGAAAGAAGTTATCAATTTTCTCATGGATGTCTTTTTAAATGACCTTCTTGAAGTATTTTCTTTAACTCTATTACTGTATTGATATGTCACTTTGTGTTTTAGTTTTGTATTAGTTGAACAGTGATTCTTACTCTGGTTTTCTCTGTATGTTAGTTTGTAGATTGACAAAAGCATGTTATTTGACATGATAATCATAAAATAACCACTATAATAAGTTCTCTATACAGTTCTAAACACTACACAGCAGAAGGACTAAATAGTATGTTGGTTGTTAAAGGAGATGTTGTCAAGTAGGGTCAAGTAGGGTGAAGATAAAGCACTTGCCAACTGGTAAAGACAAATCCATTTCTGCTTTGGTAAGTGTTTTGAGAGGCCCACTTACCAAATGCATTGTTTCCTTTATTAACAAATATTTGTGAGAACTTTCTGTCTTTGTCAAACTGGTTAAATGGCAAACTAATCTGTACCCTACAAAGACTTTTTTAATATTAACTGGTTTAAAATAGTCTTGCATCTTTTTACAAAGGTCAGTCTCAGTTTGTTTCACATTTCATCCTCTGCAATTTTTTTACACAGCCTATGCTATATTTAGGTTCAGACCTAGACTGTTCAAGTTTAAAAACCACTTATATGGTATTGAAGTGCCAAGTTATAGGAGAACCCTTACATGCCTGAGCAATCTGGTTACTACATAGTGTTTAGACTTATAGTGTTTTTTTGGTCTGAAATGTTTACTCAATAGTAGTCTAAAGTAAAATTTAAAAAATCACTTAATTGCTCAAAGAAGTGTGCCTGTTATTGCTTGATATTGAGGAATTTATCTTAATCATCTTTATAAAAGGTCTGTCAGTGTTTTCAGTGTCCTGCATGCTAGGTTGATAGTCTTTTATTCAGGCCACCTATTTTCCAAATTCATTTAACAGTTAAAATACAAATCTTTCATTATACAACAATATTTTAGCAATTCTCCAGTAGATCTGAAAGACTGCCTCAATCTACCCCTACAGGGGCTAGATATTGGAGGGGGGGGGGAGAAAAAGGGCCCTTCTGCAATGAACTTTTTTGTCTGTGGATCATTCCACAGTACTTCTAATTTTTAGAAAAATTCAGGCCTGATAAAAAAATTGCAATTGTTAAATTCTCCTGAATTGTCAGAAAAAGAGAAAACAAACGAGCACTATGTTATATGTAGGAGATGTAAGATGGAGAAAAAATATTGTTGAATAGGTCCTGTTGCAGCATAACAGGAACAATTTCAAGGTCATCACAGAAAGGGCAAAACCGAGAATTAACAAAACTCTTAAGTGTTTTTTTTTCTTCTTGTAAAAGTGCCTTAACATTAAGTGTTTTCATTACCACAGCTAAGTTTGAAACAGTGTTGGAATTGTCTGAAATGATAAATTAGAACAGTTTCAGATAATATTGGCATTTTGTCTCAAAGGTGAAGGCATTTAGTCAACATGTTTCTTTACCCTCTGAGAGCAGTTACACCAAGCTAGATGTGGTCTCTGTGCAGAGATATAAACATGTATTACTTCACCGGTCACTGCATGTGACCAGTGTTTTTTGTAAGATAAATTTAGAAAATAGAAAAGAAAAAAGCTCAGGTTGTGACCCTTATTTGGTTTGCTTTGACCTCTGCTAACACCGGATTATTTACTTTTCATTATTTTGTTCAGTAGTCTGCAATATAACAGATTTTTTTATTCTCCCATTCTGATGGGATCAGACATGAAGATTGATCAGACAAAATTTTGCAAATCTTGTAGATTTTGTAGTGGGGCTTGATGTTTAATGATAAAATATGATATTTTGCAATTCAAGAATTAGATAAAAAAGCACTGACCTAAGGCAACCTGTGGATGATTTGTAGTTTTTTTATTTTTCGGGATGAGTGATTATGGCCTTGTGATTTCTTTTTATTTTCAACTCCAGCGGCTACCCCAAGTCCTTTTCCATGTCTAACAAAATGACAACTTTTGAAGGTCCCCTGGGGGGCAATTTTCATGTTGCCAGACATTAATATAAAGATCTACAGCAGTGATCAGTAATAATTTTGACAGGACTTGTCCTGAATGTTCCCTGGTGATTTTTGATATTCATGTCTTTTATACTTGATTTAGAATTACTGGGCCAGGAAAGAGGATGGTGCGTTCCATGTAGAGCATCTCCCGAAGCAGACACAGGAAACATGCTGTGAGTTGCAGCATCACCCGAGAACTAAGTCTTTGTGAAAGGGGGGAAAAAAAGAAAGAAAAGGAAGAAATATGTGAGAGAACATTTGGACAATATCTCCCAGCTTGAAAGTAAATTGAAGAAAAGTCCTTTTTTTTGTCTGACCCCTTGATGTGCTCAGAAGACCCTTCCTCACATTACAAAGTTGCCGCTTCTGCATTAGAAGACCTTGTTTTGATTTTTCAATACTAACCCAGCCATAATGACAGAGAATTAAATTCAATAACTTTATTACTAAGTTGATAAAGATAAGTAAATCTTTAGCAGAGTAAAGGAGAAAATGGATCGGATATTGTGATGTCATATATTGGTGTTAATTTCTTTTTGCTTGCAATTATACCATGGTGTGTTCTGTAAGCAATTTACTATTGTGATATTTGATATCATGCAAACAAAAGCACATTAAACCAGGAGGGTCCATTGTACAATAAACCTATAGTGAGCAATAATACACCTGATGATGATTTGTGCAATTGAGGGTAACAATGGCGTAATGGACGCACTTTAAGCCGCTTTGTCAGGTGGCGGAAGCAGGGAATTCTTTGAAGTTATTCTGATTTGTGCGGCTAAACCACAGGGCTAACAGTAAATGGTACAGGGGGTGGATTTTCTGGCAAAGATTTTAAAAAATGTCGAGTGTTTATTTACTGTAGTATCAATAAAGTTCCACCTTTGATGACTTTCATAGCAACTTTGAGTGTAGTTTGTATAAGATATTTTATCATAGCCCGTGTTGATAATCAGGTTTGTCAGGTCAGTTTATGAGGCAAGTATGTGTGCCGTGTGAAGGGGGTGGGTAATGCCTGGCTCGATCAAAAAAAAAAAAAAAACCTTTGGACCAACAAAGAATTGGTTGAATGAAGAAACATTTAAGCCAAATACGACTTATATTTCTTATTTCTTTGTTATTTCTTTCTGCCAAAACAAAATAATTCTAGACTTTGGGGAAATGATTTTAATTATAACAATATTCTATACAAGTGAAGATGCAGGAAGTGAAAACAATGATGTTAATCATAGGAAGTAGTAGGAGTTTGAAAATTGTGTAGGCTGGTGACAATCAACTCTCGGACCAGCCTTACATAATGACTGGCTTCAGCCAGAAAGACGGAATTAGTTTCTACAAGTGCCGACATGCCTTTTATGTTCCATGTTTTTTTTATAGAAGTCCTATGGCATATACTTGTATGTTGGTAACTCAGTTAAAAACACCAAACCCACACGAAAGTCCTCCTGACATCCAGTTTGGCTGGTTGCTTTGGTTTGTGAATGTCAATTTACGTAGATTTTTAATGAGTTTATCCGAAGTATGTTTTACTGGACTCGTTACTCTTTGAAAGCAAGCAAGGGGATAAGCTCACTTTATCTAAACATTAATAAATATTTGAAAACCTATAAGCTCTTTTAGGTCTCTTCTTGAATAAATTGTTTGGCAAGTTGTCTGCTTTTTAATTAAGTGTAGATGAAAAAATGTGTTATATGATTTAAAAAAGTTGAGTCTGATTAAGGGTGTACTTAGTATATAACATTTTATTTTCAAAATGTTGTCTTAGGTCAGACCTGTGATGTGTAGAATGTGACTGCCTTACAAATAGTGAACATATGCTTTAATTTGAACACATTTTAGAGCAAATTTAAAACTTAACCTCTGCTTATTTCTTACTGCTGAAGGAAGGAAGATAATTAAATTTCTTTTCTTTTTTACTATTTTTAGCAAATTGCTCTTACTATATTGAGGCAGTTAAACATATTTTTAGAGCAAATATTAAACCATTACTCATGAATGTTTAAAACAAGGAAGCTCATTGAATCTTGTATTCTTTTATTCTATTTTTGGTGAATTGTCCCCACCATATTACGTCTATGTTTAGACTTCGGTGCTAAGAAAATAATTTTAGTCATTAGGACATCTCACTAATTGAATACAGCTTTATAGAAAGATCAGACCATATTTTTGGACCCCCATACTGTTCTTTGTGGTATTTTTTGTGTATTTCTCATATATTTCAGAATAACTTGTAGAATAAAGCATTGTGCCTCTTCTCCTTTCATCCCTTACAATACAATCCTCCAGTGTTCAGTATCTAAACAAGGAATTGCTGAAAAAGTGATTAGAGAAAATTAGGAGCAACTGTACAAATTATGTGATGACTGGCCCTATTAAGAAGTATTCATAATTCAGTATATGGTAGGGTGGGGTGGTCCAGATTGCAGTAATTCACATTCATTTGGTAGTTCACTCACTTGTTGTATTTGGAACCTAATTAGGGGCATGAGTAACAGAGAATACCACTAAAAGGGGAAAAAGGATATATTTGTAACTTAAATGTACATTATTGTAGATTAAACCATCTCTCCTTGTCATGAAGTGTCAGCTTGGGTTTCCCCGTCTGATTGCAAGTGAATAATACAAAATGGGTCTTGGATGGCTTTTTGATCTGTGTGTGGATGTACTTCTACATTTTATTTGAGGAATTGGGTGTTGATGGGTTTTTAATTCTCAGTGTGACATTCAGTCTTCCTCTTCAACATTTCGTTAATAAGATCATTTTTCTCTGGGGATAAGGAAATGTTTTAAAGCATGTTTAAGAGAAAAAAAATCATCCTAATATCTCAAGTGCATTACCTTGAAAGTGACAAAGCTGAATTCAAGCATATTCTTTCATGGTTAATAAATTTGATTATATCCAATATTCTGAATTTTAATAAGAATAAGATTGTGTTGTTGTTTGACTAGACTTACTGTCAAGCTATTCACAAAAGAACTTGCACAGTCAATTCAAAATTCCAATTAAAATAGATAAAGAATACTGTCTCCACGCCAGAGGTGTTAAAATGCGTGATTACCTCCCGGACTCCTGAGATTCATAAGTATGAAAACCATTGATCTGGGAGTTAAGAGAATTCATTTTGTTGGTGGGCCCTTAATTACTGCAGGACTGCCTTTATTATTGGGCGTTAAAAGTGGAATTATCCAATCCCCTAGTCTGTTCTATTGTGTGGATGTTTGTCTTGGGTCTACTTTTGATGTGCCGCTATCTTCTAATGAGCTACGTTACGTTCTTGCGTGGATTAGCAGATTCAAGTATAGGCCCCTTGTAGTTAAGCCCCAGTAAATATTTGTACGCTCCTTTCTCTTCTTTCTATTCAGACAGAGCCGATTTTGGGGGTTAACTTTCAAACAGTGCGGAGATGTGTCAAGCAACATCCACCTCCTATTTTGTCGGTCATTCTTCACCTTTGATTCCTAAACTTGGGACTTATCCATTGCAAATATAGGAGCATGGGCATTATAGAGGAGAGGGCATACAAAGCTGCACAGTCTTCCTGGGCTACACCAGTCTGCACTAGGAGGCTTATCTGTGGCTTGGCACCTTGGTACAATTTCTCTGGGTGTATCTATATGGGAAACCCAAATATTAGCTCAGTATTTGTTAAGCAGACGGGATAATAGGTTGTTGGCACAATTGTAATGATCATGTAGTTTTTGTGCCCAGTTTATAACCTTACAACTCTCCACTTGTGTGCCATTACTAAATGAGTCTGGGGGTTAAGTGCTGAGACAAAGATGTGAGAGCAACAGTGGGATAATTTGGTCTGGATTTATCCATGACCTTTGGGTGGGAGTCAGGTGGAGAACTTATTCTGGCCATTGTTCTCTCAAGTGCACCCTTCTAGAAATGATTGAAGATTTTGTTGGGAAACCTGGTCTCTAACCTTCTGAATTGACTAATACCTTCCTAAAGCTAGACTGTATTTCACACATCGAGGCAGAAATGAATTGCACAGATCATTCCTGCTGAGCGCACAACGGGGAGTTGGCGCAAAGGTACCTTGCTTGCTTTGGCGGATGGCGGACAGTGTCTCATGTTACCTGTGGTGTTGTTTTGCTGCAATTTTCTCAGCTGATTGGGGACAATAAAACTTGTTATAAACCTGTCTTCTCGCTGAAGACTTGTTGTAGGCTTCTATTGAGATGTGTTCAACCATCTAATCTGGCACAATTAGTGACATCTGAGCAAGAGCTGAGCTGTCGGCACAGAGCGCTTTGTGAAGGATTAGTGGTGCCAATTACCTCTCGGTTACACAGTATACTTCTGGGAGGTCGGGGAGGGGAGGGAAAGTATAACCCGCTATTATTATCTGGGGTACGGAAAGAACCCTGGGCCCCAGTATGTGCTGTTGCACTGGCAATCACATATCAGACAACACCAACCCGACTTCACCTATTCCACCTCTAACTGACAACTCAATTTCTCCCAGCTGAGCTGAAGGGACTCACAATGATACTTGTTTGGGAATTTGAGATCAAAGGGAGGCGTGCAGTACGTTTGTATTGGTGTCATTGTGCCCACGCCATTGTGTGGAACCTAGTTCTACACTGCAGTAACAGAGTTAGCAAACTCTGGGTAAACACACCACTTCCAAAAAGGTCCAAAAGTAAATAAATAGTCGAACTTTCCACTGATGCATAGTTGTGGTTAAACTTTCCCATGATATTCACACAACAGAATTTTACAGTTTGATTACCAATATGTCAAGCCAGCAAGGTAATTAAAGAAATATTTCAGAAATTCAAACCTTTAACCTGTCTTTCTACCTGTGTTTTAATTCTGATTGTCAGGACAAAGCCTTGTGACTCAGAGGCATTTATTTACCATTTTTACTGTTTAAAAATCTAATTATGGCATTCGGTTGACAAATTAGTACAAATATGTGAGAAATGGCAGGAATCCGTCGGAAAAATAAGTCGTAAGGCACTTTTGAAGCCTTTAAGTCAAGTCCTAACTTTGTGGCTTAGCCAGTCACGTATTGTTTCCCTGAATGCTCTAAGCTGATTGGATGAGATGAGGCATGCATAATCTCATCAGGACTCGCTAGGCATCTAATTATTTGGACAATTAGTGAGGATTTAGCAGATTTTGCAAAAGGTTGTGATGTTTGATATTGAGATATTCAACTTCTCTGTCAATAGTGTAGCACCAAAATAATTATTGAGAGTGATCTGGATTTCAGGAGAAATGAACCAAGGGGAATCGGTTACGTTTATATGATTATGTCATATTTATGTATAATTATATTAATTGATTTTTCACTCTTCTTTTTTATTTTGATGCAGATTGTGAAAAACTGGTTTTTATGGAAGCTGTTACAGGAGGTAAGAGGTTGGTGACCCTCTTTTCACCTGCCCTATTACAATATCCTGATTTTGAACACAGTTTGAACTAGATCCTGTCACCGTCCACACATTTTCCCACAGTCCCTTGTGCATGACATCAACCTCTATTTAATTAGAACAATTATATTGCCAAAAGTCTGTTGGTTCTGAATGATTTGATTTGTTCATCATATTAAATATGGTAGACATAATTGTTCCAAGCCCCCATATTTGTTACAGCCAATTTGTCATTTTTGTTTGCCGAGGCTGCTTGTGAAAAGGTAACATGGCTCCAAGTGATACTGTTAAGTCTCTTGTTGCAAGGACAGTTTACTCCACTGTATTGTCATAATACATTCGGGTTATGAATTCTATCAAGGCTTTATTTGTGTGGCTTACAAACAGCCCTGGGTCATGATGGATAATGAAAAGTAAGTTAATACAACTTAACTTACCAATAGGGCAAGACTGACAAGTGCTTGTGTTGGAGAAATGATGTGATTTGGGCATTTGCACATGCCACTGCATGGTCATTGTATTGCAGTGCACGTGTTGTTGATTCCTTAGACATGTAATATGATGCGAAAATGACAATACTTAACTTTGCGCACCTGAGCTTGTGGTTTGGAGGCAACAACAGTTTAGAAGTTAGCCCTCCCTATGTTGCATTTTCACCACCTTTTAATGCTTTTGAGCAGCCCATGTATTGATTGTTGGGAAACATAAATACAGCTGGTCCGTAGCATTCCATGAGAAAATGTGGGTCTTGTTTCTGCTGGTCTGAAGAGCTAATTGACCTTTGATACCTGAAAGTAACTTTGCGTCATTGCCACTACATTGAAACACCTGAGCTCTCTTTGAAGTGGGGCTCTGGGAGGAACCAGCAACCAAACCACCTTGGAACACCTGTAAGAGGTTCAGACATACCTTACAAATGAGGGAGAAAGAGAGCACCTTTTGTATGTGAGAAAGTGAGACCAAAGGCTTTGGTAACTTCACATACTTGCAATCAATTTGATTTCGTGTCAATATCAAACAAACAAAACAAATGAACACCTGTAATACCAAATTGAAGCATACTCCATGTCATGCAGTACCTTGGACAAGACACAAGCTATAATGCAGTTGAAAGTTGCAGTATTTCCCTTACAGATATTCTATATTGTTGTACATTTCCTGTGTCACATTACTCTTATAACATGTCTGTTATTACAGAGACATAAAGCAACATTTTCACCTGTACAACACAACAGGTGAATTTAGCCTTTGACCCTCAAGTGAAATGAAGATGAATTGTCCAAAATCCATTTTGAACTCTAATAGATTTGATGTTCATGATTTTCAGTTCCCTCTAAGGTGACCATTTGATATAATTCAATACCGAAATTAGATGATTAAATCTTTGTGTCAGTGCTTTTATGCAGAATAACCCAAAAGGAAATTGAAAATGGGAATATACTCCACTAAGCAGTTTTTTTGTAAGATAAAAAACACTGCATTTTCTTAATGCCCTCAATATTTTCTTGCACTCACTGACCATCATTTGTAAGAGTTTCAAATTAAAAGAAAGTCTTATTATTTATTAGTATTTTCACAAAAATAGTATTTTTAAGACCAGTTATTTCTGTTCTTGGCAGGTGACCTGTGATGTGGATTTCTTGCAATTTGCCTTCTTTTAAAAGAGTAATTATTGAACAAGAGCAAGAATTCCATTACTTACAAAGGATACAGTGTGCTTTTGGGCTATGTCACAGGCCAGCTTAAAAGAAAATTGGAATATATAAGACAATGACAGTTCCATGAATGAGCTTATCCCCTAAAGCTTCCAAGGATAATAGCACATGAAGTGTAAATTCTTAGAAAATCAAATTCTTTGTAGAAACAGCATTTGTGGTTTTAAGAACAGTTGTTCCCTCATCCAATAAAGAAAATACCATTTTCCTTAGCAAATGATTGTTGTTTTGTCCTTTCTTCAAAAACGTGTTATTCCTGTAAAAAGTGGGCGTGGCTGAAAATAATTAATCCTCTGTTACAACATATGTCTCTTTTTTTTTCTCTGCAATTATGTTTTATAATATTATTATAGTTGTGATGTAAAAAATAACACATTTTGACTTTGAAATGGGTACAGGTATTTTCAATTTTAAAACTAATAGAAAGATATTGAGAGAGGATACTATTAGAGAGAAAAAACATTTCCAACCTTCCAATTTGGTTGAACATTGTTTTTAAATAAAAGAAAGTTTGATGGCAATATTTTATATGTTATTTTCAAATTTTCTCCAAATGATACACCTGCATTCTCTATAATATAACATTGCCTTTTCAGGCTTTTAGTTTTCCATAGTGTTTTCCCTGTTTTACAATCCCCCTCCCCCATTAGATATGTTAACGACCCTCAAATAACATAATGTTGATGATATGCAAGTTGGTGTGCATGAATATGCATTTTCACATAAAAAGAGACCATGTTTGCATGAACCAAAACATCCTATTGTATAGTTCTACTTCAAATAACTTTTCAAAGAGGTGACATGTTTTAAAGATATAATGTAAGTGTACTTTGCCCTGATTTATATCTGACTTCTGAAGTTGCGGAATGTGTGTTGTTATTTCCTGATTTTCCCCACACTCACTATGTTGTGTCATACAATATGTGTTGTAGTGAAGAATCGGTGTTCACTTGGCACAGCTAGGGGCAATGAAGCAGTGGAGCAGAGAGTACAAGTGGTCAAATACTTAACACCAAGTCAGCCATGCAGCAGTGCTACATGGCAAGAAACTCTGTGCTTGTTCTTTGGAAAAAAAAAGAAGAAAATGAACATTAAGAAAAGTTTAAATGCTGGAGGTTCTTTAGGAGGAGAGAACTTTTTTTATGTCAGCAGCAAGTAGGACTGCTCTGTGGCAGAAAACTTGGTCTCTGTTGTAAGAGCATGTTGGGGGTGGGGTTGGGGGTGGGGCTATTTCAAGAAAATCTAATAAAGGAATATTCTTAGCCACAGTAAATTATCTTTATCAATTAGTAGTAATTACCATGCTACTCTTAAGTGTGAGCCTGTACACTGGTAGCTAAGGAATATTTGTATATTTCTACCTGTTTGCCTGTGCAGTAGTAATAATAATGATGCAGTGTTAGAGCATTCTTACCAGTACAGTGCATTCATTGGTGGTATTAGATGAACCTATAGATGCATTTTCTCCCAATTTGGTTGCATTCAGATTAGATGATTCTCGGATGGTCTCCCTGCCTCCACATAGATTAAATTTTGGCTTTGAGGTTTGATTGCTTGGCTCCTGCAGGGAAGGTGTGTGTGGAGGCGGGGAGCCCATTAAGAGATTAGGTGGTCTTGCTTTCATATAGGGTATGCCATGTTTGATCCTCGGACCAGTAGATCCAAGGATAATCTGTTGTGAATGCGACATAAGTCACACTTGTGTGTAGACTACAGATGTTAGGCCCCATTCCCATAGACACCATTGGTCTACATAGATTGATCCAACTCTGTAGGGATTCTCACTGAGTGCAATTAGGTGACTGAATGACACACGGCCTCCTAGCTTTACGTAGAATTCAGTAAAGCTGATGGTACTCAACAAGTCCCTGCAGAGTTTGATCAATCTTTGTAGACAGATGGAGTCTATGAGAAAGAGGTCTTATTGGTTTCATGATCTTGTATTAGAACAGTATATAAAATAACAGGGATGGCTTGATAGAATATATATCTTGTACATAAGGTTCAGTGTATTATATGGATTCCACTTACTTTTGCTTTGAACCAACCTTTCTTCTTGTAGAGAAAGTCAAGTATTGAGATCAGTTGATTTTAAGAATACTAGTATTGTCTGGTATAGAACTGCAAATAGTATTTTTTCAATTTAACCGGATTTGTGGCTAACTGATTCTTGTGTTAATCTTTTTTTTAACCTGCTTGTATCATGTTCTGACGTGGTTCTGAATGGATTTTTTAAACTTTTCATGCTGTCTCACGAATCACTTGGCATATTCAAATGTAGTTTGTCATGTGTGGTTCACAATTCAGACATAAAAGTTTAAGATGTAAGGGGAAAAAATATCAAAGCCGCCTATTAGGCCATATGTATTTTCCTAAACCTAGTTTTAACCAAAGTTTTAATTCAAAAGGTTTTGGAATTATTTTTTGAAGTCAACATGGTGATATGTAGTTTAAACATAAATTGTGTCAGTTACATTGTGCACAGGGTCTAGCAGGCTGAGGGGGGTGGGGGGTGGGGAATGTCAAACAATAACGAGCTGGATGCAGGACTGATAATAAATGTAGACACCACACATTGCTTTGCCCTTAGAAGATGCTGTGTCACTGACCTAAGACAGCTTTGCAGGAGGGAAGACCTGCATCACTTCACATGTATTTCATCCATATGAGAAAACTGTTCACAACCTTGTTTAATTGGAATGGAAGCAGACTAATTTGTGTCCTCAGACGCCTATATATATATTCCACTCCCTGTGTATAATTGGTTCACTAGGTGAGGTCAATCAGTCTATTTCAGTCTGTTTCAAAATTGTGCTTGTGAACATGCCCACATGATGTGACAAACCGGGTAATCAAGATTTTTTTTTGGTAATTTTCCCTCTCCTATTTTCATTGATATTTGAAGCTGAATGATGGTTGTTGGTGTCAAACATCACCTCAGTAGACCTACAGCCATGTTGAAGTTAGAGTTTCAGGAACATAACTATGATCTCTTCACTGACAGCATGGAGTTAGGTTTAATAAGTGTAATAGTATACTTGTATTATCTTGTGCTATTTGATATTGAGACCAGTTTTTGTATTATTTTTTTTGGTTACCTTTTCTGCATTAAGCATTAGATTTGTCCCTCTTTGGCTTTATTATGAGTTCCTTGCATGTTTTAGTCAGATCTAAGGTGGCCCAGATCATGACTTTTATGAATGAAGAACTGTGTTGTCAAAATATGAGTATCATTTACACTTTTGCATTAGGCTGTGCACGAGACAAAACAGACACATGCAAAACATCCTTTTGCTTGTAATAAGTTAAGTTCTAAAAAAATAACAATAGGCCATGTGTCTGTTTTTTTTGTACTTTTTTGAAATTATTTCTAGTTTTGAAATATACTACATCTGTTACTGCCTTTTTTGTTGCAGTATCTGAAGTAAATAAAGAGGTAAATTCCAACACAAAATAAAAGCGTTAGAAGAAAGTAATTTCAATTTTTAAGAGAGTGTTATCCAGTGGCATGAAAAGTTACTTAATGACCTACATGAATGTGATGTTGCTGACTTACAGGAATGCATCAAAGCAATCCTCCCTGTAGTCAAACCATAAAACCCAAAACTTGGAAAAGACCCGAACCTGTTATAGCTTTGGGGGGCTTTTGAAAAGACTAGGCCACTTGGTCAGTTAGCACTTATTTTCAACACAATATCTAACATTTGTTAAGACATATTGCAATCCCTTTACTTGTACCATTATGAAAAAGCAGCAGAAAAGGCGTGGTTTTGTTATAAATCACTTTTCTTCCAGACCTCCTTACTTTTGACACTTCTCAACCATTCAGGTAATTTAGTGTTGAGGTATTCCTTATTTTACCCAGAAACACTGAGACATGACTTTGATATGGTGGTTTTAATAAGACTGACCCCTCAGATGACCTTAAAGTGCCTTACTCTTTGTTTTTTCAATGATGCTTACAGCTAGAACTGGCTTCTGCTGCTTCATTCTAGGACACATTGTAAGACTGGGTTCCCATGCCTAGATCGATCCATCTGTATCGACATTACTCCCTGTGGGTTCACGCTAAATTGCTATCAGCTTAAGAGACTTAATAGTCTGGTATGCCTACCGAATCAGCTAATGGGTGTACTTAACTTTCTTGCACGCTGCTTGGCCTTGCCGATAGCAGATAGCAATTTAGTGAGACTCCCTGTGGAGATAGATTGATTCAAATATTTGTGGGAATCGTCCCTAAGATTGCTAGTGGACCAATTTTTATTGGATTTTATGCAGAGTTGATTAAATCATTTTCTTGATGCTTTCATGGCTGTCATTGAAATTGGGATTATTGTCCATTTAAACAGAAAAACTACTGTATAAACCCAAGTTTGAAAATGATACATGCTCTCAAAGCATTTCTTCCAAACAAGATTAAAATTATAAAGATGAAAGAACATGAATATTGCCTTTGGATTACAGTTTCAAATAGCCATTGGGGTTCCTGCACACCAGGAGAGAGGGGGCAACCTTCTGTCTGTTGCCAATAAAAAACCAAGAACAACTGTGGCCTTTGATGTCATTTCAATTTGATTATGATCTTGATGAAAGCAGCCTCAGTAATGATCCTTCCACCTGTGTATTGTTTCTGCCTATTAGTAGACAATGAGCAGGCCAGCTGCCTCCAACCTCAGACCGCTTGCACTGCTCACAGGCAGGAAATATTTGGTGATATAGTTCACCTTGAATGTTTTGCAGAACACTTCTTTGCTGATTGTTTTTAGTGGTGGTAGATTGGGAAGGGGGGGGCTGGGGGCTGGGAGGGGTATGGCTATGCTGGACACACACAGTTGTGATGGAAGCTTCCAAAAATTATTTATATGTAATATATTCTAGAATAACAAAAGTCAATGTCTTACATGATATATTATACCTGCACTGCTGTATCCCCTTTTTATATCAAAGCAAAACAACTGTTATATTCTGAAATCAGATAAATTACTGGGCATCATCTGTGTTAGTCATTTTCCTAGAAACGCTGTACTCTGTCCTATGTATGACTTGGAAGAGGAATTGCAAGACTTTCAACTACTAACAATCAGGCAGATTATTATTATTGCTAACATCTAAAATTTGGTAATTTGGTATAGGCACATTTTTTAAAAGGGCCATGTGTGAAATGAAGGGGTAGCTGAAATATTCAAAGATGTTGGTGAAGTATAAACAGTTAGTCTGTTCAAGCCTAAATTTGGGCCAATATCCCTTAGCATTGCCCAAAGAAGTGGGAGGTTTGATTATGATAAGTTCATCATAACAAGCAAACCTAAGCCCACTCTTTTCCAACCTTCCCTTTTGTTATTAAGGTAATCTATTTGCAGTTTATTTTATTTTATTTTTCTTTTTTGTCATTTTTGTGAAATGACATATGGTAATGTGTCCTTGCCTCCTAAATTTAGACATTTTCTTCAATGGAGTTGTACATGAATTGCAGTAGTCATTATTTGTGGCCAAACATGTTAAGTGAATAGCTGGATTTTAACAATTGGGATGTATTGAAAAACTGCATACCACAGCCAGATATAGTTGCCAATAGTATGTGTTGATGATAATAGCAATTAATGACTTGGAATGCTGTATTGGTTACTACAAATCCTCTGTCACACCAGGTAGGGGGTAGTTGTAGGTGGAATCAGTGATGCGATCCTGTTTGCTTACTTGTCTTCTCAGGACTTGTGATTATGCAGCTTACATGGTTTTAGGGTCCAAATATAGCACAGAACAATCAGGAAAATTGATTGTCATCAAAACACATTTTGAAATGGATATTAACTGTGGGAAAATAGAATTTGTGACTGACATTAAAATGATCAATTTTCTGGACTGGCGTTACAAAGCCTTTTGCCAGAGCCATGTATAATACATGTGAAGATATGGTTGAACACGTTCTAGGTAATAGTATGAAGCGTGTAGATGCCCTGAGCTATCCCGGAACACAATAATGAGGCGTTGGTTTCTAGGAGATTAGGATTAGGTTGTGGGCAGTACTTTGATTAACTCTGTGGTTTGTGTATGTGGGGGTGGTAGTGGCGGCTGTCTGTGTGTGCAAACCACTTTGATCAGACACTCTAATTGATCTGCATCTGATTGCCCTTAGAGATCTATGCGTAGTAATGACTTGGATAAGAATTTGTCATTAGTGAACCCCTTGTCAGGAGGCAAATTGTCTGGTTGGGTGCTTATAACAGGTTGTTTTTGCAAAGCAGATTGGGAAATTAGTTTGCTATACATGTGAAACTATTAAAAAGTTGGCAGAACATCTGAGAGGGTTCTTGGTAACATGTTATTGTCCTGTGCCCCCACATTTTCTTATTTTGGGACACCATCTGTTTGAACTGGGTTAATAATCGTGTAATGCAAAGAATCAATTTCACCAAACACTTTACCAACCAGATTGATTAGTGTGTGCAGACTACTCCTAAACTTCAGTTCAGAATTGCTTTCAGGAAACGTGTTATCTTCTGTTTTGCTGTGTCTGGGTGATTAGCAATTGAATTACGTGTTCAATTAGGGTGAATAATAGCAGTAGCAAATGTCACCACTCATGGAACAAGTAGCATATTTTGATGGATGCGTGGGCTTGAGGCATGGATATTGTCAACCACTGCATCATTGAAGAACATGCATTCTAGAAATAAGCCAAAAACAACAGGTCAATTTTAGTCTCTTTTTGCCTTTTTTTTTTGGCAAAGCAGCTGTATTAAGAAGTGCTTTGACTGTAATTTTGGACTTAGAATTTTGTTTTTGTTTCCTATGAAAAACCTCTCTTGTTTTATGTATGTGTGATATAAAAGCCCCATTGCCCTTCATATGCCCCTTTCCTGAACTTTTCCCTCTGCCACCAGCCGTCTGAGTGCAGTTCATTGACGAGCAAACAACTCAGAAATCATAAATGTCAGTAGGGTATGTTCTGGGTCCCCCATCTGAAACATCTTCACCACAGCTAAGGGTATTTTTGCAATCCATTATCAGCAACCAGACATCATTTAAAAATGGTATGTAGGGCTTTAACCTTGCTGAGTGCAGCTCGTGCTCTTGTTCTTGGAATCCATAAGGTTTTTAACTGGTGCCTTCACAAGTACAGTTATTTCATGTTTGTCACTGCCAGTGTATGTAAATAATCAGATAAATTGGTCTATCAGTGATGGAGGACATTTTCACTTCTTGACTATTAGTTTTAGATTTAGTTATGGCCTGAAAATAACCTGTTAGCTTAGTAGGAAGGTATGCCCATTTCATTAAAAAATACCACCCTTTACATGCAGTAGATTTACATGTAGTAGATTTGTTCCTATACTTTGTTGTATCTTGACCTCTGGGTTAATAGGAGGGCACTGTGAAGTGGCATCAAAGTCAATCTTGTTACATGATCCTCTCATTTACCTCCTCTGCTGTCATATGTCATTATTGAACCAGCCTTAATATCTTAGTTAGATTTGATAGAGTAGAACAAATTGGACAAGAATGCTTTTTTTTTCTTTTTTTTTTGCTGAATTGTTCATTAAATGCCAAAGCCTGGTATTGTCTTTTTAAAGCATTGTCTGGAAGAAACCTGGTCCCCACTCATGGCTGTTCTTAGGGTGCTTTGTAAATTGGAGGGATGACAAACAATGGCAGGCCTAGACAGACAGATCAGAAGGGTCATCTGCAGGTTTTTTCATTTCTTCTTTTTGGGTGTTTCTGAACTGATTGTTGGCCTTCAAAGATAGTCTGGACATTTTCAAAGGCATTTACAAAAATAAAATAAGTCTCATTTCTTTCATCTCCCTCAGACAAAAGAGAAAGAACTTTCACATGTTTATGAACCCCAAAGATACTATTCTTTTGCAGTTTTATAGCCGAGGTTATGTCATCATTTCAATATCTAAAACCTTCAAAGTGTCCAGTCCTATTAAATGTAAAGAGTTATTTCCACCTGCCACCCTCCTAGACAAAAACGGTTAGTACAGACTTTCACATCTCATAAGAATTCCCACTGAATGTATCCCCCATGGGTTAAAGCTGTCTAAATTAATTGAGTTCATGTAGAGATGCTTAATTATTGTCCCTCCCCTTTTCCTCCACTTGGTCACTTGTGGTCACTATTCTCAGCTGGACTCTGGGCACCTGTTGGTAGAATAGGAAGCAGTCTTCTGTCCGGAGCTTTATCAAATAGTTCTTAAATAGACAGCATGCTGGCTGCTAGTCTGTTCTACTATTTCGGGGTCACACACTTGGGCCAGGGTGTTACTGTGATGTATGCTAAATTGTGAATGTGATATATACCCACCTGAAGAGAGGCTTTGATTTTAGTGTGGTATTGATTAGGTGAATGATATATCAATTCCCATTGAAAGGAAAGGGACATTCATTCCTGAGGAGACTTTGTTTGAAAAAAAAAATGCATTTTTTGTTTTAGTTTTATAAACCAGCAAGAGGGAGTTTGTTTGATTGAATTAGGTGTTTATAAGAAAGCGACTAAGGGGATGTTTGGCAATACTGTGCAGTTGCTTCATGAGGAATTCTTAAGAATTGAAAACCGTATTCAACGCGCAAAATGAACATAGGCATACATGTTCCAAAAATAAATAAATAATAGTAATGATAAGATGTCCATATCAGCATTCATTATGATTGTTTGCATAAAGCTGCAACAAGAGTTTCAGAACATAGCTGTAGCTGTGGTAGGCTCTAATTTGTTGATGCCAATGACCTAAATAACCTTGTTTTTTTGTATTTAGAAGTTTTCACCCAAGAATGTGAGCCCCAGTATAGGCAGCAGCTGTAAAATGACCACAAACGTTACCACAACAATGTAAAACACCAGATACCAGTATAATATAGCACCTGTTAAGAGATATTATATATATATAGTATAAGTACTGCCATTAGATAAAAGTACATAAATATAGGAAAATAAGATCTTTGTCATACTTACAAGGTTGGTATGGAAAGCTAATGGTTAGTTAGCAAGATTGCCTTCTCTTCTCATCCAAAACTAATTTGTGCTGTTCTGACTTTTGGTCAGCAACTGGTCATTTTTGACTTGACCAGTCCCTTCAGTTTCTAGTTTTGGCCTGGTTCATTGAATAATGCAGCCCCAGTATGTTACAGGCTGGTCAGTAGTCTTGGTCAGTCTTTTCAGTTATCTATAGAATTTGCCTGGTCAGATGTTTCAATTTCTGCAGGGTTTTGTCTGGACAGTAAAACTTCTCCTGGTCATTTTCTTCAACTATCTCGCCTGGTCAGTTGTCATAGCTATCCTGAATTAACGACAAAGATGAAATTAAGAAAAAATTAATTAAAAGCCCGTGGCAAGGATAAAAAGTGGACACACGGTCCAGCAGTGGGCAGTTGCTGCAGGAAGTGATAGGATAGGTTGGGGTGACTATGCTCCTGCCAGTGTCAGACAAGTGTGACAGGGGGCTCACAGGGTGGAGCTCACTACAGGGCACATGTTCCAGAGGGACCAGCTCAAAATGGATTTTTCTGGGGAACTTGATACTATTGTGTATTGAGTAAGATTTATGGAGGAGCATCATTTATAGAATTATTGTATTCAAATAGACTTTGGTCACTGAAAAAAGCCATTCTGTGGCAGAAAAAAACTTTGAACAGTTTCTTTGATAATTGTGTTTGAGGTGTGAGTTATAAAATTTGTCTTCACAGATGAGACATTCATTTTATAAACATAAGTAAAAATCTGAAAAAACTTTCCTCAGTGTATCAAATATTGATTATAATGCTGTTGGAACTGGTTTGGGACCTTCAGAAATCCTGCAATGAAATACTGTCAGGATTTTATTGGTCTGGAAAGTAATAACATTGAGATAAAAAGATTTGTTAGTTTTGAAAAGTTCCCAAGTCCAAGTTAACAGGAAGCACCCTACATCCAATTTGTTTTTCGCCTATTGTTTTACACATGATCTATCGTATTTAATCTGATGGAATTGTTTTACCAGCAATTTTCATTGACCTTTTGCAACTATATATCACTCGAGGTCTGTAGTTTATGGTGGGCTGTGATTAGTTTGGAGCCTTTTGCCACAGCAACACCACAACTTCATCTGTGCCGTAAAAGTTGACAGAGTAAGATTTCATATATCACATCTGAAAGGGTGGCAAAAATAGCACTCTAATTAATAGGGTGGTTATGACTAAGCTTTCAAAGAGTTCTTAAACAATTTAGGTGCTTGCTGGCTCCCACACAAATCGCTGGCTGTTGTTGAAAAGAAGGAAAATTGAGGCTCTTCCTAGCATGCACACAATTCACCAAATACTGAAACTAGTGTACTTTGGCTAGAGAAAATGGAGAAAAAGTGTAATATTTTTTCCTCTATTTCTCATTAACTTAGCGAAAAACTAGTTATTTGGCTGCAGCTAAAATTTTGCTAGCATGACTTCCGCAAGTTACATACCTACCACATAACACCACCTGCGTAGTTTTTAACTATTATTGCCTTAGTCTCTCTCTATGACATGAAATAAAATTCAGGGTAAGAGTTGAAATTAGTTCCCACCTCCTCTCCAGAACCCCAAAACCCCTCAGCTTGAATAGTGATAAACTGAAACTGTTTTATCACCTGTGCCAAACACGCCCACTGACAGAGCACATGGCGATATACCAGTTGTGAAGATTTTTTAAACTCAAAATCAATTGTCTTATATGTTTGTCTTCTTCCAGGATCAGCAGGACCTGGACGGGGCCCAGCAACCCATGAGCTACAGAGAAGAACGCTTCCTTTCATTTGCCTCGCTGGAGTATGCTGGCAAGATCTACATGACTCCCCAAGACTTCCTGGAGTCCGTGATACAGGAAGAACCTAGAGGTCAGAGACACGCAGAGCACTAGGGCTAGAAGATTGATTTAAAATATTAGAGTACAACTTTAGTTGGCATTGTATTCTTTGGAAATGTCACCTTATGCATATCTGTATTTTTGCAAGTGTGTTTGTCTTTCTTTCTGTCTGTCCATCTGTCTATCTCTGACAATAAGTGTGTCTGCTTGCATGTCTTTGCTATAAGTAAAAGGTTACAAAAAAAAAAAAAAAAAAAAATGGCCAGTACACCATGCACAATGAAAGTGTTGATTTTTTATTTCTCTGAATGCTGAATGTAAAATGATTCTTTTCTAAGACTTGAAACAAAGTTGTACGTGTGTATTCTCATGCCTGCTGCATATATGAGTAAAGGTACGTATATATTTTTGTTTGTTTGTTTGTTTTGTCCCCAAATAGTTGAAGTCTGGGGGATAGTTGTATAAGTCGAGTACTTTTACCACGTGGGACAGCTTAAAATGTCTGAGGAAATAACATTAGAAAAAGACTCTTTGTGACTGTAGGCAATTTTTTTTTATAGTTGAGCACATGTGCCTTAATTGAAAGAGGTGTGTTTTCTGGTTTGGTAAATAAAAGACTGTGAAAATCATTTATCTTAGCTAAATAACAGAATTACTTTTTCCAACGTTTAGCACCTGGGTGGCTTGAAGGATTTGCCACCGTGTTGTTTCAACTTAACATTTGTAGCCTTCTCAAAGATGTGAACATTTTGACATTAGGAGCTATTTATTAGGCAAATCTGTTTTTTGTAATTTAGAGAAGAAGTATCCTAAAATAGTGCTTGGTTGTTCGAATTGAAGTTGTTTAGATATACAAAACACTTATGAACTCCATGTTCTTGGGTGAACTTGGGTCAAAAATGACAACAAACAGTGGGATGGGTATAATTATTAAAAAGGAACATCAATTGGAACAGCATTAACATAAAACGGTGCTGAAAAATGAACAAATGTGAAAAATATGTGAATCACACCTCTCACTTTACCCAATATTCTTTCTCACTTATGATGGTATGGAGAAAACAAGATGCTCTTCTCCTAAATGTCATTGCTTTAGGAAAAGATGCATACACATTGCAAATGTACACGCATGCTCATGCAAACAAAGCCAAGTATGCATGAGCATACACACACACGAGAACATTTGCGTTCATTTGACAGGTGCATGTTTGGTAAACAGGTTCTTTATAGGAACACACTTTTATCTGCAAACGCGAAAACATGTGCATGCTCTGGAGCATGTTGCATATACACATGCACTCACACAAGTTACTCTAGCTACAGTGGCAATGTAAAAAGAAATAATAATAATACCAAACATTCTTATAATCATGGGTGGGCAGATAGCACTCTGTGTAGATGCTGACATAGGGGCAATGAACCAGAGGAATGACGGAGCATTCGTCTGTTTCTGAAAATGAGAACATTTTTCATCATTTCCTAGTGCAAATCCCACAGGTATATGATCTTACTTATCATTGTGTGCCTCAATGCCCTAAAGTACTGAAACAGCTCAGACCTATTCCGCCACAATAATGGGTGTCTCGACAGGCTACTTTGGAAGTTAATGTGAAAATCAAAGCAAAAAGGTCAGAGTCTATAAACTCGGGTCTCTATAAAGTGGTTTCATGGGTATAAGGATGTACCAAAGTCTGGAGAACACTAGGAACACCATTTCTTCACATGATCACATGGCTTAGTTTTACTGTCCCTGGTGTGCAAGATCAGTTCTGATGACTTTTTGTATCACTCTTCTACTTTGAAATGTTTCTGTCATGTAACTTTGACCCATGGTCTGCAGGTATTTCACCCAACTATAAACCATACTGGGTTGTTCTCGTAGTGCAGGTTTTATTTTAGATTAACAAGTGAAATAAGGCCGTTTTTATTGTAAAGTACAATGGTGTTTAAAACTGCTATCACCTTGTTATCTATAGGGATGCCCATTGAGATGTAATTGCAAGATGGTTACACATAAGGTACCGATGGTATCTATAGTTATCATAGTACCACAGGGGGAAAAACAACTTTTGAAACAATGGCCAATTGGTTGTATTAAAGTGAAGATCGGGGTCTAGATAAAATGGTCGAAGCATATGATCTGGGGATTTTCATGTAGTTTATTATGTACTTGTGTGCTGTGAGGCTGGTGTGGCCCTACTCAGAGCGCATTCAGAACAGTGAATGAATGGACCCACAGATCAAATATGGAGACCCACTAAAAACCTTGCCACTTAATTCCGGATTAGACATTGAATAGATTTTCTGCGGGGATTACGCATCAAGCAGCCAAGTGGGTCGGCCACATTTGATCTGCGGATCTGTAAGTCCGCTGTTCTGAATGCGTTCTCAGAGGTCTTGCTGTATTGTGTTGAGTGGTAGGTTACATCTGTCGCATGCTGGTTACCAAGTACAAGACAGGACACCATGTTGTGGAGGGCATGATCTCGAGATTAACAGATTGTTACATCAGCCAAGTCTTGATTCAATACAGTACATGTTATTGAGGAAATTGGCCAAAAAATTTAGCTGGAAACACCCAAATTTATTCCCTAATAATTTAAGAAAAACAGTTAGTGTTTTAAAACTGTGTGGATATTTATAGAGTACTTCTGGAAACTGGAGGTTTACATCCAGGTACACAGACAAAGTGTATACTGTGTCATTAAGGCAATGCTTCTGAACTGTTAAAATGTAAAATGCATAAGGTTCAGTTAGAAAACAATGTAGTAAATCTTGGGAAAGTTACAATCATTTACTGTAAAATTACAGTGTAAAAGCATTCTTTAATGAATTTATTATTTTTTCAATACTTTATTCTTTCAACAAGAAACACATCCTTTAATTCTATCAGTGCATAAGTAATTGTATTGATAACCAGTTATAGCTTTATTTCAGTGATATTTTTTATAAATTATAAAACTGTTGGAAATTCCCAAATACCTGTTGAGTGGCAATTTGAGTGCTTGGAAAGTTTACTCCGTTTTTATCATAGTACCTGCATGAACTTTTGATTCATAAACATGATTTGGGCTTATTTCCAGAAACCCGGGCACAGTATTTTATGCTTTGGATTAGACTGGAAAGTGATAAATTATTACAGCATATTGCAATCTGGTTTTATTTATGGACCTGTCTGTTTTGTAAGTTGGTAAACTATTACATTGCAGTAACAATTCTGAAAAATTGCTTTCTCAGTTAATTGTTTTTCACAAACCTTCTTCTGGTTAAAGATGGGATTCATTCGATAACTCTCTCTCGTTTCAAACGTAGTCAACTTTAGGAATTACTTTGATAGTCATTTCATGGCCAATGGATCTTAAAGTTATCAAAGTACATCCAAGTTAAAGATATGTAGAGAAACATGATTTAGAGATTTGAAAAGTGAATTTGGAAATAAAATTAAAGAAGGTATTTGTGATATAAAGGGAAAAATTGTGCAACAGAACTTCAGGAACTGAAACCTAAAAATATATAATTGTTTCCAGAGGCTTTATATCTCCAGTCATAATGCAGCTGAAACTTGTGAAGGTGTGTGTGTGTATGTGCATGTGTGCACATGCATGGGGTTTCTTGGGAGGTTAAACTTTTTGTCTGTTTTTGGTTGAAATAATTGTTAAAATATTGTGCAGTATGGCAACTCCTGCAAGGTAGGCTGATGTGGTTATTAATTCAATAGTGGTAAAGAGGGAAGGGAGTGAGAGGGATTGCCAGGTTTCAGCAGTCAATAAAATAGAATAGAATACAGATGTCTTTGATGAGTTACAGATCCCATTGGTTACAGTATGGAGGGAAATCAAGGTGAGCTTTTGTTCCATCCCTGGATGCGGCCTAGGATGGAAAAATACTATTTACAATAATAAAATGCAATTTCAGTGTTTTAATGTCTGTCATGCTGGTCAGATGATGTTTTCATTTAAAAAAAGGTGGCTTGTTATAAATGAACATCAAGGCCCAGACTGACAGACATGACAAGGGGGAAATAAATTAGGTTTGAACATAGCACGGTGATAAAGGGGCTGGTCTCATGCAACAAGGGAGGGAGATGTTAAGAGAACTTAATGGTTTTTGATTTATAACTGGTGGTGAATATCTACTGTAAAATGCCACTGCTTAAGCAGGCCCAGGGCATGTCTTAGGTGCCCCAGACTGCACTGCAGGGGTGGAAACTGACTGATAACATACAGGTCACTTCTCAGTCTATTTTATCAATATCAATACCAAGATGTAATATTATTAAGAGACACTGTTTCTGCTGCCAAAGTGACACACAGCAAATAGTAGCGAGTTTCCGGTGCAGTTGGGATACGACGGCTAGATGTGCAAATGTATCCAGTAACGCGCTACTCTTTTCACGTTCCGGTAAAGTCCCGGAATGCTGGCGCTTCCCGCCATAATCACAATATACGGTCGTAGCCA
Source organism: Lingula anatina (assembly GCF_051362555.1). Classification (NCBI taxonomy): domain Eukaryota; kingdom Metazoa; phylum Brachiopoda; class Lingulata; order Lingulida; family Lingulidae; genus Lingula; species Lingula anatina. Next base: position 14,275,007 of record NC_141769.1, read on the forward strand.
TCTATTTCCAAGGGAGATATTCTTTTTTATGAAAAAGGAGACAAATATTACCCAAAAGTGCAATTTTTCCCGAAAAAAAGAACCCCACGATCAACCCCTGACTACGTGCCTGATAAACCAAAACTAGCGACTCCTCTCTCTTAAAAAGTCGGAATTTGCATGAACATACATTTGAACTATTGTAAAAAAGTATAAAAGGCAAAATTAGCAAAAATTACATTTAATAACTATTTTCAATAATCCTCCGCACTGGCTAGATAGGAGCACTTGTATTCTGGAAACTAGATAGGACGACGGTATATGAACACGGTGAATGTCACAAGTGCGCACAAACCGATGACGTATTAATCTAGCCGGCGTATCTCACCGGCAACGGAAACTCTAGTGTAAATGGGAGCTGGATACTCTTCTTGATCACATACACACACACTGTGACTGTGAGTTAAAGCACATGGTGCAATATGGTTAACTTGATCACAATAGGGGGTTTGTCGTGTGGCATCCAGGTCTACAAAATAAAGATATGAAATAATTTGCTGTGGTGGCAAAAAAGATAATGTGTGATAAAGATTCTGATAAATGGACTATCAAAGGGAAAAAGGCCAGATCAAATCTAGAGAAGGCCATGATCTCTTAATGATGAGGAGAGAAAAAAACAACAAGAGATGGAGAGATCTGATGCTCGGTGCAGGTGTCCAAATGAAATAGGGGCTTTGTGTTGGGGGATAGCGTGTGTAGAGGAGTAAATGAACAGTTGTCATGATGGGCCCAGGAACAATTGATCCACAGGAAAGAAATAGATCTGGTGCTTGATTTAAACATTCTTATTTCTTGTTGAATTGAAGAGATGATGCATTTGTGGCTTATCTTCTTTTGAAATGCTTCATTTATATTTTACATTGTTGATAATGTACCAAGGAAGAGAATACTAAGTAGTTGTTTATGGATTTTTGCTGTCTGTAATGGATCATGTGTGACTAAGTATGAGAACCCTGTTGTACTGACTGTTTTAGTTCATGGAGATATTTATGTCTATGCCTTATGGGATTTTCATTAACCCCCCCCCCCCCAATCTGAAAAAGAAATATTATTTAAAGGTGCAAAAATAACAGCAATACTCAATTCTATTTAAATAAGTTAATTACCGTAGCTGATCTTGTCCAAAATATAAGAGCTCAAGTAAATCTAAATACATTTTCTTGAAATAGACATATCTGCAAGGGGTTATCAGAGTACTTACAAATTTTATAGATGCAGAGTTCTTTTAAAAGGTTTTATTTTTGTAGCATGCATTTGTGACAATATCATTTTAGTGCCCGTCCAGTATCTGGACATATTTATTTCTATTTATACACAATGACCATATTTTGGTCAAGGAAGTTTTCTAAATATACTGTGAAAATAGTGTACAGGAATACCAAATTTGACTAAAAATAAGTTAATTTGCCCATTACTACTAAAATAAAGAGTAATGCTTAATGTGTACAAATATCAAGTACTAAAAATACCTACAAATTACCTATTTGATGGATTTGGACATCACTCAAATTTTATCATCACTGGCTTTTTTTTTTTTTTACTTGAAATGATGTGATGATGTTGCTTTTTCTGGTATCAGCATATTATTTCTTTAATTAGATACCATTACTGTGTTTTAGACAAGGAAGTTGTAAAAGTCTGAAAACTTTATCAATTATATGGGGGAAAAGTCAGTTCGTTCATGCTTTACCAGGAAAAACTTAATATATTTGTCATGTTTGTTACTTCCTGGAACTTATATTTTTTTTACGTTCTGAAACTTACATTATACTTGATGAACTTTCAGAACTTGCTATATTCAAGTTGTCTGATACCAAATTGGTTAATACCCTAAGTTTGTACCTAATACTACGGGTTGTTTGGTATGGTAGCAATCCCCTGGCACTGTAAACATTCCCTTCACAATTTGAGGAACAATTTGATTCCCCGTTCCTTTAGATCATCCCAGTTTTCCTCTGTAGAAAGATGAGAGCAAGGTGTTGCAATAAAACTTTGTATATCCTAGTGGTTTCCCTGTTAGAGATGTGTGGCCCTGATTACTAGAGGTGTGTTTTTGTGTTTCGGTTGGTTCAGACAATTCTTACTTTGAACAGAAAATTAGTCAAAAATGCACTGCTGGGTGGTCAGATTTATTCAGAGATTTTGGTGGATGGAGCATAGTGAAGGGTTTCTCTATCAACCATCTTCAACACAGAGAGAACTGATTGTGCCTGATTTTCCAAGTCTTAGTGAAAATTGTTTGATAGATTGGCGGGGTATTTTACCCATATGCCCTAGTCTTATTCTAAATCATGTCTGAACGTGGCTTCTTTGACCACTGCAGACTGTTGGACAAACAAAAATCTGGCCTCAGAATGAAAGGGAGCATGGAAAACAGCAGATCAATGAAAGGCAGATGGACTAGACTGTGAAAAGCTTGCTGGATACAAATTACATGTCTGCCACTAAAGGTGCCTGGGTACAAGTTATAAATACTCAGAAAGTTCCTGATGCATTAATACTTTAAATCTGCATATATCTGGTCATAGAGTTTGAAGGACAAAGAAACGGGTCAAAAGTGTAATCTCTTAGAGAGTCTTAATTGATAAAATCCTTACCAGTGGGTGCACATCTATGTTCCAAAGGTTCGATATTCAGAAGTTTTGCTATTCTGAAATATATGTACAGGTACAGATAGAGCACAAAGATATCAAACAAAGTAAGGTAATTGCCAGTGGGTATTAATGTCATTAAAGGCAAAGGGTTACTTGCAAAAAGGAACAGTTGATTTTTTCATTGTGCTTTAAGCATAATTACAACAAAGCATAGGAGGGTCAGTTACACATTATATTGTGTTGTTAAGTTGTACCCTTAGTTGTCATCGCAACAAATTACTCATCCCCGAAATCTGTGCAGATTGCCCCCCCCCCCAAAAAAAAAAAAAAAAAAAAAAAAAAAAAAAAAAAAAAAAAAAAAAAAAAAAAACAGCAAATATGAAAGATTCTTTTAAAAATGTGTCTGTCTGTGCTTGCCCTGACTGTGCAACTAATGCAGATACCACATCAATAAACTTTTTTTGAATACCGAACATTTGGAATAGCAATTTTTCTTCGGAAAAGCAAACCTTTGGAATAGCAGTCAGTTTGAGATTAGTCTCCATTAGTTTTTGGAATAGCAAGCCTTCGATAGAGAACTTTGGAAACATACAGCTCACTAGCAGAAGTCTTGAAATTTCTATTTTTATTTAAGGTAGCTAAATTGGTTCAAAAGATGCTTATATTCTGATTGATGTATAAGGTAATATCATGCACCCTGATGGAAACAGTTACTTCAAAAATAATTGAAATGAAACGCACTTAATATACTTTTTATAATTCTAAAACATTTACCCACCTAACATTGCTGGCCCAAAACCTGTCTTGACCACTAATAAGAAAAAGAATGCTGTTTCCAGAGCTACAAGGGAACTAAAACTGTTGGAGGCTAGAGTTCTAGAAACCCCCAAAACTCACAATGGGTCAGGCACCTATTGGAATACAGATTCAGGGGTGTCTTAAAACTGGTGTGCAGAGAAAAATGGTTCTTTACTTTAAATTTTACCATTTGACACCTTCCAGGCCCTTTCCAGATGCTCTTGCCCCTAAACATATTGTAATTTTATTGATTTGTAGGCTCTATCTCAATGGACTGAACCCTCAGTCTTTTTTTTTTTTTTTAAGTTGTAAGATTTTTTTTTTGCTTTGAGGATTTTGCTTTGTGTTTGAGGAGGGTTATACCTATACACAGTAGTTTTGTTGTAGGTTTTGAGAAAAGGCACATGGTTCCATCAAAACCATTGGTTATCCTCAATAAAAATTCCTGTTTTTGAAGAGTGGCCTTGGTGAGAGGATCATTCTTAAAACTGAATCACCACACACAGCACTGGTTGAATGAAGAAGTGTTAAATTGAAATGAACTAAGTAAGTTAACTGATTATATCTTAGACAATGACAATTTTAGAAAGTCAGTGTAAGTTCACACACAGACAATCACATGCACACACGCACATACAAACACACACACACATGGGAGATATGAGAGTTTGCCCTGTTCTTTTTACTAGTCACGTAGTTGAATTAAAAAGAAAAAGATTTATCTGCCAGTCTCCAGTAAAGATTGAAATCCATAACCCTTGTCCCTTATCCCTTCTCTCTATGGATTTTTTCAAGTGAGGTAGAAACAATTCTTGGAGATGGTGAAATAGTCATAAAACATTTTGTCTATTTGTCCTTAGGGAAGGGAAAAGAATTCCATCTACTTGAAATATGCATGTCAGTCCAAGAATGTCACCATATGTTCTTGTATTTTCACATCGAATTTTTTCTCAGTCTGTACAATAGCACATTTCATGATTGCTCTTTATCAAGAATAAAGCCATGAATATATGATGATGTTGTGACTGGAAACAAGTTGTTGAGTGTTAAGTTTTTGATTTGAGAAAGCAAAAGGATCAATGCTTTCCTATCTCGCCTCTTGGTACCAGTGATAAGGCCATTAGTTCCCCAACAGCGTGCATTTGCTCTTAATGAATTAAATTGATATTTATGATAACAACATCTGTTTTAGACAATTAACAGACCAATGGTAGAAAAGTGGATATTTTCTTAGTAAAGCATTTCTGGTTATTTGGTAACAATTGGAGAATTGTCCAAAGCGCGGGTGGCAGTGGCCGCAAGAAATACAACACATGTTCTCGTGAATTGAACAGCTATATTTCATTTTGTCCCATTTCTGAGGTGAAGTCTTGGTGCTTGAAGCGCTGCAAGGCAGATTAGTTCTGCACGTTGCCGCCGCTTCTTTTACTGCACGCCAACCATCGTGTGATAACTAGGCCTGAAAAACAGTAGCAGAACACCAGTTTTTCCCTGAACTGTTTCACAACAGCCTTGGGCAATGGTTTCCAGATTTTTCTGATGTTACATCTCAGGATGGATTTAACCTCCCCCCCCCCTCCCCTTCACTCTCTCTGTACTTAGGTGTAGAAATTTGTCAAGCCTTAAAACATTTGACAACCAAAATTTTTACAATGTGTCCGACCCTACCTTACAGAACTATGTATACATCCTCATAGGGGTGGGGGGAAAGTAAGATATTCTGTCTGTAAAATATTCTTCAAGTATCCAGTAGCCATGATGGTATGCCTAAGTCCTGGTTGGTATTATTCTTAAGAAAACACAAACCAATTGCTTCCAGTTGTGAGTAGTTACGGTCCCATTGTTTTAATACAGTCTTTGGCTGTTGAAGCCTCAAGCCTTTTTTAGCGCCATGTAAATTCAAAAAAGTAAACTTTGCTACTTGGAGCTATGCTACACTAATAGGTTTAAAAGTATTAGATTATCTGGAAGCTGGGAACTTTTTACCTACAAAAAAACCTTTCAGTCAGATTGCTTCTTTCTTTCCTTTTTTTTGCCATTTGTTATGCAAGATGACCATAAAAATACCTAATAATCTTGTAATTGATTTTTTTAGAACTCTCTGTATGCAGTGTTTGGCATGGTTATCAGTTATCAGTTTCATTCAGTGATTGCATGAAAGAAAGTCCAATGTCTGCCCCCCTCCCCCCAATACAAAAAGAATGAAATGTCAGCCAAGTTCACATGCTAATATTTAATCACAAGATAAAGAGAGATAGGCGGAGTTCTTTGATTTTTTAATTTACATAACCTCATTGTCCATTTTCCAGGTCCATTAACCACATTGTGTAATTAAGCTGTCTGTAAATAGAGTTTGAACATACAGATATACCAGAAACTATAACCACTGATATTTCATCTAAAAAACCAAACCAGCAATGTTGGATGAGGCCCCAATCACTATGAGGTCAAAGGTGTTGTATGTTTTTGTTAGGGTGTGGATGGGGCGTATTCATTCCCACACAGGGATATTTTGCCATGAAAGGTGATAGTAAGATAAAAGGTAGACCAAGGTCAAGGGTAGGCCCTCCCCTCCACAAGCCCATGAACTTCAATGGCCTGATACTGGGGTAAATTGTACACCAGGGTCCTTTGGAACCAGTAAGCCTGGGAATATAGAGGAATGACCCAGTTACTGCCCCACCCTTTTTATTATCTTTTCTGAAGAACACAATTTCATGCAAATGAGTGCATGTGCAGATCTGCAGATTACAATCAGTCATGTACATTCTCAGAAAAATACATGGCAGGTTGAATCCCACATGCATAGCTGCACTTAGGTATGCATGAAGAATGTGCATGCATACTAGACTGATAGACACATGCATGTTTATACATGCTGGTGCATGCACACAGTGACACTCAAATATCTACCACATTTCCCTGATCATCACATATCTGGTGCAAGTGTGACAAGTGCCCTGTGGGAGAGCAGCAGTGATTATGTTGTAATAACCAGCCCACTCTGCTCTCCATGTGATAAATGCCTCCAATATGACCTCAATGATGGAATGATAATGTCAGTGTGTGTATTAATGAGACAGTAATGAGACAGTAGTGTCTTCGGTGATAAATGCACCTTCATAATCACTAGCCATGCCTTTGCGTGTGGTGGCATGCTCGCCACTTCTCTTCACCACATATTAATAATGAACTTTTTTTTTCCTGGTTCTGTTTCAAGTGTGTAGATCTTAGCTCAATCTAGGTCTGGTTATATTTTCCTTCAATTTTCAATTATCTAGTTAAATTTGAAACTGATTTTGGTATGTCATAAAATTCTTACAAATTGAGCAGGTTGTATCACACGTATGTCAGGTAGTTATTCTTGGAAAATGATCCACCTTAGAATGACGCATCAAGGAAGTACTTCTTTTCTGTACATTTACTAATTGACCAATGACAGATGTCTTAAATACCTGTTATCTCTAAGGTATCCAATTATTTCTGGGTGGGGATTTCAAATTATGGTTAAGTTTTGGGTAAATCAAAGTCAATGTATTTTAATATTTTTCTGTTATCATTCAATATCAAATTCAAAATAATTTTGAGGCGTTTATTGAAGTTATAACTCCAGGCTGAACAAAGAACAAATTATGTTTTCACTTGCTTACTTCCCAGGGTTAACTGATTTAATTGCTCTTTTAATGTAAATATTAAAATATGGGACCACAAGTTCCCATGCTATCTGACCAATGGACTGACCACTCATACCACTGATCATTAAACAAGTCAGCTCCTGACCTTTGCTTGGTAAGGGTAATGAGAGACTGCATGCAACTGTGGCTGCAGTCCTATTATCCTGTACAGGTAGGTACAGTTTGTATCCTGGGTCACCTTGGATAGACTTTGCTAGCCAGGAAGGGGGTTTGGTACCTAAATTATGCTTGCATTTCCTTTGTTCTGAGACCAGGAAAATGATTACAGAGCAATTTAATGGTTAGGATGGTTAGGGTAGTGAACTGTGGGTCTGGTTTGCTCTGGGGATATTGTTTTCCTGATTCCTAAAAGCTGATGTTGTTGGAAAGAATGATGTTCACCCAGACCCCCCCCCCCAGTACCCCAGTACCTCTACAAATACTTCTCAGCACCCCCCCCCCACCCCCACCCTCAGCAGTCTCTTCTTGGTTAACACACTGACAGGGAGTCTGCTTTTCTTTTTTTTTTACTGCATGGAATAAAAATTTGCCAAGAGCTGTTTCTTAATTTTTTGCAATACTTGATACTTTGAACATCTAAGATGATTATTCACACATATGGGGGAGATGTACCAGTGGATATGCTTCAGGTGATGTATAAGGTATGCAAGACTTGTTGCTGGAATTCTTTTTGATATACCATTGGGTGTTTCATTGGCATTTTGATAGATAATAAAAAACGAGAAAGAGCCAAATAGCATATTTTCCAATTTTTTTTTCTGTACTTCCACTATTTTTTATTCTCCAGTCATGATCGGAGAATCTTTGATACCTTGTCTTTGTAGTAATATATGTGGTTTTAGGAAACACTATTAATTATGTGAAGCTATGCAGGTTGGCTGCTTTTGTCTTATCTCCTTGCCCTCTTGTGTGTGGATTTGAAATTTTGGCAAGTAAATCAATAAATTTGACAAGGAATGTTTGTCAAGTTATCAATATAGTCAATAAATATGATTTTTTTTCCTCCCAATATTAACCCCAGAACTTGTATGGAGCATGGAATTGTATACTTGTCTTACCTGTGACCAGCTGTGTCAGGTGTTCCCACACTTTGTCTATATCATGTTTAACTATGGTGATGCATTGTCTGAAAGCACTTCCTATGTCTTATCCCCGATTGCTTACCCATCTGTGTGTCTGTGTGTGCACTTCTGTACCTGATCCATAGTCTTCTACTTGGGTCTTTAATATGTGTGCGTGTATCAGTGAGAATGTTGGGAGTATCAAAAAGGCAGTGCTAATAGGCTACCCTGTAACATTTGTCAGTGGTGATATGTCATGTTGGAGAAGTGGTTTCAGTGAGAAGACAGACCACTTAGGAATGGGGTTTTGCTGAGATTTGACAGCATATGTAACAATACACTGTGTCAGTGTCAAAGTCACTAAAAGCGACTGAATACAACTTGCTATTAAAATGCCGAAGACTTTTGTGGGTTGTTGTTTTTTCATTCTCTTTTTATTTTCTTTATCACAAAAGGTCCTGGGTAATTCAACTCACCACATCAAATGAAACCGATGCTGTCTAGGATCCCCCCTTAAATGAGTTATTAAGGTGATGATAATGATTTGTTTTACAATTTTGCCATTGTTGGGAACTGATGGCAAAGGCACTGATGCACCTGAGACATGATAATCAGTGATTAGAATGCTCCAGGTCTCTCTGCCCTACAGTGGCAACAATTGGTGATCGAGAGCATCCTATGATCATCATAAGTTTAACTTGATTGTTCCAATAAGATGGATACAAGACTGGAATGTCATTCAGGTAATCTGGTTAAAATTGTGACAGACATGCAAAAGGGGGTATTGTTTACTTTAGGTTAAAAAAAAAAGAAAAGAAAAAATTAATTTGACTGAAGTTTTATTGTAAATCTATTATTATCAAGTTCTAGTGTGTTGTTAGACCTTTTAGAGCAATTTGTGAATGTATGTTATATGGATATACACACACACTTTTACAAACATTTGCACAAACACAAGCACCACATGCCCACATACTAAATATTGAAAAAGAGTTCTTTCCTCTAAACCAATATAACATATCATGTCTTAACCATCAGTCACATTGGGTGTTCCTGGTGACAGACAGGCCTTGTTTTCTATGATGAAGTGGTAAAGCTTCTGTAGACATAACTGTGATACCATTTGTTTTTTGTTGAGTTTCAAGAAGCTATAGTGATGACACCATGCCATTACCGCCTACAGAACAAAGCTTTGATGTTGGGGATTTGACATTTTAGGTTTGATCACAGAGGGTTTGCTGTTGTTTCAGGTGTAGTGTCTATGTTTATGTTGGAAAAAATGAAAAAAAATGATGCAAAACAAGAAAAAGAGAAAAGAAAGAGGCACACTTTCAGTTTTTTTTCAAGCGAAGTTGCTTGTTGGACCTGCTGGTTTTCCTACAGTTTGCTTTATTTGACCTTAAAGAAGAAGAAGAAAAAAAAATGGATAGGAAATGACAGGTCAATAATGGCACTGATTATGCAGAACAGATCTCTTTCAGAACAATGAAATGGTTGCAGCAAATTTTGTCTCAAGGAATTTGCAAGAAAAATTGTTGCTGCAGATTTTCTGCAAATTTTTTAGAGCATCTGAAGTTTGCAGCAAGCTGACAAGACAACTGACAACTCTTCATATTCTTTCAAATTTGCAGCATACCTCATTTGGATGGTAAAATTCCTTCTGGCACATTTGCAGCAAATTTGTGAGAAGACTTCGCTTCAGGCCTGATATTTTGTTAATGAGAGAGAGAAAAAATCTTTCTCTTTGAGATGTAGTTACATTTTCAATCTGTCATTGTGTTGTAATTGCTGCTGGAATTACAGGCAAGATTCCAGTATCCTAAGCTCTCTCATCAGTGTCCAGAACACTTCCAGGCAGACAAGATAGGTTGTCTCTTGTAAAAATACCCTATTACTCATCACCATGATCTTTACATTTACAAGTAGCATCATCTCTACTAATGAGGCATCGTTATGGGGGTTAACTGATCTTTTAAGATTACTCCACACGCCCTTTGATGTTTGTCATTTCTATATTCATATTTCACCGGACATAATTGAAAGAGTAATTGGTTTATTACAGGTTGATTAAATCCAGTCCTTAGTGTTTCAAGTGGTATCTGTCACAGTGGCTTGACAAAAGGAGGGAGAAGTTTAATTTAAATGTTGTTAAGGATGTTCCTCAGATGACGGTATTGCTTCCTATTCAGTCATGACTGGCAGGCTGAACAGATTAACCTGGAATTCTCTTTTATCTGTGGCTTTGGAAAATCATTTCAAAAATTGAAAAAATTTCCATAAAATAAATCTGTGACCTGCATTATTTGGCCTCAGGTATTTAATGGAAATTGTAATTAAACAAAAGGCAAAATAAAAATTTTATGGACGTGTCATATATATATATATTTTTCTATAGGCTTCTTCACAATGAAACTACTGTTTCACGAAGATAGATCCATTTCCGTGGGGACTTTCACTGAATCCAAGAAGTTTAAGGCTTCGTTCACATGCAATGTCTATTTTCTAAATTCTATTTTCTATTTGCGGTATGTCTTATGATCACGGTCTGTGGCCTGAATATCCCGCGGCGTAATTACTGGCAGCGCGAGCCAGTTACTATAAGTTACTATAAGTAACTGGCTCGCGCTGCCAGTAATTACGCAGCGGGATATTCAGGACACAGACCGTGATCATAAGATAGCGCAAATAGAAAATAGAAATTAGAAAATAGACATTGCATGTGAACGAAGCCTAACATATTAATATGCCTCCTCTTGTTTCCAACATACTTACATAATCACCAACTTTTTTGTTTTCTACTCAACACCAGCAGGAGGTGTGTTAATCTGATTGCATTCAGTGAGAGTCCCCGAGGAATTGGATCGATCTAGGTAAAGGACCCTAACTAAGTCATCACATTATTCAAACTGGTGTTTCATTTTAGGTTGAATGACAGTCTCCATGCAAGTCTAAACAAAAAGTACTTATTCCAACAACAACAAACAAAAGAATAATATTGTAGGATCATTTGAAATGAGTTGCACCCTAAAACGTGGTATCATGTAGATGGATTATGTCCTGATAATACCGAAGTGTTTCCCTTACATCTTCATGGTTAACATGCAGGTCTTCAACTGCAACCACAACCAACTAGAACTTGTTCCAAAGATGAGATGGTTCAGTGGAGGGTGTGGATGGGGATGAAGATGTGATTTGAGCAATTAAAAAAACTGACAAATTATATTGTTTTTTATATAGATACATAAAGAATATACCAGACTTGAGCTTTTTTCTGTGGATAAATGGAATTCCGTTTTTTAATTCAATTCTGATGGTTCCTGAGATTTGCCAAGGTTAGGTGTTGGGCCCCATGATAAATGTTCAGAGGTTTTTCTTAAACCTAGGCTCATGTCTGATATACACAGACTTTTTCTGCAGAAACATGGAATTCCACGTTTTTTAATTCAATTCTGATGGTTCCCGAGATTCCCCGGCCTGTTAGGTGTTGGGTCCCATGATAAATGTTCAGAGGGTTTTTTTTTTTTTTAAACCTAGACTCATGTCTGTATACAGGTGTAGGGTCCACAGCCACAACCCTGCTATCAGTCCCCTTTTCCTGAAGTAGATATTACAGAAATTGAAATGAAGTTAACTTCCGAGTGAGCCTTCAGGCCTGTTCCCATCAGAGATGGGCCAACCTGACAGACAGGCAGGACCTATGATTGCGATTATCTCACCAGAGGGAGCAAATCTAATCACCCTTCTGTCCAAAAAGCTCCATTGAAATTTTAATGTCATGTATTGCTTGATTATTGTCTCCATAGTTGGCTAAAATTGTTATCGGTTGATTTACCGAAATAGGTCTTACTTAGTAAGGTTTGGCTTTCCCCCGTTGGAAGCGTGTCTTAAGATGAAGAAAAAAAAAATCTACAGGATTCAATTAGGAGGAGCTGTAAACATGAATAGACAGACATCTATCAACTTGACTAGAAAGGAGTAGCATTACAACTGGAGAAAAATATCTTATCTGTTTTCAGTGACATTAAATTAAGGTTTTGGCTCCCTAGTGTACCACGTTTACTTTGATGAGAGCTGAGACTTGACCACCATTTGAGTAGGTAGAAGGAGGATATTCATATCAGAAAATTACATTTTTTTAGTGGGCGAATAGGGCTTGTTTGTAATTTATAAATGTGGACATAAAGCTTCTAGTTAATTAGGTTCCATCATCAAGATTTAAAAGCATGACCATATTTCGATCTCTTATTTAGTGCCAGACAGATAGTAATTAAGTAAGCAACCTCAGAGCAGACACAACACACTTCAGAGATTGAGAAAAGGGTTGTAAGATAGTATCTTTAAATAGTCCTATATAGCATGTTAGACAAAACAAAAAGTTGGAAATAAAGTGCAAACTTGACATTACAGCTTTTAGTACAGGTGTGTCAGAAGCTATTTTTGTTGATTTGCTGAACAAGGGCTACTAACTTAGAAGGGAAAAAAGTTTTATATGCTTGTATGTCATAAACGATAATTACTGTTTGTGATCACGTAGGAGCAATTTGACCAACTTTCAAGTGTGTCTCTTGCTGGTTACATGTAATTTCTTTTCATCAACTCCGAACTATTTTCAATAGGGGAATAATACTTTCTTGACAATCTCTGGCACAAATGGAATGTACCCAGCAATTAGGTAAGGAGATTAACAAATTGCGATTTTTATCACAGTTCTCACAACCACTATTGTAACCTTTGCGTAACTAAATCTTTGTTTGATTCCTTAATTCTGCATTTGCAATCACAAACCTGAGGCTCAAAAACATGAACAGCTATTTCGTTAGTAAGATCTGTATGTGTGTAGATGACTGTGTGTACATGTCTGTTGTTATATATATATATGTCTGTTGTTATATATAGGTTGTGTCATCTGTGTGCATGTATGTTTTTCAATATGTTCCTAGTTTATCCGTTATTATATTATTGAATTTTAACTTGTGTTATTTCTACAGTGCATCCATTGTCATAAATTTCAAATCAAGACTGAATGAAAATAAAGATGTTCAGACAAAAAGGAAATTTATGCTTTATCTTCAGATTGAAAATATTGTGAACTAGCTGTTAAAATGCTGTAATAACATTAATATATGAATATTTGCAGACTGGTTTATAAAATTATTTCCTTAATCTCACTCAAAACTTTTTCAAATTCAAATCATTTATGTTACAGATCGTGTAAGAAGACGCTATCTGCGAGATATAGAAGTAAAAAAATGGCTAACAGACACACCAACACGACACAAAGGCTCCATAGAACTGTTTCGAGCTATACATGATAAAGGTAAGTCATAAAAAAGATTTCACCCACATAAAAAAGTTTCTTCAGACGTATTTGTCGGCGATTAATATACAAATGTCACACATGAAAAATAAAAGAACTCGAAAATATTGACTATATCACATTCATTGCTCACCTCATTGGTTCATCCAAGTGGCACTCCCTTGATGTTTTTCTCATCAATAAAGATGGAGAAATAGTCATAGGTTCCCACCAACGTCAATGTGAAATATCAGTAAAACATCTTTTGTTTGTTGGTGTGGGAAAAATGTGCACCATTTTCCCCTGCAGGTCTTAGGCCGTATGACTTGCCTGAACCTGCGTTTCATAACACATAAGGCCCCACACTATGACAGGACATAAAAGTCATGATATTTTGAACGCATTAACTAAACACTTAAATCTTAAATTGTCCAAATATTCAGTAGACATCCCTTCTCACAACTTCTGTGTCGTGCTTTGTCTTCGATATAAGAATTGCAGGTTATTTTGCGGAATCCCATATTTTTACATTGATTGCTAAAATGGAAATAGTTTAATGTGATAATGGTATTTGTATGCTTTTTAGTTGAATATATCTTTTCATGATATGTAAATTAAAACATTCAAAAGGTATTTTTGTATAAAATGAAAATAAAATTAAAGCAATAAGTGAATTTTTGAAAAGGATATGATAATACTGAAAAGAATGTCTGACTTCAAATTACAATATCAGGTAATAGATACAAAACAAAATTATTGCCTTTGCCACCCTTAGATAACAGTTATTTGGGCATTAAGTGAGTTGGAAACTGTCTTACAGTTCAGAAAAAACTACCCAGAAGTTTTAAATATGAATAACCTCCCCCTGTTGCCTAACACTATGCCTCAGGCAAACCATTAAGTAACTGGTGTAAGTCATTACACAGGATGGATTGAATGTATTAGATTCTTGTCATTGTAGAGCTTTTTTTGACCTATACTTAAAAGCACGTGGAAATGGCAACTTTTCCCTGTGTTTGATGTAATTTCTATGTTGCAATGTGGCTGGTGATAAAACAGGTGCGGGATGCACACTTGGTAGCACTCGATAGTTAACTTCATTGTGGAAACCTGTTTTCCAATTCTTTTTTATACACCATTTTGCCTTTGCTGTTTCCAACTGCATACCAAAACCTTTGAAATCGTGACAATGAAAATTGGTTATATGATTCTGGTATGGTAATTTGAAAAATAGAAAGAAAGAAAAGAAAAGGAAAAGCTGAAGGTGCAGAAGAACCAAATTTTTCTACGATATTAGCAAGATATTAGATCCCACTCATGTCGGTGTCAACTGAGTCCAACTTCAGCTTGCGATAACTTATATTTGTGTAGATAGACTTAACACCTTTGAAAAAGAAGACGCTGTGGCATCCTTAAGAAAGGGGTGAAGAGGTGTCAGTGAGGGTAGTGATGTTATATCTTTGTGTGAACAATACTGTCCTAGATACTGGATATCTGGTATTTGGATGATGGTTAATTTTAAAACTGGTTAATCCTCATCATGTAAGAATTGACGACTTTAAAGTGGATCAAGGAAAAAATGAGGTTGGAATTTGACTGTTGAAAAGATAATCGATTCATTAAATAGGCAGATGGCATTGTGTTTTTAGGAAGGCCAAGGCAGCTTTATCAAATTATTTATTTGTTATGGCAATGCCCCATTTTGTATCTTAAACAATATTTGAAAATATTAATAATTTGATTAATATAAAACTTCTAGTAGACAATTTATGGAATACTCAATTGATAAAGAGGAGATAATTTAAGTTTTGTAGTTTTATTTTAGGCAGAACTATTTTGATCCAAGGGTGTTCAAGAATATATATATAGCTGTCAACAGGGACTTCGTGATTCCTTCTAATGTGGGTGTTATGTGGCAATGAATTTTATAACTGTCAGGGACTGTCACTTTCCTGTCAGCTGCCAAATGATATAGTTCTTAATGTTATAAACAAACACCTGTGGTTAAATTATCCTATAATTGGGGAAACAATAAAAAATGTCTGCAGGTGTTAAAAAAGTCGCGTTTCAGGTTGGTCTCCTGATGCCGTGACACCTCAGGTATGCAGCTCATCGCTGACCTTTACCACGTCAGCTGCATTAACTATCCCTAATTATAGCAGCTCCTCTATTTTATCTTTTCCTATCTACAGTTGTGATGAATGGGACACTTTTTTTTCAAAAGATAAGAATTTTAGATTTTACGATATCCTTGTACGTTTAGGGGTATTTCAACGCCATCTGATAAAAATCTTGCCTTGTATTTTCCACAGGTTGGGTAGACATTGAAGCCTAAGTTGGTAAGCTAGGATGGGGCTGTTCTTTGACACTGTCCAAAAACTTTACCTTGGACAATAGAATGCTTTTTTTTTCCAGAGGCAAACTTTGTGCATCAAAAATAGTTTTGTCTGAAGATAGTTTTTTCTGTACAAGAGAGTGTTGGTATGGTTTTTCAGCAGTTTTAAATTAGCCCTAACATTACAATAAGCTCGCTCCACTTGTCACCATAAGTTTTATTTGGTTTTATTATCATTATTTTTTCTATCCTTGTATTGATGAAAAAGATAAGATAATGAACACATGGCCAAAATGGTCAACAATGAGTAAGCATAAATGGTGATAGTTTGTTTTTTTGGACAGAGATATCTAAGTATTATAACTGGATGTGTGAAGTGGCTGAGCCAGCACTTATAGTTTAAATCAACAAATCATCATTTTTTTTTACAAAGGAGAAAGATGAGGGATACAAGCCACAAATACGTCACTGCCTTAATTACGGTACAAAATCCAAGATAAAAATCTTCTGGTTGTTATTTGAAGTATTTGTTCTGGGGAAGAATAATAGTGATAACAGCCACTGTGTAAAACCTCATAATACTGACAATGCATTCCACAGTATGCAGTGTTATCTCCTCTTTGTAGGTTAGGTATTATACTACCACATTTTTTTGCTGTTATCTAAAGGAATCTAGAATATAAGAGAAGCCCACTTCATCTATTTTTATGTAGATCTGTCAGAGGTATTGGTGGGTATGTGTGTGGATTTAAAGTAAAATGTGTTAGTTGAGATTAGATGTTGTGATAGCCCAACACGCTCAGTGAATCATCTCCCTGTGGTCTAGTCACACCTGATTGTTTTCCAGTTTTGGAGATCATAATGCAGTATCTGTTTGTTGACACTGCCCTCAAAGTGCTGTCACGGGGAGGATAACGGACTAGAAATAATCTCCCTAATGGAGAACGATCAATGCTTTGATGCCCAAGCCTTTGAATTTAGCCAGAATGATTCACCCGTGTTCACAATCATGATTGCAATCTAAATTGGAAGTGGTTTGTGCAAGTTTGCTATTTTTTGAAAAACAGTTGACTCACCGTGGATTATCAAGAGATGTGTAATTGTGCATGTTGGGGGTTGATGAGGGGGGGGTGTTCAGTAATTCTGGCTTTTTTATGCCCTTTGCAGTACTCACTGCACCAATAGAGTCTTGATTAAAAAATAAGTCCAATTTTTATTACCTGGTCTGCAGAAACACTTATTATTATTACATAAATGTGTCCTTCTAGATAACCTTGTATTCACTGGAGAAAATTTATGTTAAGTGCTGGTGGTATACCCAGGAACCTATACATCTTTGTGCCCTCGGACCCTTGTCTCTGTAGAGTTGAGGCTATTGCAGTAACTGCAAGAAAAACTTTTCCTTTTCTTCACCTTATCAAGTAAAAACTATTAAAAGTAAGTGGCAATGACAGACCTAGAAATAACTTATCACTGGTACTTGGAATTGACAAGTTTTGATGAAGAGGTGCTCTTTCTCCTCCCCTCCTCCAGCACCCCTCTCTCTCTCTCTCTCTTTTTTGGGGGGATGGGGGTGGGGGGTGGGGGATGAAGGAGGTTTTCAGGGTATGAAATATGGCTTTTTTTGTGTTTTAAGACATGACAGATATCTAGTGCAGTCAAGTATCACTGGGTATGTTAACACTCAGTCAAACATGGGTCCACTTACTACCCATCAGGGTTTTGGCAGTGTGGAGTGTAAACTTCCTCTCTAAGTCATCACCTTAGCCTAGAGCCCAGTTGGAAAGTCTCATCAGTTGTAGTGGAAATGTGGATCTATTAGGACAAGATAAGATAAAATGTCTTTCTACAACTTTTATACTAGTGTTTGTCTGTGAAGGTGCCAGTAATGGTAGAAAAGAAGCCCTCACTTGCTTGAGCACTCACATGCACTGGGTTGCAAAATCTACACATTAATGCATACTTCTAGTAACGTGTTAATTGGTGTCTGGTTCTTTTCCATGTAAGCTTTTTCCCATAATTTGGAGAACCATAAAGTTTGTAAAATTGCAGCAATTTTTTTAATGAATAAGCTTTTAAAGTTGCATTTCTTTCTGTGATTTTTTTATTTGAACAATTGTAGTCTGTAATTTATTAAAAAAATAAGCACTTGCAACTTCCCCTTTCCTACCCCATCGGGAGGGGAGGAGAGATGGGCAGAAACAAAACTTCACAGCTATGAAAAATGTGCAACCCATTCCTTTTCGTCCTGGCCTTCTGCCCCTGTTTGAAAACCCTGCAGCTATTTTGTTTATTTTTTTCTACTCTGAAGTTTCCTATATTCTTTATTTCTATAGTAATTCAGTCGCGGTAATTGAAAGAATGTCTCCATCTGACAGCAAGCCTAGTTAGTTCCAGCCAGCTTGAGCAACCTGGTGAACCACAGCAGCCCTCCCTTGAAACAACATGACACTATCACACAGAAAGTGCAGCTAATTTGGTATTATATTACAATGGAGTTATGTAAAATATTCCAAAGCCAACACAAAAATATATATATATCGAGCCATTTCAAACGGAAACCCGAGACATATTACCGATTATAACCTTATGATTTAAATGACGTTTTGGTTAAATTTGTTGTACTTTTGAAACTATTTTTGTAATTTTCCTGGTCCAAAATAAATAGAAACCGTTGCTGTGAGAAGGGGAAACACAAAAAAGTGGTGATAATAATAGCAACAGGAGCTATTGCAAGATTGCAGCAGGTGCACAGAAGGCAGTGCCATTGATTGGACTAGACAGTAACAGTGCACAGTTGTTGCTCTAATGAATCTAAGTAATTGATCCAATTGGTGTTTGGAGGAACAATGGCATTCCAATGACACTTGTAGCAAGTGTGTATGGCTAGGTTACATTTTGCCAGTTATACAGTGCCTTGATGATTGCACTGTGCCCTGTGACAGCAGTTGTAATGATGCTTATATGAACAGTTTTTGGTGACAGTGACAAGAATGAAAATATCACAAGCAATGTTGCTATCCATTATGTGCACAGGCACCATTATCTAGGCCCTGTATATTTTGTAACTATGGATGCCAATGCACATTCACAAAGACAAAGTTTTCAAGACTACTTTTAAATTAAACATGTAATCTGAATGCTAATTCAGTGGCAGTTCTTACAGTAGTCAATAGATTGCATAACTACACTAATAAACATTTTTAGAGTTGCAGAATGTGTATAACTTATGATATTTCTTGAGAATTAAAAGCTAATTACAACAAGAATGAAACCAATATTTCCAATAATAATTGCAGCCAAATACAGTGGCAGCATTACAGTACTCACGTGGCATGTAGCAGTAGTCGTGAGTGAACAGCATACGGCAGTCTGAAGGTGTGACTTGCATGTGCCTGGATTCACCAAGCCTTTCCCACAAATACCCGTCAAATCCCTTGGAGACCTCCTTCAGAGACCTGAGCCAATCCAAACAAATCAAAGTTTTCCAGTTTTTACTGGACCATACTACTGTAACTGCTGCAGTTGTTCCTATCATTCTTGAAAATAGATGCAATTGGGGCTGTCCCAAGGACCATGATTTAAGTGTAAGATTGACATTATCTGGGCCTGTTTTTGAATAAAAAGATGTGGTAGTCTCTGTTTTTCATAATTGGATTCTGTTCTCATAAAAGAAGAAATTGCATTTCAATATTTACTGTTTATTACGTAAGAATTAAGAAAATTTGTACCATTGCCAACCAGTCTCAGATTCAATATTGGCATTTTGCATTGATTGTCACATTTTTTGTGTATGTGTGTGTTCTGCCAATTTATCAAAGACTAGATGACCTTGGAATAACCTGTGACCCTTGCAATGACTGGCCAGTTGACCTTCTGAGTTCACTTACTGATTGTTTAGTCACAAGGTATGTCTGCCTTCAAAGAAATGTAAGGATTATGTATAAGAGGTGCCAATGAGACTTTGGACAAAATGCCTTATAAGAGGTTTAAAATCAGTCCTGGCTAACTATGTACTACTTTGAAGAATTACCACCAAATTGTTTGAATGAGGCCATAAGGATATACACATGCAGCAAAATAGTTTTTGAAAAATTTACCGCGTTAGATTTGAAGTTAGTTACTGACAGCTTTGTCATGTAGGGAGTATACAAATGGTAGAACATTTTCTGTGTAACTGTCCCTTCACAGTGGGCTTCAGAGAGAAATTTATTAACATGTTTTTCAGATTAGTTACAGCCTTTTGGGCAAACAAATATACCAGCAATATATATATGTAAATATGTTTTTCTCTCCATTTTTATTTTGACTGCTTAACATGCTGATATTGTGAAAAAGAAAAAAAAATGTTTTCATTAATTCTTGTTCTCCCACTTACAATTCAGAATAAATTTAATGTAAGTCTAGAAGACTAACAGTGAAAATTGAACCTTTTTGAAAAAAGCAGATGTATTGATTTAAGATATCTTAGGCCCCATCCTAACACCAATGCATCACTGTGATTTTTATTGCTGGGAAACCACAGATAAGTTACCAAAAATGCTACGTGACATTATCTTTGTTGAAAAGAAAAAAAAAATAACTAAAAAGTAGAAAAAAAAGACACAAATTTATGTTTCACAAAAAGAAAAAGAGAGAGAAAGAGGGACGATTGCATTCTTGAAAAAGGAAAGAAAAAAGATGGAACTACAGGTAAGAATGCTAAATTACACTAGTACTAGTAAGATGATGAGAAATGAGGATCATGATAATATTCCCTCTGAAACTGTTTCTTTTCAATGGCACAAAAGGTATGTAGTTTGGAGAACCATGGGGTGACGGTAGTGAGTTGTACCAAAATATACAGCTACTTGACATTTTTGGGTTTACACACAGAGAACTAAAACCATGAAGAATGTTGTTTTTGGCACAGTGAGTCTATTGTATTATGTCATGCCTTAGGGGAGATGCCTGCCAATTGGGAACTGCAGTTATAGAACTGCAGATAGTTTCTGTTGATTGCACACTTCTATGATTAAGCTGTGACTCAGAAAAAAAAAATACATATTGGAATCTTTGTATTATGTCATGCACTTCAGGGAGTTGCACAACACATAGAAATCCCATCTACACCAAACGTTTTTTGTTAATTGCACAGTTCTGTGATGAAGTTGCAAAAAAAGAAAGAAAGAAATAGAATTTTTGTATTATGCTATGTACTTGAGGGAATTGCACACCACTTTGAAATTGTATCACACCAGACAGTTTCCGTTGATTGCACGCTTACTTCATCAAGTTGTGACACAGGAAAAAAATTTTTTTTTTGGAATGATCACGCCATGTAGCTTTGAAAGTGCATTTATACTAGACAGTTTATGTTCTAAAGCAAGCTATTAAAGATACATGTGAAATGAGAGTAAATGCCCTGTTATAAATAAGTTATCCATGCCAGTTTCTTACATGACAAAAATAAAATCCACATGCCAAAAAATCCAAAATTAATTTTCTTGGGTAGCAGAAAAGGGCTTTATAACTACACCTTCTTCAAATGACCTACTTATTGTCTTGCCAGTCTGTAAAGCTCAGATGGTAAGCAGAAAGTATCTGTGCTAATATGGTTTTTCCTGAAATAATGTTACTGAACTCTGTGGACCAAGGTATTTCTGTAAGTTATTTGAAACTTCACAGTGGGTTTAAATTGGGTTAAACAGCAATAATTTGACATTCCTTCTGACTCTTTAAATGCATGTTTAAGGTAGCAAAATCCTCATATATAGCATTTAAGCAAAATGAAAACACTTAACAAAATTTGTGATACTTGGTGCTTTATCGAGGGTTGCCTGCCACTCTGGAACTGCTTCTACAGCAACTGGTTACCTGCCACTCTGGAACTATATCTACAGCAATTGGTTTTAACTCCCCATATTGCTGATTGGCTTGTAATTAAAAGAGTTTTTTAATATGTTTTTGTGCAGTTTTAGGCTTCTCGCGTGGGTGGCAGTTGATGATAAATTTTGTACCATTTTGTATAATATTAAAATATTTCTGTTATTCACTACTTCTTAAATTCCTAATGGATATCCCTGCTGGTTTCAAACTGAAGTTGTATACTGCATTACATCTTGCAGTGACAAGTTAGAAAACATTGAAATCTCATTGTTTCTGGTTTCTCAAAGTGCTCTGACCAATGACCTCAAGTGCATTTATTTTAGACTCATTAAAAATTGTTTGAGGTAATTTTAAATATTTTTTTTCCAGGTTTAATCTCTTACACAGAGTACCTGTTTCTGCTGTGTGTGCTGACAAGTAAGTAGAAATTTTCATAGTTTAATATATAAAAATTCATGTGATGAAATGGTTTAATTTCTTGGTTACTAGGGCAATTTTTATGAAAAGGGTTCTCTATTTCGAGTTTGCTGGCCAGAAAAAGTGATTCATATAAATATTATTCTCTCTCTCTTAAGGGGGATGGGTATTCCAATAATTTTTGATCCTCTGTGTAAATGAAAATCTTGGAATGTGTTCATGCACATGGAACTTTTTTGTTGATTTGGTGCCTTTCCCGACCAATGCATTTAAAGAATTAAGGCTGCAAGTTGACTGTCCATCTGTTCTTCTTAAAAACTTGTGAACGCAATTGCTTGTAAAAGTTGTGAGCTAGGATCACCTGTTATTGGCCACACCTTTCATGAGGCTCATGGATGACAGGTGAATGGTTTTCCTTGACCTACTTTTTAAGGACATCTAAAAAAAACTTGTAAGCCAGATAACAAATGAAAAGGTTGAGCTAGAATCTATTTTCACTTGATCGCTGTAAAGTAGGGGATGTAACAGACATTTTGGATGTAACAATACAGGAGTTGTCTTGGAAATCCTATCTCAAACATGTTTTCCTTTTTTTTTTTTATTGTAAGCAGTGTGAAGTTTCTCTCTCTCTCTCTCTCTCTCTCTCTCTCTCTCTCTCTCTCTCTCTCTCTCTCTCTCTCTCTCTCTCTCTCTGTTTTTTTTTTTTTTTTTTTTTGAGGGGGGTGGTGGCATTAATCTTTTTCAGTGATAAGACCTGTTTACTACCTGGTCCTGATATTCGCTGCTTTCCCATAGATTTTCTCATAATTTGAAGCAACTACCCAAAACTTGGATGGAATTTCTGCCATAATTGGATGAATTTTCATTCAAAATTGGGCAAAATCTGCAGCAGTTGTTATTGAGAATAGCCTTCCTCGCTGTGTTGAGGAGCACCGTTAACCTGGTTTGGATTCATTTCCCCTCAGAGCGTGATGTCACATAATCTTAGCTTCTTGTTACCTAACTTAGTTAAACAGGTTCCAAATGAATTAGGAATTACCAGATTACCATCACTGGATATTTTAAGGAAGTGTGTGTTATTTTACAGCAGCCAGAAGTGCTGCGTGCACCAGTCCATATATTTAAGGGACTGAACTGCGAAAAATGTTCTGTAAAAAAAAAGACATCATTTGGTCTCATTATATCAAATCCCAGTGGGGAAACAGCTGAGAAATGCACTTTCCCTTTATTAGAACCACAATACTGTATATATGAGATTATAGTAAAATCATTGGAGCAGCATGTTTGGTGATAACTCAGCTTGTTAAGACCAGAAACAGGCATGAAATAATACCTCGAGGCTCAAGGAGGCCATATGTATGAATGGGAAATTTTGTTTTAAAATGTTGTCATTGGCAAGAAGTTCTTGGGAACTGTTGCTTACTGAGATCTTTCTATTTTCTAAATTTTTTTTCAAAAGATGGCTGGCTGTTGATGGAACTTTGAATGGAGAACCACATCAAAGCCAAGGGAGATAGCACAACTATCTTCCCCAGCTGTCTAAAGTTTTTAAAAGATTACAAGATGACCCTGTACTACAGAAGACTGCACAGTGTTTATACTGGTGCAGTTATTGTGTTGTTTTTCCCCATTACACTGCCCACACAGGTTGTTTTCTCTGCTTCCAGACTTGTCACAGTCCTTTGGTCTCTTGTTTTCAGAATCATTGAATAATCTAACATTTTTTGGATTGCTATGTGCCTCAAGGGTAGGTGGGTGGACATCGTTCATACTTCTATGGAAGTTTCAGAATATCTCTCCTGTTTCTTCCTGGTTGAAAGGAACACTTTGGTCATGGATTACTATAGGCTGTAATGATTTTGATATCTATAGAATGACTGCACTTCTTTTCCTCCCAAGACTTGAAAACATATCTAGAAACATTTTGCAATTTTTATTATTATGAAATTTTTGTTTCACTCTTTTCACTTCGATGGCATATCATTTATCTCAAGTTATCTGTAGTGGTTAACTAGCCATCATTGATTTTTCTTTTGGGTGTTTTTTTTTTTTTTTGGGGGGGGGGGGGGGGTCAGTCCCTAGATGTTGATATATCAAGTGGGATCTGTGTTAAATGATATGTCAGTGTCTTCACGGATTTAATATATTGCTGTGTTGGACCACAGACAATCTGAAAGGGCAACCAAATAACTTGAATTATACCAGGTTGGTGTAGGAATGGCTGGGTGAGCATTGTGGTAGGTGAGATAGAGACCTGTGTTCTGGAGGATCTGTTTGGGAGGTTATTGTGCTGGTTGTAACATAGAGTTGTGATTTTACTGAGCTTTTACAGAGGCGGTGTTGGTCGGTTAAAACTACATGTTTTGCATTATAGCTTTCATCAAACGCAGCACCATTTGCATCAAGATATTTAGTGCCATTTTTTTGCCTAAAATTTTGAATCAAAGTAAGTAGCCTGTTTTCTTCTTCTTATTTTTTTTTCAGAGCCCAAGTCTGGCTTTCACATAGCCTTTAACATGTTTGATACAGATGGCAACCAGCAGGTGGACAAGCAAGAATTCCTTGTGGTAAGGTTTATGTATCTATTTTATTGTGGAATTTATATGATTTATAAATGTTAAGGATAGAGCATTGGTTATCGGTAGATTGAATCAAAGCCACCTGTTTTAATTGTTATGCTTACTTGGGAAACAGTTAAGTTTGATAAAGCTATCAGAATTGTTTGTTTTAGCCAAAAATCTGTGAATATTAAATTTTGTGGCTGTTAAAATTAATTGTATATTTAATTCTCACTTCTTTGATTAGTAAAATGTATACATGTATATTGTAATAAATGTAATGACATATTTTAAATGTATATTTCATTTATCATGAAATTATTTTCATTATGATTTTAATATTTCATGTTTTAGTGCAATGGTAGAGAGAACAACCACCATCATTTAACATGTAACATTCCTATATATAAAAAGAAAACAACATTTGCGTGATAAATTATTGATTTATTACTACTTTTAAACTATAGAATTTATTCATCCAATCCTTTTTGCTAAATCTCAGTATATATACTGTACAATTTGGAGACAACAATGACGTTTATTTTTCTCTGAAATTGTATGTGTATATATTTGAAGATTGCTGGTGCCATTAATGTTGATAATGATGGTGGATATATGTGATAACTATAGCCTCTTGTTTCAGCACACAGAATGATTTCACAGTTGCCCAAAATACATGCATATCCTGAGACAAAATTGATTGTTACACCCAGCACTGAAACACATTGAATATCTGTTTCCAAAATGGCTCTTAAATTTGAGGGTCTGTTTCCACTGTATAGATTAAACTTCGTATTTGCTCCTTGGGGCTCTGTTCTTGTGAAGTTTTGAGGTAAACTTTGGTGCACAATTTAACAAATTTGAAATATAAATAAATAGATAAAAATCACCAGCCTGGGAGATCTTCTTTTTATCTTGGCACCCAACTTCATTAAATAGTATGCTTTTAAACCTGGTTTTCAACAGATTGGCTTTGCTTCACTAAGATTCTGGCTAAAAACATTGCCTAAGATTTATGGTTGGCTTTTTTGATGGTAGGGGAAATTTTCACCTGCCCTTCAGCTTGTTTTTCCTGTGAGTTTCACACTTTAAATGCTTTTACACTAATTTTGAGGCCTTTATCTTTTACATATCTTATTGAAAATCTGATTTTCTTTTATTTTGGTTGTTTAAAACATTTATGAAGTATTTAAAATAAACAGATTATGTGCAAAATTTAAAAACTTTTTAAAGATTGTTGAAGGTCATTCTTTAACACATGAAATGATAATCCACTTTTTTTGGAAGAACAGTGCAACTAGTTATTTGTTTAATTTCTAGTATTACCCCTTACCCCTCCATGGGGTGGAGTCGGGAAGGAGGAGGGCAGTCTTATTACAGAAAATTAAGCTCAGTTTTAAGTCAAATTCAGCATTATCAAATTTTGTTAACACATTACGCACCGGACAGGGTGTGTGTGGTTGTATGTAATTTCAGGGTGGACATCATGGAGCATGTTTATGTATATAACGGTGAGGCCTGTCACATGCTTACATGAATGTATTATATCTGGCGTTTGAATGATTTACTCAAAAGGTATTTCGTACAGAATGTCTGATGTTGAACAATTTTTGCATTTTTTCCACGCCAAATATCTTTTTTATTTCTTTGATTGATAGCCTGAAAAAAATTCAAAAATTAGAAAAAAAGGAATGCAAGTGCCCCAGCAGCATCATTTGCATATGTATTTCCTATACACCCCGGTGCATGCACCATGTGATATATATTTAGTCATTCAGTAATGCATGACATGGCTTGCAAAGAACCTCTCGGCCAATTGCTACTTGGTGTGGTGTTGATGAAATGCTAGTACTGATTCAAAAATTCTATCTTCTTCTCATGTCGACTCCTTTCAGTTGGCCAATGTTTTTGCGTCCCCATCACACGTGGATTCTGTTGAGCACAGCCAACGCCCGTTTGCAGTTATTAAAGGAGAAAACACAGCCGGCTCCATGGAGGTTCCCTATGATGACTTAGAAACTGATCCTCGACCAAAGAGAAAGCCTATGAATATTTGGCAGCTTGTATGTTACACTGTCCATAACTCTGTGCACTAGACAGCTCCTATGTTCCTTTAAAAAGCGCATGATAGCACTTAAGTTTATTTATTTATTTATAATTTGATTTTAATTTTGATAAGCTGTATAATGTGTACTGCCATGTTGCTTAAAATAAATCAAGTCCTATATATGCCTGCACCTTCCTCTCCTTCCTCACTGTCTTCATACTGCTATTGATATGCCTTTAACTCTCTGGCACTCAGCCTCTGGGTCCTGCAACTTCTGAGATAATGGAATTTTTCTCTTTACGTCTTCCCTCCTTTTTTTAACATTTGTTGTACATAAACTGTACACAGCTTTCCCATTGGTCAAAAGAATGACAGGTTCTGATTGGCTGTGTTTGATACATTGTGACACAGAGAGAGGGATTAGAAAAAAGTGAATTATTTCCAAGTATTGTATTATGGAGACTGACACGTATTTACCATGATGATATCATAAAAACAAGGACAGCACTGCTTTTGGTGTTAAACTTTTAGGGTTTAAAACTGGGCATTGGTTTAAGATTGGCTGCAGCTTTTTGGGATCTGTGGCAAGGCAATCCGCTTTAGTGCTGTTTATTACTACATACAACCACACACACTAATGGTATGTAAATGATATGTTAAATATTATATGAAATATAACGCAATATAATTAAAACCAATAGACCCGTACTGAGATTCTGCTGTCTGCTTGTATGCTGCCAGCTTATAAGCCTTCATTATTTTGGGTTTCTGTTCAGTACTCAGGACCAATGCATGGAATAATACAAGAGGACACGGCTGCTGCACTAAGTCACCATCTTATTAATAAGTCTCTTTTAGTAACCATTTTATTTCCAGTACCCCTACCCCCTTCCCTACTTGTACAGTTAATAAACATCCCTGACTGAATAATGACTTTGATATTCCAGTCCAAAGTTATGAAGAAGAGGTTCCTTTGATCACAGTTGCTTTATGTATATCTATATATAACTTTCTATATATGTTTAAATATATATTAAATTAATATGACACTATTGCAGTGCATGTTTGAATGCCCACTTGTTCATATTTAGGTGTTTTTTAAGTTGCCCAAATCCTTATTTTTGCATTTTGAAGCATACCTATACTATAATTATGGATATTGTACCAAGTGGATTTCTGTGATTTCCATCAGTCAGACACCTGGCTTTTTTTTTTTTTTTTTTTTTAAGAGAACCATTTTGTACCAGTAATCACTAAGTTCAGGCCCCTGTTTCCAAAAAAAAAAAAAAAAAAGTTTCCTGACTAAGGTCTTTGTTACGTCACATGGTCACATGCACACATCTTACCCTATCAGGAACCATGTTAAAGCAGTCTTGTGGACATATGCACCCATCCTAGTCAACAACGGATTGAAGATTCTTTGTGAAATGGGGCCATACTTTGTTTTATATACCAATATACGTCTTTTACCAAATTTCATTGACCTGAACCCATATATTGCAATGGGATATTTTGATGTAGTTTTTTAATAAGGATATAGAAACTGCCACTTGTTATAAAAATGTTGAAATGCATTGATGTATATATGTATATATCTTCAGATTTCACTGAATATTTTCTTAAATATTTGTTATTTTCTTCTCTGAAAAGTTGTTTTTTACTGCTTTAAAACAGTTGTTGGAAATCATAGAATATTCACTTGGTCTCCTGTGGTATTGCCAAGTTCACAGCACTTATGAATTGGAACAATTCCATATATATTAAAATACAGGATTGGTTAATATATTCACAAAAAAATCTGTTGTCAGAGTGTGGACATATTTTTGGCCTATGGTATGGGTATTGCTGCAATGTCAATGGAGGTCCAGCAGTAGATGTTGACACAGAGGGAAACCAGTTGTGGCATTATTGTTCCTCTTCAACCTTGTGCTCTTAGTACCTGGTTGTTTTCTATGAGATGTGCTTTGAGCTTACCACATATAGTCAGTATGTTTGTACAAGTTATATAGGTCCTGCTCATGTTAGGATTGACTTAAACCTTTTAGGGTTTAAGTTAAACTCAATGTGAACATGCCTGATTTGTAGGTGTATGTTATGGTACTATTATAATGGATATGTGATACTCTTGCTCAGCTAGCTTTTTTTGCTACCGTCTGATTCCAGCTTCAGCGAGTCCTGGATAAAACCAATGCTTCATTTCAAACCAAAGGCCCAGAACAAGCTGATAGTGATGTATGTGCTGAAATTGTTATGAAAATTATTTATTTAGTTTGATGGGAAAAGATGCAAGGGGCAGGGATACCAGTTTAGCTACCAGTTCAGTACATGGTACAGAGCAAAGCACCATGCTAGCATGTGAAATGTTCACTAGAGGCTAAACACAGCATTAATGCCACTTGAAAAAAAATTAAAATATTTGATTGTTTTTGGTAACTTTGTTGTTGCTTAGTTGAAAAGTATTTATTTTTTCTGAAACAGATGATAAAATGTTTTGTTTTGCTGTAAAAACTGTAAAAAAAAGTTGGACTACCTTTGGTGAGAGCTTAAGGTTAAACACAACTGCGACCATTTTTCGAGATTTCTCTCAGATCTCATTTTAACCATGGCAGCCTGTGATAGCCAAGGAACTGAATTTTTGTAGCCTTTTTCTTTATTATTTAAGTTTGACTTGACAAGTTGAATATTGATCAGCTGACTAAATGCTGTGGTTTCAGAATAATACTGTGCTGAGTACACCCAGTTCTGGCTGTGTTAACATGGTGGCTCAGAAATTGACACAATGAGAAGAAAAAAAAGAAAGTTTTGTAAATTATCTCATGACAAATCTTTCTTATTTCACTGCTTCAGTGTGTCTGATTTTATCTTTAATAAAAATCGAAGGCATTGATAGACTGGTATAATATTTAGTATTGGTATCCCTGCCTGTGTCTTGATGATCTAGCTTATAAAAGCCTGCCAAACCTGCTCCTGTACTTGTTGACCCAAGATGGTCAGCCATTTTGATAACATTGGTTATTAAGAATCTAGATAACATTGAAAAAAAAGTCAAAATTATAGAAAACATTTAAAGTTAAAACTCATTACTCACAGTGAACAGTCATATGGATCTATACATAGCAAGACACCAAACTTGTATTTTCTAATGTAAATCTCTGAAGGAAAAGAAAGTTCCTTTGTACTAGTAATTTGCAGAAATTATCTTTCCAAGATTTAAAGGCATATGCACAGACATTTTGACAGGCTTTTTACTGAATGTTTCTACTAACTACATACTGCAGGTTGTTTGTTTTGAAAATTCAGCTTGTTGGAGGCTTTTCTTCCACAATGATTTGCTGTCTAATATATACCTTGACGTGATGATTGCCATGAGTGAACAGATTGTTATTAACTTATCAGAGTACACAGGGGTAAAGTTATGATATGTACCAGTATCACAAAGATTCCAGTAAGATCAGTTTTATTCAGGCAGTTTAGATGTATTATGCAAATATTGACTTATAAACTGGGCCATTATTGATGGGTGATTTGAAATCAATTTTTGGTGATAAGTTTTTTTTTAATCAAGGAGACATATTCTAACTTTATACCAGTGTGCTGGGTGTGGCTGCTTACTAATTGTCTGCTAGCATTATAATCATTATGGTTATTAAAATTCAGCAGAGGAATGTATTTTTATTTCACTTTAAGAAGCTTGATTTGGCTTCCAGTTGCTAAGCAGTTTGCTTTATTTGGGTTGTGGCATTAAACATTTGCTGTGCTTTCTATTTGAGTGATATGTAGCTTTACTTTCTTCTGCAGAAATATACTTGATAAAATAAAAAAGATCATAATTATGTTATATCCATATAATAATCTCAAGAAAACGTATGGCCGTAACTACCCTAATAAGGAATTCTTCTATATAGCTTTTTGTATATATACTGCATATGCTGTTATTCAACACTTTAAACAGACACCTAAATATACCAGTACTAAATGACTGGGTTTCCACTTATTATGCTTTATATCAATCAATATGGAGCCAGGTATTTTCTTGGCTGCAGCAGCTCATGTATGCACAGGTCTTATTGCAGTTTATTTTCCTGTTGCTATTTGATATAACACATATCTTCCGCAATTCATAACCTTACTGCTTCAGGAATCTGTGCTAAATTTGAATAATCTTCTTTTTCTTTGGGACTAATCTTCTATTTACTCTGTGATATAGCTTTGTTGAAATAACAGATGATGATTTGTATTTGTTAATTCCGTTGAAGTTATCTTTAGCCTAATTGAACCTCAGGTGTAACTCTCCCTTCACATAAGTAATATAGAACTTTCATTTTTTTTTTTTTTTACTACCTACTTCTTTGTACTCATCAAACCATTGCTTATACTAAAACAATGACAGCATTCTGCACAGTAGATAATGAAATAGCAATACTGGAAACTGTTTTAAATGATACAAGGTTAATATTTGCACCAGTGAACATTGATTTAGTGTACATTGTCAATATAATACATAGACACTATTGCATCAGGATGTTTGCAAAATTAATCATTTTAAATTTGTTTATTACAATGAAAATTATTGTTGGATATCATATTCGTCACATTTCTATGTAGAACACATTCAGTAAGGTAATTGTTGCTGTTTATTACCACAGGTTTTTTTAGCCATGATACTTGTATGTATGTTTTTGCTCTTGCCGGGGATTGGGTGCCTTAGCAATTGCAGCGCTCTTGTATTACATGTGCCTGTTTGCTTTGTGTTCCCAGTTTTGTGCGTTTTATGTTCACATGCACGCTTTTCCTTGTTGACACAATGTACGAACACATGCTAAAACCAATCAGCTCCATTCTGCAGGGTTTTCACATACAGATGAGATTCTGATGCTTTGTGTGCCAGGGAGTTCATCTTCATCCTCCTCGCTATTACTGGCTCTCTGACTCTACTTTTTCTTCTATTTCACATCTGTCTCTTGACTGCACTGCAAACTGCCATGTTATCAAATGCAGATATAAATGAAGGGGTGAGCCAGGTTTCAATTAATAACCTCACGAAGATCTTTCTGTGCCCTTACATACTTGGTTTTCATACCATTGTATGCCTATTGAAGATCTGACACTAGAAGGTTTGCATGTCCCTGTTGATATTCAAGATGGAGGCCACATACCCCCCCTGCCAAACCTTCCCCAATGTGACCATGATCATTACCTCTGTTTTTCAGTGATTGGCCCCTGCTGTTCAAACAAGACTTCACTTTTTGCAAAAATCTTGGTGTTTCTTTTTTAAATTAAAGCAAAATTAGTTCTTTTTAAAAAGAAAAAAAAATTTTTCCCCTTTCTGTTAAGTGTTTTTCAAATTTTCTTCCAGGACACTAATATTTTGTGCAAAACGTGAAGCCACTCAACCAAAGGTGTTATGTCTTGTTGTCTATGTTATATGTTTCTTTGTTTCTGCTTAGATTGAAGACCTTCTGGCAGGGGATTTAACAGGAAAGGCCAAGACTAACAGCACTGTAATTGGCAATATGAGTTGCTGTAGATAATCATGACAAACTACCCTGTCAGGATGAGTACAAGGAATATGAAGGCTGTGAATTATGTGAAAAAAGAAAAATGAAAGTAATTACAAAGACAAGGCATAGATTTTTGGGACTTATTTATAATATCTGATTCCTAAAACCATGAGACTGAAGTATTTAGGAAGTTTCAGTTGAAAATCATCTGAATACTAGATGTCGCTTAACATATGTATTTTGACCACTTGATGTCAGCACATGCCTGAGTTCCTTGTGAGAAGACTGACTGGGATATAGATTGTAGTGGCATAATCACAGTATATGGTGACACAATGCTTGAGAGTTGGTGTGTGAGGAGTTTTATTTTATTTTCTTGTTATTTAATTTTTTTCTTTCTGAAAAACTTCCAATAATTACTTTTAACAGTACTTACATAAGTATTTGCTCCACAGTTTTTGTTCAAATGAATGTGGCAGTAAAGAACTTGATTTTCAATTTTCTTTTATCTTTAATTCATTGTTGAAATGATTTTTTTTTATATTTTGGAGGGTGATGTCGGTTGATTTATGGTACATATGTAGTTCCTTTATGTGTGTGTATCTGTGCGTGCATGTGCCATTGTGCGTATGCTCAGGTTGCGTTCTTACAGCAAATGTGTCATCATGCATGGTTTGTCATGTGATCATTAGGGGTGAAAGGTTTTTCATTTTTTTATTGCACTATCGTGATTTCATCTAACGGCAGAAAAGTTAGCAATGCCACTTTAACGGAACACAATAAGTCCTTGCAGGAGGAAAAAAACAAGATTTGCATTGATTAAAAAAATAATTTTTTGTCTCATTGATCACTTGACCTACCCTCATACTGCATGCTTTCACTTCCAGTAACAAGATAATACTCTTTTTAAGTAATAGAAAGTAGCACAGTAACCTTAGTATCTATATCCTAATCCATTCTAGCTACAAAGAGTGGTGAATGCACGGACAAAAGCTAGCAAGTTAAATCATTCTGGTGGCGCTCGCAATAATGTAGCATATGTGGTAATGGGATGTAGGCCCTCTTTCATCTTCATGTTGCTTCCATTTTTGACACTTAGATGGTGGCATTTCTGTGTTTCAAATAGCAGTTCACACTTCATGTTTGTTTTTTTTTTGGTGTTAATTGATGCAAAATTTGATGGTTATGTTCTTCGTAATATGGCAACAAGTTCTCACTGTTATGGATATGTTTTCTGTTTTACGATTCCGGCATCATGGTTGTATTCTGTGATAAATGGTGGCAGTTCGCAATTCATGATTGTGTTCTTGTTGGATGGTAACAGTTGGCACTCTCATGGGTTTTATCTTCTATGGAACATATTACAATTTACAGCTGTATTAGTTAGTGAGATGTGTATAGTTTTGGGGTCTTTTTTGATCAGTAATCCATAGTTTTTTTCATACCAAGTTTTTATTTCAAAAGAAGTAAAATTTTGTGAGCTTCTGATAAAACTTCACAATTTTTCATGATTATATGACTTATTGAGCACTTCATGTTTCGAAGTTCTGTTTCCATAGAATTGTTCACACCTTCATGGGAGTGTTCAACTGTTAACTTAAAGACATTTCTTGCTCTGGTGCATTTCTACAGTTTATATCTGTTTTGTTTGAATTTCAATTTGTTACATGTAGCTGAATAAGGCAGTCTGTGCTCTTTTCAGAGTTGGTTTTTCTATTCCTTTGAATTTTTGCAAAATTGCATGCATCTTTGTTCAGTCAGTGCGATTTCAGTTTGTTTAATCTCATAACATTGATGCAAATGTACAAGAAGTGAAATAACTTCAGTTAGATTGATATATGGAACATTGGCATAACAGTTACACATATAAACTTATACTGCCACAGTAACCTTTATATATGCATGCTGTCACACAAGCTTTAAGTATAGAGAAATACAGCAATGCTGTCATGACTATTTTCAGTACTTATATAGTATATCCCTCACTTTTATTTGCGTCTCTGTTATTTGTTTTTGTTGTTGTCTGTTCTTGTTTCTAAAAGTGTCTTGTCTTGTTCATTATATAAAAAAAATTAACTATGAAAAATCAAACTATTGTATGGAATTAAAAAGAAACTTGAAACTCCAGAGACAAGTTTTTCTTCCATTCCTAGAAAAAGAACTGCACTATCTGAAATCTGCATGTTATAGAATTGATTGAATATTCTGATCAGCTTGCATCCTGTTGATCAAGGCTGACTGCAACTGCATGTTAAATTTTCCAAAATCAGCTTCTTTGTTGGATTAATTTGGTAGCTTTGAAAAACAAATTTGATTTAAATAATTGTTTCAATGTACAGATAATTCCACAAAACCATCTGTGTGTCTCCTCTTGACAGTCCCCCAGTGTCGCCCCCTACATCCATGTACCCTATCTACAACGCTTTTCCATATGTCTGCAATGTGCTTAAAGTATTGTTTTTGTCAAGTTAAAGGTTCTCTTCTGGTGTTTGTATACAACAAGAACCAAATCTAATGCTAATAAACTAGTATGTGACATCCAACAAGCCAGGATGCATTTATATTAAAAAGAAGCATTTATAAAATAATTATTTTGCTGGTAGTGTTTGTTGTATTCCCACATCCGAAGAGAGCCTTTGGTTATTACTATACCATATATTTATAACATACTTTTCTATTATAATGGATATTATAAAGATTAGCTTTTAGACTTTTTCCTGTGACAGGTGACTACTTCTCAATTTCAATGAATTGTTAGTTTAAAAAGATTTCTTATTGAGTGCTCTTGTAGTTAAACTGCAGTGATGCACTTGTCTTAAGTGTTATCAGGTTGTCACATTTTGCAGTTGTGTGATTAACTCTTAGTGGTTTCTGTGATAAATGACTTGATTAATATTGCCTTAATTTTTATGTTTTTATTCAAAATAATAACTTAGGTTTTTATGTAATTGGAAAATATTGAAAACCTTGCAGTTTTAGAAGTACTTTAAAATAAGATATGTTAAAACTATATCTTACAGCATACAGCTATAAGTTAATTGCTGCTCAATTAAAGGATGAAATTATAATAAACAGTTAATAAAGATGTAATGCCTGTAATGATACATAGAATTTGTCTTCATTACTCTCTCAATGAGAACTGAAGACTTGTCAAGTGAGAGAATAATTGAATGTTGTAATGACTTTGTAGAAAGGAGACAGAGAGGGTGTTGAGGATATAGCATCGTATGCTGACACAACTTTACTGGTACACTTCTTTGGACAGAAAGGAAAAGAAAACCTGAGTTTTCAGGATTTTGCTAGGTAAGGAAAAAATAGGTTATGCATTCAAACAGTAAATATACATCATTGTAACTTTCTTGCTTGGCACGAGCAAGGTTTGGCAAATTATATGATTTAGACAAAGGGTTGTTATTATTATAAATGTGCAGTAGCCTTCATTTCCCAACAAGTTCTGCTGTCAACTTTCAGATTCATGGAGAACTTGCAGACGGAGGTCCTGGAGCTGGAGTTTGAGGAGTATGCCCGGGGCATGCCAACCATCTCTGAGGAGGACTTTGCCAGAGTGCTGCTCCACTACACACAACTAAACCAGGCTGACTGTGAGGAATATATTGAGAGGTTGAAAGAGAGAAGACCCGAGGAGAAGGTGGGTATGGAAGCGCATGTTTTTGCAGTAGGAATGTATGGAAACACATTCTTGTGTATGTGTACATATGCCTGCACGTGCACACACACGCACAAATACATCCTGCTACCACTGTCTCTCTGTGCCATATGAATCTTTAAAAAGCTGGCTGTATATGTACCATTCACTTCATATATTTATTTGTTAACACAGGTATTACAATTACAACAGGACATTTTTGTGTACCAAAGTGTGTTTTCATTTAATGTTATTTACGAGCACTCATTGGAAATGAAGTCACAATTTTAAGAGTTTAGTGGAAAATATATATGGTGTTTTAGTATTCTTTTAAGTGATATCTCTTAGATATCACTGATCTTTTGCTGTATTTAAATGCCAATTTTAAGTGGTATCCCTTCTTTTCTCTTGTCATGTCTTATATTTGAGATGAGCTATAAAGATGTTTTGGAATTTTCAAATAGAGCATGTTTATCTCATGCTTAACAGTACTTTCTCACATTTTAAGGCAGAACTTTGAGCATTTTTTTTCCCCCTCAAATTATCCAATTTCCTCTTTTTATATCATGTTATGTTTGTCCCGGTGACTCTTTAACTTGCCCGTCTCACTCTTTCTTATTGTAGGCAAACCAGAAGGGTTGTAACCAGGTAGTACATATGCATCCTTATAACAATATATATACTGTAAAATATATCATATGTCATTATTTGTATATATACCACGGTTACCTGTGCACATGATTTGTCGAATGTTTCTATGGAACAAGATTGTGAAGATGGGTACTTTTTGCATTGAAAAAAATATTGATTACCACATAAAGTTGCATTTTTATGAAATATGTTTATGAAATATCTGAGTGTGATATTGTTCTTGTGATAAAGCTGTGGTTGTTCAGACAGCTTTTATTTATGATGTTGACTCATAAATGTGATTGTAATATATAAAAGCTTTAGTTAGTTTTGTATAGTGTAAGTGATGTAAAGTGAAGAAGATGTGATTGTACCAATAGCCATTTGCTTCTTGATTGTCAGAAAATGTCAATGAAGTGTTTCTGATTACAGAATTTTTCTCCAAAATAACATATTTGCTGTATTTAAGCATTTGTGTTAACAGATTATTTAAACTCATACCTGTTTTGTTACTAAGATTATAATTAATTGTTAATAGTACTATATTTTATAATTAAGATAGCATGATTAATGATAATTGCAGAAATAATTTAAGAATCTATCAAAAATAGTGAATGATTGAGCGCCACACTTTGCATTTCAGTTTCTTTAACTCAATTGTGTTATGTATTTTTTATAAAAAAAAAAAAAAAGACATTCTTAAAATAATGATTTAACATGGCAAGTTTAGTTATTAGGAAACAGACTTATGGACAGTGTCTTGTTTTTAGAAAAATCATGATGTGAAAAATGTCTCATAATTTACTGGAATCCTAGTTTTTTTGTGCTATAGTTTTGGTTGTAGTATCTATACCTGCACGATACTCCCTTAACTGTCACACACGTCTGCATGGTAGAGAAAACTATTTTCTACAGAGAAAGCTATGTTTTTTTTTTTTTTTTTTTTTGCTTGAGATAAAATGTCACATACTCCTGCATGAGAATTGTTTTGATCTTCAGTAAAAGATAATCAGGATAATATTATGGGAATACATACATACACAAACACGCATGCACGCACGCACGTACAATTGAAAGAGACATGCAGAGAGAAATTAATACACAAAATAATTGTAAAAAGACCCAACTGTATTCACTTATGTAGATATTCAGTTGCTAGGAGCTTATTGTCTTTACATTTATGATGTCCATTTATGATGTCATACAGCACAGTGCTTGTTCTTCCTTTTGTAGATACAGTCATTGATAATCAATGATGTTACACAAGGTGTCTTGGTCATTCAAGCCTTGCAGATATCCAGAGAATTGTGAAGTAGTACATTGGTTCTGACACTTCTGCTTCTCTTTTGTGACATACTCATGAAATTAGGCTTTGTCACACAAACTGTAGGCTGATCCAAATAATACTTTTTTTATTTCAGGGCATAGTCTTCAAAGACTTCCGTGACTTTTTCCAATTTTTAAACCACTTGGACGATTTCTCCATGGCAATGAAGCTTTACACTGTAGCCAACCAGCCAGTCTCTCAAGGTATTTGGTTGTGAATTTTTTCTTGACTTAAGGGACATAATTATTAACACATATTTCTATTAATTCTGAATTAGGTTGTACAAAGATATCAATATACCTTTTTGATTGAATAATTGTTCAAACTTAATTTTTAATTGGTGGCCCATTTAGTAGCTGTAGTTTGTTTTGATGAATATATTGACTCTGTAAATTGTATTGTATTGACAACAGTGACATTGGCTGCTCTGAGGTATATTCTGTATGATAAATTCTGAATAAATATGAAAAAAAAATGCCAGATGTGTGTACGTGATTGCATGCATGTCTGGGTATACATCATACAAGATACATGAATACTGTAGTGTAGATAACATATCTACATGTAGATATTGTAAATTTTCATCAGTGGTCTGTATATAGTGCTATTATTCCTTAATATAATATGTATTCAAAATAATGTGTTTTATAAGGGCATGGGGAGAGGGTTCATAGTGGATGTAACCTATTTTTGAATAAGAGAGTATAACAATTTGCTACCCTATGTGTTAATTATGTTTTCTATAGTTTCAAGTTATTTATAGTTACTGTGGGATGAGCCATGTGCACCTTTCTGAAAGATAATTTAATTGATGTAAAATGGTTTCATGAATGGTAATAAAATTTTAGTCTTAAAAATTAAACACTGATATCCAAAGTAAAATTTATTAAAAATATGAATGATTAAATAGTGACATAAAAAAAGAAAAACACAAAAATAAATAAGCAAATGCCTAAATAAAAAGATAAATAAATAATGATGACAAAGGCAGAGGATAGGTAGTTGTTGGTGGCAGATGTTGGCATGGTTGTACCTCACTCTGTGTCAGCTGTGTACTGGCTTTATTATTTATACTTGGAACTGAAAATTATTATCTATTGTGTTTTATATATATGCTCATGTCATCCATATTTTGCTCAGTATTCTGGAATTAAAAAAAGCTTTTCATAAGTTACAAGGTCATCTTAAGGTCATCTTATCCATATCTTCTCAACATATAGATGACCTAGGATAAAAAAATACCACTCAGTCATGTGATATGAAAAAGTTCAAGTGAAGGACAACAGTTTCTTCATCATTAATACATGTCTCACTAGTCGCTTACCTCAAGTTAAAAACTATGAACTGTCTGTATACAAGGGTTGTGTAACATTAGTCATGTACACAGCATTACCTGCCTTCAGCTAACCTAGAAATTAGATATGATAACAGCTGGTTGTTGTCATATCACAACAAGTAACAGGTGTGATACAGTATTATTTTTTCTGTTTACTTTGATAAAGTGAGGCTAATGCAAAACAGGTGGTCATTACTCATGAGGATGAGTCGACTTTGAGAATATCCTCACAATGAAAGAAACAGGTGCCAAGGGAAGAGATTTCATGATTTATGATGATCTATAAATCTTGTCGATTTATTATGGTTTGATTTATGATCTTATGGTATAAACACAAGAAAAGAAACATTGCTAATGTTTAAATTATTTACGTATTGCAGGCAAAATGTCCTGTGATGATGTTACTGATGTTTCCATTAAACTGTATGGACTGTTAGTGTGGAATATATATATTCTGATTCCTTGGCTTTGTCCCAATTATTATCACAGCCATAATAGATAAGTGCCAAAAATGATAAAGGCCAGTTTACAATAAAAACCTAAAATTGTCACTATTTTCTGGTATTCACTACTTTGATACAGCAATTATTAGATTATGTAATTTTAGATTAGATATACCAAGTCCCCCTGTGTTATGACATGTTTGTTTACATATTATATACATGCTTCATTCTTGATACACCTGTTCAGTG
This sequence comes from Lingula anatina, assembly GCF_051362555.1. Taxonomy (NCBI): domain Eukaryota; kingdom Metazoa; phylum Brachiopoda; class Lingulata; order Lingulida; family Lingulidae; genus Lingula; species Lingula anatina. Next base: position 14,314,847 of record NC_141769.1, read on the forward strand.
AGTTGTGCCACATGGCAATGTCAGCGCTGTTCATATCTTGGGTCAGGTGCACCAAAATAAACAGGTAGCCTTCCCAGGCATTGGATCATAACATGCAAGGAGATTGAGGTCTTCTAAGCCAGATCAGGCCACTTTGCCTTAGCTCAAGTACCACCCAACAACACATACAGGGAAACTAGACTTCTAGGTGCCTTTTAGATAAGCATTTTTTTTTTTATCACGTTAGAAGGGTAAAATTGAAACTGGGTTGCAGCTCTTTATCAGAGGGCAATACCTGGGACCTGATATCCTACATGGAACTCTATTAATGTTGCTGCTATATGGAGAAGTGCATCACTGGTGCTGCAGTTTGGTGAAATCCCAGGTGTGCCTCCATATATCAGGCAGACTTTGTAACGATAGCATTGAGAACTGACTCACTTTTAACAGGAACTGATATGGACTATCATTTCATTGAAGTGGGACACAGGTTTAACAAGAAACACTCATTAAAATTATTTTTTAAGAACTTTATCGTTTGAATTGGATAATAACGTACTGCAATCAGTATGCCTCAAGAGACTTTATATAATACGGATGGAATCAGTCAATGCTCTGAATTCACAGTGATTATGCAGTGTGGAAATCAAGTCGGCAATATTCAGCCTGATTTTATGGACAAGCCCAAGTTACTGTCATCATTTAATACCAGCTTGAAAGAGGAGGAAGATGAACAGCCAAGTCAGCCCACTGGACTAGCCACTGACCATCTTGGCAGTATTTACATAGTGGACAGTCAGCATCAAACTCTGAAGAAGTTCGCCACAGATGGACGTCCCTTGTCGTCAATCAAATTGCAGAATCCGTGGGGTGTGACTGTCCTTAAGAACGGCAGCATATGTGTCACAGATCTTGATGCTCAGTGTGTGAAAGTGATACGTCCACAAGGTCAACACATGACTACAATTGGACAGGGTTATCTAGGGGAACCTAGGGGAGTTGCAGAGAATGAAAGTGGAGAACTACTGGTGTCTGATACCAAACCCCAGCGCATTCTGGTTTTCAAGCCTCACACTGTGGACTGTTTTGGTATGAATACTAGTAATGCCACCTGCACATACAGCCTAAGGAAATTCCTCCCAGTGAGAAGCTGTCCATGGGGCATAGCAGTGAATCCCATAAACAACAACATTGTAGTATCGAATAACAGTGGACATTGTGTACATGTACTGTCACCTAAGGGAGAGGAATTTTTTCAGCATGGCACCACAGGACAGAACAGTAGTGACCCTGGTCAGTGTACCAGCAGCCATCCGAGTGGAGTTTGCGTGGACAGATTTGGCCATATCTTCATGACTGACTGTGAAAAAGATGCTGTGGTCATCTTATGTCCAGATGGACAGTCCACACTGGGTTATGTATCAGTGAAGTGTCCAGTTGCTGTGACAGTCAGCCACGTTGGTCACTTGCTTGTAGCGAGACAGAATGGTTGGATTGATATTTACCAGTACTTAAAATGATCATTAATGTGATAAAAGAGATCGATATAGATAACTTTTTTCTTTCTTGCTTAATGATATGATCAGCATCTTGTAATTTTTGTAAATCATAGCCATTTCTTTTAGATTTATTTTTTCAAATAACTTCTTACCATTGAAATTGATAATGGTAGAATTATTGTTGGAATTATTACAACAAGGTTTATATACTATACCAAAAGCAGGATATCTGCATTTATCATTTTGTCGTTGGATTATCTTTCAAAATGAATACAGTGCTTTTTAAAAATGAAAAAGAACTTTGAAGTTAAAATCAGATGGCATCAAAACTGAGATTTTGTAAAACTTGAATTAATTGTGATCAACTTTTGTGTTCTTTATTTTGTTTACTGCTTAAATAAAGACTTTCATTAATGTAAGTGAAGTGGTTATTTGAATTATTAAATGTCATCCTGTCTGTTAAGTTTCTGAAATACAAACATCCACAAGAAAACGGTATTTTTCAGTCCTTGGGATAGTGTATGCTATTTGTATGTGGACTGAAAAAATACTGTGAACATTGAAATAATTAATTAAGGCATTATTGTTTCCTGCCAAACCTTCAACCATTTATCGCGCACTGTTTAAGAAAAAAATTTATAGGGCTATAGCTGAGCACACTTATCATCTGACACCCAAAAAAATTATCAGTGCACACACCAATAAATTAAATATTTACACATTTGGCAATCGGCCATGGATTGTGTAGATTTTCAAATCCAAAGGGTTGCTTCATTTCTCCCCAACCTCCTTAAGATACTCTTCAGGGCTCTTGCAACATCTTGCTGTTTTTTTGGTCAATTTTTTATTAGCTGATGCCTCTCCTGTATAAAAGTCTCAGACCAATAAAAAAAATAATGTAAGTCTGCTTTGCAAGAGAGCTGTGTTATATGCTTACCATGTAGGTAGGAATTATCAACTGGGTTTTGTCACCCAAATGTTTGCTATTTGCTACATGCAAAAGTTTCAATTGATCGCCGCTTGCAATTGCAATGTCTACCCCCTACCTTCTTAAAGCCTCTGAAATCCCACATTGGCCATGTGTACAATCATTGTTTTCAGGTCTATTTTTTGTGAAGGTTGTACCAGGGTATAATCGGGAAAGATAAAGGAATGTTTCTGCCCCATTTTCCCAGAATTGCTTCACCTTGCTGTGTATGTTTGTGTATGCATGAGACCAAAACCACCCCTCTCCCTTGTCATATCCCAGCATCTCAACTGAGTCATCTGATATTTTCCAGAGTTGTTCCACAGGGCAGTGACGGTGTGCACAGGACTCAAACTAAACCCCCATGTAATAGACACAGTGTTTCAGCTGTTTGATATAGATGGTGATGGCCAACTAAGTCATCAGGAATTCATCTCTATCATGAAGAGTAGACTACACCGTGGATTCAGGGTAAGAGTTCTAGCCAAAGGGTTTTTCTTTCAAAAAAAAAAAAAAAAAAAAAAGGATGTTTTGGAGAAAAAAGAAACTGTTGTAGTTATCTTATGCACTGCTGTTAGTCTTTTATTGATTCATGAGGGTTTATATATATCAGTTGTTTTATGAAACTTATATGAAAAAAAACATTTCATAGAAGTGTATTTGCTATCATTTATTTTCATATTTAACTGATTTTTACTTGTTTTAACTTGAAAAAGAACCCTTGTCACCATCGCCCCTCAGATGTAAAACCCGTGATTACCACTTTGCTGATTACTATGATGTTTACTGTTATAGCTTATTTATGTGACCATAGCTACATTCTTTTGGGAACTATGATTTATGTATCATGTTGGTTATTTCAGTCACACCTGGTGAAGATGAACAGATGGGATTCCTTTAAGGCCTGTCTCAAGGAGGAAATGAAAACAAAATAGTCCAAGGACTGGAATGTCATCTCTAGATTTGTCATGATTTAAGCTTATTTTATCATTAAAAATACATTAAAAGACCTGCAATTGGCTGATGCCAGGACCTAGGAGAAAGGGGGGGGGGGGCACTTATATATTCATTATCCATAAAAGCAGCCTTTATACTTCTTGACCCAGTTGGTCCTTTTTTTCTGCCGAGTTTAATAATGATTTACATGTGCAATTATTGTACAGTGTTACGGGTTGACTTAGTAGGTTAGATTAGTGTATGTACAGAAAATACTGGTAAAATACCTGTATTTGTAGTTGCAGTGGACTTGAGTCAAATGTAATGTTATTTTAATAATGCAGTTAAAGACAATTTTTGTTTACGAAACTCATCCATGGTTAACAAGGGGAAGAATTTTCATTACTGTTTACAAGTCCAGTCATTATTCATCCACCCTGCCAATGTTGCAGTTCACAAAGTGTAGATCTGTCCTCTGTGATGAGAATAGTTTAAGGGTATGATGGAAATACTGAAAGGAATGTGTAACTTAATCAAAAATATTTCTCTTATAACTACAGATCTGCTTCTGGAAAGCAATGGAGTTGATTGTTGAAGGAATAAGAGGCTTACATAGAGTTGCCAATCCAAAGCTATACCAATTTGTTTGTTATTGTTGTTATTATGTAAATAGACATGATTAGTCAGGCAATGTACATTATGTGTGATTTATAATTCAGTGTTGGTTGTTGTACGCAGTATATATGAACATGTTCACATGGATAGACTGCGGGTTACTTGACTTAGTGCATAACAGTCTTTCTTCATTTGCGAACACTTGCTCCGCTTCTCAACATGAATAAGCAGTTTTTCTGTAGGTTTTCAGTGGTGAATACTAAAAATGGTGTAAACAATTGAAGTTGGTAGTTTACATACCTGTATACCAGTATCTATGATTGGTGTCAAAGTTTTAATGTTTATAGGTATAATTGAAGAATAATGTTATGTGCTGTGCATGTCAAGTAAGTTAAATTATTGATATTATGCATCGTATGTTTGTGGTAGGGATCTTTTTTTGCCTGCTATAAGGACATACTGGGGATCCCTCTGTAACTCAACCTTTATTATTTTATTTACTTTTGTAATGTGTGCGAATTCACAGTTATTTCCCATTAAGCATGTGTTTCTCATTGATCTAGTGCTGTATACTACAACTGGTATTATCCATTTAATTCGTTTGTGCTTAAATGCTTCTTTTTGGCCTGAATGTCCATGATAGACAATTAAAACATCTATTTTTTTTTTTTCAGTTAAGAAACTGATATTGAAAGAGCATTAAAATCCATTACTTAACCATCTTTGAAGTTTGTATTTGCAAACATTTTATTGAGTATATATATTTTGTCAGACTTGGGAAGTAATGGTTTTGAAGAATTTGCTGTCTAGTTATAGGAAAGACACAAGCACATCAAAAGTGTAATTATATTTATTGTTGCCAGATCACATATGTAAGCTTATGGCTTCAAATGAATTCAGAATGTTTTTCAGAATAAATTTAAATGAATAACGGGAGACCAGAAATGTTTGTTTCACTTTATTACCTCTGCATAATCAATTATACAGGATTTGTGCATATATTATTAAAGAAAACTCATGGAAATGATAAACAGCAAGAGACTGCTTGATTTTATAGGTATCATTTAGACTGCATGCTCTTTCAAAATTGGTACGATTGCCCCCTTCACACCGAAATAAATATCCAAAATAAATAATATTTGACCATGCTATAAGAAAATACAAATAACTATGTGTTTGTTGAGAAAGACTTGATTCGATAATGTATCCTGAATGTTTGATTTTTAAAAATTACCTCTGTGTCAACAACATTTTTGATCTCAAAATCCATTTGCCCCACTTCTGCTTCAAGGCAATTTGAAGTGAATTAACAATGACCACTATGGGAAGTATAGGTTCCCTGGCCTCTGCAAGAGGCAATGCAGTTCACTTTGATTCACTATTCAGATCACATTACACCAATGTCCCCAATGGGTCTACATTGAAAAGATTTAAGAAATGAAACCAAGCTTACAACTCAATCCTGATGGCATGTCTTCTTGTCCTGCGTGAACAAATCCTTCCCATTTTGCAGACTTGCAGAATCTACATCCACATTTTTCCTGAGAGAAGTCCAGAGATGTCACTGTGTATCGTTTTCTTTTTCAAACACTTTCTAGCACTGCAGCCATTTCTTTGATTTGTTTAGAAAAATTCTGAACAAGAAAAATGGTTAATCATTAAATTGGATCTAAAATCTGACAAAAAAGTATTAAAATCAAAATCCTAGAAACTGTGAAATTCCATTGTTAGGTACATAATAATAAAAGCATTTTATTGTTGGCCCCCTTATATGACTCAAATATGCCATGTTTGAAACATTCTACCTTAAAAAAAAAAAAAAAAAAAAAAAAAAAACTCAGCAGGCACTGGAAGTTAAAATTAAAAAAATATCAATACAACAGGTTTGAAACCAATGTTTTGAATGAATGAATAATAAAGGTGAACTTGACTTCGTGCATGAATGAAATGTATGGAAAGCAAGATCAGATTTTGTTACAAGTATTTCACATCAATCGTTAACCCCCTGAAGAATCTAAAGCAGGGCACTGTACACAACTTGTGGTAAATATTACTTTTTAAAAATGCTTACCTGAAATTGTATAACGGTCATTTCAAATGAGCGTGTAGTCACATTACCAGATGGGTCAGCTACTTTAAGTAGGACAGTTACAAATGGCGTGTTCAAGTTCCTACAGCCATCTGAACTCATGGCAACTCCTAGCTTCCATTGAAAATCTATTAACTAAAACAAGAACAACAGAAAAGGTTGTACTGCTAGTAACCTGTTTGACAAAATTTAACAATTTATAAATTTTACTGTAAAGGATATTTTCTATAAATCCTTTTTTTTCTTCAAATAGTTTTGTATATAAAAAAGCACTGATATAGCTATACATTTTTACATATTTAATTTGAATGCTTTTCATCTATTTATTAATTTTTTTTTTTTTTTTTTGCAATATCATTTTTAAAAAAATTTAACACCATTTACAGGATATACGGCGGATATACCATCTTTTAAAAATATCTCAACTTTGCACATGGATTTGTTTGTAATCATCTGTGGCAATGACATTATGAAAACATTTTCCTACAATTGGACAATAAAAAATTAATATGCCTATGACCTTTGTTAAAAATTTACTGAAGATCCAAAGCAGTAATTTGTCAAACTAGAAAAATTACTTAATTTGATTTGTCTAATCAAAATATTCAACAGTTCTTTTAAATTTTGTAAGTAATTCAGCTCATAAGATAAAAAGATAATTAAGCAATCACATACAAAAAGATCATCAAACACAATAATGTAAAGGTGTTCACCAGATGTACTCTGATCAATTTATAAATGAGAATTTTAGATGAAATTTCAGCAGTGATTAAAGGAGAATTATTAAGCCTTGGAGTAACATGTTTTACACCACATTCAAAGGTATCATTCTTCTCTCTTATTGTTGCGATGGGTACATGTGCATGCAATGAAGGTGTAAATAAATAATCCAAATATAAAATTAAAAAGAAGTCTTTGTTCATCCACCCACCTCTGAATATGAGACAGCTTTACTCAACTGAAATGCATAACTTTGATGAACGACTTTCACCTTTTTGGAAGACATGATCAAACACACACACTTTCAATACAATATTTTACAAAAGCATCTGCTAAATGCATCCTTTTTTTTCTTTTAAAATGACAGTTTCAACAAACTAACAGTAAAAAGACTTGGCAAACACTGTAAATATTGAACATTTGTATCAATGTCATGTACAAATAGCTTGGAATTACATACCTGTCCAACATTTATTAGCTGGTTAGCTTGGTCCACAGCAAACAGCAGTTTACCCTGAAGTTGAGGATAAAAAAGTCCATAGAAAAGGTTCATGTGTCTGTTACAGATTCTTGATATGTAAAGATGCACATATTTTGTGATGAGGCAATGGATATGAATGGCATACACACTTAGTGAGGAAATACCTGTACATGTAAACTCTGATAGAGACAAAGATAAAAATATTCTATTCATTGTTGAGATAGATCCTGAGTTGATACAGTTAACAGGAATGTAGCGATGAACACTGACATAATTCGTTTAAGAAAAAAAAAAGCGTATCATAAATATACAAAACAGAAATACTAAAATATCACAAAGTGTGTGTGTGTGTGTCCCAAACCTTCCTAGTGTGTAGCAGATAGAATTAAAATTTTAACCTGCTGGTTCCATATATGTTTTAACGTTGCCTGTGCACTCTCACTGAAGGCCGAGCTGCTTTGTAGCTGTGATGTTAACTCTGCTGTACTGTACTTCAATCTGGCAGCAGTTCTTCATGTAAGAGAAAAGAGATAATTTAAAATTGCGTTTGGTGATCTCAACAACAGCAATTGTATTGTAAGTTCCTCAATTCAACAAAGAGATAAAGCAAGAATATATAGTACTACGTAACAATAGGCATGATTTAGTAAGAAATTTAGCCTTGTATTGGTATCCATAGTTACTAAAGTAAAACAAAACAGAAAGATTCTCATTGAAATATACTGTATTTTCTAGCAATCATTTACCTAAATAAATAGGTAAGTGCATTCACGGAACTTTGTATGGCTTTTTCAGTGAGTGCTTCATTTTCAACCAATGACTTCTGAAAAAAACAAACCAAAATGTTATTCACCAGCTTTACATGACAAGAGGCCTTGAGAGAAATTTTAAATGCTGTATCAAAGTCATAGAAGTTTTTTTTTTCAGCTTGATTTATGCCATAAAAGCAGTAATAACTTTAAAAAAGTAAACATACTTACATTGTGTAGTGCTTTTACATTAATACTGCCAATTTTATACTGTAAGAACTGCATGACTTCATGGCACTAAATAAAAAGTTACAGGTCAAATTTCAGGAATTTCAACATTTCAAAAATATGATTTTAGAACACAAAAATTCACTGAAATGTTACTTCAACTTTTAAGTATAGTACTTTGTCTTTCGATATCTTATAAGTGAAAGTTCGCCTTGTGACTGTCTAACTTTACCCAAAATAGTTTTTTTCTTAAATATTGAGTTTTTAAAAAGATCTATATAATTGTTGACACTTACCATTTCTGCCAGTACATCTTGTGGCAGTTTATTGATTATTTCCACTGCTCCATAGAAGCCTTAACAGGAATTAAAAGAATGCAATATTAGAATCACATGAGGCAAATATTGTTATAGTAGGGTTTGATACTTAATTGGGGCATATATGGTCTTACTATTAATTTAATGCACTGTCTGATAAAAATTAACGTAAATTAATGTTTGTTTGTTTTTTCGTAACAAAATTAATGAATGGAATATTTTCGTTACTGGTGATACTGTAAAGGTACATTTATATGTTATGATGGTGTGACTTGTTAACTTAGCTCATGAGTCAATTAAATGAAAATAACGTCTCAGTAATTGTATTCTACCAAGATATCAATAAAATGAACCTGCGCGGTGTATCCGGTATTGTTGATGGGAGAAGCTGTTATTGTAACTTGTGTCTTACCACTACTGTTAGTGGTGTCCGCGTATATATTAAATACCAATACAAGTTATAGTACTAGTACAGTACTACTACTGGACCGGTAGTAGGCGCGGGTACATGCGAATTCTGCCTTAAATAGGAAAAAATACCCTCCTCGACGTCATAACCAACTAGGAAACATTCTAATAAAACCCAAAACTAATGTGTTTAGACAGTGCTTGATCCTGAACAGCATAGGCTAATCGTTGCACATTATTACCTTGAGGAGCCTGGTGAAGTATTGAGGCCGACATTTTGTAGCACTGAAAGTCATGTGACGGTGTAAAACAAGTCACGTGACAATACCAAGGTGGCACGCGCACTGACATGAAGAAACAGCAAGGAACAGCAGTCCTACACGTAAATGAGGTAGCGTTCGTGATGTACATAACCACGGGTTGAAAAAAAAACTTATTTAATTAGCCAGTAAATTTCCAAGCTAATTTTTGTGAAGAGACACTTGTAAATCAAAGATACCACATTATTAGTTTTGTAAAAACATTGAAGAGTTGACTTCTTTATAAATATAACGGTGATGTTTTACTTTTAAAAGCTATCAACGAAGGTGCAAATTAGAAAACCAAATCAAGCTTAGAATAAATAAATAAATTTAAAAAATAACACCTCAGGGCTAATCAGGCGAGCACGGTACAGTGGCAGGTAAAGAAAACGCTTAAATAACTGCATGGTCTTTACACTGCTGTCAGCCCCTTGTCATATCATTAAGTGAAGAAGTTTTGGGAGACCGGGGTTTAGTTGGACCCAGGGGTAATTGGCTCCTCGTCAATTTATGAAAAAGTTCCCACGAAGTAAAAAGTTTAATCACATAATCTTGTAAATTGACTATATCCGACAATGCCACGAAAACGTCAGTTATAAAAAATTACTTCATCGGTGAGTCCGAAAAAAGTTTTCTGAAATTAACTTTGTTGGCGAAATTTCAAAATCTATTTAGTTGAAGCTATTAACATCAGGCTGCATGGGCCAAAGCTCAATAAAAATGATGGGACTGAGTTACCCAACCTCTGTCTTCCACTATTTAGGGAGGGGTGGGGCACCTGACTAGACAGCACACTTGAGGGGTGGCAGGTTATAATACCTATCACAGCCCTTATTTCCCTGATGAAGTCTGTCTGTCAGCAGACGAAATATTGGCTGGTAAATTTCATTGAATTTTCAATAGCTATTCACAAAAGGCACTCTACTGGTCATAACTTTTTCTCTGTTATTTGCATTCTTTTACAGACCAGAGTGACACTTTGTCTTCCCCTCGTTTTTTTTCTCCATCCCCAAATATCCCGCATTTGATGTTTTTTTTTTTTCAATGTACATATCAGAAATAAGAATTAAATAATGGTTGCATCAAAAACAGATATGATGGCTTCAATGAGAAAGAAAATATTATTGTTTAACAACAAAAAATGTATATACAACAAATAAGCGTATACGACCCGAAGCTTATAATAGTCCGGATTGGATGTAAGTTGTCAGAGGTAAGGGCGGTTAATTTCTGTTCTTCGCAAATAATGCTCCATGCCAGCAATTTGGAATTCCTGGACATGTAATGCCATTTGGTTCACTTTGTGATTTTTTCTGTGGACTTTTGTTTAACCTTTCTTTGGAGTCCTAAATCTGCGATTTTGTTTTATGTGATTGAAAAAGATGGGACTATATCTGGCATCGCATTTACAGCACAATACCCATAACCTGCCTCTTGAAACCAATTACAAGAAACAACAAGTTGAAGAGAAAACAGTATTTTATTGATATAGCTTGTCCGCAAAGCTCAGCAAAAATGCAATTCAATCTCTATACAAAAGAATCGAAGCTGAATGATAGTTTATATGAGTACACTATCTCTTGCAAAATTGGTCAAGACAATTGTTTCATAACTGCGTGATCATGCATCTGTGTTTTTTTTTTTTTTTTTTTTTTTTTTTTTTTTGCAGTATGTTGGTGTGAAGAAACTGAGGGTCCATGTAACAGAGAGTCCACCCTCCATTTAATTATATAACAGTTAGGGTTAGCCTGACGCGAGTGGGTCAAAATCTAGGGCGAGGCTTGCCTGTGCAAATTAATGGGGACCGGACTCTCTGTCATGGGGACTCTCTGTCACGTCACACCGGTGTGGAACGAATTGGAGTCCTAAGAATGGAAGTCCAGGGTCCCATATGATTAGCACAGGTTAAAGGCTTAGACGTGGTATTGGGGTTACAGTCTGCGGATTTTTTTTACCACAAACGTCGTGGAAGACTGCACTCCTGACGCGTATTTCTAGTACCAAGAATATATCTCTGAACGCAGTTTCCCCCTGCTCTGCCGTAGTCGTTTGCCACCCTATCCTCGGCACTATCTGAGCCGTGAGATCCACCACTCTGCGCCCATTCCCTGGCCTCACTGAGTAGGATTGAAAAAAAAAATACGACTGTTATGACAAAACACGATTATGGTTGTATGCTGTAGAAATCACACAACTGAATTCTTAGATAAACCCATTTCAATATACAATAACAATTTATACCTATATATCAAAACAAAGCAACGCTATTTTCCTTCAGAATGATTGCAATATGATAGCAGTAGTTTTTTAAAAAACGTTTTAAACAGACCAATATGGATTTCATTTACAATATCTAGATGAAAAATATCAAAGGTTTTAAGTAGAGGCAAGGAGTTATAACTCCTTGGTAGAGGTAATTATTTCCGGCTTTGGAAGTTTTCATATCTGTGCAAGAGACAGAAATATGGAACTGCAACCTTACCTGATAGCCTTTGCCGTAAGTTTACCACAATAACCTAAACGTCCAGCCTCATAGTTGCCTCTGCAGTGGAAATATTTGTCGCAGTTTTGCCAGTTTGCTCGCCTCATGTCATAGTAAGCCCTTAGCATCCGACCCGCAGCTGCCCCAGCAGTGGCGGCACAATACGCTGGCACAGCTTAGATTGCACGGTTTATCCATCGTGGTAAACCCCGCTTCACTCTGGACGCAGCGACATCGCTGTCAACCGCAGTGCTGAGGTGGAACAATACGGCGAGGAATATCCCAAAAACGAAGACTGTTGTCTGAAATAAACATCATAGACCATGCTCATTCATCGATGTATGGTAGTTTGTAATGCATTTCGCTTTAAGTTAGAAAAGAGGGAGCACACCTAATGTTTTTTAAGATACTGAGATAAAATTAATTTATGATAAAATTGAATTAGAGAAGTGTAAAATGTGTGTTTGTGTGTGTGCGTGTGTGTGTGTGAGAGGGGGGGGGGTGAAATAACATTGCAACACATGTACTGCTTACAATCACCTTTATCATTTATAATTTGTTGCATAATAACGGGGTTAAACGAATGATTGAATGTTTTTTGTCATCCGGTTTAATTAGAACCTAGAATCTAGGACCATAAATATCTTGCATCCCAGCTAAAATACAGCTCTTTTCAATACCACTTAAGTTACAGCATTGACATAGAATATTGAAACTGTATTGAACAGTTTCATGGTCATGTTTACACTCCCCTCCATCTGGGCCCCGTAACTCGAAAGCATCGCGCATTGCGACCGAGCGCAAGCGTCTCGATTCCATAACTCGCCCATACTCGCCCCATATAATAATACATTGTAGCCTCTATTTGATGCTTTCGAGTTACGGAGCCCTGAAGTGTTATTTTAATGGATAATAGGCTAAACGAGGATCCATTACATGATTCTCGATCAAAACGTGCAAAATCAAATTTTAAAAAGCTCTCTAAAAACGACTTATAAATTAGGATCAGCATTTCGCTATTGATACACAAGATATCTTGAAGGTTTCATTTCCCTGGTAAACGCTTCTTTCCATAAATGGACACTACCCATTTTAGACAACCGCTCAAACCCCAACTTTGCGACTTCGCTATGCGGTGCAACGAAGCAAAATGAAAAACATGGATTTCATGGGTTGTAGTCATTTTGGTTGAACATTCGCGGATTTGGACTATAGTATGTACAATACCTTTTTCATCTTCCAACACCTAGCTTCTATATATGCAGTCACTCTGAAGGTCGAAGTGGACTGGCTTCACTGGTGCAGGACCTGTAAGCGAAAACCAAGTTAACAAAGGCTTATAGATATCCCCTTATATACATTTTTCTGAAAGGGATCGGTCGTCCTAGATTAGGATATGATAACAACAAAAAAAAAATGGTCCAGGATCTAATGATGTAGCGAGACATCTGTAACAACCTATGCGTCATTTTTTTTCTGCAGCCTCACTGGAGGAGAAAACATCTTATAATTTTACAGTGTAACGACAGATAAAAAGTGTCGTTGTCATTATATTATAGATATGATTTGAAGAAAATTAAAGCTAGAGGACATTTTGTGGTTTCGAAGTATTGATAGTGTTCTGACAAATTAAGTTGGCATTAAAGAAATTATGCCTTGTGGAAAAAACAATTAAGTGAAATATGGTTCTTCTAAGAAAAACGTTTGTGGTTTCTGCTGAAATTAAAGTGACATTTATGAGGAAAGTCATTTCGCATGGGGTGGTTTGTTTATAGTCCTTGAAGTTATTACATTTCTGAAAAACATCCGCTTTCAGCAGAACTTTAAACTTTTAATAGTTTGTTCCTTGAAATTGGTATAGAACTGTCCTCGAAAACGGAGCCTTGAACTTTTACTTGCTTGTTGACTTCCTTGTTTGGAGCAGCTGTCATTTTGTCTAATTGCTAATTTAGAGTTGAATTATACATTGTTTGATCTGGAGTCCACTCTTCGAACCACATCAAATGCTTGAAATAGACCTGAGAAAGTAATACAGGCAGTTCAGATAAAGAGAAAAGAGTGCATGGAATTTTTTACTTAGTTAAAGTTTTTTTAGTGTAAAAATGCACTTTATTCTTAAGATGTTTTCTAATTTAGATAAATGCACTTCATTGTTAATATATGATATTTTCTATTTTAAATAAATTCCTTGCATTCTTAAAATATCATTTCTTTATAAAAGGATATGACTAATTGGCATCTCTCTCTCTCTCTCTCTCTCTCTCTCTCTCTCACACACACACACGCGCGCGCGCGCGCGCGCGCTTTCTCATTATGTATACAGTCACTGCATAGTAAGTGTGTGCACTTGGTACTAGATCTAGAAGTTAATATTGGCAGTAGGCTATAGTGCTATGCGTATGTTAACTGTAATAATAACTGGACTACCCCCTGTATCCACATTGACAGTTGATTGGAGAGATGGTCTCACATGACTGATGACAGGTGGGATGTGAGCGGAGCCTGGCACACTTGGGTCTGGAAATTTTCTAAATTGAAAAATCAGAAAATAAAGTTCCAACACTGAAAGTTATCTCTGATCAATAGCTTAGTGTACCATAATTCTTGCTATCATGTCGTACCTCCCACAACCTGTTTAAACAATTTCTGTGTGCCATTTTTTATTTGGTTTTAAACTATCCCTTCCCATTGACACACCCCTTGACACACCCCCTGTGGATGGCATCTGGTGCTGTTCATTTCGTTGTTTTGTAATCTTGTGTATTAGCCCCTCCCAATGTCACAACACTCCCTTAAATGCCATCTTCTAACTTCTGTCACTGCCTGACAAGATTAGTAGTCCTAGGGGTGTATTTCCAGAGATTTAGATCGATCCAGGGATTAAAATTTAGATCGACCTAACTCCCTGGGGGTTCACGCTAAATTGCAGTCAGACGAGCGCGCACCATAGTTAATTACCCCTTTGCAGCTTTTAGTAGGCGGGACAGACGCTTAAGCCGGCTAAGCTGACAGTAATCTAGTGAGATTTCCACAGGGATAGATCGATCTAAAGTCTATGGAAATGGGGTCCTATATACAGCAATGAAAGTCCACGGTCCCATGTGATAAGTGAAGGTAAGATTTGCTGGAAGCAAGTTCAGTATATCGGACAAATATCACCTGTTACAGGACAAGGCTGTAAGGTTCCCAGGAGATTCCCACTATCTTCTAATTGTATATAGGTTTCTTGATATCTAACCCCTCCCAATGCCACACCCTCTCTCTAGCCACACCCTACTCACCTGTCTGAGAGCCGTCTCCTGTTGCTTCTTGCTATAGTGTCCCTGGGTGCCACTTCCTGGCCCTGGCCTCCAGCACGTCCATAACTAACACTCTGGCCTGAGAGCTGAGACACTGGTCCTTCGCAGCCTGAGGTATTGTGTTGAATATCAGGTTGAGGGTAGCTGAAATGAAAGGTGTGGTCATCATCAACATGGACTGACTGTACAATTTCAGTGAGAACCAACTATATACTAAGGAAGGTGGATGTTTTAAAAATTTGCATTCAAATATGGTTCAATGACTGCTTTATCTTTAACGGAAAGGTGCTCAGATTACTAATCTAGGCAGCAATTAATTAATATTAAAACCGAGAATACAGGTGACAGAAAAAGAAGTATCTTATAATTAAAGAGAGTGAGAGTGACAACAATTACAAGTGACTTTTGGTCACTTGCTGTGAAGCGCCCCCCCCCCCCCACTTCCCTCTGGGAAATGCACAAACAGTCAGATGGCAGCCGTCACGAATAACGCCGTTTCGTGGCATTTGCGATGGCCAACGTGAAAAACCATATCTTGCGAATAAAGCTCTTTTAAAATCAAACTAGGTCACTCTGTGCAGTCATTTTATAAAGGCATGTAGAAAAACACGCAATCTTACTCGAAGTATCAGAGAATTACGTTAATGAGCATTAATTATGAATGAAAAACGGACACTATTTTAGAACTTCGGAAAAAAATGGAGCAAAAATTGTATCTCGCAATAGTGCGAGAAAAAAGTTGCCAGCCTGACTTGTTTTCATTTTTAGATATGAGTTACAATATTATCTTAGGTTTAAAATTTCAAAGTTTGAAGAATGCTATGTGAGATCTTCTCAGTCTTGCATCATTAATTTAATTATACATTTATAATATATTGATTTAATGCTAAATTACAATCGCTTTGTGGCAATGTTGCAGGCTTGGGCCTATTTTCACCCCAAAAAGATGACAAATTACACGAGTCATTAATATTTAAATAAATTCCCCGTATGTTTCAGTTTTAATAAATATACATCAAAATTATATTTTATACAAATAGGCCTATAGCAACACACTGTGCTCACAGAAAAAAATGAAACTTAGAATAAGACATTTTTCATAAAAAAACAAAACAATTAGTAAATAGAATATTATAGCATTTGTTTATGTCACAGCTCTGTTTAGATAACTATTTTCTATTATTATTTAAAAGCAGTTAGATCCTATATATTAACAAAGATAAAGAGCAAATCTATTTTACATGTAACTGGGTGGTCCTGACCCCTCCCCCTTCGGTTTCTGAAAAATATATCACACCAATATTCCCCTCTTGAAAAAATTTTTGACTAGCTGAATCATAGTTCTTAACCGTACCAAAGAGCACTGTTTGCCCTCAAAAACATCAAAAATTTTTCGGGGCCCTTGAGCAGGCAACGAACCCCACGCCTAGGGGGGGTGATGGTCGGCTTCGAGGTCTGTCGTTCCGGACCCCCATTCTAATAATCCTGGATCGGCCCATGAAACCCATCAATTTAGGAAAATTATCTTTAATAAGAATATAAATATGTATCGTCTAAAATGTTTGTGTTCATAGTTTTTTGTCTATTGAGGGTAAGGGGGTAGAAGAAGGGGAATGATCAGACCTTCAATTACCCATTTTTCGCAATCCCCCGTTATTTGCCATAGATTGACATCATTAAATAGGCTTCATATTAAAGTAGCAAAATCACCTATTCTACGCACATCGCACCATTGAAATCGAAAAGTAATTAACGGTACATGTCCAATAGGGCCTACTTAATTTCTCGGATCATTGGCCTTACCTCCATTTTCAAGATGGCGCCGTCCTATGGCGACATGATCTGTCGCGTTGTAGTATTACTTGTTATTTTACTTTCAGTTTTTAACCTTACTATTGGATACATAACTTATTCAAGAGAGGAGCTGCTAAGGGTCAGAAATACTTACATTGAGGGGAGCTATGACACGTTTGGAGCACTAAATCGGGTTGACTTTATACCAGTACCGAGTATGAAGATTCAAATACGCGGCTGAAGGGGCGAAAGCGAGGTAAACGAGGTTGATTGAGAGTGTACTAACACAATCTTTCACCGTCTGGCATGGTAGTGCTATAGCAGAGGACAAGAATCGCCTCAATCGAGTAGTAAAAACTGCCAGGCGCATTGTAGGTACTGTAGGGACTTGCCGTCAATCGAATGTTTGTATTCGAGACAAGTGCTCAAGAAAGTGAAGTCAATCATGGGTGACCCTGGTCACCCAGCAAATAGCCTACTCATGCATATGTCATCACGCCGACTACGGTCATTAAAAGCAACCTCCACGCGCAATAAAAATAGTTTTTATCCATCAGCAGTACGTATTTTAAATGAACAAAATGTATTTTAATAAAACCATTGTATTACATTTTATCGACAGATCATACCAATTTTCATTTTATACTAGTATAAATATGACAATAAATTATTATTAGTATTATTTCAGAGGGGGCACCACCTGTAACTCTCTGTCGTCTGTCCATGGTCTGGCCACCATATCCCACGATGTCCCCGCTTTGTTTTCTTGCTGCATATCTCTAACAGGTATTGAACAGGTAGTCTAAATATCGCTTACATTAAATTCCATGCTGTAAAAATGAAAACTCCACGCCAGTCAGAAAAATATGCTTCGTATAAGCTGTGTAATTTCATGTTAAGTTTATTTCATCATTTTGGCTTTCTACTTTTTTACTTCTCACCCCTAACCCTGAACCCGTTGAGGCAGATTGTTTAACTCCATCTTCAGCTAAAGGTATACTTTTTCATTTTAGTTATTAGAGACTCAGTCTGATAATATCCTCTTCATTATATGGTTGTATGCTTTTTGTTAATCTTTTTTTTAAATAAAAGACCATTTGGGTAATTGTAGTAGATGTAGATTATCAAAACGTGACGGTTTTTCCCCCTATAAGTTGACCTTTTACCATAAAACCTCCGTGTACGTAGGTCATGTTGCCCTGAGCAAAAAACCTTCTTCTGGGGTTCGCCCCCTCCTTTCCGTCTACAGACCTGTAAATTTGGGTAATTAAACAACATAAAAGATCACAGGAGCTGAGGGAGGTAACTCCCTACCTCCCCCCCCCCCACACACACAAGAAAGTTTTTTTAAACCATGTCAGTGGTTTAAACAGTGAAAAGGAACTATGGAGCCCTGCATGCCATCTTCTTTCAAAGAAATATAGGAAGAAGTTAAAATATTTAAGCAAATGAAAAAAGTAACTGTAAAACATTAAATCAGACCAAGTACATAATCCTTTCGTTATCCTTTCGCCTTTGAAAATTAATGCTACCAAAAAACTGGACAACTCCACATAAATATTAATAGCAAAAATGGATTATCACTTTATCTTTATTTCTGTGAAACAAGAAATAAAATGAAAGAGTTAGGATAGTAAATTTCATTTTTGGGGGTGGTGGGATGGGTAAATTGATAAAATCTAATCTTGTTTTTCTTTTCTTTTTACAGGATGAAGAAGATGATGAGGGACCCCACCCAGACATGGACTTCACCCTTGGATCCAAGTTAAGGTTAGTAAATTTCATTTTTTTTGGGGGTGGTGGGGTTGGTAAATTGAAGAAATCTAATCTTGTTTTTCATTTCTTTTTACAGGACGAAGAAGATGAAGTGAGACCCCAACTGGACATGGACTTCACCCTTGGATCCAAACTAAGGTAAGTAAATTTCTTTTTTTTGGGGTGGCGGGAATGGTAAATTGAAGAAATCTAATCCTGTTTTTCGTTTCTTGTTACAGGACAAAGAAGATGATGAGCGCCCCCAACCGGACATGGACTTCACCCTTGGATTCAAGCTAAGGTTAGTAAATTTCATTTTTTGGGGGTGGGGGGATTAGTAAATTGAAGAAATCTAATCCTGTTTTTCGTTTCTTTTTACAGGACAAAGAAGATGATGAGCGCCCCTTCCCAGACATGGACTTCACACTTGGATCCAAGCTAAGGTTAGTAAATTTTATTTTATCGGGGTGGTGGGATGGGTAAATTAAATAAATCTTATCTTGTTTTTCATTTCTTTTTATAGGACGAAGAAGATGAAGTGAGACCCCAACCGGACATGGACTTCACCCGTGGATCCAAGCTAAGGTAAGTAAATTTCATTTTTTTGGGGTGGCGGGAATGGTAAATTGAAGAAATCTAATCCTGTTTTTCTTTTCTTTTTACAGGATGAAGAAGATGATGAGGGACCCCACCCAGACATGGACTTCACTCTTGGATCAAAGTTAAGGTTAGTAAATTTCGATTTTTTGGGGTGGTGGGATGGGTAAATTGAAGAAATCTAATCTTGTTTTTCTTTTCTTTTTATAGGACGAAGAAGATGATGAGGGACCCCACCCAGACATGGACTTCACACTTGGATCCAAGCTAAGGTTAGTAAATTTCATTTTTTTAGGGTGGTGGGATGGGTAAATTAAATAAATCTAATCTTCTTTTTCATTTCTTTTTACAGGACGAAGAAGATGAAGTGAGACCCCAACCGGACATGGACTTCACCCTTGGATCCAAGCTAAGGTAAGTAAATTTCATTTTTTGGGGGTGGCGGGAATGGTAAATTGAAGAAATCTAATCCTGTTTTTCGTTTCTTTTTACAGGACAAAGAAGATGATGAGCGCCCCCAACCGGACATGGACTTCACCCTTGGATTCAAGCTAAGGTTAGTAAATTTTATTTTTTCGGGGTGGTGGGATGGGTAAATTGAAGAAATCTAATCTTGTTTTTCGTTTCTTTTTATAGGATGAAGAAGATGATGAGGGACCCCACCCGGACATGGACTTCACACTTGGATCCAAGCTAAGGTTAGTAAATTTCATTTTTTTGGGGTGGTGGGATGGGTAAATTGAAGAAATCTAATCTTGTTTTTCTTTTCTTTTTACCGGACGAAGAAGATGAAGTGAGACCCCAACCGGACATGGACTTCACCCTTGGATCCAAGCTAAGGTAAGTAAATTTAATTTTTTTGGGGTGGCGGGAATGGTAAATTGAAGTAATCTAATCCTGTTTTTCGTTTCTTTTTACAGGACAAAGAACATGATGAGTGCCCCCAACCGGACATGGACTTCACCCTTGGATTCAAGCTAAGGTTAGTAAATTTCATTTTTTTGGGGTGGTGGGATTGGTAAATTGAAGAAATCTAATCTTGTTTTTCTTTTCTTTTTACAGGATGAAGAAGATGATGAGGGACCCCACCCAGACATGGACTTCACTCTTGGATCAAAGTTAAGGTTAGTAAATTTCATTTTTTTGGGGTGGTGGGATGGGTAAATTGAAGAAATCTAATCTTGTTTTTCATTTCTTTTTACAGGACGAAGAAGATGAAGTGAGACCCCAACCGGACATGGACTTCACCCTTGGATCCAAGCTAAGGTAAGTAAATTTCATTTTTTTGGGGTGGCGGGAATGGTAAATTGAAGAAATCTAATCTTGTTTTTCGTTTCTTTTTATAGGACGAAGAAGATGATGAGGGACCCCACCCGGACATGGATTTCACACTTGGATCCAAGCTAGGGTTAGTAAATTTCATTTTTTTGGGGTGGTGGGATGGGTAAATTGAAGAAATCTAATCTTGTTTTTCTTTTCTTTTTACAGGATGAAGAAGATGATGAGGGACCCCACCCAGACATGGACTTCACACTTGGATCCAAGCTAAGGTTAGTAAATTTCATTTTTTTAGGGTGGTGGGATGGGTAAATTAAATAAATCTAATCTTCTTTTTCATTTCTTTTTACAGGACGAAGAAGATGAAGTGAGACCCCAACCGGACATGGACTTCACCCTTGGATCCAAGCTAAGGTAAGTAAATTTCATTTTTTGGGGGTGGCGGGAATGGTAAATTGAAGAAATCTAATCCTGTTTTTCGTTTCTTTTTACAGGACAAAGAAGATGATGAGCGCCCCCAACCGGACATGGACTTCACCCTTGGATTCAAGCTAAGGTTAGTAAATTTCATTTTTTGGGGGTGGGGGGATTAGTAAATTGAAGAAATCTAATCCTGTTTGTCGTTTCTTTTTACAGGACAAAGAAGATGATGAGCGCCCCTACCCAGACATGGACTTCACACTTGGATCCAAGCTAGGGTTAGTAAATTTCATTTCTTTGGGGTGGTGGGGTTGGTAAATTGAAGAAATCTAATCTTGTATTTCATTTCTTTTTACAGGACGAAGAAGATGAAGTGAGACCCAAACCGGACATGGACTTCACACTTGGATCCAAGCTAAGGTTAGTAAATTTCATTTTTTTGGGGTGGTGGGATGGGTAAATTGAAGAAATCTAATCTTGTTTTTCTTTTCTTTTTACCGGACGAAGAAGATGAAGTGAGACCCCAACCGGACATGGACTTCACCCTTGGATCCAAGCTAAGGTAAGTAAATTTAATTTTTTTGGGGTGGCGGGAATGGTAAATTGAAGAAATCTAATCCTGTTTTTTGTTTCTTTTTACAGGACAAAGAACATGATGAGTGCCCCCAACCGGACATGGACTTCACCCTTGGATTCAAGCTAAGGTTAGTAAATTTCATTTTTTTGGGGTGGTGGGATTGGTAAATTGAAGAAATCTAATCTTGTTTTTCTTTTCTTTTTACAGGATGAAGAAGATGATGAGGGACCCCACCCAGACATGGACTTCACTCTTGGATCAAAGTTAAGGTTAGTAAATTTCATTTTTTTGGGGTGGTGGGATGGGTAAATTGAAGAAATCTAATCTTGTTTTTCATTTCTTTTTACAGGACGAAGAAGATGAAGTGAGACCCCAACCGGACATGGACTTCACCCTTGGATCCAAGCTAAGGTAAGTAAATTTCATTTTTTTGGGGTGGCGGGAATGGTAAATTGAAGAAATCTAATCTTGTTTTTCGTTTCTTTTTATAGGACGAAGAAGATGATGAGGGACCCCACCCGGACATGGATTTCACACTTGGATCCAAGCTAGGGTTAGTAAATTTCATTTTTTTGGGGTGGTGGGATGGGTAAATTGAAGAAATCTAATCTTGTTTTTCTTTTCTTTTTACAGGATGAAGAAGATGATGAGGGACCCCACCCAGACATGGACTTCACCCTTGGATCCAAGTTAAGGTTAGTAAATTTCATTTTTTTTTGGGGTGGTGGGGATGGTAAATTGAAGAAATCTAATTTTGATTTTCATTTCTTTTTACAGGACGAAGAAGATGAAGTGAGACCCCAACCGGACATGGACTTCACCCTTGGATCCAAACTAAGGTAAGTAAATTTCTTTTTTTTGGGGTGGCGGGAATGGTAAATTGAAGAAATCTAATCCTGTTTTTCGTTTCTTGTTACAGGACAAAGAAGATGATGAGCGCCCCCAACCTGACATGGACTTCACCCTTGGATTCAAGCTAAGGTTAGTAAATTTCATTTTTTTGGGGTGGTGGGATGGGTAAATTGAAGAAATCTAATCTTGTTTTTCTTTTATTTTTACAGGATGAAGAAGATGATGAGGGACCCCACCCGGACATGGACTTCACACTTGTATCCAAGCTAAGGTTAGTAAATTTCATTTTTTTGGGGTGGTGGGATGGGTAAATTGAAGAAATCTAATCTTGTTTTTCTTTTATTTTTACAGGATGAAGAAGATGATGAGGGACCCCACCCAGACATGGACTTCACTCTTGGATCAAAGTTAAGGTTAGTAAATTTCATTTTTTTGGGGTGGTGGGATGGGTAAATTGAAGAAATCTAATCTTGTTTTTCATTTCTTTTTACAGGACGAAGAAGATGAAGTGAGACCCCAACCGGACATGGACTTCACCCTTGGATCCAAGCTAAGGTAAGTAAATTTCATTTTTTTGGGGTGGCGGGAATGGTAAATTGAAGAAATCTAATCTTGTTTTTCGTTTCTTTTTATAGGACGAAGAAGATGATGAGGGACCCCACCCGGACATGGATTTCACACTTGGATCCAAGCTAGGGTTAGTAAATTTCATTTTTTTGGGGTGGTGGGATGGGTAAATTGAAGAAATCTAATCTTGTTTTTCTTTTCTTTTTACAGGATGAAGAAGATGATGAGGGACCCCACCCAGACATGGACTTCACCCTTGGATCCAAGTTAAGGTTAGTAAATTTCATTTTTTTTTGGGGTGGTGGGGTTGGTAAATTGAAGAAATCTAATTTTGATTTTCATTTCTTTTTACAGGAAGAAGAAGATGAAGTGAGACCCCAACCGGACATGGACTTCACCCTTGGATCCAAGCTAAGGTAAGTAAATTTCATTTTTTTGGGGTGGCGGGAATGGTAAATTGAAGAAATCTAATCCTGTTTTTCGTTTCTTTTTACAGGACAAAGAAGATGATGAGCGCCCCCAACCGGACATGGACTTCACCCTTGGATTCAAGCTAAGGTTAGTAAATTTCATTTTTTGGGGGTGGGGGGATTAGTAAATTGAAGAAATCTTATCCTGTTTGTCGTTTCTTTTTACAGGACAAAGAAGATGATGAGCGCCCCTACCCAGACATGGACTTCACACTTGGATCCAAGCTAAGGTTAGTAAATTTTATTTTTTCGGGGTGGTGGGATGGGTAAATTGAAGAAATCTAATCTTGTTTTTTGTTTCTTTTTATAGGACGAAGAAGATGATAAGGGACCCCACCCGGACATGGACTTCACACTTGGATCCAAGCTAAGGTTAGTAAATTTCATTTTTTTGGGGTGGTGGGATGGGTAAATTGAAGAAATCTAATCTTGTTTTTCTTTTCTTTTTACCGGACGAAGAAGATGAAGTGAGACCCCAACCGGACATGGACTTCACCCTTGGATCCAAGCTAAGGTAAGTAAATTTCATTTTTTTGGGGTGGCGGGAATGGTAAATTGAAGAAATCTAATCCTGTTTTTCGTTTCTTTTTACAGGACAAAGAAGATGATGAGCGCCCCCAACCGGACATGGACTTCACCCTTGGATTCAAGCTAAGGTTAGTAAATTTCATTTTTTGGGGGTGGGGGGATTAGTAAATTGAAGAAATCTAATCCTGTTTTTCGTTTCTTTTTACAGGACAAAGAAGATGATGAGCGCCCCTTCCCAGACATGGACTTCACACTTGGATCCAAGCTAAGGTTAGTAAATTTTATTTTATCGGGGTGGTGGGATGGGTAAATTAAATAAATCTAATCTTGTTTTTCATTTCTTTTTACAGGACGAAGAAGATGAAGTGAGACCCCAACCGGACATGGACTTCACCCGTGGATCCAAGCTAAGGTAAGTAAATTTCATTTTTTTGGGGTGGCGGGAATGGTAAATTGAAGAAATCTAATCCTGTTTTTCTTTTCTTTTTACAGGATGAAGAAGATGATGAGGGACCCCACCCAGACATGGACTTCACTCTTGGATCAAAGTTAAGGTTAGTAAATTTCATTTTTTTGGGGTGGTGGGATGGGTAAATTGAAGAAATCTAATCTTGTTTTTCTTTTCTTTTTATAGGACGAAGAAGATGATGAGGGACCCCACCCAGACATGGACTTCACACTTGGATCCAAGCTAAGGTTAGTAAATTTCATTTTTTTAGGGTGGTGGGATGGGTAAATTAAATAAATCTAATCTTCTTTTTCATTTCTTTTTACAGGACGAAGAAGATGAAGTGAGACCCCAACCGGACATGGACTTCACCCTTGGATCCAAGCTAAGGTAAGTAAATTTCATTTTTTGGGGGTGGCGGGAATGGTAAATTGAAGAAATCTAATCCTGTTTTTCGTTTCTTTTTACAGGACAAAGAAGATGATGAGCGCCCCCAACCGGACATGGACTTCACCCTTGGATTCAAGCTAAGGTTAGTAAATTTCATTTTTTGGGGGTGGGGGGATTAGTAAATTGAAGAAATCTAATCCTGTTTGTCGTTTCTTTTTACAGGACAAAGAAGATGATGAGCGCCCCTACCCAGACATGGACTTCACACTTGGATCCAAGCTAAGGTTAGTAAATTTAATTTTTTCGGGGTGGTGGGATGGGTAAATTGAAGAAATCTAATCTTGTTTTTCGTTTCTTTTTATAGGATGAAGAAGATGATGAGGGACCCCACCCGGACATGGACTTCACACTTGGATCCAAGCTAAGGTTAGTAAATTTCATTTTTTTGATGGTGGCGGGATGGGTAAATTGAAGAAATCTAATCTTGTTTTTCTTTTCTTTTTACCGGATGAAGAAGATGAAGTGAGACCCCAACCGGACATGGACTTCACCCTTGGATCCAAGCTAAGGTAAGTAAATTTCATTTTTTGGGGGTGGCGGGAATGGTAAATTGAAGAAATCTAATCCTGTTTTTCGTTTCTTTTTACAGGACAAAGAACATGATGAGTGCCCCCAACCGGACATGGACTTCACCCTTGGATTCAAGCTAAGGTTAGTAAATTTCATTTTTTTGGGGTGGTGGGATTGGTAAATTGAAGAAATCTAATCTTGTTTTTCTTTTCTTTTTACAGGATGAAGAAGATGATGAGGGACCCCACCCAGACATGGACTTCACCCTTGGATCCAAGTTAAGGTTAGTAAATTTCATTTTTTTGGGGTGGTGGGATGGGTAAATTGAAGAAATCTAATCTTGTTTTTCTTTTCTTTTTACCGGATGAAGAAGATGAAGTGAGACCCCAACCGGACATGGACTTCACCCTTGGATCCAAGCTAAGGTAAGTAAATTTCATTTTTTTGGGGTGGCGGGAATGGTAAATTGAAGAAATCTAATCTTGTTTTTCGTTTCTTTTTATAGGACGAAGAAGATGATGAGGGACCCCACCCGGACATGGATTTCACACTTGGATCCAAGCTAGGGTTAGTAAATTTCATTTTTTTGGGGTGGTGGGATGGGTAAATTGAAGAAATCTAATCTTGTTTTTCTTTTCTTTTTACAGGATGAAGAAGATGATGAGGGACCCCACCCAGACATGGACTTCACCCTTGGATCCAAGTTAAGGTTAGTAAATTTCATTTTTTTTTGGGGTGGTGGGGTTGGTAAATTGAAGAAATCTAATTTTGATTTTCATTTCTTTTTACAGGACGAAGAAGATGAAGTGAGACCCCAACCGGACATGGACTTCACCCTTGGATCCAAACTAAGGTAAGTAAATTTCTTTTTTTTGGGGTGGCGGGAATGGTAAATTGAAGAAATTTAATCCTGTTTTTCGTTTCTTGTTACAGGACAAAGAAGATGATGAGCGCCCCCAACCTGACATGGACTTCACCCTTGGATTCAAGCTAAGGTTAGTAAATTTCATTTTTTTGGGGTGGTGGGATGGGTAAATTGAAGAAATCTAATCTTGTTTTTCTTTTATTTTTACAGGATGAAGAAGATGATGAGGGACCCCACCCGGACATGGACTTCACACTTGGATCCAAGCTAAGGTTAGTAAATTTCATTTTTTTGGGGTGGTGGGATGGGTAAATTGAAGAAATCTAATCTTGTTTTTCTTTTATTTTTACAGGATGAAGAAGATGATGAGGGACCCCACCCAGACATGGACTTCACTCTTGGATCCAAGTTAAGGTTAGTAAATTTCATTTTTTTGGGGTGGTGGGGTTGATAAATTGAAGAAATCTAATCTTGTTTTTCATTTCTTTTTACAGGACGAAGAAGATGAAGTGAGACCCCAACCGGACATGGACTTCACCCTTGGATCCAAGCTAAGGTAAGTAAATTTCATTTTTTTGGGGTGGCGGGAATGGTAAATTGAAGAAATCTAATCCTGTTTTTCGTTTCTTTTTACAGGACAAAGAAGATGATGAGCGCCCCCAACCGGACATGGACTTCACCCTTGGATTCAAGCTAAGGTTAGTAAATTTCATTTTTTGGGGGTGGGGGGATTAGTAAATTGAAGAAATCTAATCCTGTTTGTCGTTTCTTTTTACAGGACAAAGAAGATGATGAGCGCCCCTACCCAGACATGGACTTCACACTTGGTTCCAAGCTAAGGTTAGTAAATTTTATTTTTTCGGGGTGGTGGGATGGGTAAATTGAAGAAATCTAATCTTGTTTTTTGTTTCTTTTTATAGGACGAAGAAGATGATGAGGGACCCCACCCGGAGATGGACTTCACACTTGGATCCAAGCTAAGGTTAGTAAATTTCATTTTTTTGGGGTGGTGGGATGGGTAAATTGAAGAAATCTAATCTTGTTTTTCTTTTCTTTTTACCGGACGAAGAAGATGAAGTGAGACCCCAACCGGACATGGACTTCACCCTTGGATCCAAGCTAAGGTAAGTAAATTTCATTTTTTTGGGGTGGCGGGAATGGTAAATTGAAGAAATCTAATCTTGTTTTTCATTTCTTTTTACAGGATGAAGAAGATGAAGTGAGACCCCAACCGGACATGGACTTCACCCTTGGATCCAAGCTAAGGTAAGTAAATTTCATTTTTTTGGGGTGGCGGGAATGGTAAATTGAAGAAATCTAATCCTGTTTTTCGTTTCTTTTTACAGGACAAAGAAGATGATGAGCGCCCCCAACCGGACATGGACTTCACCCTTGGATTCAAGCTAAGGTTAGTAAATTTCATTTTTTGGGGGTGGGGGGATTAGTAAATTGAAGAAATCTAATCCTGTTTTTCGTTTCTTTTTACAGGACAAAGAAGATGATGAGCGCCCCTTCCCAGACATGGACTTCACACTTGGATGCAAGCTAAGGTTAGTAAATTTTATTTTATCGGGGTGGTGGGATGGGTAAATTGAATAAATCTAATCTTGTTTTTCATTTCTTTTTACAGGACGAAGAAGATGAAGTGAGACCCCAACCGGACATGGACTTCACCCGTGGATCCAAGCTAAGGTAAGTAAATTTCATTTTTTTGGGGTGGCGGGAATGGTAAATTGAAGAAATCTAATCCTGTTTTTCTTTTCTTTTTACAGGATGAAGAAGATGATGAGGGACCCCACCCAGACATGGACTTCACTCTTGGATCAAAGTTAAGGTTAGTAAATTTCATTTTTTTTGGGGTGGTGGGATGGGTAAATTAAATAAATCTAATCTTCTTTTTCATTTCTTTTTACAGGACGAAGAAGATGAAGTGAGACCCCAACCGGACATGGACTTCACCCTTGGATCCAAGCTAAGGTAAGTAAATTTCATTTTTTGGGGGTGGCGGGAATGGTAAATTGAAGAAATCTAATCCTGTTTTTCGTTTCTTTTTACAGGACAAAGAAGATGATGAGCGCCCCCAACCGGACATGGACTTCACCCTTGGATTCAAGCTAAGGTTAGTAAATTTCATTTTTTGGGGGTGGGGGGATTAGTAAATTGAAGAAATCTAATCCTGTTTGTCGTTTCTTTTTACAGGACAAAGAAGATGATGAGCGCCCCTACCCAGACATGGACTTCACACTTGGATCCAAGCTAAGGTTAGTAAATTTTATTTTTTTCGGGGTGGTGGGATGGGTAAATTGAAGAAATCTAATCTTGTTTTTCGTTTCTTTTTATAGGACGAAGAAGATGATGAGGAACCCCACCCGGACATGGACTTCACACTTGGATCCAAGCTAAGGTTAGTAAATTTCATTTTTTTGGGGTGGTGGGATGGGTAAATTGAAGAAATCTAATCTTGTTTTTCTTTTCTTTTTACCGGACGAAGAAGATGAAGTGAGACCCCAACCGGACATGGACTTCACCCTTGGATCCAAGCTAAGGTAAGTAAATTTCATTTTTTTGGGGTGGCGGGAATGGTAAATTGAAGAAATCTAATCCTGTTTTTCATTTCTTTTTACAGGACAAAGAACATGATGAGTGCCCCCAACCGGACATGGACTTCACCCTTGGATTCAAGCTAAGGTTAGTAAATTTCATTTTTTTGGGGTGGTGGGATTGGTAAATTGAAGAAATCTAATCTTGTTTTTCTTTTCTTTTTACAGGATGAAGAAGATGATGAGGGACCCCACCCAGACATGGACTTCACTCTTGGATCAAAGTTAAGGTTAGTAAATTTCATTTTTTTGGGGTGGTGGGATGGGTAAATTGAAGAAATCTAATCTTGTTTTTCATTTCTTTTTACAGGACGAAGAAGATGAAGTGAGACCCCAACCGGACATGGACTTCACCCTTGGATCCAAGCTAAGGTAAGTAAATTTCATTTTTTTGGGGTGGTGGGAATGGTAAATTGAAGAAATCTAATCCTGTTTTTCGTTTCTTTTTACAGGACAAAGAAGATGTTGAGCGCCCCCAATCGGACATAGACTTCACCCTTGGATTCAAGCTAAGGTTAGTAAATTTCATTTTTTGGGGGTGGGGGGATTAGTAAATTGAAGAAATCTAATCCTGTTTTTCGTTTCTTTTTACAGGACAAAGAAGATGATGAGCGCCCCTACCCAGACATGGACTTCACACTTGGATCCAAGCTAAGGTTAGTAAATTTTATTTTTTCGGGGTGGTGGGATGGGTAAATTGAAGAAATCTAATCTTGTTTTTCGTTTCTTTTTATAGGACGAAGAAGATGATGAGGGACCCCACCCGGACATGGACTTCACATTTGGATCCAAGCTAAGGTTAGTAAATTTCATTTTTTTGGGGTGGTGGGATGGGTAAATTGAAGAAATCTAATGTTGTTTTTCTTTTCTTTTTACCGGACGAAGAAGATGAAGTGAGACCCCAACCGGACATGGACTTCACCCTTGGATCCAAGCTAAGGTAAGTAAATTTCATTTTTTGGGGTGGCGGGAATGGTAAATTGAAGAAATCTAATCCTGTTTTTCGTTTCTTTTTACAGGACAAAGTACATGATGAGTGCCCCCAACCGGACATGGACTTCACCCTTGGATTCAAGCTAAGGTTAGTAAATTTCATTTTTTTGGGGTGGTGGGATTGGTAAATTGAAGAAATCTAATCTTGTTTTTCTTTTCTTTTTACAGGATGAAGAAGATGATGAGGGACCCCACCCAGACATGGACTTCACTCTTGGATCAAAGTTAAGGTTAGTAAATTTCATTTTTTTGGGGTGGTGGGATGGGTAAATTGAAGAAATCTAATCTTGTTTTTCATTTCTTTTTACAGGACGAAGAAGATGAAGTGAGACCCCAACCGGACATGGACTTCACCCTTGGATCCAAGCTAAGGTAAGTAAATTTCATTTTTTTGGGGTGGTGGGAATGGTAAATTGAAGAAATCTAATCCTGTTTTTCGTTTCTTTTTACAGGACAAAGAAGATGTTGAGCGCCCCCAATCGGACATAGACTTCACCCTTGGATTCAAGCTAAGGTTAGTAAATTTCATTTTTTGGGGGTGGGGGGATTAGTAAATTGAAGAAATCTAATCCTGTTTTTCGTTTCTTTTTACAGGATGAAGAAGATGATGAGCTCTCCTACCCAGACATGGACTTCACACTTGGATCCAAGCTAAGGTTAGTAAATTTCATTTTTTTGGGGTGGTGGGATGGGTAAATTGAAGAAATCTAATCTTGTTTTTCGTTTCTTTTTATAGGACGAAGAAGATGATGAGGGACCCCACCCGGACATGGACTTCACACTTGGATCCAAGCTAAGGTTAGTAAATTTCATTTTTTTGGGGTGGTGGGATGGGTAAATTGAAGAAATCTAATCTTGTTTTTCTTTTCTTTTTACAGGATGAAGAAGATGATGAGGGACCCCACCCAGACATGGACTTCACTCTTGGATCCAAGTTAAGGTTAGTAAATTTCATTTTTTTGGGGTGGTGGGGTTGGTAAATTGAATAAATCTAATCTTGTTTTTCATTTCTTTTTACAGGATGAAGAAGATGAAGTGAGACCCCAACCGGACATGGACTTCACCCTTGGATCCAAGTTAAGGTAAGTAAATTTCATTTTTTTGGTGTGGCGGGAATGGTAAATTGAAGAAATCTAATCCTGTTTTTCGTTTCTTTTTACAGGACAAAGAAGATGATGAGCGCCCCCAACCGAACATGGACTTCACCCTTGGATTCAAGCTAAGGTTAGTAAATTTCATTTTTTGGGGGTGGGGGGATTAGTAAATTGAAGAAATCTAATCCTGTTTTTCGTTTCTTTTTACAGGACAAAGAAGATGATGAACGCCCCTACCCAGACATGGACTTCACACTTGGATCCAAGCTAAGGTTAGTAAATTTTATTTTATCGGGGTGGTGGGATGGGTAAATTGAAGAAATCTAATCTTGTTTTTCGTTTCTTTTTATAGGACGAAGAAGATGATGAGGGACCCCACCCGGACATGGATTTCACACTTGGATCCAAGCTAGGGTTAGTAAATTTCATTTTTTTGGGGTGGTGGGATGGGTAAATTGAAGAAATCTAATCTTGTTTTTCTTTTCTTTTTACAGGATGAAGAAGATGATGAGGGACCCCACCCAGACATGGACTTTACCCTTGGATCCAAGTTAAGGTTAGTAAATTTCATTTTTTTTGGGGTGGTGGGGTTGGTAAATTGAAGAAATCTAATCTTGTTTTTCATTTCTTTTTACATGACGAAGAAGATGAAGTGAGACCCCAACTGGACATGGACTTCACCCTTGGATCCAAACTAAGGTAAGTAAATTTCTTTTTTTTTTGGGGTGGCGGGAATGGTAAATTGAAGAAATCTAATCCTGTTTTTCGTTTCTTGTTACAGGACAAAGAAGATGATGAGCGCCCCTACCCAGACATGGACTTCACACTTGGATCCAAGCTAAGGTTAGTAAATTTTATTTTTTCGGGGTGGTGGGATGGGTAAATTGAAGAAATCTAATCTTGTTTTTTGTTTCTTTTTATAGGACGAAGAAGATGATGAGGGACCCCACCCGGACATGGACTTCACACTTGGATCCAAGCTAAGGTTAGTAAATTTCATTTTTTTGGGGTGGTGGGATGGGTAAATTGAAGAAATCTAATCTTGTTTTTCTTTTCTTTTTACCGGACGAAGAAGATGAAGTGAGACCCCAACCGGACATGGACTTCACCCTTAGATCCAAGCTAAGGTAAGTAAATTTCATTTTTTTGGGGTGGCGGGAATGGTAAATTGAAGAAATCTAATCTTGTTTTTCATTTCTTTTTACAGGATGAAGAAGATGAAGTGAGACCCCAACCGGACATGGACTTCACCCTTGGATCCAAGCTAAGGTAAGTAAATTTCATTTTTTTGGGGTGGCGGGAATGGTAAATTGAGGAAATCTAATCCTGTTTTTCGTTTCTTTTTACAGGACAAAGAAGATGATGAGCGCCCCCAACCGGACATGGACTTCACCCTTGGATTCAAGCTTAGGTTAGTAAATTTCATTTTTTGGGGTGGGGAGATTAGTAAATTGAAGAAATCTAATCCTGTTTTTCGTTTCTTTTTACAGGACAAAGAAGATGATGAGCGCCCCCACCCGGACATGGATTTCACACTTGGATCCAAGCTAGGGTTAGTAAATTTCATTTTTTTGGGGTGGTGGGATGGGTAAATTGAAGAAATCTAATCTTGTTTTTCTTTTCTTTTTACAGGATGAAGAAGATGATGAGGGACCCCACCCAGACATGGACTTCACCCTTGGATCCAAGTTAAGGTTAGTAAATTTCATTTTTTTTTGGGGTGGCGGGAATGGTAAATTGAAGAAATCTAATCCTGTTTTTCGTTTCTTGTTACAGGACAAAGAAGATGAAGTGAGACCCCAACTGGACATGGACTTCACACTTGGATCCAAGCTAAGGTAAGTAAATTTCTTTTTTTTTGGGGTGGCGGGAATGGTAAATTGAAGAAATCTAATCCTGTTTTTCGTTTCTTGTTACAGGACAAAGAAGATGATGAGCGCCCCTACCCAGACATGGACTTCACACTTGGATCCAAGCTAAGGTTAGTAAATTTTATTTTTTCGGGGTGGTGGGATGGGTAAATTGAAGAAATCTAATCTTGTTTTTTGTTTCTTTTTATAGGACGAAGAAGATGATGAGGGACCCCACCCGGACATGGACTTCACACTTGGATCCAAGCTAAGGTTAGTAAATTTCATTTTTTTGGGGTGGTGGGATGGGTAAATTGAAGAAATCTCATCTTGTTTTTCTTTTCTTTTTACCGGACGAAGAAGATGAAGTGAGACCCCAACCGGACATGGACTTCACCCTTGGATCCAAGCTAAGGTAAGTAAATTTCATTTTTTTGGGGTGGCGGGAATGGTAAATTGAAGAAATCTAATCTTGTTTTTCATTTCTTTTTACAGGATGAAGAAGATGAAGTGAGACCCCAACCGGACATGGACTTCACCCTTGGATCCAAGCTAAGGTAAGTAAATTTCATTTTTTTGGGGTGGCGGGAATGGTAAATTGAGGAAATCTAATCCTGTTTTTCGTTTCTTTTTACAGGACAAAGAAGATGATGAGCGCCCCCAACCGGACATGGACTTCACCCTTGGATTCAAGCTAAGGTTAGTAAATTTCATTTTTTGGGGGTGGGGGGATTAGTAAATTGAAGAAATCTAATCCTGTTTTTCGTTTCTTTTTACAGGAAAAAGAAGATGATGAGCGCCCCCACCCGGACATGGATTTCACACTTGGATCCAAGCTAGGGTTAGTAAATTTCATTTTTTTGGGGTGGTGGGATGGGTAAATTGAAGAAATCTAATCTTGTTTTTCTTTTCTTTTTACAGGATGAAGAAGATGATGAGGGACCCCACCCAGACATGGACTTCACCCTTGGATCCAAGTTAAGGTTAGTAAATTTCATTTTTTTTTGGGGTGGCGGGAATGGTAAATTGAAGAAATCTAATCCTGTTTTTCGTTTCTTGTTACAGGACAAAGAAGATGAAGTGAGACCCCAACTGGACATGGACTTCACACTTGGATCCAAGCTAAGGTAAGTAAATTTCTTTTTTTTTTGGGGTGGCGGGAATGGTAAATTGAAGAAATCTAATCCTGTTTTTCGTTTCTTGTTACAGGACAAAGAAGATGATGAGCGCCCCTACCCAGACATGGACTTCACACTTGGATCCAAGCTAAGGTTAGTAAATTTTATTTTTTCGGGGTGGTGGGATGGGTAAATTGAAGAAATCTAATCTTGTTTTTTGTTTCTTTTTATAGGACGAAGAAGATGATGAGGGACCCCACCCGGACATGGACTTCACACTTGGATCCAAGCTAAGGTTAGTAAATTTCATTTTTTTGGGGTGGTGGGATGGGTAAATTGAAGAAATCTCATCTTGTTTTTCTTTTCTTTTTACCGGACGAAGAAGATGAAGTGAGACCCCAACCGGACATGGACTTCACCCTTGGATCCAAGCTAAGGTAAGTAAATTTCATTTTTTTGGGGTGGCGGGAATGGTAAATTGAAGAAATCTAATCTTGTTTTTCATTTCTTTTTACAGGATGAAGAAGATGAAGTGAGACCCCAACCGGACATGGACTTCACCCTTGGATCCAAACTAAGGTAAGTAAATTTCATTTTTTTGGGGTGGCGGGAATGGTAAATTGAGGAAATCTAATCCTGTTTTTCGTTTCTTTTTACAGGACAAAGAAGATGATGAGCGCCCCCAACCGGACATGGACTTCACCCTTGGATTCAAGCTAAGGTTAGTAAATTTCATTTTTTGGGGGTGGGGGGATTAGTAAATTGAAGAAATCTAATCCTGTTTTTCGTTTCTTTTTACAGGAAAAAGAAGATGATGAGCGCCCCTTCCCAGACATGGACTTCACACTTGGATCCAAGCTAAGGTTAGTAAATTTTATTTTATCGGGGTGGTGGGATGGGTAAATTAAATAAAACTAATCTTGTTTTTCATTTCTTTTTACAGGACAAAGAAGATGAAGTGAGACCCCAACCGGACATGGACTTCACCCTTGGATCCAAGCTAAGGTAAGTAAATTTCATTTTTTTGGGGTGGCGGGAATGGTAAATTGAAGAAATCTAATCTTGTTTTTCATTTCTTTTTACAGGATGAAGAAGATGAAGTGAGACCCCAACCGGACATGGACTTCACCCTTGGATCCAAGCTAAGGTAAGTAAATTTCATTTTTTTGGGGTGGCGGGAATGGTAAATTGAGGAAATCTAATCCTGTTTTTCGTTTCTTTTTACAGGACAAAGAAGATGATGAGCGCCCCCAACCGGACATGGACTTCACCCTTGGATTCAAGCTAAGGTTAGTAAATTTCATTTTTTGGGGGTGGGGGGATTAGTAAATTGAAGAAATCTAATCCTGTTTTTCGTTTCTTTTTACAGGACAAAGAAGATGATGAGCGCCCCCAACCGGACATGGACTTCACCCTTGGATTCAAGCTAAGGTTAGTAAATTTCATTTTTTCGGGGTGGGGAGATTAGTAAATTGAAGAAATCTAATCCTGTTTTTCGTTTCTTTTTACAGGACAAAGAAGATGATGAGCGCCCCCAACCGGACATGGACTTCACCCTTGGATTCAAGCTAAGGTTAGTAAATTTCATTTTTTGGGGGTGGGGGGATTAGTAAATTGAAGAAATCTAATCCTGTTTTTCGTTTCTTTTTACAGGACAAAGAACATGATGAGTGCCCCCAACCGGACATGGACTTCACCCTTGGATTCAAGCTAAGGTTAGTAAATTTCATTTTTTTGGGGTGGTGGGATGGGTAAATTGAAGAAATCTAATCCTGTTTTTCGTTTCTTTTTACAGGACAAAGAAGATGTTGAGCGCCCCCAATCGGACTTAGACTTCACCCTTGGATTCAAGCTAAGGTTAGTAAATTTCATTTTTTGGGGGTGGGGGGATTAGTAAATTGAAGAAATCTAATCCTGTTTTTCGTTTCTTTTTACAGGATGAAGAAGATGATGAACGCCCCTACCCAGACATGGACTTCACACTTGGATCCAAGCTAAGGTTAGTAAATTTTATTTTATCGGGGTGGTGGGATGGGTAAATTGAAGAAATCTAATCTTGTTTTTCGTTTCTTTTTATAGGACGAAGAAGATGATGAGGGACCCCACCCGGACATGGATTTCACACTTGGATCCAAGCTAGGGTTAGTAAATTTCATTTTTTTTGGGGTGGTGGGATGGGTAAATTGAAGAAATCTAATCTTGTTTTTCTTTTCTTTTTACAGGATGAAGAAGATGATGAGGGACCCCACCCAGACATGGACTTCACCCTTGGATCCAAGTTAAGGTTAGTAAATTTCATTTTTTTGGGGTGGTGGGATGGGTAAATTGAAGAAATCTAATCTTGTTTTTCTTTTCTTTTTACCGGACGAAGAAGATGAAGTGAGACCCCAACCGGACATGGACTTCACCCTTGGATCCAAGCTAAGGTTAGTAAATTTCATTTTTTTGGTGTGGCGGGAATGGTAAATTGAAGAAATCTAATCTTGTTTTTCATTTCTTTTTACAGGATGAAGAAGATGAAGTGAGACCCCAACCGGACATGGACTTCACCCTTGGATCCAAGCTAAGGTAAGTAAATTTCATTTTTTTGGGTTGGCGGGAATGGTAAATTGAAGAAATCTAATCCTGTTTTTCGTTTCTTTTTACAGGACAAAGAAGATGATGAGCGCCCCCAACCGGACATGGACTTCACCCTTGGATTCAAGCTAAGGTTAGTAAATTTCATTTTTTGGGGGTGGGGGGATTAGTAAATTGAAGAAATCTAATCCTGTTTTTCGTTTCTTTTTACAGGACAAAGAAGATGATGAGCGCCCCTTCCCAGACATGGACTTCACACTTGGATCCAAGCTAAGGTTAGTAAATTTTATTTTATCGGGGTGGTGGGATGGGTAAATTAAATAAATCTAATCTTGTTTTTCATTTCTTTTTACAGGACAAAGAAGATGAAGTGAGACCCCAACCGGACATGGACTTCACCCATGGATCCAAGCTAAGGTAAGTAAATTTCATTTTTTTGGGGTGGCGGAAATGGTAAATTGAAGAAATCTAATCCTGTTTTTCGTTTCTTTTTACAGGACAAAGAAGATGATGAGCGCCCCCAACCGGACATGGACTTCACCCTTGGATTCAAGCTAAGGTTAGTAAATTTCATTTTTTGGGGTGGGGAGATTAGTAAATTGAAGAAATCTAATCCTGTTTTTCGTTTCTTTTTACAGGACAAAGAAGATGATGAGCGCCCCTACCCAGACATGGACTTCACACTTGGATCCAAGCTAAGGTTAGTAAATTTTATTTTTTCGGGGTGGTGGGATGGGTAAATTGAAGAAATCTAATCTTGTTTTTCGTTTCTTTTTATAGGACGAAGAAGATGATGAGGGACCCCACCCGGACATGGACTTCACACTTGGATCCAAGCTAAGGTTAGTAAATTTCATTTTTTTGGGGTGGTGGGATGGGTAAATTGAAGAAATCTAATCTTGTTTTTCTTTTCTTTTTACAGGATGAAGAAGATGATGAGGGACCCCACCCAGACATGGACTTCACTCTTGGATCCAAGTTAAGGTTAGTAAATTTCATTTTTTTGGGGTGGTGGGGTTGGTAAATTGAATAAATCTAATCTTGTTTTTCATTTCTTTTTACAGGATGAAAAAGATGAAGTGAGACCCCAACCGGACATGGACTTCACCCTTGGATTCAAGCTAAGGTTAGTAAATTTCATTTTTTGGGGGTGGGGGGATTAGTAAATTGAAGAAATCTAATCCTGTTTTTTGTTTCTTTTTACAGGACAAAGAAGATGATGAGCGCCCCTTCCCAGACATGGACTTCACACTTGGATCCAAGCTAAGGTTAGTAAATTTTATTTTAACGGGGTGGTGGGATGGGTAAATTAAATAAATCTAATTTTATTTTTTATTTCTTTTTACAGGACAAAGAAGATGATGAGCGCCCCCAACCGGACATGGACTTCACCCTTGGATCCAAGCTAAGGTAAGTAAATTTCATTTTTTGGGGGTGGCGGGAATGGTAAATTGAAGAAATCTAATCCTGTTTTACGTTTCTTTTTACAGGACAAAGAAGATGATGAGCGCCCCCAACCGGACATGGACTTCACCCTTGGATTCAAGCTAAGGTTAGTAAATTTCATTTTTTGGGGGTGGGGGGATTAGTAAATTGAAGAAA
Source organism: Lingula anatina (assembly GCF_051362555.1). NCBI lineage: Eukaryota > Metazoa > Brachiopoda > Lingulata > Lingulida > Lingulidae > Lingula > Lingula anatina. Next base: position 14,352,863 of record NC_141769.1, read on the forward strand.
TCTAATCCTGTTTGTCGTTTCTTTTTACAGGACAAAAAAGATGATGAACGCCCCTACCCAGACATGGACTTCACACTTGGATCCAAGCTAAGGTTAGTAAATTTTATTTTATCGGGGTGGTGGGATGGGTAAATTGAAGAAATCTAATCTTGTTTTTCGTTTCTTTTTATAGGACGAAGAAGATGATTAGGGACCCCACCCGGACATGGATTTCACACTTGGATCCAAGCTAAGGTTAGTAAATTTCATTTTTTTGGGGTGGTGGCATGGGTAAATTGAAGAAATCTAATCTTGTTTTTCTTTTCTTTTTACCGGACGAAGAAGATGAAGTGAGACCCCAACCGGACATGGACTTCACCCTTGGATCCAAGCTAAGGTAAGTAAATTTCATTTTTTTGGGGTGGCGGGAATGGTAAATTGAAGAAATCTAATCCTGTTTTTCGTTTCTTTTTACAGGACAAAGAACATGATGAGTGCCCCCAACCGGACATGGATTTCACCCTTGGATTCAAGCTAAGGTTAGTAAATTTCATTTTTTGGGGGTGGGGGGATTAGTAAATTGAAGAAATCTAATCCTGTTTTTTGTTTCTTTTTACAGGATGAAGAAGATGATGAGCTCTCCTACCCAGACATGGACTTCACACTTGGATCCAAGCTAAGGTTAGTAAATTTCATTTTTTTGGGGTGTTGGGATGGGTAAATTGAAGAAATCTAATCTTGTTTTTTGTTTCTTTTTATAGGACGAAGAAGATGATGAGGGACCCCACCCGGACATGGACTTCACACTTGGATCCAAGCTAAGGTTAGTAAATTTCATTTTTTTGGGGTGGTGGGATGGGTAAATTGAAGAAATCTAATCTTGTTTTTCTTTTCTTTTTACAGGATGAAGAAGATGATGAGGGACCCCACCCAGACATGGACTTCACTCTTGGATCCAAGTTAAGGTTAGTAAATTTCATTTTTTTGGGGTGGTGGGGTTGGTAAATTGAATAAATCTAATCTTGTTTTTCATTTCTTTTTACAGGATGAAGAAGATGAAGTGAGACCCCAACCGGACATGGACTTCACCCTTGGATCCAAGTTAAGGTAAGTAAATTTCATTTTTTTGGTGTGGCGGGAATGGTAAATTGAAGAAATCTAATCCTGTTTTTCGTTTCTTTTTACAAGACAAAGAAGATGATGAGCGCCCCCAACCGGACAAGGACTTCACCCTTGGATTCAAGCTAAGGTTAGTAAATTTCATTTTTTGGGGGTGGGGGGATTAGTAAATTGAAGAAATCTAATCCTGTTTTTCGTTTCTTTTTACAGGACAAAGAAGATGATGAGCGCCCCCAACCGGACATGGACTTCACCCTTGGATTCAAGCTAAGGTTAGTAAATTTCATTTTTTCGGGGTGGGGAGATTAGTAAATTGAAGAAATCTAATCCTGTTTTTCGTTTCTTTTTACAGGACAAAGAAGATGATGAGCGCCCCCAACCGGACATGGACTTCACCCTTGGATTCAAGCTAAGGTTAGTAAATTTCATTTTTTGGGGGTGGGGGGATTAGTAAATTGAAGAAATCTAATCCTGTTTTTCGTTTCTTTTTACAGGACAAAGAACATGATGAGTGCCCCCAACCGGACATGGACTTCACCCTTGGATTCAAGCTAAGGTTAGTAAATTTCATTTTTTTGGGGTGGTGGGATGGGTAAATTGAAGAAATCTAATCCTGTTTTTCGTTTCTTTTTACAGGACAAAGAAGATGTTGAGCGCCCCCAATCGGACTTAGACTTCACCCTTGGATTCAAGCTAAGGTTAGTAAATTTCATTTTTTGGGGGTGGGGGGATTAGTAAATTGAAGAAATCTAATCCTGTTTTTCGTTTCTTTTTACAGGATGAAGAAGATGATGAACGCCCCTACCCAGACATGGACTTCACACTTGGATCCAAGCTAAGGTTAGTAAATTTTATTTTATCGGGGTGGTGGGATGGGTAAATTGAAGAAATCTAATCTTGTTTTTCGTTTCTTTTTATAGGACGAAGAAGATGATGAGGGACCCCACCCGGACATGGACTTCACCCTTGGATCCAAGCTAAGGTTAGTAAATTTCATTTTTTTGGTGTGGCGGGAATGGTAAATTGAAGAAATCTAATCTTGTTTTTCATTTCTTTTTACAGGATGAAGAAGATGAAGTGAGACCCCAACCGGACATGGACTTCACCCTTGGATCCAAGCTAAGGTAAGTAAATTTCATTTTTTTGGGTTGGCGGGAATGGTAAATTGAAGAAATCTAATCCTGTTTTTCGTTTCTTTTTACAGGACAAAGAAGATGATGAGCGCCCCCAACCGGACATGGACTTCACCCTTGGATTCAAGCTAAGGTTAGTAAATTTCATTTTTTGGGGGTGGGGGGATTAGTAAATTGAAGAAATCTAATCCTGTTTTTCGTTTCTTTTTACAGGACAAAGAAGATGATGAGCGCCCCTTCCCAGACATGGACTTCACACTTGGATCCAAGCTAAGGTTAGTAAATTTTATTTTATCGGGGTGGTGGGATGGGTAAATTAAATAAATCTAATCTTGTTTTTCATTTCTTTTTACAGGACAAAGAAGATGAAGTGAGACCCCAACCGGACATGGACTTCACCCATGGATCCAAGCTAAGGTAAGTAAATTTCATTTTTTTGGGGTGGCGGAAATGGTAAATTGAAGAAATCTAATCCTGTTTTTCGTTTCTTTTTACAGGACAAAGAAGATGATGAGCGCCCCCAACCGGACATGGACTTCACCCTTGGATTCAAGCTAAGGTTAGTAAATTTCATTTTTTGGGGTGGGGAGATTAGTAAATTGAAGAAATCTAATCCTGTTTTTCGTTTCTTTTTACAGGACAAAGAAGATGATGAGCGCCCCTACCCAGACATGGACTTCACACTTGGATCCAAGCTAAGGTTAGTAAATTTTATTTTTTCGGGGTGGTGGGATGGGTAAATTGAAGAAATCTAATCTTGTTTTTCGTTTCTTTTTATAGGACGAAGAAGATGATGAGGGACCCCACCCGGACATGGACTTCACACTTGGATCCAAGCTAAGGTTAGTAAATTTCATTTTTTTGGGGTGGTGGGATGGGTAAATTGAAGAAATCTAATCTTGTTTTTCTTTTCTTTTTACAGGATGAAGAAGATGATGAGGGACCCCACCCAGACATGGACTTCACTCTTGGATCCAAGTTAAGGTTAGTAAATTTCATTTTTTTGGGGTGGTGGGGTTGGTAAATTGAATAAATCTAATCTTGTTTTTCATTTCTTTTTACAGGATGAAAAAGATGAAGTGAGACCCCAACCGGACATGGACTTCACCCTTGGATTCAAGCTAAGGTTAGTAAATTTCATTTTTTGGGGGTGGGGGGATTAGTAAATTGAAGAAATCTAATCCTGTTTTTTGTTTCTTTTTACAGGACAAAGAAGATGATGAGCGCCCCTTCCCAGACATGGACTTCACACTTGGATCCAAGCTAAGGTTAGTAAATTTTATTTTAACGGGGTGGTGGGATGGGTAAATTAAATAAATCTAATTTTATTTTTTATTTCTTTTTACAGGACAAAGAAGATGATGAGCGCCCCCAACCGGACATGGACTTCACCCTTGGATCCAAGCTAAGGTAAGTAAATTTCATTTTTTGGGGGTGGCGGGAATGGTAAATTGAAGAAATCTAATCCTGTTTTACGTTTCTTTTTACAGGACAAAGAAGATGATGAGCGCCCCCAACCGGACATGGACTTCACCCTTGGATTCAAGCTAAGGTTAGTAAATTTCATTTTTTGGGGGTGGGGGGATTAGTAAATTGAAGAAATCTAATCCTGTTTGTCGTTTCTTTTTACAGGACAAAAAAGATGATGAACGCCCCTACCCAGACATGGACTTCACACTTGGATCCAAGCTAAGGTTAGTAAATTTTATTTTATCGGGGTGGTGGGATGGGTAAATTGAAGAAATCTAATCTTGTTTTTCGTTTCTTTTTATAGGACGAAGAAGATGATTAGGGACCCCACCCGGACATGGATTTCACACTTGGATCCAAGCTAAGGTTAGTAAATTTCATTTTTTTGGGGTGGTGGCATGGGTAAATTGAAGAAATCTAATCTTGTTTTTCTTTTCTTTTTACCGGACGAAGAAGATGAAGTGAGACCCCAACCGGACATGGACTTCACCCTTGGATCCAAGCTAAGGTAAGTAAATTTCATTTTTTTGGGGTGGCGGGAATGGTAAATTGAAGAAATCTAATCCTGTTTTTCGTTTCTTTTTACAGGACAAAGAACATGATGAGTGCCCCCAACCGGACATGGATTTCACCCTTGGATTCAAGCTAAGGTTAGTAAATTTCATTTTTTGGGGGTGGGGGGATTAGTAAATTGAAGAAATCTAATCCTGTTTTTTGTTTCTTTTTACAGGATGAAGAAGATGATGAGCTCTCCTACCCAGACATGGACTTCACACTTGGATCCAAGCTAAGGTTAGTAAATTTCATTTTTTTGGGGTGTTGGGATGGGTAAATTGAAGAAATCTAATCTTGTTTTTTGTTTCTTTTTATAGGACGAAGAAGATGATGAGGGACCCCACCCGGACATGGACTTCACACTTGGATCCAAGCTAAGGTTAGTAAATTTCATTTTTTTGGGGTGGTGGGATGGGTAAATTGAAGAAATCTAATCTTGTTTTTCTTTTCTTTTTACAGGATGAAGAAGATGATGAGGGACCCCACCCAGACATGGACTTCACTCTTGGATCCAAGTTAAGGTTAGTAAATTTCATTTTTTTGGGGTGGTGGGGTTGGTAAATTGAATAAATCTAATCTTGTTTTTCATTTCTTTTTACAGGATGAAGAAGATGAAGTGAGACCCCAACCGGACATGGACTTCACCCTTGGATCCAAGTTAAGGTAAGTAAATTTCATTTTTTTGGTGTGGCGGGAATGGTAAATTGAAGAAATCTAATCCTGTTTTTCGTTTCTTTTTACAAGACAAAGAAGATGATGAGCGCCCCCAACCGGACAAGGACTTCACCCTTGGATTCAAGCTAAGGTTAGTAAATTTCATTTTTTGGGGGTGGGGGGATTAGTAAATTGAAGAAATCTAATCCTGTTTTTCGTTTCTTTTTACAGGACAAAAAAGATGATGAACGCCCCTACCCAGACATGGACTTCACACTTGGATCCAAGCTAAGGTTAGTAAATTTTATTTTATCGGGGTGGTGGGATGGGTAAATTGAAGAAATCTAATCTTGTTTTTCGTTTCTTTTTATAGGACGAAGAAGATGATTAGGGACCCCACCCGGACATGGATTTCACACTTGGATCCAAGCTAAGGTTAGTAAATTTCATTTTTTTGGGGTGGTGGCATGGGTAAATTGAAGAAATCTAATCTTGTTTTTCTTTTCTTTTTACCGGACGAAGAAGATGAAGTGAGACCCCAACCGGACATGGACTTCACCCTTGGATCCAAGCTAAGGTAAGTAAATTTCATTTTTTTGGGGTGGCGGGAATGGTAAATTGAAGAAATCTAATCCTGTTTTTCGTTTCTTTTTACAGGACAAAGAACATGATGAGTGCCCCCAACCGGACATGGATTTCACCCTTGGATTCAAGCTAAGGTTAGTAAATTTCATTTTTTGGGGGTGGGGGGATTAGTAAATTGAAGAAATCTAATCCTGTTTTTTGTTTCTTTTTACAGGATGAAGAAGATGATGAGCTCTCCTACCCAGACATGGACTTCACACTTGGATCCAAGCTAAGGTTAGTAAATTTCATTTTTTTGGGGTGTTGGGATGGGTAAATTGAAGAAATCTAATCTTGTTTTTCGTTTCTTTTTATAGGACGAAGAAGATGATGAGGGACCCCACCCGGACATGGACTTCACACTTGGATCCAAGCTAAGGTTAGTAAATTTCATTTTTTTTGGGGTGGTGGGATGGGTAAATTGAAGAAATCTAATCTTGTTTTTCTTTTCTTTTTACAGGATGAAGAAGATGATGAGGGACCCCACCCAGACATGGACTTCACTCTTGGATCCAAGTTAAGGTTAGTAAATTTCATTTTTTTGGGGTGGTGGGGTTGGTAAATTGAATAAATCTAATCTTGTTTTTCATTTCTTTTTACAGGATGAAGAAGATGAAGTGAGACCCCAACCGGACATGGACTTCACCCTTGGATCCAAGTTAAGGTAAGTAAATTTCATTTTTTTGGTGTGGCGGGAATGGTAAATTGAAGAAATCTAATCCTGTTTTTCGTTTCTTTTTACAGGACAAAGAAGATGATGAGCGCCCCCAACCGGACAAGGACTTCACCCTTGGATTCAAGCTAAGGTTAGTAAATTTCATTTTTTGGGGGTGGGGGGATTAGTAAATTGAAGAAATCTAATCCTGTTTTTCGTTTCTTTTTACAGGACAAAAAAGATGATGAACGCCCCTACCCAGACATGGACTTCACACTTGGATCCAAGCTAAGGTTAGTAAATTTTATTTTATCGGGGTGGTGGGATGGGTAAATTGAAGAAATCTAATCTTGTTTTTCTTTTCTTTTTACAGGATGAAGAAGATGATGAGGGACCCCACCCAGACATGGACTTCACCCTTGGATCCAAGTTAAGGTTAGTAAATTTCATTTTTTTTTGGGGTGGTGGGGTTGGTAAATTGAAGAAATCTAATCTTGTTTTTCATTTCTTTTTACAGGACGAAGAAGATGAAGTGAGACCCCAACCGGACATGGACTTCACCCTTGGATCCAAACTAAGGTAAGTAAATTTCTTTTTTTTTGGGGTGGCGGGAATGGTAAATTGAAGAAATCTAATCCTGTTTTTCGTTTCTTGTTACAGGACAAAGAAGATGATGAGCGCCCCCAACCGGACATTGACTTCACCCTTGGATTCAAGCTAAGGTTAGTAAATTTCATTTTTTTGGGGTGGTGGGATGGGTAAATTGAAGAAATCTAATCTTGTTTTTCTTTTATTTTTACAGGATGAAGAAGATGATGAGGGACCCCACCCGGACATGGACTTCACACTTGGATCCAAGCTAAGGTTAGTAAATTTCATTTTTTTGGGGTGGTGGGATGGGTAAATTGAAGAAATCTAATCTTGTTTTTCTTTTATTTTTACAGGACAAAGAAGATGATGAGCGCCCCTACCCAGACATGGACTTCACACTTGGATCCAAGCTAAGGTTAGTAAATTTTATTTTTTCGGGGTGGTGGGATGGGTAAATTGAAGAAATCTAATCTTGTTTTTCGTTTCTTTTTTTATAGGACGAAGAAGATGATTAGGGACCCCACCCGGACATGGATTTCACACTTGGATCCAAGCTAAGGTTAGTAAATTTCATTTTTTTTGGGTGGTGGCATGGGTAAATTGAAGAAATCTAATCTTGTTTTTCTTTTCTTTTTACCGGACGAAGAAGATGAAGTGAGACCCCAACCGGACATGGACTTCACCCTTGGATCCAAGCTAAGGTAAGTAAATTTCATTTTTTTGGGGTGGCGGGAATGGTAAATTGAAGAAATCTAATCCTGTTTTTCGTTTCTTTTTACAGGACAAAGAACATGATGAGTGCCCCCAACCGGACATGGATTTCACCCTTGGATTCAAGCTAAGGTTAGTAAATTTCATTTTTTGGGGGTGGGGGGATTAGTAAATTGAAGAAATCTAATCCTGTTTTTTGTTTCTTTTTACAGGATGAAGAAGATGATGAGCTCTCCTACCCAGACATGGACTTCACACTTGGATCCAAGCTAAGGTTAGTAAATTTCATTTTTTTGGGGTGTTGGGATGGGTAAATTGAAGAAATCTAATCTTGTTCTTCGTTTCTTTTTATAGGATGAAAAAGATGATGAGGGACCCCACCCGGACATGGACTTCACACTTGGATCCAAGCTAAGGTTAGTAAATTTCATTTTTTTGGGGTGGTGGGATGGGTAAATTGAAGAAATCTAATCTTGTTTTTCTTTTCTTTTTACAGGATGAAGAAGATGATGAGGGACCCCACCCAGACATGGACTTCACACTTGGATCCAAGTTAAGGTTAGTAAATTTCATTTTTTTGGGGTGGTGGGGTTGGTAAATTGAATAAATCTAATCTTGTTTTTCATTTCTTTTTACAGGATGAAGAAGATGAAGTGAGACCCCAACCGGACATGGACTTCACCCTTGGATCCAAGTTAAGGTAAGTAAATTTCATTTTTTTGGTGTGGCGGGAATGGTAAATTGAAGAAATCTAATCCTGTTTTTCGTTTCTTTTTACAGGACAAAGAAGATGATGAGCGCCCCCAACCGGACAAGGACTTCACCCTTGGATTCAAGCTAAGGTTAGTAAATTTCATTTTTTGGGGGTGGGGGGATTAGTAAATTGAAGAAATCTAATCCTGTTTTTCGTTTCTTTTTACAGGACAAAAAAGATGATGAACGCCCCTACCCAGACATGGACTTCACACTTGGATCCAAGCTAAGGTTAGTAAATTTTATTTTATCGGGGTGGTGGGATGGGTAAATTGAAGAAATATAATCTTGTTTTTCTTTTCTTTTTACAGGATGAAGAAGATGATGACCGACCCCACCCAGACATGGACTTCACCCTTGGATCCAAGTTAAGGTTAGTAAATTTCATTTTTTTTTGGGGTGGTGGGGTTGGTAAATTGAAGAAATCTAATCTTGTTTTTCATTTCTTTTTACAGGACGAAGAAGATGAAGTGAGACCCCAACCGGACATGGACTTCACCCTTGGATCCAAACTAAGGTAAGTAAATTTCTTTTTTTTTTTGGGGTGGCGGGAATGGTAAATTGAAGAAATCTAATCCTGTTTTTCGTTTCTTGTTACAGGACAAAGAAGATGATGAGCGCCCCCAACCGGACATTGACTTCACCCTTGGATTCAAGCTAAGGTTAGTAAATTTCATTTTTTTGGGGTGGTGGGATGGGTAAATTGAAGAAATCTAATCTTGTTTTTCTTTTATTTTTACAGGATGAAGAAGATGATGAGGGACCCCACCCGGACATGGACTTCACACTTGGATCCAAGCTAAGGTTAGTAAATTTCATTTTTTTGGGGTGGTGGGATGGGTAAATTGAAGAAATCTAATCTTGTTTTTCTTTTATTTTTACAGGATGAAGAAGATGATGAGGGACCCCACCCAGACATGGACTTCACTCTTGGATCCAAGTTAAGGTTAGTTAATTTCATTTTTTTGGGGTGGTGGGGTTGGTAAATTGAAGAAATCTAATCTTGTTTTTCATTTCTTTTTACAGGACGAAGAAGATGAAGTGAGACCCCAACCGGACATGGACTTCACCCTTGGATCCAAGCTAAGGTAAGTAAATTTCATTTTTTTTGGGGTGGCGGGAATGGTAAATTGAAGAAATCTAATCCTGTTTTTCGTTTCTTTTTACAGGACAAAGAAGATGATGAGCGCCCCCAACCGGACATGGACTTCACCCTTGGATTCAAGCTAAGGTTAGTAAATTTCATTTTTTGGGGAGGGGGGGATTAGTAAATTGAAGAAATCTAATCCTGTTTGTCGTTTCTTTTTACAGGACAAAGAAAATGATGAGCGCCCCTACCCAGACATGGACTTCACTCTTGGATCCAAGTTAAGGTTAGTAAATTTCATTTTTTTGGGGTGGTGGGGTTGGTAAATTGAATAAATCTAATCTTGTTTTTCGTTTCTTTTTACAGGATGAAGAAGATGATGAGCGCCCCCAACCGGACATGGACTTCACACTTGGATTCAAGCTAAGGTTAGTAAATTTCATTTTTTGGGGGTGGGGGGATTAGTAAATTGAAGAAATCTAATCCTGTTTTTCGTTTCTTTTTACAGGACAAAGAAAATGATGAACGCCCCTACCCAGACATGGACTTCACACTTGGATCCAAGCTAAGGTTAGTAAATTTTATTTTATCGGGGTGGTGGGATGGGTAAATTGAAGAAATCTAATCTTGTTTTTCGTTTCTTTTCATAGGACGAAGAAGATGATGAGGGACCCCACCCGGACATGGATTTCACACTTGGATCCAAGCTAGGGTTAGTAAATTTCATTTTTTTGGGGTGGTGGGATGGGTAAATTGAAGAAATCTAATCTTGTTTTTCTTTTCTTTTTACAGGATGAAGAAGATGATGAGGGACCCCACCCAGACATGGACTTCACCCTTGGATCCAAGTTAAGGTTAGTAAATTTCATTTTTTTTTGGGGTGGTGGGGTTGGTAAATTGAAGAAATCTAATCTTGTTTTTCATTTCTTTTTACAGGACGAAGAAGATGAAGTGAGACCCCAACTGGACATGGACTTCACCCTTGGATCCAAACTAAGGTAAGTAAATTTCTTTTTTTTTGGGGTGGCGGGAATGGTAAATTGTAGAAATCTAATCCTGTTTTTCGTTTCTTGTTACAGGACAAAGAAGATGATGAGCGCCCCCAACCGGACATGGACTTCACCCTTGGATTCAAGCTAAGGTTAGTAAATTTCATTTTTTTGGGATGGTGGGATGGGTAAATTGAAGAAATCTAATCTTGTTTTTCTTTTATTTTTACAGGATGAAGAAGATGATGAGGGACCCCACCCGGACATGGACTTCACACTTGGATCCAAGCTAAGGTTAGTAAATTTAATTTTTTTGGGGTGGTGGGATGGGTAAATTGAAGAAATCTAATCTTGTTTTTCTTTTATTTTTACAGGATGAAGAAGATGATGAGGGACCCCACCCAGACATGGACTTCACTCTTGGATCCAAGTTAAGGTTAGTAAATTTCATTTTTTTGGGGTGGTGGGGTTGGTAAATTGAAGAAATCTAATCTTGTTTTTCATTTCTTTTTACAGGACGAAGAAGATGAAGTGAGACCCCAACCGGACATGGACTTCACCCTTGGATCCAAGCTAAGGTAAATAAATTTCATTTTTTTGGGGTGGCGGGAATGGTAAATTGAAGAAATCTAATCCTGTTTTTCGTTTCTTTTTACAGGACAAAGAAGATGATGAGCGCCCCCAACCGGACATGGACTTCACCCTTGGATTCAAGCTAAGGTTAGTAAATTTCATTTTTTGGGGAGGGGGGGATTAGTAAATTTAAGAAATCTAATCCTGTTTGTCGTTTCTTTTTACAGGACAAAGAAGATGATGAGCGCCCCTACCCAGACATGGACTTCACACTTGGATCCAAGCTAAGGTTAGTAAATTTTATTTTTTCGGGGTGGTGGGATGGGTAAATTGAAGAAATCTAATCTTGTTTTTTGTTTCTTTTTATAGGACGAAGAAGATGATGAGGGACCCCACCCGGACATGGACTTCACACTTGGATCCAAGCTAAGGTTAGTAAATTTCATTTTTTTTGGGTGGTGGGATGGGTAAATTGAAGAAATCTTATCTTGTTTTTCTTTTCTTTTTACCGGACGAAGAAGATGAAGTGAGACCCCAACCCGACATGGACTTCACCCTTGGATCCAAGCTAAGGTTAGTAAATTTCATTTTTTTGGGGTGGTGGGATGGGTAAATTGAAGAAATCTAATCTTGTTTTTCTTTTCTTTTTACCGGACGAAGAAGATGAAGTGAGACCCCAACCGGACATGGACTTCACCCTTGGATCCAAGCTAAGGTAAGTAAATTTCATTTTTTTGGGGTGGCGGGAATGGTAAATTGAAGAAATCTAATCCTGTTTTTTGTTTCTTTTTACAGGACAAAGAAGATGATGAGCGCCCCTACCCAGACATGTACTTCACACTTGAATCCAAGCTAAGGTTAGTAAATTTTATTTTTTCGGGGTGGTGGGATGGGTAAATTGAAGAAATCTAATCTTGTTTTTTGTTTCTTTTTATAGGACGAAGAAGATGATGAGGGACCCCACCCGGACATGGACTTCACACTTGGATCCAAGCTAAGGTTAGTAAATTTCATTTTTTTGGGGTGGTGGGATGGGTAAATTGAAGAAATCTAATCTTGTTTTTCTTTTCTTTTTACAGGATGAAGAAGATGATGAGAGACCCCACCCAGACATGGACTTCACTCTTGGATCCAAGTTAAGGTTAGTAAATTTCATTTTTTTGGGGTGCTGGGGTTGGTAAATTGAATAAATCTAATCTTGTTTTTCATTTCTTTTTACAGGATGAAAAAGATGAAGTGAGACCCCAACCGGACATGGACTTCACCCTTGGATCCAAGCTAAGGTAAGTAAATTTCATTTTTTTGGGGTGGCGGGAATGGTAAATTGAAGAAATCTAATCCTGTTTTTCGTTTCTTTTTACAGGACAAAGAAGATGATGAGCGCCCCTTCCCAGACATGGACTTCACACTTGGATCCAAGCTAAGGTTAGTAAAATTTATTTTATCGGGGTGGTGGGATGGGTAAATTAAATAAATCTAATCTTGTTTTTCATTTCTTTTTACAGGACGAAGAAGATGAAGTGAGACCCCAACCGGACATGGACTTCACCCGTGGATCCAAGCTAAGGTAAGTAAATTTCATTTTTTTGGGGTGTTGGGAATGGTAAATTGAAGAAATCTAATCCTGTTTTTCTTTTCTTTTTACAGGATGAAGAAGATGATGAGGGACCCCACCCAGACATGGACTTCACTCTTGGATCAAAGTTAAGGTTAGTAAATTTCATTTTTTTGGGGTGGTGGGATGGGTAAATTGAAGAAATCTAATCTTGTTTTTCTTTTCTTTTTATAGGACGAAGAAGATGATGAGGGACCCCACCCAGACATGGACTTCACACTTGGATCCAAGCTAAGGTTAGTAAATTTCATTTTTTTAGGGTGGTGGGATGGGTAAATTAAATAAATCTAATCTTCTTTTTCATTTCTTTTTACAGGACGAAGAAGATGAAGTGAGACCCCAACCGGACATGGACTTCACCCTTGGATCCAAGCTAAGGTAAGTAAATTTTATTTTTTTGGGGTGGCGGGAATGGTAAATTGAAGAAATCTAATCCTGTTTTTCGTTTCTTTTTACAGGACAAAGAAGATGATGAGCGCCCCCAACCAGACATGGACTTCACCCTTGGATTCAAGCTAAGGTTAGTAAATTTCATTTTTTAGAGTGGGGAGATTAGTAAATTGAAGAAATCTAATCCTGTTTTTCGTTTCTTTTTACAGGACAAAGAAGATGATGAGCGCCCCCAACCGGACATGGACTTCACCCTTGGATTCAAGCTAAGGTTAGTAAATTTCATTTTTTGGGGGTGGGGGGATTAGTAAATTGAAGAAATCTAATCCTGTTTTTCGTTTCTTTTTACAGGACAAAGAAGATGATAAGCGCCCCTACCCAGACATGGACTTCACATTTGGATCCAAGCTAAGGTCAGTAAATTTTATTTTTTCGGGATGATGGGATGGGTAAATTGAAGAAATCTAATCTTGTTTTTCATTTCTTTTTACAGGATGAAGAAGATGATGAGGGACCCCACCCAGACATGGACTTCACTCTTGGATCAAAGTTAAGGTTAGTAAATTTCATTTTTTTGGGGTGGTGGGATGGGTAAATTGAAGAAATCTAATCCTGTTTTTCGTTTCTTTTTACAGGACAAAGAAGATGATGAGCGCCCCTTCCCAGACATGGACTTCACACTTGGATCCAAGCTAAGGTTAGTAAATTTTATTTTATCGGGGTGGTGGGATGGGTAAATTAAATAAATCTAATCTTGTTTTTCATTTCTTTTTACAGGATAAAGAAGATGAAGTGAGACCCCAACCGGACATGGACTTCACCCGTGGATCCAAGCTAAGGTAAGTAAATTTCATTTTTTTGGGGTGGCGGGAATGGTAAATTGAAGAAATCTAATCCTGTTTTTCTTTTCTTTTTACAGGATGAAGAAGATGATGAGGGACCCCACCCAGACATGGACTTCACTCTTGGATCAAAGTTAAGGTTAGTAAATTTCATTTTTTTGGGGTGGTGGGATGGGTAAATTGAAGAAATCTAATCTTGTTTTTCTTTTCTTTTTATAGGACGAAGAAGATGATGAGGGACCCCACCCAGACATGGACTTCACACTTGGATCCAAGCTAAGGTTAGTAAATTTCATTTTTTTAGGGTGGTGGGATGGGTAAATTAAATAAATCTAATCTTCTTTTTCATTTCTTTTTACAGGACGAAGAAGATGAAGTGAGACCCCAACCGGACATGGACTTCACCCTTGGATCCAAGCTAAGGTAAGTAAATTTTATTTTTTTGGGGTGGCGGGAATGGTAAATTGAAGAAATCTAATCCTGTTTTTCGTTTCTTTTTACAGGACAAAGAAGATGATGAGCGCCCCCAACCGGACATGGACTTCACCCTTGGATTCAAGCTAAGGTTAGTAAATTTCATTTTTTGGGGTGGGGAGATTAGTAAATTGAAGAAATCTAATCCTGTTTTTCGTTTCTTTTTACAGGACAAAGAAGATGATGAGCGCCCCTTCCCAGACATGGACTTCACACTTGGATCCAAGCTAAGGTTAGTAAATTTTATTTTTTCGGTGTGGTGGGATGGGTAAATTGAAGAAATCTAATCTTGTTTTTGTTTTCTTTTTACAGAATGAAGAAGATGATGAGGGACCCCACCCAGATATGGACTTCACACTTGGATCCAAGCTAAGGTTAGTAAATTTCATTTTTTTGGGGTGATGGGGTTGGTAAATTGAAGAAATCTAATCTTGTTTTTCATTTCTTTTTACAGGACGAAGAAGATGAAGTGAGACCCCAACCGGACATGGACTTCACCCTTGGATCCAAGCTAAGGTAAGTAAATTTCATTTTTTTGGGGTGGCGGGAATGGTAAATTGAAGAAATCTAATCCTGTTTTTCGTTTCTTTTTACAGGACAAAGAAGATGATGAGCGCCCCCAACCGGACATGGACTTCACCCTTGGATTCAAGCTAAGGTTAGTAAATTTCATTTTTTGGGGGTGGGGGGATTAGTAAATTGAAGAAATCTAATCCTGTTTTTCGTTTCTTTTTACAGGACAAAGAAGATGATGAGCGCCCCTACCCAGACATGGACTTCACACTTGGATCCAAGGTAAGGTTAGTAAATTTTATTTTTTCGGGGTGGTGGGATGGGTAAATTGAAGAAATCTAATCTTGTTTTTCGTTTCTTTTTATAGGACGAAGAAGATGATGAGGGACCCCACCCGGACATGGACTTCACACTTGGATCCAAGCTAAGGTTAGTAAATTTCATTTTTTTGGGGTGGTGGGATGGGTAAATTGAAGAAATCTAATCTTGTTTTTCTTTTTTTTTTTACAGGATGAAGAAGATGATGAGGGACCCCACCCAGACATGGACTTCACTCTTGGATCCAAGTTAAGGTTTGTAAATTTCATTTTTTTGGGGTGATGGGGTTGGTAAATTGAAGAAATCTAATCTTGTTTTTCATTTCTTTTTACAGGACGAAGAAGATGAAGTGAGACCCCAACCGGACATGGACTTCACCCTTGGATCCAAGCTAAGGTAAGTAAATTTCATTTTTTTGGGGTGGCGGGAATGGTAAATTGAAGAAATCTAATCCAGTTTTTCGTTTCTTTTTACAGGACAAAGAAGATGATGAGCGCCCCCAACCGGACATGGACTTCACCCTTGGATTCAAGCTAAGGTTAGTAAATTTCATTTTTTGGGGGTGGGGGGATTAGTAAATTGAAGAAATCTAATCCTGTTTTTCGTTTCTTTTTACAGGACAAAGAAGATGATGAGCGCCCCTACCCAGACATGGATTTCACACTTGGATCCAAGCTAAGGTTAGTAAATTTTATTTTTTCGGGGTGGTGGGATGGGTAAATTGAAAAAATCTAATCTTGTTTTTCGTTTCTTTTTATAGGACGAAGAAAATGATGAGGGACCCCACTCGGACATGGACTTCACACTTGGATCCAAGCTAAGGTTAGTAAATTTCATTTTTTTGGGGTGGTGGGATGGGTAAATTGAAGAAATCTAATCTTGTTTTTCTTTTATTTTTACAGGATGAAGAAGATGATGAGGGACCCCACCCAGACATGGACTTCACTCTTGGATCCAAGTTAAGGTTAGTAAATTTCATTTTTTTGGGGTGATGGGGTTGGTAAATTGAAGAAATCTAATCCTGTTTTTCGTTTCTTTTTACAGGACGAAGAAGATGAAGTGAGACCCCAACCGGACATGGACTTCACCCTTGGATCCAAGCTAAGGTAAGTAAATTTCATTTTTTTGGGGTGGCGGGAATGGTAAATTGAAGAAATCTAATCCTGTTTTTCGTTTCTTTTTACAGGACAAAGAAGATGATGAGCGCCCCCAACCGGACATGGACTTCACCCTTGGATTCAAGCTAAGGTTAGTAAATTTCATTTTTTGGGGGTGGGGGGATTAGTAAATTGAAGAAATCTAATCCTGTTTTTCGTTTCTTTTTACAGGACAAAGAAGATGATGAGCGCCCCTTCCCAGACATGGACTTCACACTTGGATCCAAGCTAAGGTTAGTAAAATTTATTTTATCGGGTTGGTGGGATGGGTAAATTAAATAAATCTAATCTTGTTTTTCATTTCTTTTTACAGGACGAAGAAGATGAAGTGAGACCCCAACCGGACATGGACTTCACCCGTGGATCCAAGCTAAGGTAAGTAAATTTCATTTTTTTGGGGTGGCGGGAATGGTAAATTGAAGAAATCTAATCCTGTTTTTCTTTTCTTTTTACAGGATGAAGAAGATGATGAGGGACCCCACCCAGACATGGACTTCACCCTTGGATTCAAGCTAAGGTTAGTAAATTTCATTTTTTAGGGGTGGGGGGATGGGTAAATTGAAGAAATCTAATCCTGTTTTTCTTTTCTTTTTACAGGACGAAGAAGATGATGAGGGACCCCACCCAGACATGGACTTCACACTTGGATCCAAGCTAAGGTTAGTAAATTTCATTTTTTTAGGGTGGTGGGATGGGTAAATTGAAGAAATCTAATCCTGTTTTTCGTTTCTTTTTACAGGACAAAGAAGATGATGAGCGCCCCCAACCGGACATGGACTTCACCCTTGGATTCAAGCTAAGGTTAGTAAATTTCATTTTTTGGGGGTGGGGGGATTAGTAATTTGAAGAAATCTAATCCTGTTTTTCGTTTCTTTTTACAGGACAAAGAAGATGATAAGCGCCCCTACCCAGACATGGACTTCACATTTGGATCCAAGCTAAGGTCAGTAAATTTTATTTTTTCGGGATGGTGGGATGGGTAAATTGAAGAAATCTAATCTTGTTTTTCGTTTCTTTTTATAGGACGAAGAAGATGATGAGGGACCCCACCCGGACATGGACTTCACACTTGGATCCAAGCTAAGGTTAGTAAATTTCATTTTTTTGGGGTGGTGGGATGGGTAAATTGAAGAAATCTAATCTTGTTTTTCTTTTCTTTTTACAGGATGAAGAAGATGATAAGGGACCCCACCCAGACATGGACTTCACTCTTGGATCCAAGTTAAGGTTAGTAAATTTCATTTTTTTGGGGTGGTGGGGTTGGTAAATTGAATAAATCTAATCTTGTTTTTCATTTCTTTTTACAGGATGAAGAAGATGAAGTGAGACCCCAACCGGACATGGACTTCACCCTTGGATCCAAGCTAAGGTAAGTAAATTTCATTTTTTTGGGGTGGCGGGAATGGTAAATTGAAGAAATCTAATCCTGTTTTTCGTTTCTTTTTACAGGACAAAGAAGATGATGAGCGCCCCTTCCCAGACATGGACTTCACACTTGGATCCAAGCTAAGGTTAGTAAATTTTATTTTATCGGGGTGGTGGGATGGGTAAATTAAATAAATCTAATCTTGTTTTTCATTTCTTTTTACAGGACGAAGAAGATGAAGTGAGACCCCAACCGGACATGGACTTCACCCGTGGATCCAAGCTAAGGTAAGTAAATTTCATTTTTTTGGGGTGGCGGGAATGGTAAATTGAAGAAATCTAATCCTGTTTTTCTTTTCTTTTTACAGGATGAAGAAGATGATGAGGGACCCCACCCAGACATGGACTTCACTTTTGGATCAAAGTTAAGGTTAGTAAATTTCATTTTTTTGGGGTGGTGGGATGGGTAAATTGAAGAAATCTAATCTTGTTTTTCTTTTCTTTTTATAGGACGAAGAAGATGATGAGGGACCCCACCCAGACATGGACTTCACACTTGGATCCAAGCTAAGGTTAGTAAATTTCATTTTTTTAGGGTGGTGGGATGGGTAAATTGAAGAAATCTAATCTTGTTTTTCATTTCTTTTTACAGGACGAAGAAGATGAAGTGAGACCCCAACCGGACATGGACTTCACCCTTGGATCCAAGCTAAGGTAAGTAAATTTCATTTTTTTGGGGTGGCGGGAATGGTAAATTGAAGAAATCTAATCCTGTTTTTCGTTTCTTTTTACAGGACAAAGAAGATGATGAGCGCCCCCAACCGGACATGGACTTCACCCTTGGATTCAAGCTAAGGTTAGTAAATTTCATTTTTTGGGGGTGGGGGGATTAGTAAATTGAAGAAATCTAATCCTGTTTTTCGTTTCTTTTTACAGGACAAAGAAGATGATGAGCGCCCCTACCCAGACATGGACTTCACACTTGGATCCAAGGTAAGGTTAGTAAATTTTATTTTTTCGGGGTGGTGGGATGGGTAAATTGAAGAAATCTAATCTTGTTTTTCGTTTCTTTTTATAGGACGAAGAAGATGATGAGGGACCCCACTCGGACATGGACTTCACACTTGGATCCAAGCTAAGGTTAGTAAATTTCATTTTTTTGGGGTGGTGGGATGGGTAAATTGAAGAAATCTAATCTTGTTTTTCTTTTATTTTTACAGGATGAAGAAGATGATGAGGGACCCCACCCAGACATGGACTTCACTCTTGGATCCAAGTTAAGGTTAGTAAATTTCATTTTTTTGGGGTGATGGGGTTGGTAAATTGAAGAAATCTAATCCTGTTTTTCGTTTCTTTTTACAGGACGAAGAAGATGAAGTGAGACCCCAACCGGACATGGACTTCACCCTTGGATCCAAGCTAAGGTAAGTAAATTTCATTTTTTTGGGGTGGGGGGATTAGTAAATTGAAGAAATCTAATCCTGTTTTTCGTTTCTTTTTACAGGACAAAGAAGATGATGAGCGCCCCTACCCAGACATGGACTTCACACTTGGATCTAAGCTAAGGTTAGTAAATTTCATTTTTTTGGGGTGATGGGATGGGTAAATTGAAGAAATCTAATCTTGTTTTTCTTTTATTTTTACAGGATGAAGAAGATGATGAGGGACCCCACTCGGACATGGACTTCACACTTGGATCCAAGCTAAGGTTAGTAAATTTCATTTTTTTGGGGTGGTGGGATGGGTAAATTGAAGAAATCTAATCTTGTTTTTCTTTTATTTTTACAGGATGAAGAAGATGATGAGGGACCCCACCCAGACATGGACTTCACTCTTGGATCCAAGTTAAGGTTAGTAAATTTCATTTTTTTGGGGTGATGGGGTTGGTAAATTGAAGAAATCTAATCTTGTTTTTCTTTTATTTTTACAGGATGAAGAAGATGATGAGGGACCCCACCCAGACATGGACTTCACTCTTCGATCCAAGTTAAGGTTAGTAAATTTCATTTTTTTGGGGTGATGGGGTTGGTAAATTGAAGAAATCTAATCTTGTTTTTCGTTTCTTTTTATAGGACGAAGAAGATGATGAGGGACCCCACTCGGACATGGACTTCACACTTGGATCCAAGCTAAGGTTAGTAAATTTCATTTTTTTGGGGTGGTGGGATGGGTAAATTGAAGAAATCTAATCTTGTTTTTCTTTTATTTTTACAGGATGAAGAAAATGATGAGGGACCCCACCCAGACATGGACTTCACTCTTGGATCCAAGTTAAGGTTAGTAAATTTCATTTTTTTGGGGTGATGGGGTTGGTAAATTGAAGAAATCTAATCCTGTTTTTCGTTTCTTTTTACAGGACGAAGAAGATGAAGTGAGACCCCAACCGGACATGGACTTCACCCTTGGATCCAAGCTAAGGTAAGTAAATTTCATTTTTTTGGGGTGGCGGGAATGGTAAATTGAAGAAATCTAATCCTGTTTTTCGTTTCTTTTTACAGGACAAAGAAGATGATGAGTGCCCCCAACCGGACATGGACTTCACCCTTAGATTCAAGCTAAGGTTAGTAAATTTCATTTTTGGGGGGTGGGGGGATTAGTAAATTGAAGAAATCTAATCCTGTTTTTCGTTTCTTTTTACAGGACAAAGAAGATGATGAGCGCCCCTACCCAGACATGGACTTCACACTTGGATCCAAGCTAAGGTTAGTAAATTTTATTTTTTCGGGGTGGTGGGATGGGTAAATTGAAGAAATCTAATCTTGTTTTTCCTTTCTTTTTATAGGACGAAGAAGATGATGAGGGACCCCACCCGGACATGGACTTCACACTTGGATCTAAGCTAAGGTTAGTAAATTTCATTTTTTTGGGGTGATGGGATGGGTAAATTGAAGAAATCTAATCTTGTTTTTCTTTTATTTTTACAGGATGAAGAAGATGAGGGACCCAACCCAGATATGGACTTTACTCTTGGATCCAAGTTAAGGTTTGTAAATTTCATTTTTTTAGGGGTGGTGGGGTTGGTAAATTGAAGAAATCTAATCTTGTTTTTCATTTCTTTTTACCGGACGAAGAAGATGAAGTGAGACCCCAACCGGACATGGACTTCACCCTTGGATCCAAGCTAAGGTAAGTAAATTTCATTTTTTTTGGGGTGGCGGGAATGGTAAATTGAAGAAATCTAATCCTGTTTTTCGTTTCTTTTTACAGGACAAAGAAGATGATGAGCGCCCCCAACCGGACATGGACTTCACCCTTGGATTCAAGCTAAGGTTAGTAAATTTCATTTTTTGGGGGTGGGGGGATTAGTAAATTGAAGAAATCTAATCCTGTTTTTCGTTTCTTTTTACAGGACAAAGAAGATGATGAACGCCCCTACCCAGACATGGACTTCACACTTGGATCCAAGCTAAGGTTAGTAAATTTCATTTTTTTGGGGTGGTGGGATGGGTAAATTGAAGAAATCTAATCTTGTTTTTCTTTTCTTTTTATAGGACGAAGAAGATGATGAGGGACCCCACCCAGACATGGACTTCACACTTGGATCCAAGCTAAGGTTAGTAAATTTCATTTTTTTAGGGTGGTGGGATGGGTAAATTAAATAAATCTAATCTTCTTTTTCATTTCTTTTTACAGGACGAAGAAGATGAAGTGAGACCCAAACCAATGGACTTCACCCTTGGATCCAAGCTAAGGTAAGTAAATTTTATTTTTTTGGGGTGGCGGGAATGGTAAATTGAAGAAATCTAATCCTGTTTTTCGTTTCTTTTTACAGGACAAAGAAGATGATGAGCGCCCCCAACCAGACATGGACTTCACCCTTGGATTCAAGCTAAGGTTAGTAAATTTCATTTTTTGGGGTGGGGAGATTAGTAAATTGAAGAAATCTAATCCTGTTTTTCGTTTCTTTTTACAGGACAAAGAAGATGATGAGCGCCCCCAACCAGACATGGACTTCACCCTTGGATTCAAGCTAAGGTTAGTAAATTTCATTTTTTGGGGTGGGGAGATTAGTAAATTGAAGAAATCTAATCCTGTTTTTCGTTTCTTTTTACAGGACAAAGAAGATGATGAGCGCCCCTACCCAGACATGGACTTCACACTTGGATCCAAGCTAAGGTTAGTAAATTTTATTTTTTCGGGGTGGTGGGATGGGTAAATTGAAGAAATCTAATCTTGTTTTTCGTTTCTTTTTATAGGACGAAGAAGATGATGAGGGACCCCACTCGGACATGGACTTCACACTTGGATCCAAGCTAAGGTTAGTAAATTTCATTTTTTTGGGGTGGTGGGATGGGTAAATTGAAGAAATCTAATCTTGTTTTTCTTTTATTTTTACAGGATGAAGAAGATGATGAGGGACCCCACCCAGACATGGACTTCACTCTTGAATCCAAGTTAAGGTTAGTAAATTTCATTTTTTTGGGGTGATGGGGTTGGTAAATTGAAGAAATCTAATCCTGTTTTTCGTTTCTTTTTACAGGACGAAGAAGATGAAGTGAGACCCCAACCGAACATGGACTTCACCCTTGGATCCAAGCTAAGGTAAGTAAATTTCATTTTTTTGGGGTGGCGGGAATGGTAAATTGAAGAAATCTAATCCTGTTTTTCGTTTCTTTTTACAGGACAAAGAAGATGATGAGCGCCCCCAACCGGACATGGACTTCACCCTTGGATTCAAGCTAAGGTTAGTAAATTTCATTTTTTGGGGGTGGGGGGATTAGTAAATTGAAGAAATCTAATCCTGTTTTTCGTTTCTTTTTACAGGACAAAGAAGATGATGAGCGCCCCTACCCAGACATGGACTTCAAACTTGGATCCAAGCTAAGGTTAGTAAATTTTATTTTTTCGGGGTGGTGGGATGGGTAAATTGAAGAAATCTAATCTTGTTTTTCGTTTCTTTTTATAGGACGAAGAAGATGATGAGGGACCCCACCCGGACATGGACTTCACACTTGGATCCAAGCTAAGGTTAGTAAATTTCATTTTTTTTGGTGATGGGATGGGTAAATTGAAGAAATCTAATCTTGTTTTTCTTTTATTTTTACAGGATGAAGAAGATGAGGGACCCAACCCAGATATGGACTTTACTCTTGGATCCAAGTTAAGGTTTGTAAATTTCATTTTTTTAGGGGTGGTGGGGTTGGTAAATTGAAGAAATCTAATCTTGTTTTTCATTTCTTTTTACCGGACGAAGAAGATGAAGTGAGACCCCAACCGGACATGGACTTCACCCTTGGATCCAAGCTAAGGTAAGTAAATTTCATTTTTTTGGGGTGGCGGGAATGGTAAATTGAAGAAATCTAATCCTGTTTTTCGTTTCTTTTTACAGGACAAAGAAGATGATGAGCGCCCCCAACCGGACATGGACTTCACCCTTGGATTCAAGCTAAGGTTAGTCAATTTCATTTTTTGGGGGTGGGGGGATTAGTAAATTGAAGAAATCTAATCCTGTTTTTCGTTTCTTTTTACAGGACAAAGAAGATGATGAACGCCCCTACCCAGGCATGGACTTCACACTTGGATCCAAGCTAAGGTTAGTAAATTTCATTTTTTTGAGGTGGTGGGATGGGTAAATTGAAGAAATCTAATCTTGTTTTTCGTTTCTTTTTATAGGACGAAGAAGATGATGAGGGACCCCACCCGAACATGGACTTCACACTTGGATCCAAGCTAAGGTTAGTAAATTTTATTTTATCGGGGTGGTGGGATGGGTAAATTAAATAAATCTAATCTTGTTTTTCATTTCTTTTTACAGGACGAAGAAGATGAAGTGAGACCCCAACCGGACATGGACTTCACCCGTGGATCCAAGCTATGGTAAGTAAATTTCATTTTTTAGGGGTGGCGGGAATGGTAAATTGAAGAAATCTAATCCTGTTTTTCTTTTCTTTTTACAGGATGAAGAAGATGATGAGGGACCCCACCCAGACATGGACTTCACTTTTGGATCAAAGTTAAGGTTAGTAAATTTCATTTTTTTAGGGTGGTGGGATGGGTAAATTAAATAAATCTAATCTTCTTTTTCATTTCTTTTTACAGGACGAAGAAGATGAAGTGAGACCCCAACCAGTGGACTTCACCCTTGGATCCAAGCTAAGGTAAGTAAATTTCATTTTTTTGGGGTGGCGGGAATGGTAAATTGAACAAATCTAATCCTGTTTTTCGTTTCTTTTTACAGGACAAAGAAGATGATGAGCGCCCCTTCCCAGACATGGACTTCACACTTGGATCCAAGCTAAGGTTAGTAAATTTCATTTTTTTGGGGTGGTGGGATGGGTAAATTAAATAAATCTAATCTTGTTTTTCATTTCTTTTTACAGGACGAAGAAGATGAAGTGAGACCCCAACCGGACATGGACTTCACCCGTGGATCCAAGCTAAGGTAAGTAAATTTCATTTTTTTGGGGTGGCGGGAATGGTAAATTGAAGAAATCTAATCCTGTTTTTCGTTTCTTTTTACAGGACAAAGAAGATGATGAGCGCCCCCAACCGGACATGGACTTCACCCTTGGATTCAAGCTGAGGTTAGTAAATTTCATTTTTTAGGGGTGGGGGGATTAGTAAATTGAAGAAATCTAATCCTGTTTTTCGTTTCTTTTTACAGGACAAAGAAGATGATGAGCGCCCCTACCCAGACATGGACTTCACACTTGGATCCAAGCTAAGGTTAGTAAATTTTATTTTTTCGGGGTGGTGGGATGGGTAAATTGAAGAAATCTAATCTTGTTTTTCGTTTCTTTTTATAGGACGAAGAAGATGATGAGGGACCCCACCCGGACATGGACTTCACACTTGGATCTAAGCTAAGGTTAGTAAATTTCATTTTTTTGGGGTGATGGGATGGGTAAATTGAAGAAATCTAATCTTGTTTTTCTTTTATTTTTACAGGATGAAGAAGATGATGAGGGACCCCACTCGGACATGGACTTCACACTTGGATCCAAGCTAAGGTTAGTAAATTTCATTTTTTTGGGGTGGTGGGATGGGTAAATTGAAGAAATCTAATCTTGTTTTTCTTTTATTTTTACAGGATGAAGAAGATGATGAGGGACCCCACCCAGACATGGACTTCACTCTTGGATCCAAGTTAAGGTTAGTAAATTTCATTTTTTTGGGGTGATGGGGTTGGTAAATTGAAGAAATCTAATCTTGTTTTTCTTTTATTTTTACAGGATGAAGAAGATGATGAGGGACCCCACCCAGACATGGACTTCACTCTTGGATCCAAGTTAAGGTTAGTAAATTTCATTTTTTTGGGGTGATGGGGTTGGTAAATTGAAGAAATCTAATCTTGTTTTTCGTTTCTTTTTATAGGACGAAGAAGATGATGAGGGACCCCACTCGGACATGGACTTCACACTTGGATCCAAGCTAAGGTTAGTAAATTTCATTTTTTTGGGGTGGTGGGATGGGTAAATTGAAGAAATCTAATCTTGTTTTTCTTTTATTTTTACAGGATGAAGAAGATGATGAGGGACCCCACCCAGACATGGACTTCACCCTTGGATTCAAGCTAAGGTTAGTAAATTTCATTTTTTGGGGTGGGGAGATTAGTAAATTGAAGAAATCTAATCCTGTTTTTCGTTTCTTTTTACAGGACAAAGAAGATGATGAGCGCCCCCAACCGGACATGGACTTCACCCTTGGATTCAAGCTAAGGTTAGTAAATTTCATTTTTTGGGGGTGGGGGGATTAGTAAATTGAAGAAATCTAATCCTGTTTTTCGTTTCTTTTTACAGGACAAAGAAGATGATGAACGCCCCTACCCAGACATGGACTTCACACTTGGATCCAAGCTAAGGTTAGTAAATTTCATTTTTTTGGGGTGGTGGGATGGGTAAATTGAAGAAATCTAATCTTGTTTTTCGTTTCTTTTTATAGGACGAAGAAGATGATGAGGGACCCCACCCGAACATGGACTTCACACTTGGATCCAAGCTAAGGTTAGTAAATTTTATTTTATCGGGGTGGTGGGATGGGTAAATTAAATAAATCTAATCTTGTTTTTCATTTCTTTTTACAGGACGAAGAAGATGAAGTGAGACCCCAACCGGACATGGACTTCACCCGTGGATCCAAGCTATGGTAAGTAAATTTCATTTTTTAGGGGTGGCGGGAATGGTAAATTGAAGAAATCTAATCCTGTTTTTCTTTTCTTTTTACAGGATGAAGAAGATGATGAGGGACCCCACCCAGACATGGACTTCACTTTTGGATCAAAGTTAAGGTTAGTAAATTTCATTTTTTTGGGGTGGTGGGATGGGTAAATTGAAGAAATCTAATCTTGTTTTTCTTTTCTTTTTATAGGACGAAGAAGATGATGAGGGACCCCACCCAGACATGGACTTCACACTTGGATCCAAGCTAAGGTTAGTAAATTTCATTTTTTGGGGTGGGGAGATTAGTAAATTGAAGAAATCTAATCCTGTTTTTCGTTTCTTTTTACAGGACAAAGAAGATGATGAGCGCCCCCAACCGGACATGGACTTCACCCTTGGATTCAAGCTAAGGTTAGTAAATTTCATTTTTTGGGGGTGGGGGGATTAGTAAATTGAAGAAATCTAATCCTGTTTTTCGTTTCTTTTTATAGGACAAAGAAGATGATGAGCGCCCCTACCCAGACATGGACTTCACACTTGGATCCAAGCTAAGGTTAGTAAATTTTATTTTTTCGGGATGGTGGGATGGGTAAATTGAAGAAATCTAATCTTGTTTTTCTTTTCTTTTTACAGGATGAAGAAGATGATAAGGGACCCCACCCAGACATGGACTTCACTCTTGGATCCAAGTTAAGGTTAGTAAATTTCATTTTTTTGGGGTGGTGGGGTTGGTAAATTGAATAAATCTAATCTTGTTTTTCATTTCTTTTTACAGGATGAAGAAGATGAAGTGAGACCCCAACCGGACATGGACTTCACCCTTGGATCCAAGCTAAGGTAAGTAAATTTCATTTTTTTGGGGTGGCGGGAATGGTAAATTGAAGAAATCTAATCCTGTTTTTCGTTTCTTTTTACAGGACAAAGAAGATGATGAGCGCCCCTTCCCAGACATGGACTTCACACTTGGATCCAAGCTAAGGTTAGTAAATTTCATTTTTTTGGGGTGGTGGGATGGGTAAATTAAATAAATCTAATCTTGTTTTTCATTTCTTTTTACAGGACGAAGAAGATGAAGTGAGACCCCAACCGGACATGGACTTCACCCGTGGATCCAAGCTAAGGTAAGTAAATTTCATTTTTTTGGGGTGGCGGGAATGGTAAATTGAAGAAATCTAATCCTGTTTTTCGTTTCTTTTTACAGGACAAAGAAGATGATGAGCGCCCCCAACCGGACATGGACTTCACCCTTGGATTCAAGCTAAGGTTAGTAAATTTCATTTTTTAGGGGTGGGGGGATTAGTAAATTGAAGAAATCTAATCCTGTTTTTCGTTTCTTTTTACAGGACAAAGAAGATGATGAGCGCCCCTACCCTGACATGGACTTCACACTTGGATCCAAGCTAAGGTTAGTAAATTTCATTTTTTTGGGGTGGTGGGATGGGTAAATTGAAGAAATCTAATCTTGTTTTTCTTTTCTTTTTACAGGATGAAGCAGATGATGAGGGACCCCACCCAGACATGGACTTCACACTTGGATCCAAGTTAAGGTTAGTAAATTTCATTTTTTTGGGGTGATGGGGTTGGTAAATTGAAGAAATCTAATCTTGTTTTTCATTTCTTTTTACAGGACGAAGAAGATGAAGTGAGACCCCAACCGGACATGGACTTCACCCTTGGATCCAAGCTAAGGTAAGTAAATTTCATTTTTTTGGGGTGGCGGGAATGGTAAATTGAAGAAATCTAATCCTGTTTTTCGTTTCTTTTTACAGGACAAAGAAGATGATGAGCGCCCCCAACCGGACATGGACTTCACCCTTGGATTCAAGCTAAGGTTAGTAAATTTCATTTTTTGGGGGTGGGGGGATTAGTAAATTGAAGAAATCTAATCCTGTTTTTCGTTTCTTTTTACAGGACAAAGAAGATGATGAACGCCCCTACCCAGACATGGACTTCACACTTGGATCCAAGCTAAGGTTAGTAAATTTCATTTTTTTGGGGTGGTGGGATGGGTAAATTGAAGAAATCTAATCTTGTTTTTCGTTTCTTTTTATAGGACGAAGAAGATGATGAGGGACCCCACCCGAACATGGACTTCACACTTGGATCCAAGCTAAGGTTAGTAAATTTTATTTTATCGGGGTGGTGGGATGGGTAAATTAAATAAATCTAATCTTGTTTTTCATTTCTTTTTACAGGACGAAGAAGATGAAGTGAGACCCCAACCGGACATGGACTTCACCCGTGGATCCAAGCTATGGTAAGTAAATTTCATTTTTTAGGGGTGGCGGGAATGGTAAATTGAAGAAATCTAATCCTGTTTTTCTTTTCTTTTTACAGGATGAAGAAGATGATGAGGGACCCCACCCAGACATGGACTTCACTTTTGGATCAAAGTTAAGGTTAGTAAATTTCATTTTTTTGGGGTGGTGGGATGGGTAAATTGAAGAAATCTAATCTTGTTTTTCTTTTCTTTTTATAGGACAAAGAAGATGATGAGGGACCCCACCCAGACATGGACTTCACACTTGGATCCAAGCTAAGGTTAGTAAATTTCATTTTTTTAGGGTGGTGGGATGGGTAAATTAAATAAATCTAATCTTCTTTTTCATTTCTTTTTACAGGACGAAGAAGATGAAGTGAGACCCCAACCAGTGGACTTCACCCTTGGATCCAAGCTAAGGTAAGTAAATTTTATTTTTTTGGGGTGGCGGGAATGGTAAATTGAAGAAATCTAATCCTGTTTTTCGTTTCTTTTTACAGGACAAAGAAGATGATGAGCGCCCCCAACCAGACATGGACTTCACCCTTGGATTCAAGCTAAGGTTAGTAAATTTCATTTTTTGGGGTGGGGAGATTAGTAAATTGAAGAAATCTAATCCTGTTTTTCGTTTCTTTTTACAGGACAAAGAAGATGATGAGCGCCCCCAACCGGACATGGACTTCACCCTTGGATTCAAGCTAAGGTTAGTAAATTTCATTTTTTGGGGGTGGGGGGATTAGTAAATTGAAGAAATCTAATCCTGTTTTTCGTTTCTTTTTACAGGACAAAGAAGATGATGAGCGCCCCTACCCAGACATGGACTTCACACTTGGATCCAAGCTAAGGTTAGTAAATTTTATTTTTTCGGGATGGTGGGATGGGTAAATTGAAGAAATCTAATCTTGTTTTTCTTTTCTTTTTACAGGATGAAGAAGATGATAAGGGACCCCACCCAGACATGGACTTCACTCTTGGATCCAAGTTAAGGTTAGTAAATTTCATTTTTTGGGGGTGGTGGGGTTGGTAAATTGAATAAATCTAATCTTGTTTTTCATTTCTTTTTACAGGATGAAGAAGATGAAGTGAGACCCCAACCGGACATGGACTTCACCCTTGGATCCAAGCTAAGGTAAGTAAATTTCATTTTTTTGGGGTGGCGGGAATGGTAAATTGAAGAAATCTAATCCTGTTTTTCGTTTCTTTTTACAGGACAAAGAAGATGATGAGCGCCCCCAACCGGACATGGACTTCACCCTTGGATTCAAGCTAAGGTTAGTAAATTTCATTTTTTGGGGGTGGGGGGATTAGTAAATTGAAGAAATCTAATCCTGTTTTTCGTTTCTTTTTACAGGACAAAGAAGATGATGAACGCCCCTACCCAGACATGGACTTCACACTTGGATCCAAGCTAAGGTTAGTAAATTTTATTTTATCGGGGTGGTGGGATGGGTAAATTAAATAAATCTAATCTTGTTTTTCATTTCTTTTTACAGGACGAAGAAGATGAAGTGAGACCCCAACCGGACATGGACTTCACCCGTGGATCCAAGCTATGGTAAGTAAATTTCATTTTTTAGGGGTGGCGGGAATGGTAAATTGAAGAAATCTAATCCTGTTTTTCTTTTCTTTTTACAGGATGAAGAAGATGATGAGGGACCCCACCCAGACATGGACTTCACTTTTGGATCAAAGTTAAGGTTAGTAAATTTCATTTTTTTGGGGTGGTGGGATGGGTAAATTGAAGAAATCTAATCTTGTTTTTCTTTTCTTTTTATAGGACGAAGAAGATGATGAGGGACCCCACCCAGACATGGACTTCACACTTGGATCCAAGCTAAGGTTAGTAAATTTCATTTTTTTAGGGTGGTGGGATGGGTAAATTAAATAAATCTAATCTTCTTTTTCATTTCTTTTTACAGGACGAAGAAGATGAAGTGAGACCCCAACCAGTGGACTTCACCCTTGGATCCAAGCTAAGGTAAGTAAATTTTATTTTTTTGGGGTGGCGGGAATGGTAAATTGAAGAAATCTAATCCTGTTTTTCGTTTCTTTTTACAGGACAAAGAAGATGATGAGCGCCCCCAACCAGACATGGACTTCACCCTTGGATTCAAGCTAAGGTTAGTAAATTTCATTTTTTGGGGTGGGGAGATTAGTAAATTGAAGAAATCTAATCCTGTTTTTCGTTTCTTTTTACAGGACAAAGAAGATGATGAGCGCCCCCAACCGGACATGGACTTCACCCTTGGATTCAAGCTAAGGTTAGTAAATTTCATTTTTTGGGGGTGGGGGGATTAGTAAATTGAAGAAATCTAATCCTGTTTTTCGTTTCTTTTTATAGGACAAAGAAGATGATGAGCGCCCCTACCCAGACATGGACTTCACACTTGGATCCAAGCTAAGGTTAGTAAATTTTATTTTTTCGGGATGGTGGGATGGGTAAATTGAAGAAATCTAATCTTGTTTTTCTTTTCTTTTTACAGGATGAAGAAGATGATAAGGGACCCCACCCAGACATGGACTTCACTCTTGGATCCAAGTTAAGGTTAGTAAATTTCATTTTTTTGGGGTGGTGGGGTTGGTAAATTGAATAAATCTAATCTTGTTTTTCATTTCTTTTTACAGGATGAAGAAGATGAAGTGAGACCCCAACCGGACATGGGCTTCACCCTTGGATCCAAGCTAAGGTAAGTAAATTTCATTTTTTTGGGGTGGCGGGAATGGTAAATTGAAGAAATCTAATCCTGTTTTTCGTTTCTTTTTACAGGACAAAGAAGATGATGAGCGCCCCTTCCCAGACATGGACTTCACACTTGGATCCAAGCTAAGGTTAGTAAATTTCATTTTTTTGGGGTGGTGGGATGGGTAAATTAAATAAATCTAATCTTGTTTTTCATTTCTTTTTACAGGACGAAGAAGATGAAGTGAGACCCCAACCGGACATGGACTTCACCCGTGGATCCAAGCTAAGGTAAGTAAATTTCATTTTTTTGGGGTGGCGGGAATGGTAAATTGAAGAAATCTAATCCTGTTTTTCGTTTCTTTTTACAGGACAAAGAAGATGATGAGCGCCCCCAACCGGACATGGACTTCACCCTTGGATTCAAGCTAAGGTTAGTAAATTTCATTTTTTAGGGGTGGGGGGATTAGTAAATTGAAGAAATCTAATCCTGTTTTTCGTTTCTTTTTACAGGACAAAGAAGATGATGAGCGCCCCTACCCAGACATGGACTTCACACTTGGATCCAAGCTAAGGTTAGTAAATTTCATTTTTTTGGGGTGGTGGGATGGGTAAATTGAAGAAATCTAATCTTGTTTTTCGTTTCTTTTTATAGGACGAAGAAGATGATGAGGGACCCCACCCGAACATGGACTTCACACTTGGATCCAAGCTAAGGTTAGTAAATTTTATTTTATCGGGGTGGTGGGATGGGTAAATTAAATAAATCTAATCTTGTTTTTCATTTCTTTTTACAGGACGAAGAAGATGAAGTGAGACCCCAACCGGACATGGACTTCACCCGTGGATCCAAGCTATGGTAAGTAAATTTCATTTTTTAGGGGTGGCGGGAATGGTAAATTGAAGAAATCTAATCCTGTTTTTCTTTTCTTTTTACAGGATGAAGAAGATGATGAGGGACCCCACCCAGACATGGACTTCACTTTTGGATCAAAGTTAAGGTTAGTAAATTTCATTTTTTTGGGGTGGTGGGATGGGTAAATTGAAGAAATCTAATCTTGTTTTTCTTTTCTTTTTATAGGACGAAGAAGATGATGAGGGACCCCACCCAGACATGGACTTCACACTTGGATCCAAGCTAAGGTTAGTAAATTTCATTTTTTTAGGGTGGTGGGATGGGTAAATTAAATAAATCTAATCTTCTTTTTCATTTCTTTTTACAGGACGAAGAAGATGAAGTGAGACCCCAACCAGTGGACTTCACCCTTGGATCCAAGCTAAGGTAAGTAAATTTTATTTTTTTGGGGTGGCGGGAATGGTAAATTGAAGAAATCTAATCCTGTTTTTCGTTTCTTTTTACAGGACAAAGAAGATGATGAGCGCCCCCAACCAGACATGGACTTCACCCTTGGATTCAAGCTAAGGTTAGTAAATTTCATTTTTTGGGGTGGGGAGATTAGTAAATTGAAGAAATCTAATCCTGTTTTTCGTTTCTTTTTACAGGACAAAGAAGATGATGAGCGCCCCCAACCGGACATGGACTTCACCCTTGGATTCAAGCTAAGGTTAGTAAATTTCATTTTTTGGGGGTGGGGGGATTAGTAAATTGAAGAAATCTAATCCTGTTTTTCGTTTCTTTTTATAGGACAAAGAAGATGATGAGCGCCCCTACCCAGACATGGACTTCACACTTGGATCCAAGCTAAGGTTAGTAAATTTTATTTTTTCGGGATGGTGGGATGGGTAAATTGAAGAAATCTAATCTTGTTTTTCTTTTCTTTTTACAGGATGAAGAAGATGATAAGGGACCCCACCCAGACATGGACTTCACTCTTGGATCCAAGTTAAGGTTAGTAAATTTCATTTTTTTGGGGTGGTGGGGTTGGTAAATTGAATAAATCTAATCTTGTTTTTCATTTCTTTTTACAGGATGAAGAAGATGAAGTGAGACCCCAACCGGACATGGACTTCACCCTTGGATCCAAGCTAAGGTAAGTAAATTTCATTTTTTTGGGGTGGCGGGAATGGTAAATTGAAGAAATCTAATCCTGTTTTTCGTTTCTTTTTACAGGACAAAGAAGATGATGAGCGCCCCTTCCCAGACATGGACTTCACACTTGGATCCAAGCTAAGGTTAGTAAATTTCATTTTTTTGGGGTGGTGGGATGGGTAAATTAAATAAATCTAATCTTGTTTTTCATTTCTTTTTACAGGACGAAGAAGATGAAGTGAGACCCCAACCGGACATGGACTTCACCCGTGGATCCAAGCTAAGGTAAGTAAATTTCATTTTTTTGGGGTGGCGGGAATGGTAAATTGAAGAAATCTAATCCTGTTTTTCGTTTCTTTTTACAGGACAAAGAAGATGATGAGCGCCCCCAACCGGACATGGACTTCACCCTTGGATTCAAGCTAAGGTTAGTAAATTTCATTTTTTAGGGGTGGGGGGATTAGTAAATTGAAGAAATCTAATCCTGTTTTTCGTTTCTTTTTACAGGACAAAGAAGATGATGAGCGCCCCTACCCAGACATGGACTTCACACTTGGATCCAAGCTAAGGTTAGTAAATTTCATTTTTTTGGGGTGGTGGGATGGGTAAATTGAAGAAATCTAATCTTGTTTTTCTTTTCTTTTTACAGGATGAAGCAGATGATGAGGGACCCCACCCAGACATGGACTTCACACTTGGATCCAAGTTAAGGTTAGTAAATTTCATTTTTTTGGGGTGATGGGGTTGGTAAATTGAAGAAATCTAATCTTGTTTTTCATTTCTTTTTACAGGACGAAGAAGATGAAGTGAGACCCCAACCGGACATGGACTTCACCCTTGGATCCAAGCTAAGGTAAGTAAATTTCATTTTTTTGGGGTGGCGGGAATGGTAAATTGAAGAAATCTAATCCTGTTTTTCGTTTCTTTTTACAGGACAAAGAAGATGATGAGCGCCCCCAACCGGACATGGACTTCACCCTTGGATTCAAGCTAAGGTTAGTAAATTTCATTTTTTGGGGGTGGGGGGATTAGTAAATTGAAGAAATCTAATCCTGTTTTTCGTTTCTTTTTACAGGACAAAGAAGATGATGAACGCCCCTACCCAGACATGGACTTCACACTTGGATCCAAGCTAAGGTTAGTAAATTTCATTTTTTTGGGGTGGTGGGATGGGTAAATTGAAGAAATCTAATCTTGTTTTTCGTTTCTTTTTATAGGACGAAGAAGATGATGAGGGACCCCACCCGAACATGGACTTCACACTTGGATCCAAGCTAAGGTTAGTAAATTTTATTTTATCGGGGTGGTGGGATGGGTAAATTAAATAAATCTAATCTTGTTTTTCATTTCTTTTTACAGGACGAAGAAGATGAAGTGAGACCCCAACCGGACATGGACTTCACCCGTGGATCCAAGCTATGGTAAGTAAATTTCATTTTTTAGGGGTGGCGGGAATGGTAAATTGAAGAAATCTAATCCTGTTTTTCTTTTCTTTTTACAGGATGAAGAAGATGATGAGGGACCCCACCCAGACATGGACTTCACTTTTGGATCAAAGTTAAGGTTAGTAAATTTCATTTTTTTGGGGTGGTGGGATGGGTAAATTGAAGAAATCTAATCTTGTTTTTCTTTTCTTTTTATAGGACGAAGAAGATGATGAGGGACCCCACCCAGACGTGGACTTCACACTTGGATCCAAGCTAAGGTTAGTAAATTTCATTTTTTTAGGGTGGTGGGATGGGTAAATTAAATAAATCTAATCTTCTTTTTCATTTCTTTTTACAGGACGAAGAAGATGAAGTGAGACCCCAACCAGTGGACTTCACCCTTGGATCCAAGCTAAGGTAAGTAAATTTTATTTTTTTGGGGTGGCGGGAATGGTAAATTGAAGAAATCTAATCCTGTTTTTCGTTTCTTTTTACAGGACAAAGAAGATGATGAGCGCCCCCAACCAGACATGGACTTCACCCTTGGATTCAAGCTAAGGTTAGTAAATTTCATTTTTTGGGGTGGGGAGATTAGTAAATTGAAGAAATCTAATCCTGTTTTTCGTTTCTTTTTACAGGACAAAGAAGATGATGAGCGCCCCCAACCGGACATGGACTTCACCCTTGGATTCAAGCTAAGGTTAGTAAATTTCATTTTTTGGGGGTGGGGGGATTAGTAAATTGAAGAAATCTAATCCTGTTTTTCATTTCTTTTTACAGGACAAAGAAGATGATGAGCGCCCCTACCCAGACATGGACTTCACACTTGGATCCAAGCTAAGGTTAGTAAATTTTATTTTTTCGGGATGGTGGGATGGGTAAATTGAAGAAATCTAATCTTGTTTTTCTTTTCTTTTTACAGGATGAAGAAGATGATAAGGGACCCCACCCAGACATGGACTTCACTCTTGGATCCAAGTTAAGGTTAGTAAATTTCATTTTTTTGGGGTGGTGGGGTTGGTAAATTGAATAAATCTAATCTTGTTTTTCATTTCTTTTTACAGGATGAAGAAGATGAAGTGAGACCCCAACCGGACATGGACTTCACCCTTGGATCCAAGCTAAGGTAAGTAAATTTCATTTTTTTGGGGTGGCGGGAATGGTAAATTGAAGAAATCTAATCCTGTTTTTCGTTTCTTTTTACAGGACAAAGAAGATGATGAGCGCCCCTTCCCAGACATGGACTTCACACTTGGATCCAAGTTAAGGTTAGTAAATTTCATTTTTTTGGGGTGATGGGGTTGGTAAATTGAAGAAATCTAATCTTGTTTTTCATTTCTTTTTACAGGACGAAGAAGATGAAGTGAGACCCCAACCGGACATGGACTTCACCCTTGGATCCAAGCTAAGGTAAGTAAATTTCATTTTTTTGGGGTGGCGGGAATGGTAAATTGAAGAAATCTAATCCTGTTTTTCGTTTCTTTTTACAGGACAAAGAAGATGATGAGCGCCCCCAACCGGACATGGACTTCACCCTTGGATTCAAGCTAAGGTTAGTAAATTTCATTTTTTGGGGGTGGGGGGATTAGTAAATTGAAGAAATCTAATCCTGTTTTTCGTTTCTTTTTACAGGACAAAGAAGATGATGAACGCCCCTACCCAGACATGGACTTCACACTTGGATCCAAGCTAAGGTTAGTAAATTTCATTTTTTTGGGGTGGTGGGATGGGTAAATTGAAGAAATCTAATCTTGTTTTTCGTTTCTTTTTATAGGACGAAGAAGATGATGAGGGACCCCACCCGAACATGGACTTCACACTTGGATCCAAGCTAAGGTTAGTAAATTTTATTTTATCGGGGTGGTGGGATGGGTAAATTAAATAAATCTAATCTTGTTTTTCATTTCTTTTTACAGGACGAAGAAGATGAAGTGAGACCCCAACCGGACATGGACTTCACCCGTGGATCCAAGCTATGGTAAGTAAATTTCATTTTTTAGGGGTGGCGGGAATGGTAAATTGAAGAAATCTAATCTTGTTTTTCTTTTCTTTTTATAGGACGAAGAAGATGATGAGGGACCCCACCCAGACATGGACTTCACACTTGGATCCAAGCTAAGGTTAGTAAATTTCATTTTTTTAGGGTGGTGGGATGGGTAAATTAAATAAATCTAATCTTCTTTTTCATTTCTTTTTACAGGACGAAGAAGATGAAGTGAGACCCCAACCAGTGGACTTCACCCTTGGATCCAAGCTAAGGTAAGTAAATTTTATTTTTTTGGGGTGGCGGGAATGGTAAATTGAAGAAATCTAATCCTGTTTTTCGTTTCTTTTTACAGGACAAAGAAGATGATGAGCGCCCCCAACCAGACATGGACTTCACCCTTGGATTCAAGCTAAGGTTAGTAAATTTCATTTTTTGGGGTGGGGAGATTAGTAAATTGAAGAAATCTAATCCTGTTTTTCGTTTCTTTTTACAGGACAAAGAAGATGATGAGCGCCCCCAACCGGACATGGACTTCACCCTTGGATTCAAGCTAAGGTTAGTAAATTTCATTTTTTGGGGGTGGGGGGATTAGTAAATTGAAGAAATCTAATCCTGTTTTTCGTTTCTTTTTACAGGACAAAGAAGATGATGAGCGCCCCTACCCAGACATGGACTTCACACTTGGATCCAAGCTAAGGTTAGTAAATTTTATTTTTTCGGGATGGTGGGATGGGTAAATTGAAGAAATCTAATCTTGTTTTTCTTTTCTTTTTACAGGATGAAGAAGATGATAATGGACCCCACCCAGACATGGACTTCACTCTTGGATCCAAGTTAAGGTTAGTAAATTTCATTTTTTTGGGGTGGTGGGGTTGGTAAATTGAATAAATCTAATCTTGTTTTTCATTTCTTTTTACAGGATGAAGAAGATGAAGTGAGACCCCAACCGGACATGGACTTCACCCTTGGATCCAAGCTAAGGTAAGTAAATTTCATTTTTTTGGGGTGGCGGGAATGGTAAATTGAAGAAATCTAATCCTGTTTTTCGTTTCTTTTTACAGGACAAAGAAGATGATGAGCGCCCCTTCCCAGACATGGACTTCACACTTGGATCCAAGCTAAGGTTAGTAAATTTCATTTTTTTGGGGTGGTGGGATGGGTAAATTAAATAAATCTAATCTTGTTTTTCATTTCTTTTTACAGGACGAAGAAGATGAAGTGAGACCCCAACCGGACATGGACTTCACCCGTGGATCCAAGCTAAGGTAAGTAAATTTCATTTTTTTGGGGTGGCGGGAATGGTAAATTGAAGAAATCTAATCCTGTTTTTCGTTTCTTTTTACAGGACAAAGAAGATGATGAGCGCCCCCAACCGGACATGGACTTCACCCTTGGATTCAAGCTAAGGTTAGTAAATTTCATTTTTTAGGGGTGGGGGGATTAGTAAATTGAAGAAATCTAATCCTGTTTTTCGTTTCTTTTTACAGGACAAAGAAGATGATGAGCGCCCCTACCCAGACATGGACTTCACACTTGGATCCAAGCTAAGGTTAGTAAATTTCATTTTTTTGGGGTGGTGGGATGGGTAAATTGAAGAAATCTAATCTTGTTTTTCTTTTCTTTTTACAGGATGAAGCAGATGATGAGGGACCCCACCCAGACATGGACTTCACACTTGGATCCAAGTTAAGGTTAGTAAATTTCATTTTTTTGGGGTGATGGGGTTGGTAAATTGAAGAAATCTAATCTTGTTTTTCATTTCTTTTTACAGGACGAAGAAGATGAAGTGAGACCCCAACCGGACATGGACTTCACCCTTGGATCCAAGCTAAGGTAAGTAAATTTCATTTTTTGGGGGTGGCGGGAATGGTAAATTGAAGAAATCTAATCCTGTTTTTCGTTTCTTTTTACAGGACAAAGAAGATGATGAGCGCCCCCAACCGGACATGGACTTCACCCTTGGATTCAAGCTAAGGTTAGTAAATTTCATTTTTTGGGGGTGGGGGGATTAGTAAATTGAAGAAATCTAATCCTGTTTTTCGTTTCTTTTTACAGGACAAAGAAGATGATGAACGCCCCTACCCAGACATGGACTTCACACTTGGATCCAAGCTAAGGTTAGTAAATTTCATTTTTTTGGGGTGGTGGGATGGGTAAATTGAAGAAATCTAATCTTGTTTTTCGTTTCTTTTTATAGGACGAAGAAGATGATGAGGGACCCCACCCGAACATGGACTTCACACTTGGATCCAAGCTAAGGTTAGTAAATTTTATTTTATCGGGGTGGTGGGATGGGTAAATTAAATAAATCTAATCTTGTTTTTCATTTCTTTTTACAGGACGAAGAAGATGAAGTGAGACCCCAACCGGACATGGACTTCACCCGTGGATCCAAGCTATTGTAAGTAAATTTCATTTTTTAGGGGTGGCGGGAATGGTAAATTGAAGAAATCTAATCCTGTTTTTCTTTTCTTTTTACAGGATGAAGAAGATGATGAGGGACCCCACCCAGACATGGACTTCACTTTTGGATCAAAGTTAAGGTTAGTAAATTTCATTTTTTTGGGGTGGTGGGATGGGTAAATTGAAGAAATCTAATCTTGTTTTTCTTTTCTTTTTATAGGACGAAGAAGATGATGAGGGACCCCACCCAGACATGGACTTCACACTTGGATCCAAGCTAAGGTTAGTAAATTTCATTTTTTTAGGGTGGTGGGATGGGTAAATTAAATAAATCTAATCTTCTTTTTCATTTCTTTTTACAGGACGAAGAAGATGAAGTGAGACCCCAACCAATGGACTTCACCCTTGGATCCAAGCTAAGGTAAGTAAATTTTATTTTTTTGGGGTGGCGGGAATGGTAAATTGAAGAAATCTAATCCTGTTTTTCGTTTCTTTTTACAGGACAAAGAAGATGATGAGCGCCCCCAACCAGACATGGACTTCACCCTTGGATTCAAGCTAAGGTTAGTAAATTTCATTTTTTGGGGTGGGGAGATTAGTAAATTGAAGAAATCTAATCCTGTTTTTCGTTTCTTTTTACAGGACAAAGAAGATGATGAGCGCCCCCAACCGGACATGGACTTCACCCTTGGATTCAAGCTAAGGTTAGTAAATTTCATTTTTTGGGGGTGGGGGGATTAGTAAATTGAAGAAATCTAATCCTGTTTTTCGTTTCTTTTTACAGGACAAAGAAGATGATGAGCGCCCCTACCCAGACATGGACTTCACACTTGGATCCAAGCTAAGGTTAGTAAATTTTATTTTTTCGGGATGGTGGGATGGGTAAATTGAAGAAATCTAATCTTGTTTTTCTTTTCTTTTTACAGGATGAAGAAGATGATAAGGGACCCCACCCAGACATGGACTTCACTCTTGGATCCAAGTTAAGGTTAGTAAATTTCATTTTTTTGGGGTGATGGGGTTGGTAAATTGAATAAATCTAATCTTGTTTTTCATTTCTTTTTACAGGATGAAGAAGATGAAGTGAGACCCCAACCGGACATGGACTTCACCCTTGGATCCAAGCTAAGGTAAGTAAATTTCATTTTTTTGGGGTGGCGGGAATGGTAAATTGAAGAAATCTAATCCTGTTTTTCGTTTCTTTTTACAGGACAAAGAAGATGATGAGCGCCCCTTCCCAGACATGGACTTCACACTTGGATCCAAGCTAAGGTTAGTAAATTTCATTTTTTTGGGGTGGTGGGATGGGTAAATTAAATAAATCTAATCTTGTTTTTCATTTCTTTTTACAGGACGAAGAAGATGAAGTGAGACCCCAACCGGACATGGACTTCACCCGTGGATCCAAGCTAAGGTAAGTAAATTTCATTTTTTTTGGGGTGGCGGGAATGGTAAATTGAAGAAATCTAATGCTGTTTTTCGTTTCTTTTTACAGGACAAAGAAGGTGATGAGCGCCCCCAACCGGACATGGACTTCACCCTTGGATTCAAGCTAAGGTTAGTAAATTTCATTTTTTAGGGGTGGGGGGATTAGTAAATTGAAGAAATCTAATCCTGTTTTTCGTTTCTTTTTACAGGACAAAGAAGATGATGAGCGCCCCTACCCAGACATGGAGTTCACACTTGGATCCAAGCTAAGGTTAGTAAATTTCATTTTTTTTGGGGTGGTGGGATGGGTAAATTGAAGAAATCTAATCTTGTTTTTCATTTCTTTTTACAGGATGAAGCAGATGATGAGGGACCCCACCCAGACATGGACTTCACACTTGGATCCAAGTTAAGGTTAGTAAATTTCATTTTTTTGGGGTGATGGGGTTGGTAAATTGAAGAAATCTAATCTTGTTTTTCATTTCTTTTTACAGGACGAAGAAGATGAAGTGAGACCCCAACCGGACATGGACTTCACCCTTGGATCCAAGCTAAGGTAAGTAAATTTCATTTTTTTGGGGTGGCGGGAATGGTAAATTGAAGAAATCTAATCCTGTTTTTCGTTTCTTTTTACAGGACAAAGAAGATGATGAGCGCCCCCAACCGGACATGGACTTCACCCTTGGATCCAAGCTAAGGTAAGTAAATTTCATTTTTTGGGGTGGCGGGAATGGTAAATTGAAGAAATCTAATCTTGTTTTTCTTTTTTTTTTACAGGATGAAGAAGATGATGAGGGACCCCACCCAGACATGGACTTCACTCTTGGATCCAAGTTAAGGTTAGTAAATTTCATTTTTTTGGGGTGATGGGGTTGGTAAATTGAAGAAATCTAATCTTGTTTTTCATTTCTTTTTACAGGACGAAGAAGATGAAGTGAGACCCCAACCGGACATGGACTTCACCCTTGGATCCAAGCTAAGGTAAGTAAATTTCATTTTTTTGGGGTGGCGGGAATGGTAAATTGAAGAAATCTAATCCTGTTTTTCGTTTCTTTTTACAGGACAAAGAAGATGATGAGCGCCCCCAACCGGACATGGACTTCACCCTTGGATTCAAGCTAAGGTTAGTAAATTTCATTTTTTGGGGGTGGGGGGATTAGTAAATTGAAGTAATCTAATCCTGTTTTTCGTTTCTTTTTACAGGACAAAGAAGATGATGAGCGCCCCTACCCAGACATGGACTTCACACTTGGATCCAAGCTAAGGTTAGTAAATTTCATTTTTTTGGGGTGATGGGGTTGGTAAATTGAAGAAATCTAATCCTGTTTTTCGTTTCTTTTTACAGGACGAAGAAGATGAAGTGAGACCCCAACCGGACATGGACTTCACCCTTGGATCCAAGCTAAGGTAAGTAAATTTCATTTTTTTGGGGTGGCGGGAATGGTAAATTGAAGAAATCTAATCCTGTTTTTCGTTTCTTTTTACAGGACAAAGAAGATGATGAGCGCCCCCAACCGGACATGGACTTCACCCTTGGATCCAAGCTAAGGTAAGTAAATTTCATTTTTTGGGGTGGCGGGAATGGTAAATTGAAGAAATCTAATCTTGTTTTTCTTTTTTTTTTACAGGATGAAGAAGATGATGAGGGACCCCACCCAGACATGGACTTCACTCTTGGATCCAAGTTAAGGTTAGTAAATTTCATTTTTTTGGGGTGATGGGGTTGGTAAATTGAAGAAATCTAATCTTGTTTTTCATTTCTTTTTACAGGACGAAGAAGATGAAGTGAGACCCCAACCGGACATGGACTTCACCCTTGGATCCAAGCTAAGGTAAGTAAATTTCATTTTTTTGGGGTGGCGGGAATGGTAAATTGAAGAAATCTAATCCTGTTTTTCGTTTCTTTTTACAGGACAAAGAAGATGATGAGCGCCCCCAACCGGACATGGACTTCACCCTTGGATTCAAGCTAAGGTTAGTAAATTTCATTTTTTGGGGGTGGGGGGATTAGTAAATTGAAGTAATCTAATCCTGTTTTTCGTTTCTTTTTACAGGACAAAGAAGATGATGAGCGCCCCTACCCAGACATGGACTTCACACTTGGATCCAAGCTAAGGTTAGTAAATTTCATTTTTTTGGGGTGATGGGGTTGGTAAATTGAAGAAATCTAATCCTGTTTTTCGTTTCTTTTTACAGGACGAAGAAGATGAAGTGAGACCCCAACCGGACATGGACTTCACCCTTGGATCTAAGCTAAGGTAAGTAAATTTCATTTTTTTGGGGTGGCGGGAATG
This sequence comes from Lingula anatina, assembly GCF_051362555.1. Lineage (NCBI taxonomy): Eukaryota > Metazoa > Brachiopoda > Lingulata > Lingulida > Lingulidae > Lingula > Lingula anatina. The sequence continues at coordinate 14,394,998 of NC_141769.1, forward strand.
GTAAATTGAAGAAATCTAATCTTGTTTTTCTTTTCTTTTTATAGGACGAAGAAGATGATGAGGGACCCCACCCAGACATGGACTTCACACTTGGATCCAAGCTAAGGTTAGTAAATTTCATTTTTTTAGGGTGGTGGGATGGGTAAATTAAATAAATCTAATCTTCTTTTTCATTTCTTTTTACAGGACGAAGAAGATGAAGTGAGACCCCAACCAATGGACTTCACCCTTGGATCCAAGCTAAGGTAAGTAAATTTTATTTTTTTGGGGTGGCGGGAATGGTAAATTGAAGAAATCTAATCCTGTTTTTCGTTTCTTTTTACAGGACAAAGAAGATGATGAGCGCCCCCAACCAGACATGGACTTCACCCTTGGATTCAAGCTAAGGTTAGTAAATTTCATTTTTTGGGGGTGGGGGGATTAGTAAATTGAAGAAATCTAATCCTGTTTTTCGTTTCTTTTTACAGGACAAAGAAGATGATGAGCGCCTCTACCCAGACATGGACTTCACACTTGGATCCAAGCTAAGGTTAGTAAATTTTATTTTTTCGGGATGGTGGGATGGGTAAATTGAAGAAATCTAATCTTGTTTTTCTTTTCTTTTTACAGGATGAAGAAGATGATAAGGGACCCCACCCAGACATGGACTTCACTCTTGGATCCAAGTTAAGGTTAGTAAATTTCATTTTTTTGGGGTGGCGGGAATGGTAAATTGAAGAAATCTAATCCTGTTTTTCGTTTCTTTTTACAGGACAAAGAAGATGATGAGCGCCCCTTCCCAGACATGGACTTCACACTTGGATCCAAGCTAAGGTTAGTAAATTTCATTTTTTTTGGGGTGGTGGGATGGGTAAATTAAATAAATCTAATCTTGTTTTTCATTTCTTTTTACAGGACGAAGAAGATGAAGTGAGACCCCAACCGGACATGGACTTCACCCGTGGATCCAAGCTAAGGTAAGTAAATTTCATTTTTTTGGGGTGGCGGGAATGGTAAATTGAAGAAATCTAATCCTGTTTTTCGTTTCTTTTTACAGGACAAAGAAGATGATGAGCGCCCCCAACCGGACATGGACTTCACCCTTGGATTCAAGCTAAGGTTAGTAAATTTCATTTTTTAGGGGTGGGGGGATTAGTAAATTGAAGAAATCTAATCCTGTTTTTCGTTTCTTTTTACAGGACAAAGAAGATGATGAGCGCCCCTACCCAGACATGGACTTCACACTTGGATCCAAGCTAAGGTTAGTAAATTTCATTTTTTTGGGGTGGTGGGATGGGTAAATTGAAGAAATCTAATCTTGTTTTTCTTTTCTTTTTACAGGATGAAGCAGATGATGAGGGACCCCACCCAGACATGGACTTCACACTTGGATCCAAGTTAAGGTTAGTAAATTTCATTTTTTTGGGGTGATGGGGTTGGTAAATTGAAGAAATCTAATCTTGTTTTTCATTTCTTTTTACAGGACGAAGAAGATGAAGTGAGACCCCAACCGGACATGGACTTCACCCTTGGATCCAAGCTAAGGTAAGTAAATTTCATTTTTTTGGGGTGGCGGGAATGGTAAATTGAAGAAATCTAATCCTGTTTTTCGTTTCTTTTTACAGGACAAAGAAGATGATGAGCGCCCCCAACCGGACATGGACTTCACCCTTGGATCCAAGCTAAGGTAAGTAAATTTCATTTTTTGGGGTGGCGGGAATGGTAAATTGAAGAAATCTAATCTTGTTTTTCTTTTTTTTTTACAGGATGAAGAAGATGATGAGGGACCCCACCCAGACATGGACTTCACTCTTGGATCCAAGTTAAGGTTAGTAAATTTCATTTTTTTGGGGTGATGGGGTTGGTAAATTGAAGAAATCTAATCTTGTTTTTCATTTCTTTTTACAGGACGAAGAAGATGAAGTGAGACCCCAACCGGACATGGACTTCACCCTTGGATCCAAGCTAAGGTAAGTAAATTTCATTTTTTTGGGGTGGCGGGAATGGTAAATTGAAGAAATCTAATTCTGTTTTTCGTTTCTTTTTACAGGACAAAGAAGATGATGAGCGCCCCCAACCGGACATGGACTTCACCCTTGGATTCAAGCTAAGGTTAGTAAATTTCATTTTTTGGGGGTGGGGGGATTAGTAAATTGAAGTAATCTAATCCTGTTTTTCGTTTCTTTTTACAGGACAAAGAAGATGATGAGCGCCCCTACCCAGACATGGACTTCACACTTGGATCCAAGCTAAGGTTAGTAAATTTCATTTTTTTGGGGTGATGGGGTTGGTAAATTGAAGAAATCTAATCCTGTTTTTCATTTCTTTTTACAGGACGAAGAAGATGAAGTGAGACCCCAACCGGACATGGACTTCACCCTTGGATCCAAGCTAAGGTAAGTAAATTTCATTTTTTTGGGGTGGCGGGAATGGTAAATTGAAGAAATCTAATCTTGTTTTTCTTTTCTTTTTATAGGACGAAGAAGATGATGAGGGACCCCACCCAGACATGGACTTCACACTTGGATCCAAGCTAAGGTTAGTAAATTTCATTTTTTTAGGGTGGTGGGATGGGTAAATTAAATAAATCTAATCTTCTTTTTCATTTCTTTTTACAGGACGAAGAAGATGAAGTGAGACCCCAACCAATGGACTTCACCCTTGGATCCAAGCTAAGGTAAGTAAATTTTATTTTTTTGGGGTGGCGGGAATGGTAAATTGAAGAAATCTAATCCTGTTTTTCGTTTCTTTTTACAGGACAAAGAAGATGATGAGCGCCCCCAACCAGACATGGACTTCACCCTTGGATTCAAGCTAAGGTTAGTAAATTTCATTTTTTTGGGTGGGGAGATTAGTAAATTGAAGAAATCTAATCCTGTTTTTCGTTTCTTTTTACAGGACAAAGAAGATGATGAGCGCCCCCAACCGGACATGGACTTCACCCTTGGATTCAAGCTAAGGTTAGTAAATTTCATTTTTTGGGGGTGGGGGGATTAGTAAATTGAAGAAATCTAATCCTGTTTTTCGTTTCTTTTTACAGGACAAAGAAGATGATGAGCGCCCCTACCCAGACATGGACTTCACACTTGGATCCAAGCTAAGGTTAGTAAATTTTATTTTTTCGGGGTGGTGGGATGGGTAAATTGAAGAAATCTAATCTTGTTTTTCGTTTCTTTTTATAGGACGAAGAAGATGATGAGGGACCCCACTCGGACATGGACTTCACACTTGGATCCAAGCTAAGGTTAGTAAATTTCATTTTTTTGGGGTGGTGGGATGGGTAAATTGAAGAAATCTAATCTTGTTTTTCTTTTATTTTTACAGGATGAAGAAGATGATGAGGGACCCCACCCAGACATGGAATTCACTCTTGGATCCAAGTTAAGGTTAGTAAATTTCATTATTTTGGGGTGATGGGGTTGGTAAATTGAAGAAATCTAATCCTGTTTTTCTTTTCTTTTTACCGGACGAAGAAGATGAAGTGAGACCCCAACCGGACATGGACTTCACCCTTGGATCCAAGCTAAGGTAAGTAAATTTCATTTTTTTGGGGTGGCGGGAATGGTAAATTGAAGAAATCTAATCCTGTTTTTCGTTTCTTTTTACAGGACAAAGAAGATGATGAGCGCCCCCAACCGGACATGGACTTCACCCTTGGATTCAAGCTAAGGTTAGTAAATTTCATTTTTTGGGGGTGGGGGGATTAGTAAATTGACGAAATCTAATCCTGTTTTTCGTTTCTTTTTACAGGACAAAGAAGATGATGAACGCCCCTACCCAGACATGGACTTCACACTTGGATCCAAGCTAAGGTTAGTAAATTTCATTTTTTTGGGGTGGTGGGATGGGTAAATTGAAGAAATCTAATCTTGTTTTTCGTTTCTTTTTATAGGACGAAGAAGATGATGAGGGACCCCACCCGGACATGGACTTCACACTTGGATCCAAGCTAAGGTTAGTAAATTTCATTTTTTTGGGGTGGTGGGATGGGTAAATTGAAGAAATCTAATCTTGTTTTTCTTTTCTTTTTACAGGATGAAGAAGATGATAAGGGACCCCACCCAGACATGGACTTCACTCTTGGATCCAAGTTAAGGTTAGTAAATTTCATTTTTTTGGGGTGGTGGGGTTGGTAAATTGAATAAATCTAATCTTGTTTTTCATTTCTTTTTACAGGATGAAGAAGATGAAGTGAGACCCCAACCGGACATGGACTTCACCCTAGGATCCAAGCTAAGGTAAGTAAATTTCATTTTTTTGGGGTGGCGGGAATGGTAAATTGAAGAAATCTAATCCTGTTTTTCGTTTCTTTTTACAGGACAAAGAAGATGATGAGCGCCCCTTTCCAGACATGGACTTCACACTTGGATCCAAGCTAAGGTTAGTAAATTTCATTTTTTTGGGGTGGTGGGATGGGTAAATTAAATAAATCTAATCTTGTTTTTCATTTCTTTTTACAGGACGAAGAAGATGAAGTGAGACCCCAACCGGACATGGACTTCACCCGTGGATCCAAGCTAAGGTAAGTAAATTTCATATTTTTGGGGTGGCGGGAATGGTAAATTGAAGAAATCTAATCCTGTTTTTCGTTTCTTTTTACAGGACAAAGAAGATGATGAGCGCCCCCAACCGGACATGGACTTCACCCTTGGATTCAAGCTAAGGTTAGTAAATTTCATTTTTTGGGGTGGGGAGATTAGTAAATTGAAGAAATCTAATCCTGTTTTTCGTTTCTTTTTACAGGACAAAGAAGATGATGAGCACCCCCAACCGGACATGGACTTCACCCTTGGATTCAAGCTAAGGTTAGTAAATTTCATTTTTTGGGGGTGGGGGGATTAGTAAATTGAAGAAATCTAATCCTGTTTTTCGTTTCTTTTTACAGGACAAAGAAGATGATGAGCGCCCCTACCCAGACATGGACTTCACACTTGGATCCAAGCTAAGGTTAGTAAATTTTATTTTTTCGGGATGGTGGGATGGGTAAATTGAAGAAATCTAATCTTGTTTTTCTTTTCTTTTTACAGGATGAAGAAGATGATAAGGGACCCCACCCAGACATGGACTTCACTCTTGGATCCAAGTTAAGGTTAGTAAATTTCATTTTTTTGGGGTGGTGGGGTTGGTAAATTGAATAAATCTAATCTTGTTTTTCATTTCTTTTTACAGGATGAAGAAGATGAAGTGAGACCCCAACCGGACATGGACTTCACCCTTGGATCCAAGCTAAGGTAAGTAAATTTCATTTTTTTGGGGTGGCGGGAATGGTAAATTGAAGAAATCTAATCCTGTTTTTCGTTTCTTTTTACAGGACAAAGAAGATGATGAGCGCCCCTTCCCAGACATGGACTTCACACTTGGATCCAAGCTAAGGTTAGTAAATTTCATTTTTTTGGGGTGGTGGGATGGGTAAATTAAATAAATCTAATCTTGTTTTTCATTTCTTTTTACAGGACGAAGAAGATGAAGTGGGACCCCAACCGGACATGGACTTCACCCGTGGATCCAAGCTAAGGTAAGTAAATTTCATTTTTTTGGGGTGGCGGGAATGGTAAATTGAAGAAATCGAATCCTGTTTTTCGTTTCTTTTTACAGGACAAAGAAGATGATGAGCGCCCCCAACCGGACATGGACTTCACCCTTGGATTCAAGCTAAGGTTAGTAAATTTCATTTTTTAGGGGTGGGGGGATTAGTAAATTGAAGAAATCTAATCCTGTTTTTCGTTTCTTTTTACAGGACAAAGAAGATGATGAGCGCCCCTACCCAGACATGGACTTCACACTTGGATCCAAGCTAAGGTTAGTAAATTTCATTTTTTTGGGGTGGTGGGATGGGTAAATTGAAGAAATCTAATCTTGTTTTTCTTTTCTTTTTACAGGATGAAGCAGATGATGAGGGACCCCACCCAGACATGGACTTCACACTTGGATCCAAGTTAAGGTTAGTAAATTTCATTTTTTTGGGGTGATGGGGTTGGTAAATTGAAGAAATCTAATCTTGTTTTTCATTTCTTTTTACAGGACGAAGAAGATGAAGTGAGACCCCAACCGGACATGGACTTCACCCTTGGATCCAAGCTAAGGTAAGTAAATTTCATTTTTTTGGGGTGGCGGGAATGGTAAATTGAAGAAATCTAATCCTGTTTTTCGTTTCTTTTTACAGGACAAAGAAGATGATGAGCGCCCCCAACCGGACATGGACTTCACCCTTGGATTCAAGCTAAGGTTAGTAAATTTCATTTTTTGGGGGTGGGGGGATTAGTAAATTGAAGAAATCTAATCCTGTTTTTCGTTTCTTTTTACAGGACAAAGAAGATGATGAACGCCCCTACCCAGACATGGACTTCACACTTGGATCCAAGCTAAGGTTAGTAAATTTCATTTTTTTGGGGTGGTGGGATGGGTAAATTGAAGAAATCTAATCTTGTTTTTCGTTTCTTTTTATAGGACGAAGAAGATGATGAGGGACCCCACCCGAACATGGACTTCACACTTGGATCCAAGCTAAGGTTAGTAAATTTTATTTTATCGGGGTGGTGGGATGGGTAAATTAAATAAATCTAATCTTGTTTTTCATTTCTTTTTACAGGACGAAGAAGATGAAGTGAGACCCCAACCGGACATGGACTTCACCCGTGGATCCAAGCTAAGGTAAGTAAATTTCATTTTTTGGGGGTGGCGGGAATGGTAAATTGAAGAAATCTAATCCTGTTTTTCTTTTTTTTTTACAGGATGAAGAAGATGATGAGGGACCCCACCCAGACATGGACTTCACTCTTGGATCAAAGTTAAGGTTAGTAAATTTCATTTTTTTGGGGTGGTGGGATGGGTAAATTGAAGAAATCTAATCTTGTTTTTCTTTTCTTTTTATAGGACGAAGAAGATGATGAGGGACCCCACCCAGACATGGACTTCACACTTGGATCCAAGCTAAGGTTAGTAAATTTCATTTTTTTGGGGTGGTGGGATGGGTAAATTGAAGAAATCTAATCTTGTTTTTCGTTTCTTTTTACAGGATGAAGCAGATGATGAGGGACCCCACCCAGACATGGACTTCACACTTGGATCCAAGTTAAGGTTAGTAAATTTCATTTTTTTGGGGTGATGGGGTTGGTAAATTGAAGAAATCTAATCTTGTTTTTCATTTCTTTTTACAGGACGAAGAAGATGAAGTGAGACCCCAACCGGACATGGACTTCACCCTTGGATCCAAGCTAAGGTAAGTAAATTTCATTTTTTTGGGGTGGCGGGAATGGTAAATTGAAGAAATCTAATCCTGTTTTTCGTTTCTTTTTACAGGACAAAGAAGATGATGAGCGCCCCCAACCGGACATGGTCTTCACCCTTGGATCCAAGCTAAGGTAAGTAAATTTCATTTTTTGGGGTGGCGGGAATGGTAAATTGAAGAAATCTAATCTTGTTTTTCTTTTTTTTTCACAGGATGAAGAAGATGATGAGGGACCCCACCCAGACATGGACTTCACTCTTGGATCCAAGTTAAGGTTAGTAAATTTCATTTTTTTGGGGTGATGGGGTTGGTAAATTGAAGAAATCTAATCTTGTTTTTCATTTCTTTTTACAGGACGAAGAAGATGAAGTGAGACCCCAACCGGACATGGACTTCACCCTTGGATCCAAGCTAAGGTAAGTAAATTTCATTTTTTTGGGGTGGCGGGAATGGTAAATTGAAGAAATCTAATCCTGTTTTTCGTTTCTTTTTACAGGACAAAGAAGATGATGAGCGCCCCCAACCGGACATGGTCTTCACCCTTGGATCCAAGCTAAGGTAAGTAAATTTCATTTTTTGGGGTGGCGGGAATGGTAAATTGAAAAAATCTAATCTTGTTTTTCTTTTTTTTTCACAGGATGAAGAAGATGATGAGGGACCCCACCCAGACATGGACTTCACTCTTGGATCCAAGTTAAGGTTAGTAAATTTCATTTTTTTGGGGTGATGGGGTTGGTAAATTGAAGAAATCTAATCTTGTTTTTCATTTCTTTTTACAGGACGAAGAAGATGAAGTGAGACCCCAACCGGACATGGACTTCACCCTTGGATCCAAGCTAAGGTAAGTAAATTTCATTTTTTTGGGGTGGCGGGAATGGTAAATTGAAGAAATCTAATCCTGTTTTTCGTTTCTTTTTACAGGACAAAGAAGATGATGAGCGCCCCCAACCGGACATGGACTTCACCCTTGGATTCAAGCTAAGGTTAGTAAATTTCATTTTTTGGGGTGGGGAGATTAGTAAATTGAAGAAATCTAATCCTGTTTTTCGTTTCTTTTTACAGGACAAAGAAGATGATGAGCGCCCCCAACCGGACATGGACTTCACCCTTGGATTCAAGCTAAGGTTAGTAAATTTCATTTTTTGGGGGTGGGGGGATTAGTAAATTGAAGAAATCTAATCCTGTTTTTCGTTTCTTTTTACAGGACAAAGAAGATGATGAGCGCCCCTACCCAGACATGGACTTCACACTTGGATCCAAGCTAAGGTTAGTAAATTTTATTTTTTCGGGATGGTGGGATGGGTAAATTGAAGAAATCTAATCTTGTTTTTCTTTTCTTTTTACAGGATGAAGAAGATGATAAGGGACCCCACCCAGACATGGACTTCACTCTTGGATCCAAGTTAAGGTTAGTAAATTTCATTTTTTTGGGGTGGTGGGGTTGGTAAATTGAATAAATCTAATCTTGTTTTTCATTTCTTTTTACAGGATGAAGAAGATGAAGTGAGACCCCAACCGGACATGGACTTCACCCTTGGATCCAAGCTAAGGTAAGTAAATTTCATTTTTTTGGGGTGGCGGGAATGGTAAATTGAAGAAATCTAATCCTGTTTTTCGTTTCTTTTTACAGGACAAAGAAGATGATGAGCGCCCCTTCCCAGACATGGACTTCACACTTGGATCCAAGCTAAGGTTAGTAAATTTTATTTTATCGGGTGGTGGGATGGGTAAATTAAATAAATCTAATCTTGTTTTTCGTTTCTTTTTATAGGACGAAGAAGATGATGAGGGACCCCACCCGAACATGGACTTCACACTTGGATCCAAGCTAAGGTTAATATATTTTTTTTTATCGGGGTGGTGGGATGGGTAAATTAAATAAATCTAATCTTGTTTTTCATTTCTTTTTACAGGACGAAGAAGATGAAGTGAGACCCCAACCGGACATGGACTTCACCCGTGGATCCAAGCTAAGGTAAGTAAATTTCATTTTTTTGGGGTGGCGGGAATGGTAAATTGAAGAAATCTAATCCTGTTTTTCTTTTCTTTTTACAGGATGAAGAAGATGATGAGGGACCCCACCCAGACATGGACTTCACTCTTGGATCAAAGTTAAGGTTAGTAAATTTCATTTCTTTGGCGTGGTGGGATGGGTAAATTGAAGAAATCTAATCTTGTTTTTCTTTTCTTTTTATAGGACGAAGAAGATGATGAGGGACCCCACCCAGACATGGACTTCACACTTGGATCCAAGCTAAGGTTAGTAAATTTCATTTTTTTAGGGTGGTGGGATGGGTAAATTAAATAAATCTAAGCTTCTTTTTCATTTCTTTTTACAGGACGAAGAAGATGAAGTGAGACCCCAACCGGACATGGACTTCACCCTTGGATCCAAGCTAAGGTAAGTAAATTTTATTTTTTTGGGGTGGCGGGAATGGTAAATTGAAGAAATCTAATCCTGTTTTTCGTTTCTTTTTACAGGACAAAGAAGATGATGAGCGCCCCCAACCGGACATGGACTTCACCCTTGGATTCAAGCTAAGGTTAGTAAATTTCATTTTTTGGGGTGGGGAGATTAGTAAATTGAAGAAATCTAATCCTGTTTTTCGTTTCTTTTTACAGGACAAAGAAGATGATGAGCGCCCCTTCCCAGACATGGACTTCACACTTGGATCCAAGCTAAGGTTAGTAAATTTTATTTTTTCGGTGTGGTGGGATGGGTAAATTGAAGAAATCTAATCTTGTTTTTGTTTTCTTTTTACAGAATGAAGAAGATGATGAGGGACCCCACCCAGATATGGACTTCACACTTGGATCCAAGCTAAGGTTAGTAAATTTCATTTTTTTGGGGTGGTGGGATGGGTAAATTAAATAAATCTAATCTTGTTTTTCATTTCTTTTTACAGGACGAAGAAGATGAAGTGAGACCCCAACCGGACATGGACTTCACCCGTGGATCCAAGCTAAGGTAAGTAAATTTCATTTTTTTGGGGTGGCGGGAATGGTAAATTGAAGAAATCTAATCCTGTTTTTCGTTTCTTTTTACAGGACAAAGAAGATGATGAGCGCCCCCAACCGGACATGGACTTCACCCTTGGATTCAAGCTAAGGTTAGTAAATTTCATTTTTTAGGGGTGGGGGGATTAGTAAATTGAAGAAATCTAATCCTGTTTTTCGTTTCTTTTTACAGGACAAAGAAGATGATGAGCGCCCCTACCCAGACATGGACTTCACACTTGGATCCAAGCTAAGGTTAGTAAATTTCATTTTTTTGGGGTGGTGGGATGGGTAAATTGAAGAAATCTAATCTTGTTTTTCTTTTCTTTTTACAGGACGAAGAAGATGAAGTGAGACCCCAACCGGACATGGACTTCACCCTTGGATCCAAGCTAAGGTAAGTAAATTTCATTTTTTTGGGGTGGCGGGAATGGTAAATTGAAGAAATCTAATCCTGTTTTTCGTTTCTTTTTACAGGACGAAGAAGATGAAGTGAGACCCCAACCGGACATGGACTTCACCCTTGGATCCAAGCTAAGGTAAGTAAATTTCATTTTTTTGGGGTGGCGGGAATGGTAAATTGAAGAAATCTAATCCTGTTTTTCGTTTCTTTTTACAGGACGAAGAAGATGAAGTGAGACCCCAACCGGACATGGACTTCACCCTTGGATCCAAGCTAAGGTTAGTAAATTTTATTTTTTCGGGGTGGTGGGATGGGTAAATTGAAGAAATCTAATCTTGTTTTTCGTTTCTTTTTATAGGACGAAGAAGATGAGGGACCCCACCCGGACATGGACTTCACACTTGGATCCAATCTAAGGTTAGTAAATTTCATTTTTTTGGGGTGGTGGGATGGGTAAATTGAAGAAATCTAATCTTGTTTTTCTTTTTTTTTTTACAGGATGAAGAAGATGATGAGGGACCCCACCCAGACATGGACTTCACTCTTGGATCCAAGTTAAGGTTAGTAAATTTCATTTTTTTGGGGTGATGGGGTTGGTAAATTGAAGAAATCTAATCTTGTTTTTCATTTCTTTTTACAGGACGAAGAAGATGAAGTGAGACCCCAACCGGACATGGACTTCACCCTTGGATCCAAGCTAAGGTAAGTAAATTTCATTTTTTTGGGGTGTGGGGATTAGTAAATTGAAGAAATCTAATCCTGTTTTTCGTTTCTTTTTAAAGGACAAAGAAGATGATGAGCGCCCCTACCCAGACATGGACTTCACCCTTGGATTCAAGCTAAGGTTAGTAAATTTTATTTTTTCGGGGTGGCGGGAATGGTAAATTGAAGAAATCTAATCCTGTTTTTCGTTTCTTTTTACAGGACAAAGAAGATGATGAGCGCCCCCAACCGGACATGGACTTCACCCTTGGATTCAAGCTAAGGTTAGTAAATTTCATTTTTTGGGGGTGGGGGGATTAGTAAATTGAAGAAATCTAATCCTGTTTTTCGTTTCTTTTTACAGGACAAAGAAGATGATGAGCGCCCCTACCCAGACATGGACTTCACACTTGGATCCAAGCTAAGGTTAGTAAATTTTATTTTTTCGGGGTGGTGGGATGGGTAAATTGAAGAAATCTAATCTTGTTTTTCGTTTCTTTTTATAGGACGAAGAAGATGATGAGGGACCCCACTCGGACATGGACTTCACACTTGGATCCAAGCTAAGGTTAGTAAATTTCATTTTTTTGGGGTGGTGGGATGGGTAAATTGAAGAAATCTAATCTTGTTTTTCTTTTATTTTTACAGGATGAAGAAGATGATGAGGGACCCCACCCAGACATGGACTTCATTCTTGGATCCAAGTTAAGGTTAGTAAATTTCATTTTTTTTGGGGTGATGGGGTTGGTAAATTGAAGAAATCTAATCCTGTTTTTCTTTTCTTTTTACAGGACGAAGAAGATGAAGTGAGACCCCAACCGGACATGGACTTCACCCTTGGATCCTAGCTAAGGTTAGTAAATTTCATTTTTTTGGGGTGGTGGGATGGGTAAATTGAAGAAATCTAATCTTGTTTTTCTTTTATTTTTACAGGATGAAGAAGATGATGAGGGACCCCACCCAGACATGGACTTCATTCTTGGATCCAAGCTAAGGTTAGTAAATTTCATTTTTTTGGGGTGGTGGGATGGGTAAATTGAAGAAATCTAATCTTGTTTTTCATTTCTTTTTACAGGACGAAGAAGATGAAGTGAGACCCCAACCGGACATGGACTTCACCCGTGGATCCAAGCTAAGGTAAGTAAATTTCATTTTTTTGGGGTGGCGGGAATGGTAAATTGAAGAAATCTAATCCTGTTTTTCTTTTCTTTTTACAGGATGAAGAAGATGATGAGGGACCCCACCCAGACATGGACTTCACTCTTGGATCAAAGTTAAGGTTAGTAAATTTCATTTCTTTGGCGTGGTGGGATGGGTAAATTGAAGAAATCTAATCTTGTTTTTCTTTTCTTTTTATAGGACGAAGAAGATGATGAGGGACCCCACCCAGACATGGACTTCACACTTGGATCCAAGCTAAGGTTAGTAAATTTCATTTTTTTAGGGTGGTGGGATGGGTAAATTAAATAAATCTAAGCTTCTTTTTCATTTCTTTTTACAGGACGAAGAAGATGAAGTGAGACCCTAACCGGACATGGACTTCACCCTTGGATCCAAGCTAAGGTAAGTAAATTTTATTTTTTTGGGGTGGCGGGAATGGTAAATTGAAGAAATCTAATCCTGTTTTTCGTTTCTTTTTACAGGACAAAGAAGATGATGAGCGCCCCCAACCGGACATGGACTTCACCCTTGGATTCAAGCTAAGGTTAGTAAATTTCATTTTTTGGGGTGGGGAGATTAGTAAATTGAAGAAATCTAATCCTGTTTTTCGTTTCTTTTTACAGGACAAAGAAGATGATGAGCGCCCCTTCCCAGACATGGACTTCACACTTGGATCCAAGCTAAGGTTAGTAAATTTTATTTTTTCGGTGTGGTGGGATGGGTAAATTGAAGAAATCTAATCTTGTTTTTGTTTTCTTTTTACAGAATGAAGAAGATGATGAGGGACCCCACCCAGATATGGACTTCACACTTGGATCCAAGCTAAGGTTAGTAAATTTCATTTTTTTTGGGGTGGTGGGATGGGTAAATTAAATAAATCTAATCTTGTTTTTCATTTCTTTTTACAGGACGAAGAAGATGAAGTGAGACCCCAACCGGACATGGACTTCACCCGTGGATCCAAGCTAAGGTAAGTAAATTTCATTTTTTTGGGGTGGCGGGAATGGTAAATTGAAGAAATCTAATCCTGTTTTTCGTTTCTTTTTACAGGACAAAGAAGATGATGAGCGCCCCCAACCGGACATGGACTTCACCCTTGGATTCAAGCTAAGGTTAGTAAATTTCATTTTTAAGGGGTGGGGGGATTAGTAAATTGAAGAAATCTAATCCTGTTTTTCGTTTCTTTTTACAGGACAAAGAAGATGATGAGCGCCCCTACCCAGACATGGACTTCACACTTGGATCCAAGCTAAGGTTAGTAAATTTCATTTTTTTGGGGTGGTGGGATGGGTAAATTGAAGAAATCTAATCTTGTTTTTCTTTTCTTTTTACAGGACGAAGAAGATGAAGTGAGACCCCAACCGGACATGGACTTCACCCTTGGATCCAAGCTAAGGTAAGTAAATTTCATTTTTTTGGGGTGGCGGGAATGGTAAATTGAAGAAATCTAATCCTGTTTTTCGTTTCTTTTTACAGGACGAAGAAGATGAAGTGAGACCCCAACCGGACATGGACTTCACCCTTGGATCCAAGCTAAGGTAAGTAAATTTCATTTTTTTGGGGTGGCGGGAATGGTAAATTGAAGAAATCTAATCCTGTTTTTCGTTTCTTTTTACAGGACGAAGAAGATGAAGTGAGACCCCAACCGGACATGGACTTCACCCTTGGATCCAAGCTAAGGTTAGTAAATTTTATTTTTTCGGGGTGGTGGGATGGGTAAATTGAAGAAATCTAATCTTGTTTTTCGTTTCTTTTTATAGGACGAAGAAGATGAGGGACCCCACCCGGACATGGACTTCACACTTGGATCCAATCTAAGGTTAGTAAATTTCATTTTTTTGGGGTGGTGGGATGGGTAAATTGAAGAAATCTAATCTTGTTTTTCTTTTTTTTTTTACAGGATGAAGAAGATGATGAGGGACCCCACCCAGACATGGACTTCACTCTTGGATCCAAGTTAAGGTTAGTAAATTTCATTTTTTTGGGGTGATGGGGTTGGTAAATTGAAGAAATCTAATCTTGTTTTTCATTTCTTTTTACAGGACGAAGAAGATGAAGTGAGACCCCAACCGGACATGGACTTCACCCTTGGATCCAAGCTAAGGTAAGTAAATTTCATTTTTTTGGGGTGTGGGGATTAGTAAATTGAAGAAATCTAATCCTGTTTTTCGTTTCTTTTTAAAGGACAAAGAAGATGATGAGCGCCCCTACCCAGACATGGACTTCACCCTTGGATTCAAGCTAAGGTTAGTAAATTTTATTTTTTCGGGGTGGCGGGAATGGTAAATTGAAGAAATCTAATCCTGTTTTTCGTTTCTTTTTACAGGACAAAGAAGATGATGAGCGCCCCCAACCGGACATGGACTTCACCCTTGGATTCAAGCTAAGGTTAGTAAATTTCATTTTTTGGGGGTGGGGGGATTAGTAAATTGAAGAAATCTAATCCTGTTTTTCGTTTCTTTTTACAGGACAAAGAAGATGATGAGCGCCCCTACCCAGACATGGACTTCACACTTGGATCCAAGCTAAGGTTAGTAAATTTTATTTTTTCGGGGTGGTGGGATGGGTAAATTGAAGAAATCTAATCTTGTTTTTCGTTTCTTTTTATAGGACGAAGAAGATGATGAGGGACCCCACTCGGACATGGACTTCACACTTGGATCCAAGCTAAGGTTAGTAAATTTCATTTTTTTGGGGTGGTGGGATGGGTAAATTGAAGAAATCTAATCTTGTTTTTCTTTTATTTTTACAGGATGAAGAAGATGATGAGGGACCCCACCCAGACATGGACTTCATTCTTGGATCCAAGTTAAGGTTAGTAAATTTCATTTTTTTTGGGGTGATGGGGTTGGTAAATTGAAGAAATCTAATCCTGTTTTTCTTTTCTTTTTACAGGACGAAGAAGATGAAGTGAGACCCCAACCGGACATGGACTTATCCTTGGATCCTAGCTAAGGTAAGTAAATTTCATTTTTTTGGGGTGGCGGGAATGGTAAATTGAAGAAATCTAATCCTGTTTTTCGTTTCTTTTTACAGGACAAAGAAGATGATGAGCGCCCCCAACCGGACATGGACTTCACCCTTGGATTCAAGCTAAGGTTAGTAAATTTCATTTTTTGGGGGTGGGGGGATTAGTAAATTGAAGAAATCTAATCCTGTTTTTCGTTTCTTTTTACAGGACAAAGAAGATGATGAGCGCCCCTACCCAGACATGGACTTCACACTTGGATCCAAGCTAAGGTTAGTAAATTTTATTTTTTCGGGGTGGTGGGATGGGTAAATTGAAGAAATCTAATCTTGTTTTTCGTTTCTTTTTATAGGACGAAGAATATGATGAGGGACCCCACTCGGACATGGACTTCACACTTGGATCCAAGCTAAGGTTAGTAAATTTCATTTTTTTGGGGTGGTGGGATGGGTAAATTGAAGAAATCTAATCTTGTTTTTCTTTTATTTTTACAGGATGAAGAAGATGATGAGGGACCCCACCCAGACATGGACTTCACTCTTGGATCCAAGTTAAGGTTAGTAAATTTCATTATTTTGGGGTGATGGGGTTGGTAAATTGAAGAAATCTAATCCTGTTTTTCTTTTCTTTTTACCGGACGAAGAAGATGAAGTGAGACCCCAACCGGACATGGACTTCACCCTTGGATCCAAGCTAAGGTAAGTAAATTTCATTTTTTTGGGGTGGCGGGAATGGTAAATTGAAGAAATCTAATCCTGTTTTTCGTTTCTTTTTACAGGACAAAGAAGATGATGAGCGCCCCCAACCGGACATGGACTTCACCCTTGGATTCAAGCTAAGGTTAGTAAATTTCATTTTTTGGGGGTGGGGGGATTAGTAAATTGACGAAATCTAATCCTGTTTTTCGTTTCTTTTTACAGGACAAAGAAGATGATGAACGCCCCTACCCAGACATGGACTTCACACTTGGATCCAAGCTAAGGTTAGTAAATTTCATTTTTTTGGGGTGGTGGGATGGGTAAATTGAAGAAATCTAATCTTGTTTTTCGTTTCTTTTTATAGGACGAAGAAGATGATGAGGGACCCCACCCGGACATGGACTTCACACTTGGATCCAAGCTAAGGTTAGTAAATTTCATTTTTTTGGGGTGGTGGGATGGGTAAATTGAAGAAATCTAATCTTGTTTTTCTTTTCTTTTTACAGGATGAAGAAGATGATAAGGGACCCCACCCAGACATGGACTTCACTCTTGGATCCAAGTTAAGGTTAGTAAATTTCATTTTTTTGGGGTGGTGGGGTTGGTAAATTGAATAAATCTAATCTTGTTTTTCATTTCTTTTTACAGGATGAAGAAGATGAAGTGAGACCCCAACCGGACATGGACTTCACCCTTGGATCCAAGCTAAGGTAAGTAAATTTCATTTTTTTTGGGATGGCGGGAATGGTAAATTGAAGAAATCTAATCCTGTTTTTCGTTTCTTTTTACAGGACAAAGAAGATGATGAGCGCCCCTTCCCAGACATGGACTTCACACTTGGATCCAAGCTAAGGTTAGTAAATTTTATTTTATCGGGGTGGTGGGATGGGTAAATTAAATAAATCTAATCTTGTTTTTCATTTCTTTTTACAGGACGAAGAAGATGAAGTGAGACCCCAACCGGACATGGACTTCACCCGTGGATCCAAGCTAAGGTAAGTAAATTTCATTTTTTTGGGGTGGCGGGAATGGTAAATTGAAGAAATCTAATCCTGTTTTTCTTTTCTTTTTACAGGATGAAGAAGATGATGAGGGACCCCACCCAGACATGGACTTCACTCTTGGATCAAAGTTAAGGTTAGTAAATTTCATTTTTTTGGGGTGGTGGGATGTGTAAATTGAAGAAATCTAATCTTGTTTTTCTTTTATTTTTACAGGATGAAGAAGATGATGAGGGACCCCACCCAGACATGGACTTCATTCTTGGATCCAAGTTAAGGTTAGTAAATTTCATTTTTTTGGGGTGATGGGGTTGGTAAATTGAAGAAATCTAATCCTGTTTTTCTTTTCTTTTTACAGGACGAAGAAGATGAAGTGAGACCCCAACCGGACATGGACTTCACCCTTGGATCCAAGCTAAGGTAAGTAAATTTCATTTTTTTGGGGTGGCGGGAATGGTAAATTGAAGAAATCTAATCCTGTTTTTCGTTTCTTTTTACAGGACAAAGAAGATGATGAGCGCCCCCAACCGGACATGGACTTCACCCTTGGATTCAAGCTAAGGTTAGTAAATTTCATTTTTTGGGGGTGGGGGGATTAGTAAATTGAAGAAATCTAATCCTGTTTTTCGTTTCTTTTTACAGGACAAAGAAGATGATGAGCGCCCCTACCCAGACATGGACTTCACACTTGGATCCAAGCTAAGGTTAGTAAATTTTATTTTTTCGGGGTGGTGGGATGGGTAAATTGAAGAAATCTAATCTTGTTTTTCGTTTCTTTTTATAGGACGAAGAAGATGATGAGGGACCCCACTCGGACATGGACTTCACACTTGGATCCAAGCTAAGGTTAGTAAATTTCATTTTTTTGGGGTGGTGGGATGGGTGAATTGAAGAAATCTAATCTTGTTTTTCTTTTATTTTTACAGGATGAAGAAGATGATGAGGGACCCCACCCAGACATGGACTTCACTCTTGGATCCAAGTTAAGGTTAGTAAATTTCATTATTTTGGGGTGATGGGGTTGGTAAATTGAAGAAATCTAATCCTGTTTTTCTTTTCTTTTTACCGGACGAAGAAGATGAAGTGAGACCCCAACCGGACATGGACTTCACCCTTGGATCCAAGCTAAGGTAAGTAAATTTCATTTTTTTGGGGTGGCGGGAATGGTAAATTGAAGAAATCTAATCCTGTTTTTCGTTTCTTTTTACAGGACAAAGAAGATGATGAGCGCCCCCAACCGGACATGGACTTCACCCTTGGATTCAAGCTAAGGTTAGTAAATTTCATTTTTTGGGGGTGGGGGGATTAGTAAATTGACGAAATCTAATCCTGTTTTTCGTTTCTTTTTACAGGACAAAGAAGATGATGAACGCCCCTACCCAGACATGGACTTCACACTTGGATCCAAGCTAAGGTTAGTAAATTTCATTTTTTTGGGGTGGTGGGATGGGTAAATTGAAGAAATCTAATCTTGTTTTTCGTTTCTTTTTATAGGACGAAGAAGATGATGAGGGACCCCACCCGGACATGGACTTCACACTTGGATCCAAGCTAAGGTTAGTAAATTTCATTTTTTTGGGATTTCGGGAATGGTAAATTGAAGAAATCTAATCCTGTTTTTCGTTTCTTTTTACAGGACAAAGAAGATGATGAGCGCCCCTTCCCAGACATGGACTTCACACTTGGATCCAAGCTAAGGTTAGTAAATTTTATTTTATCGGGGTGGTGGGATGGGTAAATTAAATAAATCTAATCTTGTTTTTCATTTCTTTTTACAGGACGAAGAAGATGAAGTGAGACCCCAACCGGACATGGACTTCACCCGTGGATCCAAGCTAAGGTAAGTAAATTTCATTTTTTTGGGGTGGCGGGAATGGTAAATTGAAGAAATCTAATCCTGTTTTTCTTTTCTTTTTACAGGATGAAGAAGATGATGAGGGACCCCACCCAGACATGGACTTCACTCTTGGATCAAAGTTAAGGTTAGTAAATTTCATTTTTTTGGGGTGGTGGGATGGGTAAATTGAAGAAATCTAATCTTGTTTTTCTTTTCTTTTTATAGGACGAAGAAGATGATGAGGGACCCCACCCAGACATGGACTTCACACTTGGATCCAAGCTAAGGTAAGTAAATTTTATTTTTTTGGGGGGGCGGGAATGGTAAATTGAAGAAATCTAATCCTGTTTTTTGTTTCTTTTTACAGGACAAAGAAGATGATGAGCGCCCCCAACCGGACATGGACTTCACCCTTGGATTCAAGCTAAGGTTAGTAAATTTCATTTTTTGGGGTGGGGAGATTAGTAAATTGAAGAAATCTAATCCTGTTTTTCGTTTCTTTTTACAGGACAAAGAAGATGATGAGCGCCCCCAACTGGACATGGACTTCACCCTTGCATTCAAGCTAAGGTTAGTAAATTTCATTTTTTGGGGGTGGGGGGATTAGTAAATTGAAGAAATCTAATCCTGTTTTTCGTTTCTTTTTACAGGACAAAGAAGATGATGAGCGCCCCTACCCAGACATGGACTTCACACTTGGATCCAAGCTAAGGTTAGTAAATTTTATTTTTTCGGGGTGGTGGGATGGGTAAATTGAAGAAATCTAATCTTGTTTTTCGTTTCTTTTTATAGGACGAAGAAGATGAGGGACCCCACCCGGACATGGACTTCACACTTGGATCCAATCTAAGGTTAGTAAATTTCATTTTTTTGGGGTGGTGGGATGGGTAAATTGAAGAAATCTAATCTTGTTTTTCTTTTTTTTTTACAGGATGAAGAAGATGATGAGGGACCCCACCCAGACATGGACTTCACTCTTGGATCCAAGTTAAGGTTAGTAAATTTCATTTTTTTGGGGTGATGGGGTTGGTAAATTGAAGAAATCTAATCTTGTTTTTCGTTTCTTTTTACAGGACAAAGAAGATGATGAGCGCCCCTACCCAGACATGGACTTCACACTTGGATCCAAGCTAAGGTTAGTAAATTTTATTTTTTCGGGGTGGCGGGAATGGTAAATTGAAGAAATCTAATCCTGTTTTTCGTTTCTTTTTACAGGACAAAGAAGATGATGAGCGCCCCCAACCGGACATGGACTTCACCCTTGGATTCAAGCTAAGGTTAGTAAATTTCATTTTTTGGGGGTGGGGGGATTAGTAAATTGAAGAAATCTAATCCTGTTTTTCGTTTCTTTTTATAGGACAAAGAAGATGATGAGCGCCCCTACCCAGACATGGACTTCACACTTGGATCCAAGCTAAGGTTAGTAAATTTTATTTTTTCGGGGTGGTGGGATGGGTAAATTGAAGAAATCTAATCTTGTTTTTCGTTTCTTTTTATAGGACGAAGAAGATGATGAGGGACCCCACTCGGACATGGACTTCACACTTGGATCCAAGCTAAGGTTAGTAAATTTCATTTTTTTGGGGTGGTGGGATGGGTAAATTGAAGAAATCTAATCTTGTTTTTCTTTTATTTTTACAGGATGAAGAAGATGATGAGGGACCCCACCCAGACATGGACTTCATTCTTGGATCCAAGTTAAGGTTAGTAAATTTCATTTTTTTGGGGTGATGGGGTTGGTAAATTGAAGAAATCTAATCCTGTTTTTCTTTTCTTTTTACAGGACGAAGAAGATGAAGTGAGACCCCAACCGGACATGGACTTCACCCTTGGATCCAAGCTAAGGTAAGTAAATTTCATTTTTTTGGGGTGGCGGGAATGGTAAATTGAAGAAATCTAATCCTGTTTTTCGTTTCTTTTTACAGGACAAAGAAGATGATGAGCGCCCCCAACCGGACATGGACTTCACCCTTGGATTCAAGCTAAGGTTAGTAAATTTCATTTTTTGGGGGTGGGGGGATTAGTAAATTGAAGAAATCTAATCCTGTTTTTCGTTTCTTTTTACAGGACAAAGAAGATGATGAACGCCCCTACCCAGACATGGACTTCACACTTGGATCCAAGCTAAGGTTAGTAAATTTCATTTTTTTGGGGTGGTGGGATGGGTAAATTGAAGAAATCTAATCTTGTTTTTCGTTTCTTTTTATAGGACGAAGAAGATGATGAGGGACCCCACCCGGATATGGACTTCACACTTGGATCCAAGCTAAGGTTAGTAAATTTCATTTTTTTGGGGTGGTGGGATGGGTAAATTGAAGAAATCTAATCTTGTTTTTCTTTTCTTTTTACAGGATGAAGAAGATGATAAGGGACCCCACCCAGACATGGACTTCACTCTTGGATCCAAGTTAAGGTTAGTAAATTTCATTTTTTTGGGGTGGTGGGGTTGGTAAATTGAATAAATCTAATCTTGTTTTTCATTTCTTTTTACAGGATGAAGAAGATGAAGTGAGACCCCAACCGGACATGGACTTCACCCTTGGATCCAAGCTAAGGTAAGTAAATTTCATTTTTTTTGGGATGGCGGGAATGGTAAATTGAAGAAATCTAATCCTGTTTTTCGTTTCTTTTTACAGGACAAAGAAGATGATGAGCGCCCCTTCCCAGACATGGACTTCACACTTGGATCCAAGCTAAGGTTAGTAAATTTTATTTTATCGGGGTGGTGGGATGGGTAAATTAAATAAATCTAATCTTGTTTTTCATTTCTTTTTACAGGACGAAGAAGATGAAGTGAGACCCCAACCGGACATGCACTTCACCCGTGGATCCAAGCTAAGGTAAGTAAATTTCATTTTTTTAGGGTGGCGGGAATGGTAAATTGAAGAAATCTAATCCTGTTTTTCTTTTCTTTTTACAGGATGAAGAAGATGATGAGGGACCCCACCCAGACATGGACTTCACTCTTGGATCAAAGTTAAGGTTAGTAAATTTCATTTTTTTGGGGTGGTGGGATGGGTAAATTGAAGAAATCTAATCTTGTTTTTCTTTTCTTTTTATATGACGAAGAAGATGATGAGGGACCCCACCCAGACATGGACTTCACACTTGGATCCAAGCTAAGGTAAGTAAATTTTATTTTTTGGGGGGGGCGGGAATGGTAAATTGAAGAAATCTAATCCTGTTTTTCGTTTCTTTTTACAGGACAAAGAAGATGATGAGCGCCCCCAACCGGACATGCACTTCACCCGTGGATCCAAGCTAAGGTAAGCAAATTTCATTTTTTTGGGGTGGCGGGAATGGTAAATTGAAGAAATCTAATCCTGTTTTTCTTTTCTTTTTACAGGATGAAGAAGATGATGAGGGACCCCACCCAGACATGGACTTCACTCTTGGATCAAAGTTAAGGTTAGTAAATTTCATTTTTTTGGGGTGGTGGGATGGGTAAATTGAAGAAATCTAATCTTGTTTTTCTTTTCTTTTTATATGACGAAGAAGATGATGAGGGACCCCACCCAGACATGGACTTCACACTTGGATCCAAGCTAAGGTAAGTAAATTTTATTTTTTTGGGGGGGCGGGAATGGTAAATTGAAGAAATCTAATCCTGTTTTTCGTTTCTTTTTACAGGACAAAGAAGATGATGAGCGCCCCCAACCGGACATGGACTTCACCCTTGGATTCAAGCTAAGGTTAGTAAATTTCATTTTTTGGGGTGGGGAGATTAGTAAATTGAAGAAATCTAATCCTGTTTTTCGTTTCTTTTTACAGGACAAAGAAGATGATGAGCGCCCCTTCCCAGACATGGACTTCACACTTGGATCCAAGCTAAGGTTAGTAAATTTTATTTTTTCGGTGTGGTGGGATGGGTAAATTGAAGAAATCTAATCTTGTTTTTGTTTTCTTTTTACAGAATGAAGAAGATGATGAGGGACCCCACCCAGATATGGACTTCACACTTGGATCCAAGCTAAGGTTAGTAAATTTCATTTTTTTGGGGTGGTGGGATGGGTAAATTAAATAAATCTAATCTTGTTTTTCATTTCTTTTTACAGGATGAAGAAGATGAAGTGAGACCCGTACCGGACATGGACTTCACCCGTGGATCCAAGCTAAGGTAAGTAAATTTCATTTTTTTGGGGTGGCGGGAATGGTAAATTGAAGAAATCTAATCCTGTTTTTCGTTTCTTTTTACAGGACAAAGAAGATGATGAGCGCCCCCAACCGGACATGGACTTCACCCTTGGATTCAAGCTAAGGTTAGTAAATTTCATTTTTTGGGGGTGGGGGGATTAGTAAATTGAAGAAATCTAATCCTGTTTTTCGTTTCTTTTTACAGGACAAAGAAGATGATGAGCGCCCCTACCCAGACATGGACTTCACACTTGGATCCAAGCTAAGGTTAGTAAATTTCATTTTTTTGGGGTGGTGGGATGGGTAAATTGAAGAAATCTAATCTTGTTTTTCTTTTCTTTTTACAGGATGAAGCAGATGATGAGGGACCCCACCCAGACATGGACTTCACACTTGGATCCAAGTTAAGGTTAGTAAATTTCATTTTTTGGGGGGTGATGGGGTTGGTAAATTGAAGAAATCTAATCTTGTTTTTCATTTCTTTTTACAGGACGAAGAAGATGAAGTGAGACCCCAACCGGACATGGACTTCACCCTTGGATCCAAGCTAAGGTAAGTAAATTTCATTTTTTTGGGGTGGCGGGAATGGTAAATTGAAGAAATCTAATCCTGTTTTTCGTTTCTTTTTACAGGACAAAGAAGATGATGAGCGCCCCCAACCGGACATGGACTTCACCCTTGGATTCAAGCTAAGGTTAGTAAATTTCATTTTTTGGGGGTGGGGGGATTAGTAAATTGAAGAAATCTAATCCTGTTTTTCGTTTCTTTTTACAGGACAAAGAAGATGATGAGCACCCCTACCCAGACATGGACTTCACACTTGGATCCAAGCTAAGGTTAGTAAATTTTATTTTTTCGGGGTGGTGGGATGGGTAAATTGAAGAAATCTAATCTTGTTTTTCGTTTCTTTTTATAGGACGAAGAAAATGATGAGGGACCCCACCCGGAAATGGACTTCACACTTGGATCCAAGCTAAGGTTAGTAAATTTCATTTTTTTGGGGTGGTGGGATGGGTAAATTGAAGAAATCTAATCTTGTTTTTCTTTTTTTTTTTACAGGATGAAGAAGATGATGAGGGACCCCACCCAGACATGGACTTCACTCTTGGATCCAAGTTAAGGTTAGTAAATTTCATTTTTTTGGGGTGATGGGGTTGGTATATTGAAGAAATCTAATCTTGTTTTTCATTTCTTTTTACAGGACGAAGAAGATGAAGTGAGACCCCAACCGGACATGGACTTCACCCTTGGATCCAAGCTAAGGTAAGTAAATTTCATTTTTTTGGGGTGGCGGGAATGGTATATTGAAGAAATCTAATCCTGTTTTTCGTTTCTTTTTACAGGACAAAGAAGATGATGAGCGCCCCCAACCGGACATGGACTTCACCCTTGGATTCAAGCTAAGGTTAGTAAATTTCATTTTTTAGGGGTGGGGGGATTAGTAAATTGAAGAAATCTAATCCTGTTTTTCGTTTCTTTTTACAGGACAAAGAAGATGATGAGCGCCCCTACCCAGACATGGACTTCACACTTGGATCCAAGCTAAGGTTAGTAAATTTTATTTTTTCGGGGTGGTGGGATGGGTAAATTGAAGAAATCTAATCTTGTTTTTCGTTTCTTTTTATAGGACGAAGAAGATGATGAGGGACCCCACTCGGACATGAACTTCACACTTGGATCCAAGCTAAGGTTAGTAAATTTCATTTTTTTGGGGTGGTGGGATGGGTAAATTGAAGAAATCTAATCTTGTTTTTCTTTTATTTTTACAGGATGAAGAAGATGATGAGGGACCCCACCCAGACATGGACTTCATTCTTGGATCCAAGTTAAGGTTAGTAAATTTCATTTTTTTGGGGTGATGGGGTTGGTAAATTGAAGAAATCTAATCCTGTTTTTCTTTTCTTTTTACAGGACGAAGAAGATGAAGTGAGACCCCAACCGGACATGGACTTCACCCTTGGATCCAAGCTAAGGTAAGTAAATTTCATTTTTTTGGGGTGGCGGGAATGGTAAATTGAAGAAATCTAATCCTGTTTTTCGTTTCTTTTTACAGGACAAAGAAGATGATGAGCGCCCCCAACCGGACATGGACTTCACCCTTGGATTCAAGCTAAGGTTAGTAAATTTCATTTTTTGGGGGTGGGGGGATTAGTAAATTGACGAAATCTAATCCTGTTTTTCGTTTCTTTTTACAGGACAAAGAAGATGATGAACGCCCCTACCCAGACATGGACTTCACACTTGGATCCAAGCTAAGGTTAGTAAATTTCATTTTTTTGGGGTGGTGGGATGGGTAAATTGAAGAAATCTAATCTTGTTTTTCGTTTCTTTTTATAGGACGAAGAAGATGATGAGGGACCCCACCCGGACATGGACTTCACACTTGGATCCAAGCTAAGGTTAGTAAATTTCATTTTTTTGGGGTGGTGGGATGGGTAAATTGAAGAAATCTAATCTTGTTTTTCTTTTCTTTTTACAGGATGAAGAAGATGATAAGGGACCCCACCCAGACATGGACTTCACTCTTGGATCCAAGTTAAGGTTAGTAAATTTCATTTTTTTGGGGTGGTGGGGTTGGTAAATTGAATAAATCTAATCTTGTTTTTCATTTCTTTTTACAGGATGAAGAAGATGAAGTGAGACCCCAACCGGACATGGACTTCACCCTTGGATCCAAGCTAAGGTAAGTAAATTTCATTTTTTTTGGGATGGCGGGAATGGTAAATTGAAGAAATCTAATCCTGTTTTTCGTTTCTTTTTACAGGACAAAGAAGATGATGAGCGCCCCTTCCCAGACATGGACTTCACACTTGGATCCAAGCTAAGGTTAGTAAATTTTATTTTATCGGGGTGGTGGGATGGGTAAATTAAATAAATCTAATCTTGTTTTTCATTTCTTTTTACAGGACGAAGAAGATGAAGTGAGACCCCAACCGGACATGCACTTCACCCGTGGATCCAAGCTAAGGTAAGTAAATTTCATTTTTTTAGGGTGGCGGGAATGGTAAATTGAAGAAATCTAATCCTGTTTTTCTTTTCTTTTTACAGGATGAAGAAGATGGTGAGGGACCCCACCTAGACATGGACTTCACTCTTGGATCAAAGTTAAGGTTAGTAAATTTCATTTTTTTGGGGTGGTGGGATGGGTAAATTGAAGAAATCTAATCTTGTTTTTCTTTTCTTTTTATATGACGAAGAAGATGATGAGGGACCCCACCCAGACATGGACTTCACACTTGGATCCAAGCTAAGGTAAGTAAATTTTATTTTTTTGGGGGGGCGGGAATGGTAAATTGAAGAAATCTAATCCTGTTTTTCGTTTCTTTTTACAGGACAAAGAAGATGATGAGCGCCCCCAACCGGACATGCACTTCACCCGTGGATCCAAGCTAAGGTAAGTAAATTTCATTTTTTTGGGGTGGCGGGAATGGTAAATTGAAGAAATCTAATCCTGTTTTTCTTTTCTTTTTACAGGATGAAGAAGATGATGAGGGACCCCACCCAGACATGGACTTCACTCTTGGATCAAAGTTAAGGTTAGTAAATTTCATTTTTTTGGGGTGGTGGGATGGGTAAATTGAAGAAATCTAATCTTGTTTTTCTTTTCTTTTTATATGACGAAGAAGATGATGAGGGACCCCACCCAGACATGGACTTCACACTTGGATCCAAGCTAAGGTAAGTAAATTTTATTTTTTTGGGGGGGCGGGAATGGTAAATTGAAGAAATCTAATCCTGTTTTTCGTTTCTTTTTACAGGACAAAGAAGATGATGAGCGCCCCCAACCGGACATGGACTTCACCCTTGGATTCAAGCTAAGGTTAGTAAATTTCATTTTTTGGGGTGGGGAGATTAGTAAATTGAAGAAATCTAATCCTGTTTTTCGTTTCTTTTTACAGGACAAAGAAGATGATGAGCGCCCCTTCCCAGACATGGACTTCACACTTGGATCCAAGCTAAGGTTAGTAAATTTTATTTTTTCGGTGTGGTGGGATGGGTAAATTGAAGAAATCTAATCTTGTTTTTGTTTTCTTTTTACAGAATGAAGAAGATGATGAGGGACCCCACCCAGATATGGACTTCACACTTGGATCCAAGCTAAGGTTAGTAAATTTCATTTTTTTGGGGTGGTGGGATGGGTAAATTAAATAAATCTAATCTTGTTTTTCATTTCTTTTTACAGGATGAAGAAGATGAAGTGAGACCCGTACTGGACATGGACTTCACCCGTGGATCCAAGCTAAGGTAAGTAAATTTCATTTTTTTGGGGTGGCGGGAATGGTAAATTGAAGAAATCTAATCCTGTTTTTCGTTTCTTTTTACAGGACAAAGAAGATGATGAGCGCCCCCAACCGGACATGGACTTCACCCTTGGATTCAAGCTAAGGTTAGTAAATTTCATTTTTTGGGGGTGGGGGGATTAGTAAATTGAAGAAATCTAATCCTGTTTTTCGTTTCTTTTTACAGGACAAAGAAGATGATGAGCGCCCCCTACCCAGACATGGACTTCACACTTGGATCCAAGCTAAGGTTAGTAAATTTCATTTTTTTGGGGTGGTGGGATGGGTAAATTGAAGAAATCTAATCTTGTTTTTCTTTTCTTTTTACAGGATGAAGCAGATGATGAGGGACCCCACCCAGACATGGACTTCACACTTGGATCCAAGTTAAGGTTAGTAAATTTCATTTTTTTGGGGGTGATGGGGTTGGTAAATTGAAGAAATCTAATCTTGTTTTTCATTTCTTTTTACAGGACGAAGAAGATGAAGTGAGACCCCAACCGGACATGGACTTCACCCTTGGATCCAAGCTAAGGTAAGTAAATTTCATTTTTTTGGGGTGGCGGGAATGGTAAATTGAAGAAATCTAATCCTGTTTTTCGTTTCTTTTTACAGGACAAAGAAGATGATGAGCGCCCCCAACCGGACATGGACTTCACCCTTGGATTCAAGCTAAGGTTAGTAAATTTCATTTTTTTGGGGTGGGGGGATTAGTAAATTGAAGAAATCTAATCCTGTTTTTCGTTTCTTTTTACAGGACAAAGAAGATGATGAGCACCCCTACCCAGACATGGACTTCACACTTGGATCCAAGCTAAGGTTAGTAAATTTTATTTTTTCGGGGTGGTGGGATGGGTAAATTGAAGAAATCTAATCTTGTTTTTCGTTTCTTTTTATAGGACGAAGAAAATGATGAGGGACCCCACCCGGACATGGACTTCACACTTGGATCCAAGCTAAGGTTAGTAAATTTCATTTTTTTGGGGTGGTGGGATGGGTAAATTGAAGAAATCTAATCTTGTTTTTCTTTTTTTTTTACAGGATGAAGAAGATGATGAGGGACCCCACCCAGACATGGACTTCACTCTTGGATCCAAGTTAAGGTTAGTAAATTTCATTTTTTTGGGGTGATGGGGTTGGTATATTGAAGAAATCTAATCTTGTTTTTCATTTCTTTTTACAGGACGAAGAAGATGAAGTGAGACCCCAACCGGACATGGACTTCACCCTTGGATCCAAGCTAAGGTAAGTAAATTTCATTTTTTTGGGGTGGCGGGAATGGTATATTGAAGAAATCTAATCCTGTTTTTCGTTTCTTTTTACAGGACAAAGAAGATGATGAGCGCCCCCAACCGGACATGGACTTCACCCTTGGATTCAAGCTAAGGTTAGTAAATTTCATTTTTTAGGGGTGGGGGGATTAGTAAATTGAAGAAATCTAATCCTGTTTTTCGTTTCTTTTTACAGGACAAAGAAGATGATGAGCGCCCCTACCCAGACATGGACTTCACACTTGGATCCAAGCTAAGGTTAGTAAATTTTATTTTTTCGGGGTGGTGGGATGGGTAAATTGAAGAAATCTAATCTTGTTTTTCGTTTCTTTTTATAGGACGAAGAAGATGATGAGGGACCCCACTCGGACATGGACTTCACACTTGGATCCAAGCTAAGGTTAGTAAATTTCATTTTTTTGGGGTGGTGGGATGGGTAAATTGAAGAAATCTAATCTTGTTTTTCTTTTATTTTTACAGGATGAAGAAGATGATGAGGGACCCCACCCAGACATGGACTTCATTCTTGGATCCAAGTTAAGGTTAGTAAATTTCATTTTTTTGGGGTGATGGGGTTGGTAAATTGAAGAAATCTAATCCTGTTTTTCTTTTCTTTTTACAGGACGAAGAAGATGAAGTGAGACCCCAACCGGACATGGACTTCACCCTTGGATCCAAGCTAAGGTAAGTAAATTTCATTTTTTTGGGGTGGCGGGAATGGTAAATTGAAGAAATCTAATCCTGTTTTTCGTTTCTTTTTACAGGACAAAGAAGATGATGAGCGCCCCCAACCGGACATGGACTTCACCCTTGGATTCAAGCTAAGGTTAGTAAATTTCATTTTTTGGGGGTGGGGGGATTAGTAAATTGACGAAATCTAATCCTGTTTTTCGTTTCTTTTTACAGGACAAAGAAGATGATGAACGCCCCTACCCAGACATGGACTTCACACTTGGATCCAAGCTAAGGTTAGTAAATTTCATTTTTTTGGGGTGGTGGGATGGGTAAATTGAAGAAATCTAATCTTGTTTTTCGTTTCTTTTTATAGGACGAAGAAGATGATGAGGGACCCCACCCGGACATGGACTTCACACTTGGATCCAAGCTAAGGTTAGTAAATTTCATTTTTTTGGGGTGGTGGGATGGGTAAATTGAAGAAATCTAATCTTGTTTTTCTTTTCTTTTTACAGGATGAAGAAGATGATAAGGGACCCCACCCAGACATGGACTTCACTCTTGGATCCAAGTTAAGGTTAGTAAATTTCATTTTTTTGGGGTGGTGGGGTTGGTAAATTGAATAAATCTAATCTTGTTTTTCATTTCTTTTTACAGGATGAAGAAGATGAAGTGAGACCCCAACCGGACATGGACTTCACCCTTGGATCCAAGCTAAGGTAAGTAAATTTCATTTTTTTTGGGATGGCGGGAATGGTAAATTGAAGAAATCTAATCCTGTTTTTCGTTTCTTTTTACAGGACAAAGAAGATGATGAGCGCCCCTTCCCAGACATGGACTTCACACTTGGATCCAAGCTAAGGTTAGTAAATTTTATTTTATCGGGGTGGTGGGATGGGTAAATTAAATAAATCTAATCTTGTTTTTCATTTCTTTTTACAGGACGAAGAAGATGAAGTGAGACCCCAACCGGACATGGACTTCACCCGTGGATCCAAGCTAAGGTAAGTAAATTTCATTTTTTTGGGGTGGCGGGAATGGTAAATTGAAGAAATCTAATCCTGTTTTTCTTTTCTTTTTACAGGATGAAGAAGATGATGAGGGACCCCACCCAGACATGGACTTCACTCTTGGATCAAAGTTAAGGTTAGTAAATTTCATTTTTTTGGGGTGGTGGGATGGGTAAATTGAAGAAATCTAATCTTGTTTTTCTTTTCTTTTTATAGGACGAAGAAGATGATGAGGGACCCCACCCAGACATGGACTTCACACTTGGATCCAAGCTAAGGTAAGTAAATTTTATTTTTTTGGGGGAGCGGGAATGGTAAATTGAAGAAATCTAATCCTGTTTTTCGTTTCTTTTTACAGGACAAAGAAGATGATGAGCGCCCCCAACCGGACATGGACTTCACCCTTGGATTCAAGCTAAGGTTAGTAAATTTCATTTTTTGGGGTGGGGAGATTAGTAAATTGAAGAAATCTAATCCTGTTTTTCGTTTCTTTTTACAGGACAAAGAAGATGATGAGCGCCCCTTCCCAGACATGGACTTCACACTTGGATCCAAGCTAAGGTTAGTAAATTTTATTTTTTCGGTGTGGTGGGATGGGTAAATTGAAGAAATCTAATCTTGTTTTTGTTTTCTTTTTACAGAATGAAGAAGATGATGAGGGACCCCACCCAGATATGGACTTCACACTTGGATCCAAGCTAAGGTTAGTAAATTTCATTTTTTTTATGGTGGTGGGATGGGTAAATTAAATAAATCTAATCTTGTTTTTCATTTCTTTTTACAGGACGAAGAAGATGAAGTGAGACCCGAACTGGACATGGACTTCACCCGTGGATCCAAGCTAAGGTAAGTAAATTTCATTTTTTTGGGGTGGCGGGAATGGTAAATTGAAGAAATCTAATCCTGTTTTTCGTTTCTTTTTACAGGACAAAGAAGATGATGAGCGCCCCCAACCGGACATGGACTTCACCCTTGGATTCAAGCTAAGGTTAATAAATTTCATTTTTTGGGGGTGGGGGGATTAGTAAATTGAAGAAATCTAATCCTGTTTTTCGTTTCTTTTTACAGGACAAAGAAGATGATGAGCGCCCCTACCCAGACATGGACTTCACACTTGGATCCAAGCTAAGGTTAGTAAATTTCATTTTTTTGGGGTTGTGGGATGGGTAAATTGAAGAAATCTAATCTTGTTTTTCTTTTCTTTTTACAGGATGAAGCAGATGATGAGGGACCCCACCCAGACATGGACTTCACACTTGGATCCAAGTTAAGGTTAGTAAATTTCATTTTTTTTGGGGTGATGGGGTTGGTAAATTGAAGAAATCTAATCTTGTTTTTCATTTCTTTTTACAGGATGAAGAAGATGATAAGGGACCCCACCCAGACATGGACTTCACTCTTGGATCCAAGTTAAGGTTAGTAAATTTCATTTTTTTGGGGTGGCGGGAATGGTAAATTGAAGAAATCTAATCCTGTTTTTCGTTTCTTTTTACAGGACAAAGAAGATGATGAGCGCCCCCAACCGGACATGGACTTCACCCTTGGATTCAAGCTAAGGTTAGTAAATTTCATTTTTTGGGGGTGGGGGGATTAGTAAATTGAAGAAATCTAATCCTGTTTTTCGTTTCTTTTTACAGGACAAAGAAGATGATGAGCACCCCTACCCAGACATGGACTTCACACTTGGATCCAAGCTAAGGTTAGTAAATTTTATTTTTTCGGGGTGGTGGGATGGGAAAATTGAAGAAATCTAATCTTGTTTTTCGTTTCTTTTTATAGGACGAAGAAGATGATGAGGGACCCCACCCGGGCATGGACTTCACACTTGGATCCAAGCTAAGGTTAGTAAATTTCATTTTTTTGGGGTGGTGGGATGGGTAAATTGAAGAAATCTAATCTTGTTTTTCTTTTTTTTTTACAGGATGAAGAAGATGATGAGGGACCCCACCCAGACATGGACTTCACTCTTGGATCCAAGTTAAGGTTAGTAAATTTCATTTTTTTGGGGTGATGGGGTTGGTAAATTGAAGAAATCTAATCTTGTTTTTCATTTCTTTTTACAGGACGAAGAAGATGAAGTGAGACCCCAACCGGACATGGACTTCACCCTTGGATCCAAGCTAAGGTAAGTAAATTTCATTTTTTGGGGGGGCGGGAATGGTAAATTGAAGAAATCTAATCCTGTTTCTCGTTTCTTTTTACAGGACAAAGAAGATGATGAGCGCCCCCAACCGGACATGGACTTCACCCTTGGATTCAAGCTAAGGTTAGTAAATGTCATTTTTTGGGGGTGGGGGGATTAGTAAATTGAAGAAATCTAATCCTGTTTTTCGTTTCTTTTTACAGGACAAAGAAGATGATGAGTGCCCCTACCCAGACATGGACTTCACACTTGGATCCAAGCTAAGGTTAGTAAATTTCATTTTTTTGGGGTGGTGGGATGGGTAAATTGAAGAAATCTAATCTTGTTTTTCGTTTCTTTTTATAGAACGAAGAAGATGATGAGGGACCCCACCCGGACATGGACTTCACACTTGGATCCAAGCTAAGGTTAGTAAATTTTATTTTATCGGGGTGGTGGGATGGGTAAATTAAATAAATCTAATCTTGTTTTTCATTTCTTTTTACAGGACGAAGAAGATGAAGTGAGACCCCAACCGGACATGGACTTCACCCGTGGATCCAAGCTAAGGTTAGTAAATTTCATTTTTTGGGGGCGGGGGGATTAGTAAATTGAAGAAATCTAATCCTGTTTTTCGTTTCTTTTTACAGGACAAAGAAGATGATGAGCGCCCCTACCCAGACATGGACTTCACACTTGGATCCAAGCTAAGGTTAGTAAATTTTACTTTTTCGGGATGGTGGGATGGGTAAATTGAAGAAATCTAATCTTGTTTTTCTTTTCTTTTTACAGGATGAAGAAGATGATAAGGGACCCCACCCAGACATGGACTTCACTCTTGGATCCAAGTTAAGGTTAGTAAATTTCATTTTTTTGGGGTGGTGGGATGGGTAAATTAAATAAATCTAATCTTCTTTTTCATTTCTTTTTACAGGACGAAGAAGATGAAGTGAGATCCCAACCGGACATGGACTTCACCCTTGGATCCAAGCTAAGGTAAGTAAATTTTATTTTTTTGGGGTGGCGGGAATGGTAAATTGAAGAAATCTAATCCTGTTTTTCGTTTCTTTTTACAGGACAAAGAAGATGATGAGCGCCCCCAACCGGACATGGACTTCACCCTTGGATTCAAGCTAAGGTTAGTAAATTTCATTTTTTGGGGTGGGGAGATTAGTAAATTGAAGAAATCTAATCCTGTTTTTCGTTTCTTTTTACAGGACAAAGAAGATGATGAGCGCCCCTTCCCAGACATGGACTTCACACTTGGATCCAAGCTAAGGTTAGTAAATTTTATTTTTTCGGTGTGGTGGGATGGGTAAATTTAAGAAATCTAATCTTGTTTTTGTTTTCTTTTTACAGAATGAAGAAGATGATGAGGGACCCCACCCAGATATGGACTTCACACTTGGATCCAAGCTAAGGTTAGTAAATTTCATTTTTTTGGGGTGGTGGGATGGGTAAATTAAATAAATCTAATCTTGTTTTTCATTTCTTTTTACAGGACGAAGAAGATGAAGTGAGACCCCAACCGGACATGGACTTCACCCGTGGATCCAAGCTAAGGTAAGTAAATTTCATTTTTTTGGGGTGGCGGGAATGGTAAATTGAAGAAATCTAATCCTGTTTTTCGTTTCTTTTTACAGGACAAAGAAGATGATGAGCGCCCCCAACCGGACATGGACTTCACCCTTGGATTCAAGCTAAGGTTAGTAAATTTCATTTTTTAGGGGTGGGGGGATTAGTAAATTGAATAAATCTAATCCTGTTTTTCGTTTCTTTTTACAGGACAAAGAAGATGATGAGCGCCCCTACCCAGACATGGACTTCACACTTGGATCCAAGCTAAGGTTAGTAAATTTCATTTTTTTGGGGTGGTGGGATGGGTAAATTGAAGAAATCTAATCTTGTTTTTCTTTTCTTTTTACAGGATGAAGCAGATGATGAGGGACTCCACCCAGACATGGACTTCACACTTGGATCCAAACTAAGGTTAGTAAATTTCATTTTTTTGGGGTGGTGGGATGGGTAAATTGAAGAAATCTAATCTTGTTTTTCTTTTTTTTTTACAGGATGAAGAAGATGATGAGCGCCCCTACCCAGACATGGACTTCACACTTGGATCCAAGCTAAGGTTAGTAAATTTCATTTTTTTGGGGTGGTGGGATGGGTAAATTGAAGAAATCTAATCTTGTTTTTCGTTTCTTTTTATAGGACAAAGAAGATGATGAGGGACCCCACCCGGACATGGACTTCACACTTGGATCCAAGCTAAGGTTAGTAAATTTCATTTTTTTGGGGTGGTGGGATGGGTAAATTAAAGAAATCTAATCTTGTTTTTCTTTTCTTTTTACAGGATGAAGAAGATGATGAGGGACCCCACCCAGACATGGACTTCACTCTTGGATCCAAGTTAAGGTTAGTAAATTTCATTTTTTTTGGGGTGGTGGGGTTGGTAAATTGAAGAAATCTAATCTTGTTTTTCATTTCTTTTTACAGGACGAAGAAGATGAAGTGAGACCCCAACTGGACATGGACTTCACCCTTGGATCCAAGCTAAGGTAAGTAAATTTCTTTTTTTGGGGGGTGGCGGGAATGGTAAATTGAAGAAATCTAATCCTGTTTTTCGTTTCTTTTTACAGGACAAAGATGATGATGAGCGCCCCCAACCGGACATGGACTTCACCCTTGGATTCAAGCTAAGGTTAGTAAATTTCATTATTTTGGGGTGGGGGGATTAGTAAATTGAAGAAATCTAATCCTGTTTTTGGTTTCTTTTTACAGGACAAAGAAGATGATGAGTGCCCCCAACCGGACATGGACTTCACCCTTGGATTCAAGCTAAGGTTAGTAAATTTCATTTTTTTGGGGTGGTGGGATTGGTAAATTGAAGAAATCTAATCTTGTTTTTCTTTTCTTTTTACAGGCTGAAGAAGATGATGAGGGACCCCACCCAGACATGGACTTCACTCTTGGATCAAAGTTAAGGTTAGTAAATTTCATTTTTTTGGGGTGGTTGGATGGGTAAATTGAAGAAATCTAATCTTGTTTTTCTTTTCTTTTTATAGGACGAAGAAGATGATGAGGGACCCCACCCAGACATGGACTTCACACTTGGATCCAAACTAAGGTTAGTAAATTTCATTTTTTTGGGGTGGTGGGATGGGTAAATTGAAGAAATCTAATCTTGTTTTTCGTTTCTTTTTATAGGACAAAGAAGATGATGAGGGACCCCACCCGGACATGGACTTCACACTTGGATCCAAGCTAAGGTTAGTAAATTTCATTTTTTTGGGGTGGTGGGATGGGTAAATTGAAGAAATCTAATCTTGTTTTTCTTTTCTTTTTACAGGATGAAGAAGATGATGAGGGACCCCACCCAGACATGGACTTCACTCTTGGATCCAAGTTAAGGTTAGTAAATTTCATTTTTTTTGGGGTGGTGGGGTTGGTAAATTGAAGAAATCTAATCTTGTTTTTCATTTCTTTTTACAGGACGAAGAAGATGAAGTGAGACCCCAACTGGACATGGACTTCACCCTTGGATCCAAGCTAAGGTAAGTAAATTTCTTTTTTGGGGGGGTGGCGGGAATGGTAAATTGAAGAAATCTAATCCTGTTTTTCGTTTCTTTTTACAGGACAAAGATGATGATGAGCGCCCCCAACCGGACATGGACTTCACCCTTGGATTCAAGCTAAGGTTAGTAAATTTCATTATTTTGGGGTGGGGGGATTAGTAAATTGAAGAAATCTAATCCTGTTTTTGGTTTCTTTTTACAGGACAAAGAAGATGATGAGTGCCCCCAACCGGACATGGACTTCACCCTTGGATTCAAGCTAAGGTTAGTAAATTTCATTTTTTTGGGGTGGTGGGATTGGTAAATTGAAGAAATCTAATCTTGTTTTTCTTTTCTTTTTACAGGCTGAAGAAGATGATGAGGGACCCCACCCAGACATGGACTTCACTCTTGGATCAAAGTTAAGGTTAGTAAATTTCATTTTTTTGGGGTGGTTGGATGGGTAAATTGAAGAAATCTAATCTTGTTTTTCTTTTCTTTTTATAGGACGAAGAAGATGATGAGGGACCCCACCCAGACATGGACTTCACACTTGGATCCAAACTAAGGTTAGTAAATTTCATTTTTTTGGTTTGGTGGGATGGGTAAATTAAATAAATCTAATCTTCTTTTTCATTTCTTTTTAAAGGACGAAGAAGATGAATTGAGACCCCAACCGGACATGGACTTCACACTTGGATCCAAGCTAAGGTAAGTAAATTTCATTTTTTGGGGGTGGCGGGAATGGTAAATTGAAGAAATCTAATCCTGTTTTTCGTTTCTTTTTACAGGACAAAGAAGATGTTGAGCGCCCCCAATCGGACATGGACTTCACCCTTGGATTCAAGCTAAGGTTAGTAAATTTCATTTTTTGGGGGTGGGGAGATTAGTAAATTGAAGAAATCTAATCCTGTTTTTCGTTTCTTTTTACAGGACAAAGAAGATGATGAGCGCCCCTACCCAGACATGGACTTCACACTTGGATCCAAGCTAAGGTTAGTAAATTTCATTTTTTTGGGGTGGTGGGATGGGTAAATTGAAGAAATCTAATCTTGTTTTTCGTTTCTTTTTATAGGACGAAGAAGATGATGAGGGACCCCACCCGGACATGGACTTCACACTTGGATCCAAGCTAAGGTTAGTAAATTTCATTTTTTTGGGGTGGTGGGATGGGTAAATTGAAGAAATCTAATCTTGTTTTTCTTTTCTTTTTACAGGATGAAGAAGATGATGAGGGACCCCACCCAGACATGGACTTCACTCTTGGATCCAAGTTAAGGTTAGTAAATTTCATTTTTTTGGGGTGGTGGGGTTGGTAAATTGAATAAATCTAATCTTGTTTTTCATTTCTTTTTACAGGATGAAGAAGATGAAGTGAGACCCCAACCGGACATGGACTTCACCCTTGGATCCAAGCTAAGGTAAGTAAATTTCATTTTTTTGGGGTGGCGGGAATGGTAAATTGAAGAAATCTAATCCTGTTTTTCGTTTCTTTTTACAGGACAAAGAAGATGATGAGCGCCCCCAACCGGACATGGACTTCACTCTTGGATTCAAGCTAAGGTTAGTAAATTTCATTATTTTGGGGTGGGGGGATTAGTAAATTGAAGAAATCTAATCCTGTTTTTGGTTTCTTTTTATAGGACAAAGAAGATGATGAGGGACCCCACCCAGATATGGACTTCGCTCTTGGATCCAAGCTAAGGTTAGTAAATTTCATTTTTTTGGGGGTGGCGGAATGGTAAATTGAAGAAATCTAATCCTGTTTTTCGTTTCTTTTTACAGGACAAAGAAGATGATGAGCGCCCCCAACCGGACATGGACTTCACCCTTGGATTCAAGCTAAGGTTAGTAAATTTCATTTTTTGGGGTGGGGGGATTAGTAAATTGAAGAAATCTAATCCTGTTTTTGGTTTCTTTTTACAGGACAAAGAAGATGATGAGCGCCCCTACCCAGACATGGACTTCACACTTGGATCCAAGCTAAGGTTAGTAAATTTCATTTTTTCGGGTTGGTGGGATGGGTAAATTAAAGAAATCTAATCTTGTTTTTGTTTTCTTTTTACAGAATGAAGAAGATGATGAGGGACCCCACCCAGATATGGACTTCACTCTTGGATCCAAGCTAAGGTTAGTAAATTTAATTATTTTGGGGTGGGGGGATTAGTATATTGAAGAAATCTAATCCTGTTTTTGGTTTCTTTTAACAGGACAAAGAAGATGATGAGCGCCCCTACCCAGACATGGACTTCACACTTGGATCCAAGCTAAGGTTAGTAAATTTCATTTTTTCAGGGTGGTGAGATGGGTAAATTGAAGAAATCTAATCTTGTTTTTGTTTTCTTTTTACAGAATGAAGAAGATGATGAGGGACCCCACCCAGATATGGACTTCACTCTTGGATCCAAGCTAAGGTTAGTAAATTTCATTTTTTTGGGGTGGCGGGAATGGTAAATTGAAGAAGTCTAATCTTGTTTTTCGTTTCTTTTTACAGGACGAAGAAGATAATGATCGAGGGACCCCACCCGGACATGGACTTTACCCTTGGATCCAAGCTAAGGTTAGTAAATTTCATTTTTTTGGGGTGGCAGGAATGGTAAATTGAAGAAATCTAATCCTGTTTTTCGTATCTTTTTACAGGACAAAGAAGATGATGAGCGCCCCTACCCAGACATGGACTTCACACTTGAATCCCAGCTAAGGTTAGTAAATTTCATTTTTTCGGGGTGGTGGGATGGATAAATTGAAGAAATCTAATCTTGTTTTTCTTTTCTTTTTACAGGATGAAGAAGATGATGAGGGACCACACCCAGACATGGACTTCACTCTTGGATCCAAGTTAAGATTAGTAAATTTCATTTTTTTGGGGTGGTGGGATGGGTAAATTGAAGAAATCTTATCTTGTTTTTCATTTCTTTTTATAGGACGAAGAAGATGATGAGGGACCCCACCCGGACATGGACTTTACTCTTGGATCCAAGCTAAGGTTAGTAAATTTCATTTTTTTGGGGTGGTGGGATTGGCAAATTGCATAAATCTAATCTTGTTTTTCGTTTCTTTTTACAGGACAAAGAAGATGAAGTGAGACCCCAACCGGACATGGACTTCACTCTTGGATCCAAGCTAAGGTTAGTAAATTTCATTTTTTTGGGGTGGTGGGATTGGTAAATTGCATAAATCTAATCTTGTTTTTCGTTTCTTTTTACAGGACAAAGAAGATGAAGTGAGACCCCAACCGGACATGGACTTCACCCGTGGATCCAAGCTAAGGTTAGTAAATTTCATTTTTTGGGGGTGGGGGGATTAGTAAATTGACGAAATCTAATCCTGTTTTTCGTTTCTTTTTACAGGACAAAGAAGATGATGAACGCCCCTACCCAGACATGGACTTCACACTTGGATCCAAGCTAAGGTTAGTAAATTTCATTTTTTTGGGGTGGTGGGATGGGTAAATTGAAGAAATCTAATCTTGTTTTTCGTTTCTTTTTATAGGACGAAGAAGATGATGAGGGACCCCACTCGGACATGGACTTCACACTTAGATCCAAGCTAAGGTTAGTAAATTTCATTTTTTTGGTGTGGCGGGAATGGTAAATTGAAGAAATCTAATCCTGTTTTTCGTTTTTTTTTACAGGACAAAGAAGATGATGTGCGCCCCTACCCAGACATGGACTTCACACTTGGATCCCAGCTAAGGTTAGTAAATTTCATTTTTTTGGGGTGGTGGGATGGGTAAATTGAAGAAATCTAAACTTCTTTTTCGTTTCTTTTTACAGGACGAAGAAGATGATGAGGGACCCCACCCGGACATGGACTTCACTCTTGGATCCAAGTTAAGGTTAGTAAATTTCATTTTTTGGGGGTGGTGGGATTGGTAAATTGAAGAAATCTAATCCTGTTTTTCGTTTCTTTTTACAGGACGAAGAAGATGATGAGTGCCCCCAACCGGACATGGACTTCACCCTTGGATTCAAGCTAAGGTTAGTAAATTTCATTTTTTTGGGGTGGTGGGATGGGTAAATTAAATAAATCTAATCTTGTTTTTCATTTCTTTTTACAGGACAAAGAAGATGAAGTGAGACCCCGACCGGACATGGACTTCACCCTTGGATCCAAGCTAAGGTTAGTAAATTTCATTTTTTTTGAGTGGTGGGATTGGTAAATTGAAGAAATGTAATCCTGTTTTTCGTTTCTTTTTACAGTACAAAGAAGATGATGAGCGACCCCATCCGGACATGGACTTCACTCTTGGATCCAAGTTAAGGTTAGTAAATTTCATTTTTTTGGGGTGGTGGGATTGGTAAATTGAAGAAATCTAATCCTGTTTTTCGTTTCTTTTTACAGGACGAAGAAGATGATGAGTGCCCCCAACCGGACATGGACTTCACCCTTGGATCCAAATTAAGGTAAGTAAATTTAACTTTTTTGGGGTGGTGGGATTGGTAAATTGAAGAAATCTAATCTTGTTTTTCGTTTCTTTTTATAGGACAAAGAAGATGAAGTGAGACCCCAACCGGACATGGACTTCACTCTTGGATCAAAGCTAAGGTAAGTAAATTCCATTTTTTGGGGGTGGTGGGATTGGTAAATTGAAGAAATGTAATCCTGTTTTTCGTTTCTTTTTACAGGACAAAGAAGATGATGAGCGCCCCTACCCAGACATGGACTTCACACTTGGATCCAAGTTAAGGTAAGTAAATTTCATTGTTTTGGGGTGGTGGGATGGGTAAATTGAGGAAATCTTATCTTGTTTTTCGTTTCTTTTTACAGGACAAAGAAGATGATGAGCGACCCCACCCGGACATGGACTGCACTCTTGGATCCAAGTTAAGGTAAGTAAATTTAATTTTTTTGGTGGGTGGTGGGATTGGTAAATTGAAGAAGTCTAATCTTGTTTTTTATTTCTTTTTACAGGACAAAGAAGATGATGAGCGACCCCACCGGGACATGGACTTCACTCTTGGATCCAAGCTACAGTTAGTAAATTTCACTTTTTTGGGGGTGGTGGGATTGGTAAATTGAAGAAATCTAACCCTTTTTTTGTTTCTTTTTACAGGACAAAGAAGATGATGAGCGCCCCTACCAAGATATGGACTTCACACTTGGATCCAAGTTAAGGTAAGTAAATTTTATTTTTTATGGGGTGGTGGGATGGGTAAATTGAAGAAATCTAATTTTGTTTTTCGTTTCTTTTTACAGGACAAAGAAGATGATGAGCGACCCCACCCGGACATGGACTGCACTCTTGGATCCAAGTTAAGGTAAGTAAATTTCATTGTTTTGGGGTGGTGGGATGGGTAAATTGAAGAAGTCTAATCTTGTTTTTTTCGTTTCTTTTTACAGGACTAAGAAGATGAACTGCGACCCCACCCGGACATGGACTTCCCCCTTGGATCCAAGCTAAGGTTAGTAAATTTCATTTTTTTGGGGTGGTGGGATTGGTAAATTGAAGAAATCTAATCCTGTTTTTCGTTTCTTTTTACAGGACAAAGAAGATGATTAGCGACCCCACCCAGACATGGACTCTTGGATCCGGAAGACCCAGAAGATTTTCAATTTTAATGTAATATTACACAATGCTTAACAGCAAAATAACCATTAATTTTTTAATAATAAAATAAAAGTATCATGGACATTCAAAAAATGTGACTAGCTCATATAGTTCAGAGTCACACTTTGAAAATCCCCAAATGTAAAGAAAAGAAAATGTATTGAGAAGAGGTTATGTCCATTTTCAACACCTTTTTTACATAAAACAAAATAATCAATTTACTGTCATTTTTATATGATCAATTGAAAAAAATGTTGTCAAAGGAAAAAATAACAATGGAACAGATTCTTAACTTAGTGAATGATTGAATCTGACGAACTGCATAATGTGCAGGTCTACAATTTTTATATAATCAACTAACAATATTGTTAAGAAGCAGAAAATATCAAAACAACACTCTTACATATCCAATTATTTCCATAATGAGACTATTAACATGCCTTAGAATTAAATCTAAAGAAAAAAAACACTTATTTATATATAAAAAAGGCTAATAACTTTATCAAAACTTAACTGATCAAGCTTATTTTCAAACTTGATCTGTATATTAGTCAGACTGATCACTCCTGTGAGTTTCAAGACTAAAGGCTGATTGGTTTTCCTGAAAATGCGTTAGCAGTCTTGCATATATGCTGAATAAAAAAAAAAACGGCTAACTTTTGTAAAAATAGTCCGGTCAAGCTGATTTTCGAACTTGACCTGCGTATTATTAGTATATTCATCAGTTTTGTAAGTTTCAAGCCAAAAGGTAAAAATGGTTTTCCACTTATCGTGTTATCGGTGCTGCATATATGCAGAAAAAAAAACAAAAAAAACAGAATAACTTCCCTAAAAATTGCCCGATCATGCTGACTTTCGAACTTGACCTACGTATTATGAGAATATTCATCAGTTTTGTAAGTTTCAAGCCAAAAGGTAAAATCATTTTCCACTTATC
Source organism: Lingula anatina (assembly GCF_051362555.1). Taxonomy (NCBI): domain Eukaryota; kingdom Metazoa; phylum Brachiopoda; class Lingulata; order Lingulida; family Lingulidae; genus Lingula; species Lingula anatina. The sequence continues at coordinate 14,437,506 of NC_141769.1, forward strand.
ATGTTATCGGTGCTGCATATATGCTGAAAAAAGTGAAAAAAAAAAAAAAAAAACTGCATAACTTCCCTAAAAATTGCTCGATCATGCTGATTTTCGAACTTGACCTGCGTATTATGAATATTGATCAATTCAGTGTCTGTACATAAATATGGCCTGATCATCCTGATTTTCAAACTTGGCCTGCATATTACAGTATGAATATTTAACAGTCCTGTAAGTTTCAAGGAAAAAAAGGGTTTTTCACTTATCGTGTTATCAGGGTACGTTGCATATATGATCAAAAAGTGAAAAAACAGCATAACTTTTATAACAATGGCCCGATGATGCTGATTTTTAAATTTGACCTGCGTATTATGAATATTCATCAGTTCTGTAAGTTTCAAGCCAAAAGGTAAAACGGTTTAATTTTTACTTATCGTGTTATCGCGGTGTTATAAAAATGCTGAAAAAAGTGAAAAAACAGCATAACTTCCATGAAATGGCCCGATCACGCTGATTTTCGAACTTGACCTGCGTATTATGAATATTCATCAGTTCTGTAAGTTTGAAGCCAAATGGTAAAATGGTTTTCCACTTATTTGTGTTATCGGTAAAAGTGCACGCCGACGGCGACATCTGTGTCTGTACATAAAAAATGTTGCTTAATTTAAATGTTAGCCAAACTGAAACTTTTGTGATGTTTTATGTAAAAATGTGCTGAAATTCAATTTACATCATGTAAACCCCGTCCTTATAATGCTTTATAATTAATACATGACCCAGCCTCAGCGTAGCCAGTGGAACAGATAGAAAAGTGACACCAGATTACAGGTCATGTGATTTTTACGTTGATCGAAAGTTCTCATGTGATCTCGTCCAATTTCAAAAATGGCGGACAGGCTGTCGAGTAGCAGTAGGTTGTTGTTGTTTCTTGCCGCTATGTTTGCGGCCCTAGTTTTAACAGACGGTATTTCATGGCCAGTTCCATACAAGTAAGTATTTAGACGTAGCGCTTACGCATCTAAAGTAATATAAATAGTAAGAGCCTGAGTCTGACTGACACTATTAGTCTAATAAGGATACCTAATCCCGTAGCCGGCGTTGGGAGGAGTGTGTGTTTGTGGGGGGAGAGAGGGGTAGTATATATACGTTAACACTTCTGTTTACGGTATCTGATATTTACTATTTGTGCACATATCAAAAGACGGAAATATTAATAAATTAACCATAGCAAAAGTATTTAATTGCCAGTTTTTGCCATTTTTCAGGAGATACAATGGACGCCCAAAGACTGACCCCTACTGTCAGGCACTCTTCCCATTCTGTCCCACTGGGCGTGGGAATGGTTCTATGCCAAAGATGCAGTCATCAGACATTATAGAAATATATGCTCTGAAAGCACCAGTGTTTGAGTTTAAATTTGGAGATCTACTTGGCAAATTTGTAAGTTTTTTGTGCCATTATTTTAGTACTAACTTCCATTCCAAAATCAGTGGTTGACATTTGAAATGTTAAATACTTTAATAACCATTGCAACATTTTATGAAAGTAATTAACACATTACACTGAAGAAAAAAAAAAGAATATGTTCCTTATGGATTTTTCAGATCTTTTCTAATTCATTATTATTTAAAAAAAAAACATTTCAAACTTGATGAGTTCAGAGTTAGTGCCTTAGACCCCATTCCCAGAGATGGGATCGATCCAACTAGATCGACCTAACTCCCTGGGGGTTCATGCTAAATAGGTGTCAGCCACGCAGGCACAATAGTTAATTACCCCCTTATAGCTTGTAGTAGGCGGGACGGACATTTAAGCCAGATTATCTGAAAGTAATCTAGTGAGACTCCCCACAGGGATAGATCGATCTAAAATCTATGGGAATGCGCCCTTTGAGTCAGGCATTTATACTGGCACTGTGCCACATATTTTTCTCACCAGATCTTTTGAAAAAAATAAGAAACAAAATTTTCCTCTTTGTAGAACATAATCCACGATGCCCTTGGGTTCAAGAATACCAGGACTGGCCTGAACTATACCATGGAATGGTATGAGCTGTTTGAGCTGTTTAACTGCACCTTTCCTCATGTCTTTCAAAATGATACCATGCTGTGGTGTAACCAGGGTGCAGCATGTATTTATAATGGAATTGATGACATCCACTGGTCTCAGAATGGAACTCTGGTGAAAATTGGAGAAATGACAGGTACGTTTAGGATCAGATGGACTGTATCAAGGGTTTTAACAAAGTAATGTTAACTGGGAAGATATAGAATGAAAAACGATAATAAGCCAAATAAATAAGGTCAATTATTTTTTAAAAATCCTAATTGATATAATATTCAGGGTTGAGACTGCCATTTAGTGAAAAAGTGGGAAAATATGGCATTGTGGGTTCAGGGGGCTGCCTGGTTCCTTTCTTTTTTTTTTTTTTTTTGCTCCTAAAATGTCAGAAATCTTGATAGCTGGAAAAATCTCATCCATGAGTAATGCTTCATTCTGTCTGAAAGTAGAACACCATTATTTCAGTCATTATTTTAACAACTCACGTAATTCATTTCACAATTTTATATTTCAAAGGTGACCAGTTTTCTCATTTTTCGACATGGGCACTGGGGGACAATACATCATCCATCTACTATGAAACATGGACTGTTGAACAAGAGCCAGGTATGACATTTAAATTAATATTTAAGAAAAAAATTGGATTTGGAAATCATAAATAATGATAAAATTCCAAATTGTGCAGCAAGCACGTTTAATTAGTCACCACCAGTATGTAGCCAGTTTTCATTGTAATATACTTATAATCTCTTATCTCTGGTTTAAGATAATCAGTGTGAATAGATAGCAAAACAACAGTCAATTTACTATTATTGAATAAATAGGACCATGAATATAGCATTGTCATTTTATTAATTATTGCAAAATCAGACTATCTTGAAAATCTTTGGCATGAGAAACAAACAGAAAAATTAACATTTTTTATCTTTCCTTTTGCCATTTACTTTTTTTATCATTTAGGGTATAAACCAGGTACGTATAGAGAGAGATAGCACTTAACCTTCATATCAGAATGAATATGATAATGATAAATACACAGTGCACCCATCAATCAAATTAAAATGATCCCCTTTATTTCAGGTGGCAAGATGTGGTTTGAGCCCCATGACTGTGCCACCTGGGTCAAAGATGCCATAGTGGTCCTGGGCAAAGTGGGGGCAAAGTTCAACACCAGCATTCATCTCAACTACACCAAGATCCACCTGTACAGTGATGAACCACAGTACCTGGGAAACTATTCCTCTATCTTCGGACCCAATGGAAACCAGACTTTAGCCAAGGACATGCTGGCTTTTTTCAAAGATTTCCAGGCTCATCAGTCATTCTTTCACCTTCTACAGAGCATGTTTGACGCCTTTGACAGAGTTTTTGAGAAGAGGCAGTTTTATTTGTTTTACAATTTTGAGTACTGGCTCTTAAAAATGAAGGCTCCATTTTTTAAACTGGATTATACATATGTGCCTCTTCCTGGTCAAAAGAAATTCCCTTGAGTGTCGAAAATGTATGTGCTTGTCCTACAAAGGGGTATTTGTTAATAGTAAAATGCAATGTTAAACAGCTCTTGAAAGACAGCCCCAGATTGTAAGGGTAAATCGATCTCAGTTGTGATATGCAACAAACAGTTCAGGTATTTCATACAGACCGAGTGAGTGCAATGTTCAGGATTTCATTCAACATAGTTTTAAGCTACATACACATTGATAGCATACTTCATAATTCACACCTGTATAATTACCTCATTTAATCATACTTTAAATCGGCATTGCTTATTTTTTCACATGTACATATTTTGTTAAATTTCAAAGATGATTAAAATATTGACTCAAATCAAAAATGTTTTATACATAAAAAGATATTTACTCTAAACAAAAAACGTCATAAAAATATAATACCACATAAAAGTTAGAATGCTATTATACATACAACGGTCTTATAATGACTATTTTAACATTTGGAGCTATGCTATATACATGCATCTCTGGCTGTTGGAATGTCAAAATATCATATGTCAGTTTTTTCCACAGAAATTAGCGTAAAAAGATATAGATCCAAAGACTAATCAAAGTCCTAATATGTCCGTGTTGTATTGAGATGGGGGACTTGTATAAGACAATTGTGATAACGTCAATCACAGTGCAACTTTGGGAACAAATTATCTGGATATTGTGCCCCTGCACTCCTTTGCTTGTCTGCACAATTTGATATTTTTTTATAAATATCTATCTGTCCATTCAACTGGTAATCTTGTCATGGAGCAAAGGTTTGAAAACACTAATAATTTCAGATTACAGTTGAAGTTCTTGATGTAAGTAAATGCACAAAAAATTCAAATGCCAAAGGGAAAAGTGCAAGCTTCCAAAGGATGAGCAAAGTCTCCATTCATCAACCTGATGAGAAGATTTTTGAGTGCACCTGTCTGAGTATACCTCACTTTGACATATTACATTATGTTCAAATAATTTGTTGCTGGGCTCTGTGTAACAACTTTATAATAGATTTAATACCACAGAGACCTCTAGATACACCCTCTGTTCAACACAACTGTTACTATCTGAATCCATCGGTCAATTGTCTATAAATAGTGGCAGCATTGTTCAGTATAGACTTGTCTTCTTCATTATTCTTAGGAATTCCTGTTCATTAATTTCTCCATCACCATCTCTGTCTGCTTCGTCTATCATTTCCTAGAAATAGACAAATGCACCCATTAAAATGCTGTATTTTAAAATGTGTTCAACTTATTATAATGGATGTTTGATTGCAACCCCTCATTGTATGAACCATCTGAAATCTTTAAGATTACAGCTAACCATGACATCAAAGGGTAATTGCAACTAAGTCCCCTTCCCAGTGCAGTTTAACAAACAATGGAGATAATGAAAATTTGCAAATGTTATTCACTTTATGATATGGGTAAAACAGGAGTTAATTAGCTTCTATTCTGTAAAAACCATGACAATCAAAACAATAAGATTGTACTTTTTTGATTTATCTCCACTCAATACCTGTAATTCCTCATCTGTGAGGTTCTCTCCTAGTTCTTTGGCAACCCTTTTAAGATTTTTAAATGAAATTTTTCCTGTTCCATCCTCATCAAACAACCTAAATGCTTTGAGAATTTCTTCCTTGGAGTCCTTTTCACTCATCTTTTGTGTCATCAATGTAAGGAAGTCATTAAAGTCAATAGTGCCTGCAATTCAATGAATCTTGATATTAAAAGTAAAGTACACTGTATGCATTTGAAAATCCCATAAGTCATATTTTCTATGTCTACATGTCCTGCAAAGCTACCAATCTTGCCAAATTCAGACTTTTAAAACTATAAATCCCCTAAAATTAAAGTAGCTGATCTTCAAAGCTCTTCTGAAATGTACAGGAAGACAGGGTATTCTAAATGTCTTTTCATTAAGAAGTAAATCATTAAATTAAAAAATTGGAAAAAAAAAAAAAAAAAAAAAAAAAAAAAAACAGTGAACCCAAGTGCAGGGACGGGTCCAGAAATGTTTTGTGAGTAGAATATTGCCTACCCCTTATTAGATCCTATTCATATTTGCCCTATCCCCATCAAAATACGTAAGCTTCATCTGTTTTATCATCTGCTCTCTAAGACACTTAACAACGATACAAAACTAAAATGTGATTATTTCATATTCACTAGAAACAACCTACTCTATTTAAATTGAACTTACCAGAACCATCTTTATCAATGTCAGAAATCATCTTTTTGATTTCTTCTTTCTTTGGTTCAAAGCCTAAAGCTCTCATAGCAACCTGAAATTTACATAAACCTTCTCTTATAATTTACAACAAGTGATAAAAAGGCATCATTCTCTCTGCTTATTTAATCAAACAGCAATTTGTTGTAAAACCAAACAGCAATTTTTTGTAAAACAATGTTAGCATTTCAAATATGTACAAAAAACTACTATGTAAGAGTGTTTATATGTACATAAACCTCTGGAAATAATGGCCTATTAGTCTTGTATTTTAGAAGAATTTTGGTTGATGGAATGCTTTTATAAACCATGCCATGCATTTCCTTATATAATTATCCTTTTTTGCACATCATTTAAATGTAACACACCTTGAGTTCTTTGGCATCTATGGTTCCAGACCCATCTGTATCAAACAGGTCAAAGGCTTCTCTGATTTCTTGTTTCTGTTCCTCAGTTAATTCTGCTTTCGGTCCTCCTTTCTTCCTGTTGCCACCAACCGTGGATTTCTTGTAACTTGCCTAGAAAGAAAAAACACCACTGCTTTGTCATTTATCAAAAAATAACTAATTATACTCACCAAGACCACCATATTATTATTATTATTATTGTAATGCAGAACATTTTAAGGCACTCTTCCTATAGACACCATCGGTCCATGTGGATGGATTCAGCTCTGTAGGGGCTCTAACTGACTGCAGTGAACTTTACTAAATGACATGCCTCCTCCTGGCATTAAGTAGAATACAGCAAAGCTTGTGATTATATGAGTACAAAGGAAATAAGAGGAGGCGTGTCATTCAGTTAAGCTGATTGCTCTTAGCGAGTCTCCAAAGAGCTGGCAATTTTTAAGCCAGGGCAGAAGGTAGAGGAGGACAGTTATGACAAAACTATCCTCTTCTAGATGGATCACTCAACTTCTTTGGATCACTGTTCCACCCTATCAATAGAATAACAGCTGTTAATTCAATCTGGGTAAATGAAAGACGTGACACAAGCCTCAGCAAAACCATCTATGCTGACATGCAATTGTAACACTCACATCTTTCACGGCTGCAGTCGAAAGGCTGCACACAAACACAGCAATTTAACAAAGCACACTAATTATGTCAATTGCTAACAGATATATCACAAGTTGAAAGCCTTTTCAAATAATTTTTGAAATTCGAATTTTGAATTTCAAAATTAGTTATGCTCAGTTGTTTATATTTCACACATAAAATACAAGGGGAATATCATCGCCTTAGTTAAGCACCTTTTGGCAAGAACCTTGAATTAACAAGGGTACTTGTCATTTTGTCACTTCCACTGACACACGGTTTATGCTCGGCGAATAATTATTCACGAGAGATCGACTTTGTGTTTTTCGGATTTAAAAGAGGTTGATCTTTCAGTGGTGATTGATTTCTTTGAATGTATCTTTGACGTTCATTGGAACCTCCATATCTCATATCAATCTTTCACAGTTTAACACCCCAAGAGTGAGGATATTAAAGTTTGTTCTTACCATGTTCGGGTTTTTGTTGTGCTTCGAAACAAACCAACCGCTGGAAGTGCCCGGATTTTTAGCTCTGCAGTAAACGTAATTGGGGAAATATGATTGGTCTAAATTACATCGTGTGATCCAGAAATGGCAACTCGTACGAGATCGGTAGGCAAACATTTGAAAGTTTTCTGTAATATCATGTCTAATACGAAGACTTATACATTCAAAATATAAAGATGAGTGTATCTTATCAACATACTGTAATTTAAGAAATGATGATACTCGTAAAGACGTGTATTCTTAAGAAATCCCACATGTTTTCACGTCGGCTGCTACTGTCAGATCCTGTCACATACAAATAAGTTGCATTGTAGCCGTACGATCACCGGCAATGCCAAACACCGGTTTGCTTTAACTTACAGTATCACGATAGAATATATAAATATATATTCCTGACACGATAGAAGGTCAAGGTTGTATTCCAAACCAAAGCAATCAAAATTTCAATATTTGTCTTAACTTCCATATAAAACATTCCCCAGATTGTACAGTATCCCCCACCCCCATAAGTATGATTTTCATTCCAATGTCTTTTCTAAACCGAGTATTTTGGCATATTTTAGCATTGTGTCTGCTATTCAATTGAATTGGTTTGGCAATTCCATGACGTAATTTTTCATTGTTTTTTACAAGAAACTGCTTGGTCATTCAAATATTATTAAAATTGAGGCTATATTTGCAGTGATAAAAATTTGCAGTACCAGTAATCTCTTTAGTCAAAGAACTTGGAAAGTTCAATGAAAAATAAAAGGGAAAGAATGTTAGCCAATTTTCAAACTAATTTATTTGAGTGAAGTTGATTATATTTTAAAGTCACCACACAACTTCTTTTGCTAAACAATAAAAATAAGAAAGAGTAATGGGAGAGCTAGTTTCGGAGGAAAAGTCCAATAAACAGGATCCAGTAGGAACCTGCATCGGAAATCAACGCTAAGTAACACTAATTAAGTAAGAGAGAGAAACTCAGAAAGAGAGGGGGGGATACTGCAAAAGTACCGTTTAGTCTTTGCCTATAGACTGAGCAAATGTCGTAATTCATGCATAGGGACCATGATGGAATTGTATAATAATAATAATAATAATAATAATAATAATAATAATAATATTATTATTATAACAAACATTTTGATTTCCCACAGAAGAAGACATGCACTGTGATAGGAGGCTGTGGTTTTCTGGGCAGACACATTGCTGAGCAGCTGCTTCAGAGAGGATATGCTGTCAATGTGTTTGATATAAGAACAACATTTACTGATGACAGGATACAGTTCTTTGAGGGAAATCTCTGTCAAACAGAGGTACTTCTAGAATAGTATGAAATTTTTCTATTAACATGTGAAGTTTTATCTGATTTTAAGAAAAAAAAAACACCAACTGAACTGAACATTCTTTAAAAGTCTTTGTTGTTTAGTAAATGAAGAATGTTTTAAAGTTAAAAGAACAATGAAGTTTAATTTTTGGTAAGCATTTAAGTGGTAAAACTATTACCGGAATTGGAAAAAACTCGGTTACTCTGAGGAAAAGGATACAAGAGTGATAAAGTACATGCATGCATGTTTTTGATATATGAAATATCAAATGATATATTTTGGAGGTATATAGCTGGAATGATTTTGCTTAGTAATAATACAATTTTAATTGTATTTTAATTAAAATTACAATGGGTTATTATTCCAGTGTTTGCTGCCAGCTCTTGAAGGCGTTTTTGCTGTGTTCCACTGTGCCTCACCCCCATATTCTGCTGATGACAGAGAACTGTTTTACAGGGTCAATGTAGATGGCACAAAGATACTGATTGCTGCATGCAAACAGGCTGGAGTAAAGGTATGTGGAATCAAATTTCTGTTGAATTTTTAAAAGTACTGCCCTTTTCTGGGATTCAGCACGAAAAAGAAATATTGTTGGCTACCATAAGTATGTTTATGGCTTTTGAATAAGAATAATGAAAACAATGATTTTTGAAGAACATTTTGTTGGAAATTTTATCAGCTCACAATTAAAAAAATTGAGAGATTAAAGCAATAATAACTCTTCCTTTGAGATTCAAAATTCCGCAAGAAATACATAGTAAACAACGCCTGGAAATATATTCTATTGCATTTTCCCACTAAAACGACTGTTATTGTAGTAAAACTAAAATCTGTGCTTGTCACTTGGGCTTTCGATCCCTTTTTTCGCGGTCGACAAGTGCATCCGTTGCCAATGACGTTTAGGTGTCACGCGGATTCTCGCGTCCATTCGAGACCAAAATAACATGGCGGGAAACCCTCAGACGTAAGTTGCGAGTTTTTGTAGTGCGTCGGATAACGAAAAGCCCAGAATTGCACACATTGTAGATATAAATGCATTTTGAGCAAAAAGACGAACATATCTTATGAATCTTATAATATTGTTATATAGTGTTGTTGTTGTCTGCTTATCCCGCGGTTTTAAGTAGGTCACCAGAAACTATCGCTCGATACGAGAGGGCTCCGTCAGTTAAAATCTCTTAAGTGATTTTAACAAAAAACCGTACGTTTAGGAAAAAAACCCTGGATTAACTTTGAATGCAGGAATGGGGTCGTTGACCATTGGTAAGTACGGGAAAATTGCCCTTTTTTCCAGGAAAATTGTATTTTTGGCCAAAACGAAGAGTTATTATGACTTTAATGAAAGTAGTAACCTACTAATTACAGAGGTTGGTTTTGACAAGCAGTGCCAGTGTAGTTTATGAAGGCAAGGACATCAAAAATGGAACTGAAGAGCTGCCTTACGCTGCCAAACCTATTGACTACTACACAGAAACTAAGATATTGCAGGAGAAGGTGAGTGAATGTGTTTGTTGTGGTGAAAAAAAATTGTTACCATCAGGTTGTGCTGGGTGAATGTGTTAGTTGTTCCAAATGCAGTCACTGTGGTTTGGAAATGCTCTGTAAATAACATTATTGCAGTAACTGATAAGCCTGGCTTTTGCCAATATCCTTACCTGTTGTCAAGTTTTACACATGCTAAAGTAAATAAATATTTTACAATCTTTTGAGAAAGAGATCAAGAAGTGAGTTGTGTTTTCTTAACATTTGCCTTTTAAAGTTTTTCTCTGGTCAAAGTCACTTTAACATAATATATCACTGTTAGTACCATAATTGCTAATGACATTTGACATTCATCCTTCCTCCTCAAATATTTTAAAAATACATCTTTATTGTTTTCAAATGTACACAATACATTGTTATTAAAACATCATCTTTATAAGTTGACCACTTATCCTTGATAAGCAGTCAGATCATTACTTTTTCATGTCGCTATAGTTGACCCTGTAACAATGTGACATCTTAATCATTAAACTTAAAACAGAATTTTTTCCCATTAATGCATGTTTTGTTATGTACTTTGGAAAATAATTCTGGCCAGGGATTACAGTCAGATTTACCAAGGGCATAAGATTGATAAATAGGCCTTAAAGATGACAGTATATGTAATGCTGTCAGTCAGGAGGCCACTGTCATTACTACACATCTTATAGCTACAGAAAACATGGTCCTTCAAGTACTTTAATTTAAGATTTAAGTGTGTCAAAGGTATTTGAAAATCATGTGAAGAGATGACATGGCATTAGAGTTTGATGTAAATGTTTGGCAGTTTGTGTGTTTCTTGGAGATCTTCAATGGTCAGTCTTAAATTTATCTTCCTAATCTCTTTATTGGCATATTTATTATTGGAGACTGCCCGACTAACCCTAGCACACCTTGATTAATAAAGATAATAAACAGTTGTTGTGAATATGAAGAAATTTACTTTCATGTACATAATTATTTGGTTTGTACTGCAGTTTCATATATCTGAAATTGTTGTTGATTTAAATATAACTTCTCTAAAACAGGACATGAAAAACTGAACTTTACTTGCAATAGATTATGATTTTTACTATAATAATAATAATAATAATAATAATAATAATAATAATAATAATAAATCCTTAAAATTATTGAAATTCACAAAAATGAAAGAAACTATCAAGGATTATGTTGGTAAAAAGTTCTGTACCTGAAAGCCTCAATTTAAGATAATGGGGCATGTTGTGTGTAGACATTGTACTGATGTAACACAGTTACAGTTAGTGTATTTTGCCACAAACAAACTGCTGTTATCTATGAAAGGTGCTATAAGAACTTTCTAGTTGTTAAGTCCATCATTTTTCTGTGACTAATAAGATTTAATGATGTACGTCATTTGTACACTGATGATTGAGTTTTCCTTTTATCAAGAATTACTCAATTTTGCAAGTTTTTTTATATTTCACATTTAATTGTCATTTCTTTAAAAATTACAAAACTCTAAGCATGTTTTGACCCATGTTTTGTTAGAAACAAAATATTTTCTTTCTCTGAAATTTTGTTATCTTTCTTTGGTGATAAGAACTGCAGAAGGAGGTGGATATTTTTGTACTCAGTGGGTGCCAGGTCTTAAGTTTGAATTGTTATATTTAACAATAATTGCCAAGTGTTTTTGAAATGTTAATATGGAAATCATGTCAGTATGTGTGTGTCTGTGATAAGATTCTATTTTTATTCTTAAAATTTTTCATTTGAGATAGCAAGTATTTGATGACGAAAGGTCAGTTTGTGACTTAATAGCATTAGTAACAAAACAGTTATGCATACAGGGTGATATCAGGTATGATGAAAGGAAACTAGTATATTTTTTTTCTTTCATCTTTCCCTAAAGGGATTTTCTCCAGAAAACAATTTCTTCAAATTTTATTTAAGAGACATAACCCTTGTTGAAATGGATATTAAAAAAGGAATCATTGTTTTATGCATTTTTTCCAAGAAAGATTAGGAAAAACATATGGTCAGAGACGATTCTTTAAATTTTAGTTGAAGGCAAGAAGGTTTAAAGGATTAGAGATGGGCCTAGGGTATAGGGAGATCATGATTGATTAAATGAGGTTAAGGATTGAAATCATTAGAAAAATGTGAAATGTCTATTTTATTTTACCACAAAATACGGAACCAAACATTCCTTCAGAGTTATGCAACTAATGGAGTAAATTACCTTTATATGGCATATTGGTTAACTGTATGACAATGTCAAAATTTTGGAGACGCTTAAGTCTTGAGGCATGCTGATTGAGTATTCAATGAATAGGAAATGATAACATTAAGCAGCTTTTCTTGACATAGGGATTAAAATGTAGTGAAATTCAAGCGCTTTTTGTTGAATCTGTAAAATTAAATAGTCTGGTCACTATTTCATCGAAGCTTAAGTTAATGATTTGGGGGTCACATGGGGGATTACAGGAACCATGACATGGCTAAATATAACTACAATTAGAGAAAAGTTTCAAGTTTATCTTGAAGACTTAATACCAGAAATGGCCTTCTGAAAGTGAACGTTTGTTCCTTATCAAGGGAAAGTTTGTACCATGATAAGCAGAGTTTGTCCGCTTGAAAGTAAGTGCGGAATAATTTTGTGCTAAACGAGGAGTCATTGAGGAGCCTGAGAAAGTCAACAGCATCTTGACCTGTGGGTTGGCTCCAGCGTGCAGTGACAGGCAGGCAACTTGCTCATATCTCGGGCGTGACAGGGAGGGGCCAGTGTGTTAGTGCCGATCATTTATGAATATGCAACACTAGCTTATTTGGCATTCCTCCTATGTGTTTGCTGATGTGTTAGGATTTGGATTTTGACGGAGTGAAAACCTCAGAAGACAAGCAGGTGAAAAACTGTGAGAAAATTAATGAGCACAGGTTCTGTACAGGAGAAAAAGATTTTTTTCGGCCAGGTGGAACTATGCCTACATAAAACCTTACAAAATATATTCAAAAGAGGAATACTAGTGAATTGCCAGGAAAATGGATTAAAAGCATAAATTGGAGATGGCAAAAATGCCAGCAAAACGATTTAAAACATTTAGTCACAAGGAAAAGTAAAACAGCAAGAAAAGAAAATGGACCCGATGTGTTTTCAATTTTTTCTCCTTTTTCTCATGGTGACAAACTTGGGCAGCACTCAAGTGTGCCCCAAAGCATGCATGTGTGTGCCGTATGCAAACGGAACGGTTGACGCTCGTTGTCACCAGGAGGGACTAAACGGATTTCCAAAAGGACTGCCACCAAATATACGAATTTTACAAATTGTTGGTATTAATGTGACCCATGTTATTCCCAATGTGACCAGGGCAGATCTGTCACCATATAAAAACCTGGAGGAGCTTGAAATTGTGAATGCAAACGTGGAACTGGTGACAGATAATGCCTTTGCTGATTTGAAAACATTGCGGAGATTGAAGCTGAATCACAATCGCATTACCAAACTTCACCAGGACACATTTCAGAGCCTCACTGATTTAACAGAGCTGTATATAAATGACAATCCAATCAAGGAACTGGATCCAGGAACTTTCCATTATCAAAAAAGATTGACTAAACTGCAGTTACAAAATATGACACTTAATTCCCTAGTAAATGGAATGTTTGACGGACTTGATTTACTGGAGCTTTTGAATTTAAATCATAATAACATCCAGCATATTGAAGACAAAGTTTTTGTCCCACTGAATTCTATACAGGGCATTGATCTGTCCTTTAACCGTTTGACTAGCTTATCAAGCACTCTTGCACAAGTTGTTCCAAGACTAAAATTAGGAATTAAATTAGTAGGAAATCCACTTATCTGTAACTGTGAAATTGCCTGGTTCAAATCGAGTCCAGCAATATATATGAAGTTGGGCCGAAACTATTGTTTTAATTTGAAGTCAGGTAAATGGATAAGAAACACAATCCCCAGGGCAAAGCTGACTTGTTCAAAGCCCGACTTTGAAAATGCCACCTGCCTGAGCAGTTATACTGTTAAGGAGGGGGGTGCCATTGACTTAGGTTGCCCCATCATCGGCGAGCCTTTCCCCGATGTCACTTGGCTCTCACCTGGGGGAAGTAAGATAATCCTTGGCAAGCCATCAAATAACACTAATTATGAAGTCAACTTAGATGGAACATTGTCCATTGCAGCAGCATCATTGATGGAGGATGGGGAATATACTCTGTCTGCTGTGAACAGAGAAGGAAGCTTTGTTTTCAAACTGACACTTGTCGTAGAAGTACCAACAACTACTAGCACCACAACTGAAGCCACCACTATGGTTGAGACGACCGAGGCATCCACTGTGGCCGAGACAACTACAGTTACGACCACAGTGATTCCAACAACCACAGAGGCAGAGACAACAACAGTGATTCCAACAACCACAGAAGCAGAGACAACCACTGTAACAACTACAGTGATTCCTACAACTGTGGTTGAAACAACAGAGCCTGCAACTACCACCGAGTTAACAACCCAGAAGCTGACAACAACAGTAGAAACTACAACACAGACTGAGGCCTTCACCACCAGGACTGTGACAACAGCACCTCCAACAACATCAGAGGTAACAACAAAGGCGACTCAACTAGCAGTCACAACCCAGCAAATGACGGAAACCCCAACAAGTACAGGGATGACTAAGCCAGAGGTACAAAAACAAGAAACACCAGATAACACAGCAGCAGTTGTTGGGGGAGTTTTGGGTTCACTAGCAGGTGTCATAGCCATCATTGCCAGTGTTTTATCCTACTTGAAGTTCTGCAGAAAAAGTGGGAAAGTTGGCTATGGCAATCTTGATAACAGGCGAGACTCAGTCCAGTCGAATGCCTCGCAGCAAACTGAACTTGACAGCGAAAGAACAGAATCAGATAGACTCTCTCCAGACAGGTCAAGCCCAGTGAGTAGGGCCTTTTCATCGCCCAGAAATTCTATCGCCCCTTCGCCACGAAGTGCAGATATGTACTATGTAAATAATAACATGTTTAATTCTTCAGAAGCATGACAGAACATCCTGAAATATGTTTAAATTCTTTATCATCATTTATCCCCAAGTTGCCAAGCATTATTTATCCAAGATGTACCTCTAGAAAACCTGAAATGTCTAATCTTTTATTACTTGTGGTGTTTGTTTTCATGTATGTTGTCTGTTATTAGCTTACCTTGCTCCTAGAGCTTTGAAGATTTATAAACTTGATTTTAGATAAATTAAGATTTTGTTTTTGAAAAATTACTAATGTTTGATTGTGACGGTATTATCTGACATTTAAGTGTCCCAAGTGTTAGCCTGTCAGTAAACATAGTTAATAATGAAAAGCTCACATAATCAAAGTGGTGTACTGTTACAGTAGTTTCTGGCATTAGTCAACATGGCCTCATTTTATAAGTGGCTAAATAACAAGTATTTGAAATCCAGTATTTTTCTATGTGATAAAATTGACAGTCACACTGACTGAATGTGTTTTTTTTTTTTTTTTTTTTAATCTGTATTAGTTCTATTAGTTCATTTATCTGGATTAACCTTTATCCTAGAGACTTGTCAGGCATACAGATTTCTCTCCTTCTCTCTTGCTTTGCAAAATCTTTATGCTACAAAGTTCTTGATGGAAAAAGTTTTGAAGCTGTCTAAAAGCTTACACATTTTAACCTTCTAACTGTAGAAATATGTGTCATATTGATTTCTTTCCTTTACAAGCTGTTCAATTATTATTATCACAGAATGGTAAAAAGTAATCTGTATAACTGTATTGCCATTATTATGGACATATTTTTGTGGCATTTGCTGATCATCTGAATATAGAATTTGGTATGCCAAATTACTTATTTTTTTATATAAAATCAGTAATAAATTTCACAAAAAAAAAAAATAATAATAATAATAATAATTTTGAGACAGTATTATGCGTATTGTGTAAATGTGTCATTGGTGTGAGCCTGTAGAACATTCTTTGCTAATCTGCAGTTCCATTTGATAAGCCCGCTGTAACCTCAAGAATCTACCTCTTGGAGTGGGAAATATTTTAGTAGTATGTTTTGGCTCACACTAGCATTAAAATTTAAGCCATATGATTAAAAAATTCAATTTTGCTTAAGAAATTGTAATGGGAAAATATCACGTATAATTCTCTTTTGTTTGGGCCCAAAAATTGATTTAATAAATGTTTAGCTATTTGGCTGAAACACATATTGTCCTAGGTTCTATATTAATATTTAAATATTTCAGACCCACTTGAATTAATTCTTGATTTATTCCCAGAAAGGTTTACATTTAAAACTGAAATGAATTGTACTATGATGTCTACAAAAGAGACAGTGCTTATGAAAGAAAAGAGAAAAAAGGGAGGAAAATTAATTTACTGTGACACCATTAACAATATAAAATGTGTTGAACAGACTGTTCAAGTCTGTAAGTTGTTTGGTATGTTAGCAGTTTTCTGCCCTTTTTTTTTCAAAATGTGAAAAGATTTGTACATAGTCGTGAATGACAAAGAATTTTTGAGGGAATGTTGAAAAAGTAACATTGCAGATTATTTTTTGCATATTTTGGAAGTATGAAATTGTTTTAAAAATTGTTTAAGTGAAAATAAATGTTATGCTGAAAATTTCTATATGAGTTGTGTTTATCACATGATTATAGATTTAGTTTTTTATTTATTTATTTATTTTTATTTTTCACTTTATATTTATTTAAGGCACCATTTTGGGTTTAAGAAGGAAAAATTCCTCTCCAATTTTAACAAAAAACAAAAATGTTTTTATTAATTTTTGATACTGGTTTTTGTATGATTAAACTCTATGACCTTGGTATTTTATCTTAGCTTAAACAGAAAACTAATAAACAGCCATTTATCAGTGGGGATTAGAATGTTATGGATATTTTCTTCGTTCAAACTATTTTTAAACCAAGATCTGAGAAACAAATTGCAACACATGATAAGGAGCAAATTCATGTAGAAATCAAAATTTTCATATTTCTGTATTGTATTTAAGGTAGTTGCTGTGCATAAAATGGCTTTGCTAATATTTTCTCCATTTCAAACTTTTTCACAAAGAAAAAATCAATATTTCTAATGCTCTTAAAGAGCAGAATATTATATACCATTGGATGAATGATTCTTAAATTGAACAAGTTTTGATAGAGTGAATAAATATTAACAAACATTTTTTCAGCACACATTTATCCTTTTCCCTATGAAAAACATTAAACAATAATCTTTATATAAAACTCCTTTAAGTGTATTCCATGAAAATTTCAGTAGGCCTTATAAAGTGATTTAACAAAATGAAACACATTGCATTTCACTCCAAAGCTTTGGAGCACATATTTCCAATGTGCAGTCTTCAGAATGCAATAATCTTTCATTTATCTTTTTATTTTAAAATGGTTATAATGAAAGTTACATGGACAAGGTTTTACTTGTAAAAACTTGCCCTTTTTTTTGCAACCAGAATAGATAGCCTAGGTAATAATGTAAATTATGAAAAAGCAGTTGAAAAGTAATAATTGAAATATTGAAATATGAAATATAGGTAGATACATGTTAACATATTTACTTTCTAAAACAATTTACTTTTCAATCAGCAATCAGCATAACAAAAGAGGCAATACAAGAAAACTTTTTTCACTGCATAAAAAAAAAAACACTTGTAAGGGATTGTATGTGCTAAGACGTGGAATATAAATATATAATTTGTCATCTCCCTCTCCCTTCTCAACCCCCTCCATCTTCCCAGCTGATCTCCCATTATATTTACTGAAGGCTAACATACCACTTTGAGTCCATCAGTTCAGAGGTAAACTTCTCCTTGCCCACTAATCCAGTAGCACGCTGGCTGGACCAAGGCTTTAATCTTGTGGTCAAGGCAGCCATAGGGCAGACAAAAATGTTATCAGGAGTTGCCCTCTACAACTTGGTTATTTTATGGTTAGTTTCTGGTCCTAAACCAATGCCGGATTATGTGATTACACTCCCGTTGTAGTGGTTACAAGGTAGTTGTAAACAAATTAGAGTGATATTATGATAAAGCTGAAAAGAGTGTGTTGAGATTTTAGTAAATAATGTTTGTGCATAGAGATGACACCAGGACTGCAGAATTCTTCCAGTGAAAAGGACAATATGTCTTGGCCAATTTTAAATACTTCTACATTGTTTGAGGACACGCATCCTATTCAAATGCTTTAATTTCTGAGCTAAGAAAAGGACTGTGTTGAATACTCTGAGATATGGGTCTAGAGACATCATTGTCTCTTTTGATAGGAGGCTGGTGTAATTATGATTTATGCATATTTTCCAACCCAGATGTAGAACATGGACAGACACTGAAGCAGTCTGTGGTTTTATTACTCTCCTGGGTGCTATTAATTCTTGCATTAAAAAGAACAAAAAATTGCTTTAACATTGATCACTAAATTGTTTTATTTTGAATGTTGGCCTTACACTGTAATAGCAGTAAACCAGCATTTTGACCAAAAAAAAAAAAAAGATCTAAAAATTAAGTCTCAGTTCTCTATAATACATGAAAGAATGTTTGAATAAGTCACTTTAAATGGCTCAAGCACCAAAACTTTTTTATCATAATGAGTTTTGTTATTGATTATTATTATTTTGTGACTTTAAAATTCATACTTAAACTTCATTTTGCTTTATAAAAATAATAATATGAATAAAATTTGAGGTCATGAGTCAATAATAAATTTTATGGGGACCACAAATATTCAGAAAATGATCTGGAAATTCAGTTTGGATGTTTTGTATAGATTAATTAATAAGTAAGTGTAATTATACTTATGAAAAAAAAAGAATGAAAAGAACAAATGACTTATTTCATGGACTATCTGTTCCAATTACCCTCATCTTCTTGAAGTCATCTTTGAAGAACAGTATCACTAATAAATAATTCCCTAGTTAATTATTTAAGCCACTTAATATGTACACTGTCTGCCTGACAGCAGAAAATTAAACAACTGACTTCATTATTATTTATTTACAATTAGTTTAATAAGACTTGATAAGAAAAAACATCTCCAAGGAGGGCGTCTTGCTCTAAGCCTTTAACACATTAACTAACAATAAAAAATCCTCCTCTCCCTGCCAGCAGCAGGTTTCTGGGCTTATCACTTGACCTGACTGGAAGACTTGAAATGGATTGAGAAGATTTTGTTAAGATCCCCAACACCCAAACTTTAGCATTAGACCTTGAGTGCTCCTGTCACCAGTCATGTTATTTATGCTGTGAAGAAGTGTGCTCATACCTGAGAAGAGATGGGAACTGACACCTTTGACACATCAGCTGCGTTCAGACTGGTTTGAAACTAAAATATTTTGGATCTTTTAAAACCTGTTTGATTGACTTTTAAGCCCCTGCGTATGGCAATTTAGTAGTTTTAAATTGGACACAAACCATTGTTACCACATTCAAATAGTTCAAGTTAAAATCATTTTTTACAAAAGAGAGAAAAAATCAGATTATTCAAATTCATGGGAAAACAAGATTTCTGATTAATGCACAATCATGCTAAGGTCATTAAATGTGGTCTCAAATTTAGGAAGTTGAACTGTTTTGTGTACATTTGATATCAAATATAAAGTTCGCATACCTCCCTTCTATGGTATATGTTAGCTATAATACCTTGTGTGAATAGGCCATATGCTTGTTCCCAGACAGGGTGGATAGCATATGGATATCTGAACAGTTTAATCTGCTGACTTCTGGTATTTTAATAGTAAACAGTGACATCAAGAGAAAGATTGGAGAAACAAGCCTATCAAAAGATAGTTTAGTATGCTCATTTATTTTTTGGGGTTCAGTATTTTTCCTACCTGTGTCAATTTAGGTAATCAAAGTGTCATAATGAATTTTTTCTTTGGGTTAATGTTGTTTCTGTAAAGTTACAGATATGGAAAGATTTCTGAAAACATCTCATTTATTTTCAGTTCATCATCAGTTTTTGGAAATAAGACTTTTGACAGTTTTTTTAATAGTTTAAACATAAACCCATAAATTTAATTTCAATATATTTTGAAAAAAATCAACATAAATAAACCAGATGACTTGCATTTGCTGAGGAAAAAAGAGAGAAAGAGAAAATGGTTCTATGAAGTTGTCAAACAGTGGGTTCAATTGGGAGATCATGATATCAACGAAAATAGCCAAAACAGTTTGTCAGCTTCTTTGTGAACCATTCCAAAGTTCTTTTTTAATTTACCAATAGTATATAGCATAATAACATATTTTAAATATTTAACTTCTGTAATACCTGATATTTCAGACTGTCCTAGGGGCAGACAGTGCAGACCTCCACACAGTTGCCATCAGGCCACATGGTATATTTGGACCCAGGGACCCACACATGTTACCTACTACCATAGCCACAGCCAGGGCTGGGAAGATGAAGTTCATGATAGGGTGAGGAAAAATGGGGTGGTGGGGGTGGGTTAGAGGACAGTGTGACTGTGGTCACACCAAGGATTGGAAAGAAGGAAGGGAGGAATGCACTTAGAACACTCACACTGACTGGCAGACATTTTAGGCAAATTAATATCCTAAAATGTAATCTTGTACTTGGCATATTATTAAACAATTGGAAACTTTAGACATAAACATCATTTTATACTCTCATAAGTTGCATTCCCCACCAACGTGGACAATTAAGTTTCAGATTATAAGGCAGTTTGCACGTTTTAGTCACGTCAGTTTGCCATCAGAGGCAAAACATATCTACTAGTACAGGGAAGTTGAGAAATTGATAAGACTTAGGTGGATTTTTTTCCTAGATATTTACCTAAATGAGTTTGTATATTAACACCAATTTCTTGACAACAATGAACACAAGAAGAAAAAAACCTTTGGGCTACATTGGTGCTTGTGGTATTAGACCATGTGAGTTCATTATCGAAATCAAACTAATCCAACATTAAGGTGTCTGGGGCAATGAGGGTTAATATTTTAAAAGTTTTGAAGCAAACAGCTTCTCCATTTTCAAGTTGCGTGAACAAGGGAAAGGCTAGTTGACATGGTGATGGCCCAGTGCACAGTCACAACAATACTTGTTCATGAAAATTCTTCAGAATTCTTTTTTTTTTTTTGTCTTTCAAATTATATTTTGAAATAAATGTACATGAGATTTAAATTTGCTTTTATCGAGACGTTTTAATTCTTAATTGTTAATTAGACTTGTGGTACTTATATTTATCATTGAAGAAAAGATACCTTATGAAAAACAGCAGCAATGTTGTAAAGTAGACATCTTGAGACAGAATTCACAGTAAATGTTTTTGATTTCTGCATGGCTGCTTAGACTGGGTTCCCATACATAGATCAATCCATCTGGATCGATCTAACTCCCTGAGGAGTTTCACTAAATTGTTATCAACTAACTGGCTTAAATGTCTGTCACGCCAACAAAATCAGCTAGGGGGTAAAGATAATTATCTAACCGCTTTACTAGGCGTGACAGCCATTTAAGCCCACCAAGTTGACAGCAATTTAGTGAGACTCCCCAGGGAGATGGATCAATCCAAATATCTTTGGGAATGGTCCCTTAGTTTGCCCTTTATTCTATCACTATCAATCTTTTACCTGCTAACACCTAAGAAGTGATTGTGAAAGCAAATGCCATTATGATGATGATGCACACTAACACAATGTCAGCTACAGAAGCAATATTCAATCCTTATTGAATTGACAGGAATGGTAAGAACCTGGTGGACTTTACCTATGTAGAGAATGTGGTCCATGGTCATATCATTGCAGCAGAGAAGCTGGAAGCAGGATCTCCAGTCTGTGGCAAGGTCAGTTTAACTCTTCTGGGTCAATCTCATGGCACACTACTACATATATATTTTAAGAAAAGGCAAATGTTTCATCCAATTATCCTTAGCCCAATGATTTCTTTTTTTCAAGAATAATTCAAATTTGTATGTCCACTTGGGACTAGCTGTTTTTGTCCATTATATGCAAAGTCAATTATACATGGACTTTATACCATCCTTTAGTGAATAAACAGGACTGAGACTTCCAGATTTAATATGTCATAACCAAGTGTTTGTTTAATGCAAAGCTGTCACATGCAAGATCTAATTCAACTATACAGAGTCAACAATGAAGCTTCCATGCAATGAGCAGGTTTGACTATGCACCATTTGGACTGCAGTGATCGCAAATTTTAACACCAGATTATACTCATCAGATTAAAAACTGTTAAATGCCTATCGTTTTACTGCTCACTTACCCTTACAGGCTTACAACATCACCAATGATGAGCCCATCTATTTCTGGTCCTTCTTGTCCAGACTGTTGACTGGGCTTCAGTACGACACACCAAAGTACAGCATTCCATATACAGTGATATTCTTCATTGCGCTGCTAGTCCAGTTCTTCTGCTTCCTCCTGCGCCCTCTGGTGACCATCAAACCCACCTTCACGCCCATGAGAGTGGCACTGGCAGGAACATTTCACTACTACAGTTGTGATCGAGCCAAGAGAGACATGGGGTACGCACCAATAGTGCCCCTGGACAAGGGGATAGAATTGACGATAAAGGCGTTTCCTCATCTTAAGAACTCTAGGACTTAGTGATTGCATTTTATTATATATGTATTTCTCATCAAAAAATTTAGTATTGATGATACAGTATTAAGCCTAGGTCCCAACCAAACGTACGGGCTGCTACGTCTGGTCTACGGCCAAAACATGGGGAAAACGTGGGAGTTCGTGCGTGAGGAGCATGTCCATCATGCGACTTTTGGAGGACGCAAACAGCACGTAGAAACTTTTCACCAATTACTCGATTCCTTCCCTGCGATCTAGCTACGTCCTAGCTGGATGCAAGGGTATGGGCGGCCAAAAGGGCAAAAAATCCTGTCGTCGATTCAGTTATGTTTCGTCGATTCACTGCCTTCCCATCGATTCAGTTTCAAGTTTAAACGATCCTGTCATAAATTCAACATCTACTTTCGTCAATTCAACTGTCAAACATTTCTCATCTAAGGTGTATTAAAACCAATGCCGTCACTGTTTTCGTCGATCGTGTAACTATTCTCGTCGATCGTGTAACTATTCTCATCGATCGTCTAATCTCGTCGATCGTGTAACTATTCTCATCGATCGTCTATTCTCGTCGATCGTCTCATCGATCGATCGCCAGAGGGCGCTGCGGTAGCACATTGGCCTATCACATGACTATCAAAATGGCAGACAACAAAATGATTGCTAGTGAAATAAGAACATTTTCTCAACAATTTCAATTTTAGTTGTTAATAATTAAAAGACATTCGGTTGTAGGGACATTATTTTCTAGTTGTGCTTAACTCTGACCATGGCTGGCCGAGTTAAAAATTACCCCGTGATTGACAGACAGAAGCACGTGTTGCTACCGCAGCGCTCTCTGGCGATCGATCGATGAGACGATCGACGAGAATAGTTACACGATCGACGAAAACAGTTTGACGATCGACGAGATTAGTTACACGATCGACGAAAATAGTGACAGCATTGATTTTAATACACCATACATGTAGATGAGAAATGTTTGACAATTGAATTGACGAAAGTAGATGTTGAATTTATGCCAGGATCGTTTAAACTTGAAACTGAATCGATGGGAAGGCAGTGAATCGACGACATGAATTTTTGCCCTTTTGGCCGCCCATACAAGGAACCTAAAAACTGTGCATCCAAAACGTAGTTGGGACCTAGGCTTAACGGTACATGGTAATTGAATTAACTATAAAAACTTTCTCATCTTGTCAGAGATATTGTGTTAGATTTAATTAAATATTTTACAACAGCAAATCATTTTGATGCAGTCATTTTTAATTTAATGCCAATCTCTCTAGATATTATCATGGTGTTCTTACAAGAATTGTCACTTTAACTGTATTGGTATGCTTTGTTGGGCAAGGAATCTTTATGTCATTAATTCAATAAATATTCCTCTTTTCCCTTAAGATCATGAATGAACAAGATAACTGCAGTGTGTATAAAAACTGCATTCAAATATAACTGAATGTCATCTCATTATATTCTCATATATATCTACATATTTAATTCAATGTAAATCATGAATATTTATACATCTGTAATTGTTACACAAACACTGTCAAAGATTCTACTTCCATGAATCTTAATAAATATACTGTTTGGAAGAGATTATTTACCTGAGCATTGGCAGTCATTTTTGTAAATTTTGGCTGAAATGCCATTAACTTAATTCAGGCAAAACCTGTTGGGTGAAGTGGATAACAGTATCACTGTGTAGATAATTATGAACTTTAAATCATGAAAGGTTTGATGAAAATATTTTTGCTATTCTCTTTGTCTCTTCTGCAGTGGGAAGGGGTCTACTTTTTACTGATAAAGGTATCTTAGGCTTGTTGCCTGGTTTGGAAGATAACCTGTTCACCAGTTCATTGGCAGCTTTTGCTTTTTGTTCTGTTCTGGGATCTTGAGGAGCCTTGAAAGAAAAAATAAGTATGCTGACGTGATAGCCTACTAAAGTGCTGCTGTCTATAGCCTATAGGCTATTCAATCAAGCCAGAAAATAAGGTTTCAACCAATTCCCCATAATTAATGGTATTTTCAAAGTAACATGTCCACTTTTTCTCTGCTAGATAGAAAAAGTTATTCCAAACAAAGTTAATTTTTAATTTGTTTACTTGATCTATAATGTCCTGCCTCCTTGGTTCTGGTCTAGGATGGAGAGCAGTGGCCATCTGCAGTGCCCTCATGGAAGCCTCTAGGTCCTGGGCTGGCAAGAAGAAGTTTGGAACAGTAGCTGCCTGGGATCTATGATGATATGAGTCAAGGGAAATACTGCACATTTTTTTGGAGAAAAAATACATTAAATAAGATTTATTTGAAGATTATAATAATATCAACAATATTATCGATGCATCTTTAAAAACTGAAGTTTTTGAAAGAATTCAGTAGGAAAGATAACAGGATATACAAAAATTGGTTCATTTTAAAGTTGTTTCAATAACTTGATAACATGAAAGGATACGGTTCCTCAGATCTAGGTGGTACATTCTCCTTTAGATCTGCAGGTGCTCTAGATAAAGGTAGAACTTCTGATTCGCTGCTCGAGTCCTGATTGCCATTTCTTTCAGAGAACTTAGGTCCTGTTTTCACAGGAGACTTGCCTTTCTCTTTATTAAGTCTATTACCAGTGTCCACATCTCTCATATACCTCTCCTCTCCTCTCTTGGTCAAGACAGGACCATGAGAAGTCAATTCACCACTATGTTGGACATGTCTTGCATCAGATCTACCAAAAGGTGGCACTGTACGAGGTGAATAATGTTGCTGGCTGTCCAGGTCAGAAGAACATGGTGTTGGGGTCCCGCTCAGCCCTTTCTCTGGTGTAAAATAAACCTGGTGATCATGTTCAGTATTTGTCATGAACACTGGACTAACTGGACTGGGTGTCCTCAGGGTGCTGCTGGATTGTGCTCCAGTCAACTCCTGTTCTTTGTGATGAGATGGTGGTGGCAGGATGGGACTGGGCGTGTTGGAGGCTGAGGTCTCCTCTCTGGATTCAACCTGTCTGTGCCTGTCACCAGTTGGAATCAATGAGGGAGATTGTCTGTCTGAAGGTGGGGGCGGGTTCGTGAAAAATGCCTCTATTTCTTGATCCTCTTCTTCAGATCTTTGAACTTCATCATGTAACAGATGTTGGCCAACAGAGGTCACTGGCGATGTCTTGTCAAGACGTGACTGTTCAGGAGCAATGGAAGCATCACTTAGCCAGCTATCCTTCTCACTAAACCTTTGAACTTTAGGAGGCCCTACTGGTTTGAACTCAGCTGGCTGTGGTAGTTTGCCTGTCCTTTCCTCTAGTCCCCAGCTAGAGATATCATTGAGAGGTTTCGGGACCACAAAACTTGTGTCCTCGTTTTCCACATCTTCTTCACCTTCTGAGGAACTTGGCCTCTGTTTCCATCCTGTTAAAATTTCATCATCATCATCACTATCATGTACTGAGAGAAGTGAAGAGGCAGGAGACATTGCTCTCAGTTGAACGTCTAAATCAGTCCTATCTGTAGGCTGTGCTGTATGTGGTCTTGGAGGTATGTCGTCGAATTGCAATTTTGTAACCACACTGCCTTCTCTTCCATTAACTTGGTCCTGAACTGTGTGTTTTAATTTGTCAGGTCTGGAGGGCTCCTCACCAGAAGTCTGTTTCTCAGGATTGTATGATGGAAACTTAGCTGCAAGCTTTGGAGACAAAAGAGCGTGTGGTCTTTGATCACCTTGAGATTCTTCACCTTTGCCTGAGCCAGGCCCAGTTTGAGGCATTTTGCTGCCAGAAAGTAGTCCAAGGCTCTCAACAGGTGTCACTTCACCTTCTCTTTCAAGATGGGGCCTGTCTGTACTTCCAAACATATCCTGCACAGTTTGGTGTACAATTCCAGCTACTGGATTGTGTGAGTTTTGTTTGTGTCTACCATGTCGTTCGGGTTGTGTCTGTGGTCTTTGTTGCTGCTGTTGTTGTTGTTGTTGTGATGTCAGCTCATCTGGCCATTTAGAACTTGCCAACTTGAACTGCAGTCTTCTTGTGATATCATCCAAATCACGCATATTGGACCTGGAACAATGTTGTTGAGGGTGAAAATGAGTGTGCACAATATTAAATACAAATAGTTTTCCTTATTGTTTTTCTGTCTTTCTTACAATTAAACCATTTATTCTTTGTATTTACACTCAGAAAAACTAAACAAGGGTGTGGATTTTCAATGTGAAAATGAAGTGAATTTAATGACTGATAACAACTATATCTCAAACATATGCAACAATCAATATACATTTCATCAAATACTTTGCACTGACAGCTTGCATTCTGTGCCTTTGACCTATTGTAAATCACATGAGCTGAGGAACCCAGATTCACCAACCTGAGATTTGAGAAAAGGAAAGAACTGGAAGAATTTCCCTGCTGGAGTGGCTCCCTCTCTGCTGCTGCCTGGTAATGATCCTGTGGTGCCACCTGGTGATGTGCTGGTGCTGCCCCCTGCTGGTGCAATTGTTCGTGGTACTTTTTGACATTTTGATAGTGCTCTTCATGATGGGGTGGCAGAGGTGGCAGTGAGTGATGGTCTTCAAGCCGTATCTGTTGTTCTGGGTACCAGGAGAGATGGGCAGGAAAACTTGGATAGGTGGCAGATGATGCATACATTCCTCCAAATGGCTTCTGGAACATGCAGAGACTGAATGTTTACTCAGTGACTGGCCTTTCATTTGCAACTTGCTTCAAAAGTTAGTGACGTATTAGGCTTAACATTTTTACTGGTCCAGCCAAAGCTGATAACTAATACTTCTACATAAAACTTCACAAAAAACGTTATCATATATTGAGATTTGCAACAGAAAAAATAAAATGAGTTACAAAAGCAAAGATGATCAGAGACAACATAAGAAGCCGCTGAAGCAACATAGAGTTGCAAATAAACCAAACAGATTAAGTCATAAAATGTATCAATGAACATATCCATAAACCAAATAAAATTATACATTTAAATTTACGAATGTCCATGAGACATAAGTTCATAAACTAACCACCAATTTTTACCTTTGGTGTAGTCTTCTCCTCTGGTGCAGACTTCTCTATGGGCTGGAGTATCTCCTGGGGAACCACACTGACTTTAATCTGGCCCTGGCACTGTCCACTGAAGTCCATGATGTTATACCAGCCACAGATCTGCTTCAAGCCATGCAGGAGAGGAGACAGGTCCACAGATACAAACCCTAGTACTCTGTCCACTGGCTTATCTGAAATGTTAAAGGTTGGGGAAGTGATGGCCGTATTAATCAGTGTGCTGATGTATAATATTTACTTGTTAATGTGAACTGAATTTAGGGATTAGGAATTACTTTTTTCCTGCATTTCAAGCTAAGAAATTGTTGCATGCTAATGCACTTTGAGAGGTTATAATAATAATGCAATATAACAAATGAATAAAACTTTAAGTGCAGAAGTCTATCTAAGGAAGGCCCCCCCCCCCCAATCTAAATATTCTTCTGTTGAATACTTCATACCAAGTCCAAGAACTAAAAAAGGTAAAAATCATCCAAAACATGGAAAAAACCTACCTGGTGATTGTGAAGCTGCCTTGGGTTTGTGCCACACCTTGAAGACCAGATGCTGCAAGACAAATATTGAACAGATCTTACATGGACTAACCACATGGAACAACCATCATGTAGGTATGCAGTAAATGCAAGTAACAACAAAATGCATTTTACATTAATTGACACTAGGCAAACATTTGGAACAAATAAGTCCTTCAAACTTGAAAAAATGAGGTAATCTAGACAAATTTTAATCTAATTTTTGTTTCTACAGAAAATTATACATTTAACTCAAACAGTAGATTTTAGGCAGACAAAATGGATGGAAAATGTAAACCATTTTCATTACCTTGCTCTCTCCATACAACAGGTCTTTACTGAGCCTAGTATCATGCTGATGCTCCCACAGTGGGCAGTCTGTACTGGGGACTACATTAGTATGGGATGGGGCAGTTTTCTCTGCAGTCTGGTAGGCTACATAGCTGTTGGGTGGACCGGTTTCATGGCTGGGAGAAAAAACAAATATGATGAAGATGGATAAAATTCTGATAATTGTTCCCATTTATGTTAACTGGTAAACCGATAAGATTTTAGTAGGGGTTGCCTCACAGTTAGCTGTACTGGAAAAACTAGAAGTAACCACCTATTACTAATTATTATCTTACATCAAAAAGATTCTTTAGTTTATTCTGAACAAAAGCCAAACTAGCTTTTAAGCTCCAAATGTGACTTTATCAATCTTTAAGTTTGTAATATGGACTTACAAAGGCGGGCTATATGTGAAACCACTTTTTTAATTCTAATAAATGATCCATATAGAATTCTCAAAAAACATCTATCTGTCCCCTACCTGTGCTTGTCTGTGACTACAGGTAAATGTAAAGCCCTCTCAATACTGATATGTGCTGCAAAACTGTGCTTGTCTGGAGGAATGATATCTTCTTCTTCATCTCTGGACTTTTGCTTTTTGTGTGCTCCACCTTCCTTTTCCTTACCATGTCTTGATCTGGGTAACATTTCTACGTCAGAGTTTTCATCGCTGCTGGCAAATGTCACCTCTTCTTCTGATTCCTGGCAATTTAAGAAAGAAAATCAATATTAACTGTGTATTGATCTGCTGCTATTATAAAAGATGTATACAATACTGCACATGAAATGACAATTACAATTTTTTTTTCATTATGAAGATTTACCTTTCAACAAAAGATAAAAACAAGGGCTTTTTTTAAAGAAATACTGTGAACTCTTGAGAAGTCCTTTGTGTAACAGGTAAACTAATACTCTATGTATCTAGTGCAGTCTAGAACTCTATGTTACTAGTACAGTTTAGTACTCTATGCATCTAGTGCAGTCTAGTGCTCTGTCCCTGTATACCTGTTCCATTCTTCCAAATGCTGGTTTCAGAGTGATATGTGCCCTGAGGAAAGCACCCCCCAGACTGGACACCCCTGGCTTGAACAGGGGGTACATGCCACTGGAAATACACCACAAGATATGTGAACTTTATCCAAGAACTAAACATATACTGCCAATGATGGATAATGATGGATTACAGTAACAGTTACTATTATCTTTATTTTCTAGCAAATGTACAAATACGCAGGCCAAAATTCTTGCTTCCTTAGCTGTCAATAAAAGTAACACACATCTTTTTGTTTGTTTTTCACCAACTATCCAACATACTTTCATAACAATCAGGGCTTACTTGAAAATTGGATACAAAATATATTAGCACATTCATATTCCATAATCAAGAGAAAAACACACCCTTTCAGTCTGTATATACAGAATCTGTTAGTATACACCTACCTAACCCTATGTTGTCTTCTCCTCCTGTCTGCTAGACTCTCCAGGTCTATGTAAGCACAGCCTATAAGCTTGTCCCTGTGACGTGGCTTAGCCCTCTCTCCCTCCTTACCACTGTAGCTCACCCACAGCTGAATTTCAAGTCTCTCTTCCTTCAAATACCTGGAATTGTGCAAATCTAGAAATCTAGATCTCATATAATGCATAAAACTCCTTGCATTCACTTTACTCGCATCAGCCTTACTTCCAAGAATTCTAAAAAAAATAAAAGTCTTCTAAATCTGTTTTTACTTTAAGCCACACAGAAATGTAGACACATCACATTTAATGTACTTGTTTTGCAGTCAGGCATATAGTTGATGTCTCCGGAAGGGTGCTCACCATAAGAAAGGTGCAGATCTACTGATGTTCAAGTTATGTTGATGGTTTACTGTAGACACTATGTAACCTTCTTCATGCACTGTCAGTGGACATAGCCTGGACAGGGTAGCAGCTGGAATACATACCACAAAGGTGCATTATAATTTTTATTACCTTATTATCTCAAATACAGTGTAGTTAAAAACAAAATTTCAGCTGTAGAAACAAAGTAACAAAAACACATTTCAAAATTTTCTGTAAACAAAAATGTCACGTCCTTCACCATTAAAAGGTACTTAAACTACACAAATTTCAATTAGAAATATTCACATGGAAGTTTCTCTCACCTTTGTCAAAGAACTTGTACCTGACATAGCACCTGGCATTCTTGTCCAGTTTGGTTTGTCCAGCTATGAGGGCATTGGTCAGTGGGAAAGCCCCCATGTCCACATGGACAGTTACATGGTTTATGCTGTCTGAACTTTCATCTGTAATTTCAAATGAAATTCAACATAAGAACTAAAACCATCTAACATACTAATATGTTATTTGTTCACTGAGTCATACAAGATTCCTAAGCCTCATACTGGATTTTCATCAAAATAATAATAAAAGTTGCACTGTTAAGTGATCATTTAAACTAAAATGAACACAAAGAGTGCCAAGTTATAAGTAGTACATAAGATGACCTTGTCTATCATTTTATCTTACCAAGCTGTCATTTTCTTCAACTTTCAACCTTTATCATGACATCCCATTACCTGCACTTTCCCAGTCATCCTCCAGGTCATACTCAGGAGCCCAACCCACTCCTCTGGCAGCATGGATCACTCTACCACGGTCGTCATGGTGAGCAAACCTGAGTGACACCTCAAGTCCACCAACCACACGCTCTAGCCCTTTGTTTCCATGGTGAGGGGAGGAATCATCTGCCTGTACTTCATCTTTTCCAGCCTTTTTTGCCCAGCCCAGGGATGGGAGGTGGACAGGGTACCAACCATGGAGACCTGATCAAAACAAAAAAGCCTTGCATTTTTAATATATGTATACATCAATCATACAATATTTAAAGCAAGATATTAATATTGTGAAGTCATGTCTTGTATTATAAAGTTTGAGTTAATTCATTACAATATTTAGGACTGAGGGTATCTGATGCTATTGAAACAACAGAATTTAAATATCTTTTAAGAAAAAGAATTGTTAAAGAAACATAACTTTACCTGTCTTATGAGTAAGAAGATAGAGCAGTGGTATAGTTGTTGTCCCCAGTAATACATCTCCAGTCTTTGTGAACAGTTTTCTACCAGTTACTTCTGCTGATCCCGTGTATACATACTGACCATCTAAGTCTGAAAAAGAAGTCAAAGAGAAAATGTATGAGATACTTTCAAATATTTTTTTCACTATTCTTTGACCAAATTTGGACATTCTATATCAACTACATCAAATGAATCACTGACTGTTATATTCAAGTACACTCGTTTTTCAAGAAGTGAATGTAATGGTCAAATCTGACTATAAACATGAAGGCGAGAGACTTGTGAAGAGGAGATATCATCATCCAAAAACAACAGACAGCATTCCACTCCCCATTACCAGGAGACAGCCCAGGTACTTGATGCCACATCTCAAAGGTGACCTCTGCTGTCTCCAGTATCTCAGCCAGGCAGAGGGCGTCACTGTCTTCCTCTGTCCACAGCAGAGGACATGGGAAGTCCATGAAGTAGGAGAACTCTGGAGCAAACGTCCTGGCCACAGTCCTGGTGATACGCTCATCCTGGGTTACAAGGAGTGAGAAGGCTTTGATTCATGATTAGATGCACAAATAATGTTTTTTATTCAATGAACAGAATTTAAGACTGTCTGACATGCAATTACTTAAACAGCACCCAAAATCTCAACTTGAAATGACAGAAAATATCCCAGGAAAAGATTTATAATTTCACCTCTGCATTCTGTTCCATCAATTACTTTTTCAACACATTTTTCCTTTAATTTTTTGTACTTTAAATGTTTTTTTCTTCGTGTTAGAATGCAAGAAAGTTTCAAGAAGTATTAAAATTACAAAAAATTAAGTGATGCTGCTGATTTGATTACTATCAATAAACATAATCTGTATACCTACTTGTTTTGACAGGAAGGAGAGCCTGGTTCTGACATATGCATTAACCCCTACTTCAGCTGGATACTGCATTCCATCATCATGTCTGGCTACAGCCACTGCAGCAGCCTATAAGATATACATGTAAAAATAAGGCTTATCTTCTGAAATAGACTAACTCTTACTTCAGCTGGGTACTGTATTCCGGCATCATTTCTAACCATAGTCACAGCAACAGCCTTTGAGAGACCTGTTGTCATTTCTTATAATTAATTGACATCACTTATCTGTGTCTTATTAATCAACTCTAAGTCAAATTCAGTACAGACCAATCTTCTGTACAGTAGTTCTTCATGCTGTAGTTTGACTGGGGAACTCTTTTACACTGAACATTTCTGCTATATGTAAAGTCCATTATTACATCAGAGATATATTATATGCACACACATATCATTGTTTATTAAATGTACTTCAGTGGTACATTTGTACCCCAAATATAAAGTATGTAAATGTGCCCTAACCTTCAGTCCTGATGCCCTAACAATGCCCACTGAGATGCAGACTTGAGCTGAAGCCACAGCATGACTTGCTGTGCCATATTTCTCCTCTGGGGAAGCCTGTAAGAACCACAATGCACAGTCAAGTCCAAACTGTTAGCTATAAACACCACTTGCATGACGGATATTACTATGTAATATATCAAATTCACTGGGTTTACAATCCGTGGGATTTTCTTTAACTTAACATGTTGTTAGTCTAGACTGTGATGTTGTCCACTTATTTTTTAAAACACAATTTTCAAATATCATATATATCATATATATATATATATATATGATGACAAGTTACCTTCAATGTGCTGGTTTTGTAATGAACAGTCACTTCTAGTAACCCAGCTTCTTTCAACTGAAAGACAAAGATAAGTTACATGAAATATCCCTTATGAACAACCAAGGAAACTGACTTCACAAACTTTTTTTTTTCAATTCAAAATCTCTTTTCTTGCAAATGGGAAATAGTAGAGCTAAGAGACAAAATAATAATAATAATAAAAATAATAATAATAACAATATCATCAAGTCACAGTGTTCTACCCCAGTGACATACCTTTGCCCTCTCCTCAGGTCCAAGGTTGTCCGAGTCTCCTGCCAGTGTGGTCAGGGGCAGAGAGAAGGTTTGGACACTGGGCTCTCCTCTTTTCTGCATGGTCACCATTGCACATAGCTTGGCCAGGGGGAGCACAGCCTGGAAGGCAGAGCAAAGTGCAATTATATATAATGTCATTATGTTGTTTGACTCTGGGATAGGAGGGGGGGGGGGGGGGGGCACATCAATAAATTGGAATCATAAAGACTGTCAGAAACACTGTTGCCAATATGACATGATTGAAGCAATAGTGCATCCGATAAATAGAAATACATATCTGGAAATGACTTTATCTTTTCAATGGGGAAAATTGTGAATTTTACAGATACAATTATCTTTAAATTAGAACATTCCTATCGAGAGGTAGCTACAAAATTGAATGGCAGGCTACTCTGTTGTTCCATTTTATACGGTAAAAGCACCACAGATAAATGTTATGCAAAATACATTTTCAATGACTCCAAAATTATGTATCTGAAAGATTGATCATTTTTCCCCCATGGAAAAGATTGAGCCATTATGTTACTGTAAATACACCTTACCTTTGCAATGACTTGGTCTCTGACATTGGGATAGTAATATCTGCACCATACTTCAATGGGGACACCACCACCTCCACCACCTGCTCCTGCACAGGCTGTAAAAGACAGCAAACACACATATATACTACCATAATAATACTATATCAACTAAATATAACAAGGTAATTTGTAACCTTACACATAACAGTAAGCTAATGAGTTAATGATTTTCATAAGACATCCAAGTCTGACATTTTAAAATTAATACATACCTATGCACAGATTACATTGAATAATTTGACCAACTTAGATCAATCAAAGCTACACTATTAAAATTGTTTCATTACCATACTGAGAGCAATACAAAAAAATTTTAGGCTCTGTACCTGTGACCAGCTCTCTCTGGACAGGAGTGCCCTCTGGTAGTAGAATCCGATGTCTGGTCACTTCATGGAACGTAGGGTCTGGTATACACAGGGTGGTGGCTGTCCTGAAAGGTTTCAGTGTAGGCACAGCTGGAAGAGAAAACGGTAAAACTAGATTTTTCTCTCAATGAATCCCAAAGATATTTTATTCTTATAGCTTCAAAATTATTTTTAAAACAGTTAGGTGAAATTCTAATACAGAGTATGTTTAATTGCTCTTTAGGTCATACCATGAAGGGATATAATTATGTTATAAATATAAATTTCAATAAGATCAATATGATATTAAACACATACAGATTTAGGTATATATAGAGATTAGTATCCTAATATTACAAAACTATACGAGGTCAGTATATTTGATGTGTGTCTGTAGCTACTGCTGACTTACCATACTGTTTGGCAGGTCCCCCGGGTTGCTTGGTCTGCTGCTGTGCAGGGAAATGGTACTGTATAAAACAATCTGCCTCTCCCCAGATCATG
The DNA here is from genome assembly GCF_051362555.1 of Lingula anatina. Classification (NCBI taxonomy): domain Eukaryota; kingdom Metazoa; phylum Brachiopoda; class Lingulata; order Lingulida; family Lingulidae; genus Lingula; species Lingula anatina. Next base: position 14,472,563 of record NC_141769.1, read on the forward strand.
TCATCAAACAGTTTTAGGCCTTTCACACCCTCTATCACAAACTCAAACACATGCTCAACTGCAATAAGAAAAGAATGCCTCTTTAACTTGTTGAAGTCACAGAAATGTGTACTCTTTACCTGGGTTGGTATTAACAGTGTAAACAAGAAACATGCTTTAAGACAGTAACACCTAACCAGATGCCTAATGTTGTAATTCCTTCCATTTCAATTACCCCAAAACATGATCAATTTGACTTAGAGAATACTTTGGGTGAACTGGTTACAACTGCAAGTTGAGTATACTGTGTGGTAACATGAAGGCAACTACATTTACCCAAGACTTCAGTGGGTGGGTAGTCTTCTGGTCTTCTACTGGAGACATCTCCCACAACATGTTGTCTGGAACAGATAGAAAACAATTATCATCATGTTAATATTTAACACCAAATAAAGAAACTCTTTCCAAATGAATAAAAATGTCATTAACTACAAACTATGATTTATGATAACATTTGAAGCATCTACCATGGAACTAAATATCTTTCTTTTTGTGTAATATAAGATCAAGTATTTCAGATCGAAAAAAAAAAAATTCTACAACTAAAAGGAACACATTCACTGTGAAAAAAGTGGAGATGTTTCTTGCCTTTCAAGATAATGCTGAGGTCTCTGAGGCATAGAACTGTCCCCATTCTTATCTAGTTTCAGTCTTTGGAGAGCAGACACCTGGAAAATAGAACATATCAAGGATCACAATAGACTTACACCACAGAACACAGGGTTTCATCAGTGACTATGGAATGGAGTTCTTGTCACTGACAATTTTGTATTAACATACTGATGAAAAGCAAAAAGCTCTCTGGCTATGGCATTTTCAATGTAAATGTGTTTTAACTTTATCATATCTTAGATTATGTGTTTTGATTTACATTAGAATTCATGCATAAAAGTTTGATGCTATACAGTGGGGGTACACAATCCAAACTGTCCAAATTATTTGTCTTCCTGAATTAAAAGGCACATTCTGGTCACAGTTTCAAAAAGATCAAGCACACCCCTCTTACCTGTTCTGCAGATCCCACTGCCAGCAGCACCTTTAACTGTCCAAACTGTATTCCTGTGAATGGGTCTTGTACTGGCAGCCAGTTGTCCACAGACACCACTGGGTACTGAATATATTAGCAAAAATCATTATGTGATTTCTGCACAAAAAATAAGTTTCAAGCTCTTATGAAATGTGGAAATCAATTTATTGAAACCACATGTATTACTGCTAAGACTGCAACTAAGTTAAATTCAAAAAGAATAATAAGAAAATAAATGTCAAAATTTATTTTATTTAAATTCCAAAAGAAACCATTCAAAATGTAACCAGTTTGGTGTATTTTGCTTAAAAATTGTTTGAAATTATATCAGACCTGTGATTTCAGCAGAGCTCTGCAAATCTTCCTGTCTCTAAATGACATATAAAACTGGTGCAAGGACAGCTTCACAATGCCCACCAGCTTGTCATTCTGGGCTCCAGTCTTCTTGTCCCAGACCTCCAGCACCATAAAGTTATTCCTCATCCTCTCCAGTAAGTATTGAGTCACTAATACAGGTCCAATCTGAATGGAAACACGACTATGAATATGTACCTTTATGTGTATAGCTGACTTTTATGAGTATACCTGACTTAGTATAGCTATCATAAGCAGGAATTTAATAATGTCAGTGTGTGGCAAAATGAAATATGTGCTATTTCCATGTTGCAATCTTACAATTACATGGTTTTCAGACATGCCAATTCATTAACATTCAGTACAAGTGATGCTAAACTATCATTCTAATGCAATTTTAAGCTTGTAAGTTTTTCATATTTAGGTTGGTCTTTGTAGGATTTCTTACCTGTACAAAATTGAATACTGGGTTAAAAGTTCCCCAGCAAACACTAGAAGTCACTGCATCATCACACCAAAACATTCTACACACTAGGTACAGGTTTCTGGTAGCCATATCTCTACCCGTCCAACCTGAAATATAGTAACTTCTATGATGTAAAACTATATTTAATGTATGGCTGCAAGATTCTGAAAACTACACTGTTTTCTAATTTCATATTTTCCTCTCTTACAGTCACATAAAACTCACTGTTTTCTAATTACATATTTTCCTCTCTTACAGTCACATAAAACTGAGCTTTTTTCTTCAGCAAAGAGCTAAGACCCTGTATGTTCCACAGCTGTATATATGCTGAAAGTCCCTTACCTAGCGTACTTGGAGCAGGTGGTTGCTTGGCATTCATATGTGGAGGAAGCAACCCCTGGAGATTGATATTTCTTCCCTCTGGTACTAGTAACAGGGTGTGGAGGGTCATAGCCTGTAATTTCAGTGCATTATCATAAACATATATATAACATAGACAAAAAACTTAATTAAAACTTTTTGAAAAACTATTTTGAAAAAGTAAATTAAAACATAAGCCTAAATAAAAATACTTAAATGTAAACGTTAATTTTAAACCAAATATGTTGCTTAGTGCTCTATTTGATTTTTTTTTTTTTACATTTCAAACACAATAAATTATTTCATATTAGAAACAGTAACACACCTCCATGCTGTCCTGCACTGTAGCTAATCCTGTGTAGTCTAGAGGCATTTGATACATCTGTTTGGGCTGCATCTGTACTGGTGGAGGCTGTGCAGGGGGTGTTCTTGGAGGCCCCGAGGGGTGGTCCAGGGGCATCTCATGGATGTTGGTGGGTCTGGGCTCTGTCTGGGTGGCATGAGAGCTGACACTGCCTGGTGGTTCTGTTGGGGAGAAGAAATCTTTTTTATCAATGTATTCACTATTAGCAATGAACATGTACGTGTAACGATTGTGAAACTGTAGTTTTGCATACTAGCCATCAAGGAGGTGACAGATTAAGCAGAATATTTTATAATTATCACCTAAAAGTAAAACTAAGTGACCACTTTGAGAGGGCTCATGAAATAAGCAAGTTTAGTAGCTACTAGCAAAACAAGCTTGCTTTTAAGTATCTTTTTTTTCACTTATTAAGAATTCAATGAGACTGAGACAAATGGTTGAATTCATAAAATTTTGTGTCTCTGTAAGACCACTAATATAAAAGGAGTTACCCTCACCTGAAATCTGTGGGTTCACCAGCCCTGGGGGTGGCTGGGGGGTAGGTTTAGGCTGTGGAATAGGGACTATCTTTGGATTTTTCATCTCTGCTAGCTTGGTCTTGGCTAGGGCTGTTGAAAAATCTTTGTGGTCTGATGCTAATTCAACATATACCTAGGACACAAAGATTGTGTAAAAAATGTAATTGAATAAAGTCAGTGAGTATTTTCTTTTGCTGTTAATCCTTTACCATGTAGAAAATTGTTTTCCCTGCTTTCACAAAATGGGACCAAACCAGACCTTCAACTACAGTACCCTTAAATTTTGTTTTCCTCTCATAATCTCACCTGTAAAGAGCCTATCACAGGAGCCTTTCCATTAGAACTGGGTGTATTACTGGTAGCAGTTGATGAAGTAGATGATCTCCTGTCCTTAACTTCTAGAGATCTTTCCATATGTAAGTTTTCAGACTTAAGTATAGCCTTCAAAGGGACTGAACAAGTTCCTATTAGGTTTGGCTGAAATGTTAAAATAATGCGGTGAACTTACAACATCAATGAGAACTTTTTTTCAAAGAAAGATGTTTTCATGAGGAAGTTCCATTGCATTATAATTCTCTCAAGTTGACATCAAGTTTCACTTAATATTTACATAAAAAGTTAATAATCAGTTTTTTTGTTGATCTTAACATAATCACATTAGGCCTGGTAACTTAAGAGAAACATTCCCCTAAATTTCTTGAACTCACCACCTTCTGCCCAGCAGATTTGGCAAATACTTTAAACACCAGGAGAGACTTCCACCACTTCTCCACAGCAGTGCCATCAAACAGCACAGGGAACACTGAACGGTGGTTGAACGTCACAACTACAATAATTGTATCAGAATTTGTGAACATCAGCATTTACAAAAATATGTATAATTTCAAATATAATGCTATTAAAATATCTGGAGTAGTTCCAATAACTTGCCTCCACATACTAAAATCCACATATTTTCACAGAAATTAAAACATAAATGTACCTCCATCTTTGACTCTCTTTGATGCCACCCTCATAACCTCTGTTGCCATGGTATTCAGGGTATATTTGTCCCTAGAAGTGGCCACCACTGGGAACTGATACTCTACAAAGTAGGTGCTGGGGAGATACAAATGGGTCATATAATCAAGGATGGCAAGCAACACTGCTTCATAAGAAAGATACCCACTCCAATAACTCCATAAATTTTAAATCTTTTTGTGTGCAAAAAATTCATTTACTTCCAAAACATTCTTTTCCACATAAAAAATAAAACTGAAAATAATTATAAAGGAAGAAAATTCTCGTTCATATGTTATGGAGGAATTAGAAATATTTATTTTTTTAGACAAGAAAATATCATCCATCTTATGAAAGCATTACAGGCTAAACAAAAAATCTACACCCTACCTGGCCCTCTTTGGTTTTGGAGATGGTCTGGGTGGTTTTCCCCTGCTCCTTGGGGCAGATTTCCCTCGAGGAGTGGGTGTGGCACTCTTCTGGTCCAGCTTCAAACTATCAACCACAACTCGTCCAACACTAACTCTACCAAGCAGTGTTAGTCTCTCTACACTAAGACCATCCACTGGGGCATCCTTAGGAAGCTTGGACACTGGGTAGAAAAAAGCTTGGTTTATAGGCAACATTAATGTGAAATTTACCACCAATTTACATGTAAAAAAGGATAAAAAACATTCCTTTTTGAAAATCAAAACTTCTTTATGTTGCATCCAATCTATTAACTGTTTTCACATGCCTAATTGTGGTTGGTTGCTTTTTTTCTTTTATTTTGTTTACCAAAAATTGGTTCTAAATATTCAACCTTCAATGATCACCCACAACCCTGCAACAGCTTTAAAATATAACATTGACACATTTCAGGCACATACATGCAGAATTCTCCTCAGCATCAGACGGTGTCATATCAAAAGACACTCGGGAGCCCTCAGAGCCCCTGGACGCTACACTCCTGGCATCAGAATCACTCAGGTCACTTCCACTCCTGTCACGGCTGTGAGACCTGGTCCTTTTCTTCAGGGACTTCCTACGCTTTCCTTTGTCCTCAGGGGTCTTCTTAGGTGTAGTGGATTTCCTGGACAGGGTGTTGTTTGTTTGAGGTGGTATGGCTGAACTGGAGCGAGAAGACTGCCTGGATGGTGGTCTCTGAAATAATGCACAAGTTAAAAGCTCTTTACTTTCCCTGTATTCCACAATTCTAAATATTGCAATACATTAAAAAAGGACATAAAAGCCATCCACAATTCATTATTTTTTTAGCTTTCCACTAACTTTGCATATAATTCCCCTCCAACCCATGAAATTTGATTTAACTGCATTTACATCTGATGTAAAACATTTTAGAACACCAATCAAGTCCTTTTTGGTCAAATCTTACAGTCGAGGAATAGTCAAAGACTTCAGCTTATATAAAACTTAATAAAATTGCTCACAATGTTTCCTGGTTCCTCTAATGATGCAACTGAAGGTGGTCTTCTTTTGCGTTTTCTTCCATTGTCTTCTTCATCTGTGCTCACATCTGTTACGCTACTGCTATCCGTGTCCTAGAATACACATAACGAAATGCTATAAAGAATGTATACCGTCTATGATATAATAATGATTTGTGTAATGAAAAGAACGAACTGGTACATTATATGCTTTCAATGTGATAATCTAGTATTCTATTTTGAATAAATACCTTTCCTTTTTCTATAGTTTAGTTTTAATCATTGAAGAATAAATGTATAATCTCACACTAACTGGATTCTTATAGAAGAGTTCATGCAGTATGCTGTCATCATGGACTGGATCTCCTATATCACTGAACACTTCTTCATCACTGGACATACTGTCATCAGAGTGACCACTTAGTCCTCTCAAAGCCTAAAACGAAATAATGGAAATTATTTCTTTGGCATTAAAAGAATAATTTCAGACAATTCTCTCAAATATTCATATTATATCTTCAAATGGTTATAAAAACCAAAATAAAGTTTATAATTCTTTTTTACTTGCCTTCAATTCTTTCCCAGTGACATTAGCACCAAAGACCAAGTCAACAGCCCTAGTTTCTATGTCTGCAGTGTCAGAGTCTGTGGCATCAATTTCATGTAAGTCTTCACTGCGCTCCAGGATCTCCTTCAACAGACTGCCAGAGGAACTGAACAACAGAAAAGTTGTATTTTTTTTTACATAAAAACACAATGTCTGTTGATTAATATGGATGTAGGACAGAGGTCTGCAGCATTTACCTTATAGATATGTTGCATCAACTCTTGAATTTTCTTCAGAGAGTGTGACAGAAAAATAACATTAAAATTTTTAATTGTTTGATATATTTCTGATGACATGAAACATGGTTCAAGAAGTAACACACGTATGCACACAATGATTTCTGGTAACATTCAACTGGATAAACTAGGACTTAAAATAAGACTTTAAAATTGTATGGAATATATATCCTATTTGACCTGGTGGCACCACTTAGACTAGTTCAGCCACTGCCGGGTGTACAAGCCCCCTTACCCTCTAGACCTAGCACTCTCTGGCACATCCAACACAGCATCTATTTCAGGCACTACTGGAGCCTCTCCTTGGGCTCTGTCCACAGTGGACATCACCATGGCTTCCTTCAGCTTGGAGCCTCTTTCCAGCAGCTCAGAGACCAAATCAGTGCCTGCCTGACTTGAAGGGTTTAACTTAATATTGCCTGTAACAAATTATAGCGTGCTGGGTTGTAGTATTACATGGAAATATTTCTAGACACAAGCTGACAGAAACAAAAATTGTCCAGCTAAATATTGCCTGTATAATCTTATAAAAATCAAAATCATAATATCAAATTCTCTCAAAGATTAATCAATTTTAGAAAAGAGTGAACCAATACACCTAAATAAAGTTATTTGCAAAATGTAACATTCACTGATTTATTTTTAATTTTTTGTTATGAAATAAAGTTCATTCTATAAGATGTTATACCTGTCAATCCAGGTCGTGAAATTTCAGAAATGGGAATGTCTCTTGTGGGCTCTTCATGCACTGATGCTTTGGAGGTGTCTGGTTTATCACCTTGTGATATTCTGTACGTCTGCATATATAATGAAATATAGGTTTAATGAATAACTTACTCAAGTAATATGACTTCCATACTGCTGTAAAATTTCATTACCTAAACTGAATGAAACAGAATAAATGTACAATTTAACTATATTCCTTATGATACTGCATGTTGTTCTAATAATTACACTTAAAATTTAGGCACTCATTCTTATGCCAAGCAGTAAATACACTACCTTAAGAGGAGCTGGTGATTTGAAAGGATCTTCAGTTTCACTAGAACTTGTGGCAGCAAACCTAGGGTGTGGGAGTGGGGCTGTCCTGGGAGGTGCTGCACTCTGGTGGTCTTGGTGAAATGGTAGCTCTGTGCTCATATCTGTGGTTGGGACTGACCCAGAGGAATCGTAGGTACCTGTGAAATTAAAATACAATGATACAGCTTATTTTTGAGCAATTTTTCTTTCAAATAAATCTCATTTAAGTGAACAGGTCCACACTAAGAGTTCTCACATAGGGGAGGGAAGTGTCAACTTAGTTCAGTGTGATCAAATGCTCGATGTTGACAAATAGTGTCAGAGCTGACACCTTCACCCAAAAGGCCTTTGTTTTTGGATGAAATATTTAAGTTTGCAATATGGCAATGATATGCAGTTTATAAATGGCACTGCTGCTTTACATCACACTAACCTGTAAGAGTTTCCAAGGACAAGGAGACCTGCAACTCTGCTATCTTCTCATCATTTGCAGACATTACAGGAAAGAACCTAATACAAACACAATAAACTTTACAGTATGATCTTCATATAACAAATCATTGTAAAGATTAAGATTTGATACAGTATTTATATAATTTAAAATTAAAAATCTTACCACAATATTAAAACTACATTGTTTTGTATACAAAAATTCAGTCTTACTTTTGATTCTTAAAGTTGTGGCAACATTTCAACAACAATGCATTTTTTAATATGAAATTAAAACTAACAATCAAGTAAATCTCACCCATTAATGGGCTTAACAGGTGACAAAGTATTAATGTGGTCAATCTGCGCCTGACCAACCAGGGTCATCTCAACATCACTGAGGACTTCCAACACCAGGGGTCCCATATGTAACATTGTTAAGGAAAAAATCCCCTCATACAATGAACAATCAACAAAACTGTCCTTACATATCTCACTGCTTTTCGAGAAACCATCTGACCTAATGAAAACATTTTCATCAATCAAATAACTTGAAAACCATTACAGTCCAAAATTACGGAGGACATTTATATGAAGACATATACTACAAAACAAGTCAGTCACAGTGCAAGTAAGAATGCTCATGAATTTGGTATTTTGCTTGTAAAATGAAAAAAAAAAGATTGTTTCCAAAAAAGGATATCTGTAAGGTATGCTGTGAGTTGTTTCGGCCCAGATCTGATGGCATAACGAGCTGTGGTCTTCAGCAGGGTTTTGTCACTCCCTTTAACATTCAGTGGCCTAAAATGTACATAATAACTAAGGACTATATAGATCTATACATAAAATAAAATCAAATCAATAACTTCATATTTTCATATTTTTGGTGCAACAACAATCCAAATGGAAAAAGGTTAATAGATAATTTTTTAGCAATATAAGATTCCTGCTTATGGTTATAAAAACAAAGCTTTCCTTGCTTGTACATTTCGAAAGAAAAGAGGAGTAAAGATATTCCCCAGCTTTGTCTTCAAGTATTGTTACCTGAAAACTGCCCCCAGCCCCTCCTCTCCCCACCATTTCACTCTCACTTGGGTCAGTTCTGGTGGGGTGGGGAGAAGCCACAGGATCTGGTTGACACTTAGTCTTAAGAAACATCTCAGCTGACCCTCCACCATAGGAGGCAAACTGGTGTACACTGGAACTTCATCTTCTAATGATGGGCCTAAAATTTAAGTAAAAAGCTAAAATATATTAAAAAGCAGGTTTTAAAATTAAACTGGATGGCCACTACAAAACAACATGCAAGTTTTTGCAACAATGTAAATAAACCCATGCAAACTTCATAATTTATATGATCTGACTTTTCTGTTTGTAGAGCCTACGAGAGGAACTGATGAAATTGCTTTCTAATTCAGTCTACTGTTGACACTGCTATCAGCACTCTCTGCTGTTCCAGAACTGTAGTCTCTTATTCTTAGGATAAAAATGTGTCAACTAAGTTCTAATCCAGTCAAAGCCAATGATTTCAATTCAAACCAAATCAAAATATTCAATAATAACTCATTTAATACTACTGTCATGTATTTAAGAAACTAATCTACATTACACCACATAACTGACACTAACTTCGAACGCAAAAGAAGTAGAATTTGGCACGCCAAAGCACTAGCAGATCTTAGAATTGAAGCCAGAATAATTTTCTGTGCGAAAATACGGATGACATAAAACATATACATTCAGTACAGACCAATCTTACCCTGCTTTTTGGGTTTCCTACCAGACCTAGGTTTCTTCTTCGCCATTCCGTTTTATTTTATTAAACCCTATCACGAAGCATACACTATTTGTTCGATATGTCCAAATTCTTGACATTTTGTTTTGGCCGCCATATCTGCTGACGCACCTTCGATAGTTCGCGTCTTGATTTTAGTTTTTTAGTGTTTGGGCAAATACTTCTTTGAAATATAAGCAAACTCCTTGAACTTAATTTTGTTTTTTTGGAATTTTAGACTATGAAGTATTTCAGGGACTATTTAGTTTTATTGTGATTGTTAGGACTCCGAGAAACTGCGAGATCAAAACAAATTCAAGATGTCTGCTCTCAGGAAAGATTTGCTGAAAAGCAAATTACCTCCAATGCCACCCCCTGGAGTTGGGTAAGTACAGTGAAAAAACTCACGATGGTGTCTTTTATGCAAAGAAAAGCAATGATAGAAGTGTGCCTTACTGCAACTTTTTATTTTGACTTAACAAAAGCAATACTACTCGAAGTCTTTGAAAGGGGGGGGGGGGGGTTAAGCCACTGACTGCTACAAATTTGCGAATTGTTCAAACCAAAAATATACAGGTTTGTGAGGATAACAGAGGCTCAACAACAAATGAAGAAAATATTTCTGGGAATCAGAAAGGAAATGGTGTCATTATTTAGGTCATATTTTGAAATTGTTTTTTGTTTAAAAGGCAAGCTTTCACACTATTTACTTTTGTCATTACAGTGGAATGAAGAGACCCCCTATTAGAAAGCGTGACTACACACCTTTATATTGGGACAAATACTTTGACAAGGAGGAAGATGTGAAAGTTGATGAGAAAAATATATCCTTGCTTATGCTATAAATACATGGCTGTGTTTAAACAATTTTATTAATGTTATATCAATGATATGGCTAAATGAATCGAACTAAATTTCATCTTTGGTTTTACAGACTGCTTCCACTATCTGTTACTGTTCTGTATTTCATCTTAACTTAGACATACATATTCCGAGTATATACTAGTGGTAATGAAGGACCAGTCGTGTTTCTGTTACATGGTGGAGGGCACTCAGCACTCTCTTGGGCAGTCTTTTCTGTGAGTATGGAAGTTTTTTTTCCTAGTGACATTTTTTAAATGAGATTAAATGAACAAATTAAAAGAAATGTGATAAGAAAAAAAGACATTCACCAAAATACAGTCAGGTTGTGCTGGTGCTGTGTTTGCACTGTTTGAATTTCCAGGGTGAATACTTTTTAATGCAAGAACGTGAAAAATCACTGTACTAGTACACAGTCATTACTCTCTATATCTTTTACTCAGTTCTTGCTGCATTAAACACAATTCCTTTATCATCTTACAGTCTATCATAACAAGGGAAATGGTATGCCGCTGTGCAGCTGTAGACCTCAGAGGACATGGTGAGTTGTTTGCTATTTAAGTTTTGTGTCAGATTATAGGTAATATTATACCCAGGCTTATGAGTCTCTGGTAAATAACATCTAGTGGAATTATTACAATATTTAACTCATTTTCTTTGTAATAACCATATTTTATTTTTCCATGAGAGGTTTTCGAGCCTGATGTTTTAGAGCTGAAATAGCATGCTTCTATATTAAGGTCGAAAAATCAATTGCATATAATCAAAAACAATTATATAGGCAAATAAAGACTCTCTTGTTAAAGCTGCCTTGTTTTATATTAAGCATTTTATCAATTTTCCAGGAGACTCCCAGACTGCTGATGAGACAGACCTGTCTGCAGAGACTATGTCCACGTAAGGTTTTACTTCATCAGAGTTATAGAGTAAATAAGACAAGTATTTATATGCATTGAACAAATCCTGTATGCACTGCCATTTTACTTCCATGTGGCATGCTTTTGGGGAATTTTCACTATTCTTGTTTGAAAGATATGTAACTGTTGAGATTTGTGTGAGGAGAAATACAGGATAGGAGAGCTTATAAGCTGCTAGGTTTTGTATAAGGGGAAATTAAGGGCAGGGTAGGTGCTGAGGGTAAGAGAAGTATAAGAGGAAATTCAGAAGTGGAAAGGTCAGGTTTTCCCTCTTCTCTTTCACCAGTCTTGTTTCCATCACTACATTTGTTCTCCTTCATCTTTTTTGCAGAGATGTTGGTAACATAATCCAGGCCATGTATGGAGATGACCCTCCTCCCATTATATTGATGGGTCACAGGTAAGAAACATAATATCAGTGTATGAAATGGCCGCCAGCCCGCCAGCCCGAGGCTGGTAACTTTCAGGCCGGGCAGGTAAGATTTACAAATTACCCGCCCGACGGGCTGGCTATTTTTACAGCCTATTTTCAACTTTTATTTTGTCTATGTTCACAAGCGATTTCAGCAAAATATCAAATCAACTCACTGTTTTCACCCACTTTCATAGAAGCAAAGAACTAACCATATCTTGCAATCGAACGCTCGTATCGAAATGTAACCAAATCTCCCTCTCAGTGGCCTCGTTTTTAAAGTTCCGTCTGTGTGATATGAAGTTGAAAGACAATTTGAAACGAGGCACATTGTCCTTAACCAGCTTCAGTGCGCAGCAGATAACGTTACGTCATTGTTTTGTGTAGAGGAGATACCACGAATAGAAATTTGTAGGTTGAGAGTAATAAAAATGTGAAAGTATAACAAGTTATTATATTGATTAAATAGACTTACAGGTACATGAAGTGCTTATTATCAACAGTAATAAAGGCAACGGAGGCAAATTAAAGGAGAATTTTACAAAAAATTTGAATCCCAAAATTATGAGTGAACGTACGAGTTTACGCCATGTGTCAGATGTAGTTCTTTTCCCACGTGCTTTCATCTTGGGCTGTCAAAAATGAAAAAAATCTATCAAGTCCGATCGAGAAGTTCACAAAAGAAAAACAATTGAGGGAAGAAATGAAAATAAGAAAGATTACGACAGAACTAAACGAAAGAGAACAAATTTGGACCCATGGAAAGGTGACTTCGATTTGCAATGAGTCGAGCGGCAACATTTTTTGTAAAACCGTAACTCGATAGTATCACGCATTGCGACCAAGCGCAAGCATCTCGATCCAATAACTCGCCCCATATAATATATTGTAGCCTCTATGTGATATAGCTATTCTCAATAAGAGATGCTTTCGAGATACGGGGCCCTGCAGGACTGTCTATGGGCCATTAGCGTGCAGGACCGTTCCCGACCGCTTTAAGCGATATTCAAAGGGACACTACGAGCTGAATTCTTTCTTCTTTATTGTCAGCACAGAGATCGATTTATTTCACAAGAATATATATATGTATTTGGTCAAACTTGTTGCAATACAGAAAAGCAGAAATTATGATTAAATGATATCACGAAATTGGAACAAAAGTTATGAATAAATTATTGAAGAAGAAATGAGACAGCCTGCTAGGTGAACATAAACTGAATTGACTACCTCCCCTCCCCCGCCCGCTAAAGGGCCCTGAAAATTTTTGGTATTTTAGATGGTGAATGGTGCCATTTGGTGTGGTTTAGAACTATGATTCAACTAGTGAAGTCTTATTTCAAGAGGGGAGTTTTTTTTTGCAGAAATTGAAAAGGGGGGGACGTCAGGATCCCCCTGACCTCCCTCTAAATCCAACACTGACAAGGTATCATTCAGTAGAAATTCCAACCAATTTCTAAATTTCCACGCATAAGGCATGAAATTGCCCTTTCATTTCCAAATTACTCTCCCAAGAATACATTCTAGACCCCCTCAGCATACCTCTCTTAACTCTAGGGGTTATCATAACTAGGGCAGGTAACTACATGGCCGGGCTGGTAACTTTTCAGAGTTACCTGCCCGGCGGTCTGGCTAGTAATTTCCTTGAATTTCATACACTGATAATATGCTACACTGGGGTAGCGCTAGCAATTTTTTTCGTTTAGCCAAATCACTATTTTTTTGTTAATTTGTTATCAAAATGGTTATAATTTGACTAAAACAAGTCAAATCAAGCCCTTTTTCTTTAGCCAATTTAAGTAAGTTTTAGTATTTGGCTAAATTGGCGAGTGTTAGCGCTACCCCAGCTACACCTGTCTTTTTTATCAGTGATGTGTTTGTCTTCAGAGAGTGGTGTTTTAAAATTTAAGCCCAGAAACTTTATATTGACATTGAGTGGATTACTTCCCTCACAATGAAAATATGATGTGAAGTTTGAAAAATATACATAACAGTTAATAAAAACTGAACAAAGTTGCCTTTTCTCATTGGTTTTATGTAGTGATTGTATGCATTATATATACTTCAGCATGGGAGGTGCTATAGCTGTACACACTGCACACAGAAACCTAGTACCATCACTCATAGGCCTGGTTGTTATAGATGTGGTAGAGGGGACAGCTCTAGAAGCTTTGTCCAGTATGCAGTCCTTCCTAAGGAGCAGGCCTAAAAGTTTTAAATCTCTGGAAGTGGCAATAGAATGGGCGTGAGTACAGCTGTGTACCCGTGTTGATGGTTCCTGTATTGAAATCTGTGTACCTTTGAATTATAGCAATATGATTTACCTGTTCATATCAAGTGCACTTTAGATTTTACTGTGTCTTAAAAGTTGACAATTTTGCATATGTGTCATGTATGTCTTTCTTGATCTGCAATATGTGACTTCTAGAGAGAACAACTGTTAATAAGTACTCTAGTAATTAAGAACCTGATTAAAAAGATAAGTGAGCCCAAGTTTTTTTTTCATGTTATTGAATAGCAATTTAAAGTGTTCTAATTAAATTGTGAAACAAACTCTGCTCCAATTGTTCCAGGGTGAGAGCAGGCCAGATTCGTAATGTAGAATCAGCCAGGGTCTCTATGGTGGGACAGGTGAAAAGGTAAAGTGTGTTGGTGTATATATAAAGTGTAGATGATTACAAGTCCAAACTGTCTCACATTCATGTATAACTGACTCAAGAGTAAATTTGTCAATCTCCCTTACAAACAGTTGAATATGGCTAAAGGTAAAAAGGAAAGCTTCAACTTTTTTTACAATGTGTCTTTTATTTTGGTACAAAGTTTTGTCCTTTTGATCATGTAGGTTGCTTTGGCATTGTCATCCATTCATGTTGCATTGTCAGTTTTCATTTATTTCCCTTAAAATTTTTTGGAGATTAGAAACTTAATCAATATTTTGGACTGAGATACATCTTCATTACAGAGCTGATACAAGTGAAACTGCCTCCTCAGAGTTGGAGCACCTTCATGAACAGCAGCTTACAAACAATGTTGTTAACTCAGATGCCATACTGGAAGAGGAGGAGGAAGAAGATGGGGAGAGCAATCAAGATATAAAGAAACAGAAATCCAATAACGGTGCCCAGTTCACAAAGCCAGAATCTAATGGGGTAACTATTATATTTTTTTATTGGTATTCAACAAGTGCTTTTAGTAAAAGATATAGTCAATATTTAGATGCTTTCATATTAAAAGATAATTTAATTGGTAAAGTCCTCTTATTAATTAATGATGGGTTCCATTTCTACATAGAGCCCAAGTTAATTGACCTCTCATTGAGGCAAGCCAGTTAGAAAGACCACAACATACATTGTATATAATACTTTGCAAAGAAGATTTGCTCTTTTGTTTGAATATTGTCATCTCTTACGAAAGCATCTGCTTGAAATTATTATGGATTTTTCTTTACAGCCAATTGCACCACAATATACATGGAGAATAGATCTCACAAAGACAGATAAATTTTGGAAAGGTAGGGAGATATTTGCTCAAAATACAAAATCTAGCTTCTGTCATGCTGCTGTGACTAGCAGATTTTTCTTTTTTATCGCCAAACAGATATGGACTCTGAGATGCTTTGAGTTTAAATGCAATACATAATTTTTATCTGAACTTGCATGCATATATCTATGTTTTCCAGGCTGGTTCCAAGGTCTTTCAAACCTATTCCTAGAGTGTAATGTGCCAAAGATGCTACTGCTTGCAGGTAAGAAGCTTTCATTGTAAGTAATCAATAAGCAAGGCCTAGAGTTACAGTGGAGCATGCGAAATATGAATTAAAATCTTGGGTTTAAGACATTTTCACAGTAGACTGTAATAAAATAATTTTGATTTGATTTATGTGTTTTAATAATTTTTGATTAAGTTTTATTGACTGTATGTTACATAGGCAGAAATCTCACACACCCCTTTTCACACTGTAATGGCTTCGATAACATTTAATAGAAACAGATTTGCAATTGATTACAAAGTTTTTGAATCACTGCTATGATATTATTCAATATATGTTGTTTACCAAATTTAAAGATTTTACCTAATTATTCCTTGGTTCTATTTAATCAGTATTGTCATACAATGTTTTCAGGTGTCGACCGTTTAGACAAAGATTTGACAATAGGGCAGATGCAAGGTAGGCAGTGGCCTTTATTGTTATCTATACCTTTTCCAAATTACACACCTTAGTCATAATTATGAACTCCTAAATAGTAGTAGTTTTATGGCATCGCGTATGAGAGTTAGTTTCTCCTGTAAAAAATTCCATAAAATGTCTTATTTCAGGTAAATTTTGGATGCAGGTACTACCCCAGTGTGGGCATGCTGTGCATGAGGACTCCCCAGACAAAGTGGCTGATGCCATTGCCTCTTTTATGGACAGGAACAAATTTGCTGCATATAAAGAAGGCTTTAATAGGTGAGAAATGACTATTTATCAAATTTTTCAACAGTTTCAATGAAAAAAAGGTATATTGCTAAGAATGTTTTTGTCAGTCCAAGTCTTTCTCTCTCTCTCTCTCTCTCTCTCTCTCTCTCTCATATGTCTGTAAGTTTATTCAGCTGTCTGAAAGTGGAATGACTAGATCTTACAGAATTTATTGGAGTGACTGTATAGTGGCCAGACAATTCTTAGTCAAAACTTCTCATAGGCTGCAAATGATTTTTATTACATTTGCTCCTTTAAGCTATATCCCTGTTTTAATAATGATTAGAAACAAGTGGTCAAATGGATATGTAAGGAAATGGGCTGCTTATCCCAGGAGAAATTACCAATTTTTGCTGTATGGCTCATAGCTCATGTATTGAGGTTTTAATAAGAGGCTGTAATGTAATTCTTACCACATTAACTGTGACATATTGGTCTTTATAACTTTATGGCCAGTAATATGTGTTATGTTTAGATTCAGTGGCTCAGAAGCCATCACTGAATTGGTTTTTAACCTGTGCTGAATGCTGAACTAATGCTGTAAGGCTTTATGGCTCAACAAATAGTTGGCACCTTCTCTCAGAGTATCATGGTAATAATTCCAAAATTTCAAATATCACAAATTTTTATCCTTCAAGAAAAAATGTTTTAGTTGTTGCTGAAAGCATACTTTCTGACTTGCATTCCTCTTTTTTTTTTCACGTAAATAATCTTTCTTAGATTTTGCTGGAAAAGCATTGTTTTGTAAAAAAATATATAATAATTTTTTCTTTCAAAGTTAGTGAGAAATATCTGTCAGTGGTGATATCAGAAAGCATTGTCTTAATGGTATAGTTCAGTACAAATTGATCATTTGTGTCTGATTGATGTTCTTAAGAAATAACCCAAATAGTGTGCATTATGGCTTTATAGTCCATGGATATTTTGCATTCTACAAAGTGTTAGATTATTGTTGTCTTAACCCAAAGTGAACAAGATTATGGTCTTTATGTCTCCCTTTTTGTCATTTTCTTTGCTGTAAAGAAAAGGTGCTCTTCTTTGATTAAATTTTTGAAATCTGTCCTTGATATAGATGTATTTGTTGTTCTGTTTTGTTAAGTTCCATTCAATCTTAAAAAGAAACAAATGTCAGTCGGTTACATAAGATGCAGATTAATCCATAAAAAGACAAATGTTTGTGTCTCATCCTTTGAGGGTGGGAAATGTAACTTCTGTTTAAAACTCGTTTTAATAATGATGGAGAGTATAAAAATATGTGAAGTGTCAAACTCTTATGCTTAGTATCTTGAGAATAGCAGCTTTTTTTAAAGCTCCTGGTGCATCTCTTCACTTACATTTGCAAAGATAATATTTTTTATTTCTCTTTTTTATTCCTCTTTTTCTATGTTTGAATTTATTACCATGTCAAAACTGTAGCAGCTTGCCTTGCATTAAACCATACCTCCAATTGTTTGTAGATGGCAAAGATGAGTTTGTTTTATGCTTTGGAAGTGAGTAATCCCTATTCATCTTACACTACAGGGGTAATCAATAAAATGTTTGGCTGGAAAAAAGAACCTGCATGGTGTACCAGAAGTGCTGTTTTACTAGTCATGAGTGGATGACTAATGTATTGATTTAGTTATAATCCTAGAGAGCTGTAACATCTGAGTCTTTATACTTGATCAACAAATTATATACTTTTGATATTACCTTAAGGTTAAGAGATGAATTAATGATTGCAAAATACAGCTTGAAATGGATTTTTATAGTATTTGTGATCCAGTTTGCCTATTGCCTAAGCAGCTTTGTCATATTGTCTCATTGGAAAGACTGTATTGTGTGGGTCTTCCAAGTCATGTTTTGAATTTTGGCCAGTCCAAACTGCATTGATTGAAGCCTCTAACCATCATGGGTTTCTGTGCATGATTGCAATTTTTGACACTGCTGATGATCATTTTTCTAAACACAGC
Organism: Lingula anatina; assembly: GCF_051362555.1. Classification (NCBI taxonomy): domain Eukaryota; kingdom Metazoa; phylum Brachiopoda; class Lingulata; order Lingulida; family Lingulidae; genus Lingula; species Lingula anatina. Next base: position 14,490,781 of record NC_141769.1, read on the forward strand.
AGAATGTGATTCATTTATTGGTTATCAGTCAATTTCTTGCTTCATTTTGATTAATGTACTGTCCCTTATGCTGTTAGTTAAATGTCTGCATCTGTTTTCACTGTCATATTGTTATGTTGACCAAAGTCAACCTTGCAGACATATGGAAAACTTTGGAGGTATATTAGCCTATGTTTACACATTATACCATTTTATTTATTGCATAGATTTGGCTTGTTCAAAGGACCTGCATTATCAGAAATCTTGCTGGTCCTCTGGCTTTTCAGGGGGTCATGATTGGTCAGACTGGCAGTTTTCCCATGTCTGACATTGTATCCTTTCTATCACAGTATGTTGCACTTTTTGGATTTATTATGAATACACACTTTGCATGTCTGAAAACAATTGTTATTCACTGAAGGATGAAATGTATGATTCAGCTGAAGTATTTTGGCTGTATGACTAAAAACATAAATTATAACAGAATGAGGTCATGATATGATATGAAATAGAGGTTATGTCTCAAATTTATTTCAAGTCAAGTTGGTTTTTTCATTATAGTCCCAGTGATTGTACTGTTGCATTTGAAATAGGTTAATATTTCTGTCTGATTGGCAATTATAGAAAAGATCGGGGCTTAACTTACATGGTTCAGGTCCAGGATATTAGTCAATGAACCATGGTAATCTCCTGTGGCTTCTGTGTGTCTTTTTGTGTGTATGTACATAGTGAACACACACACATGCACACTGCATGCATGCACGCGCGCACACACACACACGCACACCACTAACAACTGATGATATATACTGCAAGGGAAACATTATATTATTTTTTCAATTGAGCAGCATGCAGTAGGGCAAAACCCAACCATTTGCATCCAAAATCATGTGGAAGACCCTATTTAATACTTATTTATCATAAGTCATATGTTAATGTTTTCAAACTGGATAACTGTGACAGTTGGACTTAGTAATCATTACATGTGTTTATAAAGTTTGAAGCATGTTGATACCAAAAAAAAAGGGACTTGAGGTCCCAACTGACTGGAGATGGATTTAGATATATATGCATGCTGAAGTTAATAACACAAATCAGTGGAATATAGGCCTTGTTAGATGTACAGATGTTATCTGTATTATGTATTATTTACTTCAAAATATTCTGAATATATATGTGTCACAGTCTCCAATATTTAAATATGTACCACTAGTTATTTATAATGTACACATAATATATAAATATATCTTCATTATTGATTAATTTAGCATATGTCATGGAACCAATAACTATATATTTTAATGAAATATTAAACATTTTACTGATGTATATGGTACCTTGGTAGTAAGATATGACTCTGACTATTGTTCCATTTCAGAACTTGGCCATGTTGCTGATCCCCATTCCTCTGTGAACTCCAGCAGATAAACTGACATACTGGTTATGTACCAGAGACTGTTGTTATGACACAGCTGTGCTGTGTATGTGTTTGATACCAAAGGATGGAGGATGCACCTGGACAAGTGAACTTTGTGTCATTGACACTATAAGACAGTGTACATGTAACAAATGGGGTGATCCTTGTAAAGTTTTTTTGTCAAAGCACCCAAAGACATTGTACACATGTTCACTTTATTGATGAAGTAAATGTTTGCACAGAAAAGCATTGAGCTTTTTGATGAAGAAAATGCACATGTGCAAAACCTGTAGGAAATAACAAACATGGTAAAAATACACTGTGTCAGAGACACCCAAAGTTGTTCAACACATGTATACATAATACCCCTTAAAGACATGCTTACATGGAAAGACTTAATACAGGTTGTCTGTTATTGTATAGATATACTGTATCTTCAGGATGCAAAGTGCCAGGGAATGTGAGTGTAAAGTGACAGGATATGGAGAATGTTTTATATTACTTGATGGATAAGATAATAACATGTGACTTACAGTTAGTTGTGTTGTTAACTCAGTGACTTCATGGAAAGATTAAACAAACAGGCCATTGTGACCTACTGTGACTTGTTTTTAGGACAATGACTTCAGGGAAATCATCAACAATAGGGCTTTTGAGGGTTGTGTAGTTCACAGCAATTGACTACATCCACTTGCTGAGAACCAATCTGGTTGATTTTGACAGAGATCATAATAGAAGCAGGCATTTATTAATACATAAGTGATTGCTTAGTAGACCGCAAGATTTTGAGATGAAAACATGGATATGTTTGTTCATTACTGAGAACTTATTTAAAGCTATGTATCTCAATAATAATAAAAATAATAATAATGATACCAGTTCCTGCTATAAAGAACACATTGCCAAGCATATTTATAACATAGATGAACATAAAATGATTGAATCACATTTTTACCTCTCATTCACTTATAGAGCATCTCCTGTGATCCTCTGCCTCATATCTTTATTGATTAAGCCACACATCGCTCCTCTGCAGCTTTGGAAGGTGGTAAATACTAAGTTAAAACAAAATTTATTTCAAAATAAATGTTTGCTAGCAATGCCTGGAACTAATTATTTATAAGTTCTAAAATAGTTTAATTTGTCTTTGCTTAACTAAGGGTGATATATTTAAAATAAAATAGGGATAAGCAAGATGTTTGAAAATTTCAAGTTCATTTCAGCAGTTAATGTATCTGGCCATGTCAGCAACTTGGGATTGTTTCATGAATATGTTAACATAGGTCAAGTGAAGTTTGATATTGGTTGAATTGGTTATTGGAAAGATGTGAAGCAACGAGATTAGAACACTACCTCCCCCATTACATTTTTAAAAATGTGCTTTTCTTGTGTAAAACTTTTTATAATTGCTATGGTATTGCTTCAATTCTCCTGTCAGTCATCCACATACTGCTCGTGGAAATTGGATGCTAAATTGGAACATCAAGCAATATCTTCTATCTATGGATTTTTACAAGATTGAATTGGATTGATGTACTATCATGGTTTATGTCAAGATCTTGTGATGGAAAATATTGTACTTAAAGGACAATCATCAAGATCTAAATAAAAAGTTGTAGTTTAGATTGAGGTTCGGTGATTGAGAAGCAGTGTCCCCGTAAAACAGTTGAATTGTGTCATTTTACAAAAGAAAAGAGCGGGGAAATCTGATTGGCATCAGTATTTACTTTTTTGATTACTTTTGAGAGTTCTCCCATTTACCCATCAATTAACTGTTCTTACTTTAATGGCTACTTTTTGAAAAATGATTCTTGTTTCTGGTTACCAGAATCGTTTTGAAAAAAAAAACGACACCAGACCAGAAAAAAAAAAAAAAAAAAAAAAAAGCATTTACTTCATTGCCCCCATAGAGTGGATTTGTTGTTTCCCTTTACCAAGGAGTTATAACAGAAGGAGATTACACGCGTGGGGGAGGAGCCCGTATTACGGTCTCTCATTGGTCGGAATGAATAGAACCCAGAGAACAATGGATGCCTATCTCTGTTACGCTTAATTGTTGCTCTCGTTTAAATCTCGTTTGTTAGTATCTGTGCCTTCGTCTGTTGATTTTTGAGGACAGAAACAGAAACGGAGTCCCAAGTTTCTAAAAAATGAGAGAAATACAGAATTTATATGATATTACGTTGGACAAGGTTTTCAAAAAACAGGTAAGTGCTTTTAAATGCATAACTACTCGAAATATGAAGATAAATTGCAACTTTTATGCCGTGGGGTCTCACTGTGTAAGTGTCCAGCTACACGTCGATCTCGCGAGGTGGTGTGTGGAGCATAAATATTGTACGAAAAATATTTCCCACTCATAACAAGTGCTTATAAATAAAGTATCAGATGAAGAAAGTTTGGTCTTTATACAGTTGCAATTGTTAAGTAATTTGTGGCAATAGCAAAGAATAAAACTTAGGTGCACTTTCAGTAGCCGAATAACAAGCAGATGCTTAAGCCGCCATCTTGTTAATATTTCGAAAAAAAATTACTCCAAAAGACATTTTCCTCCTACTTTTTGAAACTTGTGTCACATGACAGTCATAAAATTTAACTAATTGTTATGTGTGCAACACACTTGCTTGAGCAGTGTTGTTTTTTTTTTGCGATTTTACATGTGGTCTCGCTTGGATACGACAATTGACAATTTTCATGAGTTCCGATCAAAAAGTGTTACGCTTGTTACGGCCAAAAGCCTTACCGCTTTTTGTACTTTTCAAATGCAAGATTATAAAAAAATTTGGTGTGTTTAGATTCTTGAACATCTTGGTCGTGGCGTGGTATATATTGAATGGATACTGCTCCAATATTTCTTGAAAAAAATAACCTGATTTGTTCAGAATACCAATTTTTTACTCTAGTGTTATGGGTAAATGTACCATTTTGGCCTTTACCTTTTTCATGTTTAAATCTAAAAAGACTAATCATGACAGTTGGTCATCATTTTTCTTCTCACCATGGTGGATGGCTTTGGAGTGGTAACTTTGTTGTTAAAGTAAAGTGCTCAGTTTTTTTGACTGGAAAATTTTGCCTCCACCCAGCATTTTCCATCATGGCGGTCTAACAGGAAGTTTGACTTCATGGCATAGTTATTTTTAACTTATTTAGTCTTCTTTTTACATATATATGTTTTAATTCATATTAAACCTTTGAAAAAAGAACACACATGAATCCTGGTGCTTTTAATTTAAAGTCTTAAGTTCACCTAGGCTCCACCAATTACTTTACCTGTTATCTCACTTCACATCTCCCTTTGAGTCAAGGTGTGTAAGACACACCTTATTGTGTAAGACACCTCTATAATTAAGGGGTACTTGCTTCTCTACTTCAATTATACTTCACTACTTTGGCATGTTAGGTGGCAAGCTTGGATGTTTCAGTTCATTTTAAGAAAGAAGCTTTGCCTTGGTGGTTACAAAAGAATAGAACTCTATTAAGGTTTATTCATTACTTGAAAGTAAATATTTCATCTTGCAGTGTTGAAACAGAAATTCTCTCAAAATTGATAATGAATTTTACATGCATATCTTAACACTACTCAAGTTTTTTTCTTCTATTATAGATATGGGAGAAAGCTGCATTGAATATATGAATTATGGTCAGGCTGGAAAAAATTTAAAAATGTCAATGAAAAAAGGAGGTCAGCGTGTCTGGGGTAAGTTACTTTTGTCATAATGCCTAAGATGCATTAAACATTCACTAACAATAGTACACTTTTTAATTTTTTTCAAAATACAACAACCTTGGGCATTTTCCTTTTAGCAACCAGCCTCTCTGAAATCCCCTTTTTGTCCTGTCAGAAGAGTAGGAACCAGGGCGGATTTAAATAATTTCTTGTAATAAGTACAATTTCTTTCAATTTCTTGGGGTTATTAGCTTGTGATCATGAATCTTGAGATTCTACATAAATTTAGTTGTAAATTGTTCATTTATGTGGTGAACATTATTTCAGTCAAGTCATAACAAGACACATTAAACTTCACTGCATAATTCCATAATGTCTACATGGATACTAGTAGTTCATAATGCTATTATTATGTTTTTTTTCTAACCTACAGGTTTCTCTCTTTTCTGAGTGGCATGGCATTGGCAGGCAGAAGAAAAGGCCCTGAAGAAATTCTCACTTGGTTTGTCCTTTTTGGAGAAGAAACTGGATAAGACTGGCCAACAGAGATTGCATTAAATTAATAGTGCTCCTTCATGACATTTTAAAATATTTTCAGTCACCTAACTGACTCTATACATTTCAAAAGTTGACATAAATGTTACGTTACTGTCACGTGGAAAAAAAATCAAAACCTATATATAATTTGTTGAGTGCCATGGTATAACAGTCTACTTGATTGCCAGTAAAATTTGGACTGTTTCAGTGAAATTTCTTTAAAGCAGTCACTTACTGGCCCAGTTAATTTTTTCAGCTGTAACATGTACTCCAGTTCATTTTATAAATGTAATTACTAAGTGTTCTCTCGATTTATAATAACCTTTTGAAAATCCCATGTTTTTTATCCTATTTGTAAGAACTAGCCACTTTATCTTCTAGGTTTTTTTTCATTCAGCCCATTAGATTCTCAGACCTTGCTGGCCTGTGAGTGGAATAGTATCTGGCACAGACTGGTATCAGCAAGTCAGATAAAAAAGAATATAATTATTTCTATTTGCACGGTTGAAAAAAATTCCAACACAGACTGCATAAAACTGGGAAACTATAGCAACTTAATCATTCTTATGACTTCATTAATTACTGCTTATGTGTAAAATTTTGTTTTTGTTCTTCTATTGATATAATAAAATGGTTTTACTCACAGATGCTACTATCATGATGCTTGAGTATAGAGTTGACTTAAAAGATATTTTAAGTTAATATAGTAAATAATAGTTTGAAATTCAAAATTCTCATCTTTATTTGTTTCACTTTAAAGAGCTCAGTTAATACTAAAATTTCTGATATATTTTAAACATAAATATATTTATGAATGAATAAAAATTATACTTAATGTTTAGCACTGTGCACTTGTTTACCGACAAATAAGAAGTGTTAGTATGTGTCAAAATAATCCTGAAAATAAAAAGGGAGATTTCCAAGATAAAGAAATTTATAACGAGTATTTAGTAAACTGACATGTAGTGGAATTGCCTCAACCTGTGATTAAAATTTCACTTTAATGCATTATGATCTTAAAATTATACCGAGTGAGAGAAAAAAATACTTAAAGAAATTAAAAACCAGTCACAAAGCTTAGGCACTGTCTCAATGTATATGTTTATGGGACCAAAGAGCAGGGGGGTCCAAATGTTTATGTATTAATATTATGCCCTTTGGCAGTGAGGACAGACGTTCACTTGAATGTCATTTTCACAAACCACAGTTGGGACGTTTTCTTTTGACTTATCCTTGGTGATTTTTCACTGTGTTGTGCAAAAGAAAAGCCATCTATCACCGACTCAAAAAAACTCATGGCGACCATCCTCAGTCACCACCTTATAATCGCTTTCTATGATATCGTTCCCTCCCAGCACATCGTCCAAATAACTACCTGTGAAAAAAATCGTCAGCATACAGCGCCGCTTTGACACTACTGATCTCGAATTCTAACGCGAAATAACGCATATAAAATCAATCTCCAAGCGGAGGAGAGCGACCCAGACGAAACCTTGAGACAGGAGGCCCCCCGTAGCTAGCTCCGCCCACCGTAACAGACATCGGACAATAGAGAGGCTTGCGTGTAATCTCCTTCTGTTATAACTCCTTGCCTTTACTTTCTATTATGTTTCCTGTTTTAACGTGGGTTATAATAACATACATTATTCTCTTGCCTATGATGAAGTGTCGAATAAGAACTTTTCCTCATTAGCGAAGGAAACGGCTGTTCAGTTTTAATTGAAAATAAGAACAGCGACGTTGCGTGCGGATGCTATTACAGTAAGGGAGGGACCGTCAGATTTCTCTGTCACATTGTGAAAATGTTCTTGTTCATTTTGTGCATGTTCAATACCGAAAGACCTCACTACAAAGAAAAATAACAATAGAAAAAACAACTCGTCCCCGACTGCACTTCCAGGAGATAATGTTCCATTTGATTAACACTAATTTTGGTTGCATTTCGTTAATTGATTTTTTCGCTTGAAACGTTGTAGCGTGTTGCTGCAAGGAAATTGTGAACACTTTAAGATAAGATAAGATAAGAGTAAGATAAGAGTTTATTCAGCCATTAATATATAAATATAAAATTCATATAAAACGGAAATTGGACTGCTATTCGGGTTACAAATTATAAATAAATAAATTATAAATTTCCATTTTTGTTGTTAAAATAAGACACAGCAGATGGGTAAAAACTCTTTAAAAACCTTTTAGATCCCTTAAAAGTTAAAAGCCTGCAGTTGCTCGGTAAAAATTTAAAAAGCCCATGTGCGGGGTGGGTATAGTCAGACATGATTTTCTCTGTTTTTGTTACTGATCTATTAGTATAGATGGCACCTAGAGAGGGGAGTTCCAGACCGATGATTTTGCCGCACGTTGATGTGACCATATCTAGACGCTTGCGTTCTTCTACAGTGGCCCGCCCATACCATACTATGATTGCAAATGTTAATATACTTTCTATAACGCATTTGTAAAAGTTTGCTAAAATCATTTCATTTGAAGTAAAATCCTTCAACTTTCTTAAAAAATATACCCTTTGCCTCGCTTTTTTTAACTGTTTGTCTATGTGGTCCTTCCATGTAAGTGAGCTATTGAATTCTACCCCCAGCAGTCTAAAATTGGCTACTTGCTTTACTGCAGTGCCACTGATATGAATGGGTTCTTTCACATTTCTGTTCTTTCTGAAGTCAACAATCATTTCCTTAGTCTTCTCTACATTCAGTAACAAATCGTTGTCTTTACACCATTGTACAACTGAGTTGACATCGTTTCTATACCAGGTCTCATCATTATCACTTATTAAGCCAATTAAAGTGGTGTCGTCTGCAAACTTCACGATGCAATTACTCTCATGAGATGAAACACAATCATACGTGAACAAGCTGTACAGACATGGTGACAGAACACAACCCTGAGGCGCACCTGTATTTAAAACCACAATATCAGAAGTACTTGTACCCACTTTCACAGCTTGTCTCCTGTCTAATAAAAAATCTAAAACCCAACTGCATAAAAATGAAGGAAATTTCAGTTCGTTTAAAAGCTTAGCATAAAGTTTTTGTGGAATAATGGTATTAAAAGCCGAGCTGTAGTCTATAAATAAGATCCTTGCGTATGTGTTTTTCTTATCTGCGTGTTCTAAAATGTTGTGTATGCACATACTAAGAGCGTCATCTACGCTTCTATTGCGTCTATATGCAAACTGAAAGGGATCAAGTGTCTCTGGTACGATGGTTTTAATATACGACAGAACAAGTTTCTCTAGAATTTTCATTGGAACTTCATTAGAATTTTCATCTTTGAAGTAATTATGGTCGTTATTTGTTTCAAATAGCTAGGGCGTTGACGAAGATCAGGTTTCAGGGAGTTGTGAACTCTGCACGTGCACTTTGAAATGGTGCAATAAAAAGGGAAGTTGTCAGCAATGTCAATGCGAAGATTTTCACAGTATGGAATCGGGCTCAAAAGCGATATCAGACGCCAAGATTAACAAGAAATCCCACCACGTGCAGAAAACATGCATTAATTTAATTTAAATTCAACTCGTCTGGTAACCCACGGTGGTCCATTCTAGTGCCCGGTTTTGGGTAGTTCCCGTCTCAGCACACGTTCAGGTTAAAGTTTCTTTTTCGTTTTTATTCTCTTTTTAGTTTCGATCAAGACGCAGCGTTACACTTAGCGTGAGCGCGTGTTGGAGTGCACGTGAGTAGCTTCTGATGGGGGGGGGGGAGTAAAAGCATAAACTTTACGAAAACGACTTCTTTATAAAACATTTATCCCAACTGATATAAAAATGTACAATGTATTTTTACGTACATTAGCAAAGTAAAAACAATATGGTTTGATACCAAGCATGTATAGAATGGGACAATCGTCACATGATCATTGCAACGGCTACCTAGCTGATATTTTAATTGTATACTATATACTGTGTATCGCATCCCTTTTGCATTTTCGGTATCACAATCTAACGAGGATGCGTTCAAGATGTAAATAAGAAACCTATCCTGATACAAAATGTATTTCAAAACAGAATGCAATGATGTAACCATAAACTGAATACCAGTTTGTGAAAAAAAAAAAACATTTGCTTAAGACGTTTGGAAATGGAATGACAAATACACGTCTTCAAAACCTTTATAAATCTGTAATGACAGCATACAATAAAATTTGTCAACTGAAGCGCCTGGTGCACGTGTTATGAAGCCGGCAAAAGGTATATAAAAGCATTTTTGCAATTTTCTGTTTAACTTGCAGCTTATAACTTGGCAATAAGGCTTTGATGAAAACTTTGCAGGCTTATATGTGAATATATTAACTGGCAATACATTTAACAAAACACTAAAACTGGCAACAAGTGTCCACATATGTTAAACAAACTGCAGATATAAAACATTGCAAAAAGGAATCTGCAAAAACTGCCATTGCAAAATTTAAAGTTCATTATAAGATAAATGCATCTTTCAATAATTTCACTTCTTAATAATTTCTTCTCGGCTGATTAGAAAACATCAAAATTTTATTCATGATTTTGACTGGTAATCATCCGGACACGACGTAAAAACCAATCCTGATTTTAAATGTCAAAATTAGTACACATCACAAAATTGTACATTTAGCACCAAACAACATATAGGCTACGTGTATCACTATTGAGGTTTCGGTTCTTTACTATTATTAGTAGCTGCCTGGTGTTGCTTAATTCAAACATGGACTACACGTGAACAGTATCTTATCGATAAAAAACACCTGCGCTGGCGGACAAAGCTCAAGTTTTCACGTTCATGACGATGGGTACTTTCTTATCTTAGTTCTAATTGCATTGATAAAAAATAAAGATCCATATATCTTTAGCATTTCTCGGGATTGCATTACACCTCAGATTGGAAGTAGTATAGTTAACATATAACACGACTTAAACCCCATGGGTATATTTTCCTCATAGCTCAAGGGATGTAGGAAGGGTTTTGCGTAGTAACAACTAACGTGACATATGGCATAATTCAACTAGATGAATACTAAAAACAAAACTGCCTCTAATACGCCTGATGCTGCACAACCTTTGGAAAGCTATTTACATATATTATATGTTGCACCTGACAACATAATTGCAGAATCCCTTCATGCTAGAGGCTTTGTTGCGTTTCAAATGTTTCTAATTACACGTACAATATTCACAAGATTCAACAGGCTATTTTGTTGCAATATTTCTACAGTGAGGTCTGACAACTTATCTAGTTGTCACGATCTCCGCAGAATAATCCTCTGAGTTTCAGAGGAGCATGCATGTTCTACTGAGCCTTTTTTTACTATACGTAGAGAATTTTATAAGCGTCTTCACCCCCATAAAGTGTCATAGAGATTAATAAAAGTCGCCATATCTGACACCAAGAAAAGCCTGATGTCAATTAAAAAAAAAACACAGCAATACAGATATATATATATGCTATTTTATACCGTGCCTCACGTGGCTAAAGGTATCACAGTGGCATTGATTAAACCTGTGCTGTTAGTGTTGCCGGTAGCAAACCACATAACGACTTGAAAGAATAACATCACAACTATTTTGGTAAACCAGTTGTCTTGGAAATAGATTGTTTTTGTGGTAGGATTAGACACGGGCCTGAGGGTGGCACTCCCTGAAGTAGGGGCGGTGGTTGTAATACACGTCAGGTCTTTCCCCGTTAAACTTGTGATTGTTCTCCCTTTCAGTTCCTCTGGCATTGCGCAGACGATAGTGGCCTTCGTTGCCATGGGGAGCGTCGAGTCAAGCACCCATTTTAAATCGCAATCGCAGACGATGGGGTTCTTATTTAAATTCAACAGAGAAGTGCTTTTCAATCCAGAAAATTCGTTTCTGGCAAATGTTTTGATTTGATTATTCTGTAAACTGTACTGAACATCGCCTGTGACTCCTCCAAAGGCGCCAGCCTCCCATCCTTGAATACCACAATTCTCCAAATTTACCTTCTTCACATTGCTCATTCCCATAAAAGCGCCATTCCTTATTATGCTTATATTTGAGCGGGAAAAAGTAAGGAAGTCGACGTTTGATAAACCGAGGAAAGAGGCGTTGGTGAGCTCTCCCAAGTGCTTGTTGTCGGTGAGGATGAAAGACTGTACATTAGACAATTGGTTGAAGGCACCTGGGTGAATCTTGCGTAGCTTTGTGCTGCTTAGATACAAATAATCAATTTTACTAGATCCCGAAAAGGCGTTTGGCTTTATTTCTTCTATAGGATTATCTCTGAGATGAAAATAGATCACGCTCTCTATTCCGCTGAGAGAGTGCGGCTCCAGCGTCCGGATGGGATTCCCTCTGAGGGACAAACTCGATAGCTCTTTAAGTCCCATGAAAGCCATCGACTCGATAACAGATACATTGGCATATTCTATGGTTAAGTCTTGGAGTTTCGGAAGATTTGAAAAGGCGTGCGTGGGTATAGTAGTTATGCGGCTTCTGTCTAAATTAAGTGTCCTAGTGTTGGTGGGTATATCGCTGGGAATGCTAAGGATATCTTTACAGCGCACAGTGCTGTCGGCTATGCACTCACATCCGTTGGGACACCCGTAGATCAAACTCCATGACTGGACAATCACATACACGAAGGTACTTAGGAGAAAACGCACGCTCGCCATCCTGGCTAACCGATGTCGCTTCTTCCGTACTGAAATGGTGAAAAAAAGTGAAGGACATAAATAAACAGCACATATTTTTCTAAAAGTTAAATGATCTAATTTAAAGTTAACATTTCACCCAGAATAAGTTATATTAGAAAAGCACTCCGAGAGCGCAGACCTCCGCCAAGGCAGCGATTTTTTTATTATTATTGATTATTGATTGATTATTGGTCACCACGAAAAACTCATCACTTCCAAGTTAACCCATTTCCCACCTACCCTGAAAATTTCATCAAAATCGGTCCATAACTTTTTGAGTTATGTTGATTACAAACAAACAGACAGACAGACAGACAGACAAACAGGGGTTTAAACATAACCTCCTTGGCGGAGGTAAAAATTCGCTAATTTCGCGAAAGATTAGCCCTAAGGCATGATACCTAATATCATGAAAGCAGAATTTAATGAAGAACTACACTGGTCACTAAACGCACTTCAAGTAGAACGCGTCTATTAGTCAGAATCAGCAAAACAAACTCCCCAGGCCTTTGATTTAAAGTATTGGGATTAAAGACATAAAACTAGTAGTGACTATCACTGCGCTATCTGCCGATGATTCACACGCCCGCGCAGTACTGTAGTGCTTAGCTTTCCCTCAAACAGAGAGCAATTTAAACCACAATAATTTCACCACTCCGCCTTCGATTAAAAGTGACTTTTAACGACAGTTACTCAACCTGGAAATTATTCACTTATATTCAGACCATTCATTTTTCACGATTATTGTGATTGCCATCATGCTTTCTCGCGACCTTACATCTTTACCAGTGACATCTTCCTTATTTCTAAGGTATCAAAATGTCAGGTATTAGCCTTTGGCTGTAATAACCATACCATTACAATAAGACAGAATTCAAACAGTGCTTTAACGCCGAGGGTAGGAAATAGAACACCTCATGTAGGGATCACAGGCGACGCACTGTGCCGAGACAACCTATTCTACTCGACTTGCCACTTGCCCAAAGGCAAGCTGCCTAAAAACAAGGCCAAGAATACCTGATGAGATACCTTTAACTATGGAGGTAGCGGCAGAAGCTTAACTTTTCTTTAAGTAATTTTTTCAGTGCATAACTCACAAATAACAAGTGAAGCCATTGAATCAACTATGGAAATATTGAACTTGAAATATGAAATGAAATTCCGAACTGTTTACCAAATATGCTCCTTCAAATCTTTATAGCCAAATATGGATTAACGACCCTTTACCTGTACTTCTAGGGTAGCTCTTTTTTTCCCATATTTCAACGTACATACAAAAACCGACCCCACTCGTCAGGAAATTTCTTTTGAAATTAACCTTGAGCCATGCAATTTTATTTATCAATTCAAACACCTTCCCTTGAAATCAAATACCCATTTAAGTGAAAGGTTCCACTAAAATCGGTTCAACTACGGGGGCGGAAAGTGACATGCCCCTTTGGCAGATGACATCTAGACCTAATGTGACGCATGGAATTCTACCTGGGCATGACTCTGGGCAGTGACTCAGTTTTCTGATGTTAACTTTAATAATTCTAAATAAAATAAAGATAAATACCTGCCCAATAAGAATGCAAATTCTATTTTAAAAATGTATGGGACTTCAGTTCCTTCAGCTGGTATCCTTATTTTACTCTACCTGCCCAGGTTCACACACAAGAGAGACACATGCAGTGCTTTGTTACCTTCTATCCCACCTTTATACCTGACTATTTGGTTCGCCTACGGTTTGAAAAGGTATGTTAACCAAACTATGTATCCTTAGTACACTAAAATCTAAAATTTTCCTACTAAAATCGGCTAAGCTCTACAAGTTTGGCCTTAGCAAAGCAATGGAGATAAACTCTGGAAATCACAGTCACTGCCTACCTGTGCTCTACCTGGCTCTATACCTTGTCTCTAGGGCTAATGAGTTATATAAAGCTGGTTCACCTTGGCTGACTTCTACAAAGCCAGAGAAGAGAGATGGACACGCTCTGATTAACGCAATAAATCTTCATAACGTTTAACTTTTTTCAGCCGAATTAATAAAAGCAATTCGCCCGACTTGCAGTGAATAATAAATTGTACAATCTAGGCTTATCTTTCAAAATCGAATACTTAGGAGATTTTGTCATTTTTTTCTGTGTTAATCACAAGTAATTTTCGAGACGACACTCCTTCATCACAAGAAACTTATATTGCTACTGTGTACCTTTTAATGGAACTTTGGCTGACGGATCAAAATCAGAAACTTATTCACATATGCTGACTGAGTATGTGGGATACTCAGTCAGCATATGACGTAATGACGTTAGGTATGGAAAGTTCATAAAAGTTTTTTTAACTCTGAAATTAAAATGCTTGTTAACTTTTAGTAACACCTGATCATATGCACCCTTTACATATCTGTGGATTATTTTCAAATGCCCTAGGGCTGGGGACGATTTTTTTTTTTTTTTTTTTTTTTTGACAACGTTAATATTTTTCAAATTATTAATATTTAAACAGTAAATAATATAAGTAGAATATCCAACATCTTTCTTTTCGATCCCACGTCCAAAGAACAATGTACATTTGATAACATCATGACATACCAACACGCACTATACCTATTTGCATTTCACATGATATTTTTTATTGTAAATCATCCATCACTTACAGCTGTTTATGCTTTACCCCCGTGTTATTATTTGTCACTTAGTTCGGAGAAGAGCAGCATCATTGTACATATATTCTTTTGGGATCATCCATTAATTGATCAACACAGAAGCCTGCTAATATCCCCAATGTCTCTTTGCCCAAAGAGTGGGCGTGTAGTGATTGTGATGCGCCTAAATTGTGTGTTTATGGATCTTTTTTCATGTAAGTCAGCCTTACACACAGACACTGAAAATGAGAACACGCTAAACTCTAAACTAAAACTAAACTAAACAGATGAGTGTCTCAAAAACAAATATCAAGAGGTGCAAGAAAGAGTCTAGTATGTCTCAGTCACTTCATACATCTATTGATATTTTGCCTACACAAAAATTAACTAAGGCGTAGTCATCGGCTAGTATCTAGTACGCCGGCCTTCGTGCCATCTCCGAAGAGACTGACTGCGGTTATTATGGCTGACCACTAAGTGTCCATTATAAGTTATAACATTTAATCATCCCCCACATGATGAAGGGTCAGTACACAGTGTAAATTAGAAATTATAATAAGGAAACACGAAAAGTAATCTGGTACCGCGCGTCCCTGGATTGCGACGCATCTCCCTCCAAGCGTTGAACTGCTACAATGTATGTAATAATACCTATGGCATTTACCTTGAAGGAGGGCGTGGAGGCGCGCAAGGCATTTTTCACGAAGAAATTTTTACTTTATTTGGTTTGTAGTAAGCGTTGTATTCCACAGCTTCATTTATACCCCCCACCCCTACAGCACCGAGAAAAAAATTCTGACGGCAAATTTAGGAAATAAGGATATATGCAATGAAATCAACTGAATAAACTTGAAGTCAGCGTTGGGTCCTGCAGAGTGAACCAAACATTTTTTGCAGCAGTTTACTTTTCTAAACAAGCGCAAACACTTAACACAATCTGAATATTAGTTCTTGAACTCCATTGTTTTTCTATTGCAAATTGAATCCAAACCCCCCAGGTATTGCAAACCAATAGACAAGTTCATCCGTACTACCTGACAAGCGCCATGCCATGTTACGCATCTATGAGTAGCTGCTGAAATATTGACACGAACTATGCGGGTTTCTATAATTTCCTACATCATCTGACAGGTCACACTGTTATTACCCTTCCAAATGCCAATCACACGATGTTCTAACTTACCAAGAGACTTCATAATCGTATCGGCCTGGCAATCCTGTTTCCCCTACAGTGGCACAGTCAAAAATGAGCGCATTCCAGATCTATGCATCTATTGCATTTGCATTTTAACTACGCCATTTCGATATTCGATTACATACTAGGGGACCCCGGCACGAAAAACAGTGTGACATCCACAAGTTTCACCTGCCGGTCTAGTGTATAATTAATGTTCACCAGTCAGACATAGTTTGATTAAATCTAATGCACCAAGCACATGTACAATTAAACATTCAGCATAGAAGAACTCGGGCAAATGCACTTGGCCTGTTGTATCTGCCTTCAAGTAATGACTTCTCCCCTGCAAATGGGAGTATTCCGTTATCTTATGAGAAATGTTCTCTGTTTAACAAAATAATGCTTCAGCTAAAGAAATGGTATAAACCGATACCTGACATTGTAATGTAAAATACTCATGTAACGCATGCCTCTTTATCCGTTTGGAAATTCAAGTAAACTATTTGTGTTCATAAACTTGACAGAGTACTTGGGTTTCATGGTGTAAAAGAGCTTTTTCCTAACTGTTACTCAATACTAATATTCTTATATACCTTTTAACCGTTTGGCTTACTCTAACCACACAAAATACTAAATCACAATTTCAAATAAAAAATGAAAAAAAAAATTAAAGAAATATGAGAAATCAAGAGAAACGGAGAACTGAGAGAAAGAGAGGGGCAGACGAGGGGAAAATACAGAAAGGTGAAGAGGATAAGAGAAATGGCTCTTACGCGCCCCGTTTTACTTGACTGATTCATCGCCATCTGCTCAAGTTTTTTGTTTTGTGACAACCTAGGACCCAAAATATCTTCTCTCCTAGGAGACAACTAATGTGACACTGTTCTTGCGTATGTCTTTTAATCCAATCAATGAAAGTGGACAGACGTTCTGTGCAGACACTTCTCAATTATTACTAACTTTGAAGAACCAGACATTGGTTAATAATTTAAGACCCCATTTCCAGAGATTAGATCGATTTACGTTAGATCGACCTAACTCCCTGGGGATTCACGCTAAATAGCTGTCAGCCGGGCGGACACGAAAGTTAATATTATCCCCTTACAGCTTGTAGTAGGCGGGACGGACATTTAAGTCGGATTATCTGAAAGTAATCTAGTGAGACTCCCCGCGGGGATAGATCGATCTAAAATCTATGGGAATAGAGCCTAACACCCCATTCTCATAGATTAGATCGACCTACATTGGATCGACCTAACTCCCTGGGGGTTCACGCTAAATAGCTGTCAGCCGGGCGGACACGAAAGTTAATTACCCCTTATAGCTTGTAGTAGGCGGGGACGGACACTTAAGGCGGATTATCTGACAGTAATCTAGTGAGACTCCCCGCGGTGATAGATCGATCTAAAAGTTGTGAGAACAGAGCCTTAGACTCACTCGTCAACTATGACATAAGGACATCTTCTCAGTCTGTGAAAGCGACTATGCTTAAACTAATGGTGTGTGACGTGAAGCGATACCTGGGCGCTCTCGCACCTTGATCACTGCGACGAGACTGTCAGGAGATCTTGGCCTCTCAGGCCTTTCTCTCTAATAAATCTTGATATGATATTTATCTTTGAGATGTTGGACGTCGCTGTTATCACCCAGTTTTATTATCGGATCATCATTTTCTGAGATAAAGAAAATGGTTGTCCTCTTAAGTGATGGGAGGACTTACATTGATTCGTGTTGGTATTTCCTAAGCAATTTGGCTATACACAAGTGCTGTGACTCATGCTTGAAGCCATATCTTTTCTAAATATAAATAAATGGCATTCCTATCTAAAATCGCCTGCTTTTGGTCATCGTGTATATTTAGCAGATTTTATCGAATGAAAATTAAAGTTTCTGTGAGCATTAAAATATTGCCTTCAACGTTACAGCATACCATTCTTGTGCTATGAAACTGCAATCTCATCACAGAAAACAAGTTTACATAGGCCATTCGCTGCTGACGTGACGACTAATCTTACCTCAATATAGCAATTTTAGTGTTTTGGAATTGTTTTTTTCTTTTTCCGCAACAGTACCAGAAATGAACTCTCTAAACTGACGTATTTCTGTATGGATGGACAAGCAAACCTTCATTTCGATTTCCCGATAAACATTTAATGTATATGCCAAACGTTAAACATTCAACGAACCATAGCTATAACACTAGAAAACACTAAAGTAGATGAAAGCTCGCTTGGTTTGCTTTGTAAGATAAATTTCCATCTACCTGATAATTTCAACCTACATATTTTTTAAGTAGCTAATGGAATCATCGATGCCAATTTTGGGAGACAAAGGCCGTGTTTACTAGCGACGACAGTGACGACACAAGACGACAAGTTAAAGTAAGTCCTGTTGTAAAAAAAACTGTTAATTTCGGGTTCTGAACACTTGGCCATGTCTTTGAATTTTAAATGCCTAGATTTCATTGAGATTCTTGATTTCATGTAATGTGCAAACGGAGAACGTTAGTTCTATGACAGAAGAGAGAAATAAAACTCTCCAGTATACCACGCAATTTATTGAATCAAAAAAACACACATGTAAGTTGTTCGATAAGACTTTGAACACTTGATACAATATGCCTTCACGCGTGAACGCATATAGCATGAACATAGAAACCAGCTGGGTTTTGCAATATCAACAGTGAAACTCGTAGGAATCAATAATGAATCCCAGGAAAGACCATTGTTCGGGACACCACAGAGCAAACATTGGCACTGTCCGTTTGAAAGACATGTATAACGTTGAACTCTGTATACATGTCGGTTTAGATAAGGGATGTTTACTCTTAACTCTGAAACGTTTCAAGACGAAATACTTCAAGTTGAAGGAGTGCAGTGAAAGTATACTCTCTACCAGGGTGACAGATTGATTTTTCACAGATATTCACAAATATGTCTCTAGATAAATAGACAGTCATTTGGCTGTGTGTGGATTTTTCCGTTTTTCCCTATATAACCTGCCACCCTGGAAGAGGGTAGTGAAGGTACATCACAGGGATCGATGCAGAAGATAGCCCAGAGACATAGGGTTTCCATAAAAGATTGCCTGTTTGGTATGTCTAACACGGCGTGAAATGGCCGTTCCGCCACCGGGTAACGCAATATCGATGCTCTTTCATAATCAGGTATTGTTTTCATTCAAGGGTAAGAAATTTCCTTGATATTTTCAGAGTGCCTTTTGTGTCTTTTTCGTTTTTCTTAATTGTAAATCAATTAAACTGCACCCATTAACCGCAGTATTATCCCATGTTTTGGTGATGCCAAAGGCCATAATAACCCATAAGTTTACGACGTATTTGCCAAATATTAAGAAATCTACTTTTCAAAATGGTCGTAGTAATTTATAAAGTAATAAGGTTTAGATACAAACATATTAATAATTAGGAAAAAACTGCATGACAGTTGCTATCTTTATTCATAAAGTAAAGAATTACGCAAGTACCTTATTCTAGGTAACAACCAAGAAATTGACTGATGATATTCAAAAGACGATATGTATAAATGTTACATCTTGGCAAAACTTTTGACACGTAAAACATTTGGCAACGGGTGTATACTAAATGCATGGAAAGACGAGATAACCAAAGTATCTTGTGTGTCATAGGGTGGGACTTCGTTTTGGTTAAAATAGCACGACACTGCACTCTTGTTACAGTGTCCTTACCAAGTTTGGTACCTCTATCTCACACTGCTGTTTTGGTTATTTACTCATCAAACAGGACATTGGCATAAAGCACAGTATCTGTGGCACGGAACATCACTCCAAATTCCATAGATCTTAGATTTTAAAAGCACTCAAATGGATCAAGGATTAAACCCGCTTCCTCTTTCCAGCGCAACGTCATTTATTTCTATTGTGTCATACACCTTATGGAGAGATGTCAAGAGATCTTTGAACATGAGTATCGTATCGATTGTTGAATTATAGGAAGCCAAGTGCATGACAATGATACATAACTGAAAACTTGGAGAAAAAAAGGAGAAATAAATTATTTCTAACTTCAGGGTGTTGTCATGACTGTAAAGTTTTAAAATGTGCATACATCAAGGGCGGGTCTAGATGCACAAGGGGAGGACATTCTCTGCCTCTTTGCCCTCTCAGTAAATCGCTTAATACAATACAAGTAAACGGTATATGTACGATTTCAACTCGGATTTTTGTACCCCTAGGCCTACACCTCTCTCTGTACGCTTATATATGTGCACACCCATATTTACATTATTCACTGTTCAGTTTGTTTGGTGTTGAAGCTACCGTATATAATCTTATATGCGACAAGTTTTATAAAGTTTGCCAACCCCGAGGCTGCAAATCACGCCATGCATCAAAACAGGGACAAAATCCCGATCAATTAAGGTGAATACCTCGCGCTGCCTAATTAGAAATCAATGGCGACTGGATTAAGATGGATTGGATTAAAGCCCCCATCAGGGACCACTGACCATTCATTGAATTATTTACACGCTGGAAAACCACAATATTGAACAACTATAAGCACAAAGCAAGGGAAATTCCGTACCAATCTAAAGCCATCTAGCTGCATGCACCCCGAATTTTATTAGTGTCTGCGCAGATCAGTCCAAACTTTTTTCCAAACCTTACCATACCAAGGAGGTCCAGATAAGCATAAAGAATTGAATTTAACTTATTCAAAATACAATAGACACTGAAACCCAGGGTACGAGCAAGTTTACAGAGTATACCTGATCCTCTTTCAGGATTACCAAGCACCTGACTGCGTTCATAATGACATACATACAACAGCGAGTAACTGTGATAGTTACAGCTCATGTTACCTATTGAAAACACAGGTCATGATTGCTATATCTCCCAGCGCTGCTGATGTTTTTGATGAATCTTCAATCTCAGCTATGAATAATACATATTTCTTAAACGCTAAATGATGGTTTATCACTAATCCCCAGGCGACCTCCATAACACAAGGGGCGTGGCACTCGGGACTATAACACACGTGTCTCCGTCAAGCCCTAACGTACAAGAACACTACCCTTTTTTCTAAACACATGCCCCTGTTCATTTCCATTTGCAACCAAATCTATTTTCTGTATTATTTAAACAGATAATAAGACTACAAAAAATCATGCCATTCTTGAATGTGAAGGGGACAAATATGCGACCTTGACAATTTCCCTGTAGGCATTTCAACCAGTCTGTGTCAACCACTGTGTTTAAATTCTAATTTAGTGTCATAAGTTGATAACATCTCGGTACGGGGTGCAATCATGGTACCTTGCCAGTGCCGTCTTGAGCTCTGTAGAGAGCACTAATCATTACTAACCATTGTCCTTACTTTTTCACGGCATTTGACTGCATTTTACCCCTTAAATAGATCCTGTTTGAAAACACATATTTGGCAGTTTATTAAGTATACAAAGGATTTCCTTCTTTTTGAAAGAGCACCGGTAGTTCACGAAGGGAGAAAGAGTGGGTCACAATTCACTTTTATTCTATTGTGTAAGTGACAGCTGGAAAATGCTGATAACTAAAGAGAATCCGGATGCAAGGACAACTAACAAGTTCCTCCCGGAAATCAGTGTAACCAGATTTAATTTCGCTCTCTCTTCTCCCTTTCTCTCTGAACCCCGTCTCTCTCAGTTTTATTACTTCTAGAAATCCAGCATATATTTCAACAAACAACGTACCACCCAGAGCAAAACTATTTTGCAATAAGAGGAGCCGTGAACCATTAAGATGATTGCATTCTACCGTGCTAATATTTGTCTTCGTTTTTTTAATTCACATTCCCAAGAGCACCCCGCCTCATATGGCGACAGTTGTCTTTTTGCTGCGACATCTCAGTTTTGTGTAATATCTCCTGAGTGTTTGTGTGTCCGTGTGTGTGCAGCCTCGGGTTGAGCCAAAGCAGCGACTACAGTGTGTCACGCTAGCACTAGTGTTCAATATTGAAGACAAAACAATGGAGCAATACTTAAGGTGTTATTAAATAAACAAAAGTGAAATAAAGAATTGGACTGTTGCCTTGCATAAATGTTTACTCCATTTACCGAGATGCTTTTACTTTTTTCCTTCACAAATGAAATGAACCCTTTCCTTAACAAATGAAATATGTTATGAACCTCACGCGACACCGTTTATTTGTCTACAAATTAACGTTTGTTTATTTGTTTGGCCGTCAACAGAACTAGGCAAGGTGTTAGAAATGCGGGTTAATAGCACCGATCCTTTGTTCTCTCACCTCCTATAAACAATGATGTACTGTAAAATCATTGGATTTGGCCATAAGTTTTGATTATCTGCCCATGCTTTTTTATTCTGCGCAATTACATGTTAGTCAGTAACTTTTAATGACTCTATATACAACCATCTTAACTATACAAACATACCCGACCGAATTTTTATTGAGAGATAACACGTTAATATGCCAACGACAAAAATCAAAATAAAGGAGAGGAAGATTGAACGGTTTTCAATATAAGGAATCCGTTACAAGGACTCACAATTCTCTGAACAACTAAATCAGGTTTTATCGTGACGTTTCTGGGTTAAAACGGTTAAGATATTGATAGCGCCGTTAAGGACCATATGGCGTGTAATAAAACGTAATAGGGTCAAAACAATATTATTACATGGTGTCATCAAGAAAGAACGTACCAAAATATGATGTTATTAACGACTCCACAAAGTACATTATAAAAGATGAAGTCTAAAGAACCAACCCCTTACACTCTTGATTTCATAGAAGAAACCCATTTATCGAAGACATGTTACGCTATCCTAACTTCAATAGATGAAATCTCTTTACTAATGTTACGCAACATTGAGAACAACACATACAGACGATGTCATACATGTCGATGTCACTCTTTACACTACTTCTCGCCTATAAACAGCTGAACAATTCGTCTGCTGCGAGATAAAATCAATAGACCTACGCCCAGGATAATACTATACATTATCTGATATATACGATACAGAGTTTTAACTGAAACTGTTAAACTGAGCAAAAACAGACTAGGCACCGCACATTACCTTTTGCCATGTTTCTCTGCGTCCGTCTGGCGCTGTTGTGTCACACGTTTATGTTTACAATACCAATCCTACAATACAGTCATCGGGGCCCAGTCGCGGTTTGCCTTCCGTGTCAAAGGCAAGCTGGTAAACGATGTTAAACTTTCGCCCTGATCGATAACGGTAAGTGCGATTAACAGAGCGATGTAAATGTAATCTAACTAAACCATTTGAATGGATCCGTCAAGCTAAAAATACATGTTTAAAACTGCAGACGCTCAGGGAAAACCGTTGTCCGTCCGCCGTTGTCTCGTGTCGTCTGGTCGATATGCTTTTGTACCGGAAGTGGTGGGGAGCGGTTAGTCACTACTTAACTTCATATAGGCCTACGCTTTGCGGCCTTTTGTGGTTTAATGAAACAATAACGTTTTATTGTCAGGAGCACAAGGCTTTAAGTGGGGATTGGGGAGGGGTAGGCAGTCAAGTGGTAGTTAACACTTCAAGGGACGCAGCATGGTGTCCGCTTAACCTTGTTAAGATTTCGAAGCACGGTACAAAACAACGACGGTTTTGAAGTCACGCACTTCGTGCTAATAAGAAACACTTAGGTGATTAGAACTATACCGTGGCGGTTTTCAACTCCTTTCTTTTGAGGTGCACTTTAATAGATACACATCAGGGCAGGGTTTAATTCAGAACGGGGTCACCTATTCATTTGAACTTATTATGAAAATTGCCCATGCAGGGATACAAATTAGGGGACGTGAGGTCCGTAGAGTGGATTTGATGAGCTACTCTGTCCTCACATACAGGACCATAGCAGATAATAGGACAACAACAAAGGTATACAAACGTCTTTGGACGGCATCAATTCACCGTGAGTGCCATTGTCCACAGCCTTAACATACTTGACGAAGCCCTGTTAATATCCATCTACCTGATTATTGCATAACTTCTCAATTCTAACTACCGCTTAGATGCGCATCTGTGGACACACCGTCTTTTCACAGCCGCGTGATATTCAAGTCAACAAGAGCTTGCGAGGACGTACCAAAGCCCAGACCCACACCAAATCGTGCCCATGAACTGTGTTTTATACTATCCACAGTATATACTATGCACAGTAATAAATGGAAAACGACCAAATACCTAGGTATCTGCATATCTATAAAAAGCAACAATGAACAATAACATACCTGTGAGCATATTTACAATATACACGCTTTCCAGACCCGCCCAGCGATCAGTAGCTTTCCTCCCCAGCTTTTCTTTGTTTTAGAGTGCTTCAGTCGTAAAATTTCACCAGACCATACACATAATACAAGGTGAACCAGACACCGCCGCGCTTCACATTCAGAGGGAAAGTAGTTAACGACACTCTCGCTGCACGCTGTCAAAGTGAAACAACGCGTCGGAACCCCATCCCCTCTCATCCGTCTCACGAGATCAGAACCACTTCCCATAACAATCTCGGCTCACCAGGGGATTTTAAACACTAAGTGATGTTTTTGTTTTCCTTAACAGAGAAGCCAGTCAAAAAAGGAAAAGACGTGGTGTAAAACAAACAAATTATTTAGAGAAAAACAAATATTTGCGTTGCACCACCAAGAAAGCCACCCGTGAATACACCTGTATTGTGACGATGGGACCAGTATGCAAACAAATCCAAGACCGAGTTAATAGACCGCGGAATCGACTGAATGCCAGGAATAAAGCCCCAGTACGGGAGAACGGACCGCTGTCAATCGCCTTTCTGACCTACGCATCAATGGACTGGTTTGCAGAGTGCACTAAGCCGCTTTGAAGTCCTTTGCCCGAGGATTAGTTACATTAATACAATCAGTGCGGAAAGTGAGCTGAGTTAGCACCTTTCTGCAATGCAGCGATTGAAACATTTTGAATAAAGGCACTTTTTTTTTTAACAAAGTGGCGGGCTTTGGGTTCGGGACACAAGTGTTAAATATTAAGTATCGTATATATTCAAGGTGTATATATTCAAGTAGAAAAAATGTGCCTGTATTAACATAATACTTTGAAATTGTCGTTACCTGATTGTTCCCCATATATAAGGAAGGCTTTTTGTATTTATACACCACAGCTCTTTTTATACTGATTTGCCGTTACATACCAGTGTGTGTGTGTGTGTGTGTGTGTGTATCAGGCCCGTAGCATCAATTTCAAAAGGGGGTTCTTTTTCTGAAAAGTGGACCTTTTACCATGAAACCTTTTTGTACCTAGATAAAATTATATCCAGAGGGACCTTCTTGCGACCCCCCCCCCCCCCGAACCCTCCCTGGCTATTTATATATCATATACGGTATATGCTATGAGATCTGTACATTTGCACCAGATGAGTTTTTGTATAAGCACACAGCGGCAGAGTACGCATCTGCGCCATATACTTCGCCTTTTTGTCTATCGATTCCCTTTGTCTTCAGGTGTTACTCAGCTATAAATAATAAACTGAACAAATATAGTTCTCAACACTTTGGGAATAATTATATTGGCAACTCTGTATAACCATACAGTAAAAAAACTGTGCAATCGACACAGCTAAACTGACTGAACCCTGGACCTTTCAATGCTCTGATGCCTCATCTCCGCAATAAGGAATAGTCTCGTGCGTCAACTTAATTTTCTTAAGTAATATAAGCCATTAATCATCACCGTGTCATCACTGATGAAGAATTTCAGTGCTTATCAAGTGGATAGCATTCAACTCCATTTTAGGACACAATCTACCTGTAAAATACACAAAATAACTGAGAACGCAACCGTATGATCTAATCCAGGTCACCCTTTAAAGATAACTCGAGTAGTACGATTCTGCTAGTTGCGATGTATCCGTGAGTTTACACTTGGACATAATAAGGTTTACATGTCGCAACTTATTAACGTTTCTAATATATATATGTCATCAAAATGCTTTCTGCACAAAAATACAAACTGTGTGATGCAAATTATATTTAAAAATGTAGCCATTACGTGTCAGAAAAAAGAAAAATATAAACTTAGATATGTAGAACATATCTGAAAATGATCAGTTCGGTTCGATGTATTTAGATAAAATTCTCATAAACTGATCTAATAAATGTTACAAACGTAGAACACACCAAACAACGTTGTTTTCTGTGTGTGTGTGTGGGGGGGGGGGGGGGGGGGGGCTAGGGCACTTAACGCGGGGAGCAGATGAACCTCGCGTAGTTGACAGGCGCTCTGTTCGATTGCATGCTGTATTGTGACCCAAAGGCATGTCAATGCTGTAGCTTCCACAACCTGTTTCCTCTAAGATAATATGTGTTAATCATGCCTCAATGATGATCATAATAGGTTCCCTCTTTTGTGAATTGCTCGTGGGCACAGTAACAGGCATTTCCTTGGTCGCTCCGTGCATTTATTTGGTCTGCATCCTATCTTTACAAATGTTTTCGTAAATTATATAAAGATTGGGCTTGTGCTGCTGTTAATATTCAGTACTAGTCTTGCTTACTGCATAGTGTTAGGGCAGTGAACGGTGTAGTGAGGTTGTGCAACACGTCGACCCTAGTAGGCTACAGGTTATACCATACATGTACTTCTGTGGTTATACCTAGTAGTTATCTATTGTAAGCGAGCATTACACCCACCGGAAAAAAAGTACTACATCTCTTCATTTGTCCTGTCAAATAGTCGACATTTTTTTCGAACTGATTCTACTTTGAGTCAATAGGTGTATGGAGGAACCGGATTATCATTTTACCTGAGAAACCAGTCGACGTGTAAGAAAATGATTAACGTTCGCGATTTTTTTACCAATGAATTACACCCACACAGTTGAGTGCCCCACCCCCTCCCCCACCATAAACCCACATCCTCAGCTGGATAACTTAACTGGCATGTCCCGTTGGTCTATTTTTGTCTTTTTAAAGGTACTGTTCTATTTTAAAGTTCGCTGCATATATACCTGCAAAGGGTATGTACTGTTTTGCTACATTCACAAGCTAAAAAACACCTGTTTCCTGAACACCCGACGCAGCTGTCATCGGCATTGTTGGTATTAAACTTGACAGTAATAAGACCACCATCTCGTGCTATCGAAGATGCATAAAAGAAAAAAAGTAAAATACGTCTTGCTTGCTAGGGAGGAGGTTATTAAATGTTTTGTGTTCAAAAGTATATTTTCAACTCTAGTGCACGCGAAAAAATATTTAACCACCCATACTGGGTCGCCCTATAAAACCCTTCGCCTCCTATACTATCCGATTCCAACGACCTCACGCGTCACATGTCGATTCATCTCTGAAGCGGGTGTTGCTTCTTGAACACCGTGGTTCCAAAAAATCTCTCGAGGCCAGTTGAGGCTGTAGGCCTACATTTGTTTAATTGAAAAGTGCCATAGTGTTATGTGGCAGTTAAGTGACTGTGGTATAGTACACTCTGAGGGGGACTATACATGCTGTTGTAATTGTTGATGTTGTTGTTGTTGTTGTTGGTGGTGGTGGTGGTGGTGGTGTGCGTGTGTGTGTGTGTGTGTGTGTGATTTTCATTATGAGACCTTACAATTGACCATGGGGAGTTTGTATCTAGTGTTGCAAGAAGTTATAACTTCTTGAGTGTTGTATCGATATATAAGAACGGCGCATTTCCTTACCCGTTTAAAATCACTTATACATTGTACCTTCCATTCATCTTGTGCATAACCTCTACGTTCACATACAAACAAACACAGATAACCTTTTTATAAGTGAACAATATAATATTTTTCTCCTCCTATTTATCATGTCTGCAGGCTAGGCTTGTTCAGACGCTGAAGCGGGTGAATCACCCTCGCGACGTGACAGTTTAACCAACGCCAGTTTAACGGATTCATCGTTAATTAAAGACCATTATGCACAATTACTTCGCCGCCTCTGCAGCAAAAATTAAAAGCGTGAAGAAACTTCTTACATACACAATGAAAAACTCACTTAAGTGATCATATTATACAGAGAACCAATTACGTACGTACGGCATACATAGACACATTTATTCAACGATGCCCATATATTCTTCACACTCTGTATGTTTCTTACACTTCCGCTATTGAAATGATTTGACAGCAGAATAACAATATTTGGTATGCTACAGGTACCTCGGTCGCGCTGTGGAAACCTATTATGCAGAGATATAAACCAAATTGATGACGCGTTGAAAGAGAGAAGACGCGACCCTGTCCCCGCCGCCAGCATTTATAGTGACTGTCTGTTTTGCAGACGGACACCAGCAGAATTTCCATTAATGATAAATTAATACCTCCATTTTAATCCATGTTTGTAATTTGGGTCTTAATTGTTGTAAGTATACTAATTACATTATATTGCTTGGGAGCTAGAATGCTAAATGATAAAAGATAATGAAAGATTCTGTAACACACAATAAACGCACCCTGTGAACGGCGTGTCATTCATTCACCACTGAATTCTGCTTTGCCAGAGCAATGGATTTCCAACTACAAATTCAGAGCTCTAAATTTCATATCAGTTGCATTCATTTATAATTCACACTGTCCTCATGCTTGCCGAATATCCTCTCATAATTAACTATATGTCACAATTATGAGTCAATAGCCTATTCTAGTAATAAAAATGAGGTATCTGTATTCTACCCTGTCAAACTGCAAAATAACTTAGGGCTTTCCCAAGGGCTTCTCCCATAGGGTGCCCCTCTTTGCCCCCATGTATTCACACTTTCGCACCCCCGGAGCACCTGTAGGCTAAAGCAAAATTGCATTTAGAAACATTCAGACAGTTATTTTATACCGGGCTCCAAAACATATATGCGTCAGACCTTATATACTATTTATTACCAAAAGAGCACATGGTATGACAGAGGACATTTCACTTAGAGAGAAGTCTATGCAGTAAAAACTATATACGATGTACTAGTATATGGATATCATAACAAGTGTGTGATCCTTGAAATATAAACCGGCTCTCGATTATCCAGGCTAAGGAATAGCAAATACAGGCTCAAATGAAGTTTGATTTTGCTCGAGGTAGGCCTGCTGTTGAATAGTAGGCCTATACATGTATATAGCCTAGTGTTTTAATACAAACAAGGAGTCCATATGATTTTAATGTAGTTATTAAGCCTGTCGCAACTCTATTAACGGTTACCTTCACTGTCAATGCTGACACACAACGGTGCTGCAGTGACAGAATTATCACACAGCCATATGAATTGTTGGCATTATTAATATTCCATTTGACCCAATTCAGAATTTCCATGTGTGTCATCAACTTTTAAAATTTGTTGTTCTGCAGGACCGCCTTGACATGACAGTGCATTCAAAATCAAAAATGATTGATCTGTTTTTGAATAAAAGAGACTTGGATTTGCTTACCTGAAAAGAGTTTTAAACAGTTGGATCTAACTCCATGACCCAAACAGAATTCCCACGAATGTTACACAGATTGCACAAAAGCAAAACTTTCAACAATTATCAAAATAATATTTTCTCAAGTTGGCCCATGAAGTATGAGATAATACAGAAATGCTTACCTGGTCAGCGATGTAGACGAGTGGACAGCCGTATACAATGTATGGAGATCAGTACACAAACGCTGTTGACAGGTGTGTGACACTCGGTGACACAGAGCAACCGGTCTGTGACAGAAGGCTCAGCTGCTCTGATCACGGAATTCTGCGATCTGACCACAAAAACTACCCTTTTCTGCTAGGCGTTGTGCTTATATATGATCTGAGGTACGAAATCGTGTAAGATGTAGCCTGTGGAAAGTTTCACATTCAGTTTGCCACCTATATATTGATACAAGTGTCTCAAACTGCCGTGACTCATGCCCAAGGGAGACTATGCGGGTAACCTTACAGGTCTCAATGGACTGATAGTTATGATGATGGAGTGATGTGAAAAAAAGCAGGAATGTGTCATCTTTATGCGGGGTACGAATGTTGTAAAAAGGATGCAAGAAGTTAGGATCTACATTCTTCCGTTTGAGTTTAACAACAGGTTTACAATATCTTTATAATTTTAAAGTTAAAACAACATGTTCAAAAGAAATTGTATACGTGACAGAGATAACGAAACAATAACGGACACGAAGCATTTTAAATAATTTGTAAGAAAATGAAAAACAGAAGACTGAGATTTCCTTTATTTTCCAAAGATATATAAATCGACTTGCTCACTACTAAGATTACTTAAAAAGCTTTGCCATGTCTCACATATCATTTGCTATAATATAGTTTCTTTATCTTTGAAAATAACTGCCATAAGTTACTAGTTAAAAGGATTTATTAATCCTTTTTCAATATGTAATGTAGATAGCCTTTAGGAATTACTATAAACGCCTACTTTTCACCACAGGTACGTTTGATGTATACAAATTGGCCAACCCAAGAAACCTGTTAAATATTTTTCTTGATCTGAATTACTACTGCAGTCGAGAAGCTATCATAATTGTAATCGGATCCCCCCTGCAAACGGGTCCAATATTGTGCGTATTCTTTCACATTCTTTTATCACTTGTGCAGTTGACTTTAAAACCAGATTGCACACTAACAACAGGTGATATTACAGCAGGTTTACCAGGTTGAAAGTAAACCACACCTTAGTCACACTACACGAGACAAGTAACCGAATAAATATTCTCCTACCGTGGCTTGATTGAAACAGGATTGGAGCAAGGTTTTCATATTCAAGACACTGTATTTGGCTTAGACTTTTTGCATATTGTGTAATGGTATGCGGGGTTAAAAATCAGCTATTTTTTTCTCCTTTTGTATTTTTTGTCACGTGTTTTACCCTTTAGGGAAGTGTAAAGCTTACCGCGCCATTTGCTCTCCTGAAAGAGAGGGAGAGGTTACATTTCATGTCAGTATTAAAAGACGATTATCTTTAATTCTTGTTTATTTAGTATTCGTGTATCATAAACGTAATTTTAGAACAGAATTCAAAAGTGGCTCACGTGGACCACATGGCGTGGTATCAAAGCAAACCGGGTTGAAGATTTCAAGCCATAAGTGCACTTTTGATTTTTGAAAACTCTATTTGCAGCCATTGAAAAACATCTGTTTAAAAATCAACATGGATACTGCTCACTTCTTTAGAAACACTTTGACCAATTGTAGATGATTGTACCCTCTACCAGGGCGACAGATTGATTTTTTCACAAGACATTCACAGATATGCCTTTAGATAAATAGACGGTCATTTGGTTTCCTGTCTTTTGGCTTTTGGAAATTTTACTTATAATATCTGCCACCCTGGTAGAGTGTACGATGATAACACGTTTCGTGGAAAACTCTAATTGGCACATTATTTTCAATAGCCCAAAAGAAGTGTGAGATTACTGCAGGTTGGCGTAGAAGGCAAGTAAAAGTTTTGGTGTTCACAGAACGGCAATTGCAGTAGATGTGACAGGATTTCTCAACTGCAATACTTGGTAGTCTACTCACTAGGTCACGTCGTCGACTCGATGTCGTGTGTGTCACACAGTGTTATCACCAAAACTAGGTCGCAAATGTTGATTCTCGAATAATATTCCACTTGCGAGGTCAAAAGTGACTAGAATTTCTCTCTAACCCGAGACTGCGGTAGTGGGTACAGATATTTTTACTGTATACTTAGATGAAGTGGGTCTCTAACCAGCCGTCTAATTTTCAAGCGAGTGTCTTGTTCACTGCAAATATTTGCAAGACTACACACCCTGTATTTTGATACGTGAGCTGCATTATTAATATCAGAGAAGGGACTTCCGGGATATTTGTACGGTACGTTACATGCAGTATCTCTCTCTCTCTCTCTCTCTCTCTCACACACACACACACACACACACACGCACGCACGCACACACGCTCACTCTAAGCTGGGGTCCTTCCCTCAGCCGCTTCCCTCCTTCCTTCCCTCTCTCCTTTCTACCTTCCATCCTTACTCTCTTTTTAAATAGCGTTATATCAGGGGAGTGTTGCGTCATGGGATGAAGAGGTCAAATTAGTAAGTAACAGGGTGTATTTAAGTTAAGTACTTGAGAGCGTGATTGTCATTAATTCTGGGAAATGGTGAGGGTGCTTTGTTCATATCCCACAGCTTGACCGAATTAATTTTTGCACAAATATTTTTTTGTTCCAATTTTCATGATTAAGTCATGTTTGGACATTTTCTAACTCAAGTAAGATCTAGAGTGCCTCCAAAAACTTAATTGTTTTGTTTTGGTCTATAAGTAGGGGAGACCGGGGCTAGTTGGACCCCGGGGTAAGTTGGCCCCCAGTCAATTTATGAAAAAGTAACTACGAGGTAAAAAAATTGGCCACATACTCTTGCAAAGTGACCGTAGCCTACAATGCTAAGGAAGTGTCAGACGTTAAAAAGTTTTACTTAGGCGGTGAGTCGAAATAAACGATTTTTGCACCTAAAAGTAATTTTGTTCAAGAGATTTCAAAATCTATTTTCATAGGTTTTTGATCGAATATAAGATATGTATAGGGCATCAAACTGAAGTTCATTGTTTCAAGTTTCACAATGATGTATCATCGTTGCTCATGCTAGCACCATAAATCGCTACCATCCTTTAAAATAAATAATGTGCACCCGGGGCTAGTTGGCCCCCTTGACTCGGGGCAAGTTGGACCCTCATATTACCCACAAACCTTTGCCCGCAACGCTGTTTGAAATAAACAAGTTGGTGAAATTGACAAAGCTTGCCGGTGTCTATTACCGTCTGATTGATTTTTTTAAATTTTCTCTCTGGTGTCTTTTTGAAAATTTATATCAGAAATATTCTGTTGATTGTAAGTATTAAAAAGCAAATCCATTGGACTTTCCGTAGAAAAACATTTATTTTGCCTTAATTCATTGACGTCAACTGCGTTTTTCTTCAAATTGTGAGCCATTTGGCATTATATTTGAAAAATAATGACGTTGCATACGTAGCTTAGTTCATAGGGCTTACTTTGAAACCGGTTTTGTTACTCTAACCCACTCCTAGTTGGCTCTACAAGGCCAAAAGTGTCTAACTGGGCCAACTAGCCCCGGTCTCCCCTACAGACTAAGACTACACCTTACAAATGCTAACTTTGGCAGTATCACTGAAGTTAAGTTTCTATTTTTGAAAGAGAGTTAAGTCGTAATTATACTGGTAATGTTGTCTACTGTATACTTACATACAGGAACGCTATTTAACAGCCTTTGTTGAAATTCAATTAACAATTTATTGAATTAAGTTTTTGTTTAAATCAGCATACAGTATCGGCAAATTTCTATTGGTTTTGTAATGGATACGCGTCGTTTGTGAATTTTTTTTATATCAAAATATTTTAGAGAAATTTAATCCCAGTAATTCAAGCAACGGCTTGTTTCAAATTGTTTAAACTTTATAGTTTTTAACAACAGTCGTTCTGTTCTTTCAGGCCCTTCAACGATATGTGGAGGAAAACACTAACAGAATTTTTAAGAAAATACCTAATTAAAAAAGAAATAAGCCGTTTAAAAACTAAGACGTGGTGACAATATCTGACACAGCTGATGATTTTTGAGTAATACCATAAAAGCTGAAATCATGGTATTCTTTGACAGAGATAAGAAGTTGCATTACCTAAGAATATTAGATCCATCCTATGATAAGCTCAGTTTTGAAGAAGATCCACAACGGTTGCGGCTGGAGGACCTGGCAGGCTGGACCGAGTTGCGTGCAAGTTTTGCCGAACTCAATGCACTTCCAGCAACGATTGGGTGGTGTAAGAATCTAAAAGAACTTTACTTGCAAGGCAACAACTTGACGTCGCTACCGATCTCTCTGTGTTACGCCAAAAATCTCACAGTTTTAGACATTTGTGCCAACAGCCTGTATGAATTCCCTCTTTCTATATGCAATAACGAGAATTTAGAAACAATATATCTTAGCGGCAACCACTTACACAACATTCCCCCAGATGTGTCAAAACTGACTAAACTGAAACGTTTATGTTTAAGTGACAATCAGTTCACGATATTTCCTGAGGAAGTGTGCAATATTCCGAATCTCGAAGTTTTATACCTGTGGCGAAACATATTATCTTCGCTACCAGAAGCCACGACCAATCTGTCAAAGTTAAAAACACTTGATATTTCGAGGAACAGTTTCCTTGAATTCCCAACGCCTGTTTGTTTTCTTCAATCAATTGAGTCCTTGAACATTTCTGGTAACAGAATAGAGGTTATTCCAAATGATATTTCAAAACTGACCAATATGTTGATATTTGACATTAGATGGACTGGTGTAACAAAGTTGCCGTCTTCTATGTCACAACTAACGCAATTAAAGTCGTTACTGTTAGAGGAAGACAGCATGGTAAGACCACCTGCCACAATTTGCCAGCATGGAACTGACGCAATTCTCCAGTATTTGTTCGCACTGCTGGAAACCAGAGCAAGTAAGGCATGTATCCTGCAACTGAATTTCTTGGGTGAGGTGGCACGAGGCAAGACCAGCTTGTCAAGAACATTGCAATCTGGGACGCCATCCTTAACCTCTTCCGTAGATAGAACATCGGTTGTTGAGCAAGGCACATGGAACCCAGAGGACCATATACGATTTAACATCAACGATTTTGGCGGCCATCAATCGTACAGAGTGGGGCACCCGCTGTTCATCTCAGAGGCCGGTGTTGTATGTATCGTGTTCAACACCCTTCAGTATGATCCATTATCGGAAGAGGACTTTACGAACAACATTGGCGACTGGATTGACATGATTCAGTCTAGATATCCTGGTATAGACTTGGTGGTTTTGGGTACACATGTTGACAGGTGCGATGAAGTGAAAGTTGATGAAATCCGTTGCAGTATACAACGAAGAATGCAGGCTCAAGCTGAGAAAAAGCAAATGTTGCTGGACCAACAAATCGAACATTTGGAGGAACAGATTAGTAGAAACAGACGTTGCGATCTCCCTTTCCTGGAGGCTTATCGAGACAAGTATGAAAATCTGAAGTCTCTACGTGAATGCACTAAAAATAAAACTCATCCAATTTTCATGGTCAGTTCACAAACATTGCTTGGGTTTGGCGATCTAGAAATATATCTTATAAAATTAGCAGAGGCAAAGAAAGTGGAACTGCCAAAACGCTGGTTAGATTTAGCTAGCACTATACTAAAAGATTCAGGGAACTTGCTCACAATCGACTACGATTATCTTAGACAGAAATTCATGAAGTTGAACGATGTAACCATAGACTTGGCGCCTACCAATGCGAGCAGTGAATTTAATAATGTTATGTGCTTTCTTGCTTCCAGCGGAGAAATCATTTGGTTCGAAAAGCAC
This sequence comes from Lingula anatina, assembly GCF_051362555.1. Lineage (NCBI taxonomy): Eukaryota > Metazoa > Brachiopoda > Lingulata > Lingulida > Lingulidae > Lingula > Lingula anatina. The sequence goes on from NC_141769.1 coordinate 14,526,142, forward strand.
CCTGCCTTGAAAAATACCATTTTTCATAGACAGCGACTACTTGCCGACTTACTACGGGTTGTACTGGACCACAATAATTACGCTCGAGTTAACTTTTTTCTTCAGGAAGGTTTAATTACACAGATGGAGATGGACGACTACACTTTAAGAGGAATCGTCTCCAGAAATCTGTTGAAGAATTTGTGGAAGACATTCAACCTTAACCATTTTGACATTGACACAATGACAGAATTGCTGAAATCATTGGAGCTGTGTTATGAGGTACCATGCAAATCCATTATGAGCAAAGACAGTGCCTACCATTTCCCTTGTTTGTTGACGGAAGGGAAACCAGAGCATCTTTCAACAAAATGGCCGCACGAGATTTCCCATGAAAAGCACCAATTAAGCCTGAGATTTCAGTTCCATCATGGATGCCCTTGCGGTGTATACGAAAAATTCTCAGTCAGACTACATAGGCACTTAGGGCTGTTCAAGTTGCGGAGGGTAGATTGGAAAGATGGCTTGTATGCAGAGTTGGGAGCCAACAGCATTCTGGTTCTCCGCCAGCAGCGTGGCAGAGAATGCACTATCACCATCTCCGTTCGGGGAAAGAAAATACCACAGTTGTGGGAACATCTGTTAAATGCACATAACGACTTGCTGAAAATCCAAACTCGAGATTGGCCAGGACTGCATTTCACCAAGCACCTAATCTGCCCCCACTGTGAGCGCCTATGCTTGCCAAACCCTTCCGTCTTCCCTGGCGAGATATTGGACCTTGAACGGCCCTCAAATGAAACTCGTGGTTTCTACTCTACGGTGCCGTGTGACAATGCCGTGCCTGACAGGTGTATACCCGCCAGCATGGTGATACCGGCCATGGCAGGTAATGAACTAGTTGTTTCTTTTGTTTGCATAAATAAGAATTGGATGATAAGTTCTTAGCCCCTTGGTGATTTTATTGCAATATCAGTTTTTTGTAATGTGAAAAATGACAATTTTCAATGCCAATGACAATCTATTTTGTGCATTTTTTTGTGCATTTACACCGAATAAAATCGCCAGAGGGGTAACAGTAATCTTATGTCTACGAAAAAGATCTTGCCCCAACTAGACGCTATTTTAATTATTGTTTGTACATGTTTACTTTCAGAATTTGCTCCCATGGCCGAGTACAATAAGGCAGCACTCCGCGCTCACCAGAAGGCGCTGGTTGACGATATCACAGAGCCGTGCTTGCGGGACGTCCTGCTACGGTTCCAGCAAGAGGGCATATTCTCTGAACGAGAGGTGCTGACGGTGAAGAGTCGCGATTCACAAAGAGAGAGGAATGTTATCTTCCTTGACATCCTCAGGACTAAAGAAGAGAGAGCATTTTATGAGTTTACGCGATACTTGGGAGCCAACGGACAGCTTCATCTCAGCGAACTCCTCCAGTTATAGTATATTTGGAGAACGTTTGTGTTATATGATTAATGAAATCTTAAGACAAAGATCGGTGCTCAGGCTGCACATTCATTGTTTACAGTTTATTTTCTGTCGAAGGATGGACTTAATACGGATTTCGAAAAGAAATTAATGCAATATGCAATGGCATATAATACTGCAGTATTCCGTAACTTTTCTCTCTGGGAATAACTCGAACCTTGGACATAATAACGAACTGATACCAAAACTTTCCTGAGTCAGATTAGAGCCCCTAGAATTAACTATCTTACATAAAGAAACCCTTCTGTAAATGTGAGAACCCAATGCGTCTTGATGTTAGTGAAAGGGTACATATTGATGTACATGTATGTCAGACAACCTTGGGTATTGTAACCTCGCCCTAAACAATTTGATAGACTTAATTTTTGCATATTGGTGTGGTTGAAAGATCAAGATAAAGGATAACTTCTATGTGTAACAATAAATAAATAAATAAATAAACAAATACTTTCACCCCGAGTATGTATTGTTTTAAAAAATATGAACGAAGAGGGGGTTATACTCAAGCAGGCGAAAAATTCATTTCTACATTTTGTCATCGAAACATTTTTTAGTTTTGAAATCTGATATCACGTGAAATGTCAGTTTAAAAAAAGCCGTGTTGTGCCACGAGCGGTAAATATTGACATAACCATCTTCTTCATGCAACAGAATGCTGACATTGTTTACATTTACTGTCCTTCTCACGCTATCCTTATGATTGTTTGTACAAAAAATAAACAAATACGTGAACAAAATGTGTTCGGCGTGCCTACCAGTAATGGATGTTTCTCTATTTGGCTAGGCTCAACATCCGTTTAGCGTGTTTAGGAGCAATAACTGTCTAGCATCGCTTCCTCTCGAATTACACGGTAGTATAATTCAACTGCATTTGTTTATTAGCCATTTTATTTCCTTGTACGGCCTAGGACTCTTCATAACCAAGGCGAACCCGGTTTAGTCCAGTTGCGTTCGTGGATGCCGCACGATACATACATTAATTGAGAGTCTTCCCGTTTAGTGTTATATAGTTTATGATATTTCGTTTGATAGCTCTACTCCAGGAACAGCTATGAATCAAGGAAAGGTTTTATTAATAGTAACTTTACTGGTTCTGGTGGCCGTAGTGTACCCGTTCGGTAAGTCTACTGTGTGTGTATGTGTATGTGTGTGTGTTTGTGTTTGAGAGAGAGAGAGAGAGAGAGAGAGAGAGAGAGAAAGGTAACTAATTTTTAAATTCTTGAAACGGGGTGACCAGGGACTCGAGATACCCAAATAATTCAGTAAAACACATTCGACCTGAAAATGATAACAATGATATGTATCCAGTATATTGGGGTTCAGTGGTCTTAACAATGTATATGTGTATGCAATGCTGAATATTTATTATTTGTTCCCATATTATATATTTAGTGTACTTGAATAGAGTCAATCTGATCTATCAAGGTAGCACGCTATATTTACAGGAACATCCCCTTGTCACACCGCGGGAGGTCAATGTTACTGGTCGGGAACCATGTGGTGCCGAGGCGATGTGGCCAAATTGAGCTGTGGAGAAAAATTTCCGCCACTGCCCGACAATTCGTACGACCTGGGCTATGGGTGTTGTATGGGGAAACCGATGCCGTATCTTTTCAAGTAGAAGATACCAGAAGGGATCAAAGTCAATGGCAAAGATTGGGAAGGCATTTTGTCATTTTAATGAGGACGTACCGTGCTTTTCATTTATGTTTATGTATGTTGTGAAATACGCAAAACAGGACACTGATATTAATAATTTTACGTAATCATGACCAGAACACACTCTTTTTGTCAATCGTTGTCCACATTTTGGTGTTATTTTAACAATATATCTGAATACAACCGTTTCGCATCGTTTTCTGAAATTTAACATTTGAGTAATTTACAGCGTCAAGTGATTCAGAGACAATTTCGGAAATGTCATCCACTCAGGAAATAGGATATATTATCAATTGGTACGATAGTATTTGAAAATTGATCAAAGCCAAGCATTTGATGAGTGAGTGAATTAACTTATTATACAATGATTGTCAGTGGGAACTGACCAAACCTCTGTATACGTGGAACCTATTCTGTATGTGTGCGAGTGTCCAATAAGTTCACATGACGTTGTATGTTTTGCAAATGTTTTAATGTGGAGACCTAAGTCTCGATCTACATGTAGGTACACTATACTTTATCTAGATTTGATGTCGCATGGACCGCACTTCTAACACGGTTCATGTGCTGACGTAGATAACTGAATGGTTTCCTTAGAACTCAAGTCAGCAAGCAAGGACATCAGTTCTGTGATTCACTCTTATTCTCTATCGAGCATTGTAACCCCTATATTTAGAACAACACATAAAAATAAAATGAGGAGGATCTGCGAAAGGATTGATTGCAATCACGACACTTGAATTTTACCTACAAAATTTATTTCACTAATATCAAATTTTATGGACTCATGATTTGCTACAAAAGATAAATCACTGCTTATGTAAACAAAATTCGAGTAGGCTGAACTGGTTTCATGTTTCAGAAAATGTTCTTAGGAATATACATTTAATGAAATTGAGCAATTAATGATCTTGAAACAAATCAATTTTTCATGCTATAAGTTGTCACTTATCAGTTACCAATTGTCTTTGCAGTACAATTAAACATCAAATTATATCTAAGAAAGGCAAACCACCACATAAAATTTACCTGCTTAGAAAAGGATAACTATGTGCAGGTTTTAAGGCATACATTATCTACACATGTTAACTCAAGCTTGTCAAAGATACTACATGCAAATAGACTAAAACGTATCTGAACACAAACTAATACAATAAAACCATTATACTGTCCCAATAGCAAATCAATATGATTTATCTTTGATGAATATCACCAGCTGTACAAAGAATTAAGATAAAGAAAGTATACCCTCTGCCTACCAATACTACCAGGGGATCTAGATACATATTCAATACTTTGATTCTATCCGGTCATCATCACATCAAAACAATAGCCTTATTAAACTTTGAAGAAAGTTACAAGATGGCCACATTGGATCTTCAAGTATATAGTGCCCAGTAGAGTAGGAATATTGGCAGACTCATACTTCAACCAAAGCTACCTCTTTTCTTAATATCATTGGTAACCAAAACTCCAACTTTCAAACTTCTTAATAAAAAAATTACAATTTGAAATAGGTCCAGATATTTAAAAATAAATAAATAAAAATAAGTAAATAAATATATATTCTTTACTTGGTCATGACTATCAACAGTGGAAGTATAAAATTATCTTGTCAGTCAAGTATAAAAAAATTCATTAACTTGGTTAAAATTTGTCGATCAACAAATATTTTTCCTTTCAGACAAACCGTGAGCAAATAACACAAATCCCCACATTACCGTTACTAATATCAAAAAATTTTTAAATACACCTCAAATTCTAAAATAATTGTTTTCATAATTGTATTGTTAATGTTGAAGAATTATTGATAACTATAACATACATCCAATTCATCTGAGGTATATATCTTTTGATGAGCTTAAAATCAATATGTCAAACTATAATTTAATAATTTCTGCACATGTATTAAAAAAACCTTTTCATAGTAAAACATCATGTAACAGCAGCACTTCTCAATTCTTGTGTTTTGTGACACCCCAGCCACTTATCAAATATGTACCATATCTGTACATTTTACATCAGTACCGTCATAAATGACAAATGTCAGACAGTGAGATCATAGTTGAAATATAATGTAATAGTAATGATATGATTGCCATGGATAGCCCATATTGATGAAAATGCAAGGAGTCCAATTCACATCACGTTTTGTTGGATGGTCTACTCATTAAACACTTTCTGTTAATGTTTATAACTGGAAATGATTGCTGACAGCAGACAGAAGATGAGCATTATATGACTTACATAAGTTAGTCTTGAAATACTTGCAGAAGGCAAAACTTAGAAAACATTAATATTACTCAAATGCAATACAAAAAGTGACCTTGAAACATATTTGGATTGTGTTTTGAAAAATGGACACTGACATCCGACATTTTGGGAAATTACTAACAAAAGTGATCAAAAATATACAAGTGGAGCATTTCAGACAATATCTAATGTAAAATGAGCAAAAGTTGTGTGTATAAAAAGGAAAAATGAGGTAATGTTGTCTTTAATGTGAAGCATGACTAAGCATGGGTAATAATAATGATAATAACAACTGCCACTGCAGCCAAAATGACAATGAAAAATGGCTGACATTTCTTATCATTTTTGCCCTTCCAATCCTTTTTTCCAGTCCTTTTATAAGAGTTTTTTCTATCATGATTTTTCTCTTTCAGTCAACTTTACTACTGTACTATATATATATATAAAGGCCTCTTCCAACAATTTTGTTAGTGTAAAGTTTGCTCACCCCACTAGTAAAGATACAAAAGTTTTTCTTTTCTTCTCATTTCATGTTATACATTGTTACACTCTTGCTGTCCTTGAATCAAAGCTTTCTCTTCATGGGGAACTGAAGCTGGCTTATCATGCAGGGAATCATTTGGTTTCAGCGGTTTCATCATAATGCCTTCATCCTCTAACTGATTCACTGTAAATTTCATTTCTGGGTGAAACTCTCGTAACCACTGGCGGCGGGCTGGGCTGAGGGATTCATAGTACTGCTCACGGAACTTGGTTGGCACTGGACCCCAGTCCACTGCCGGGCGACAGAGCTTCTTGATTCTCTAAAAACAAGACAAAGGACAGAAATATGATGAGAGCCATCAACTAGTCCTTGAATATATCCAAAAAAATATTTATTAAAAACTGAAAATCTTGCCTCCTAAATCAAAGCTGAATTAAACTTGAATACAATTTACTATTCAATAAATAAATAAATAAACTGATGTGTGTGTGTGTGTGTGTGTGTGTGTGTGTGTAACTGTGAAAAGTACAAAGATTTCTAACTATAGTATACTGATAGACCCCATTTCCAGAGATTAGATCAATCTACTTTAGATCGACCTAACTCCCTGGGGGTTCACGCTAAATAGCTGTCAGCTGGGCGGACACGAAAGTTAATTACTCCCTTACAGCTTGTAGTAGGCGGGACGGACATTTAAGCCGGATTATCTGACAGTAATCTAGTGAGACTCCCCGCGGGGATAGATCGATCTAAAAGCTCTGGGAATACAGCCATAGTGACTGATGCTTTTCAAGAGTACAGTTTTCATGAGATCTTATAAATAATTAACACTAGGGGACCTACTGTATAACTTACCTGCAAGATTGGCCCTTTTTCCCTCACAATCTTCAGAATCATTATTCCAGGTATAGGCAGTATAGAGCAGAGGGCTAGGAGCCACCCAAGAACAATAGCCCATGCTGGATAATGGTAATCCCCATATGTTACCGACTCATGTTGAAGGAAGGTGGCGACAAAGATGAACTGGTGGGAATTACAAAGTGACATAAAAGGGTTTCATTTATTTCTTGGAAAAAATCATGGAAAATTAATTCTTATTTCAGAGTACTAACAGCAACTCAGAAACCTAGCACAAATGAAAAATGACATAATTTTTCATATCTGTGATAGATCTACCTATTTCATAGGAGAAAAAAAAACTGAAAACCTGTTTTGAATTACCTATACACAATTTAGGTGTTAAGTAATCCATATCTTATCAGCCACAGGATGAGCAAATGTCAAGTGAATGTTTCAACCATTTCTGTCATTACCCAATTATAACAATTAAATTACACAGCATTATATATTTGAGTTAAGAAATTACTCACAAGTATCACTGCTGGGGTCACAAACAGCCAGGAATATTTGTACAGTATTGGAGGCTTACGCCCAATCATCAGCTCTATGTCCTCATAAAAGCGGTCGACTCCTGCAAAAACATATTTATATATAAAATGTATTTTTTGATATACGAAGTTGAGGCCATTATTACCAAATAATACATATTTATTTATAAATACATTTTAAAGCCAACTATCCTAAATAAAAGTAATATTTTCAGAATACTTAACATTTTACATTTCAGAGAAAATGATCAAGATTTTTATACATTGCCTGCAACAGAAACAAATGTTGTTGAACATACATTTACCAACACAATCACAGCAGCGAGAAACATTTCAGAAGTCATCAAAAAGAGAGAAAATAAATGAAAACTACTTCTTACCATACACATAGGCCACCACAATACACTCCATAAAGGAGAAGACCATAAGTGAATACGTGGAGCTGTACCAGTCCATGATCTGGAGGATATAGATCCCACCCTGAATGAAAAATAAAAGACTGACAGATACATCACTTTTAAAGCATAATTATTCACTAGCCTACATTCCATCAAAAAGATCTATTCTCTTCTTAAGAATGGCCAGAGACTTCTTCTTCTCTTTGTGGTATTGGCTATTATATACACTCTGTATTATGTGGTCATTACCTTAGTGACAATAACAATTCCAAGAAGGAACTGTACAAAACAAGTGGCAGCAATAAACAGGGTCTTCCTCTTCCTCAGGAAATGTGGGTACTCATCCACAAAGGCAGATGTCATAGTCTCAAACATACCAAACTGAAAAAACAGATTTATTATCATGCAGTGCACTAAGAGAGCACATGTCTGACATAATCAATAATGTGTACTAAACTAGAGGATCAGAGAGGCGATACCGCCTCCGAATATTGTACCACCAGCTGGAGCAAGCGCATTCATATAGACCCCCACATACACAAAAGAAGGGACACAGCCACCAGTCTTATGCTTGACAAGCTGTAAAAATGCAATCAACAAGAATTTTCAAAATATGCAAAAAATATATATAACTTAAAATGGTACAATCAAAGTTAAGTTCATCGTAAGGTAGGTCAAAGGTCAATTTCAAGGTCACAGTAAATTGCCAGTATATGACTTCCTATTCAACTTTAATGGTAACTATGGAACTATCTCTGCCAGGTTTGGAGATAAAAGGGAACCAAAATTTGCAAAGTTCAATTCATGATAAAAAGTAGGTCAAAGGTCAATTTCAAGGTCACACTTAGATTGCCAGTATATGACTTTCCATGCAAGTTCAATAGAAACTATGGACCTATCTCTGACTTCCTATTCAAGTTCAATAGTAACTATGGACCTATCTCTGCCAGTTTTGTAGATAAAAGGGAAGAAAAATATGCAAAGTTCAGTTCATGGTGAAAAGTAGGTCAAAGGTCAATTTCAAGGTCACAGTAAAATTGCCAGTATATGACTTCCTATTCAACTTCAATAGTAACTATGGACCTATCTCTGCCAGTTTTGGGGATATAAGGGAAGCAAAATTTGCAAAGTTCAGTTCATGGTGAAAAGTAGGTCAAAGGTCAATTTCAAGGTCACATTTAAATTGCCAGTATATGACTTCATATTCAAGTTCAATAGAAACTATGGACCTATCTCTGCCAGTTTTGGAGATAAAAGGGAAGCAAAATTTTCGAAGTTCAATTCATGGTGAAAAGTAGGTCAAAGGTCAATTTCAAGGTCACATTTAGATTGCCAGTATATGACTTCCTATTCAAGTTCAATAGAAACTATGGACCTATCTCTGCCAGTTTTGGAGATAAAAGGGAAGCAAAATTTTCATAGTTCAATTCATGGTGAAAAGTAGGTCAAAGGTCAATTTCAAGGTCACATTTAGATTGCCAGTATATGACTTCCTATTCAAGTTCAATAGTAACTTTGGACCTATCTCTGCCAGTTTTGGAGATATAAGGGACTAAATGTTATAATTTTGGAGTTACCTTAATGTGCCATAAATTTCCTACAGAAAAAATTAATTAAAATAAAGAAAAGGTCATTTTGGTCGAAATTCTTGAAATGGGAGGTGCTCTGAAGTTCCAGAAGTTCAAATTTGATGAAATAATGTCATTTTTGACCACAAGTTGTCTGCTTTGCCAAGCCTTATGTTTTATTTTTCCAGAGTTCAAAATTTATTATCCATTACCGTACTGCACATTTTGCTTTCACCACCAATATGTACTTTTTGATACAGCGTAGCTCGAAAACCGTATGGAATACAAAAAAACGGAGACCACCTCCAGTGTTGGGCTTTACATGCTCTATAAAATGCAAAAAAGAATGGGTCTCTAGCATTAACGGTTCCCGAATTAGAGACAGTTTTCAGTTTCGGTATCTTATGGCCGCTACTCCCGTTAAAATGCAACGATTGACCCCAAATTCACGGAGATGAAAGATGACCTGAAGGGTATCATTTTCCAATAATATTATTGGTTAAGTCTGTGTGGTGTCTGAATAACAGCGCAAATAATTTTTTTTCGTAAAAAATTCATTTTTTTGAAAAATTTGGCCTGTTTGACCTTGAAATCCAAGGGCATATTTGAAATCTGCACATATGACTTTTGGAAAGCCGTCTATAGAAATTTTTCCCATAATTCCTTCCGTAGGGTAGATAATTAGCATTTAATTTTGCCATTTTTGGACAAGGGTGCATTACAATGAATGCCACACCTAGACCCCAATACCGACAAAGCCCAAATTTTACGTGGAACGAGTTGAGATTATAGGTGACCTAAATCCAAGAGATGGGTATGGGGGCCCTTACCGTCTAGGAGGAGAAGCAGTAACGGTAACATGGCGGCGGAGCCGGCGGAACGGACCGGACGGGACTAAAACCATGTGTACCGCCAGCGCTAACGCTGGTGGTACAATAAACCAACTTGGTATATACAACAGGACAGAATAATATCTAAAGGGCAGCTTCAAACTATATCTTCCCTTGTCAAAGGGATCCAAGATAAGATATTCTGAATAAAATATTAGATTATTTAGAGAAAATCTTTAATAAATTTAACTTTTTTGAAATTTCATTAAAAAAAGCATTGGTTTTGATTATCAAGCGGATTCTAATAACTTTAGTTTGAGCACTTTTAAATCTTATTGTTAACACTTTGAGAGATCTGAAACATTTTCAAAATAATAACCCAGAAGAACAGACCTGGCTATCCACCCCTACAGTCAGTAACATCAGGAAGAACAGCACTGCCCACATGGGAGAGATAGGCAGCTTGGCCAAGGCCCCTGGGTACACCACGAATGCCAATCCTGGACCTGAAAGGAAAGCACCAAGAACATGGGCACTTTGATTGATAAAGCATGGGATATTTAAGAAACTATATTAATCTCACCTTTTGTGAACCTTGAGGCAATCATTTTATTCATAATCTTTTCTACCAATAATGAATTACTGAAATGCTACAGTCATTTTTGGTAGATATGTGATTTAAAACAGGAACTTTAAATTTGGTACTAAGTAAATAACAATGGAAGTGAAAAATGATTTGCCCCTAGGATCCAACTACACGTGGATAGGGTCTAAGTCTGTCTTTGCCTTGATTCTTGCTAATTGGGTATACCTGTTGCCACTGATCACATATGTCTGAAAACTCAACATCTAATGTGGCACAGTGATAGTGAGGACCACAAGCTAACAAAAGGGTTTTTGCTGCTGGCTTTAACTACTGAAAAACCTCTCAGAGGCTAAACATGAAAAAAAGTGCACTTCCTTAGTGAAAGAAGTGCACAGTTTTTCAGCCAGACAGTTATTATCTTATTTTTTCATTTGCAGTTGATATTCGTGTTAAGATACAATCATTTCACCACACAGGGATGAGGGATGATCAGGGTACAGGACTGCAGGGAAAGCACATTCTGAGCATTCTTATTGTAACAACAGCTCATCAGGTTGCCCTGATATTTATTCTATTTTTCTTTTGTCTTTTTTTTTTTTTTGCAGTTTCTATTAACTAAAAATATTGAGCCGAAATAAAATGTAGATGCCCTACTGAAAATTCTCATCAAATTTGTTTAACTGTAAATGCCATGGCAGCATGTATTTATTATATCTGAGTATTACTGCTTAACATAAAATAAATTAATAAAATAATTAAATAAATAAATGATCTACAATAAGCAATATCTCCACTGAAGTGAATTTTTACATAAAAAACTCTTAAAAGTCTGGAAGCTGGACAGAGAAAAGATGCCAACAAGAGAAGCGGATCTTTTTCTGAAATACAAAAGTTAATCCAGGCAGAAGATAGATTTAAAGTGTAAAGGGCATTGAAGACTGATGTTGAGTTTATCATCTCCAAGCCAGTCGGCCATGTGTTCTGAACCCGGTGGAAGCTGAATGACTGCAATTCCATTAACATAGAAAAAAAGGACAAGAAAACTGGCTGTAATTAGGAAAGCAACTTACACATTTTTGCAACATCAAAAACAAAACCAACCAAAAATAAAAAACATAAATTAAAAAAAAAAAAAATCTCGAGTAGAGGAATCATGAAACAGGAGATGCCGATGACTCTAAATTGGCTATTGCTTGGAAAAGTATACTGCACTGCTAATGAATGATAATATACTGTACTGGGGTAATATATGGCTTTATGATGATTATTTCAAGCGCAAGCTTCATAGCCACAATACCAGTGAGACCATTACAGTAGCTTAAGAATCACACTTTCAATCTTACTAGTTAAAGCAACAATACCTGAAAGTAAATATCATGGAGATTAACACATATCTACTTAAAAAACTATTGCTGCTCTTGTTGCTGAAAGGTTCAAATCAAAAGCATCATATTTGGGTACTGAAGCTTGAATCAATTTTTTTTGCAATTAACAAGTACTAAAGAGAATGATGCATACAGTTTCTGCATGGACTTAAGCAAAAATGAACGTAAAAAAGGGTATACTCATGTTTTCCTGCCTTTCTTGGAAATGACCTTGACCTTGTGTATCTCAATAAGATATCATAAAATTCACTATGTTTCTCTGCATTTTAAAAATATCTACTGATAGCCGCATCATTTTGCAGTTTTGACAGCCATGTCTAAATCTTTTGCTTTCATAAATATGTATCTTATCAAAAAGTGTTGTAACTAATTGATTTTAAGTGATTGATATGTAACTGAAAACTGAATTCATCAGAATCCAGCAAGTGGATTGACATAATTCCAAAAGCAAGCTGAGATAACATCCCAAGTAGGCCAACCTTTCTCAGTCAAAAACAATATTAATGTAAAGATGGACCAACAAGGCATGTTATCTACATGTATAGTGCACTGCATTGGACAGTTTATTGAAACTTGTCTATAAACCTACCCATAACAAGTTTTAGTTAAAGTCTAATTTTCCTGTTTTTACTCTCAATATACTAGTTTATTTTAGTTCTTATAAATACATGTTTAGAAAGGTCAAGGTCATGTCAAGGCCACTCTAGGACAAGGTCATCAGTATATCCAGAAATTTTCTTGAACCTTGAGTGATGACAGCATCAACAGTCCTTCCAGTTTCTTGTGCCATGAAGCCAATGATTGAAAAGATGACAAAGCCAGCAAATATACTGGTTCCTTCATTCAGCAATGGAACTATTATTGCATCCCTGTGAAAAAGAAAGACAATCACACCGATGTTAATAATACGTAACTGGATTACAAGCAAGGCTTTCTGCTGACACATCTGCATTGAGCCAGCTTGTGGTTGATCTTCTCTTTAGGTCGGTTGAACGTCAACATCAAAAACAAAATATAATCAAACAACATGTAAAAAAGTCATGGTAAGGCTGGCAAAAAATAAAAACAGACCACTGAAAATGTGGTTTTACTATCAGTCTTTGACAAGTTGGTCAACAAACAAAAAAATTTGGTTGTGAAGTGTAAGCATCTGGCTGCCATTCTTGGTTTAATTGCTGAATAGGCAGAAATCCCCATATAATTGCAGTGACAAGACTAAGGTCATTTGCCTTATTTTTTTAAGAGTTTTAACTGAAATACCCATAATTTTGTAATAACACTGCCTAGAAATATCTAAAGAGCCCCCATCCCATTGTAAAAGAAGGTGACCAGAAGCGCAGAGTGCAGGACATGCAAAATTGAAAAGAAAATTGCCAATGTGCTTGAATATCAATGGTGAGCAATGAATGAAAACAAAATGCTACTTACTTCCCTTCAGATTACTTATCTTTCAATAGCATTACTCTCCCTATAGGAGTTGGAAGCATCCCAAAATTTCATATCAAATGATCAATGATGGGTTACTGTCAAACAGTTAAACTTAAAACTATTAGCAAATTAAAGTTAGTCTAAAAGTTTTATTCTTATACTTAGAGCAATAGATATGAAATTTGAAGATTATTCTTAGCTACATTAAAAGCTAACTCACCTTAGGCAGTTATTCTGGAAGCGGTTGTAGCTGGCAAATGTGATCATGGCCCCCCAAGCAGCACCAACAGAGTAGAAGATCTGTCCCGCTGCCTCGGCCCACACCTAAGTGCAATAAATATATGATTAAATATCATTTGAAAAATTCATATATTTTGGCTATCAGAGTTAATCTCACTTCTACCTAATATTTCATTTTATGGATGTTTTTCCACAAATTGTACAAAAATAAGGTGCCATTTCTGTTTGAGGACAGCCACTATTCCAAAACTACAGTGTAATTAGCTTTTCTCATGACTTGTAAATGAGAACAGATATTTTCTTCATACATGTACCTTAAAGCTCAGCAGTTTCTCCCATTTAGGAATAAGATAATACTTTATCCCCTCCATAGAGCCTGGAAGTGTGACTCCGCGCACCAGTAATATAATCAATACCAAGTAAGGAAACGTGGCTGTAACATAAACAACCTAAAAGAGAAAGGTAAACATAAGTTTTATATGAGCCTATCTCCAATCATATCATCTTGTTTACCATTATCTACCTAGTAGTCAACAAACATGTATTTGCTCTAGGAAAGGTTTTAGAACGACACCAAAGCCAAAAATTGCTGCAGACAAGGTAACTTTTACAGTACATCTCAAACTGCCTTTGGATAATTTGAATGGTGAAGATGTTAAAGGTTATAAAATGAATCTTATGCTAAAAAATACAAGTTACATATCCATATGAAACTACTTGCAAACATATTAGTAATACATTTGTTTAAAGAACTGATATACCTTTCCAGAAGATTTTACACCCTTACACAAACACAAGAAGATCATAACCCAGGCAAATATCAGGCACAGCAACAGCTGCCAGCGAATGGGACCAATGTTTTCTATACCCTCTGACAACTCAAGTACATGGTTTCTTGAAAAAAGGGGAGAAAAAAAAATTAAAAATTAAAAGCATTTTCCATTGTGAATATAGCCAATTTACAATGTTACACATACATGTATTTACTTAGTGATAAAATCAAATTGGTTTGTGCATAAAAATAATCTCTTAAGATTTTCTGTTAAACTGGATGAGTGCTCTAGAAAACTTAAAACTCATGATAAATACAATAACTTGAAACAATCAGTTGGAAAGCCAAGTCAGATTTTAATTAATTTTAGACTGATTGACTATATATGAAATGTCCATATTTGTGCCTTTTTCCTATTCTGATACTTACTGCCAATACTGTTCACTAGGAGACTCCCTCTGTATGGTGACATTTGTGCTGTTAGCACCATCCACCCCATAGTGCATCCAGTAGCTGGCACTGCTATTGGCAGTCAAATTTCCCATCAACCTCACCACCCCAGCGCCATCTAGCAACGGATCTAGGGGTCCCTGGTGTGTATGGTTGGTAGCATTAGGACTACGTTTATGCCACAGAGCACAATTCTCATCATTCCAGTCATTATTGCAGTGACTCCATGGAAGAACTGCTTGGAAGGACATCAATAAGTAATACAGGGTCCATGTGATGATGATGTTGTAGTAGATACACACAATTCCAGACACTATCACCATACCCCAGCCAATGCCTGAAATAATATAATGTTAAAGATACAAACAAATCCAGACTTCAGAACCAATGCCAACTATTTCCAACATCTCTGAAAGTAGACTTACACACCTGTAATCATTAAACTAATCAAACGTCTTCTTTTTCTATGCCATTTAACAAAGGTTAAATAAAGTAACCATGTCTTAAAATTTATAGAATACAGGTGTAAGTTTCTTTACCTTTGAACATTGGACTGAGCTTCCAGACCCCCGTGGGACTCTGGCTGCAAAACTGTCCATATGCAATCTCCAGGAAGACAAGAGGCATTCCACACAGCAGCAGGAAGATGCAGTATGGAATAAGGAAAGCACCTGCATAAACAGGAAATATGTTTGCCATAAAAATAGATAAAGATGTCGACTGATAAATTTTATTTTAAAAAACTCCTTGAGTAATAATAACCTCCGCCATCGAGGTTGTTTTCTGACCTCCGCATGTTTGTTTGTTATTTTTGTTTGTCTTTTCCTTGCCAGCCTAACTCAAAATGTAATGTATGGGTTTTGATTAAATTTTCAGCATAGGTTACATATTTGTGGGCTAACTTAAAAGTGGTTAAATTTTGGTGATGATCTATTGATTAATTAATGATTAATTATTAGTTAATTATTCATGGAGGTCTGTGGTCTCTGACAGTTTTTATGGTTGAGTTTTGATATATACAGTCTTATATTTATACTGTCTTAACTGTCTGTCTCCAAAACACACTACTTCACCATCTGATATTTGTAAATTGTTGATATTTTGCTGCATATCAACTAGGTTTCAAACCAAATAACTTGGAAAAAAACACTTTTATGAATTAGCTATTGTTTGCAAGACATCACTCCATAAAAAAGTTTGTTATGTTTATCCTTCAATTTTTCAGGGGTTGGACAAATTATATTCATCTGCTACCTTTTGCCATAATTTGTAAAAAAAAATCCATAATGGCAGCTATTGCTTGCAAATAATTTCTCCTGCTTGAAACATTTAGCCAGTAAACTAAAAAACTGATATATGCCAAATATGCAACCAACAAGCCTTCAGTATTATTTTAACATGTAAACATAAAGGATTAGAATGAAATCCTTAAAACAAGCCATGCACTCACCTCCACCATTTCTGTAACAGATATAAGGAAACCTCCATATGTTACCCAAACCAACAGCATACCCAATACAGGACAAGAAAAAGTCAAGTCGACCACTCCAGTTGCCACGCACTTTGTTCTCGTCTTCTAGGCCCACCATCTTTGGCAAAGACAGCTTTCGCTTAATTTTATCCCCCATAGATGGTTTCTCCTACAAGTACAAAGAATGATGTCAGATAATATCAAAATCACTGTCAGTGAAAGGTTGCTACCTCTCTATCAACTGTATCCAGTATGATATTAGAGTATTTTAAAGCTGATTCCAATACTACAAGGTGGAATTGTAATTCACTTTTTGATGCAGAAACAGGAATGATGGATAATAATTTGAACCATTCACAGTCTGTCACTTTAAAGCCAGCACATATCCAGATCATGCAGGGACACCCTCAGGTATCCCAAGGTGAGTGGTGAGGCTGGGTAAAATGAGTTTGGGCTA
Organism: Lingula anatina; assembly: GCF_051362555.1. Classification (NCBI taxonomy): domain Eukaryota; kingdom Metazoa; phylum Brachiopoda; class Lingulata; order Lingulida; family Lingulidae; genus Lingula; species Lingula anatina. Next base: position 14,542,981 of record NC_141769.1, read on the forward strand.
TTCCGGTTTAGACCAGCTCTGACACTGGGCTATACACTGTGTTTATCTCCAGTACAAAGAACTAATTATAATATTGTGTATATAATAGTAGCTAAATATACATGTATATTACTGCATACTGTGTATATGCATGCATTTATGTAATCTATACTTATATTTACATGAAAGTAGTGGAACTCCTAAGAACTCCTTTGCATACCTTTAACTATAATGGTAAACAACTACATGTACGAACTATAATAAGAACTTTGGGCTAGTTACTGAGCTCAAACATGGTACAGAGACTAGGGTGACAAATCTCATCTTTAGCAAATGAATGTTTCCTGCAGTTGTTTGCTAAAGTTGCTGGTGCATTTAGCATGCATGCACACACACACACACACACATAAAGAGAACTCATCCAGCAATAAAAGTCAACTATTGAGCCTCATTAAAAAGGCCGGGGCTCTCACAGCTCATGCTTTAAGTGTGTCAGCAACATTTCCATGCAGTTTCAAACTGGCAAACTTTCTTACCTAAAATCTACACATAAGAATATATAAGGCCTTTAAGTCTCCAATGTTTTTAGTCAATTGCATTCTAAACTTAAAGGCTTCTGACAAACTATTAATTAGAAAAAAATAAGTTTTTAGTTCCTTCCTTGAAGTTTTGGAAAAAATGCGAAAACTTATGGTCCATAAGTGTCCTAAAATACAATTTATGCCCCTTTTAGCCTGCAAAAATTTTGTATAACATCTTTTGAACACTTGTCTCTACAAACATGCCCCTTACATTTTACACATGCCAAAGTGAAGCTTAACATAATGTTTTGAACTTAATTCTGATCGTGAACAGTATTTGCCTGATGACTTATCCCACATGAGTTATGTTGAAAATACAAGGAAAACAGAAAAAAAGGCAAATGTGAAGGCCATAATCTTAACCTGTTTACTAGATACTAACCATATGACAGCAGCACTTAAATAAGTGGTATCTTATAACTCCAGCAACCCTGCTGGATTTCATGTACCAGGTGGTATGTTTCCATGCAGTTAAAGAAGTTAAGGATGACAGATAAGCTGATTCTGACATGGACTAAGATAAATTATATATTCAACCCAAATCCCCTCCCCCCCCCCCCCCCCCCCAAATAAAAAGGGAAAAAAAAAAGAAAATATAAACAAACAAACAAGAAATGTGCATTTGGCAATTGTGCAAAACTGAAGTGCCAGTAGCTGTTACCATTACACTTATATTTAGGGACAAAAGTCTCATACACACACACACTTAGGAAATAACCATAATATATTTTCTTTGGAGAATACCAAGATACATGAGTAGGAGGTAGATATATTTATATGCAACAATTTGAAGAAAACTTATATTCTTTTGAATTAAAATGTTCATTTCCATAAACCTTTTTGACTCTCAGTTTGGTTACCAGATTTCGGACAATATACACACTATATGTACAAGTCAAACCTAAAAATATAAAGGAAAAAGGTTTCCATTAATGAAAAATCAAATCAAACTAATTTATCCAGGGGCAAGAAATCCTTGACATCTTACCTCCACCTTGGCTCTGTCTGGTGTTCTACAGATTGTTGTTTTCTTCAAACTGTTGAGCCAGTCTGCATGGGACTGGATGTATGGGTCAAAATTACATAATTTCCAAGACGAGTCACTAAGTTCACCAAATGTTATTTGTGTACCTAACCTAGTTTTGAGTGATTACTAGATGTACATGTGCTGCAGTATTTGTTATAGGGTTACACCTTTTTGTGTATTGACACATAAAGTTAGGCAACATTACAGTACATGGCATCTTTCCCATTGTCTTGAAATACATGTATGTTACTTAATCTTATCTACATACTTATTATCCAATATGAAAATATCCACTTAATTAGTTGTTGTAAATGTATAATTTTTTCCCAGACATAAATTTGTATCAACAAACCCACTGTTTAAATAAAACAAAATAAAAAATCAAATAAAATATATCATGCTCAAGTATAAGACTATGCAAAGATGGTCTGGTTTGACATTGACTGGTTTACAATATAATCTTAAATTCCACTGGAGTGTTTCCCAATAAGTGCAATAAAAACAAATAGAATTTAAATCAATTAATTACTAGTAATCATAAAACATCAAGGTTTTCATCTGTATCAAAATTTCACAAGAACTGACTGAAAACTGCAGGGAAAAATGGCCAGATGAGTGACGAATACCATGCTCCATTCCTTAGTTACAGATATGGCTGGTCACAGGGGGATGGAGGTGGGTGGTGATTATCTTAATGTTCAAAACAAGTACACACTATGGTAAACCTTACAGTATAACTTATGTTAATTACATTTCATAAAGTTGATTCAAAAAGTGACAGCATTGACCCACCTTGGAGGCCGCCCACCATGAGGAACTGGACATCTTGACACCAAGAACATGTGTAAAACTGCTTGGGTTAATTCATTCAACATGACCTTTATGCACAAAACCTTTTCTTCCTTGTTTACAACTAACGCATTAAGTAAACATCCGTTATACTATTGACATATAACCTTTTCAAGACAATACAAAGTAAAGCTACAGGTGAGGTGTAAGAGAACTTGCCTCAACTATAATATAAGCTAATGTTCAATTCTGTGTGCTTGTTGTTGTTCACATTCTGCATGATCAGCAAAAGAGTAAACTTTGGCTAGACATGTTTGGATAATATCTAAAAACTGAGTAAATGTAACACCACCCCGGTAGCACTATATGATAATATGTTTTCTCTGAAATAAGAGATATAACAGCTTCTACAAGCATAAGCTTCACAAATTACTACAGATCGAAACATACAATGTACTATCTACATTGTATGTTTCTGTAGTAATTTGTGAAGCTTGTTTGCTAATTTGTGATTTCTAGGACAGATAGTAAAAAGGCTTTTAAATTCCATCTTTGAACATGACCAGCTTTTAAGCCCATGGATCAAATTTAAGCAAGTTATAAAGCATCTGGGTGATGCTGATTACTTATATATATATATATATATATATATATATATATATATATATTAGTGAGTATAATCTGTACAGTTTGTCTGCACATAAAGGTAAAGAGCACAGTTGCTGTTAGTACATGTAAAAGACACCCAGAGTTAAGAGAGTCACTGGAAACTTGCCACATTTATCAGCTTGTTTCAGCCATCTCCAGCATTATAATAACAGCTACACTGTAGGGTGGAAATATGCTTATTATAAAGGTGAGCTTCCCACAGTGACCTCTCAAAGTCAGGGTGGTAAAATAATAGAATACAGTGTGACCAACTACTGCAATACAAGAGAGAATGAGCAATAATTTTGCAGTAATATCAAAATTTATATAATGGAAAAATACACCTATAGTAAGTAGCTGCTAGCAAAACTAATGATGGCATACAGTATATCATATACAACTTGTACATGTCAATAATACATTTCCCTCAGGATTCTCCTAAGATGTTCTCCCACGTGTATTTTCTAATGGAAGCCTTTTTTCCATAAATCACATCATACACTAGACTAGTACATGTATATATTTAAAGTGTGTACCAGTACATGGGGCTTTCCTCTGTTTACCTGGTCAAGTCAGTTACAGAAACAAGTAAATGTGAAAGGGGTCACACGGAACTTTCAATCACAATTATGAGCAAAACAGGTGAGGCATTTTTAACATATACGCTTGTTACTTCTGAAATAAATTTTTGTACCACTGAAAATTTCAGTGGTTTTTATTTTTTTCCACACACCCACAAACACACACACGCACACACTACTAATAATTACATACCTTCACAGTGGTGCTATATTTTAGATGTGTTTTAAAGTTGTGTGAATGGACCAAACGAAAACATCTTTACTTATGTTTTTTTTTAGGTTAAATGAGGTCAGGTTATAAACTGGGTAATAATTGGGAAGAACAGAGATATTCAGGTAAACTATAATATTTATTCTAGGACAGATGCCATGTTTTCTAGGGCAGATGCCATGGTACAATGATATCTTGAAGAATGTTTAACCTAAATTGGCCAAAACTGGGTGACACTGGAATAACCTTTTTATCTTCAATGTATGTACCGTGTAAATAAAGTTCACCTTGAAATGCCCGGTTTACTATGTTTCTGAAGTTATCAATGTCCAAATTATCACTTGTTTTTTTTAGCAATATCAAGGGTGACTTGGCCTTTATGACAAAATATCTTAAAAATAAATTTTGTCATTCTCTAAAGTTCACACGAGCATAATAAGGTTAAGAAAAAAATGTTGAATCTCACTGCCCAAATAATAGTTCAAGCTGCCTCTATGGTTGTCAACTTCAATAACTTCAATGGCAATTCCCAATGGAAGTAAATTCCTTGAAGTTTTAACACAGCTTGAGCCATGAGAATGAATCCAATTCAGATGAATGAAATGGTATATTTGTCCTCAGTTACTACTTATATAATTCAAAGCAGTCTGTCTGGGATTTATGGACAACATGCCATAATGGAAAAGTTTGTGATATTTTTTTTTTTTTTTTTTTTTTTTTTTTTTTTTTTTTTGTTTCCTACAAATGGCCAAATTTGCTTTCCTACACAGTGACCAATATATAGTATGATACTTTTGTCAGGAAGGGTCTAAAGCAACATTTGATCAGTGCTTTGCTATCATTAAACCTTACTGTGACACAATGCCCTGATTGTGCTAGTTGTGATGCCTGGCTCAACCAATCACAATTAAATATTAATAAAATGGTTGGAAGAAAAATATCTGGAGAGAAATTGCAACCCGACCTTTTTTTCCCTTTTTTCCCCAGTCTTTGTTTTTATTTCAAAATTACTCTTCTATCTTTATGTTGCTAAATCAGAGATACTTTATCTGTTTTGGCATTAAATCAGGATTACATCATCAAGTTAAACTAAATTTAGATGATGGTCAAGACAGGACAGTCAGGTTGTTGTCCAGATTGAAATGTCATGTCCTCAGCAAAAGGAGCAGCTGCTGTAGATGTAGAGCAAGGTGCATGTTTATCCAGTTTATGACAGTATAAGCCTGTATTTGTTTATCCAAAGATCCAGCATACTTTCTTAACATCTCTATCTATGACTGATTTGAGTCTTTTCAGTCTGATATGACAAGGATAAGTTTTTCTCAGCATGTTACGGAAACTGCCCAACATTCATGCTGTCCTCTTAGTGGGTCTATATCCTGTGCTTTTTGCCTCAATACCCTCCATAAACAGACAAACACACATGCATGCACACACCCACATGCATACAACATATATTTGTACAATGTGTCAACCAATCATCGAAGAATTTACAAAGAAAAGGGTTGGTTAGCATCAAGCTCTCTTGATCCAGCTCTATGTATAACATTAAACTTTGTGTGAACAAGTCTTAGGTCTATTGTAATCAAAATGAAATAAACACCCAAAGGTAGTCGGTCACATATCCATGTTTGCATTGTGGATTACCACTACGTATGAGATGAAATGATCCATAAAAAAGGTTATCTCTTCATCAGGGGTGCCTCTCTTTTGTCAACAACAAAGAACCTAGAAAATATTCTGACAAAAGAAAATATTTCTAAATGATCTGGGGGGGGGGGGGGGGGGGTACCTTGTCATATATTTTATAAAAGAACAGTTACCAGACACAAAAAACTCAAAAGTATGATTATACATACTTCACAGATCATTTAAACTAAAATCTTGTTCTTGAATTATAATATACATACGTATTAAACAAGTTTTGGGGATAAAAATGTTGCTTAAGATTTCAGGGATTTCTCTGTCCCCAGAGCACATCACTATTTATACAATTCTTACTACTTTATGAAGCTACTGACAAGGACTACAAAATAGCATTTTGAACTTTTCTTTTGAGGTGCACTTAACATTTTATCAATAAAAATTTCTTCCATCATTTACCATCTTCTGGAGGTCATATCTCTGCTGAAGAAATTTAACATAAAGGCATTGTAACATAAATGAAAGACTGCACTTATATACCCTTTTGTAATGCTGCATATATCTGTTAAGGGTCTGTTAAGGTTATCAAATAAGGCTATGGAAGTAAACAAACAAACAAACTGAAACCTATAAAAATAAATTCTAACTTTGGCTGAAATAAACTTATGTCTTTCAGCAATTTCCTCATCCCTAACAATTCAAAAAGGGGGTCTTATTTATTTAAAAAAATTGTTAGCTATTCAACAAATACTTATTGAAACCAGCCCTGGTCAGCTGTTTTCAGTTTTACATTGGTCATAAACAGGGTGCATGTCTAGTACTAACATAAACTCACGTGTTCAAAAATTGCAGCATAGTTCTAGGTATGATGGCAGGCAGGAGAACAAACATATATCTAGAGCTTATGAACTAAGCTTAATTACTATATTGGTCAAGAATGTATTACCATTGGTAATACATTCTTGATTAGATCAATGGCCACTGATCAGAAGCTTGCAAAGAAGTATCCTACCAAGAGGGGGCAACATTTTTTCAATAAAAATATGCTTTAATTAACAATGTGGGTCAACCTCTGAGTTTAGCATGTGATACAACTGCCAGCAAACTACATAGCTTTGCAAAACAGCCCTAAGAACACCAGTAGCAGCGTACTATCTTTGTTAAAATATAACCTTAGCATATTACCATAACATTGAAAAGATTCCTTGGAAAAAATAAGTGCCTACCTTTTTACAAATTTCCAGGTAGTGGCTCTTAGAAACAGTTATACAGTTTGGGCCTTGCACGTGAATCTATTACTCATCCCAGATTCACTGGTGGAAATTTCCATGATATAATATAAAAATACGCAACCCCGTATGTAAATGATATGGATAATTTTCCTGCTTGATGCTGAAGCATTACTTCTGTGCATGCAGTACGTGATGCACATTAAGCCTTAGAAGGGGGGGAGAGGGAATCTGTCGAGATTTCCCCCCTTATTTGCTTAGATAATGCAGAACTAAACATTCTCATATCATGAGATAATGATGTCACATCAAAAATACATAAAGGTAAATTGGCAAACCCAAGGTGATGAGGTGACAGCTGCATTTATGGGGTAAAAACTGTAATATCAATTTCAAACTGACCTCCCTCACCTGAACAGATAATAAAACTGTTAGGCCACTTATTCAATCACTAAAATAAGTACAACATTGTGGTACAAGACTATTTTTTTGATATGATTACTTCTGATATTTCATCAGTAATAACGTGAAATAATATTTTTGTGTAATGCTTGGAGCATCATTATTAGGGGCTCATATCTCATAAACAACAAAATTCTAAACCAAATGCTGGCACCTTATTGTCGTTCACACTCTAATTGTCAACTGTGCCAAGTTTCATGATTATGTCTCACTTAGTTGCTCAGTTACACCATAAACCAATCACCATCTCACACCAAAGCAGTGAAATTGACAATTAAAGCTTTGCCACCTCATGTGCAGAAGCAAGTTTGGTGTTGAATAAAGGAGCAAAAAATAAAAGAGTTTGTGCTCTTGAAGTGTTTATTTTTAATGCAATAATATTAAGGTACAATAAGTATTTTAGGTAAACGAAAAATGTGGGGGAGAGGGGGGAGCTACTTTGCAAAATGTAAGCCTTTTTAACTTATAAAGTTATAAATCTTGAAACTATATGGAATGAGCGAAGTCTTTGAAATTTTTTAAAAAGAAGGAAGATCAGTGCATCTTGTGAAAATACCTAAATCTAATCTATATATAGCTATTGAAAAATACTATTCAATCAACCAATCAAATCATTCATTAATCACTGATTTGTCAGAGCCATGGATGCATGCACACACACATGCATGCACACACACACACACACACACACACACACACACGCATGCACGCAGACAGAGAAGCACACATGCATGCATTCACATGTTCACAATACAATTCTTCTGAACTTAAGAATAAACCTGAAGCAAGAATGTCATATTTAATAAATGAACACCTTGGCAAGCCCCATAACTTGACCTGCATTTAATCAATTATTGAATGTCTTTTACTCTTGGGATTTTTTAATAGATCCCCAGTCTTACTTAGAGACATTCAATATCACCTACATGCGGAAGGATGGAGCATTAATGAAGGAACAGCTACGAAAACTATCAACAGGTGCAATAAAAATACTGCAGGGTATGTTTACACTCAGCTAAAAGAGTACCTGCTGTGCAGCTACTTGTGTAATGGGTATCAATTAATGTATGGGTTGTGCTGATTGTATGTTTAAAAGCCAAATTACGCTAATTGTTTAAAACCAAATTACAGATCATTACAGATTTTTGTTTGGTGGGTTAGGATGGGAAGTTATATTAAATTTAATTTTAATTGATAATCATTAATATATCCATTGAGCTTGGTAATACAAACATATCCATTACATAACATGTTGATTAGACAGCCAACAGTTTGTACTATTTAGCACTCAATGTAGATATTATTATTATTAGAACTATTTTTATGATCACTGAAATCAGACACTGAAGTCAGTCTACATCACTTATGACTGCATATCTTCAATCCATGACTACATGACTGGTAAACTTAACATTTTTCACCTAGTGCATGTAACCATGCTGACAGTAAATAACTGGATTCTGCACTGAAAGCAAGGTGAAAGCACTTCACTTTTGCACAGGTAAGAGTCAGGTTAACAAAAGTTAAGCATTTTTAACTTTGCAACCCCACTGGAACTGTACCAACTACATGTAATTAGGTTTAAAGGTGCATAGAACTGTGGCTTAAGAGCTCCCTCTGCTTCCCAACTCATATAATCACCAGGTTTTCTGTTTTCTACTCAATGCCAGGATTTGGTTGCATTCAGCAAGAGTCCCCACAGAGCTGGACCGATAGTTTTATTGGGAATGAGCCCAAGATTACATAGACATACAGGCTGATTACATGCACCCAAGTACTAGTAATAAGGTCAAAATGACATAACTGTTATCAAACTGATATATATATATGTCTGAGCAGGAAAATTCCATGCAAAATTCTTCATTCTTTGTTAAAACAAAACCATTCTTATTTCTTTGATATACTTTTGTATTTTTCTATTTTTTTATTCATTTTTTAAAATATATGCTTTAGCATATCTGTTCTTGATCAGTCACTGTGGTATTTTTCCAGCTATTATCTTGTCAGACATGAAGCTGCTTTTGTATTTATCTTTGTGTGTATATATATATATATATATATATATATATATATATATATATATATATATATGTATATAAAGGCAGTTTTCCACAGTTCATACATGTATGTCCTTTTAACTGCAGTGAAATAGTGAAGTGAAGTTTGTTCCCAACTTAACATTTAATGATAAACAAGGCCACAAACTGGACCAAGACTTGATAACAAAATTTATAAATAGATCTGGTACACCAATTTATAGGGCAATTTTATTTAAGATTGTTAATACTGTGGGATATCTGAAACCTTCACGCCAAATTCTTTGAAATACTTATTATGACATGAAAATGGCTTATATAATTACATCCAAATAATTCACTGTTTATTTCAAGAATGCATATGGCTGTTCTTTGTTTATTAAAACAAATCACACACACACACACAAAAAAAAAACAAAACAAAACACACACTGAAACAGGTATGGGTGATTGTTTTCTGCCACTAAAATGTACTCAACTTACATTGTAAGATTATGATAAACATGTATCTATAATCAGAGGAAAATAGAACTGCTTTTTGAAAGCATCATTTAAGTTTCTTTCTGGAGGCCTCTGCCTGAAATCTTCTTTTATCAACATCCTTGACACACAGGCACACCCAGACACCTGTTTAATGTACATGTACTAGTATGTAAAAGCACCTTGTGCTATGGCTATAGACAACTCATGTCCAAGGGACATAGAAAACTTCTTGCCATTCAACTGACTATATTCAGTCTGTAGATCTCATTATTGGTCAAGAGTCCAGTTCTTCATGTGCACTGGTAAACGCATACCCTTGTTACATATTACACCACTTTTTTTCCAGTTTGAGTTTGGAGAAAAATGTACTTGTACCTCTTAATCAACTGAATAGATTGTAATTTAAAAAAAAATATATATATATACTGACAGAAAGAAAAATACCTTTAATTATCAAAATTATTTTATTGACAGACACAAATACTTCAAGTTACCAATCTATATCTATCATTTTTCTTCAGTTTTTAAAGTGACAAATAATATAGGGCAATGATGAATCTAAAAGACATTGATGTGCAGCAAAATGGCTTTAATGAATACCACGAAAGAGTTCTTTAACATGTATCAATTGGAATACTGTAATTCTGAAACATTCCTTCCTGTCGTCATCTAAAAAAACATTTGATTCAAGTGTTTAAGTAAACCAAAAGCTATTGTAAAACTTGTTGAGCAGATACAAAAACTACAAAGCTTAAAAAACTTAAATAACTGAAGTAACACTGTTTATTGGCCTGATATTTATAAGTCCAAAGGTCCACCATGGCTAAGACTGAAATCAAAGCCACTCTTGTTTACAGAAATGCTGGTGAAAAAATCCAAGTTCTTCCCAACTAATGGATGGCACCTTCAAACCAATTAGACTCTGAATACACATTAGGACCAATGAACATTAAAAATGTCTCTCTCAAATAAGAGTCATTGAACATATCATACCATCAAGATGCACTCAGCTTGGAAAAACAAACAAACAAACACACCAAACGACAAACAAAAATTGCCACTTACCATGTTGTTTACCGTTGTTAAAACTCTGTTTGGTTATTTTGTTTTCTCTGCAGAACCCTCTTGACCTCACAAACTGACTAACCTATTTGGATGATAGCATGGCCTTTAAGTGCCTTTGACAAAGAATGCTGGGTGAATCCAAGTGAGACATGCAGGGGAAGACAGGATGCTTGAAAGCCTTCAGCCTTCTGAAACAGATGACAGGTTATAAAATCAATGGAACCCAGTGTCACAATAATTGGTGAAGATGACCTGATGATTAAGTGAACAAGGACTATCTTTATAGTGAGCCAGGTACATGACGTCTGATGAGACCTGTTAGAGAGAGAGAGAGAGAGAGAGAGAGAGAGAATAGGGTGAGACAGAAGATAGAAATTTTGATTTTGTGACCTCAGTTATTTCTTCTTACTGTGACTTAAACAGGATTGGTTTTGTTATCTCCTTTCACATTTAGGTCAATCGCCCTAGCCTCCTATGATGCTAGCAAATATGAGGGTGAATCTGGGGTGAAGCTAAATAAGTAAATAAACAACATGGGAGCAAGGCCAGAGGGACTGTATCATCATAGTTCAAGAGGCTGACTAGAACTGAATGATATCAATGTCTTTAATAGAATAAAAATAATAATTACAATAATAATAAAGTAATAATAATAATAAAACACTAAGTTTAAAATGTTGCAAAAATATGAAACTTGAAACCTGGGACCTACAAACTGTTTGGCACAATTTGGGGTTAAAGAATGAATGTTGCAAATTTGATGCTCTCCATAAAAAAATACTGAAAATGAGATGGATTATTTCAAAAACTGCTGTAAAAGGGGCTGTAAATTTGAAGACTTAATGTTCCAATGAGAATATTGAAATGAAATGAGTCAAATGACACTTGAATACTCATCAAATTTTTTCAAGTATGTTAAAAATATCGATCTCTTCTGAAATGTGTATCACCCAATTACAAAGACAGGAGAAAAGAATAAAATAAGTTTGTTATTTGATTTCAGTCAAAATAAGGCAATTCTTGCACTTGAAAAGTTATTACAGAGTGCCTTCTGAAACTGACATATAATTATATACCAAAGTGGAGCAGAAAAAATGTTAGTTAAAATAATAGGAATAAAAGAAAAAAATTACTTTTATTTAATTAAGACTTAAATTTTAATCAAGGTGTAAATATTTCCATGTAGTACATCACACCACATTCTCTAATCTTTGGTCCTGTCATAACTATATAGCATTTGCCACATTCCTTACTTTATTTGTCTTTCAGACATTTTTTCCCAGAAACTTGTCAATAAATATCATTAATAAATTGAAAAAAAAAAGAAAAAACAAACAAATAAATAGAGTAATAACAACAAACATGTATAGAAGTGAATGGAATTCTACCAGACTAGTTTACAAAAGATAATGTAGTATTTAAAACCTAGAAAATTCTAATAGAAACAACCATGTGGGCAAAACTGAGGCTAAAGCCAATGGAACCCACATGGGTATTACTATCACTCATGGAATCCATTTGGATTTCTGTATGGAGAGATTGCAAAAGTCATCCAAATGGATTCCTTCACTTGTTATACACATGGGTATATGACCCTGGTCTGAAAAATTCCAAACCCTCGAAAAAAATCGATATTAACAATCAGGTTCACAATCTATGCACACCCCTATTTGAAAAGTAGTTCAAGTCAATGGTGCCCTCATGCTCTGATTCAGAATTAGTGATAACCAACCTGATGGAAATTTCCACTGTTTATTTCCAGGGCCCAAAACATTTTTAGTACAGGGTAATTCAAAACAATATACTACATATATATATTTAGTAAGGCTGAAATGCTAGCAAACCAGCAAATAATTTACACTCCTTGCCAAGTTGGGTCAGTTATAGATTAAGGAGCACCTGTCCTTTCCCATTCAGAGCTTCTGCCCCTCTCCTTCCCATTCTTCCAGGATTCCTGGTGGAGGGTTGTTTATAACAATGCGTTAGCTGTGGATTCTTCAAAGAAATGTAATGTGATCCATGAAATGTAATGCCTTAAACTTTGCCATTGGATGACAGATGGAGGGCATATTGAGTGATAGCATTCTTTACTTATACATTGTTAACAGCTATTTTGGGATTTTTAACAGCTTGCTTCTTTCTTTTTTGTGAATATGATAAAACCAAGTGCTTAGCATGGTGAGGTGAAGCGTATGTTTGTGCTTGATTTGGTTTTGGAAGGAAGAATAAAATATGGCTAGAAAGAAATGATATAAATGGCATTGCTGGAAAATGCAAATCATTAGGCATATAGACATCGCTATAATTATCTCATGATACCACACTAGTAGGTCGATCCAGGACAGGGGGCAGCACACGCACTCCACCAATCAATTCTAATATTTTCTCTTTCTTATATCTTTTGCAGACATACCAAATGCAGGAGAGTGAATATATATTTTCTACCTTCTTCTCCTCCCCCACATTGTAAAGTTTTGTGTCTGCCATTGTGTTAATTGTTTTACTCCTGCTTCCAGGTGTATGCATCTCAACTGTGTGATCTGTTTGGATATCTAATGTAGCAGAGGCAAATATGAACTTTCTGGGCAGGGTGGATGGTGGAAAGTTTCCATATTTAGAGGTGAAGAGTAACAATTAACATTTCTCAATAACAGTATATAGGCATTCCTTTACAGTGTGCACTGCACCTATTTTTAAAAAATATGTTTGTAGTGATAACATCATTCTTAAAATTTGAAATCTATAGGTAGATCGGAAGGGTAAGGGGGTTTTCCCTGTTTCCAGAGAAAAAAGTACCTGCTAACTCCTTCCTAAAGAGAGAGAACAACACCCCGAAACTCACAAAGCATGTTTAATATACTTCCAAATTGTCCCATATCTTTTCTTTTCATTATAGAGAAAATTTGCTTTTGTTTCATGGAAATGCCACTTCCTTGATTAAGGGTAATATTTGATACATATGTATTTATTTCTAACATTGCCTCTGAGCTATTGGCGTTGGTGGGGCCGTAGCGATAGTCCGAAGGTTCAATAGTCCGAAGGTTCATTGGTCCGAATGTTCACTATAGAACCTTCGGACCAATGAACCCTTGATTAAAAAATCAATGAAAATGTTACCACTTTTCGGACCAATGAACCTTCGGACCAATGAACCTTCGGACTATCGAGACGCCCCCGCGTTGGTGGACCTTTTCCCAAAGGAGGAGCACAAGTTGGACAAAAATGTCCAAACTTTTCCACTAAACATTTGTAATTCAAGAGGATCTAATTGCAATATATAGCTATCCATTTGCCTATATGGAGGAAAACAACAATCAAATTACATTGAAGTAAAACGTGAATACCAAAAATTACGTCGGCCTTTCTTTGTGTTCATATTGTCTGTATGATTTTAAAATATCAAATAGCTACAACCAGCAGAACATTGTTGTTTGTTTCAGATATCATGTTGTTTCACTACAATATCTATAATTACGCCTTACATTTAGCCCCATTTGGGACGAGGTCGTCTGCTTGCAGCCCATTATGTACTACTTTTCCGTACCTTTTTACACAGAAGAGTAGCAAGCACAATCAGAGCATCCTATGCCGACGCAATGGGCAGTTACATCGAGAGCTTTCGTTTTACAACTTTAGCTCTGTTTACGCGGATCTGAATGAGTGTGAGGATGGCTTTCGAAAACGAATCTCGTTTGTCCAACCTCTCCTGTACAAAAATGAATTAATAATAATAAAAAAAAAACGTGGAGGAGAAATAACATTCTGCGTCCCCGAATAGGCCTAATATGATTCATAAATAGGCCCTACGTCAATAAGAACCATGTGAAAAAAAAGTGCAATTATATTGGTACCCACCTAACCTTTATGAGCAAATTTCTATATCTGTAGAGAACGTAATATATTTTAAAGGATTAATTTTTTATTACAAATATATGTATATAAATAGACCCCTATATATTCTTCGGGGGGGAATCGTCCGGGGCGGGGGGAATTGTCCTGGGGGGAATTGTCCGGGGTGGGGGGGATTGCTCGGGGGGAATAGACCGGGGGGGGATTGTCCGGGGGGGGGGGGGGGGGGGGAGTTGTCCTGATACCATGAATGACCAGTCACCTTGACTGCCATTTTTCCTGTAGCTTAAATGTCAGAAGAAAACATGAGATTCTTTTATTTGAGGGTTTTATGGACTGAACTGGACTGAATTGGGAAAGAAAGTCCCATGTAGTTTTGCAGGATATGTAGAGATAAAGATATGGTTTGAAAAAGTTTTAAAACGGAAATAGTGCAGTATTCATATGCCTTTGGCTGTAAGTTTGAGATCAATAGAGTTTTCTATTTGCGGCATGTCTTATGATCACGGTCTGTGCACTGAATATCCCGCCGCGTAATTACTGGCAGCGCGAGCCAGTTACTATAAGCTACTATAAGTAACTGGCTCGCGCTGCCAGTAATTACGCAGCGGGATATTCAGTGCACAGACCGTGATCATAAGCTAGCGCGAATAGAAAATAGAATTTAGAAAATAGACATTGCATGTGAACGAAGCCTAAGCTGTAACTCTATTTATTTTTAACAAAATGTTTTTCTGGCTCTCTTTCTTTTCTTTTTTAAAGTTAATTGAGCAGAATTGAAATAAAAAACAGAATACTCTTCTTAATGCGTAATCCTTCCCAAATTTAAATGTACTTTTCAATGTGTTATCATCATCATCATTATAATTCAATGTTTTTCTATATTTTTCTTTTATCTTTTAAGCAGATGAAAAACACAATTTTCGGCAAAACGTCAACGTTGTGAGCAACAAACAAGACAAAATTTTCTCTTAAGAAATTTTATTCATCACCTGGGCTACAAAATGCTATAGGCCTTTACAAGCCAATACAGAATAGAGCATACGACTAACACGTTGGCCCAACTGTTATACCAACGCCGGCAAACGCAGTGGTCACGGCATTTTGGTCGTAGGTCAAGTCACCAGCCGCTTTCATGACGCCACACGCACCTGCTTGGAATGTCGACGTTGAGCTCCAGTACAGTCTGTTGGCTAAGGTCATGGTCTTGAAGGCCTTTTCGACATCCCAACCTGCAGAGGTGCTGAGAAGGTAAAACGCTTTATTGAACACGCCGCTGCTGTAATGCACGTTTAGGCCGTCGTAGTAATTGTCTACGTGGTCAATAGATCTACCATCACTAGGAGGGTTTGACATGCTTCGCAACCCACCGCCGCTCTTGGTTGTGTCCTGGCCGACTTGCCAGTCAACAGCGCCGTACAGATAGTATTCTAAGGCCTCTCCTGCCATGTCAGAGAAGGCCTCGTTCATACCTCCAGATTGGGTTCGGTATTCAAGCCCGGAATGGTCCTCTGTAAAACCATGAGCAAGTTCGTGCGCCATGACGTTAAGGGTAGTCAGTGGGTGAAAGTACGTGTCACCGTCACCTATGAAACAGCGATTTCTCCAGTAGAATGCGTTCTCCATTCTGTCGCCAAAATGTACACCGACTTTCACCGGTTTTGGGACGATGGCATCAAGGCCTGACCAGGTCTGGAACATTTCATAGGTTTTCTCTGCGAAGTAAAGGGCATCATTGGTAGGGCTGTAAGCTCCGTTTGTGACATCGGCGGCATTGTTAAAATCATTGGTACAGTCGACATTATAAACGCCCACCTGTGCCAGAAGTGCATCCATCTGTGAGCTTGTCATGCTCATGGATCCCTGTCCACCACAGTTGTAGACCTGAACGTTAGGCGTGGAGAAAGAGCAGGTACTTGTCCCGGTTGCGCGGTCGAGAGGAAGATAACCATGGCCTCTACTGCTGCACGTCTCCTGGCGCTTTTTGGCCGATCTGCAAATATCACAAATATTGCTCATAAACAAAAAAGCAATGTGATGATTGAATAAGAACAAAGCAAGTAATGTAAGATACTTCTAACGAAAGACAAAGGCGAGAACATTAGATGAAACATTCATCATCTGTTTACCCATATGATATGGGACCTGGATTGTCATCTAACATTATCATAGATAAAAATTCTTTCCAGAGATACTACTCTTCCGGCAGTTGATATAAAACAATTAAGGTCTGCTTTTTGGACACACTGTTGATATCTTTCAATGTGCCTCGTAGTTTGTTCAAATCGTATTAAGGAAAAGTAAAATACAGATGAGAATATTTACAAATATCCAAACTGGATTCGTAAAAATATCAAAATAACAAATTAAATTGTAATCTGTCACTTTGATCAATAATTACCCTGAGCCAATGTTCCTCCAACACCCTATGGACCTGAAATGAATGAATTGAATTCTTTGATATTCGTTGCTTGTGCATTTGTAAGAACAGAATGAAATTTAAAATTGTTACACTTAATACTTTAACTTCTCAAGCTACACTCTCACGAGGACACGTGCTTTAAATCTCAGTTGCTGCAGTATATACTTCCACGTCTCAAAAACCAGCGTTTTGCAGGGCCATATCAAATATGTCACTTACGGTGGACTTTGGGTCGGTGCTTGTGTCGGTGCTTGTGTCGGAGCTTGAGTCGGTGCTTGTGTCGGAGCTTGCGTCGGGGCTTGCGTCGGAGCTTGAGTCACTCCAGTTTCACTGCAGTCTCCTGCAGCATTGCCGTATACCCATTTGCCGCTTTTCACATTTCCACCAACGCCCCTGATGTCAACTTTTTCTTTGGTGAGGCTTTCAAATGTCAACAAAATGGCACCATCGTTAGCATCTATGTAAAAGATCGGCTCACTGAATCCAGTTGTATCGTTGACCATGGTGAAGCGTGTTTTCCAGGTAAGATGGGCTTTGGAATTGAAAATTGCAACTTCAATATCAGCTTCTTCGTTCGCGACTGTAGCAACTTCAGCAGCTGACAAAACAGACTTTGCAATATCCAGGGCATCTGCCTTTGAAAGAGCTGGTTTTAGGTCGGATATATCCCCGTTGATGTCGCCATAGATAAGGCCAGCGACCACGCTGTCAAAATGGCCCTTGTCTTCCTCCACAACCACCACAGTACCACGGACCGGAATACCATTCCACTTTTGGCGAAGTCTGACAAGTGTTCCCTTTGGAACGTTCACAGACTCTACGGCGCTTAGACTACTGCTTGCCTCGTAGGCGGCAGACGTGATAAGTTGGTTCGCGTTTTGGAAGTGACCCGTTGTTGCCACCTCCTCTGCGTTGAGTTCCCTTGCTGCCTCACAAGAGTACATTGCTTCAGTGGACCAAAAGGGGAAAAAGAAATAACTGGCTCAGTGATAGTGTTTGCTTAGACGAAAGAATTTTAATATCAATACTGACGTACACCCCGTATGATCAGGTAAGATACAAATCGAATCTGACGGAAATAAATATGTTTGAATCCAATATTAAAACAATCTCCATAAATGTTCTTGTACGTCAAACGCAACGTCGTGTTTTGTTACTGTGGTTGGTTGTAGCCTTATATTCCGTATTTTATGCGAAAGTGCTACCTTAGGGTTAGAGAAATATTGAATGTAATATGCACCTGAAGGCAACTGTTTTTAAGCATGTAAAATAGGTATCACCTACCCAGCAGCAGTAAAGTTGCTTCCGCTATGAGACGCATGTTTGTGACTTCTTTACCTTAAAAAAATACTGAAATAATAAAATTGAAGCATCTTCTCAAAGAGAAAAAACATTTGCGTAAGATTTGTAAGTACTACAGGTGGATAAGAATTGTATATCTCCCCTGGAAAACCAAACTTAATCACATTTGCTCGATCAAAATTTCCCCTTGACCAAAAATTTCGACTTTTCGCAGTTTCAGCGTTTTACACATGATGAATGAATATGATGAATACTGATGAATATGTAAGAAAATTATTAACTTACCGATACACCGTGCAATCGCTCAATGTGCGATTCCTTTGAATCTGAGCCAACTTCAGAGTATAGAATCGTTTTTATGGCTATATAATGCGTAGGTGTGACAAATTATTACAATAGAATTAAGCAAGAAATAATGGCAGTGGCGTAATTAGAGACCACTATACAGCTGGGTTCCTGCGAGTGGCTAATCGTCATGTCGTCACATTTATTGTGGTCATGAGTACGGTGGCTGGTTACATGGGGATACCAAGAAAATTAATTCTTTTAGGACCATACAATTCCATTTAATTTATTTTTTCTCTTATTGGCCACGGGTTAGATTATTTATTGCATCTTATAATTTTACGCCAGCATGTACATTGACTTTTTACAGTTGAGAGGCTTTTTGTAAAAACGTTTCCAGTGCAATAATAGTGGGATCCCTTTCACACGTCATATGATTTATGAATATCACTTTGTTGCAACAAACATCATACAGTGTACCTACACTTTGGTATAGCTTACATCGAACTTCCTCACAATGGGGACACATAAAGTAAATTTCGTCTTCTGTGGCTCTGAGATCACCAACGCAATTAGGAACATGTTATACAGTGTTAATGTATGCGTATGTGCCTGTGCATATCTGCGTGTCTGTCTCTCTGTTTGTATGTGTGCAACAAAAAATACCTCAGTATTTGATACAGAATAGCCTGCTAAATGATATACGTGCATAAAATATATATGTATAAGCATTATGATAAAGCCAATAAAAGATTCCGTTTTTCGGATGGGCAAAATATTTGTTGAGTAAATTTTTTCTCTCAAATGTATCAATTGACAAAATTTCAGTCAAGAGGTATATGTAGTAGGTCTCCCTAACTAACAACAAAATGCGAAAGTTTTTTGAACACCACCCAAATAATAAATTGACTTGAAACCATTTGCAGGTGTTGCCTGATAGTTTTAACTTACAGATTCTTACACAAGTGACAAGTTCGTCACTACACGTTTGCACGTGTATGCAGGTGCATTATCAGAGTCACAAATTGGACATCAAATTAAACTTTTTAATGACGCACTAAATTGAAGTTGTATGTAAGATTGTCAAAGTGTCAAAGTTGAATGCCCTACCCCATCAAATGAATCGCACGTTGTTGAGGCAAGTTGTGTGTATTCTTCACGGCGCATTTTTTATTGGGGGTTATAATCTCAAGTTAACGTGGGTAACAAAGTTTGTGTGTTGCACATAGAAACAAAAACTGCGAGTCATAATTCTTGGAAAGAAATAAAAAGAGCCATTCAATATGGTTGGATTTTTTGTAGTTATTAAATGCTATGCCGGGGAGCAATTTTCACAAAACATCTGGGCCCAGTTTTAAAAAAGGTGTTTAGCACTAACTAGTGTATCAGTCTAACCAGTGGATAAAATATCTAAAGGCCGGTTATCTAAACGACGTTAAAAATTGTCTTTTATAAGCCGGTAAGCTAAATAGTGTTGGAACAGTTTAAGCATTATCCAGATCATACTTGGAATTGAAATTTCCTAGAATGCATGATGTTGCTATGAACAAAATAAAAGACCCCTAATATATATATATATCTTTCATACTACTTGGCTTTACTGTCTGTACACAATCTCTGAAATTGACGGTAAAAAAATATACCAAGAACGCTCAATTGTTGCTTTATTACTTGCCATGATAACCAAGAGAATTGCTTCTGTTGCTAAAAATCTGAAGCAAGATTTCTGGAACAAGATCATGAACTGTTCATTTTGGTTAAAAAATGAATTTTCCTGGGGTAAAGGACTACTATAGTGGTAAATGAATCCATTCCGACATTCAGAGTTAGCCCCTGTTTTTTTTCTAAAGAGTTTTTTTCTTTGTAATATTCTCTTAAGAAAATATTACAGAGTGTAGCCATCTATGGAAGTCAGGTGATGTGGTGGCAAGCACAAGTTCCAGAATTATTGCTATTTTGGTGCTAAAATAGAATTCATATATTTCTATGAGTTGTTTACAATGTATTTTCTTGTGAAATATGGACATCATATGAACAGTTGTTATCTCTTTAAATATTTTCTAAATACGAATTTTCCTAATCAGTTGCTGTATAAGAATTGCATTTCATTGTTTAAAAACTCTTTCTTAATCTTGCAGACATGAAACTTTTAGGATTTCAGACAAGCCTCAGGATCTTTGTCATATTTATCCAACGCTTACGAAATTTAAACTACCTCCTATGAAAGTATAAACTTAACCGACCGTGTTGGAGTTTAAACCGTTTGTTTGTGTGAAACATGGTTTATGAAACACTGTTAAAATTCGTTTAAGTTACACGTTGGATTGAAACTTCGGTTTATGCTAAACGACCTTTATTGAACTTGGCCCTGGTAATTTATTTACGTTTACCCTTTACACGAAAGCAGATATTCCAACATAATTGTTTCGAACGGTGCAATTGACGACATAACCTGCCCGTCGACAACACGTGTTTGCAATTAAAGCGCACCTTCAACTTTACTGATAATGATAGTGCGCGATTTGCCAACCTGCATAACCTGCATTGCTCATAAACACGCTTCAGAATGATACACCTGCGGGGTATCTACAAAAGACAATGATCAATACAAGCCATGCCCTTTCTTACTTGAAACTGTCCACAACGCGACTTATACGAAGATGTGGCTGGGGGGTTTGGAAGAGGGGCACTTCACTCCCAACTCTGTGCGCATGTACTATAAATTTTACAGCGACTTGATCTATAGACTGTACTGAATCAATCTTTGTCAATGAGGGAAATTTAGGACAGTGCCCCCCTAAATGTTAATTTCTTGCCAAATACGGTAAGTATCGTGGGGGAATGCTCTATGAAAACGAAATTTGCTAGTGTTTTTCGAAAATTGACCAGTGCCATCGTCAAGTATTTGTTCATTCATGGCTTCGTACCCCCAAAAGCAATTTTAAATCAATTTGGTTATTTTGTTCGGGTCAAGGTAAATTCAGTCATTGCCATCAGAACCATCTGGGAATAATGACAGTGAATTGAAATGGATTTTTAATGAAAGATCATCTCCACGTCATTTATGCCATACGGGTGGATCATGTGATTTGGTTTTTGCGTACGTATAAGAATCGATACGATCGGTGCATCTTGGAGCGGTTTTTGCCAATCTGCTAACCAAAAGACGTACTAATCAGGTGAGGTGGCCTATGTTGAATTATCGTGGAAGAAATGATTAAGATTCAATTGGTTAAACGCACACATAGATTCGTTGACTCCATTAATTTATTTATGCAAAATACAAATCTATTCCTCTTTGACAGTCCTTAAGAAAATCGTACATACATATGTCGAGTAACAGAAAGGATATATCACCAATAATTCTACAGGGAATCAGTTATAATCAGTCATAATTTGAATTCAAGGTATTCAAAAGAGGAGAGAAGAGGCGCGACATGCACTTAAGCCAATTCAGGGTGTGGTATGTGCTGGCAGCAGCAGGTAAAAGAGTGCTTTGGTTTATTATTATTTTTTAATATCATTACGTTTGAATAGCCTATTGTTAAAAATAAAATACTGATAATAAATGCTGTATCAGTATATATTTTCATCGTGCTTATTTTTGTCAAAATTTTCACTTTATATTTCAATCGTTCAGAATAGGTTTATATAACCAAAAAAGACAAAAAACTAGACTAACGCAGTTTTTTATCAGTAGGAATCAAATATTAGTGAGACAAAACTTTAGATCATTGATCACCCGTAGCGTGAAGCTGGATCGCTGAAGAATATACACTGCATCAACACACCTATATCCCATTGCTAATTGTAGTCCATTAACAGTGAGTGCCTTAACGTTTTTTTTTTTCAGTTTTTTCTCTGTCACCAGCTGATGCTGTCAAGGAGATAGACGCCACAGCGTACGCTATCGATACAACCAGCTCTGACCCCATCAACCTCATTCAGGGTCTCAATCAAGGTGACAATTTTCGTCCAATCACAGGATTCAGGCGCTTCGATGGTGTTCAGAAGGTTCGCTTCGAACAGACGTATAAAGACATCCCGGTTTACGGATCGGTAGTTGTCATGGAAAAGAATTCGAATGGGGAATTTTACGATGTTTCTGACGGGGAGCTATTCGAGGATATCCTAATGGACTTGAACGAGACTAACCCGATGGTAACTATAGCGGAAGCTATCGATATCGCCATAGCCGCCGTCAGTGATCCAGAATCTGCGTTCAAATCTGAAGCCATTGCCGACCTCCTAGTCTCTGATGAAGGCGGATATGCCCATCTGATTTATCGCGTAAAATTTCTGGCGAAAAAGGGTAGCGGTTACTCCAGCCCGGTTGTAATCGTTGATGCGCTTAGCGGTGAAGTTTTGAGAAATTTTGAGTCCCTGATGACCGAATCTATTCAAATTGGCGGAGTTGGTGGCAATGTCAAGTTCGGTAAATATGTCTTTGGCAACAGCGCCGGAGATTGTTCTACTGGAGGTGGTGGTGGCGGTGGTGGCACCCCGACCACTGCCGGGCCAACTACCACTGCCCCCGAGGTCACCACCAACTCCACCGACTGGGATTGGTATGACTATGACTGGAATACTACATCTAATGCTACGGCTAATGCCAATATTACCCGACGTCAAGTCGAATCTTGCAATGCCAACCAATTCCCTAAATTAATCGTCGACAAACTGGCTAACGGCAAATGCGCGCTAAAGTCAACAAACACCCAGATATATCATGTCCAGGGAAAGTCTGCTGAGCAAGATCCCGGACTAGGTGAACTCCTGAAAGAGGTCTATTCAGTTGACTGCACCAATAATTTCAACAATGTCAACGATTTTGCAAATGGCGGTTACAGCCCTGCGAATGACGCGTTTTTCTATAGCGAAAAGACATTTGAGATGTTTCAGAAATGGTTGAAGAAACCGGCCGTGAAAGTGGAACCTCCAGGTCCCTTGAAAATTGCCGTTCATTTTGGTACGAACCTCGAGAATGCCTTCTACTACAGAGATCGCTGTTTCTTCGGTAATGGTGCCGACACCTTCCACCCTCTCGTTGATGTGAATGTAGTTGCTCACGAGCTCGCCCATGGTTTTACTGAGGACCACTCTAATCTTGAATACGTAGACATGTCAGGGGGTATGAACGAAGCATTTTCGGACATGGCCGGGGAAGCCTTAGAATATTACCTGTTCGGAAAGGTCGACTGGATCGTTGGAGGAGCTTCCATGAAAGAAGCAGGTAAAGGACTTCGGTACTTCGACGATCCTACAAAAGATGGGCAATCCATTGGCCACGCCCGAGATTTCAGAGCTGGCATGAGCGTTCATCTCAGTAGTGGGGTTTACAACAAAGCTTTCTACACTCTAGCCAATACCAATGGTTGGAACGTGGAAAAGGCTTTCAGGGTCTTTGGTACTGCCAACGTTGTTTATTGGGGAGCCAAAGCTACCTTTAATACCGGCGCCTGTGGGGTTCGCAAGGCAGCTGCTGATCTGAAACTACCCACTCAAGATGTTATTAATGCCTTCAGCAGCGTTGGTGTCACCTGCACTTCAGCTAAGTAAAAGTGAGCATCCACTGGGCAATGATACAGCAGAAGATTTTTTGGTTTTTCTAGTGCTGAAGTTGTTTACTAAGATTGTCAATTTACGGTTTTGAAAGCGATTTTTAAAGGAAAATAAAATATTGAAAGATGGATGTTTTGTCCAAGCTGCTATCATTTCAGATCGCCAATATTTTAATTTTTTTTAGTTTTTACTCGGTATAATATACACACACAAAGAGACATAAAACTGATACCTTGACACAAACAGTCCTATTTAAAATCTATTGAAAGTGCTTTGGGCGCGTTTCAAAGGATGGCAGTTTTACGTGGTCATTCAATTGAAAATAATAATGACCAACTATAGAATGGTAGTGTCTGATAGCACGAAAAGCTGAGGTGTTGGGCCAGTGGTGGAAAATGTTAATAAGTTACAAGAATAGAAAATGTGTACATTATATATATCTTTCTTTCAGAATCTGCTACAAGGGCACTTGTTTAATTATAGCACAATAAAAAAAGTTGGTTGGATAGGACTCCACACATACCAAAATTATTAAACAGCTGTGTTACTTCAATTTTTGAAAAAGCAGTTCGGGGATTCTTGGATAATAACGGTTGTAAAAAAAAGTCATGTGTAAATCTTTAAGGTATTAGTTAGGGATTCATCGTTTTGCCCCCAAATTTAGTCTCTGAAATTTTTGTCTTGAAATAAACATGTGTACTGTAGTGACAAACACAAGCCAACAGTGACATAGATATATATGCAAAGACACATCTAACTCGATTTCACTGAGCGCGGCATATCAAAGGAGTAAGAATTTTCAGATTGCCCCATAAAAATTCCACTTCACATTACTATAATATTGGGTTTAGATTATTTTGGTGCATGGATTTGTTCAGTTATTTTTCTAAAAATCACGTGGTACCCCAGCAGCCTTATGAGTAGGGCCTAACCGTTTGAAACGGAGAAGCCTGAATGAAAGATACTGAAAGGCCTACAATACAAGTTACACCTTTATATAGAAAATCAATTAATCTTTCAGGAAAATTCAACAAATGCGGTTGGTCGAAAACGATGCGAAATATTGATTTCCTCGAAATTATGGCCGGTGTAACATGAAAATCTGACTCCCATGGAAATCTGACTCCCCCAGTCAAAATTTCATGATGAAAATCTGACTCCCCCCATGAAATTTTGACTCCCCCTCAAAAAACTTTATAAATCTTATTTTATTTGAGTATATAACTTTTATCTTGTAGTATGCATAATGGAGGATACATTGGCACTTTTTGAAAATTTTCATGGGAAAATAAGAAAATTAAAAATGTGTATTTTTCCACCCAATGACTCCTATGAAAAGGCTATGGGAGTCAAAATCCTACAGGTAGTAAGATGAATACTTGTTTCAAAAATTATCAATTTTCACCAAACTTTTCACCACCAAACTTTTAAATACTAACAAAATATATGTCACAATGCAAACCATGTGGAATACAATGGTATGGTGACTGAATATAAAATAGGGCCTTTTCTTCATGGGAGTCCAAATCCCTTGGGTATGAATATGAAGATTTTTCATTATTTTTTTCACCCAATATTTTACCACCAAGCTTTCAAATATTTCCAATATATTCTTCATAAAGTATACTTAAGGGAAAGATGTTGAAATGATCACCAAATATCAAATAAATAGCTTTTTCATAGGGGAGTCATTTTTAGTTTTCTTATTTTCTCATTAAAATTTTCACCTGCAAATTAAAAAAGTACCAGTGTATCCTTCATTATGCATCCTACAATATAAAAGTAATATACTCAAATTAAATAAGATTTATAAAGTTTTGTGGGGGGAGTCAAAATTTCATAGGGGGAGTCACATTTACATTATGAAAATTTGACTGGGGAGTCAAATTTTTGGGGAGTCAGATTTTCATGGTACACCGGTCATTAACCAACTTATCAACTTTGCTTTTTCCTCGCCAGCTCCATTACAAGAGAGTTTAAAAACTTCAAAACTTGGAATTCAAAAAATGGTTTTATAGATTGTGATTTTGTCGTCGGTGATCGATATGGTGTGTCTGAAAGATTAAAGAAAAGTTGTGGAAATTTCAAGGAAAATCAAAATTTAGCTATACAAAGTTGCATGTATGCCTTTTTTAAAAGCTCAGAGACGTGTGCCAGCGGTTTGCTTAAAGGGATAATAGAATTTTCACGGAGTAAACAACAATTTTCCCATGCTAACCAATGGTTAATGAATCCATTTTTACATTCAAAGTTAGTCCCTGTTTTTTTTCTCAAAAGTTTGGTTTTTTGTTAAAATCTCTTAAGAGATTTTAACAGAGTATAACCATCAATGGAGGTCACGTGGTTTGAAGACAAGCTCAGATATCAAAATAATAGCTATAACTGCTGTTTTTGTCGTAAAACAGAATATATTATATTTCTGATTAATATATTGAGTTATTCACAATGTTTTTATTGTGAAATATAGACCTCATACGAAGAGTTATTATCCCTTTAATAAGAATTGGACTTGATACTCAGAGGGTTTCAATAAACACATAACGCATATATTTTCGATTATTTTAGATGCGATGACATTTTTTCTATTTAAACCGTGACGATGTATTGATACAGTAATGGGATGAGTATAAATTACTATCAGGATAAAATAACTACCGAATGTGCACGATTACAAGTTGAGCACTCCACTGATAAATGTATATTGAAACTGAATAGATATGGACGAAGAAAAGAGAGCGTTTATATGGAAATTGTAAGATAACATAAAGGCCCTCAAAACAGGTCGTCCGCGGGAAACAAACAATACGGGTTGGTTTGACGTTTTCCGGCAGGGGTATAGCGCTCTTTAATTTAAAAAGTCCGCCAGTACGTAATGATTTAAATGTAACAAAGTAAAACAGCTTTTATTTGTACCAAAAGTTCTTGCCATACTCAGAAAAAAAAAAGGATAAAGGCAGAATAAGCAGAATTATAATAAATTGCATAAAGCTATTATGGTTGATCTTCTTTCATGGTAGACAATCCTTATTACTTAGCTGAGGTGCAGGTGACACCAACGCTGCTGAAGGCATTAATAACATCTTGAGTGGGTAGTTTCAGATCAGCAGCTGCCTTGCGAACCCCACAGGCGCCGGTGTTAAAGGTAGCTTTGGCTCCCCAATAAACAACGTTGGCAGTGCCAAAGACCCTGAAAGCCTTTTCCACGTTCCAACCATTGCTATTGGCTAGGTTGTAGAAAGCTTTGTTGTAAACCCCACTACTGAGATGAACATCCATATCGGATCTGAAATCTCGGGCGTGGCCAATGGAATGCCCATCCTTTGTAGGATCGTCGAAGTACCGAAGTCCTTTACCTGCTTCTTTCATGGAAGCTCCTCCAACGATCCAGTCGACCTTTCCGAACAGGTAATATTCTAAGGCTTCCCCGGCCATGTCCGAAAATGCTTCGTTCATACCCCCTGACATTCCTGTATACTCAAGGTTAGAGTGGTCCTCGGTAAAACCATGGGCGAGCTCGTGAGCAACTACATTCACATCAACTAGAGGGTAGAAGGTGGTGGCACCATTGCCGAAGAAACAGCGATCTTTGTAGTAGAAGGCATTTTCATGGTTCGTACCAAAATGAACAGCAATTTTCAAGGGACCTGGAGGTTCCACTTTCACGGCTGGTTTCTTCAACAATTTCTGAAACATCTCAAATGTCTTTTCGCTATAGAAAAACGCGTCATTCGCAGGGCTGTAACCACCGTTTGCAAAATCGTTGACATTGTTGAAATTATTGACACAGTCAACTGAGTAGACCTCTTTCAGGAGTTCACCCAGTCCGGGATCTTGCTCAGCAGACTTTCCCTGGACGTGATATATCTGGGTGTTTTTTGACTTTAGCGCGCATTTGCCGTTAGCCAGTTTGTCGACGGTCAGTTTTGGGAATTGGTTAGCACTGCAAGACTCAGCTTGTCGCCGTCGTCTGATTAACAACTTGTCGTCTGTGCCAACTGAATAACTCTCTTCAGTCCAATACCAGTCGTCGTCGTCGTGGTATGACGGTTCGGTCGTATGCTCGGGAGAAGCTGTAGTTGGTCCAGCGTTGGGCTGTGGGGTGCTGCTGCCGCCTCCAGTGGAACAATTCCCCGCAGGGTTACCAAAGACATACTTTCCGAACTTGAGATTGCCCCCAACTCCGCCAATTTGAATAGATTCGGTCATCAGGGATTCAAAACTTCTCAAAACTTCGCCGGTATCAGCGTCAACGATTACAACCGGGCTGGAGTAGCCGCTACCCTTTTTCGCCAGAAATTTTACGCGATAAATTAGATGGGCATATCCGCCTTCATCAGAGACTAGGAGGTCGACAACGGCTTCAGATTTGAACGCAGATTCTGCATCACTGGTTGCGGCTATGGCGACATCGATAGCTTCCTCTATAGTTATCATCGGGTCAGTGTCGTCCAAGTCCGTTAGGATATCCTCGAATAGCTCCCCGTCAGAAACATCGTAAAATTCCCCGTTCGAATTCTTCTCCATGACGACTACCGAGCCGTAAACCGGGATATCATTATACGTCTGTTCGAAGCGAACCTTCCGAACACCATCGACGCGTCTGAATCCTGTCACTGGACGAAAATTGTCGCCTTGTTTTAGCCCTTGGATCAGCTCAGTGGGGTCGGTGCTGGTTGTACTGATAGTGTACGCTGTTGCATCTATCTCCCTGATTGCATCAGCTGGTGACAAGCAAAAAACTGAAAGAGAAGATCAAGACATTGACACTGTTTTGTAATAGAATTACTACAGGAAAACATTTTGATAAAGCTATGCAATAATGAATAAAGATGCATGTTAACAAACATATTTACAATTAAGTTGAAACCTTTCCATGGAAAGACAAAGGTGTACACCATATTTGGTTGATACACATATAAAGCTGAAAAATTCATTTTCTTAATGGACTATTTCTTTGTTTTTTTTAAATTATTAAAATATATGACACGTGGATGCAACTTCGACTAAAAAGACGCTTTGCATTAATCAGACATTTCAAAATCAAAAAACTTCACTTCATCATTATGTCCTTTCCTGCAGTGAATCGGGAGGTAAAGACTTTGTACAGTACTTGTATTCATAAGTTGTAAATAAATCCGGTTTGGGTTTAATTTTATTGAAATGTATATCAATACATGCATTAAAATAATTATATTGAAAGCGGCTTTGAAAAACCTACGACTCACCTATGGCTTGAATGAATAAAATCTGTGAAGTTGATTATCGTTCAAATAATAGCAATCAATAAGTTCTAATGGTGTGTTTCCTGTCATCTTTCCTTTAGATATTGTCAAACATTCTCATGCACAATGCAGAAATATTAAGGTTTTTTTTACAGAGAAACGGAAATAAAAGAATGACACTTACCAATCGCAGCAAGCAGTTGCCACAGCGTGACTTCGCCAAAGTGCATTGTACTTCTCGTGGTTGTTTCTTGAAAATTGGGAAAAAAACTGATCATTTGTCTTTAAACTTTACAATTTGAGACGAAAAGATATACCTATTTTGTTTCCTTGCAAACACCTGTAGTTTTAAATATAGGGCACAGAAACTAAACTGACGGCACTGTTGTCTATGTGACAAGACAACGTTATTTTGTATCCTCTTTTTCTGTAAATGCACACGCAACCTATTGAAAGCGAACTGATTTTATACTATTTTACATCCAGAGTGATTCATCATCAACCAACAAACGATCACTTGTCGTTAAAATACAATGACAAATAATGACATCAAATGGCAAGTAAACACCCTGCATAAGCTGCAAACAAACGATTAACTTTTTCTGTAAAATACGACTGTGAACGATTGAAATAATTTTCTTTTAATTTTGAGTCAGATACGAGCACATAATTGCGTCGAGTTACACATTCATACATAATCATGTCGAATTACACACTCTTGATCAGACACCACGACAAATAATTATTAAATAATCTAGCATGGGCTTTAAACGAACGATAAACTTTCGCTGTACATGTATCAGCCAGCATAAGCTGTGAACGAGTGTGCACACCCGAGCAATAAATAGCAACCCAGAAAAAGATCTGCGCCTAATGTAATTCTTTCTAATGTAATTCTTCATATCCGACAGTCTTATACAAATCATGATTGTTAATTTATCATGTTTCTTACAATGACTATAGTATTTTGGCTGTTATAGGGCTTGGCAACAGTAGGGTGTTACAACGTGTTTTTTTTTTCAAATATGCAGATACAGATATGTGTGCGCGCGTGAGAGATAAAGACTTCTAGCACTCCTCTGAGATTTGGAGAGAAGGTGTAGTCAAATGGAACTACGAGACCCTGTGAGAGCAAATTTTGTAATTTCCCATATTGCCAAGGCTTCGAAACGCTCAGCATATGAACTGATTTGACCGTGTTTACTCCCGCTTTTTGTCCTTAAAAGATCCACGTGAACTATCAACTACAGTGCATGTATCTTTAATCTGTGTCTCCATTTAAGACAGCAATTTATCAATTAAAAAGAAAAATTATTTTTTTTGCATTTTGTCACCAACCCCACATCTGCACTGCATGCTTTTTAAAAATTACCCATGCACAGTACCATATTTTACAAATGAACAGAACCTCCAGGAAAACCAAATGGCCGGTGGTGAGGATTAGCTTTGCCATCATCTGTGGAATGCAATAATAAGAAATTTGGAAAAGTCAATGTCTGAGAGACGCTTGAGTAAGTTGCTCAGTTCAAATATATTCTTTGTGAATGTCATTATCTTATCACTGCTCGATAACAAAGATATCACTAAAGAACAGTGTAAAAGATGCATGTAAGTCAATGCATAGATGATACATGAAATGTTTATTAACAATTTTGGCCTTTTAATGCAAATTACACACCATAGATAAAGTCTAGGTATACAAATATTTACCTAGTAAATTTTACCTACATGTATGTAAAAAATCAAAGTCTGCATCTTAAGTAAGTTTGAATTGATGAATGTGACATTATGCTTTGGCATTGGTGCCATATAACAAAACCTTGCAGCTCCAGAAAAAACGATCATTGTCCATTTTCTTCAGTGACAAATATAAAAAAAAGGAGAATCAATCAATCAATCAATCAATCTTTTATGCCTGGAGAAATACCAGTGTGATACATAAAACACATCAATGAGGTGGATTTCAGAATAAAGTAATACATGTATAATTGTATCCTATGAATACACACATCAAAAATACACATTTCAGTAAAATCTACCTTTGTTAAACAAAGAAACCTAAATAAAAAAACGGAAACATAAAAAGCACCTTGTTAATTCTGTATAACCCAGTGAATTATACATGACACACCATGACAGATTCTAACAAAATAAAGGAAATGCAAGCCTTGACCCTTAGTTATTAAATTCCATCTTTCAAAAACCATCTAATGGGAAACTACAATAATATGCTCACAGAATGTTTAGGACATTTTTTTTTTCAAATTACAAAAGCATTCGCAAGAAACAAAAGTTTTTACAAACATCTAACTGTTATAATATTTTATTCCCGAGATGACTGATAATGGCAGTTCTTTGCATACTAATACCCAAGCATGACAGAAAGTTCTTTTTGAAATAAGGAACATACAGAAAGAAAGACTACAACTGAGTTATCGGTTTCTTTCAAATGCATGGTATTTTTTTATTATGGGTTTATCCAAGACAACTGGGTTAGCTCAAATAATCTGTCTAAATACCTACTGGTATTAACCTTCAATTCTGTAGTTAGTGGTGCTAGAGTCTAAAAGATATGCATGAAGTTATGGCACAAATAACTTTGAGTGCTGACTCAACTTTTTGTTGGAAGATGTCAGACTCTCATGCTTTAACCTTCACAATGTGCACAATATGAAAAGACAAGGGACTGTTGAGAAAAGCTGCCCATTTTGTGACGCAATATTGGCTACCATATCAGCTCTACCAAACTTTGACTTCCATCAATCATTTGATCAATAACATAATTTCAAGCATGCCTAGTTTCACCTTGTTTTTATGGTTTCCCTTCCGACTTCAACAAGGTGTTTAAATACAGAAAACTTGAAAAGGAGTGTTTAGGGCAGAAAAAATACATCAGTGTCTATACACACTGAAAACAAAATCTAGGAAGCACTGTTTGGTATCATGCTTAGATATTATTTGTGTTGGATTTGCATTACTCATTTTTTAAAATAAAAAAACAGCTTCTCAAGAAAAAAATGGTTTACTTCAAGTTAGAGTCTTGTTATTCTCTGAGAGGATAAACACAATGCGCGATAACTTGGTAGAATTGTATTCTACTTCAGTCTTTTCTGTGTCATGCCAGGTCAGACAGAGCTGCAACACCAGGAAGAGTTTTACCTGGAAATATAGATGATTGGCCTTTTAGAAATTAAATGAAACATTTTGAAACTTTGTCTATTGCATGGACTGAACTGACATTTCAGCCATTTTTAAACTGACTAAAATAGTAAAAACTTCACAAAACCAGTACAAGCTGCTTTCCTTAGGCATTTCAATATCAAGATCATGTTAAGTTAAATAACTGATGAAAACAGACCAATGAAATGGCTAATGAAACAAGAAATTGACTGCTTTTTATCGAGTAAATTTTGGTCTACCATTTCATGCTGAAAATTATGAGTTGAGATCAATGCACTTCAGACATAAAAATGCCACATATACATGTGGTATCTCACCTTCCAAGAGCTCCAAGCTTGCTCCTCCTCCTGTACTCACATGACTTACTTTCTTCTCAGTGCCCCATTTTGCACAGCAAGTGGCTGTGTCACCTCCACCTGTAAGTTTGCATTTGTTTTAGAGATCACACATGTCAGAGCCTATGTAGACAGCAAGTATACAGGCACATAATGGGAATGAGTTTTTACTAATTATGGTGATGTTTAACCCAACCTGCCTTTTCAGGAAACGAAGCTTGCTATGAAATATGATTTGGCACATATGGGGCACATGTCACAGAATACATGAAAATACTAATTTTCAACCTTTTTGCCAAACAAAACATCCTGTTTGATACAAATTGAAACAAACTGGCAGTTATGGACAAATGTGGTGGACTGTGATGACATGGATAGGCACAGGTTATCTAAATGCAAAAATGTCAAGTTCAGTTGACCTTGATCCAAAAAATATAAGAATATTACAATATTTTTAAAGATCAAATCGAGACTTTACCAATGATAGTGGAAGCTCCTTTCTCTGTTGCATTCACCACTGCGTCCATCACAGCCTTTGTTCCTTTGGCAAAGTTCTCAAACTCAAAGACACCCACAGGCCTGAAAAAGTTGTACACGTACAGTACATAAAACAAAGAGAGTAAGACCCATTTTACACACTACTGTATTGTTGCTACAAGTATTAAAGTGTTTTTGTTACAAAACTATACCATTGAAATATACTGTGCAAAATTCATTTTAGAAACACAAAATTCTTTTCAGAACCAACCTTTTATGAAGTCAAAAATTCTGCTAGCTAACAATTAAATTTTCAAAACTCCTGAGCATGGTTTATCACATTAAATACATCAACAAATATATGTATCATCACAGTTTTAAATAACCTTTGAAAGAAATTATGCTCACCCATACCTTTTCAACTCACTATTCACAATCAAACCCTTTGTTTTCTTGTATAGGTAACAACAAATTAGTAAATAATATCCGTTATATGATAACCTCACTTTAGACAATCCTGTGAGGTGTTTCAAAAATGAATCACAAACTGTTAATAATAGATAGACCTTACCCGTTCCACACAATGGTTTTTGCTCTTGAAACTGCAGCACTAAATTCTTCAGAAGACTTTGGACCACAGTCAAGGCCCTGGTTAAAAATGAGGAAAAATCATCACCATGTGGTGAACAACTTTATATATAAAAAAGACTTCAATACATGTTTATAATTCCAAGTGAACACAAAACTTACCATAAGCTTTGCAATCCTCTGTGATGTTGCATACATTGTGTTAAAAGACAGAGATTTCATGTGTTTGAGGTGGATACATTATGTTAGATGAAACAGAGGCTTCATCAGTGTGTTTAAGGTGCCACTTACCAGATTCATCCATCTACTATTTCATTAAACAGTGTCTCTTTGTGCTATCATTGCCAGGAATGAGACACAGACAGTGCACACCTTGTGACACCTACATTTACCTACAGTCCATCTGGTACTCTAGTAAAAGAACTTCTTAAAAGAACAGCTGTGCAATTGTGTTAGTTGTGACTATGATAAGTTACTCATTGTGTTAGTTGTGACACCTACCATCCAGCCATCAGGTATCCCCTCTGACAGTGTGGCTGATCCAACCTGAGCATCTTCAGCAAATTTATCGGCAGTAACAAAATCTGATGGCAGGTGCATTTTCACACCATTCTTCTCTGCCTTAGCCATCAGGTTGCTCACAATACCAGCTCCCTCTTCATCATATAGAGAATTTCCGATCTACAATAAAAGATATTTGCAAATACAAGTTTTGGTAAATATCTTGGTTTTGACAAATAGTTTTGAGAAAAACTAATTGCTATAATCTTCTACCATAAGTTTTATATTAAATTTAAATTTTACCTATGTATTTACAGCAATCCTGCCGTTTACAGAAGTGCTCAATACATGATAATCTCATTCATATTGCCACCCATCTCAGATATTAAGTATAAAGTCATACTTTCTACCCCTAAACTTAGGGATTGTGGTAAAGGACATGCTATGGCCAATTGTGACTTCAATTGCTTAATCCTCCAACCCCTCATCATAGTGTAGTCCCAGGCTATAGCCTCTCACCTTCATTTCCCTTAGCATCTTGAGAAAAGTATAGAACACAAAACCACCCAATACCGCCTGCTGCTATACCCCCCCCCCCCCACACACACACAAACACACTCACACACCACCACCACCACCAACTTATTTCCTTTGTATAATTTAAGTTACTCACCTTCATTCCACTGAGAACCTTGAGAAAAGTATAGGCCATGCCACCACCTATGATCATCTCATTCACTTTGTCCAACAAATTGTCAATCAGCTGGATCTTATCTTTCACTTTGGCACTGCAAAAGTAAACAGAAACTGTAAAGCTAAAAGCAAACAGACATACACTGTTACAGTGTGAATCTTTGATATCAATTTAAAATCAATTTTTCAGGATGGTAGCAAAAAATTAATGTTAAATGCATAACCTTCAGACCCTCCAAATGTGTCTAAAAAAGGATTTCTTGACACGCCATTGTTACTGCCAGAGCAGTGTTTTATAGATAAATCTTATTTCTTTACTTCGGACGCGCTACTCACTTGTTTGTCGCATCGGTGTTGAATAACAATTGTTTTTAGCGCGCTTATGATAATGATGGGATAGAATGTGATTCCATGTGGAATGAGATCGGCTGATATTAAATGCTGAGACAGCCGTAATTACAAGTGTTTTTGTAACAGGAATCTGGCCCATAAGGTTAGCAATTAATTTTAAGTTATGAAAGTTCATTTAAAGATAATTGCGAGAAGATAAAATTAGTTTTCCATTGTAAACTGCAACTTTGAGTAGCGTTAGAAATGCCGGTCTGATGTACAATGCACAGTACATGTAACACAATCACTGTGCCTTTCAGTATTGGAGTAAAGAAAGTTCAGTAAAGTGTAGTGTATTGTTTAGAAACGAGAATGTAGCTGTACTAGTTGCGAGTTAAAGATTGTTTGTTTTATGTTCGTTATCAATGTTATTTTTAAAAGCGTATTTTTTCATTGTGTTAGTTGCGCCAGATGAGATTTACCACACAATCATTTAGAACCCAGTCGCTTGCATTACACTAGAATAGCCCAAAGTCGGTAAGAGTTACTTATATTTTGGAGATAAAGATAGGATAACATGCAACTGTTAAGTAAAGATGTTATTTAAGCGACTTAATAGCATATATAAAAGAACTAGGGCAAGAATATGAGATGATTTTCATATTTTATTTCAATTATTTTTTTTCAGTTGACGGTTTAAGGTTTAATAAATCAGTAAAAACGACGCAAAGCTGTTGTTGTTGTGTGTGAGTATTGCAAGTGGCTACAGTCAACGACTAGGATTTGAGATGGCCTATACCAATAGTCCACAACTAAAGCCCTGAGACGGTCCGTACCGAACAACCGAACCAAGAAGACAGAATTTATGACCTATTTCCAACCTGTGGTAACTCTAGATATCTGAGATGCCTGGAGCCAGTCAACAGCCATTATTTAGATGACCCGGCCCAGTCAAGTACTAGCAGTTACTGGTGGGACTGTAATTAAGGAAATTGAGCTAAGATCCAATCCGCAGCTTGCAATGAAGCTGAAATTGAGACTTTCTCGAGTATATGTTGACACTTGATTTCATATCCACAGATAACTATAAATACTAGTAGATCTCAGTGTAGCTGAATATATTATTGGCTATCTAAATATACATATGATTATTAATTTATTTGTTTGTTAAGATTAAGATACTCGGCAATTTTACATGTTTGCTGTTGATGTTCAAATGTTTTAGCTAGCTTATTACTTATAGAGAAACTGTCTACATTTTGAAATTTACTTGTCTTGCTTAGTGTAGATAAGTTTATTTGAGTTCAAATAAGTTACGCTGCCCATACCACCTGCCCCCTCCCTCCTTTCTAAGAATACGTGCTCACTGCTTGACATTAAAAATGGAAGCAGCTACCATTACCAAGACTCCCAGCACTAGGACAGTTCCTTCTCAGACACCAACTGACCAAGAAGTAACATTCAGAAACATATCGCCTAAAGATGATTTGAGAAGAAGACTAATTGAGGAATTAGATCCAGATGACTCCGTCAGTCAAGCCGGCTCAAACGTATCTTTTAAGGAGCGACAGTTAGAAGAAAAAGCTAGACAGGTTGCTTTGAAGGAAAGGCTGAAGTACCTTACAGCACAGCAAGAAATAGAAGAGCAACAGATACGTTTAGAGCAGAGAAGAAAGCGGCTCTTGTTAGAATCAGAACTGAATGAAAGCAAGAAAAGGGAAGAAATCTTTAGGAAAGCATTGGGAGGTGAAGATACTACTAAGAAGGAGTCAGACAGCAGCTATAGCCATGATGTTGTGAGGGCCTTAGAGAAGTTGAGCCTGAGTAGATTACCGATTCCAGAGCCACCTGTATTTGAGGGAAATTATCTAACATATGTAACATGGCGACTAGCATTCAAGACTCTAATAGAAAGCAGAAATATCCCACCCAGTGAGAGGCTGTACTACCTAAAGAGGTACCTCAGAGGAGAAGCTAAAGAGACAGTGGATCATTTGTTTTACTTAGATTCAGAAGAGGCTTACATTGAAGCCCTTGAGATACTTGAAGATAGATATGGTGATAAATTTTTGATAGCAGAGGCTTTCAGAGACAAATTAGAAAAGTGGCCCAAGATTAACAGTAGAGACAGTAAGGGACTTAGAAAACTATCAGATTTTCTCAGGCAGTGTTTAGCAGCAACAGATCATGTAGGAGAGTTGAAGATCCTGGACGACTGTCGGGAAAATAGGAAGTTACTTCAGAAACTACCTGAATGGATCACACGAAGATGGGCCCGAATTGTCGAAGAATCACAAGGTTTCCCAGGCTTCAAGAGGTTTGTAGAGTTTGTAAAAAAGGAATCCGACATTGTAAATAACCCTGTTATGAGACCAGCTGAAACTGCATTTAGCAAGAAAACCCCCACTTCCACCAGTCTTATGACGAAGACGAGCGATCAAGCTATACCAACGCCTCCTGTCACGAAAAATGCCTGTACATTCTGTGAGAAAATAGGACACGACATCAGAGAATGCCGAAACTTCGAAAGAAAAACGCCACAAGAAAGAATGGAGTTTATAAAGAAAAGAGGTCTTTGCCTAAGCTGCCTTAGAAATGGTCACTTAGCCAAGGAGTGTAAAAGGAAGGAACAATGCAGTAGATGTGGTCGTAAACACCCTGCCATACTACATGGGGACTACGAAGCCCTACACCCAGAAGATCAACATGTAAGAACATTGTCAAGTACTTGCCAAGAGGGAGCTATCAGTTCAATGACAATTCCAGTCTATGTATCTGTAGGAAATTCCGGGAATGAAATCCTGACATATGCTCTTCTAGATAGTCAAAGTGATGTTACGTTCATTAGCGACGAGTTAGCAGCCAAGCTGAATGCAGAAAGCGTACCTACAAGTATCAGGATTTCAACAGTCAACTCCAGCTATGTAGTCAAAACTTCAAAGGTTCCAGGATTGACTGTAAGAGGTCTTAACTTAACAGAAACTATAGCACTACCAACCTGTTATACAAGAGAAAACATACCATTCAACAAGAAACATGTACCTAGACCATCGGATGCGAGAAGATGGAATCACCTGCAAAATATACAGAGCCAAATTGCACCGCTCCAGAATTGCGACGCAGGTTTACTTATAGGTTACAACTGCTCTCGTGCATTGGTACCCCTTAGTGTCAGAGTAGGAGCAAACGAGGAACCCTATGGAATACAGACACCCCTGGGATGGAGCGTCGTGGGAAGGACCGGACGAGAAGACCCAGATGAATATCACCTCAGTCACAGAGTGATGAGGAAAGAAATACAAAAGGATTTGAGAGTCGATGATAGAGGAGAAGTGACTTTTGTCCACAGAACAAAGGTTAAAGAGACAGTAACTGAGCCAGAGATAATTCAGTTACTGGAAGCGGACTTCAGGGATGAGCACAAGTCAGAAGATTCCTTGTCCCAAGATGACTTGAAGTTCTTAAGGAAGATGAAAGACACAATCTATCAAGACCAAGACAATTTCTATACCATGCCTCTACCATTTAGAACTGATGCCCCACAGTTGCCTGACAACATGCCCATGGCCATGAGAAGACTTGAGCATCTGAGAAAGAAATTTGCAGACAAAGAATTTGCCGCCGAATATAAGAAGTTCATGGACGCGATGATAGAAAGCGGAGAAGCTGAACCTGTTCCAGACAAAGATGTAGCTGGAGGACACAGATGGGTCGTGCCGCACCATGGAGTTTACCATAAACGTAAAGGAAAGCTCAGGGTAGTATTTGACTGCGCAGCGAGATATAAGAACATTAACCTGAATGAGAACCTCATCTCAGGTCCAGACCTCACTAACAGTCTGATAGGATGTCTCCTGAGATTCAGAGAGGGATCAGTAGCCGTGGTAGGAGACATAGAACGAATGTTTTATCGGTTCAAGGTAGACCCACGAGATCGTAACTACTTCCAGTTCCTGTGGTGGGATGGAGACGTAGAAGGCACACCCAAGCTATTTAGGATGACAGTTCACCTGTTTGGAGCTGCCAGTTCCCCTGCGTGTGCTAACTTTGCTTTGAAACAACTGGTTGAAGACCATGGAGAAGAATTTGATGAGAAGGTTTGCTGGGTAGCTGGTAATTGCCTTTACTTAGACGACTTGTTATTAAGCATTGATTCTGCTGAGGAGGCAAAGCAGCTTATTGAAGGCGTACGTCAGCTATTTCAGAAAGCAAATATAAGACTTCACAAGTTTATTAGCAACAACCAAGAAGTTCTGGAGAGTATTCCCGTATCAGAAAGAGGGGCACAGAGCACCACTGTTGATTTGCCTTTACCTGCCACAGAGAGAGTATTGGGAATTCAGTGGGATACCCATAGCGACCAGCTCAGCTTTCAGTTAACACTGAATGAAAGACCGATGACTAGAAGAGGAATTCTTTCGACTGTTGCCTCCGTCTATGATCCCTTGGGTTGTATAGCACCATTTATCCTATTAGGCAAACAGATACTGCAGGAGATGTGTGCGTCCAAAGCCAGCTGGGATGATCCAATATCAGAAGAACTCAGACCAAGATGGGAGAAATGGCTGCGTGAAATGCCAAAGCTAGCGGAAATTCATTTATCAAGATGCTATATTCCCCAAGACTTTGGAAAAATTGTCACAGCAGAGATACACCACTTTTCGGACGCAAGTACCAGAGGATATGGCCAATGCTCCTACCTTCGAGTAGTGAATAACAAAAACGAGTGCCACTGCTGTATCGTGTTGGGCAAATCTCGAGTCGCGCCACTCAAGATTACTACAATTCCGAGATTAGAGCTTACAGCAGCCACAATGTCGATCAAGATGAGTACTCTGCTGAAGTCTGAAATTACCTATGAAAACCTCAAGGAGTATTTCTGGACAGACTCCAAGATAGTGCTAGGATATTTGAAGAACAATGTAAGAAGATTTCATATCTTCGTAGCTAACAGGATTCAGACGATTCAAAACGCTTCTGACCCTAGTCAGTGGCACTACGTGCCAACCAATGATAACCCGGCCGACCATGCTTCTAGAGGGCTGTATCCAGAGGAACTGATGGCATCAAATTGGTTTAAAGGCCCAGAATTCCTGAGAAACCCAGTTCTAAGCATGGTAGAAGAAAATCCAGAGGTTGATCCAAATGATCCAGAGTTGAAGAAAGCAACAGTAAATGCAGTGGAGACTACAGAAAAGGCAGGAACATTTACACAGAAGTTCAATAGATTTTCATCCTGGACCAATGCCATTACAGCAGTGACAACCATTAGAAAACGTCTACTCAAAATGGGTTCATCATTGTCTGCTGACCGACGAAAGGCAGAACTTACTATTCTTAAGCTGCTTCAGGCTGAACGGTTCCAAGACGAAATTAGGCAAATCAAAGATGGATCGCTTCCGAAGAAAAACCCTCTCTCCAAGCTGGATCCTTATATTGACGAAGAAGGAACCCTGCGAGTAGGAGGACGTCTGACACGATCCTCACTGTCTTACGAAGTACAACACCCTGTAATTTTGCCAAAGTCAGGACATATTGTAGACCTAATTGTGCGTAATTGCCATCAGAAGGTAGCCCACCAGGGAAGAGGTTTTACTCTGAATGAGATACGTTGCCAAGGGTACTATATCATTGGTATAGGCAAGACGGTTGCTTCGGCAATACACAGATGCGTAACCTGTAGAAAAAACAGGGGCAAAAGTGAAGAACAGAGGATGTCAGATTTACCAAGGGATCGAACAGAACCTTCACCCCCATTCAGTTACTGCGGCATTGATTGCTTTGGCCCCTTCTCTGTGAAAGAAGGTCGCCGTGAAGTTAAGCGATATGGATTGATAGTGACCTGCATGGCGTCGAGAGC
Organism: Lingula anatina; assembly: GCF_051362555.1. NCBI lineage: Eukaryota > Metazoa > Brachiopoda > Lingulata > Lingulida > Lingulidae > Lingula > Lingula anatina. The sequence goes on from NC_141769.1 coordinate 14,584,322, forward strand.
AGTACACATCGAATGCCTGGATGACATGACGACAGATAGTTTCATTAATGCTTTAAGATGTGTGATAGCTTTGAGGGGTCCCATACGGCAAATCAGATGTGATCAGGGATCAAATTTTATCGGAGCAAGAGTGCTTTTAGATAAATCACTAGAAGAGATCAAAAATGACGAGTTGAAGAAATTTATGATTGAGAACAAGTGTGATTTTGTGTTTAACAGCCCACACTCAAGCCATATGGGAGGTGTGTGGGAGCGACACATTAGAACCATCAGAAGTATACTAGCAGCAATGTTGGAGCAACATGGTTCTCGTATTGACACAACCACCTTAAGAACCTTCCTATATGAAGTCATGGCCATTATTAACTGTCGACCTTTGACCGTACAGAACCTACATGATCCACTTGGTCCAGAATCACTTACTGCGAACCATTTGTTGACAATGAAGCCAAAGGTAATATTGCCATTGGGAGAGTTTGGACCTGAGCACCTGTATGCAAGGCAAAGATGGCGCCAAGTACAAGTGTTAGCGGATAATTTCTGGAGTCGCTGGAGGAAGGAATACCTTCTTAATCTGCAACAACGAACAAAGTGGAATGGGAAACGAAGAAACCTAGGAGTGGGAGACATTGTTTTGCTCAAAGATGAAGGATTATACAGAGGAGACTGGCGACTTGCCAGAGTGACAGAGGCGAGCATAGATGAGGATGGATTAGTTCGCAGAGTGAAGATTCTTTTGGGGAATCCTGATCTTTCTGCCAAAGGCATCCCCTCCTCTACGTCTACTATATTAGAACGTCCAATCCATAAACTAGTTTTGTTGTTAGAAGGGGATAAGTTGTAAGTTTCCCATAGAATAAGGTTCGAGTATGGTTTTGTGATACATGATGTTCAAGAACTTATAAGTGAAGATCTAATGGTATTTGGGAGTACCAAAGCTATTGTATAGTGAGTTAATAGTTACAGTTTACCAGTTACATTGTTTCATGTGTAAGTTAGTTTTGTTTGTTTGTATAGAAAATCAATTAGATTTTGGCTGGGGAGTGTTACTGCCAGAGCAGTGTTTTATAGATAAATCTTATTTCTTTACTTCGGACGCGCTACTCACTTGTTTGTCGCATCGGTGTTGAATAACAATTGTTTTTAGCGCGCTTATGATAATGATGGGATAGAATGTGATTCCATGTGGAATGAGATCGGCTGATATTAAATGCTGAGACAGCCGTAATTACAAGTGTTTTTGTAACAGGAATCTGGCCCATAAGGTTAGCAATTAATTTTAAGTTATGAAAGTTCATTTAAAGATAATTGCGAGAAGATAAAATTAGTTTTCCATTGTAAACTGCAACTTTGAGTAGCGTTAGAAATGCCGGTCTGATGTACAATGCACAGTACATGTAACACAATCACTGTGCCTTTCAGTATTGGAGTAAAGAAAGTTCAGTAAAGTGTAGTGTATTGTTTAGAAACGAGAATGTAGCTGTACTAGTTGCGAGTTAAAGATTGTTTGTTTTATGTTCGTTATCAATGTTATTTTTAAAAGCGTATTTTTTCATTGTGTTAGTTGCGCCAGATGAGATTTACCACACAATCATTTAGAACCCAGTCGCTTGCATTACACTAGAATAGCCCAAAGTCGGTAAGAGTTACTTATATTTTGGAGATAAAGATAGGATAACATGCAACTGTTAAGTAAAGATGTTATTTAAGCGACTTAATAGCATATATAAAAGAACTAGGGCAAGAATATGAGATGATTTTCATATTTTATTTCAATTATTTTTTTTCAGTTGACGGTTTAAGGTTTAATAAATCAGTAAAAACGACGCAAAGCTGTTGTTGTTGTGTGTGAGTATTGCAAGTGGCTACAGCCATATAGAAAAGACTTGTAGGGGTACCATACACACACACTACTGACTGCTACTCACCCTCCCAATATGGCCAGATATGGTCTCTCTGGACTCTCCATGGCCTTGGCAAAATATGTCAGTTCTTTCTTCAGCAAGAACCCAGCAGCACGTTGGCCATGTTGGACACCAACCATGGAACTGAAAGGACAAAATATCAATGCTAAAATATGTACAACATTACAAATTCGCCATGTCTTGCATATCCATTTTGTTCTACTTTTTAAAATCACATTCTCTACAAATAGGTTTCACCCTTAATGCTTAGAATTCAACCCCACATCACATAGTTTCTTGCAAGTTTTCTACTCTTGTATGACATCCAGCAGTGCAGACAGACATGATATAGCTACAAAATGTATCTCCAGTGTTCACCACTATAAAACATTTTTTGCCCATTTGCCAAAGACTTCCTGAAAAATTTTTGGCAGAAAAAAGTGCCATCATGGTCTCTCTCTCTCTCTCTCTGTGTGTGTGTGTGTGTGTGCACGCGCGCGTGCATGTGTGCACGTGCATGCGTGTATGCATGTGCACATGCTTGTGTATATGTTTCAACTGACTGATATGACTGACTGATTAAAACCCTAACCTATTGGTCTCACATAAAATCTGCTACAGTGGATTTGGAAGGCACCCAATCTCCTCTCACAGGGTAATTCTATAAACTGCATTCCTTAGAAAACCTACCTGTGTGCCCTGTGAGCTGTACCAAAGGCATCATTCACATACACATCTCCCAGCTTACTCAGAGATGCACGGAACTGTTCAACAGCATCAGCGCTGGCTTTTACCTGCAATGAGACAAACAATGGTTAATTTATTTGAAAGTATGCTTCTTCTTAAGGAAAGACCAATTTAGTTTGACAAAAGATATAATCTGGAGTTCTGCTGGATTGTTTCAAAACTCTTTACCAACTGAAAATATTCATATTCTCTTGGCTTAAAAGATGCATAATTTTAGTCTTTCATATTTACATCAGTTTTACACTGTAGCTACATATTCTACATTAATCAAAAATCTATTATCCCTACCTTCTTGCCCTCTGCATCAACTCCCTTTCCCTCCTCTTCCACATGGAACCTGAGATTCTCCAGAAGAATGACTGAGCCCTGGGCTGGAGATGCACAGGCTGCTTCCACCTCAGCCCCCACACAATCAGAGAGGAATGTCACATCTCTAGAGAACACAGAAAGGTTAAACAATCAGATAGCAAGATTTATCAAATGTGTTCTTCAATTTAAAATGAAAAATAACACAAAATTACTATATGCTCATTTACACTTTTTTGTATATACAGTTTGTGTTACATAGGCACCCTGGTATGATGAATTGCTAATGTCAGATGGTTCACTCTGTCTATAGTTAAGACAGAAACCCATGTCTAAACAAGTGACATAGTCTAGGAAATTTTATTTTGTAACAGGACAGGCTATCTTAAAAATCTTACATCTTTTAGCTGCAATACAGATGGAAAAAAATGTACTGCTTTGCTTTATTCACTTACTGGATATCATGTCTGAAAAAATAATTTCAATAGAAGATAATGGGTCCAATACACTTGGCAGATCTGAGTTTTTCCACAAAACACCAAGTCAGACGGATATTTAATTACAAATAAATCCTAACATGTCAACTTTTGGATACTAATATTATACAGCTGAACAGTACCTTCCAAGCAACTTCTTCAGTTCCTCAGCCACAGGAGCTAAAGAGAATTTATCATTCCTGTTTCCATCTGGCCTTCCAAGATGACTCATAAGCACCACAGACTTAGCTCCTTTCTCCAGGGCATACTTGATAGTGGGGAGTGCTTCCACAATTCTCTGGTTATTGGTGATTTCTTTACCTTTTAGTGGCACATTGAAATCAACCCTATAGGAAGAAAATATGACACCTATAGAGTATTTTTTAAAAATATTATACAAACATGTCAGTGAGGATTTCAACAGTTTGATGTTAAACTATATAGTATGGCGTATTTGTTAACATCTATATGATTTAATGTAAAATAATGTCACCTGTGTATAATCTAATAAAATGCCATCAATTAATCAATTCAGCTCAAGCTGCCTGTGGTATATGTCATTTTCAATCATTCTGTTAATCTCTCTAAAGGCATTCAAACATCGCCCCTTAAATCTAACATATGTTTTTCAACAATGTAATAAGGCAGGCACACATTATTCAGTTCCTTAGACGTGAGATTGACACGGTCACTTTCATGAAACGGGGTGAATAAGACAAGGTCGTTATCAAGGTCAATCTTCATTTTGCTCAAAATCAGCTTTTGTTACAATGAAGACAAGTCTGACAAGATATGAAATTCATCAGAAAGTAACGCTATCTTTGCATATAACATAGAGGCTCTAAACTGGTCTTTGAAAGTAATGAACAAATCTCTCATTTTTTCATCTAACGACTAAGGTTAGGGTGACCTTACTACAATTAAGTATCATCAATCAAAACAAAATATATACAAAATTTGTCTGCGGTCAGAACATTGTCAGTCTACCTTATCAAAACACGCTTTCCACCCAAATCCAGAGCATCAATACTGAGTTTGTTGCTGAGTGCCATTTTATGTACAAGACTTTAAGCTCCAACGAAATGTTGCACAAAAGAAGACTGGAAGAGACGATCGTATACACAAGAGAAGCCGGTTCCGGCTGCGCAGATTGCAGGTGCGCTTCACCCTCTGTTTCCTTTTTGAAGCAAGTTGTAGGCAAAATGAAGTAGAAATAATTAGTATTCTGTTAATTTGTGATGCTTAGTTCACAAGGAGATCGTAAATTATTATATGACTTCAAAGTTACCACGATAAAGCGTTTAAACTAATAAAAGTCTGTTTCCTTTTCTAGGTTTGTTATTGGGTCACGAGAGTTCACGAGACTGTAAACAAGCATGGTGGATGGTGGTACGAATTTAAGACGTTTATTTGCAAACTTAGTGAATTATACCCAGTAGTCCGCTTTTCCGATACTTTTACGAGGACGTCAAGGATCCTTAAAAATCAAAGATATGGAGGTGAAGTATTTATTAACCATAGATTACTGTGATATTGATCATTTAACTGAATGGATGTCAAGATAATGTCCTATAAAGTAACGACTTCTCTGTCTCTGGTCTTGGTAACTTTCAAAGAAAGAGGATGAGACGAAACTAATCAGATTGTCCAGTCAGTCCAGCTGACATTCAGAAATATCCATTTAGTCTACAGGCACTTTCAGTCACAATGTTGAACTAATGATTATAGTTATAATTTAGTTTTGTTTTTACTACTAAGTAAAATTGATAGTAAGAAAAAAAAAGAGCACAATTTTAAATTCTTCGACTTCTTTGTAAAAATTGATACAATAATGTTAAATGCCTAGCTTAGTTTTATTCTTTCACTTTTAAACTAGACCCTTGTACTTTCAGGAGGTACAGAAGCATTCAGTGCATACGCTTGTCTTTCGCTCTTTGAAAAGGACACATGATATGTTTTTGTCAGATCATGCCCATATACCTTTACAAGATGATAAGGGGTAAGTACTGGAAGCCATGCCATCTTGTGGGACCCCTTGCTGAAACTTTTCAACTTTTTAAGCACTTTGAAAACAGTGATGCTCATTTAATTTTGCTTTTTCTTGCAAGGCTGGTACGCAACTTTAAAACAAGTACACAACAGGAAAAAATAGTAAAATGCAAAAAAGTAACATCTGTAACAAAAACTATGAGTAAGTTGGTGTTTTTTGCAAGAGTTTTGCAGAACTACTTTTGAGTGTGGTTGATAATAAACAATTTTGCACTTGGGCAATTTCCATCAGATTTACCATAGAATAACTTATGAAAACAAATGGCTTTACTAGGCTTTAATAGTTACAGTTCATGAATTTGATATTGCCATAACTAGTTTATGTCCATTTCAGTGAGAAGTTAAGGATGGCATGCAAGCTGAATGATGAGTATGGCAATGTAAAGCACCTAGCAACTGAGAAGAAGAGTCGAGCAGATGATGATGTAGTAGGACCTTACAACAGCCAGGCCATAATATCTATTGATTACCAGCATGGGCAAGCTATGGGAACTCATAACTATCCTTCTGGGCCAGGTAAAATGGAGATAGCCACAGCTGATATTTACATATATTATTTTTTATCAAATCTGAAGTTACGGAGTAACAGTGTTGTTTTTGATTAAATTTTTCATTGATTTTGTTATTTGGCTCGGTGCTGTATTAGTGCCTTGTTTAAAAAATATGGGAAAATACTGCATCTCATAAGTGTAATTCATTTTGAAATTGACCATTGTTCTGTGAGATTTGATAGTATCTACTGCCAGTGTTACAGTATTAGGATACTGAAAAAAAATTATTTGTGTATTTTTCAGGTGTCCATTTGACTGAGAACACAGCAATGCAGTCTCATCCGTCACAGAAAGCTTTGCCTTCATCCATGTATGGGTAAGGATGTTTTTTTCTGTTGTTTCGATTAAGCCTGGCAAGGATATTTTTAAGTACAGTTTTTTACCTGAAAAGAATTTTGTTGCTCCTGTGTCTGGTTTTAAAAATTTGTTTTATTACAAATAAAACTGTGAAAAAAAAAGGTTTGTATACTAGAATATGTAAGGGAAAATTGAGAGCAGAAGAGGAAATGAATTAAGGCTTAACCAGAGTCTTACTATTTGAAACTTCATGTGAATAAGAAATCTAAACTTTGTTTTGTTGTTTTAATATCATATCCAGTCAAGAAGACAACGTGTCAGCAGGCGTACATGAGATACAGCAGCATGCAGGGATGCAGGAGAGATATGCACCTCCTTCCAAGGTGAGTTACCCTCAGTGTGACACAGTGCCTTATTCTAGGTCCAAGGTGACCATCAGAACTGTCATAAAATGCTAATTTAAAAATAATATAATTTTGAGTGTAGAAAAAGGTGATGTTCTAAATAAAATCCTGTCAGTTTTGACCTCCCTCTTTCCAAGAATTTTATATGACAAAATGTGATTCATTGTTGAAATGTTGGTTTAAAGGAGTGGAAAAAGGGTACATTTCACCAGTAGACATTGTGATAATTCTGTTGATAGTACAGTACCATAGACATTTTGCTTTTCCATTTCATTTTTACCTAAACAAAAATAGTCAGTGTAGAAATGTTATGGGAATGTGCATTATTTTAGGCACTGGTAGCAGTATCTGGGCAAGGAAAGAATGATAAAATGTTGGTACCAACAAAAGCTCCCACAATGCCAAAGCCAACTTGGCATCCACCATGGAAATTGTATAGGGTATGTATTCTTATGCCCACTATTTATATATAGTAATATATTATTTAGTCGCTGTTTTTATATTTTGTAATAGATTGTTACTGAAATAAGGAATTTTAAAGTTATCACTTGATGTTTCCTCAAGCGCAATTTTAAAAGGTTATTGACACACTCATTAAAATGACCCCTTCACACAAGATGAATTTTTTTTTTTCAGGTAGAGTACAAAAGACCTTGAGTTAGACATTTTGTTGAATCCCTTCATTTGTAAGCAATTATCTGGTGATTGATAGCCTAAAGTAAATTATGTAGCTATGTAAAAGAAGGGAAAATCCCCTGTTTGCAAATAATCTTATATTTTATGCTATTTCCAGGTAATCAGCGGTCATCATGGCTGGGTACGCAGTATTGCTGTGGAGCCGGGAAATGAGTGGTTTGCCACAGGATCAGCAGATAGAATGATCAAAATCTGGGACCTGGCCAGTGGAACTCTCAAACTGTCCCTCACTGGACACATCAGCACTGTCCGGGGGATAGTGGTTAGTCCACGACAGCCATATTTGTTTTCTTGTGCAGAGGACAAGCAGGTCAAGTGCTGGGATTTAGAATACAACAAAGTGAGTGAAATAATGAGTTGACATTGACAGAATATTCAGGTGTTTTTACACTAATAATGTATTTACTTTAATTTACTTTATTAAATACATATAATTTATTGATAAATGATGTGCTTGAATTTGATGCAGAATGTAAACGGATTGATGAAAAAAATCGTCAAATGCAATAAAAATCTTTTTCGAAAATAAATCCCAATTGTAATCAGTTTAATTTGTGTTTCTGTTCAGGTGATTCGCCATTACCATGGTCATTTGAGTGCAGTTCATGCTATTGACCTCCATCCTACCATTGATATACTGTGTACCTGTGGGAGGGATGCCACAGTTAGGGTAAGTATACAGAATAAAATAATTTAAAACTAATGTCATCTTTAGCAGGGAAGAGAGAAAAAATGTGGTTAACACTTGATATTTTGATTTCAGATAAATGGATTGCATGAGGAAGGGAAAATGAATAGTGAGATATTAATATATTATCAATTGTGAAAATATGTTTTAAAAATTTAAAATTATTCTTATTCAGTTACTTCATCTTCCCTTATAAATATTTTGTTAATATGCTATTCCCTCTTTGGAAGGGAAGCAGCATTTGGGATTTTTCCCCATTAAAAGGATTTGTTGTCATATTAAAAGGAAAATAAAATTGAATTACGTTTCAAATGTAGAAAGGTGAATTGTTTTCTTTGCTTGTCAGTGAAGCAGCAGAACTTTACTCCACCTTAAATTATTAGCATTTTCACACTGATCTTGAGATACCATGAAAATTAGGACTTGATTGCACTGCCATCTATTTTCAGGTTTGGGACATGAGAACAAAAGCCTGTATATACACACTGACTGGTCACACCAACACAGTAGCAGACGTCAAGTGTCAGTCCGCAGAACCACAGGTCAGTCCACCTAGTTCTTGGTCATTGATATTAAGGCTTTACAGAACAGATTTGATTATTTTTTTAATATTATAAGGCATTTAGAAATCTGTTTTTATTTATTTATTTTTAGTAAAACTTGATTTTTTTTCCTGTGGTTACAATAATTTCGATTCTTACTTTCAGGTGATATCCTGCAGTCATGATAGCACAATTAGGTTATGGGATCTGGCTGCTGGGAAATCAAAAGCTACATTAACCAACCATAAAAAGAGTGTCAGAGCTTTAGCACTTCATCCAGTACAGTGAGTTCTTTTTTTAATATGTGATGACTACGGTCTGGAATAAGCCACCTATTATGGAGACTGGGCATAAAGCACTTAAACAGCACGTCATTTGCACATTGTTTAAACACATTGAAAAATAATATGACTTTACATTACATATTACATTTTTTGTGTATTCTTTATTTACATTAAACAAATAAGATGTCAAATTTAACTACAAAATGGAACAAAGCTGTCTGTATTTTATCCATGCAATAAACAAAGTAAAGTATTGTAATTTGCTGCTCTACTTTCAGGTATACCTTTGCTTCAGCATCACCAGATAACCTGAAGCAATGGAAGTTTCCTGATGGCAACTTTATCCAGAATATGTCAGGTCATAATGCTATCATCAACAGTCTGGCAGCTAACTCAGATAATGTACTAGTCTCTGGAGGTGAGTTTTCTTGTTTGCAGTTTACTCGGGGTGAATTTCTATTTTCGGTGAGCCATATAGACTTTCCTGAAAGCATGTTATAGATAAATTTCTGGTGAGAAATGTTGGCAAGTTTTTTGTGACTGTGGGAGCGAGTGCTGAAGTCTTTCTCTTCTGTTTGTCCGGTCAAACGCAATTGGTAATGCTGATTTGAATTACAGAACTTACTGTCTCATTAAATGATGGCATAAAAAATGGCATGAGCCAAATATTTTTCTTTTTAAGTTACAAGTATGTCTGACCACATGATATAAAAATAAAAATTAAATACAATAAATGAAATGAATTCAAATACAGCATTGATATTCCTAGATTTTTTTTCTTATAAAGTGGCCTATAGTTCTTTATTATTATGATCTGTTTGCTGCCTGTTTTAGGGGACAATGGTACTATGTATTTCTGGGACTGGAGATCAGGCTACAACTTTCAGCGTATGCAGGCCATGGCACAGCCAGGTTCTATAGACTCTGAGGCGGGGATATTTGCCCTGCAGTTTGATAACAGTGGAACCAGACTCATCTCTGCGGAGGCTGATAAAACCATAAAGATTTATAAGGAAGATGATACTGCCGTATGTATTACCTTTTACAGCCTTTAAAGGGAAAAATGCTAAGAGAACAATTAAGTGATAAGGTGTAAAGACGATTTAAATGTCAAGTAAAAATAATTATTTTGATCTGTTCATTAGTTAGGATAAGTTTTTCAAAGCAGGTACAAATTGTTTGAGAATAGATATTTACTTGAGCATTGTTCTTTTTCAGACTGAAGAAACCCATCCAATAAATTGGAAACCAGACATTTTAAGGAAAAAGAGATACTAAAACTTGCCATGAGAATTATTAGAAAAAGAATATGAAAGTGTAACACGGTGTTCAAGCATTAACATTCCTGGAAAATTTCTAAATGAGTGGGGACAGATTCTTAACCCAAAGATTACAATGTGAAAAAATTCAGAATATGTGTACTTGACTGTTATATGAGAACAAACACAGTATGTGGAGTGAGGATTTTAAGGTCTTTTATATACCATGGATCCAAAATTAATATTTATCGCTAATATACGTCTATTGTACAGCCTTACTCTAATATTGAGACTTTGAAGTTGTTATTTGTATGATTTTGGAAAGAAAATGGGAAGATATAATTTGCAAGTACATTCTGTCCTTCTACATTATATGTTTAAAAGCTGTAAATAATGACTTATTTTTAGATTTTTTGCTTGACTAGCTCCAGCAAGAGTTTTTAAAAACAAGCAAACTGACTTATATTTCTAAAATCTAGCTTGTGAAACTTCACAGCTGAAGATTTGAAATGAACTATGGCATATGTTTGTAAACCATGGGTATTTTGTCTGCAAATTACTTCATATATTTCAAGTTAGTCATGATATTTTAAAGTTACGAGACTGAAGCAGCTAAGAAACATTTAAATTAATATACAGTCATGTCTGAAATAAGCGAATTAAAATGCTTAAAATCTCAAAGAAAACCATGAACAATATTATGAACAAAATTTATTAACAGAAGGTTATCTGGCCTTTCATGAACCAGCATGAAAACCATGGAAGTGGAAATTAAAAAAGCATAGATTTATAACACTGCAGCATGTATCTTGATTAATTGATATCATAATCATTCCTATTCTACCATTAATTTGACTACATTTGAATAACAACATTAATCAGAAATGACTTGTCAGATCAGACTTGATCAAAATGGCAAATTCAGTAAAAACGTGTCTAAACTTAAATGAAATCACAATGACTTCTAGTATACATCTAGATTAAATAAAAGATGAATATCTGTAAAGCATGTATCTGCATAAAAAACTATGTAAGTTTGAATATTTGACTAAATGTAAAGCTCTCTGAGATTGTACAGTCATGTAACCTATAATATATATTGTAATAATGGAACGTTAACATTTTTATGTGCAGTGTAAATTACTGCATCAGAAAAATAAACTAGAGATACAACTGTCTAAAAAGGACGGATTTTACTGCATTATAAGAGACATCTAAAACCTGCATACCTGCCTCTCAAGATTTCAGGTTCTACAAATTCAATTTCTCTGCCTTGCCATACATATATACAACTTTGCTTTAAATCACAATATGTCTATAATGGACGGTTATTTATTGACATTTAAATAAGAAATTTATATAGTCATAAGCATGTATCATACTATGTCAAATTTTTAATTTAACTGAGTTTGTAAAATATGCTGAAATAGATATATTCCCCTTAAGACTGATTGCAACAACACTTGTAATTCCTCTTAAGTTAAAATGATGTCAAATTGGATGTCAAAGTTTATGTTTTATAAGAACTAAGTCTCCAGGGTTAGTTGGCTGCAGCCTGTCCCTCCAGCACTGTCAACCTGTCTTTTAGCTCTGCAATTTCTGGAAAAGAAAGAAACCATCTGTAATACTTCTAATCTTACCTGATGTATTGATAGGACATTGACAACAACTTTTCCTTGTCCCAATTTAAATTTTGTATGATACAATATTTTTACTATTCAGAAACCTAATTTGGTGTAATGTAGCCAAGTTTATTGCTACCAAAATATTGATTTTGTTTAATATTTCATCAATGGTATGAATAAAATAAGAAAATATGTCCTGAAATAATTACAACACATTTGACTTTTAGACTGCTTACTTATCTGGTAATAATCTTCATTGGATCATTGAAAATATGGGAATAATTTGAAAATCATTATCTACCTAGCAGGGTCACATATCTTCCCAAGACTGTAAAAAAAACCTAGATAAGAAATTCCAGCTCTCACCTTGTCTAAGGGACTGGTTTTCCTCTACCATCTCAGCATTCCTGGAAGACATGAAGACGGCATCCTGTACTGCATCTTCAAGCAGTCCTCTGTATCTCTGCTCCAGGGCAGACTTCTGCTGCTCAAATACCTCACGATAGTTACGGAATGTCTGGAAATATGGAAATGCAAGGATTAATTACAAGATGACACTGGGCATATCTCACACATTACTTGGTACATTGACATCATTGTAGGGCTGCATCATAAAAAATGTTAGGGCTGAAACAAAAGTATGTATTAAGTTTTTCCATGACAGAGTATCAATTTTTCCATAACAGAGTTTTAACTCAAAAGTAATACTGTGATAATTCATGTCATCAACTATCATCTTAGATTTATAATTTTTGCTTGGAATCAAATCACATTAACTTTTTTGTAGCTTATTTGGCACAGATATGATTGATAGTTGATTAAATTTTTTGCCTGAAGATAAAACATTGGTAAGACAAACAAATTTTGGGTATCTACTGATACCTATATTTTCATGCTAGTTGAGTAAGTACAGTAACTGTCTCTAAACCTTGAATTTAAATGGTTCTGTTCATAAAATTCTCACCTGGAAATTTTGCAGCTGCAGTATTTCTGTCTCCTCTTTGTGATGTTTATATGCATCGTCCAGGGTCCTCTGAAGGCGAGCCTTCTCCTGTTCAAGCACTTGTTGCTGAAAAAAAAATACGCAGTCAAACAGTCAAGAAAACTGCAGGACTTTCTGTTTTGATAAACTAACTTAAAGGGATAATAACTCTTCGTATGAGATCTATATTTCACAATAAAAACATTGTGAATAACTCATAGACATATAATATATTCTGTTTTACCACAAAAACGGCAGTAACAGCTATTATTCTGATATCTGAGCTTGTCTTTAGACCACGTGACCTCCATTGATGGCTATACTCTATTAAAATCTCTTAAGAGATTTAAACAAAAAACCAAACTTTTTAGAAAAAAACCAGGGACTAACTTTGAATGTAAAAATGGATTCATTAACCATTGGTAAGTATGGGAAAATTGTTGTTTACTCCAGGAAAATTCATTTTTTGGCAGAAACGAAGAGTTATTATCCCTTTAAAATCACAGTCAAGAGATTTAACTGTGGATATTCTGAACTCAGGAATCATAAAACAAACTTCAGCATTACACCAGATAAGCTCTGTCATAATACCTCTTCCAGCAAAATAAATAAAGTAATTAAAATTACAATAAAAAATGAAATAAATAATGAATAAAACTTACCTGAAGTGCAATCACTTGTCTCTCTGCCTTCAGCTCTGCAACCTCTATCTCCAGCTTGCTGCCTTCCTCTGAACTGTACTGCTTGCCTTGCTCCACCTTGTTCTGTAAACATTACATCAGATTGATATACTTAACACAACATGAATCATATCACAGTTTTCCTGCCAAAACATTTCTATTGGTAACATACCATTTTGTCAGGAGATAAAGTAAACAGAACACAAATTATGATGTTTGCTGTAGGAGAGCAATTCTGTGACTTGCTGTAAATCTTTCCAATAGCAGACACCATGGAAGAATTAAAAAAAAAAGAAGAAACAAATATTAACGTGAATTTCTAAAGCACAGTCAGGAGAAATGAGAGTGAAATTTAGGACTTATTCAAAGACAATGTGTATATGCTTTGTTAAAAAGAGCATGATATTTACCTGAATTTCCATTCTGAGAAAATCCACCTCTCTCCCGACCCTCTCCATCTCATCTTCCACCATGATGGCATTCTCCATCTCGATCTTCTTTCGCTCCTCAATCTACAAGAGAGAGACAAATCATAGCAAAACTTAACAAAAAGTAATTGTTTGGTATATTTAAGAACAAACAATGTTGTTAAATGATAATAAAATGTCCATAAATCAGTTATTAAACCTTATACGTGTTCAGACGGCACATAAAAACTTTCACGTTAAACTTTAACCAGAATAATTTCCATCAATACCATGTACAATATCCGTAAGTATGTGACCCACCTCTACAGCCTGTCTCAGCTCAGCATTACCCCTCAGCATCATGTTCTGGGATCTGGCATCCTGAAGGCAGATATAAAAGTAACACATAAATATGTTACAGCAAGTTAAAATTTAACAGATCCGCAGTTATATTTGAATCAGTAATCTTTCAATTAACACTGGCTCATTCTAACTCTTTTGGTGGTCATTTGGTTTTCCTTTTATTAAGACTTTTCAGTCTCCCTCTCTGTAAATACACACAATATTTTTTACCTCTCTTTCTGTCCTTTGTTTCTCTGTGACCTCCTTCAAGTGTTGTTTTATTTCCTTCAGCCTTTCACTTTCACTCTTCAAAAGCTCTTTCAATTCATGAATGGCTGTCACCTTAGCCTTGGTGCTAGCATCTGTAGCTTTACCTTTTTTAGGAAAAGAGAAGTTTTGAACTTTCAACTGCTTCTAGAAAATCAACTTTCATAGTGATACATGTTTGATTTAAAAATGATATTTTGAGCGAGTTCATAATGTGTCTTGTAAATTTTTTTAAATTAAAATTAAAATGGTACCTCAAACCACACAAATAATAATGTTGCTACTTCACAAGGGACAATCAACATGTTAACACCATATTTACACACCTTTGCACAACATGACTTTTAAGTAATTGGAAGTTAAAACTTCCTAGCACATGGAATCACTTGACACTTTAAAACCCAGAAACTCCCATTCCACACTTACCACTGTCAGCCATCTTGGAGTATTCTGCAATCTTTTTCTGCAGGTCTTCTTTCATTCCATCCACAGCCTTTCTCTTTTCTTTGTATTGAAGCATTAACTGTGTTCAAGCAAAACAGAAAGATCAACATTAAAACATACAATACATACACTTCATACACTGGTACTCTTAGATCCAATTCACCTATATCAGTAACTAACATGTACTTAGTATAAATCCAAAGATATATAATACATGTGTCAGATTAAAAAAGACAACTTTATCAATAGTCTACCTAGCAGGCCAATATATTTATTATACTCTGTCAAAGAAATTTGCATCTCAATTCTACTTAAACATTTTTAAGACAATAATTTATAAAGTACACTGATAAATAGGTAAGGTCATATACCTGATCTTTTTCTTTTTGAAGAAGCAAAAGCTTTTCCTGCATCTCCTTGTCTCCCTTTCGCATGCTGTCCATCACCCACTCCAGTATTCCCTAGAATGTTGATACACACAAAATAAAGAGAGTTGAAAGATTGAAATGATTATGAAAATTTAGTCACATGGCCCCTTTCCTTGATAAAAGCTATTTATTCATTCATTTATTTCTGTCTCATTTCTCCTAGATTCTAAATTGGTTATTGGTACAGATGCTCAAAATTATGCCCCAGAATTTTAACACAGTATAACTGTGTGAAAATCTATGCCATCAACTGCCATACAATTGAAATCAATTCACACTTTCATTTGTAGCTGATTTGGCATAACAGTTACAAGATTTGTTTTCCATGTATACCTTATTAGCCAAGTTTGTTTTTCTTTCCTCTTCATACTGAATGGACAACCTTTGCTTCTCTTCCCATGTCTGCCTCTTGGCAATTTGCAAATCATGGATTAAATCCTGAATGCAGAAAATACAAATTATTATAATAAGGATAGTAAGAAATTGTTTTTCAAATTACATCAATTTGATCAAACCATACCTACATCTTCAATCAATTAACACAAGAAACATGGACACCATAAGGAGGTGTTTTGTTCATCGTCATACCTCCATCTTCATGACATCCTCCTTCTTACTGTTTGTTGTCAGCTTGTCTCTGAGACGTGCAATTTCTTCTCTGAGGTCAGCGATGATGTGTGTTGTCTCATCCTGAGCAAGATAAGATAAGAATTCATTCAACCAATTATAAAAATCGGAAACCATTTTCTTTTAGAGCAAAGTTTGATAAATATACAAAGTAACAGTGATACAATAAACAAATAAAGAATTATGTTTGAAAAACAAATTAAAATGCCTTACTGCACTTGGATAATAATTGTTCAAAAAGCTTTTACTTCCTTTGAAATAAAAGAGCTAAGAGATAAAATCCAAAGTAAAAATGATTTGATATTTATATTAATTTTTATATATGAATAAGGGGAGAAGTTGCTATGAATCTTATCTGGCAGATAAAATTGTACGAAAGTAGGATATATACCATGAATGGTAGGAAACTACAACCAAAACACCGCTTACCAAATTAACTCTGGCCTCGTTCTTTATATTCCTAGCAAGAGTAGCATACTGCAGAGTTACCATAGTCTCCTGTGAGAACAGATCTGAAAACAAGAGATATCCAAAATAAAATGTGATAAAAATACCATTAACTAACTGTAAAAACTACATCAAAATTTTCACAGTTACAAAATCACATTTTGCTTACATATATAACTAATCCAAGTCAAGATATCAGTTTGTTGAATTTACCACCTCTTTCTTTTGCTTCAAATAAAACTAGTGCATTTTAGTTGCAAATAAGTATCATCATTATAGACATGTGACAACAGCAACTTACCTGCTGGAGAAATGCAGGCAAACATCAGGCTGAAAGCATTCCCACCAAAGGCTTCCTGAAACATAATGTTATTCCAGTTTGAGCATCCATATTATCTTTCTTTAAGATCTCGAGTACATGCACTAGAAATAGGTTAATGTGATCAAGAGCATTTACTGGTCTGTTTTTCTGTTGCCAGGATGGACAGACTGTTAACTTCTTGAATTTAAAATGCAAAGGAATTTTATACAGCATTAATGGTGGGGGGTATTCCTTCAAAGGATGTTCAGACTCTGAAATCAAAAAGCTATTTATAAATCTAACCTTCATGGGTGCAATCTTTTTACAGTGAAA
Organism: Lingula anatina; assembly: GCF_051362555.1. Taxonomy (NCBI): domain Eukaryota; kingdom Metazoa; phylum Brachiopoda; class Lingulata; order Lingulida; family Lingulidae; genus Lingula; species Lingula anatina. The sequence continues at coordinate 14,601,408 of NC_141769.1, forward strand.
TATTTACCTGTAGAAGCCTTGTTATTCTGGAGTCTCTGTATGGAACGTGGCCACCTTTCTTCTTGGAATCTCCCAGGGCTGCAATGACCCTTGCCACAGCCTGCAGACTGCTGTTACTGTCCACACCCTCAGATCCTGAAATATAACCATGGACACTTCAAACTTTTACCTGGAAGCACAAGAGGCAGCTACAGATCACGGTCACCAAAAGCTTTTGAAATTTTATCCAAAAGCTAATTATACTGTGAATATTTGTAGATGACATTCAAATAAGTCTGTTAGTGTCCAATAAACACGAGTTGCAGTTAGCTATCTGATTTAAAGACCTTCAACTACTCATCAAAAATATATATAGTCTAGCTAGATTATAAAATCTATAAACCTATATTTCATTAAATATATATTATAAATAATTAATAACATAGTCATGAGTGATGAATTCTAATAACGTGGTGAAGTTGGAAAACTACTTAGATTAGGTAAACACTTTGGAAAGATTATTGGTATTTAAGAGGTTACATTTAAATTAATATTAAGAAAACAAGAGACCTGTTTTATGTTCCGAACACAGATCATTGGCTAGGAAAGATGACACACAAACGAAAAAGCCGATTTTAGACAGCAACCAAATACAAGTACCTACTAGTCTATTACATAGTCAGAGTTCACTTTGTGCTACACATATAAATAGACAGAAAAACAGCAAGTAATCATTAGGGAATATTACTTAGCTGTCTGAAATTGAAGTTGCACATCAATATGTTATACTTAATGATATATAAATCAAGACTTAAAATGTATACATAAACATGGCCAGGAAAAGAACCCTTATTTTCTGTACAGCATCGAAATGGTGCAAAAATGAGGAAAAAGCTGTTGCAACAGCACTGGTGCAAAATATGAAGAAAAAGGTAAAGGACAATATCAATGGATATTCAACATTTTGATCATAGCCTTTTGATAAATGGTAATTACTCACTTAATAAAAAAAATAATGCAATTTATAATAATTAAATAGCAAAAAAATTCCAGAACAACATTCTGTTCTGTATACCTAAAAAGACATTTCTGACATGTAAATAATAGATAAAAATAACAATGATAAAGTAAATAAAATCAAATTTAAAAAACAAAAGAAAAAAAAAATTGGTATAAGCTAGGCATTTAACATTTGTGAGTAATTACCACAACCTACCATAATGAGGATCAGATGGACCTGGAGGAATCATAAATCAAAATCATTTTCAAATTTTAGTAAATATCCTACAGTGAAACACTTAATTCTGTGGATGTGTCAGTAAGAAAGTACTTGTGTGCCTATTATGCCATTACTGAAAAGAATTACATTATTTCATATACTACACATTACTGGGGTAGTGCTAACACTCGCCAATTTAGCCAAATGCTAAAACTGACTTAAATTGGCTAAAGAAAAAGGGCTTGATTTGACATGTTTTAGCCAAATTATAACCATTTTGGTAACAAATTGACAAAAATGTGGTGATTTGGCTAAGCGAAAAAAATTGCTAGAGCTACCCCAGTATTAATTACTACATGATTGTATAAATACAACCATCACTCATGTTTTGTGAATAAATATAATGCACAGATAAAATAACAGTGTTTTATATTGTTCTTTTTTTATTCTACTGGTCTTATTTTACACTATAAAAAGCATTATAAGAAACTGCATCTGCAATGCATCAAATCAAGTGATAATTACCTGGACTACCTGTATGAATAATTGCACCACTATTTCTACAAACTGCCAAATATTTTTTTCATGATAAAAATTTAATTATTTTGTATGCCAAAACTGTTGTTACAATTGATCAATAATGTATTGTCTCTGTCTTTACCTGCCAGGTCAACCATCTGTATAGTAGACTTCAGGCCAACCTTGCTGGAGTTGGACTCCTTCTGATCTACATGGATTGTGAAGATTGAGTGAGACCTGTAAGGAGAGTAAACAGAAGCATAACAACATGTTACATAGCAATAACAACACGTTTTTCTTCCTGTTCTATGCAGCATGGCAGAAAGTGTAGATAACAAAATACTTAAAAAGCATTGTATCAGTTGCAGCATGTGAAAAATAATGCAATATTCAAAACTTTTTTTCACAGGTGAGATGAGGTAACTAAACTGTTTGGCTATTAAGATATTTAGAATGAGCCTTTATTAGTATTAGTTAGTCAACTCAGTGGTCTTTCAACAATTTATCTCAGAGACTTGGGGGGGGGGGGACTGGTATCACATAAAAGAGAGAACCGCGTATAACATAAAAGAGAGAGAGAATATTTTTTTACCTTGCCCTGTGTGCCCTGACATCAGTAGCTCCCATTTTCCGAGCTCTACTGCCCTGTTCATACAGCTTGGCCAGAGTTTCTCCATCATTTGCTACTAGCTCTGACAGCCCATCAACATAGCTGGTTAATGCAGAAACAATGATGTTTTAAAATGAAACTGGCTAAACGAGGCAATCAATGTTCAGATAAATAAAAACATTAGGATTATCTGGTAATTGAAATAAGAACACTTAAATTTAACCAGCTTTCAGATTACTGGTTACACTCAGAGTTCTTAAATCAGCAGGCTGGACAAAACTTGTATTTTAACACTTATACTAGCTAGAGAAAGATATCAATTCAGTAACAGAAATAAATACTGTGTAATATCTCTGATGTAGATAGTACACAGTAACAGAAATATTTACTGCCTAATATCTACATCAGAAAAAAGTTACTAATTATGTTTTGTGCTGATGGTACATGACTTACATTCCAAGTTGTGGATGCTGTCTGACTCTCATCTCATTGGAATGTGGATTTAACAAGTCTGTCATTTGTTCATCCAAAATCTGAAATGAGGTGCATTTATCAATTTAACTTTTTCCCATTCTTTATTATTTAAAAAACTAATACAGTTACTGTAACAACCACTATTAAGAATTAAATGATTTGTTATCTTTACTGAAAATGGTTAACAAATTCTGGTCAATAATTTGGCCAAAAACAAGAAGTTCAACTTAAGAAAAACCTCACCGTGTTCTGTGTTTACTCTATTGACATTTGAACTTATTCGGCTAAAATATATTTTTACAGTTGGGGTAAAGCACTAGAATATAGAGACTTACCTCAACAAATGTGACTGTGATAAAGAATTCTTTCTTCCCAGCTTTTTCTTCAACATGCTTGTACAGACTATGGTTCAACTGAAAATCACCCAAAACAGTAAAAAAAAAAAAAATACCACAGTTGTCATTTGTACCTTGGCCCTAAAAAGGTCAGAATCTGGTTAAGGAAAATGCAAGGGGGGGGGGGGGGGGTTGTCCTGATGATGGCACCACACAGACTGCAGTATAGTTTGTATTGTCCCACATCGGAAAGGTGCACCCCATCAGGTTTGATGTGCAGCCGAGTGGGATTCTGCACACCTATGTTTTTCCAAAACCAAATAAATGAATGTAGAAAGAGACAAATCCGAAAGGAAAATGTTCAGCTCATCAACCTGGTCATTAAAAGTAGGATGGGGTAAGTGGATGAACTGGATGAAAAGATGCTTCCCTATTTGAGTCTTAGAATTTTGATGCAAAAGTGCACTTTTAACAATATGGATTAAATGCATTTAATTATCAAATTCTAATTTCTATATAGGGCCTCTATTTTTGTTTTTTTGTACATGCAACTTACACAAGGAACAATCCCTGGGTCATCCTCTGTCCCTGACATCAAGTGGGACTTTCCAGAACCAGTCTGAAAAAAAAACCATAACAAAGTGAGCACGCTGCCTGGTGTGAATCTTTGAAGGTACATTTTGAACATACATAAAATCTCTGTTTTGTTTCCAAACAATCTCTACATGTTGGAAATTAGTTAATCTGTATATTACAGTGAATTAGTAAACATGATGCTCTTTTTTAAAATAGCTTTTTTCCTTTTAAGCTACAAAATATGATCAATTTTAATAAAAATAAATTATTGTTAACTTGCATTATTTCATACTTCTCTTATTATGATAATGTAGATAAAATATTTAGGTCTACTTACTGCACCAAAAGCCATGATGCTGGCATTGTATCCTTCCAATGCTTTCTGCAGAAGTGGTTCACATCTGTCCTTGTACAGCTGGTTCTAGTTTGGATAAAATATTCAAATACTGGTAAAATAAAAGTTTGTTGATATATTATATCGACTGCATACCATGAAGAATAAACATTATCTCAGCTTAATTAATGATTTATACATTCATCTACTTTTTCATATTGGTTGATACATTTATTAAAAAATTAATTTTGGCAAATGTTATAACAAATGTTTAGAATGGAATGCTAGACTAAGTTAAAAGCGTATTTAAAACAATTCTAATACTCACTGCTTTCACATCTCCAGCAAAACTTCCATCATATACAAATGTTTGTTCCTGAGAAAATGTGCAGAGACATATTAATATGTCAAACAATACAATTTTAAGATAAATCTGGATGATGTGTAATGATAATAACAAGTTAATATGACACCATAATCCCTTATGCATTTCAGAATGCCTATAAAGGATTTTCAACACCATTTTATCAATTGGCTTCCAGGTATTAGACTTCTTTCAAGTGTCTTAGGTTAATTACATGGCTTTTAATTCATAGATTCAGTTATTGTATTCACATGAAGAGTAAGATAAATCATTATTTAAAACCATTAAACACTGAACAGACCTTTCCCCCTGTGTCCACACTGATTTTGTCTCCAGAAATCTTGACCACATTTTTCCCACCTTTAGTTTCTTCCACCTCTAGAAGGGGGCGAGCCTTGACCACCACCTTGACCTGAGTGGTCTCACTGGGCTTAAAGAGAATTATGAGATTTTTGTCATTAATTAGGTCAACTTCAATTTTTTATTGAAATATTTTTCTTTATTTCGGAATATTTGAATGATACAATTTTGTGAATAAAAATATACCTTTCATAACTTTTTTCCCAGTGTTGGTTTTCAAGACTACATACATTGTACATCTTAGGAAAAGTTTATCCTGTATTTATAAACTTTTCCCCTCTTGTAACACACATGCACAATTTTATTCATACCACATCACATTCAGCATATTAAGTGACTGGTCACTTTGAATAATAATAATTTACATGACCGTGAGGCAGGTGATCTCACAACACTATTATTATAATGGCTATCTGTACAAGGCAATACAATGTAGACCGTCATTTTATCAAATGTCTTATAACTAAGACCTTGCACTACAATAACTTTCAATGGGCCTGTCCTATCTTGGACGAAAAATTATAAATTCAGTGCCAGTGATTGCAAATTGCACACAAAACCTTCAAAAACGCAACTAGTTTTGTCAGTTTTTAAACAAAACCGAAGTTTTAATTCAAGAATTATTAAGAAGTAGCAAAACTACAGACTTAGAAGTAGAACACGAAAAAGTGGAACCCGAGTAAGCTACATACACTCGCGTTCTTGAGCGACATACTAGTACGTTATTTTTATGAGAAGACCAAACAACGGAAACACATCACACTGCGTCTATTTTTGCTTAATTTAGTTACCTTAACTCTCTACTATTTTGCTGACTAGAAAAATTAACTTACCATTCTATATTTTCTTCAATACGCAATGGAATTTTGTGGAATGCCTAAAGATTGCACAGATCGCCAAGCACTTGTTGTAGTGACCCAGAAAACAGTGTCAACGAGACTCTCGTTCTGCCATCGTGAACTTGTAATCTAGGTCAAACAAAAAAAAGGTTTCTATCTAATGGCATATTGCACACTTAATGTTTATATCTTATCTTAAGTTGAATTTTGTTGTAGTGAAATATTTCAAACAAGCGGTCCTTTAAATTGCAAATTTTGATTGTTGTTGAAGTTCTTGTTGTTGTGGTTTGAGATGAGGCCCATCTTTTAGTCACGTGACACGCGAGACTTCCGGATGCAGTTTGTCAACACTGAGAAAGCGTGAATAAAATGAGCAGTTAATTTACTTTTAAAGCCTAGTACATTTTGCGATATTTATACAGTTCGTTTCGTGCAATGAGCTCCAGACCGAAAGATAAGTTTACTAGAACAGTGACGAAACGGTGCCCAGCATGTAAACAGCAAGTGAGTGTTGACTTTGCACTCTTTTTGTTTTTAAAAAAAGTTTTTCTCTTTTTTAATTTTTCGAAATATTTTTTTCGTGAAAATTAACCTGTAATTATTTATTTATTTATAATCTCTTATACACACTTTTTATTTTTAGATAATGATGTATTTAATGTAATTTCATAACTGCAAATGGTTGGATATATTGTGTAAAATTTTATGTGCAGCCAGCTCCATGTGCATGGTCATTTTGGAGAAAAATATATATTTAAAGTGACACCCAGTGTTTATCTAAAACATATCATGTATTTGGGGTGAAGCTTCCTGAATGCATCCCAATTAAACTTTCTTTAAAATCTCAATCTATGCTATATGAAATCTGCCTGTATTTTTTATCCAGAAAGATGATAAAAAGTTACATTGTTTAAAGCAGGCTAAGTTGAATTTTTTTATCTTATACAAGAACAAAATAGGATTGGAATTTTTTTTTTTTTTGCCTTTTTTCCCCAGATTCCTGTGGCTTGCCGTTCCTGTCCTTGTGGTCATGTATATCCAGCTAGAAGGACTGCTGCTAAATTAGGTATACATTCCCTGTTCTATTCAGCCAATATCCCTAATAAATATATTTTTTTTCTTTTGCTCTGTTAATGAATATTTATTTACAAACAGCAACACTTCATAGACAACAAGGAAATAAATCATAATATATATAGTTATATATATATATACTGAGATAGTTTTGTTTAACTGTGTAGTATATTTATATCTGTTACAGATCCTCCTGCAGGTGAAGTTAAGAAAAGACGGATGTCAGAAAGAACAAAGAAAGAACGACCTTCCTACTATGAATCCATAGATCTTAGACTGGTGTCCACTGCAAGGAGACGGGTGTGTATAACACATTGTTCATCTTAGCTGTTTGATGAAAAAAACAAACAAACTCATTTTATTGAACTTTTTTACACAGTTTCAGCTATTAAATCATGACTAAAATTTTTGTAAGACTAAGTTTTATTTTGTTGCTATCAGTCTTAATTGAAGTGTGAGTAGAAAATTTACTTCAAATAGAAAAATATGTGTCACAAATATTTGTCATAGCTTAGGGGTAAGTAGGAAAATGTCTTGTATTAAGAAATATTTATTGAATAAAGGGTACTAACTTGAGAATCATATGTAATAATATTGATACATTCTTAATTTAATTATGCTTACTATATAATATTATTATGCTTTCTGTATTTTTTTATGTACAGACACAGATGTGTCTGTACATATAGCCATCATCTGCGTCTGTCGTCGCCGTCGCCGTGCACTTTTACCGATAACACGATAAGTGGAAAACCATTTTGCCTTTTGATTTGAAACTTGCAGAACTGATGACTATTCATAATACGCAGGTCAAGTTCGAAAATCAGCATGATCGGGTCACTCTTAGGGAATTTATGCTGTTTTTTCACTTTTTTCAACATATATGCAGCACCGATAACACGATTAGTGGAAAACCATTGTACCTTTTGACTTGAAACTTACAGAACTGATGAATATTCATAATATGCAGGTCAAGTTCGAAAATCGGCATGATTGGGCCATTTTTAGGGAATTTATGCTGTTTTTTCACTTTTTCAGCATATATGCAGCACCGATAACACAGTAAGTGGAAAACCATTTTACCTTTTGGCTTGAAACTTACAGAACTGATGAATATTCATAATCCGCAGGTCAAGTTCGAAAATCAGCATGATCGGGTCATTTTTATGGAAGTTACGCTGTTTTTTTCACTTTTCTCAGCATATATGCAACACTGATAACACAATATAAGAAAAACGGATTGGCCAATTGGCATTATATTCACAGGAGTGGTCAATCTTACTAAAATGCAGGTTGAGTTCGAAAATCAGCATAATCGGGCCATTATTTTAGAAGTTATACTGCTTTTTCACATTTCCTCAGATTCAATTATTAGGCATGTTAACAGTCTCATTATTGAACTAATTAGATGCGTAAAAGTGTTTGTTTGATATTTCCTGCATCTTTACAACATTGTTAGTTGATTATGTAAAAAAACATGGTAAACTTATTATCATATATTGTGTAATAAAGTGTCAAAAATGGAAATAAACTCATATCATTGCAGTTTGTCAGATTCAATCATCCACTATGTTCAGAATCTCAGAATGGAGGAAATTGGACATTTAACACTGTTCTATTGATACTTTTCCCATCTCATCAATTTTCTTAGTTGGTCATATAAAAATGGCAGTAAAATGTTTATTTTGTTTTATGTTAAAAAAGTGTTAAAAATGGAAATAAACCCATTTCAGGACAGTGCTGTCTTGTTTACATTTTGGCATTTTCAAGATGTGACTTTGAAGTTCCATGGGCCTGAAGACCTTTGCTTGTCATGTTTTCTGAATGTCCATGTTACTAATATTTTATTAATAACATTTGATGGTTATTATGCTGTTAAACATTATGTAACGTTGCATCAAAATTTGAAGAAACCCCTATTTAGGGCACTGCTCCTATGATGACCATTTAAGGGAAAACATGTCACTTGCTGTTCTCAAACTTACAAGAAAGAAACATGGGTCTAACATACAGCCTCAGTAGGCAATGCAGTCTGTTTGGTAAATTTTTCTGGCAATTTAACAGTTTTTTGTGAAAATTTAATTTTTCACTTATTGACATTTTCAAGGTGCGACTTAGAACCTTCATGGGCTTGAAGACCCTTGCTAGTCACATTTTCTGAAAATCCATGACACGTATATTTTATCATTTAAAATTGATGGTCATTATGCTGTTAAGCATTATGTAATGTTGCATCAAAATAGAAGAAAACACAATATTTGGTGCTACTGCCATGATGACCATTATGGGAAAACGGTGTTACTTATTACTGTCAAACTTTCAAAAAAGAAACACAGGACTAAAATGCAGCCCGAGTTGGAAAAGCAGTCTAATTGGCTTCTTTTTCTGGAAGTTATACACTTAGTGAAATATTCATTATCTTTTTGGCATATTCATTGTGGGACTCAGAGCTCCCATGGACATGAAGCCTAATGGTAATCAAATTTTCTACATGTCCATGCTATTTATAGTCAATAATCAAAAATTGGTGATAATTATTCTATAATTTATTATGTAATGTTACATCAAAATTGACAATAATCTTTTTGCACTGCTACTGCAAACATTATGAAAAGAAAACTGTGTTACTTATTATTATATTTAACTTATAAGTACGATTTTTAGGATTGGCATGCAGTTCAAATTAGAAAGCCAGGTCAATTGGGTCATCATTTTTATTAAATTTATGCATTTTTTGTGAAATTTTCATTTTTCTCATTCTGGCACTTTCTAATTGAAAACTTGAACTCTGATGGGCCTGGAGCCTTATGCTTTTACTTTCATCAGCGTTACCTGTTGTGGATAATTAAAATTTTATGTTGACTGTGCAGTTAAACATAATGTATTATTGCATCAGAATTGGGCAGTCTCCTGTTTTTGTGCATTATTGTTTTCTGCTTTTCTTAAGGTGTGACTTATGGGCCTGAAGACCTTTGATAGACAAATTTGTGTGGTCAGTCTGTTAATTCCCCTTGGGTATTCACAAGGCTAATTTCAGTGCTATAAACTCATTTACCTAATTAAGTAGCCATTAATTGAAATTTCATAAAGCACACTTGTTAATATTTCCCTGTTAAGCTCTCTGCTAGATAACATAGTGTCCATAATAAGGAAGCAGTGAATAACAGCTTCATTAGAATTATATTTTTGTTGTTTCTATTTAATTTTTTCTCCAACACTGGCATTTTTAAGATGTGATTTTTAACTCCCATCCACCTGAGGCTGTGCACATTTTCAGTATTTCCACATAAGCAGCTGTATTGGTATTTATGTCTTTAAACACGATGTAATATTATTTTATGCACTGTCATCATTTTTCATATATAGGGACTTTCATCATGTGAATTTTAACTCTCATGGTCCTGACATTGTAATCTTATTGAAAGGGTGGATTAAGACCATCTTCTGGGTCTCCTGGAAGACAGTCAGATTTTACAGTTTATATTAACGGGTTTCTGTTGGAAGACTATCAAAATGGAGGATGGATCAACAAAGATACTTTGGAATACTGTCAGAAAATATCTCTGAATCTGCTCCTGTTATTGACCAATGTTACCTGTTGTGCATGATTAAAAATCAGTGTTGACTGACTGTGCTATTATAAGCATTTATTATTGCATCAAAATTGACATAATGACCTATTTTGCATTTTTTTTTCTGTTTTTTGTCTGTACATTTGACAGCTTTGCTGCCTTGTTTAGATATTTGTATAATTTGTGACTAATTGTATTTGTAAATGAATGGATCATTTTGAAGCAATGGAAAAAAAAACAGTGATCTTTTATATCTAGATTAAGACATATCTGTTTCTATTGCAGACCACCAGTACATGCAGTAGTACCAGTCCTGGAGATGGCAGGAGAAGAGGGCGGGGGAGGCCCAAAGGGTCTCAGAACAAACCTAAGACAGACTCACCGACTCCATCACCATGTAAGAGCTCACACCCTGGTGTCTTTGTGACAAACTTTCTCTTGAGTCCAATTTAAAAAAAATTGTGTGCACCAGATCAGTATTCCTCTAGAATGTTATTGTTTTCTTTAACCCAAGTTTTTTAAACCCAAATTGACAGAGAAAGTGAAAGTGTTAGTGATGTGTGTTATTTTGTTGTGTCGTAAGTATAATTATATATCAATTGCTGCCTGTGATAAGGGCTTGTTTCTTGCCAAACCATGCAGGGGATAGCAGAATAAATGTTACACACACACACACACACACACACACACATTCACTTTTCTTACAATCACTATTTCATCTGTTTGTTAGACAATAGTGAATTATATCAGAGGTCACAGGATTATATTTTATTTTCATTGTATTTTAGCTCCATCAAACTCAGCATCAGAGAGGCAATCAGAATCAAAAGAGGAGGACAATTCTTATGATAACTTAAGTGCTGAAAAATCATTTCAATATTCCATCATCTTAGCTGAAATTAATAGGAAGTTTTGCAGTCAAGGCTCACAACCAAGGTGAATTGGATTTTACTAGATTTGGTTGTGGACTATGCAGAAAAATGTTGGAACCAATATCAGTTGTTTTGCAAGGCTGATCAAGTGTGGGCGTTACAGTGACGTAAAAACAAAAATGCATAAAATGTGACACAGTCCACCTGGGAATATGCATTTCAGAAGCTCACTTAATACTGAGAAGAAAACAGTTCTACATGCTCCATCTGTTTCCATGGAAATAAACAACAAAGAAATATACCAGGCATTCCTTTCCCATTTTCTGTAGTACAAATGCATCAGATGAGGATTACATTTTCAGTCTGCCTATAATAACTTCAAAGTTCCAAATAAAATACTGATATGATCTTTATTTAAAACAATAAGTAGTCAACATACATATAATATGCATTGCTTAATATGCTTTATTTGCAAAGACAACAGAATTGGTTACTTTAATACATTTAATGGATATAATTTTTGAGAAAAAGATGGTGTTACGGTGACCAAGTTTTTTGCAGCACAAAGGCATTTTCAAAATCAAACCTAAAATGGAAGTTCCTAATTATTTTAAGTGCATATAAAGTAGCCCTTTTGTGGTGCTCTAGATATAAAAGCTGGCTACTTATTCATGTTCTATTGTGGTATATTTGTAAAATGTAATTTCTTTTGAAGAGGAATATCTAGGGCTTTATAATCTGTAGATGTAATCAATATTAACCTTAAAGTCAAAAAGAATCTTTTTTATGTACAGACACAGATGTGTCTGTACATATAGCCATCATCTGCGTCTGTCGTCGCCGTCGTCGCTGTCGCCGTCGTCGCCGTCGTCGCCGTCGCCGTGCACTTTTTCCGATAACACGATAAGTGGAAAACCATTTTACCTTTTGACTTGAAACTTGCAGAACTGATGAATATTCATAATACGCAGGTCAAGTTCGAAAATCAGCATGATCGGGTCACTTTTAGGGAATTTATGCTGTTTTTTCACTTTTTTCAGCATATATGCAGCACCGATAACACGATAAGTGGAAAACCATTTTACCTTTTGACTTGAAACTTACAGAACTGATGAATATTCATAATAAGCAGGTCAAGTTCGAAAATCAGCATGATCGGGTCACTTTTAGGGAATTTATGCTGTTTTTTCACTTTTTTCAGCATGTATGCAGCACCGATAACACGATAAGTGGAAAACAATTTTACCTTTTGACTTGAAACTTACAGAACTGATGAATATTCATAATACGCAGGTCAAGTTCGAAAATCAGCATGATCGGGTCACTTTTAGGGAATTTATGCTGTTTTTTCACTTTTTTCAGCATATATGCAGCACCGATAACACGATAAGTGGAAAACCATTTTACCTTTTGACTTGAAACTTACAGAACTGATGAATATTCATAATACGCAGGTCAAGTTCGAAAATCAGCATGATCGGGTCACTTTTAGGTAATTTATGCTTTTTTTTCACTATTTTCAATATAAATGCAACACTGATAACACAATATAAGAAAAACGGATTGGCCAATTGTAATTATACTCACAGGAGTGGTCAATCTTACTAAAACGCAGGTTGAGTTCGAAAATAAGCATAATCGGGCCATTACTTAAGAAGTTATACTGTTTTTTCACATTTCCTGAGATTCAATTATTAGGCATGTTAACAGTCTCATCATTTAACTAATAAGATGCCTAAAAGTGTTTGTTTGATATTTCCTGCATCTTTACAACATTGTTAGTTGATTATGTAAAAAACATGGTAAACTTGTTATCATGTATTGTGTAATAAAGTGTCAAAAATGGAAATAAACTCATATCATTGCAGTTTGTCAGATTCAATCATCCACTATGTTCAGAATCTCAGAATGGAGGAAATTGGACATTTAACACTGTTCTATTGATACTTTTCCCATCTCATCAATTTTCTTAGTTGGACATATAAAAATGGCAGTAAAATGTTTATTTTGTTTTATGTTAAAAAAAGTGTTAAAAATGGACATAAACCCATTTCAGAAAAGTGCTGTCTTGTTTACATTTTGGCATTATCAAGGCGTGACTTTGGAAGTTCCATGGGCCTGAAGACCTTTGCTAGTCACATTTTCTGAATATCTGTGATACAAATATTTTATAATTAAAAATTGATGGTCATTAAGCTGTTAAACATTATGTAATATTGCATCAAAATTTGAAGAAACCCCCATTTTGGGCACTGCTTCCATGATGACCATTTAAGGAAAATCATGTCACTTACTGTTCTCAAACTTACAGGATAGAAACATGGGACTAAAATACAGCTTCAGTAGGCAATGCAGTCTGTTTGGTTTTTTTTTTTTTTTTTTGGCAGTTAAACAGTTTTTTGTGAAAATTTAATTTTTCACATATTGGCATTTTCAAGGTGTGACTTTAAGGGATCTTGGATATTAACGAAAAAGTCCAAAACTAATGCAGCTAATGAAATTTCCTATTAACTTAAAGAAAAGGTCTAGCAAGCCAAACAATTTTTCAAAGTTTGTAGTCACAGTGTAACACGAGTGACGTAATATCAGCGTTTTGAGGCTAAAATTGTCTTTTTTTTAATCAAGAATTTCTCTTAAACAAAAGGCCCTATTAATACGATTGAAATAGCTATCTAAAGGTTAGCACAAACTCCATTAAACTCTGTCAGGATTTTCTCTTTTTATTTTTACTTTTGATTTTATTTTGATAAAACGTGAATTTTACGAAATATTTATGGACCTTCCAATTTCAGTATTAATAACTTCAAAAATAAAAGGTCAATCCAAAAACCAAGACTCAGACGACTAGATATTATACTGAAACAGAGACACATCAAATTTCATGTCAATCTGACAGTTACAGAATGAGATATGGGGATTGAAGTTTAGACTATGTTATCAATCTTCAAAGCTGAGAAATCGCTCCTAAACCATTTTGCTCAGGTAATTGGGCTATTTAAGCAAAATAATTGCACCTCCACCTTACCTGTTATCATCTTGTTGATCGGGAAGGTCTATGCACAATTACGTGTTAAAATTGGGTTGTTTGTTTCTATCTAGATGCCAGAAAATCTTAATTTTGTACGCAAACTTATTCGTACCACGAAAGTCGCTCTTCCCTGGGAAATGATTGACAGCTGAGTAGGTCTACCTACTCTCGTTTCACTGACGTAATTAATCATAATTGTGCCTGACGCAGTTGGAGTCTGTGCACTGTCTAGGAAGTGTCTAAGGAAGCGCTTACAAACAAAAAGAGGATTACATGGTGTGCCAGCAGAGGACAATGCCACCCGTCGTGCGTGGACGCCGCTCTACACACCAAGACGCGAAAATTGAGAAAGTAAAGCAAGATTTACTCCGAGAAATGGCCGAATGTGGGTTCGTATATGCCATGATGCCACAGAGTGCCAAGACCGTAATATGCGAATTTGAAAATGTTTTGGGTGGCAATATTACTTTAAAACTTGCTTGCTATTACAATCTTTATTGTGCATAAAATGATTGCCTAACGATTTTTTTCTGACAACCCCAGACGTTGTACGAATACTCAGCAGTTCAAGTGTGATCTCGAGTCTTTACCGCGGGGTTTCTCCATCCACCAGAAGCACTCTCTTTCAAAATTCTCTTGCTTTCCTCGCTCATCCGTTTTCTCACGACTTTCTTTCTTCCCATGACTGTGTATATAAATGTGTTCTGCTTAGCTGACGTAAGACTTATGAGCTGCCAGGGCACGCGTAACAGCTTAAGAAGTTAGACAACCATTCTTGCCCCGCCCCCCATAGTAACGGTGCTTGACAACGGAGGCGGAGCCTAAAGCCTGCCACCCGTACCAGTCAGGACAGGTAGAAAAACTCGTCCAAATGTATATTTTTAGTCCGTGTTTCACAAATATAACTTAATTGAGTATTAGATACAAAATTGATTATTTCTAACGTATAAAAAACTAAAAATCGAGTTTTAGACGTATTTTTAATATCCTAGACCCCTTAAAGTTCCATGATCTTGAAGACTTTTGCTTGTCACATTTTCTGAATGTCCATGTTACTAATATTTTATTAATAACATTTGATTGTCATTATGCTGTTAAACATTATGTAATGTTGCATCAAAATTTGAAGAAACCCCTATTTTGGGCACTGCTCCTATGATGACCATTTAAGGGAAATCATGTCACTTACTGTTCTCAAACTTACAGGAAAGAAACATGGGTCTTACATACAGTTTCAATAGGCAACGCAGTCTGTTTGGTAAATTTTTCTGGCAATTTAACAGTTTTTTGTGAAAATTTAATTTTTCACTTATTTGCATCTTTATTTTCTGTTCTTTGTCTGTACATTTGACAGCTTTGCTGCCTTGTTTAAAAGCTCATTTTATATTACTAACTGTATTCCAAAAATGTTCTAAATATTGTTTTAAGATTTTGGTGTTTATGTGTATTTTGAGCCACACACACCAGATACACTTCAGTCTAAATGCACTATGTTACTGTACTATGCCAGTAAATTTTGCTAGCATTTTGCCAGTTGTATAATTGGTGATTGTTTTAAGGACAAAATGTGCTTGAGAACGTTACACAGTGGCAAACACTATGAAAATACCATTCAATGGAATAATTGTAATTTTATACATGAGGCCTACTGGGAAATACATTCATAAGAAATTTACTGTGTCATGTGATTATTGGAAAATTGCAAAAGCTATTTCAGGCTTAAAGTTGTGTGTGTGTGTGTGTATGTTTAGTGAAATGGAGTTATGGAAATTCCTGATATCACTGCCCGTAAAAGGTGTCGGGTACAAGCAGAGAAAAATTATTTTGATGGCCGAGATCCAAGCTCGTTATCACTTCAGGATGGGATCGCCATCTCGGTAGGACTTTCATATCCAGTGTTTCTTTGCAAATATCGCCTGCTGTCATGTTCTTTTATTATGTACAGACACAGATGTGTCTGTACATATAGCCATCACCTGCGTCTGTCGTCGTCGCCGTGCACTTTGACCACCGATAACATGATAAGTGAAAAAACGTTTTACCTTTTGGCTTGAAACTTACAGAACTGATGAGCTTTCATAATATGCAGGTCAAGTTCGAAAATCAGCATAATATGGCCATCTATATGGAAGTTATGCTGTTTTTTCACTTTTTTCAGCATATATGCAACACCGATAACACGATAAGTGAAAAACCGTTTTACCTTTTGGCTTGAAACTTATGGAACTGATGACTATTCATAATACACAGGTCAAGTTTGAAAATCAGCATGATCGGGCCATTTTTATGGAAGTTATGCTCTTTTTTCATTTTTTTATGCATATATGCAACACTGATAACACGATAAGTGAAAAACCGTTTTACCTTTTGGCTTGAAACTTACAGAACTGATGACTATTCATAATACACAGGTCAAGTTTGAAAATCAGCGTGATTGGACCAATTTTATGGAAGTTATGCTGTTTTTTTTACTTCTTTTTAGCATGTATGCAATACCGATAACGCATTTCAAGGAAAATCAATTGGCCAATTGTCTTGAAATTTACAGGGGTGATCAGTCTTACTGAAATACAGATGGAGTTCGAAAATAAGCTCCATTGGTTCAGTTCTGGTGAAGTTATGCCTTTTTTATGTACAGACACAGATGTGTCTGTACATATAGCCGTCATCTGCGTCTGTCGTCGCCGTCGCCGTGCACTTTTACCGATAACACGATAAGTGGAAAAATATTTTTTCTTTTGGCTTGAAACTTACAGAACTGATGAATATTCATAATATGCAGGTCAAGTTCGAAAATCAGCATGATCGGGTCACTTATAGGGAATTTATGCTGTTTTTTCACTTTTTTCAGCATATATGCAGCACCGATAACACCATAAATGGAAAACCATTTTACCTTTTGGCTTGAAACTTACAGAACTGATGAATATTCATAATACGCAGGTCAAGTTCCAAAATTAGCGTGATTGGGTCATTTTTAGTAAATTTAAGCTATTTTTTCTCTTTTTTCAGCATATATACAGCACCGATAACACCATAAATGGAAAACCATTTTACCTTTTGGCTTGAAACTTACCGAACTGATGAATATTCATAATACGCAGGTCAAGTTTGAAAATCAGCATGATTGGGTCATTTTTACTGAATTTAGGCTATTTTTTCACTTTTTTTCAGCATTTTTGCAACACCGATAACACAATAAATGAAAAGCTGTTTTACCCTTTGGCTTGAAACTTACAGAACTGATAAATATTCATAATACACAGGTCGAGTTTGAAAATCAGCATGATTGGACCACTTTTATGGAAGTTAAGTTGTTTTTTTCACTTTTTTCAGCATATATGCAACACTGATAACACGATAAGTGAAAAACAGATAGGCCAATTGTCATAATACTCATAGGAGTGGCCAATCTTACTAAAATGAAGGTTGAGTTGGAAAATCAGCATAATCGGTCCATTATTTTAGAAGTTATGCTGTTTTTTCACATTTCCTCACATTCAATTCTTAGGCATGTTAACACTCTCATTATTTAACTAGTAAGATACGTAAAAGTGTTTGTTTGGCATTTCCTGCATCTTTACAACATTGTTAGTTGGTTTTGTAAAAATGATAGTAAACCTGTTATCGTGTATTGTGTAATAAAGTGTCAAAAATGGAAATAAACACATATCATTGCAGTTTGTCAGATTCAATCATCCACTATGTTCAGAATCTCATAATGGAGGAAATTGGACATATAACACTGTCTTATTGATATTTTCCCATCTCATCAATTTTCTTAGTTGGTCATATAAAAATGGCACTGTTTATTTTGTTTTATGTTTAAAAAGTCTTAAAAATGGTAATAAACCCATTTCAGAACAGTGCTGTCTTGTTTCACTTTTTTCAGCATTTATGTAGCACCGATAACATGATAAGTAAAATACCGTTTTACTTTTTGGCTTGAAACTTACAGAACTGATTAATATTTATAATACGCAGTATTTATAATAGCAGGTTAAGTTTGAAATTCAGCATGATCCGGCCAATTTTAGGGAAGTTATGATGGGGTTTTTTTTTCAAATTTTTCAGCATTTTTGTAACACGGAAAACAGGATCAGTGTAAAAATGTTTTTCTTTTTGGATTGAAACTGATGAATATTCATAATACGCATTTCAAGTTTGAAAATTGGCTTGATTGGACTATATTTACAACTGTTATGCTGTTTTTTTCCTTATTCAGCATATATGCAACACTGATAACACATTTTAAGGAAAACCAATCAGCCTTTTGTCTTGCAACTCACAGCAGTGATTAGTCTGACTAGTATACAGATCAAGTTTGAAAATAAGCTTGATCAGTTAAGTTTTGATGAAGTTATTAGCCTTTTTGTATATAAGTGTTTTTTTTCTATTTCCTATTTTTTGTCCCTTTAATTCTTAGGCATGTTAACAGTCTCAATATGGAACTAATTAGATATGTAAAAGTGTTGTTTTGACATTTTCTGCTTCTTAACAATATTGTTAGTTGATTATATAAAAATGATGGTAAACCTGTTATCATGCATTGTGTAATAAAGTATCAAAAATGGAAAGGAACTCATCATTGCAGTTTGTCAGATCCAGTCATTCACTATGTTCAGAATCTGCAAATGGAGCAAATTAGACATTTAAAATTGTTCTATTGATATTTTTCCTATGTCGACAATTTTCCTAGATGATCATTTAAAAATGACAGTAAATTGATTATTTTGTTTTATGTAAAAAGGTGTTGAAAATGGAAAGAAAATCATTTCAGTACAGTTATCTCTTGTTTACATTTTGGCATTTTGAACTTTGAACTTTGAACTTCCATGGTCTTGAAGACCTTCCCATATCACATTTTCTGAATATCCATGATACTTTTATTTTTTTTATAAAAAATTGATGGTCATTATGCTGTTAAGTATTGTGTTATATTGCATGAAAGTTGAAGAAACCTGTATTTTGGACACTGCTGCCAGGATAGCGATTAAGGGAAAACCATGTTACTTATGATACTCAAATTTACTGAAAAGTTTCATAAGACTGAAGTGCAGCTTGTGTTGGAAAACCAGTGTGATTGTTTTCTGTTTTGGAAGCAATGCAGTTCTATAGAGTGAACTATGGTGCAATAAATGTATATGGCAGTATATTAATTCAGGGTCACAAACTAATTTGCTTAATTAATTTTCAAGTGGCCATTAAATGAGATTACATAAAACACACGTTCATAAAGTAATTTGCTTAATAATTTTTCAAGTGGCCATTAAATGAGATTACGTAAAACACACGATGAGATTTCATTGTAAAGTCCCCTGGGTATATCTCTCTTAACTGTGTCACATAATTAGGAATCAATGATTATTGTGCAGGTAAATGTTAGTCATGTTAGTAATTAGACAGCTAGATTTAAAGTTTGAATAGCAGCTTTATTGGAATTTTTTGTTTTGTTTTATTTTACATTTTCTTTTAATTATTTTTCAAACACTAGCATCTTCAAGATATCACTTTCAACTCCCATCCACCAGAAGCACTCTGCATTTTCTGTTTTTCCACATAAGGAGTTGTGTTGGTTTTTATGCCTTTAAACATTGTGTAATTATATTATTTTATGCACTGTCATCTTTTTTCACATATTGGGATTTTCATTATGTGAATTTGAACTCTCACATATGGTCCTGAAACTGTAATCTTATTGACCATGTTATTCTGTTGTACATTTTGTGAAATTTTATCTTTCACATACTGGAATTTTCATTGTGGGACTTATAACTCCCAAGGACATGTAACATTTAACTTTTATTGATACTACCTGTTGTGCAATATTTGCAACTTGACTGTTCTTTTTGGCAAATAATTAATTTTCTTTGTAAAAAGGGTTTTGTTTTTTTTTTTGTTATAATCTCTTAAGATATTGTTACAAAGTATAGCCATCTATGGATGTCACATGGTCTGATGAAAAGTTCAGATATCAGAATAATAGCTATGACTGCCCTTTTTGTAGTAAAACAAAATATATTTCTGCGAGTTGTTTACACTGTTTAAACTCAAGTTGGATGATTCATATCATGGTTATGCACCTAGACTGAATGGCAGCTTTAGTGGAATATTTTTGTAATTTTTTCTTTAATTTTTCAAACTGGCATTTTTAAGATGTTTTCACTTTTCAGCATATATGCAACACTGTAAACACATTTCAAGAAAAAAAACGATAGGCCTGTTGTCATGAAACTCGCTGGGGTAATGGATCTCACTAAATTGAGGTCAAGTTCGAAAAGCGGCATG
The DNA here is from genome assembly GCF_051362555.1 of Lingula anatina. Taxonomy (NCBI): domain Eukaryota; kingdom Metazoa; phylum Brachiopoda; class Lingulata; order Lingulida; family Lingulidae; genus Lingula; species Lingula anatina. The sequence goes on from NC_141769.1 coordinate 14,621,851, forward strand.
ATCGGGCCACTATTTTAGTAGTTATGCTTTTTTCCCCACTTTTCAGCATATATGCAACACTAAAAACACAATATAAGGAAAACAGATAGGCCAATTGCCATTAAACTCACAGGAGTGGTCAATGCTGCTAAAACACAGGTTGAGTTCGAAAATCAGCATAATCGGGCTATTATTTTAGAAGTTATGCTGTTTTTTCACATTTCCTCACATTCAATTCTTAGGCATGTTAACAGTCTCATTAGTTAACTAATAAGATACGTAAAAGTGTTTGTTTGACATTTCCTGCATCTTTACAACATTGTTAGTTGATTTTGTAAAAATAATGGTAAACTTATTATTGTGTATTGTGTAATAAAGTTTCAAAAGTGGAAATAAACTCATGTCATAGCAGTTTGTCAGATTCAATCATTCACTATGTTCAGAATCTCAGAATGGAAGAAATTGGCTATTTAACACTGCTCTATTGATATTTTTCTTAGTTGATCATATAAAAATGGCAGTAAACTGTTAATTTTGTTTTATGTTAAAAAAAAAAAACATTTCAGAACAGTGCTGTCTTGTTTACATTTTGGCATTTTCAAGTTGTGACTTTGAAGTTCCATGGGCCTGAAGACCTTCCCATATCACATTTTCTGAATATCCATGATACTAATATTTTATTATTAAAAATTGATGGTCATTATGCTGTTAAACGTTATGTAATATTGCATCAAAAAAACTATTTTTGGCACTGCTCCCATGATGACCATTTAAGAAAAACCAGGTCACTTACTGTTCTCAAACTTGCAGGAAAGAAACATGCGACTAAAATACAGCTTCAGTAGGCAATGCAGTCTGTTTGGTAATTCTTACTGCCAGTTAAACAGTTTTTTTTTTTTTTTTGTGAAAATTTAATTTTTCACAAGATATGCTTGAAGACCTGTGCTAGTTGCATTTTCTGAAAATCCATGATACGTTTATTTTATTTTCAAAAGTTGACAGTCTTTATGCTGTTAACCATTATGTAATATTGCATCAGAATAGAAGAAAACACAATTTTGGGTGCTGCTGCCATGATGACCATTATGGGAAAACCATGTTATTTATGACTGCCAAACTTTCAAAAAAGAAATACAGGGCTAAAATGCAGCCTGAGTTGGAAAAGTAGTCTAATTGGCTTCTTTTTCTGGAAGTTATACAATTTCAAAGTGTGAACTTGAACTCCCATGGGCCTGAAGCCTTATGCTTGTTACACATTTTACTTACATTGGTATTACCTGTTGAGCATAATTAAAATTTAATGTTGAATTTGCAGTTCAACATAATGTACTTTTGCATCAGAATTGACAGTAGCCTATTTTGTGCATAGTTATTTCCTGTTTTTTGTCTGTACATTTGACAGCTTTGCTGCCTTGTTGTATATAAGTGTTTTTCCTTTGATTTAATTCTTAGGCATGTTAACAATCTCATCTGTGAACTAATTAGATATGTAAAGGTGTTCTTTTGACATTTTCTGCATCTTAACAATATTGTTAGTTGATTATATAAAAAAGATGGTAAACCTGTAATTGTGTAATAAAGTGTCAAAAAATGGAAATAATAATAAACTCGTATCTTTACAGTTTGTCAGATTCAATCATTCACCATGTTCAGAATCTCAGAATGGAGCAAACTGGACATTCAAAATTGTTCTATTGATATTTTTCCTATGTCAACAATTTTCTCAGTTGTTCATTTAAAAATGACAGTAAATTGATTACTTTGTTATATGAAAAAAAGGTGTTGAAAATGGAAGAAAATCAATTCAATACAGTTATCTCTTGTATACAGGTACATTTTGGCATTTTGAAAGTGACTCTGAACTTCCAAGACCTTTCCATGTCACATTTTCTGTATATCCATGATACTTTTATTTTATTATTAAAAATTGATGGTCATTATGTTATATTGCATAAAAGTTGAAGAAAACCCTATTTTGGAAATGGCTGCCAGAATGACCATTAAGAAAAACCATGTTACTTATGATACTCAAACTTACTGAAAAGTTCTGTAAGACTGACGTGCAGTTTGTGTTGGAAAATCAGAGTGATTGTTTTCTGTTCTGGAAGCAATGCAGCTCTATAGAGTGCTATATGGGGCTACTGTTTATGGCTGGTGGTAATTGTCCCTTGGGGTAGTCACAAGCTAAATTCAGAGCTATAAAATCATTTGCCTAATTAATTTCCAAGTGCCCATTAAATAAGATTACATAAAACACACGTTGAGATTTCCCAGTAAAGTCCCATAGGTTAAGCTCTCTTAACTGTGTCACATAATTAGGAATCTGTGATAATTATGCAGGTAAATGTTGTTTAGTATTGCAAAAAAGTTAACAAAAGAAAAAAATATATTTGAATAACAGTGCCTTATTATCCTCAAACACATTGGGGTTATTCATATCATGTTATTACAGCAAGATTAAAAGTTTGAATAGCAGCTTTAATGGGATATTTTTGTTGTGTTTTCTTTTTAATTTATTATTCAAACGCTGGCATTTTCAGCTCCCATCCACCTGAAGCTCTTCACATTCTCTGTATTTCCACATAAACAGTTGCATTGGTTTTTATGTCTTTAAACATTATGTAATATTATTTTATGCATTGTCATCATTATTCAAATATTGGGATTTTCATTATGTGAATTTGGTCCTGAAACTGTAATCTTATTGCAGGGGTGGATTGAGGCCGTCTTCTGGGTCTTTCAGATTTTAAAATTCATATTGATGGGTATCTGTTTTTTTCTGTTGGAAGACCATCAAAAATGTAGGATGGATCAACAAAGATAATTTGGAATACTGTCAGAAAATATCTCTTTATCCGCTCCTGTTATTGACGATGTCACCTGTTGTGCATGATTAAAATTCAGTGTTGATTGACAGTGCTATTGTAGGCATGATTTATTATTGCATCAAAATTAACAAAATGAACCATTTTCTGCATTTTCTCAGCATATATGCAGCACTGATAACATGATAAGTGGAAAACCATTTTACCTTTTGGCTTGAAACTTACAGAACTGATGAATATTCATAATACGCAGGTCAAGTTCGAAAATTGGCTTGATTGGACTATTTTTACAAATTTAAAGTTATGCTGTTTTTTTCCATTATTCAGCATATATGCAACACTGACAACACATTTTAAGGAAAACCAATCAGCCTTTTGTCTTGAAACTTACAGGAGTGATCAGTCTGACTAATATACAGATCAAGTTTGAAAATAAGCTTGATCAGTTAAGTTTTGATGAAGTTATTAGCCTTTTTGCATATAAGTGGCTTTTCTTCAGATTAATTCTTAGGCATGTTAACAGTCTCAATATGGAACAAATTAGATATGTAAAAGTGTTGTTTTGACATTTTCTGCTTCTTAAAAATATTGTTAGTTGATTATATAAAAATGACAGTACACCTTGTATTGTGCATTGTGTAATAAAGTATCAAAAATGGAAGGGAACTCATATCATTGAAGTTCGTCAGATTCAATCATTCACTAAGTTAAGAATCTCAGAATGGAGCAAGTTGTTCTATTGATATTTTTCCTTTGACAACATATTTTAATTGATCATACAAAAATGACAGTAAATCGATTATTTTTTTTCATGTAAAAAAGGTATTGAAATGGAAAATAAACTCTTTTTAATACAGTTTCTCTTGTTTAGATTTTGGGATTTTCAAAGTGTTTCTGAACTCTATGGGCTAGACACATTTTGTGAATATCCATGATAGTTTTATTTTATCATTAAAAAACTGATGGTTATTATGCTGTTAAGCATTATGTAATATTGCATCAAAATTGAACAAAACCCTATTTTAGGCACTGCCTCCTTAGTGACCGTGAAAGGAAAACCATGTCACTTGCTCTTTTTACACTTAAAGGAAAGAAACATAGGACTGAAATACAGCTTCAGTTGGAAAATCTGTCTCATTAGTTAATTTTCTGGAAGTTATAGAGGTTTTTTGTGAAAATTTTTATCTTTCACATACTGGAATTTTCAATGTGGGACTTAGAGCTCCCTTGGGCATGAAGCCCAGTGGTAATCACCTTTTTTTAATGTTCATGTTTTTAATAGTAGATATTTAAAAATTGGTGGTATTTATACAGTTAATCATTATGTAATGTTGCATCAAAATTGACAAAAAACCTCTTTTGTACACTGCCACCATTAACGTTATAGAAAGAAAACTGTTACTTTCTATTTTTTCAACTAGTCTTACAAGAATGATTCTTAGGATTGACATACAGCTCATATTAGAAAACCAGCTCTATTAGATTATCACTTTTATCAAATTTATGCATTTTTTGTGAAATTTTCATTTTTCTCATTTTGGCACTTTCTAAATATAAACTTGAACTCTGATGGGCCTGAAGCCTTATGCTTTTACTTTCGTCGGTGTTACCTGTTGTGCATAATTTTAAAACATTTGATGTTGACTGTGCAGTTAAACATAATGTATTATTGTATCAGAATTGATAGTCTCCTATTTTGTGCATTATTGTTTTGTGCATTTCTTAAGGGTGTGACTTATGGGCCTGAAGACCTTTGAGAGGGTCAGTCTGTAAGTTATAAAGTCATTTGCCTAATTAATAGGCCATTAAATGAGATTACATAAAGCACACTTGTTGATATTTCCCTGTAAACTCCCAAAGGTTAAGCTCTCTGCTGGATTAATAATAAGGAAGCAGTGATAATTATGCAGGTAAATTTTGTTTTATATTGCAAATAAGTTTTTAATATATATAATTATATTTATAATAGTTTTTAATATATTTAATTATAATAATATGCCCCCAACAGCCATTATAATAAAAATGATAATATGAGTAATAGTAAAGTTTTAATCTGCCAGTGTGTGTGAGTGTATGTGTTATGAAATGCATTAAAAGGGGAAGTTACATTACTACCTTGGGCTTAAATAAAAATGAAATAAGACTAGGACTAAAAGAAAAGTGAAGTTGAAAATTGTGGACAAAAGTACTATGATTAACTATAATATTTACAAAGGTGTTTGAGAGTCTGGTAAAATCATATACATGTAGGACTTATTCTAAATAAAGCTTTTTATTGACCAGTGATTTCTGCTTCTAAGATTTAAGTAAAATAAAAAGTAATGCAATTAATGAAACATTTTTACTGCTATGGATGTGCCCAGAATTATTCCTTCAATAATTTTAAATTTGACAAAAGAAAGTCTTTCTTTTGACTAGGACTAGGTTTTGACAAGGATCAGTTTTTTTGGTAGTTCTATAAGCTCTGGTAAAATTGTAAACACTGAAATACTTTTACATGTGGTAGTAGAGATTTTGTACTTAAGCATTGACAAAATGTCTCTTTCATCTCTTTTGTACATATAATGGTGAAATTAAAACCTTTTGAACCTCATAGTTATTTAGTTTCTTTGATAAAGAATAACTTCATTTATATATTTATACATGTATATGAAATGTCTCATCATTTTAATGTCTTACAGGACTCTCACTTTTAGAAAGATACATGACCTACTGTGATGTGTACAAGAAGAGGGGTGGTTCGAGTCCTGGCTCAGATGACGACGATCAAGATGTACTGTACCAACGTCAAGGCCATTACAACCCATTCCTCCTCACAAAACTCCTCAAAAACTACAGATCACATCCTGCTATCCTCAAGCTTCCAAACGAACAGTTCTACGACAACGAGCTAGAAGCCTGTGCTGACCGACTTGCCAGGGAGTCCCTCTGCAACTGGGAAGGTTTACCAAAAACGGGGTGTCCCTTTGTATTCCATGGAGTGGTTGGGGAGGACATGAGGGAGGAAAGGAGTCCATCATTCTTCAATCCAGAAGAAGCAACTATTGTGTTGGGATATGTGGAGAAGCTACTGGAGGCCAGAGGCATCCGAGTCTTGCAGAATGAAATTGGAATTATTTCCCCCTACAGAAAACAAGTGAGGGAAATATGACAGAGCTTATTCCATGATGAATACAGGCAACCCCTCCCCAGTCCCTCTCCCTTTTCAAGTTACTAACAACAGTTTGCAATATCAAATCGGGCTTCACGCCAAATGCCAATTAATTGAAGCTGCCTAGTAAAACTTTGCAAATTTGTTTACAATTATTAACTGGGCCTTTTTGCTGAGTTAGGGCAATAGATTCTAAGAATGTGGCATAGCTCTAAAGAGCCAGTAGTCAACATTCTTTAAAGGTCCAACATTCCATTTACCTTAAAGTACAGCCACAATACATCTGAGTTAATAGTATGTTATAGATATGTTAGGCTTATGAAAAGTCCTACTTTAACTACAGAAGTGTACATGTATAAAGAAAAATTTTAAAAATTAAAATTAAAATTGTGGTGAATTTGCTCACTCCCATCTCACATGGCAAATTCAATTACTAATCCACCTGAGCTTGGTTATAATGTAATGTACTAACAATATGCAGCCTGTTCAGAGTTATGGCTAACTACTAGTAAAATAAGATAAAGATAAAGTAAATGCTGAATGTAACGGATGAGTATTAAATCAGGCGCGTAGCCAGGGGGGGGTTCGGGGGTTTTAAAGAACTGCCACTTTTGCTGGGAAAAGGTCCACTGTGGGTAAAATTTGATCTACATGTAGGTACATGAAGTTTTTATGGAAAAAGGTCCACTTTTTCAGAAAAAGAACCCCCCTTTTGAAATTGCTGGTTACGGGCCTGTAAATGCACAGACATCCCTTTTTATTCTCTCCACAGGTTCAAAAACTGAGGCAACTGCTGTCCAAGAAAAACTTTCGGGACATAAAGGTGGGCAGTGTGGAGGAATTTCAGGGTCAGGAGAGACGGGTCATCATGGTGTCCACCGTGAGGAGTAACCCCGATTACCTGGCTCTGGACGCAGAGTTCAAGCTGGGCTTTTTAAAGAACCCACAGGTCAGTCATTTGTACACTTATGCACGTGGACACACAAACTGGGGTAGAGTTAACACTGCCCAATTAAGCCAAATGCTAAAACTGACTTCAATTGGCTAAACAAAATAGGGTTGATTTGCGACTTATTTTAGTCAAATTTAAACCATTTTGGAGAAAAAAGTGATGAAAAAGTAGTAATTTGGCTTTAGAAAAAATTGCTAGTGCCACCTCAGCATATGGTAATAACTTGATTTTTTTCAGTGGGGGGGAAATCGTGAATTTTACAGATGCAGTATTTTTTTAGGCCATTAATTTTTAAAATTTTAATACTCCTACCCAATTCCTATTGGATGGTCACAACAAAATAAAAAAAGTAAGCTACTCTATAGTTCTAATCTGTGCAGTAAGAGTACCACTAATACTATATACTTTATGTGTTTATAAAGGTATACATTTGAAAGTTTGATAATTTTTGCCCATTGAAAAGATAGTGTCATTACCATGATTGTGCTGTGGCATGTGTATATGCGTGAACACATAATTCATAAGACTTTGTACATATGGATGTGCACACACATATTTTGAAATGTAAGGTTATTTAAACAGCTATAGTCCATACTATTTTCATCACCATTTCTTTCCACTATGGCACTGCAGAGACTATGCCATGTGATGCGGAATTCACAGAAGAGATATGAACAGTTAGTCTCAGACTATACTGTCTTCAGTGTTCACCCGCACATACAGTTACATGTGGGATTAATTTTTTTTCAGAGGTTTAATGTGTCGATCACAAGAGCAAAGGCCCTATTGATTGTTGTAGGGAATCCGTTTCTTCTTTCGCAAGATGAACATTGGAACAGGTGAAGTGAATTATTTTAATTTATTTGATCAGTAGCAAAAAAAGTTCAATCAAATTATAAGACTTTTTCAAACCAAACACAAATCAGCCATGTTAGGTTCAAAATTTTTTTCCTTTATTTAATCTTTATTTAATCTCATTGTTTCTAAGAACTCTTGTTCAGACAGACAGACAAACCAACAAAAAAAGAAATGTTAAGGATTTAATAAAGTTCATAAATTAAATTTTTAATGTTTGTTCAGACAGACTGACAAAAAAAAAACAAAAAAACAAAGAGGATAGAAAGATTAAAAAGAGAAAGCTATCATGTTTTAGTTCAGACAGACTGTTAAATGAAAAAAAAATAGAAAAAAAAGGAAAGTTAAAAAACATGTAAATTAAACTCCAAACTGACAGACAAAATAGTGTCTACTAGGCAATTCTTTCTTTTATTGTGAATGAAAGTCCATACAGAAAGACAAAAGAAAGTAGGCAATTCTTTCTTTATTTTCAACTTCTCTTTGGTGTAGTTTCCTTAAGTACTGCCTCGAGAATAAAGCGTACACAGGATGTGATTACGATGACCCTACTGATCAGCTCGACGATGTCGTAGAGAGGTGCAGTGAATATTAAGCAGTCAGGTACGAGCAGGATTTATTGCAATCAATTTCTCTGTTGAATATTTTATTTTCTCAGATTATTGGCTATAAATAATCTAAATCATTAGGACTGAAAAGTCAGAATTTCAAATAAATTGCATGCACATGTACTATCTACTAGCTGTCATCTTGCATTTTCATTACTTAAAGTCCATTTTCAAGAGCAACTATTTTCTTCTTGTCTGTCGTGTTATTCAGACGTACCACAAGTAATGTGTCCAAGATTTATTGATTTTAATTATTATTATTATTATTATTATTATAATTACTGCACCATTTAAACTTTTTTGGGAATATATTATTTTTCAAGATGTAACCATGGATGTCAGCCAGGTTCAGTTGCAAGAGGACCCCGAGTGGACAGGAGAGGCCTAATTTTAACTCTGTATTCTCAACTGTATTCTCAACTCAGATTCTTCTGTGATCAAGAGGAAATGCAAGATCTTTTACTAGGGGACCCTGAATTTGAAAATCAAAATATTATGACGAATAAGACATGGAGGCTAGAGAAACTGATATAATATAATATTGTTGACCACGATATAAAGCTGCCTCATGTATATTAAACTATGACATCTACCTGTAAACTCAGACTTATCAAACCTTGCAAGTTCATCTTTTTTTCTGGAGAAAGGTACATTCAAGTGACATGACGTTTATTATGAAACAATTGAGGATATTACTTACTTAAGCCATATTTTATGGTGCTTGAAACTGTGGGCATTTTTTGTCACTTGATTTTAGAGAGATTTTGATAGATATCATGTAGTCAGATTAGGTACAACTCTGTTAAAGAGCTTGTGAATCACTAATTGTATGAAAATAATCAAAATTGGGGTTTGAATAATGCTTCAATAATTGTCTTAATCATTTTGACTTGAGCCTATTTTATCTGTGAATATCAAATTTTAATATTTTTAATAACATTTTATCAGTATATTTCAGATATGCTTTATGAAAAAGTTTTAAATTGACAGGAGTATTTTTATAATAAGTCAGTTTTAGAAATCAAATTGATTCTATACTAGTGAAAATGTAAAATTCCAGAGTATATTTTTAACCAATGTTTTCTGTAATGTATCATACAGTGTGAGTGTGTTTGTTCTCACCCTATGGGGAGGCAGAGCCTTCAAACTAACTATTCCTTGCACTTGCTTTTCTAAATGTTTGAAGTTGGTTTGTAGTCTAAAATCTGAGCCTATAAAGACTTAGCTGGCTAAGTTGCACTTCACAGTTGTAAGAATCTTACAGATAGCCTAGGTCAGAAATAACTGATAAGTTCCAATGACTCACTGCAAAAAAGGTTGGTAGATTGCATGAATCTATTTGTGGTCTAAATTTTGTCTTTTATGCATATATTTAATGAGAATAGCATCCAAAGGTTAAGGTTGGGCTTTCACTACACCAATCCCCTATTCCCCTTTTTTCACTTACAAAATGGCAAAAATAAAAATAGGTGCAAGAAAAGTTCTGATTTAATCAAAACTAGAGTATTGTTCGCTCATTAACCAAGTTATCAATTTTGCCTCATTTTTTCCAGTCTTTTTACTTTCTTTTCACTTTCCTTTGATTTACATTTTGATTGTCTTGGCAAGTCTTTTACTTGCAGTGGTGTCAGTAGCCCATTTATGTATATTCTACTCATCAACTGTGGACCAATCATTCTTAAAAAATTGTAGTTGTAAGACAATATCGCAAAGTTGACTTTGTATAGTTGGCTATCCAGATTTAGCAGTCTAAGCTTAATTTTTTTGTGAAACGGTTCCCTTTTTTCAATGAGCCAGTATACAGTACCTAATCAGTATTGAATTTACATATTTTATCTTTATCAGCACAATAAGAATCTTGCCATCTACTTTGAATTTTCATTGTTATTAACATTTTAGAATTGTTATGGAATTAAGCTAATTATGTTATCAGTAAGAACAAGATGTTATTATAATGATACATTTATGTACTGTGTAGATGCCAGTGCACTACTAAATTATGAGGAGAAATTTTTAATATTTTTTGGGATGGAGGAAACACAATTAATGAGGTTTTGGGGATTATCTTAATTTTGTGCAAAATTGGGCAACAGACAATGGTTATTTATGTACTAAAAATATATCAATAAAGCAAAAAAGAATGATAGTGCTAAGCTGTGGTGGAACCAAAATTTTAAGAAACAGATTTTGTGGGGTTGCAAAATATCGTGTGTATCACGTCTATAGACTTAGCAGTATAAAAAGCCTTATAATTCTTGCAAGTGGTTTCTTCTTAGTAATTTGGACATTTAAGTTAAATTGAGGACAACACCGCTTCACTAAGAAATGACGTAAAGTCACAAACTACAACGAAGATGGACTGAATTATACAAAAGTAATGTCTGATCGGAGAGTGGGGGTGCATTCGAAACACATGACCTTTTGTCACTCTTACGTAGTTTTTTTAATTACACATACACCATAATAATAAGTTTAGCTAGAAGACACATTTTGTACGCCTAGTTCTAAGGACATAAGCCTACGGATGTATCCAATATATATTAGATGGGGTTGGGTTTTTTTACCCCTCCTAAAATAAATTTTAAAACTCGGTCAGAACTTATAATTTGATATTAAATAACTTAATTATAAATTTATAATTGTATATATATGCATTTAAAAAAGTCATCAAATCACGTTCCAAGACCTAAATATTTTCATAATGTACGCCTTATGACACTTGATAACGTTCACGTGATTCAGATGAAGACAAAATGTGTCAAAAATATCTGAAATCGATATTGGGAAAGGGTTTAAGGGAATGATGTAAGGCACATGAGTAAACTGTGGTCACATAAAGAGATAATTCTAGTTTTTTATGTAATTATGCAAACATTTTCCGACTCATGCATGCCTCAAAGTATGGGAAGTTTAAATATTTTAAATATCGAAGGCTTTAAAAATATCCTATGTGGATAATATTTACACGTTTTTAATACTAACAAAAATTAGACTGCTTTAAATAGGTATTACGACATGCACGTTTATTTTTGACAAATTTTGTCTTCAACTTCGGTTGAATTTTTCACAGTGCCTGGTAATGAATGTTTGCTAATTGCTTTCTAAGAGAATGCAGTTTTTGCCGTTTAAAAAATTTGACTTTTCCCTGTCACCATTTCGTCTAGCTAATCGTGGATGTAACTGAATTAAAGATTCTATCAATGGCTAAAATATTACAAAAAAACATCAAACAACTGAAAATAATGACCCGCGACAAAAGACGCCCCGAAAAGTTTCTTTTTTCAATTTTTAAAAACCGGGCGACACCTCGAAGGTGGCCGCATTATTGCGTTATTAAAAAAATTCTAGTTATTTTCGGAGACGTTAAAACGTCAGATTTAGTTGCTAGGCTGATGTAAGTAAAGTTTCACTTGGACAAACAATTCTTACGTTTAGTAATATAAAAAAAGATAAATGGGCCTACACATATACTTGCATTATCTTTATAAAAAATATTTTTCTGTTTCTGCTCAACTCATAACTCATGTTACTGGTGTGGGAGTACTGATAACCCGACGCCATGAAGGGAGACGTCAGTTGTTAATTATTACCTAAATCAGTAGACGTTTTGAATATAAAAATATACATTCAGTCGTTTCTTCTGCCTGGCATAAGTAATATGATCCACTGCTTCTATCTTCCAGTTTTGTAAATCAATATAATTTGTTTTTTCATTTTTCAGAATAACAAGTCAGCTGATTACAAAATGTGTTTCAGAGTACTTGGGTGACTGAACATGCTAAGTTCAGTGTACTTCCAATTGTCTCTCTACAATTCACTACAATCAGAACAACCATACTCCCTCAGGCTGCCTCAAAAATGCAGTCACGTACCCTACGCCAAATTACATTATCCACATTTTGGATCAGTGTTCAAATACACGCACACTAAAGTAGCCTGCGAGAAGTTCACAGCTACCAGCTTAACGGACATCGTACCTATAAAAATTTTAGGGAGAAGGTATGTTGCTCAGAAATTTTCATCAAATTTGCCTGCACATTTCACAGACATTGCTTAGAACTTATTACTCTTATTATAAACAAACTGACAGGCAGAATAATCAAAATATAAAATATAAAAGAAAATGAATATGTTGATAAGATATTATTACCAACTTTGCGCATCACTATCAAAGGCCATCCCCTTTGAACAAGTTGACCATTGGTGACAACAAGAACGCCAACATGTGACTATACGTCAACAAAGGTATAAAAGCGCAAAATTTTAAAAGTGCGTTCACTCAACAGCGGACAGATCTAGAGCAACAGGACGGATGCCATGTGCTGCGCCCTGTATCAAGCACAAAGGACACGGGAGTCGACTCCCATTTCTCCGAATCTTCTACTCATCCTACGTCAACGCATCGCTCTTCGACATATTGTTCCCTGCACACGCAGACATCTAGACGGTGGATTCGGCGTTGCTCTTAGCTGGCCAGCTAAAATCTTCGCTTCTCCCCACGAGGAATCGTCGCTCGGTCATCTTCGCAGGATACTTCACCTTTTTGCTGTCGTGGGCTGGAGTCGTAGTGTCATTGCATATTCCCATGCTTTCCAGGTTTCTTTTTATTACAGGTCCAGGAAGCAGACTGCAAACTGGTGGGCGCCACCTGTGGGACTTCGACTACACTCCTTAAGGTATGTAATCTTTTTTTCTTTTTGGAAGGGGAGTTTGAGAAATGAAAGAAATCTAATCTCGTTTTTATTTCTGTTTACAGGACAAAGAAGATGATGGGCGCCACCTGTGGGACTTCGACTACACTCCTTAAGGTATGTAATCTTTTTTCTTTTTGGAAGGGGGGTTTGAGAAATGAAAGAAATCTAATCTCATTTTTATTTTTTGTTTACAGGACATAGAAGATGATGGGCGCCACCTGTGGGACTTCGACTACACTCCTTAAGGTATGTAATCTTTTTTTCTTTTTGGAAGGGGAGTTTGAGAAATGAAAGAAATCTAATCTCGTTTTTATTTCTGTTTACAGGACATAGAAGATGATGGGCGCCACCTGTGGGACTTCGACTACACTCCTTAAGGTATGTAATCTTTTTTTTCTTTTTGGAAGGGGAGTTTGAGAAATGAAAGAAATCTAATCTCGTTTTTATTTCTGTTTACAGGACATAGAAGATGATGGGCGCCACCTGTGGGACTTCGACCCACTCCTTAAGGTATGTAATCTTTTTTCTTTTTGGAAGGTGAGTTTGAGAAATGAAAGAAATCTAATCTCGTTTTTATTTCTGTTTACAGGACATAGAAGATGATGGGCGCCACCTGTGGGACTTCGACTACACTCCTTAAGGTATGTAATCTTTTTTTCTTTTTGGAAGGGGAGTTTGAGAAATGAAAGAAATCTAATCTCGTTTTTATTTCTGTTTACAGGACATAGAAGATGATGGGCGCCACCTGTGGGACTTCGACTACACTCCTTAAGGTATGTAATCTTTTTTTTCTTTTTGGAAGGGGAGTTTGAGAAATGAAAGAAATCTAATCTCGTTTTTATTTCTGTTTACAGGACATAGAAGATGATGGGCGCCACCTGTGGGACTTCGACCCACTCCTTAAGGTATGTAATCTTTTTTCTTTTTGGAAGGTGAGTTTGAGAAATGAAAGAAATCTAATCTCGTTTTTATTTCTGTTTACAGGACATAGAAGATGATGGGCGCCACCTGTGGGACTTCGACTACACTCCTTAAGGTATGTAATCTTTTTTTTTCTTTTTGGAAGGGGAGTTTGAGAAGTGAAAGAAATCTAATCTCGTTTTTATTTCTGTTTACAGGACATAGAAGATGATGGGCGCCACCTGTGGGACTTCGACTACACTCCTTAAGGTATGTAATCTTTTTTCTTTTTGGAAGGGGAGTTTGAGAAATGAAAGAAATCTAATCTCGTTTTTATTTCTGTTTACAGGACATAGAAGATGATGGGCGCCACCTGTGGGACTTCGACTACACTCCTTAAGGTATGTAATCTTTTTTTCTTTTTGGAAGGGGAGTTTGAGAAATGAAAGAAATCTAATCTCGTTTTTAATTCTGTTTACAGGACATAGAAGTGATGGGCGCCACTTGTGGGACTTCGACTACACTCCTTAAGGTATGTAATCTTTTTTCTTTTGGAAGGGGGGTTTGAGAAATGAAAGAAATCTAATCTCGTTTTTATTTCTGTTTACAGGACACAACTGCAAGGAGACACCCCACATCTACACTTAAGCTACTTCGACCATCCCTTGGAGCCAGCGAGTCCTGCCATGGTCTCTCTACGAGGTGGCTTCACTGGGGAAGCGTCCAGCGAGTCCTGCCATGGTCTGTCTACGAGGTGGCTGCACTGAGGAAGCGTCCAGCGAGTCCTGCCATGGTCTGTCTACGAGGTGGCTGCACAGGGAAGCGTCCAGCGAGTCTTGTCATATGGTGTTTCAATGAGATGGAAACCACTTAAAGGTAAGCCTGACTGCAGAGTGCTGACATAGTATGAAAAGTCATTAATTCATTTTTCTTTCTGTTGACAGAACACAACTGCAAGGAGACGTCCCACATCTACACTTAAGCTACTTTGACCATTCCTTGGTGCCAGCGAGTCCTGCCATGGTCTGTCTCTTTGATGTGGCTGCACTGGGGAAGCGTCCAGCGAGTCCTGTCATGGCCTGTCTACGAGGTGGCTGCATTAAGGAAGCGTCCGGCGAGTCGTGCCATGGTCTATCTGCGAGGTGGCTGCACTGGGGAAGCGTCCAGCGAGTCCTGCCATGGTCTATCTGCGAGGTGGCTGCACTTGGGAAGCGTCCAGCGAGTCCTGCCATGGTCCGTCTACGAGGTGGCTGCACTTGGGAAGCGTCCAGCGAGTCCTGCCATGGTCCGTCTACGAGGTGGCTGCACTGGGGAAGCGTCCAGCGAGTCCTGCCATGGTCCGTCTACGAGGTGGCTGCACTGGGGAAGCGTCCAGCGAGTCCTGCCATGGTCCGTCTACGAGGTGGCTGCACTGGGGAAGCGTCCAGCGAGTCCTGCCATGGTCTGTCTTCGAGGTGGCTGCACTAGGAAGCGTCCAGCGAGTCCTGTCCAACGTTTCATGGCAACTGCAAGGAGAAGAGGGCCACGTGCACACTTCCGATACATCCCTCAATCCTTGGTGCCAGTGAGTCCTGCCCCGGTCTGTTGAAGAGGCTGCATTGGAGAAGCGTTTGAAGCATATGGTGTTTCACTGAGGCAGAAAAACCTGCAAGGTAACCCGTGTTACTGGCGAGAACAATACACTAAAATTAATTTTTCAGCAGCAGTCTGTGCCATAAACTTTTCACCCTACTGGCCATTCAGTCCACCTTCTTTCCTAAAAACTAGATATAGATGTCTGAATCTTGATTCACTGGTTCGAATACAAAGTTCAATAGGACTAGACTGGATTGCATTAATATTTGTATTAACAAGACCTTGACATTTTTCTCGAATCATGATGTAACAGTTACATTTAAAATAAATCAAAAGCTCTTTTTCATACTTATAGAAAAAATCCAACAGCCATGTCACCAAATTGACACTTTCTGGAAATCTACCGATTCCAACAATTTTTCTGGCTGCAGACTGCTTTTGATATACAATTTTTGAAAACTAATCAAATTTTCCTTTCTATTTACAGAACTCAATTAGGGCAATTCCTGATAAAGTCCCGCTTTTTTGAAAGAGGTGCAAGAAGAGGGTCACATTCAATCCTTGGTGCATGGTCGAGTCCTGCCATGGTCTGTATGTTAGGGTGCTGCATGGGGGAGCATCAGAAGCATATGGCGTTTCACAGAGATGGAAACCTATCAAGCCTTAAAAGGTACATATCACTCATGTTTTTTGGGGAAAACAAAACACTTAAGTGATTTTTCATACTTTGAAAAACTAAAAACCGTTAGCCACATTAATTTGACAGCTCACATTCAGAAGGCAATGTCTTTTACCCATGACCCACTCCTAGGATTAAGATATTTATGGTTAGTAGATTGGATTTGGGTGGGAGAAGTAAAGAGGGAAACTTTTGACTTATAATTTTTTTATTTTGTAGTTGAGGCAGATAGCATTGGCGAGCGCCTGTCCTGATGACGGTCCATTTTAACAAGGTTAACAAGGCTAAAATGGAGAAAGCCATGTCAGCTATATCATAGTGTTTCAAGAGCCCTTCAATAGTTGTGATTAGAGAGCATTCAAGGTAAGTTATGGGACAGGATAAGGGTAAATGAACTAGATTGTCATTCATTGTATAGATAATACAAATCTTTTATCAGTGCAACTCCAACAAACTGAGCATTTTGTGCAAGGTCTTAGACAATTGTTTTAAGAATGTTTGGAACCTGTCACTCGGTGCAGGCATTTGTTTTCTATTTACAATTTACTCTAGCAAATTCAGTGCTCATTTTTCACAGGTAAAAAGCTCTTTTAATTTGTCACAGATGTGGAAAAACCTTATCATTCATACAAAATATTTTGACATGCCATTCGTCAACTTTCAGATCCTCAACAGTCTCGATATTCTGCAGCACGTTGTCAATGGTCCAGATTACTTGGAGCTACCGCCCCCACCACCCACCACCACCAATGTGACTCCGGGGCGTGGTCACTGGTCCAGATTACTTGGAGCTACCGCCCCCACCACCCACCACCAACAATGTGACTCCGAGGCGTGGTCAGTGGTCCAGGTTACTTGGAGCTACCGCCCCCACCACCCACCACCAACAATGTGACTCCGAGGCGTGGTCAGTGGTCCAGATTACTTGGAGCTACCGCCCCCACCACCCACCACCACCAATGTGACTCCAGGGCGTGGTTACTGGTCCAGATTACTTGGAGCTACCGCCCCCAACACCCACCACCAATGTGACTCCGGGACGTTGTCACTGGTCCAGAAATTGTATACTAGCAGCTACCACCCCCACCTCCAGTGCTGTGGTTGTGGTAATAAAAGGCCACCGTAGAAGTGAGTATTTATTTCCATCTCTCTATATTGTTCAGATTGTTAGGCATTTTCCTGGTTTATATGCCTCCCTTTACGCCTCTTGTTCTCCAGTCACTTTCTTTTTGTAGAATCTTGGCACTCTCCCAATCAATGTTTTTTTGTGATGGTTCGTTGTAGCAGAAGGCTACCTTGGGCTGTAGTGTATTTTTCCCTCTTCGGGTACCCTTTCTTATTCCTTCCCGTGTTCTTTAACTCTAACGTTCAACTTTCTCTTTGTCTCTCCCATATAAATCCTTCACAAATTAAACACTTGATGGAATACTAGTACACTCCTCCCGCTGGATATAGATTGTTCAGGCTTTACTTAAACTTGTCTTTGAGTAGAGTCGTTTAAATGCTGTTAGTGTTCCTTTTCCTTCGTTAAAACTAATTTGTGCAATACCCCATTGTGACATTAAGTCTGAAGGTCGCCAGTGGCATGTCAAAATATTTCGCTTGAATGTTTTTTACAAGTTTGTGACAAAAGTGCTTTTGATATTTATTTCCCATCAAACTGCCGAAACTTTAAAAACACATTTCATATACAAATGGTTGACTTTTATTACATTTTGAAGTAATAATTTAAATTTGCAGGCTACCAAAAGTGGTGGATTCTAAAAATGAAGATTGCAACTACCAAACCTCCAGATGAAACACTTCTTCAGGATTGAGGGATCTTTATACAGATAACTTTGTAAGTTATTGGGGATCAACAACTTAAGAAAAGTGGTTCTGAATTTTTTAAGTATTATTATTGGTGTATTATGGCGTTTCTTATTATTGACAGTGATCAAAAACTATATCCTATGTAAACAAACAGTAGAATTAGAAGTAGCACAGACAGTCAACAATTTAACATGTAGGCTAACATTACAATATTCAATATAGCAACATCTTTTCTTACTTTTTTGTCAAATGTTTGAAATAATTTATTTTTTGAAGACTGCTGTCTTCTTACTCTAAAAAGTTAATATATATATTTCAATAAAGGAAGCATATTTCACTGTACATTTGGAAATAACGCTCTGATCATTTTAAGAACCAAGCTTTTCATTAATGTTAACGGTGTGTAAATACCAGTGATGTACTTTCTTTGTTGCAGTTTCGATATAGCTTTTCATACTTTTGAGTAAAAGTTGGATTTCATTTGTAGGCTACGAATTGGGAGTTTGCCAATAATTACGCCTGCATGGTGTCAGATAACGTCGACCCAAGACCAAATGTCCAAGATGTTGAACACTGTACAGCGTTAGCAAGGAGCCCTGTGGACACTTTCATGGATGCTCGGACATCCCACGAGTTTTGGTGTTGAAGGACACGGCTTGTTCTGCAAACAAATATAAAGAATGTGGAATGGTAATGAAGGCAATATACAGTACTGAATGTAGTGGGAATACAGTCTAATAATGTATCAGTCTTTTGGATGCTGAGAATATTTGGGGTTCATGGGTCACAAACATGTCAAGGTGAAATTGCATCAAATTTCATTTGTATTTTATGCCTTATGC
Source organism: Lingula anatina (assembly GCF_051362555.1). Taxonomy (NCBI): domain Eukaryota; kingdom Metazoa; phylum Brachiopoda; class Lingulata; order Lingulida; family Lingulidae; genus Lingula; species Lingula anatina. The sequence continues at coordinate 14,640,723 of NC_141769.1, forward strand.
AGTGAACCATTTTATTTCAATAACAGAAGAGAAAACTGAGGTTCAAGATAATTCTTCATTCCATACAAGATCAATTGAATAAGATGTGTGCTTCTGTAGGAAAAGTCTACTTCTACAGTTGCTATAATTATTATATTAATAAATTTGAATATAGAGTTGCTTTATCCACATTCTGAATGCAGATAGTTTTTTGCTCACAAAAACATTCCCACCACTTGTGGTCGTCTGTGTTTCGTTTCAATCTGAGATGGTCATTTTTCAAATTTGTGCTTTTGATGATGTGGAGTTGTTTGTCAGTATGGCATTTGAAAAGGTCTTAACCTGCACACTAACCTTACTAACAAACCCTCACATCTTTGTAAAATCTGACTTCATGTAAACGCTTTTACATGAAGAGATTTTACATTGGTAGATTGTGCAAAATCTGTAATGAAATATTTTACGTGTGAGAAAATATTTCATTATATTTTTTGTACAGTCTGCTCTTCTTGAGAGATGCTGTCATCTCTCAAGAAAGAGATCACATTACTAATATTCAGATTTTCTCAAGTGTTATAGTTGACAAATACATCCACTTCATCACATATGCACCTTTTCTCCGGATCAAAAAAATTCAGATTGAAATTTACATGGGCGGTCATACAGTGTAATGTGAGATCCGAAATATTTTGAAGCAAGCTTGCTTTATTCTGTACTTGTATCATGCAGGTAGTTGCGATTTCAGTGCAAAGTTACATTTTAGAAACCTGGTATTTTAAGTCGAATTATATATCAAAGTTTAGTTGAAATCATTGATATTCCCGAGTTATAATCATATTACTTGAATCTGTTTGCATTTTATCATAAAGAGAACTATAATCAAGTTTTGAAAGATGCTTGCAGTTGTAAAATGATTAACTTTATTTATGGTTTTAATTCTCCAAGATAAAGTCAAAATGATTCTGTTTAATTGTTATGTCTCTTGTTAGTTTTTTATTGGCTTCAGTGCCTTTTTCTGTAAGAATTACTTTAATAAGTTTTTATGCTTCACCTCGTGTATAGTATATATAGAGAATAGTTAGTCAAGACAAAGGTTATTCCATCTCAAAATGCTGTCTAAAACGGGACGATTCTTGAACTGTACGCAGCGCCGTGCCAATAGAAACGGATTTCGTCATGTTATAAGGGCCGAATTATCCGGGCGTGGGCACTTTCCCGGCATTCCCCACGAAGGGTTTAGACGGGTTTTTCCCCACGGCCCGAGAGCATCTGGTACCAGTTTCCGACCACAAGACCTGCATTATCGGACTGTGTGCGTTCCGACGCTAGATGAAGACGATGGAAAATCTTAGAACTTTTGATAATACTGCTATGTATTAATTCATTGCGTTTACGTAGTTCATTACTGATTATTAGTCCTTTTTAAATCAACTGTAAATATTCAAAATTGTACATAATAGTTGAATAAAAAATAATCTATAATTTTCTCTCTTTTTTTTTTTTTGTAAAAAAAGTGGTCGTGTACAGATCGCTAAAAAAAAAGCGAGACTTGCAAATAAATTTAAATGGACTCGCATGTATGCTCGTTTAATCATTAGTAGAAATTATCCTCTTTCGCCTCTCACTTAAACTTTTACAATCTCGTCACTATTTCTGTCACTCCAATTGCTTCCATAAAACTAGCCGATGTCCAGGTAATGAGTTGAATTTTGGTTTTTGGATACAAAGCTGTGGTGCTGCGTTACTTTGCTCTCCCGGTGTGGCGTGATAGACCCGTGCCGTGACGAAACCGTTCTGCACATGCGCATTGAGGGTAGATTGAAAGAAGTAACTTCCGGTATGACGATGTCGTCCTAAGTAGGCGCTATGTTTGCACTGTTCAAACTATGATCTTTCTATTCATAATTCAGTGGTTTTCGTCATGAGAGAGTATGTATTTGATAATCTTATTACTACAGTATACGGGGGAATGTTGGAAGTGAGCTTTTGATCGTGACTAAACTGTTTTGCTCTGTGTGAAAAACGTGGTATATCTAAGACTCGTATTAGCCTATAAATGTTTTCACGCTACAATGTTCTTTCAATTCAGAGTAAAGTCATTTTCATTAAAAAGAAATTGTGTGTTTGATAATACTACAACTTTCTCTACGGGGAAATGTTGGAAATGCATGTGCAGCTACGTACTGTAAGTCAACAGACTGCTACCCCCGCGTGAATAATCCGTCAGAACGGTTTATGCACGACGACGATTTCTTTACGTGACACCGGGCCCCGTAACTCGAAAGCAGCGCGCATTGCGACCGAGCGCAAGCGTCTCGATTCCATTACTTGCCCATGCTCGCCCCATGTAATACCAAGGAGTTATAACAGTCACCACCTTATAATCGCTTTCTATGACATCGTTCCCTCCCAGCACATCGTCCAAATAACTACCTGTGAATAAAATCGTCAGCATACAGCGTCGCTTTGACACTACTGATCTCGAATTCTAACGCGAAATAACGCATATAAAATCAATCTCCAAGCGGAGGAGAGCGACCCAGACGAAACCTTGAGACAGGAGGCCCCCCGTAGCTAGCTCCGCCCACCGTAACAGACATCGGACAATAGAGAGGCTTGCGTGTAATCTCCTTCTGTTATAACTCCTTGCCTGTACTCATTGTGTTGAAATGAAAATATTTCAAATACGCGTGTATAAAAAAGTGCAGCTTCAACACCAAAGACGCCTTTACCCACTGTACCATCGGCGCTGTCTCGGTGTTGGAGTTGTAGAATAGTACATTTATCTGTACTCACTATTCACCTCACACAGATTTAAATTCTCCTAAACATGGGTCGGCTTTTTAGATGGTAGAAATGAAATACTGATTATATTGGACTTTTTTATGAACGTTAGTAAAATCAACACTATGTGGAACATCGCTAACTACCTGAGTGACTTCTTAAAATGATTTTTCAGAAAACGAAGGGGGGGTCAGGACCCCCCTCCCTGAACCCCCCTCTAAATCCGCCAACGTGTACTAATATATGCCTCAGCCCTGGACCAGCAAGGATTAATGTTTATGTACAGACACAGATGTGTCTGTACATATTGCCATCATCTGCGTCTGTCGTCGCCGTCGCTGTCGCCGTCGCCGTCGCCGTTGGCGTGCACTTTAACCGTAAACACGATAGGCCCTAAGTGAAAAACTGTTTTACCTTTTGGCTTAAAAGTTACAGAACTGATGAATATTCATAATACGCCGGTCAAGTTCGAAAATCAGCATGATCGGGTCATTTTTAGGGAAGTTAGCCTATGCTGTTTTTTCAATTTTTTCAGCATATATGCAACACCGTACATACGATAAGTGAAAAACCGTTTTACCTTTTGGCTTGAAAGTTACAGAACTGATGAATATTCATAATACGCCGGTCAAGTTCGAAAATCAGCATGATTGGGTCATTTTTAGGGAAGTTATGCTTTTTTTCCCACTTTTTTCCAGCATATGTGCAACACTGTATACACGATAAGTGGAAAATGGTTTTACCTTTTGGTTTGAAACTTACAGAACTGATGAGTATTTATAATAGGCAGGTCAAGTTCGAAAATCAGCATGATAGAGCCACTTTTTTGTAAGTTATGCTGTTTTTTTATTTTTTTTTTCAGCATATAGGGCCTATATGCAACACCGATAACACAATATAAGAAAAACAGATATGCCAATTGTCATTGTACTCACAGGAGTGGTCAATCTTACTAAAACATAGGTTGAGTATGAAAATCAGCATAATCGGGCCATTATTTTAGAAGTTATGCTTTTTTTCACATTTCCTCAGATTCAATTCTTAGGCATGTTAATAGTCTCATTTTTGAACTAATAAGATACGTAAAAGTGTTTGTTTGACATTTCCTGCATCTTTACAACATTGTCAGTTGATTATGTAAAAATGATGGTAAATTTGTTATCGTGTATTGTGTAATGAAGTGTCAAAAATGGAAATAAACTCATATCATTGCAGTTTGTCAGATTCAATCATCCACTATGTTCAGAATCTTAGAATGGAGGAAATTGGATATTTAACACTGTTCTATTGATATATTTCCCATCTCATCAATTTTCTTAGTTGGTCATATAAAAATGGCAGTAAAATGTTCATTTTGTTTTATGTTAAAAAAGTGTTAAAAATTGAAATAAACCTATTTCAGAAAAGTGCTGTCTTGTTTACATTTTGGCATTTTCAAGATGTGACTTGAAGTTCCATGATCCTGAAGACCTTTGCTAGTCACATTTTCTGAATATCCATGATACTAATAATTTATTATGTAAAATTGATGGTCATTATGCTGTTAAACATTATGTAATATTGCATCAAAATTTGAAGAAACACCTATTTTGGGCACTATTCCCATGATGATCATTTAAAGAAAATTATATCACTCACTGGTCTCAAACTTACAGGAAAGAAACATGGGACTAAAATACAGCTTCAGTAGGCAATGCAGTCTGTTTGGTAATTTTTTCTGGCAGTTAAACAGTTTTTTGTGAAAATTTAATTTTTCACATGTTGGCATTTTCAAGGTGTGACTTTGAAGTTCCATGATCCTGAAGACCTTTGCTTGTCACGTTTTCTAAATGTCCATGTGACTAATATTCTATTAATAAAATTTGATGGTCATTATGCTGTTAAACATTAAGTAATGTTACATCAAAATTTGAAGAAACCCCTATTTTGTGCACTGCTCCTATGATGACCATTTAAGGGAAATCATGTCACTTACTGTTCTCAAACTAACAGGAAAGAAACATGGGACTAAAATACAGCTTCAGTAGGCAATGCAGTCTGTTTGGTAATTTTTTCTGGCAATTTAACAGTTTTTTGTAAAAATTTAATTTTTCACATATTGGCATTTTCAAGGTGCGACTTAGAACCTCCACTGGCTTGAAGACCCATGCTAGTCACATTTTCTGAAAATCCATGACACATATATTTTATTATTAAAAATTGATGGTCATTATGCCGTTAAGCATTATGTAATGTTGCATCAAAATAGAAGAAAACACAATTTTTGGTGCTGCTGCCATGATGACCATTATGGGAAAACCATGTTACTTATGATTGTCAAACTTTCAAAAAAGAAACACAGGGCTAAAATGCAGCCTGAGTTGGAAAAGCAGTTTAATTGGCTTCTTTTTCTGAAAGTTATACATTTTAGTGAAATATTCGTTATCTTTTTGGCATATTCATTGTGGGACTCGGAGCTCCCATGGACATGAAGTCGAATGGTAATCAAATTTTCTACATGTCCATGCTATTTATTGTCAATAATCAAAAATTGGTGCTAATTATTATATAATTTATTATGTAATGTTACATCTTCTGCTTCTGCTTCTGCAAACTTAATGAAATAAAACTGTGTTACTTATTATTATGTTTAACTTACAAGTATGATTTTTAGGATTGGCATGCAGTTCAAATTAGAAAGCCAGCTCAATTGGGTTATCATTTATTATTGAATTTATGCAATTTTGTGTGAAATTTTCATTTTTCTCATTCTGGCACTTTCAAAGTATAAACTTGAACTCTGATGGGCCTGAAGCCTTATGCTTTTACTTTCGTCCGTGTTACCTGTTCTGCATAATTAAAATTTGATATTGACTGTGCAGTTAAACATAATGTATTATTGCATCAGAATTGGTAGTCTCCTATTTTGTACATTATTGTTTTGTGCTTTTCTTAAGATGTGACTTATGGGCCTGAAAGACCTTTGAGAGGGTCAGTCTGTAAATTTCCCTTGGATATCACTTAGATAATTTCAGAGTTATAAAGTGATTTGCTTAATTTATAGGCCATAAAATGAGATAACATAAAGCACACTTGTTGATATTTCCCTGTAAACTCCCAAAGGTTAAGCTCTCTGCTAGATTTATGATAAGGAAGCAGTGATAATTATGCAGGTAAATTTTGTTTAATATTGCAAATAAGTTTATATATATATATATATCAAACTCAAAGATTAAAAGTTTGAATAGCAGCTTCATTGGAATTATATTTACCTCTGCCAAGGAGGTTATATTTTCACCCCTGTTTGTCTGTCATCAACATAACTCAAAAAGTTATGGAACGATTTTGCTGAAATTTTCAGGAACTGTCAGAAGTGGGCCAAAGAGGACAATAATCAATAATAATCAACAGTTGCTGCCTTGGCAGAGGTCTGCACTCTCGGAGTGCTTTTCTGGTTTTGTTATGTTTTCCTTTATAATTTGTGACTTTTAACTCTCATCCGCCTAAGGCTCTGCACATTTTCTGTATTTTCTATAGGTTAAGCTCTCTTAACTGGGTCACATATTTAGGAATTGGTGATAATTATGCAGGTAAATGTTGTTTAATATTGCAAATAAGTTTACAAAAGAAAAAATTTGTGTAATGCTAACATTAATGCTATAGATGAATAACAGCGCCTTATTATCCTCAAACACATTGGGGTTATTCATATCATGTAATACAGCAAGATTAAAAGTTTGAATAGCAGCTTTATTGGAATTTTTTTATTGTTTTTTTTGTGTGTTTTCTTTTTAATTTTTTTTCCTAAACACTGGCATTTTCAACTCCCATCCACCTGAAGCTCTTTAGATTCTCTATATTTCCACATTTAATAAGCAGTTGCATAGGTTTTTATGTCTTTAAACATTATGTAATATTATTTTATGCACTGTCAACATTTTTCAAATATTGGGATTTTCATTATCTGAATTTGAATTCTCATGGTCCAGAAACTGTAATCTTATTGCAGGGGTGGATTGAGGCCGTCTTCTGGGTCTTTCAGATGACGGTCAGATATTTAAGTTTACAATGACTGGTATCAATTTTTTTCTGTTGGAAGACCATCAAAAGTGGAGGATGGATCAACAAAGATACTTTGGAATACTGTCAGAAAATATCTCTGGATCTGCTCCTGTTATTGAGCATGTTACCTGTTGTGCATGATTAAAATTCAGTGTTAACTGACTGTGCTATTATAAGCATTATTTATTATTGAATCAAAATTGACAAAATGACCTATTTTGCATCTTTATTTTCTGTTTTGTGTCTGTACATTTGACAGCTTTGCTGCCTTGTTATTTTTTTCATCAAAGCTGTAAAATATAGTTTGCGGGTCCCGAGAGTCCCGGTCTCTATGGAACCCGTTTATTGAAATAATTCTATGACTGATGTAAGCTTATAATGCGTGGTAACGCACAATGTACATTAGCAACTTCATTGAGCATAGAGACGCATTTCACACAGTTTTCAGTCGATTGATGAATTAGGAATTGTGTATACGATAAATTTGCTGTCAGATATATTTTGTATTACCATGTCAGTTGGAAATGTACTCTGCACGTATTCTCTTCTCTAGCATTTAAGCTGTTATCAAAACTTGTTATTAATGCACGGCACACTTCTCTCCCATGGGAAATTTTACCCCTGTCCCGCCCCGCGATAACTTCTTTTATTTGAACCAAATGTAAATAATTAAATCATAATTGTAAAAAGAATGTATTTATTTCTGAAGTGCCGTTACTAGAGATTCCTAGCATTATTAACTACCACTACATCTGGGTGAGCAGCGTTGCAACTGAACCACGTTATACTAACATGAAAAATGTCTTGGGTGTGACAAACACGTACATTGAAATCGACAGCTCGGGCGATCCTATTATATAGCTGTACAATATCAATCCAAACACCCAGTCTTATATACAATGTTGATGTGTGCAAGGCTATGCCTAACAACCTCTACCATACTCGGAAGGTAATTTGCATATTTATGCCTTTTCAGCGGAATTCAGTTTTGATCGTCAGGTACTTTTAGTCATTAGTTTCAGAATTTTGATTTTCTAAAACTAAAAATTATGCAGACTTTTGAGATGGCCCCTGAATACGATGGTAAGTTCGGGGACTCTTTTTCCACTGTTTTGAGCGTTACCGAATCAAGTTGAAATTGTAAGGGTAAATGTTAAAGAATAATTTAAATAATTAAAATAATCTTCTGGTCAGAGTCTTGTCTCCTTCACTGTGAATGCTGAGTGGATAGCGAATATAAATGCAAAGTGGACATTTGCCGGGCTGAGGATGTCAACTGATGGGTAAACAAGGTCAATTTTGACTTGAAATCCCGCTGCCCATGAGGTAGGGGTCGAAGGTGTACTTCTATAGCAAATAGTAGACGTTCTGGACCATGAGTATGAAGTCTATGAAGGTGTGGTGTGTCTTGATAAAGATTGAGCACTTGAAAGCACTGCGATGTCTCTAGATCATCTGCTTGTTAGCAGTGGTAAAGTATTCAAACCTCACCCACGGTTTGCGGGCGCTATCACCATATAGTAGACCCAATACATCAAGTTGAAGAGACCAAACGCAACTGGAAATATCACTCGGGAAATCTTTTCAACATCGTGAGGAAGCATCGCCCTTCTTGTGACCTACAAATGAACGGACAAAGAAGCCTTTAATATTTATAGATACTTTCGTTCATTCTAGCTTCTAGTTTTTGTAAATTTGTAAATGAAATATAAAAAGCCTGCGTAATTCCCCACATTTCTTCATGATAGGAGACTATTAACTCTGTGTGGGACTTACTTTTTTCTGAATATAATTTAGATGTACTTTATTTCTTAACTGTATTAAATTGCTTTAAAGCTCATTCTTTTCACAATGTTATCAGTGTGTCTACAGTCGTTAAAGTTCAACTCACTTGGTGTTCCTCATAACTGTGTCTACATTCACTTTCTTCTGTCTCAATCTTGTCAATTTTTCTTTTCTCGGTACTCGCTATCTGGACGCTGACCAAAGCATACTCCAGGAATGCTGAGAAAACGAAGGTCAGGCAACCATTCAGCCACACGTCTATGGCCTTCAGCATGGACGACTTAGGAAGATGGGAGTTTAAGCTGGCCATCTTTAAATAAACGGCATGAGAAAATATTATTATAGAAAATAAAACCCGTGGGCATATTTAAAGAAAAGCATAAGTTGCGACACGAAAAGCATATCTTTCTTTTTTTGCACTCCCACTCTTGTGTTGATGAGCGCGTTTAACCTTTGCACAAATCATAATAGAAAATGAGATAAAAAAAACACACTTTCAGAGAGAGAGAGAGAGAGAGAGAGAGAGAGAGAGAGAGAGAGAGAGTGCATAAAATATAAACTCAAAATACTATTGCGAAAAAATGTGCCCAAGCGAAACAGACCATTGTCGCCATGGTCAGCACCGAGGTCAAGCCTATGGTCACTCTGGCCGGGGGAGAGTTCTTGCTGATCCAGAAAGCTATCCAAGACATACTGACCAGGACCATACTAGGTATGTACACCTCTAGGACGTAGTAGCCCACGTCCCTCTGCAAGACAAATTCTGCTTGGAGACACGGGCGACGGCCTGGTCATGGAATAAAGCATAAGAAGAAAATAAAAATATGATCAATATACTTGTGTGTTCGAGCAATATCATTTTACACATATACTAGAATTACGTTTCAGATGTTGGCTAATAAAGCCTACTGGTACATTTTAAAATAATATAGAAATCCATTTTTACTCTCAGACAATAATTATATGAAACGTTCTGATATGTTCTTTTCTAATTGATATGACAGATATGTACCCTCATTAAAGTATTCATTTCCCCTTAAATTTGTCGCACATTTTGTAAACTTGACATCCGTAATGTCAAAGTGTGACAGTTTTACGTGACGCCTGTCATCAAGCTGTTCCTCTGTCCACTCATACTGCATTTCCTCATCCGTGAATGCATCTGAATAATAGACCAGGCATTATCTTTTGAACAAAATAGTCTTGTTTTAGCACCAAGACGGATGTATTTCAATTATTTATTCGTAACCGTAAATGGTACTTAAAAGTAAAATATCTAGTTTCATAGCTGAAATATTGAATATGAAATAGTCGGGTTGAGAGTCACCCTGAAACTAAGTCTACACAAATGTAGCTGTGAAGAGTGAGTTACAATTCTCAACAATTACTTATTAAGGAAATGCAGAATATACTGTCATTGCATTTATGTTTGGCTCAATTTAATAGAATAATACAATGTTTGCCAGTAAATTTAGAATTATTTGATTGCAAAACACCGTCGCGAATTGTCGGCCTACAGAGAAAAAGCTCTCCTCCAAGATAGCAACTTACAGCACCGCTACAACATCAGTTTATTTCGCATATCAATTCAGTCTGAGTTACGAAATCGACCGAGATATCCCAAGGGGAACTTACAACTTTGCAGAATAAGTGGGCATTTCTGGGTATCAAACGGAAACATAAATAGGTCCATTGGGCAGGCTGCAGTAACAGTGATTCTGAAACACAATGGGCGCCAAAGTGATTTTACTAACATGACCAGCACGGCAAGAAGAAATGCAAGTTTTGGGAAAAATGCTTTTAAGAATATAGAATCCCGTACAATTCTTATTATGTCAAGGATATAAGTCTACAAGAAACACGTGTTCCAAAAGAAACCATGTACCATTCTTGATTAGGAGAAGCATTGCTGGTTTATGACAGAAATTTGATTGAGCCGTAATATTTTTTATCATAAAAATTGTCAAATAAAAAAATTACGGGGAGCTCATTCAAAATGAAATAAAATAATGTGCATGAACGATTAAATGTTAAACTAACCTGGAAATAAACATTACCGAGCCATTTTCATAGAGACGTAACATGCGGTTGGGTATTGTTACGGAATGCCATTCTGCCGACTTCTCGTTTCGGATAAACAGATCCGGTATCCAGATGAACCCAGCGTGTCTGGGGTCCATATCCATGTAAGTTCTGTTGATCCGACTACCGTCGAACTTGAGCCTGTGGTCTTCCCAATTTCGCTCTAGGACAAGGTCCAAAGTTATATCCTGGGATTACAAAGGGAAAGATTTTAAATTAAAAATAAGTTTCTTTGATAGGTTAGACATTGTTGACAATATGGTCGATCGAGTGAAGACAATAAGCAAGCCAATGCATGAGATATTAATTGAAGACTGAAAATTAATATTAAATGAAAAATTGTTTTTTCGCTGTAATAATTCAAAAAGTACTCAGAGTTGTAGGGTAATGCATTCCATCATATCGATTGAAGATCGATTAAATGAAGTTAGATATTTACTATATGATCAGGTTATTTGAAGCACATGAAAAATGTTTCAAGTAGGATGGAGAACAATCAGGATGACACACACACACACACAACAAGCAATTAATACTCTACCATTTGAATTTCGTCCACGGAGTTTATACGGTTGATGGACAATTGCATTCCAATAACGGTGGGCTCATCTGAAGATAAGGATATACAAATGATTTTAAAATGTTGTAACTCTAATGTTTGAAAATATCTTTTTTTTTTCAATTTTACCAACATCCTTAATTCATGTAAGTCGGAAAGTAAGTTAAGGCAAACTAAGAATAACCTATGCAGCGTCGTTTCGTTACTGTTTTTCCATATGTTCAATTAACTTGTTTTGCGAGTAATCGATCAGCCTGGTTCATTTAGGTAAATGATTTTTACCCAGAAAGTACTACTTAGGCAGCAACTATATGGAACATCCCTATCCAGAAGTGTTATAAAGCATAAACGTCACGTTAAAGCTGAATTTGCAGCAATATAATGGTATTCTGACTTTGAAGTAGGTTCTTCTGAAGGTTACCCTGATCTTTAAGTCCACTGGAACCCAAAGGTTACCTCTATATAATCTGTGTAATGAACATGTTAAAAGCGTCGCGAATCGATTATATTAAATTGTCTGAGACCAACGTGAAGGCAGTTTGAGGAGGGTTTGGGAAGTCTGTGTCTGCCTATGTCACACAAAGGGCACACAAATCTGAAGAGCCAAGCATGTAATAAGGATATACTCATGGCCTTATGCAGATTGCTGCTATCCAATCTGTCACAAGACACATATGAATTGGCTACAAAAGCAAGATCAACACCCCCCATTTATATATGCAAATCTTTCATAAGTACTATATGAAAAGTGACTTCGTGTTCTTGTTGGGACCTAAACTAGTTTTTATCAATTTACCTCTTTAAATACAGCAAAAGAGACCGTCTATTGAATATTTTTCGGTAACACCACCACAGAATGCATTGTTATAGAATTATAATCTGGTTCCTTGTTTATGCCATTTCACTCAAATATGACACAACGACTGAGTGAAAACAGCAAGGATCCATTCTATTTTTTGCTCCAGCCAAAAGTAGGCCTACATGTATATGTGTATCCCCGCCCCTAACGTTGAGTATTTGAAGAGACATTTGTCGCTTCATAAGAGTTGCAGGATAATAACATACCGACATCGATCGTGGGTTGCATTGTGTTATCATAACCCTCCATCATCTGGGATAGTATCTCTGACCTGAAGTAGTGAAAAACATTACTATTATAATATAATCGCCATGGACGTTTATTGTAACCGTGTACACACACACACACACACACACACACACACACACACACACACACTACTACTACTTGCGGAACCCACTCAGAGAATCAACTACAGGGACAGCAAACATGTAGAATAAAACACTGCTATTATTTTTCAATATGATAAATATTTGTTGGTTCTTTGATGTTTAGAAACATAACCCCCATTTGACAACTTACCTTACATTGCTACTCCCTATTGAAGTAATACAACATTGTACAGCAATAAGAAAACACAGTGCAAAGTAATGATTCCACATTACTAACAAATGAAGGTGCCGGTAGCAATACGCACGTATAATGTTGTTCGGATGTTCGGATCAAAATGTTAGTATTAATAGTACCATATGAAATGAGTAATGGCCGCTTTTTGTTTTGCTTGAACTGACAGATGCAGCTGCTAGAATAATGCATTGGATAAAGGTTTCCATGCCATGCAAAAGGTAATGTATTGGAAAAAGGTTTCCTTACCTTGCAATCTACATAAGAGTAATGCATGATGTTTCATTTAGACTCGTCTGAGGCTACCTGTAATACCAAACATGCCATAACCGTAAATCATACTTGCCTTTGGATTAAGTGCCAGAGTGCTCTTGTACCAAGTATCAAATATGGTATATTTGTTATTGCAGGATTAAGCCTTTTAATTTCGAAAACGTTTAAGCAGGACATAAGGTAAATATATATATATATATATATATATATATATATATATATATATATATATATATATATATATATATACTGAAGTATATATATATCAAAACACGATAACACGACCGGACAAGCCTTTCGGCAAGGGACAGCTCACATAGAATAACCAAACTCCTTTTACAAAAGTTTCTATTCCTCAAAATAAAAATAAAATAAAATAAACACACACCGACAAGTAAAACGTACCTAAACAACTGATGCTGATCAACATGTCTCGTTCTCTTCTTTAAAAGGCCATGTTGGAGAGAAAATATGAAAAATGAAGAGTTGGGTACCAATTGTGGTAGTTGAGACAAAATGCAGACTGCACATAGCTAAGGCATGCCTTTTCTCTTGTGAATTGTACCCTCTGTGGCAGTTCAATATTAAAAACATGACCAAAATTTGTCATCGTAGTGTAAAGAATGCAGTGTAACGTCTCAACTCAACAGTAAAGAAAGCCGTGACTGCCACTTACCGTTGATTGGTAGATGATATAAAAAATAAACCCTATCCAGTCTGAATAAAGCTGCATCGAGAAAAATTAACACTTTCTTTTTCCAAATTTAGATTTTTAATAATAATAATAATAATAATAATAATAATAATAACAGATTCTTCCAACAGCTAATATCAGAGCTGTCTCGTCAGAAACATCAGAGCTGTCTCGTTTTTCGTCAATAATTATAATAATAATAATAATAATAATAATAATAATAATAATAATAGATTCTTCGAACTGTTAATATCAGAGCTGTCTCGTCAGTAAAGTTAAGGACATTCAAAATTTCTCAACCTAAAGGATTTGGATTTCGGTCATCAGGACCATTTTCCTTCATTCGTACAAGATACGCTTTATTCAATTAATCTTAGTAAATTTTCCACTTAGCTCCCCTCTCCCACACGCTTTAAATCCTATTCCCCCCATTTTCTCAGGATTGTATGGCGTAGCAAATTTCTACGAAATGTCTTTTCCAAGAACATTCTGTTAAATAACGAACATCCCATTGCATGGAATTTACCCAAATCTTTCTTTTAAAATCTTCCTTTGGTCCATAAAACAAACAGTGCGATATAATAGAAGAATAGACACCAATTTAAACTTTCCGACCAAAAGCATTCGTCGGTATTAACCAGTATTTCAAGATTTCCTTACTATATTTCCTCTTTGACCGGCTGACTATAGATATGTGGCCTCAATCAGCCAAAGAGGCAATGTAGTGAGAAAATTGGAGAATAAATGCCGAGGAAGGCCTTTGACCACAATTGATGTTTGTTTTTATATTGGTGGATTTATTACTTTCCTTAGGAAGGTTTTATGAATCTTGATTACCAATAATCCGTTAGATGGAAAGTGTCAACCAAATTTATATGAAATTTTGCAGTTATTTTGAACATAGCGTTGTTCGGACTGTATGTTCAATGAATGGTATTTTTGGTATTTGTGCTTCCATAAGCATTCACAGTTACTCTTATTCGACCTGAGATAGAGTTCAAGCAAGATATGCTGAAGGCCCCTGACCTCTGCAGGCTTCACAAACGACGTTGATCAATCTCCCAAATTGAAAATGGAGGAGGTTTATTTTCACCATATCTGTTTCTCAATTCGTTAATTTTGAGCAAATTTCTTTGCATCTAAAGAAACATAATGTTGTTGTATACTACAAAATATTACATATGTTTTCTTAAAGACAATTAATTTATATTGTAAAATATGTTTGATACTATTGGTCACTACAGCTTTCATGCGAGCTACTTCAACTACTTTAAAGATAAAGTTTTTATGTAAAGCTTCTATGGTTTTGCAGTTAAATATTGAAAGTATACGGTCGAAGTTTAATGAAATCCTGCTACTGAACGCATAATAAAATAAGGAATTTTTAATCCCTATCATTCTATTTATGTCAATAATTCACCCACGCCATGGCGAAATGTTCACTACACATTAGTCAGAACGCATACAGATGGATAATCTCATGCAGCCATTTCCTCCGTTAATTTAGATATGATATTATGAAAATATTTCGTCTTTCAGTATTGACCAGAGGTTTATCTCTAGCATCATTCTTCCAGGAAACTCATTCGCTTTGCCGTAGCAGTCCAATGCTATCTACGACAAGCACCTGTTTTATCATCCCCAATCCAACACACATGTATATTCTAAAGCTATAGAATTCTCAACAAAGAAGATCCAAATTAATTAATTTCGCCATTGGTTATTCATGACTTGATGATCCCTGTTAAATATGGACGGGTTCACAAATAAACGGGTTGTATAATTATAAGACGACAGAAAATTTTTGCTACCACCGGGTACCGTGTTTATAAAAATTGCTAGTTATAAGTTGCCATAATATAGATTTATTGGACAGACGTCTTAAACAACGGGACATGTGGTCGCCAAGTGAACAGCAAATGGATTTTTGTCTAATGCAATCAAACTTGAACAAAGAGTCAGGTCTTCGTGTAGGACAGAATCATCAAAATCGCTTCCCGAATCTTCATTTAATTTAGCTATATTAGCTACTCGCTCGATCAAATATGGATGAATGAAGCCTTCTGTTTAACCGGAGTGTTAAAGGACTCTTATCCTTACTCACCCTCTGATATCTGGGGCCTCTTAAGAAGCATACAAAAATTAAGCATAGAAAATAATTTTGCAACAGACCTTTAGCGCACTCTGTGGTCAGAGAGTCCCCTGTACCCATACAGGCGGGTACAGTACTCTGAAAAGGTTGAGAACGGGTACCATATATGTCATACAGAGGCTTATTCAAAGGTGCTGTCATTTTGGATGATAAAAATATTAAAGCAAAGATGTTTTTAAAGTTTCATCTGTTTGGTAAATGGTAATGATAAAAAACTCTTTGTCACACAAAGAATTAAACTAAAATGGAAGACAAAAAATATAAATATAATAATAAAACATAGTCTGAGGAGCATCGTTCAGTACAAAATAAAAATACTGTGTTGAGTGTTTCGAGATAGGCTCCCCTCTCTGTGCTTTGATTTATATATATTTACAAACACGCAAATAATTACACACATTTGGCACATGCTTTCGGAATGTTTTCAGCAAAATAGACAGTAAAATGTACCACTTTTAGTACTTTAATGCTAACTCAAAGCATTTTAGTGCGTTATAACGAGCACGGTATTCCTTTTTTAAAGGCAAAAATACAGTATAAACGTGTGCTACACTGAAGAAACTAATATTTCGATTTGCACTGCATTATGCCATCCCCTATGCGTCAACAGATGTATGGTAATTAGCTTTACATAGTGTCGAGAGGAAGCAAAAGATAAGAAAAGGCACTGCAAATGCTCTCTGGGATTCGTTGTGATACACAGTGCATTTTCAAACGTGTTTTTTTTTTAAATTTTTTATCATTTTGTTTATTTATTTATTTTTGGAAACAGGGGCAGGGGAATTTTAGTGTGGGAAATTTTTTTAAGAACAAGAAGGACGACCCATTTATGTAATGTTTATAAATTAGTTTCTGATTTTTTTTACGTATTTATTTGAATACAGGTCTGGGGGACAGAAGCTCTTGTCATTTTTCGCTATGAAGAGCCTCCGCGCTTTGTCTCTAACACCTGTTTGTTGCTACTTGTCAAATGAAATAACTTTTTTTAAAGTTCTATATTTAATTTACAAAAAACTAAATGTTTCCTGTTCTATTTTTGACAAGAAATAAACCGTTCACTTTATTTCTAAGACAACTGATTGAATAGACACCAAAATAACAACGGAGAAGACTAACTGCTATTGATCAGAACTTGATTACATCGTGAAGTTATGATTGATCACTTATGGTGCCTGAATTAACCTTTCTTAAAGCTTATTATGAACCGATGACCAGTGGACACGTGCTGTCAGTAGGGCAGGCAAATATATCATTTCTCTGGTCAAAACACTGTCGGTAATTCTGCACTTGGAGGCTGGGTTTTCTTAGAAAGTTGTGGCCGGGTCTGAGATGTGCTGTTTGATGGGTTTTGTAGTACTATACTAGTGAGGTCGAAGCACATGTTTTGTATGCAACACCTTTAAAATGCACCAAAGCCTCCACGCACACGCACACACACACATGCACACGCACACCCTCGCGCACACACATACGCAGATCTAATCATCCTACACCATTCAATACAAAATTCAGGACTAATATTCAGTATTTGTGCCACAAATATCAATGAGAGAGGCGATTTATGTCTTTTGCAAATTTCAGAAACATAAATTCAGTTCCTGCAGTTTGTGTTTAATGGTGCGGGGGAATTTTTATCGGATATCAGACTCGTCCATATAAAAAATTCTGCCCTTCTTTCTACCGATTGTATATCCCTGCATAAAACCACAGACAATGTCAACGAATGGAATATAACAGACATGAAGTTATCCAGAGAACACAGACATGTTAAATCAATACATAAACACACGCTGCACACGGGATCCTATATGTAACTAGTGGCAGCTCATGACGCCGGCTGATTTTCAGTAAAATCCAGCATTTTGATGTTGTGGAATCAGACGTATGATTGTTCTGATCACTGATTATTATACAGCTTAAATAAGAAACTCTGTGCCCAGTTTAGAATCACCGTTTCTGAAAATGATTTTGTACCGGTAATGCCAAATAGGTAGCTTCAGCTACCAAGAATCACCAAAAGGTTATCTTTAGCCTGGCGTCTAAAATAATCGAATCGTCTTTGATAATTTGCTTCTCTTCCCTATCGAATTGACAAGAAGGGAATCGGCCGTAAGTCTCAAACGCAAAATGCCAAATCCACCTTTTTATCACTCCTCACATCAAATTCCAGTGTCATGCAACGTGCGTCTGTCCTCAGATTTGCGGAGACCCTTTTCGTTGTAGCGTCAGGCCTTCCTGTGCCCCACAGGACCCGCCAGTCATCGATTTTTGCCTACTGTTTCATCAGATAATGCACAAAAACATTCATCACGGGGAGCTGAGGTAATTAGTTTAAATTTACAATTCTAGAGCACCGTGTTCCACTGCGCATGTCTCGGGTCTGATGGAGTGCCTATGCTTTCTGCATTAACCATAGCAAGAACAGCAAGATGACGGCATTTATAAAAAAGAGAACAGCAGGGGGCCAAGGGGAGAGGAAACGAAGGCTCCATTGAATTGAGTGTGTTAGTGTGTTGGTAGTAGTGCTCTATTTATCAGTTATAACAAATACCGGGCAACAGGAGCAAAAGCGCAAGACAACTGAAAAGCAGCACTGGGAGAGTAGAGTGATTTTAAATATGCGATACTTTCTATTGCACTTTACTGGAAGACATCTGTTTCAGTCCCCTGACAAAGACATTTATTCACAATGTGTCTGTAGTCGGTGATTCTGCAATATAAAAAACGGCATCATGGAGACACCTGAGATAACGCTTTGGTTGATTCTGTGTGCTTTTACAAGGCTGTCGATCAACGGTCAAAGAGCCGAGGCATATGTCCCCGAGAACATTCCCATAGGTAGGTGTTTTTAATTGGAACCGCACGCAAACTTTAGGAATATTTTTACCTCTAATGTTTTATGTCCCTAGAGGCGTACAGAACCAGCTACCTTCACTGTTTTCTTTCCTTCATTTTGAAATGACAACCCTCTGTGTGATTCAATGTCAAACCTCTCTACCAGGCTGTCACTGCTGTTATCCTTTTTCACAATAGGTTTCTTTGTGTAAATATATTGCGACGAAGGGTGTCACTACGTCGTATAAAATATGAATCCCTGAAACCTATGTACATGTATTAGGTATATTGGTATTTTGAACTTACACATAGACCCTTGTGTTCAGTGTGTGGATTATTATTATTTCAATTTTACTAAATGTTCCCAACTTGGGATGCGTCACTGTCAACATTCTTATTCTAACTGAGACGATTGAGAGGACATTACTCATTTTAGGCAATATATTATGTAAATGGAAAAATCATATTAGAAGGCTTAAGTTTTACACTAATTATATCAATTGCTATATGATTGATATAGAAAAGAATGGATGAGGCGTGAGGGATTTTTGAAAAAAAATTACATTCACATACTCACTAGTTCCCTGGTTTTACAACTATTCCTCGTCATGTTAATTTATCTCTCTTTCTCTCTCTCTCTTTCCAAAAATGGCGGGACATCCCCTACGACTATTGCACGTATTGATTCTTGACAAGTAGATGCATGGTCTGGAACCACAGTGAATATGTAAATGCCAGAGTTGATTGGATTTACAACAACAGTTCACCCAACAATACAGTAAAAAGATAATAATCGTGTTCTCCACACGTGTATCGCTGAAATTCAGTATCGTAAACGGAAAAATATCTTTGGGGAATGCTTAGCAACACACCGACAAAACTTCAAATATCAGCGCGACATTCATTCAATCACATAACACTTTTCATAATTTCATATTTTCCACTTTTGTGTGTATAGTTAAATGTACATAAAATTAATTCATTTCATCTGTTTACTGTGAGTAGAGGGTATTCATAGAAAAATTGCCAGACATGGGTAACACGTTTAAGGTACAGTCATTATCTCGGAAACAGGTGCCATGTTTATTGATTCAGGAATAAGTTAAACATATTAACCAGACGACACCTGCTCCAATTAGTCCACAAGCAAGTACCCTATAAATGTATAAGGAAATTCGTTCAGACGTCAGTGGGTTTAAAGTACTGTGCATAGAATCGGAAGTAAGGCTCAATTTTTACTTCTTCGTCGCCTCTGAGAACGTTACGCCAAGGCGAACTATTTTAAGATGAATAATTTACAGCATTTCGAGAAAGCTTTTAAGAAAGGCATACTGCAAGCGTCAAAATGCCCATAAGTTTCAGCATTTTATTCCATCCGGTACACACAACAGGCGTAATCTCATGATTCGTCGGGAAGTCTTGATGCATGCCATTGATTTTCTATTAGAAGTCATTAAATAAGGTAAAGTGTAGAGCATATTCTCGAAATTTTTTATGGGTTTTCTGATATCTTCAGTACCAATAAAAATATATGAAACTACATGTAAAAGAAAAGGATTTTTTGGTAACGAGGTGCCATAATGATATGCCACGAAATAAACCTGGTTCCTTTAGAACATATGGATTTGCAAGGAAGAAAACACGCACCTCTTCGCCCATCAAATCAATGTCAATTCGCGCCCAATTATTCCTCACGAGAGACAAGAGAGGCAAATTGAACTCACAAATTCCACTAACAAATGGATGCCCACCCAGATGGATGCATCGAGGCGATTTAGTCGATTAACTCGACATTCACGCCAATCTGACATTGTATGACAGATTTATATTGTAAACACAGTGGAGGGAAGGCAGCCTTTTTTTCTTTTTTTCCAGTTCTGTATGTTTAGCATTAAAACTTATTGTAATGGAGTTATTCACCCACCACTGCTGGGTATTTATGCATTTATGAAGATTGTTTTATTATATGCACTCACCATATGCTTCAGAAAGTGATCTAGACTACATTGCCTCGAGCATTTTTCTGTCTCTTTTGATATTTCAGGATAGACTAATTGCAGCTTTTTATTAGCAAGAACGAAATGTTTGGTAGCTTTTGATGTATATATCCATATATATATTTTTTTTCATGCTAAAATCATATCTTTAACAGTTTAAGCAATGGCGAAACACCCAAGAACTGAACGCAGTCGCAAGAAAGCATTTTCAGAGCACGGCAGCAACGTGTATTGAAAAAAAAAAATAGATGAAGCTTTCAAGTTTTTTTTATTAAAAAGTAATATAAAAATTTAAGAAAATAGTTCTCTGGTCGTAAGGACTATGCGTACACCGAAAAAAAGTACGAAATTCAATCAACCGTCAAGAGAAACTCAAATCAAATTACTTCCGGGGTGATATAAAGACATGATGGCGCCATAATAGGTTTAGCAATGAACAAGGGACACGTGGTAGTTTCTCTAGTGAAAACAAACCAAAGCCATTAGCTGGTTTAAGGACCTGCCAAAGTGCAAAATGTACTGACCAAGTTCATAGCCAACCACGCAGACAATCGAAAAGTGCAAATCCCGTTTTTGTTTTAACTTAACGACTCTGGAATTGCCTGGTGTTGACGGACGCACAGTTAACCTGGACAGTGCTTAACTTAGTTAAAGGAAAGTTCTACAATTGACTTCTGGGATACATTCCTACAATCTCGTGTTTCTCGAAAACGTGATAGGGTCAGTGAAATTATGGCCAATGAAGCATCGTCTGGGTTGGGAGACATTTGGCGGTTTTCTGTTGAACTCCAATTATATCAGTTCAGCAGCCTTTGATTTCTCTAGGTATTCAACACAGCTGGGGTCTGGCCAGTTATTGGCTTGCGACCATACCAGAAAGGCTATAAAACTCATTAGGACCGGTGCCATTAGTCATATGATTTCACAACTATACTAAACCTGGAGGGTTTCCACTCACACGTACAATTGTGTAAAAAAAAAACAGGAACTCTAAACAGAATAGGGCAGAGCAGTTTTTTGTTTATTCATTAAGACTAAAATTGACTAAGATATGTGGTTATAAATGGTGTGTTTTGATGGCATACTTGCAGCGCCTATTTGAATAGTTCCTTTCATATATGCTGCATTTATGAAAATTAAATCAATATGCATGTTGAACAAGACGCAAAGTCAACGACCGCATGTCTGTTCCCTAATTGGAATAAGACCAGTAATCTATAGTGCCATTCCTATATTTCTACCAGACCGATTTTATATTTGATATTTTCTACCTAAATGTTAAACGGTCAATTCATTTTATACTGACAGTCATTGAAAACGCATCATTTATTTATCAAATAATATTTTGAGTTCCTTTGGCACATTAAGAAAATAACAGTTTTCGTGTGAAATATGTGAAATATGAAAAGGTGGTCAGCCCACTCTCTTATGACCAAACAAGTGCATTTGTACTCGTTTATATGGTTGGAATTAATTCTCGGTAAAAAAGTTCAAGAAAGTTTTCTGATGCGTTTTCATTGACTGTCAGTATACATGACGATTCAGCACCAATGGGTTGTACATGTGCTACGCGTCAGTAATTGGCAACTTAGGTCACAAAGAAAAAAACAAAAAATCAAAACGCATATGATATGATAATAATGATAATATTGGTAAAACAAAATTCAGAAAAGAATTCTAAAATTTGTCTTATTTCAGAGAACAACTACCGATTAACTTGGCCAAGCATTCACTGCACTAGAAGCATTCCCGCAACAAATTCAACCAAAGGAAAACCCCCTAGTGCATGTTCTGTTTTGTATTGATATTGACCTGGAGCCTCTGAATGTGATAGCATTTGTGGAACTTATTTAAAATTAAAGGGGCCATTTTGTATGCAATTGACGAATTTCCCTGAGAAGTCATATTTTAGCGACAATAGGAATAATATTAAAAAATATAGCGTTATGCCATTACATTCAAGTTGATTAATCATGGCAAATTTGGTTATTCTTACAATTATTATATATCGCATGAACATAATGCCATTTTCGCTCCGTAAAACCATTACTTGGAAGACGAAAAATCACTTAGATATTCTATTTAGTCACGTGTTGCCTAGCACAGTAGTTGCACCATTAAGTTGATCACGTCTCAAAAGACTCCTACAACTTCGTAAATGATAACCGAGTTTCAGGATTACATAGCATTTTGTCAACATTTACATAAGCAGATATCTATGGCGAATTTTTTTTACATTTCCCCATTTAATCATGACCCTCTCATATTTCAACTATACATTTACATTGTCTTTGAGGCTGTTATTTACATGTTAAATGTTAGAGAAATTTTCAGTATTTAACCTTATCTATTTAGTTTTCAATCAAATCATTTAGATTTTTTGTGATTTTCATTTAGAAACTTAAATAAACAGCTATCTTGTTTAATTAACAGGAGCAATACTGGGCAAGGAATCGCGGCAGGTAGAAACAGCCGTGCGTTACAAGATAAAGCAATTCAATGGAAAAAAGGGGAGCGACTACCTCGGTTTTAAAGTGGAAGCCTCTCTACACTCTGATGTGAACGTTGATAATCCTAATGAATTCATTGGCTCAAGTAAGTGGAATATTTTACTAACCACACCATTTATCTTAAGGCATAGGTGTCGATTAAGTGGCGTGATATACCCCATTCAAGCAGAGTTTGATCACATTTTTACTCTTTTTACTTATTGTATCTTTATATTTTTATAGCAATATGTGTACTGCCTGATAGCTATTTGCACAGAAGACATACTGAAATGAGAATGGTAATTAGTGTGCGTGGTTCTTCGGGGAGTATATTGTATTATTGCTATGGATTTACTCGTAATGTTGGCCGAAAGACCACGTGCACGAGCTGCACTAATGCATAATGAAGACTTCTTAGATCAATTTAAGATAACTTGTTGAAAAGTGTGGGACTACCAACATGACTGATATCCCAGAGTGAAATGGCTTCAAACATCTCACCAACCATGATAGCAAAATCCTGCACGTTGGTAGACAGTATAAAAACTACAGTTTCTATGCCCGATACCTATATTCCCGTCAAATCAATAGCGAAGGACCTTTATAGAAGTTAGGCTTTCTCGCACAAAATAGGCAGTCGAATAGTTGCATTATTGTTAAAAAAGATGAACTGAAGAAGGGTCAGATCAAAAAATAGTAGGCCTATAGGCTATACATTTTGGTCAGGCCAGTGTCTCACATTTCTTTTGAAAAATATTTGCATAGCTATTTAATATCACTTTTAAGTACTGTTAATTTATTTTCATATTGGATACTAGGCCTACTATAGTGTAAGATCAGGGAATATAATGAGGCAGATCAAATATATGTTAATATTAGGTAAAATGTTTGCGTGATTAACGTGACTCACTTCCCTGGGCTATGACTCAGAAAGATGTCCCCACAAAAGAATTCCGGAACGTGTCCACGCTGGGTTTTCTGTCAGTGCTGACTTGATTAGTAAAAATTGCCAACTAAGGCCATGGTTCGTTAAAGGGCTGCCTGTTAACATGTTTCATTAATTCCATCTAATTCTGAGTATAACGAGGTGAGCAAGGGTTTCGTTAAAAATTACAGAATGAGGACACAATTCAATGGGAATCATTAACCAGCCTGTGTAGTTGTTTAATGGGTTTTATCTTTGACTTAATTCAAAACCAAATGGCATCTAAATATACATTTTAACCTCGGTCGGATCGTTAAATAGGGTCTTATTATCCATTGGCAACAATTGCTTATATCTGTCATGCCCTTTCCATTGTAAAGTAGTGTATTCCCTGTGGCTTTTCACAAATGTATGATCTATAGAGTTGCCATTTTCAGTGGTAGTCAAAATCAATTTGTTTTATTAATTCAGATACCATCAAACATTTTTCATCGTAAATCGTCCTTAGTGCAGTTTGGTTGGTAGATATATGTGCAATATATAAGATCGACTAAGTGTATTTAAGCGTCAATTGGATTTTACCGTGCAATGCTGATAAAGTAAGAAACACTTTGATTGAAACTCAAGATAATATAAAAAATAAGCAAACGGTTTGTACAACGAAGCAAACTAAAATTACGCCAACACCCTAGATAAGCAAACTAAAATTACGCCAACGCCCTAAATGTACAACCTCATACAATTGAAAATTATTTAGATAATTATTTACTGCTCCTTAGATGTCATTTCGTAACATTGTCGGCAAGATAGGTGTAAGAATATATCCATAAATTTGGTTTTCATTGTTGCGATGGCCGTCAGATGTCCATTCAAGATGAACTATTTTAGTTTTGATCATATTGATAGATATCAATATATGTATATTAACTGACAACTTTTTAAAATAGTATGTGAGTAATGTCTGTTCATTTTCAGTCCATCTGGATCCTAGTGACAGGTGTCACGCTGTCTTGGTGGAAGCAAGGTTAAAGGGATAATAACTCTTCGTTTTGGCCAAAAAATGAATTTTCCTGGAGTAAACAACAAATTTTCCATACTTACCAATGGTTAATGAATCCAATTTTACATTCAAAGTTAGTCCCTGTTTTTTTTCTAAAAAAGTTTGTTTTTTTGTTTAAATCTCTTAAGAGATTTTAACAGAGTATAGCCATCAATGGAGGTCACGTGGTCTAAAGACAAGCTCAGATATCAGAATAATTGCTATAACTGCCGTTTTTGTGGTAAAACAGAATGTATTATATTTCTATGAGTTATTCACAATGTTTTTATTGTGAAATATAGATCTCATACGAAGAGTTAGTATCCCTTTAATGTCAACCGTTACTTTGTACTTACAATTTAAACAAAGTTTTAGCGAGCTCAAGTTAGTCACCTACTCAAAACATCTTTTGAAAAATACTGGTGCGACTTTTTTGTGGACAAAGTTTCAAAAGAAGTGGCGTATAATCGGTATTATCCCTTCTTTTATATTTATAATTGAAAAGTATGGAGCTTTTAACAGCAGCATGGACTGCACAAAATATACATTCACCTACACAGACGTGAGTTAATATTCTCTAGTTGGAAAACTTTATACGTAATTGGTAAAACTTTGTTCGCTTCACAATAGTAAAGCAACGTTAAGTGCAGCGAGTGCTAAGGTGCAAGTAGATATGGCAAGCGGTGAAATCAAAGCGCCAACTTTTGTTCGATCTCGTGGGGCCAAATGAGGTATTTATGGGTACAAATACCTTCCATAAATACCCCGTTGACGTTATTCAATATTAGATTACAGTTAAGTGCTTGTTGCAATGCCCATGTGTACTTGTATGCTCGCGAGCACGCAGGTGTGAGAGCGATAGGAGAGTTTGCGATGTGTTAACGACACACTATTTATAATTTGTGACCCCCTACTGATGCTGACAGAACCTAAGCACAAGCACTAATTAAGCTATTGGACATCTTTACATCTCTCCACAAAGACCTTGAGTACGGGATTCATTTTGGATTTTGAGTCTTTGAGTAATCTTCAGCACAAAAGCATAGCAACTTAAAACGAGTCTTTTAAGTAGTTAAGGCTCTTAGTTTGTTTGTGTGTATGTTCTTGTACTAGGAGCAAAACCGGTGTTGCATTCTTTTGTACGTTAAATAGATGGGACCTACTCTTCCTGTTACATAATACATAATACTGTATCAAATCAATTTACATATCTAAAGATATTAACCAAATAATAATAAATAATAATAATAATAACAATAATGATAATAATAATAATAATAAGCATTATTATCATTGTTTCTAATAACGGGTGCTTTTCTACAACGTAAAATTAATAAGAAAAATAGGGCCTAATATGGTCAGCTGGTAATATAGATGT
The DNA here is from genome assembly GCF_051362555.1 of Lingula anatina. Classification (NCBI taxonomy): domain Eukaryota; kingdom Metazoa; phylum Brachiopoda; class Lingulata; order Lingulida; family Lingulidae; genus Lingula; species Lingula anatina. The sequence goes on from NC_141769.1 coordinate 14,667,158, forward strand.
ACATGTCCTTCACGCAGTGATATCATTGTGATATAATAACCACGCGTTGTCTTTATACTGTACTTTAGATTTTTCTATTACTGATTTCAGTGTGTGACCAAATGAACAAAGGTATCTTCGCCTTCATAGGAAGCAGCCATCTTCCTGCTGCAGCTTCGGCATTCGATTTCGCAGAAAAGTTCCACATGCCTTATTTTACTACGAGCCGAGGGGGAGTGACGTCATTACGTAAACATTTCTATTCCCTACACATGCTGCCTGACCACCTTGACGCTATTATAGACGTTATGTTACATTATAAGTGGACAGATTATATCTACTATATATTTGACGACGAGGATGGTAAGTGAATTAGATTTACGTCTCCTGTCATACCTATAATATATCCTACTGGCAGCTAAAAAATAATGCAATTTACAATATAACCGCAGAATCCGCATATCTCGCCGTCGACACTTTGGGACCGGAAAATTCGTTTGAGGTAAACGAAGATTCAAAGATAATGTTCACAAGTTCCAGCTGATAAGTACCAAAAACGTTTTATTTACTTAAGCGATAATTCGAGTTATTTATGAGGAGACGAGTTGCCCGTTACATTACACGTATGGTTTGAGTCGCTCGTTAAAGGAAATAATTGGTTTGCTCATCTCATTGCAAGATGGCATAAAAATTACTTATACATTTGAATTCAGGTTTCGGTAGGTTGTCCTACATATATAAAAGACTGGAGGAACTGGGGCAACAGATACCAATTGCAGGAGCTAAACTGAACGACACTAACAATGCGTACGCAGAGCTTAGAATGCTGGATAATCTTCCTCAACGATTCGCCAATAAAAAGATCATTCTTGATATGTCAAGTCACAGTGTATTGAAGAAAGTCTTAGAACAGGTATGTTTAGTGGTAGTGCTTCTTCGCTCATTGTTCAAGAACGCTAACTGTGTATTATTCCGCCGGTGCACCGACCATTTTACCCACACGCAAAAAGATCCATATTCATTTGACATACATGTTTATGTGGCACCAGTAGGTAGACTATGCAGTTGTTAACCGTATCATAGACTTTTTAGGAGAGCTTTACATGAATGCATTAGCAAGGATCCTGTGGATTTGAGGCTGCTGTATTGAGCGAAATGTAATTAACCCAACAGTCATGTCTCATTAGGCAGAAGCATGTAATAGAGCCGGTGCGGCAATGTCCCGTAACATGCTGCCGAGCAGACTTCTTGGATAAAACATTGATCTCGAATACGACGCAGTCAGTTGAGGCCAGCCTGTGTCGGAGTACTGGCCTACTTTATCTCTTTCGCCCAGAAGAGTATAAAATGTTGGTTGTAGAGACAACTCTCTAGAAGTCTCTTTATCAGGGTGTTTTTTAGCCTCTATAAAAAGTGAATATAAAAAATAGGTAATTCTTATCAATTAAACCGTTTCTGTAACTAAAAACTACTCAAAAATCCCATTACTCCCTACTTCTACTGTCACACACAAACACATATGCACATGCACACACACACACACACACACACACACAGAGAGAGAGAGAGGGAAAGCGAGCTACCGACTGTGATATTTGTGGAAGGTGGAAAATACAAAGTCACTATATTGTTGAATACTTTAATATTATTAAACATCAATCGGTCAAATGTATTCCAATTAGGCTCAAATTTAACACTTACACATCTTGGACTTCTTTCAATATTTCAGATATCTATTGTTGGTATGAACAAACATGGCTACCACTACATTCTTGGTACACTGGTAAGTCTATTTACTGAAATATTAATTCAGTTCATGAAATGTATCTCATTTTACATATTGTGTAAATAAAATACGTGTATCAAAACAATGTGACGGTCAGGTAGTTTTGAAATTCACCCCAAAGCGTCAATAAATTGATCATACAAGGAAATGTCATTTTTCTAATTGAAGCCGTTTATAAATTGAACCGAGACACTTCGTCAAAATGATGCCTCAGGAAGACGTAGCTAACCAATAACCTATCTGCATTCTATCAGTCATCTTTTGACAAATAAGTTATTGGATTATCTTTCGTCCGTCTTACCGTCATAACTTCAAATGTATTCTCATGGGTCATAGCTCCTAATAGAAGTCTTTATCATTTATTGTCTCATGCACAGGCCATAGAGGAATTAAACCTGACTCAGTTTCGGCATGGCGGAGTGAACATCACTGGGTTCAGTTTACTGAACTATACTTATTATGAGCTGGATAAGTTTATCGAAGACTGGGCTAAGCCTCCCCCGGAAGGGACTGGGATGAAAACAATAGAGGTATACTTTTCCCGTCACTAAGCTTTATTTAAACCACGGCTAGCACGTAGAACAAAAGACTCGGCCGTGCTGTATTCGACATACAAGCACGTCATGTACGAGTGCGTTCCACGGTCTGTTGCACTACTAGTGTAGTAGCCAATCAGAGGCCGTGGTTTAAGCCAGATACAACACTCGTCGCCGAGCTGTACGTGAAAATTACTCGTGTATTGTCTCGCCTGCGGCTCGCCAATACACTCGTAATATTTCACGTACAGCTCGGCGACTCGTATTGTATCTATCACGTATTTCAATTCAATAACAGTGGAATCGCCGACTCGATTATCATGATCGGCACAGCTGTTTGCATGACTACTTTCTACAAAACAAGTTATAGTTGTTGATATGAAGTGCGAAGAATTAGTTAAATGGACAGAATGGCTTTTCTAATGGGTCCAAATATAATTTCTATATAATATAATTTCTACAGAGAAGGGAATAATCATTGCATACCATATTTCAGCTTACGTCTGCCTTGTTCGTGGACTCCATCTCTGTGATAACGAAGTCGTTGAACACTATGATGATCAACAAGAAAGATGTGTTTTCCAACATATTTAGAGATGGAGCGCTCTACAACAATGGGACAAGGGGTATCAAGTGCTTTTCGAGGTATCAGCCTACCCCTTGGATTCACGGACCCGGAATAATAGAAGCAATAAAAACGGTAGATATGAATTAACAGGCCAGCAGTTACTCTAATTAAATAAGACCAATCTTTTGAATATCAAAGAACAACTTTTGACTTAATTTGTGAAACCGGTGTAACGAAACTGAGGGTCCGTGTAACAGAAAGTCCACCCTCCAAGTAGTTATAATGGTTAGGGTTAGCCTGAACTATTTGGGTAAAAATTTAGGGCGAGGTTAGCCTGTGCAAATGAATGGGAATTGGACTCTCTTATGGGGGACTCTCTGTCACGTTACACCGGTCCTGCCTTGGGTATCACTTTTGAATTTGGGAAAGTCAGAAAAAAGTTGCTTTCAGACATCGCATTGTTGTTGTAAAACGTAATGCGCCGTTTATTTACTTAAAAGCTTCACATAAGCAGAATATACGCTGTTTATGCCATACTTTATTTCGTTTTCATCTCTGTATGTATACAAATGCTGCACAAAAATTATATTTTTTAATTATTCAGCCGCGGGTTGCGGGGCTCTCGGGTGAAATAGTATTTGACGCTTATGGAAAGAGGATAAACTATAGTATGGACGTTCTAGAAGTGTCCTTAGATTCTGGCCCAATTAAGGTACTGTAGTTTTTCTGCTCCAAGGTCGTGTTTCTAACAGGGCTTGGTAGATCTTACTTAGTGCAACCCATCCCAGTAGACTTGTCTATATACGGCTAGTTTACCGTAATGTGGAGCATGATATCTATTCTATGTGTTTACCACTTATTGTTATTTTCTTGGAGGTGATAGCTAACGAAGGTCGGTTGGGGTGTTAAAGACACTCCGTTTTAGACGGCCATCTGAGATGGCTAGTGCCAATAAGATGTGTAAGAATACTGGAAATAAGAGGTTTAAGAATACTGTATAAATAATAACTACAAAAAGAAGTATGAATGTTCAAGTCATGAATGAAGAATTAGAATATTACACTACAAGTTATCTCGATTCGTTTGTTTTGTGATGAACTTATATAAACTCAGAAAATGTATACTTTACATGAATTCTGAATATTTCATATCGTTCAGTTTGTAGTGAGCACGGGTTTAGGTATTATATATTTCTTTTAGATTGGGGATTGGTCAAAGGAGAATGGCTTCCTAACGAACAAACTTGGCGAAGGGTTGGAAGACAAGAAACCAAATGTCACGGCTACGAGGACCATACAAATTATTACCACTGTATTGGTATGTAGAGCTTTACTGAATGTTCAGACGCAGTTATATAAGTTCAATTTCTGATTTCTGACTGCTGCTGACACGTAAGGATCAAGATGAAGAGGTTCATATTTTGAATCGACACGCCTAATGAATTTCAGCACAGAGCGCTTAATCATGAGTATTGTGTCGTCACACTTGCAGCCACCATACACATTCAGCAATACTCTTTGTCATTTGTAACATCATCAACATACCTGTCATTGTGTGTAACATAAAGGTTACACACAAATCTAGAAGCAGAATCTAATTTAGTTACTTTAATTACTGTGTGTGTGATATGTTAATAATTTGCACAATCCATGATCACACTAGGCAGCGCCTTACGTCATGATGCGGAAGCCAGAACCAGGGCAGATTCTAACCGGCGTAGACCGCTACGAAGGCTACTGTGTGGAGTTAGCCAAGCTGCTTTCGGAGGTCGTACCGTTTAATTACACGATTAAGATCGTGGAAGATGGTCAATATGGCACTTTGGATAGCAATGGTCGTTGGGACGGTATGGTGGGGGAGTTGACACGACAAGTAGGTTAAACGGAAATTCTGTAAACACACCGCATTGATACAATGTATCACGTGATTACAACGTTCGGTATAGCCACCTGATGCCAAGATGTGCATTTCCATGCCCACTGATCATATAGTTATAGCTTGCTCCTCCCAAATTCTGTTTTTTTTTCGAAGGCACGTTAGTGCAAGTTAAATTCTTTACTTAAAAATCCTTTGCCACTCGTACATTGCGAGACGGCGATATATGAAGAAACAATTTTTTCAAAATGTCTAAAATTACTTTACTTTCATAACTGTGATATTATGCCGTTTCTGCAGCTAGTAAATGGTTTGTCTTTATTTAAACGATTAACATGAGCTACGTACTGTGGGAATCCCAATTTATTTATCTTTTAGACGGCCGACATGGCCATTGCTCCACTGACTATCAAATCTATGCGTGAACGGGTGGTAGACTTCTCCAAACCGTTTATGAGGACCGGCATCAGTGTCATGATTAAGAAACCAGAAAAACAAAAACCAGGGGTATTTTCCTTCATGGATCCATTAGACAGAGAGATTTGGATGAGTATCACTTTTGCTTTCGTTGGAGTTAGTATTGTGATGTTTCTTGTCAGTCGGATCAGCCCATACGAGTGGAATATCGTGAAGAACAACGGAGACGGTATGAAACTGAAAAACGCTTTCACTTTGAAAAACAGCATGTGGTTCTCCTTTGGAGCATTGATGCAGCAAGGAACAGACGATTGTCCAAGGTAAATGAAAGCGATAACACAGAAAAACACTTTTGTCTCTTGAAATTGTTCTGTCGTTCATGTGGTAATTGTCTATTAAAACAGTGTTGACGATTCAAGTTGCGTGCAAACGCAACGCAAAATGCACGTAAAATAAAATAGGTAATTATTTGCTTGACGTTGCACTCGTAACTATAAAACAAAATTTATTTAATTGAAGTGCAATAAGAAAGTTTTTATCCATATTTAAAATATATGTATCATATCACTCGAATCGATATCTGTGGTTTGCTTATATCCTTAGCCTGTACGTATGTATTACAATTTGGTTCAATTGCCTTTGGTGTGATTCATCGGGTCTTGCCATCGGGTACACCTAGAATGCACTACATGAATAGAGTTTCATATTGAGGCCATTGCAACCATATATGCCATACAAACTATATAAAAAGAATGAAGGAATAACTTAATTCATTGGTTAGCAGAAACTATAAATATGAATTATCATAACCATATATTTACACATTACCATTTAAGTTCAGTGTCTGGTCGGCTCGTCGGCAGCGCTTGGTGGTTTTTCACGCTCATCATAATTTCATCATATACTGCGAACTTGGCGGCATTTCTCACCATAGAGAGCATGGTACCGCCGGTGAATTCTGCAGAAGAGTTAGCCAACCAAGTTGATATTAAATATGGCACTATGGAGAAAGGATCGACATATGACTTTTTTAAAGTATGCCAATGATTATCACCCTTTTTATAGAAATATCCACACGGTTAAAGTGCCTGGAGTAATTATTTCATATATCTGCTTATAGCATTTTAAATTGATAACGTTAAAGAGATGCTTAATCGTACTAGAAATATGTGTAACCATGGGGTTTTGAACCTTTTTCAACGTTTTGAACGTATTTTTTTGCAATTATGATAGGACAAATTTATTTCCGCTTTTTAAAATTAAAAAAAAAATTATATTTATTAATATATCAACATTCCAGAGTTCGAAAATGGAAACTTATAAAAAGATGTTCAAGTTCATGTCGTCACAAGACCCAAAGGACGTATTTGTGAGAGACAACGAAGAGGGCGTGAAAAAAGTTCAAAATTCAAAAGGAAAATACGCGTATTTAGTTGAGTCTACAACCAACGAATACCATAATCAGAGGAAGCCCTGTGATACCATGAAAGTTGGAGCAAATCTGGACTCCAAAGGATACGGCGTTGCTACGTATCAGGGGCACCCCCTCAGGTAAACTGCCCTCACGTGTGTTAATACCAATGTTTGGCATTATATCGTTTTCATTTAACCATCTGAATGTCCGTTTAAACAGAACTCAGTTCAGTTATCAGAACCTCAGATTCCTCAAAATATGGGGCCATTGCATTGAGCCTGGGTATTTATTTTCATTGTTGTGCAAATGTTGTGAAAGCATTCATTGTAATATGTGGATACGGTTTATAGATTTGTTCCCATAATGTATATATAATGTAGGCAGATGCATTTACATGTTGAATGGCTTCAAAAGCTAGGCATTATTACCAACATCACTTCTCCTTACTAGGGATGCTGTCAATCTTGCAATTTTGAAAATGCACGAAGATGGCACATTGACAAAATTAAAACAGAAATGGTGGTACGACAAAGGAGAGTGCGGATCCAGCTCGGTAAGAACACGCTGTATTAAGAACCATGGTGCGTAACTGCTCAATGAATCCAACTGAGAGTGTGATTAGTTGATGATAAGTGGGATTCTGCTTCCATTTCTGTTCATTTCTATTCCATTTCTATTTCGACTCTTGTGTATCCATATATATATATATATATATATATATATATATATATGTATATATATATATATATATATATATATATATATATTATCTTCCAAAGTAACCAATTTTGGAAAGGGTGCGTTATAAAGGATCGGAAGTTCTTAATAGCAGCTTTATATATATATATATATATATATATATATATATGTATATATATATATATATATATATATATATATATATATATATATATATATATATATATAAAGCTGCTATTAAGAACTTCCGATCCTTTATAACGCACCCTTTCCAAAATTGGTTACTTTGGAAGATTGTCTTAAAAATATCTGATATCAGAAGATGGCTAGATGGGTTACATGGGGGATTCTTTAAAATATTTACTTCGCTAATGGTGTCTATGTCCCATGAAATATTTTTACGCTTGAACCAAACAACAGAAGTCTCTGAAAGCAGTATACTTTGTGCACGATTACAGAAACAACGCATTCACAGCGCAATTATAAGAAATTCCCAACATGATGAGTGCATCTTTAAAATCAAATTTAAGAAATTTAAGAAAGCGACAAATGGAATTCTATCTGTGCTAATCCGATTGTCAAATATGCCCCGTGTGCTACAATTTTCCTGTACAACAGATCCCCAAAGGATTGAGTGCATAAAACGGTAGGCAACATTTCACTCTCGTAGATTTTACACGCTGAGTGTAAATGGTAGATCATATTGTTAACTGCTAAATTTACAAGGTAAGTCATAGCTGCTATGACTTACCTTGCAAATATATGATTATATAAATATATGAATATATAAAATTAGTCTTTTTTTTAATTAACTAACACCACAGAAAAATTTCCGATTGTGTCACTTCAAAATGTACTTTATTTTTTGTCTTTTTCATACTTAAGGATTCGAAAACAAACGAACTTACACTGAGTAATGTAGCTGGAATCTTCTACATCTTGATCGGCGGACTTGCCCTTGCCATGCTTGTCTCACTGTGTGAATTTCTGTATAACTCGCGGCAAGATTCCATTATGTACAAGGTAATATTGACGCACCCTAACCGGTGGTAAGACCTATAGACAAATAAACAATTGACTGCTAAGTTCAAGTACTGACGCACGCTGACATTGGGACATCACTGTGCATTTTAAAAACGCATTTCTTACAGTACGCTCGCTCTCTAAAATTACGTTTCCGACCAACCAAATGCCAACATCGACTTCTTCCACTTCTCAGTAACTACAAATGTATATTTATAAAAAAAGAACATATCTATTTCCATGTATTGTCAAAATTTAAACATTTCATACAATATTGCACAATTAATGCTGTTTTGTTTCAGAAATCCTTCAAAGACACTGCCAGAACTCAGGCTCGGCTGTCTATATCTGGGCGGTGTGGCATGGGTGGGAAAGACCGCTCTAGCTTTGACAACTCGTCCGCATATGGAGTGCCGGTGAGTTAGGGCTGGTTCTTTTTATTTTGGTAGTGAAGTGTACAGTGGAGATTTTTGTAATATGTTATATTGTATATGTAAAATGCCATTTCAGTGTATTAGTAATCTCCCACTGTCAGTGACAAAGCAATTGAACGTTACTAAATAGTAGTTTTATTTCGATATTTTTGTTTATTTATTTTAGATTTTTTTCATAAAAAACGTTCATGTAAAGTACGAGTATATCTTTCGCTTATGGTTTACATTTATTAGCATCCTTTGATAATACTGTTATTTCTAAATTACAGTACGCGTATACTGCTCCAAATGGCATGATAACATTTAGAGGCTACGATGAAAAAACAGATACCGAAGTTTGAGTGGATATATCCTGACATCTTTGGTGGATATGTCCTGGCGTCTGTGGTGGATATGTCCTGGCGTCTGTGGTGGATATATCCGCGTGCTCATAGCTTTGATGGCTAGGGCCAGGCTTTTATAAACATAAATCTCTTGTTTCCTCGAGTAATCCTTACGAGTACAATCACAGGATTTATACTAAACACGGTATCAATTGCTGCCGCCATTCGAACTCGATCACCCCAGGTATAAAACAATGTTAGGAATACCTGTCGGTCCAAAATGTTTCTCACAGTCCTCGGATTCCAATTCAGTCGTCTTGAGATAACTCGTAAAATCTCTTGTTAAGTTGCACGTGACTTCCACATGATTGGTGACATTATCAAGATGTAACAGTGTGCCCATGAGCAAAGAAATGTTTTTGCACACTGAGCATGACTCAACCAATAGAATGAAGTTTGAAAGTATGAAAATGTGAGTCTACAGACGAAGAGGCAGCAAGAGTTGGAATCAGACTTTTGTGTAGGTAGAATGACATACACATTTAGAAGCGCCACAAACATCAAGTAGTGATATAAAAACTAATATGCCTTTCTACTAGTTGTTGTTTTCGTCTGAGGTATCAAGTTATATGTTGTTCAGAAGGCACGATCACACACAACTTGCATGTGTATTGAAATCGTGCTGTAGAACTTTTTGCCCGTTTTGTCCAAAAACGTAAATAAAAGTTTTAACGCATGATTTTTAGTGTAGGTTGGAAGTGAGCAGTAGGGTCTATACAGTTTCTGAAATCTGACTTAAATGCAAAAAAATATTTCGTTTCTACGAAAGAACAAAATCGTGCTAGATTAAGTTTAAGAATAGTCCATTGCAGCAAAGTAATACAGGAGGCTCCAAAAAGATGTAACACGATATTTTATTAACAATATCATTTCCCGGCACTGAAAGGAAACGTCGAGCGTACATGAACACTATGATTTATTAGCAGGATGAAGCAACACCGCATTGCTCTTATGCTTCCCTTCAATTCCTTCTTTGTTACTTTCCTGAAGACAGGTTCCAGTCGCACGTGTCACCCTAGGTCTGCACGTTTTCCAGACCTTTCGCCTTTGGGTTATTTTTTGTGGGGATGCCTAAAGGACATTGTCTGTGTCAACAATCCCCATACTATATTGAAGTATAACATTCGAACGGAGATCAGGACAATATCCCTGTGACATGTTGAACATTGTGATTACAGACTTGTCACAGTAATTCAGCACCATGAAGCTTGGATCGAGCCCATAACAAGCTTTTTAGCTTAGCTCGCAAAATGGTGGTATAACAGGAAAAATTCCCACTAATCAAAACTTACAAGTCTGAAAGACAGGTCTATGAAAAACGTTTGTAAAGCTTTCCTTTCAATAGAAAATACTACTTTTATCAAAAAATGGGCACGTCTTTTTTGACCACTCATATATCAGAATTGAAGTTAATTTATTTTTAGTGATTAACGCTCTTGTTTTTCGGTTTTGTACCCATTAATGATATTATATTTGTTTATGATATAATAATCCTTTATCTAGCAATATATTGTATTTATAGCATCGTCACTTAGTTAACTTGTAAATATACTTGGCAACGTGTTGTCCAGTCAATTTAATTATCAATCATTCTTTATTAAATTGCATAAACTAAGTATTGTGTGTGTATTGGCATGCATAGGTCAAGGAACACATACAAGCCTTTCCTGTCTCTTGCATAGGGCGACCTCAGTCGGTAATTTTCATAACTACAAAAATGTTTGATCTGTGTAATCAGATTGCACAAATATTGTCACACTGTATCACACATTCACTTAAATTGAAAGGTTTAAGATTTAAACTTTAAGATTTAAGTTTTAGTCCGTACAACGTTACTTGAAGTTAAGTGCCACTTTAGCCAAAGCAGTTCTTAGCTTTAAGATACTTTTGAATTGTGTTTTAGATTCAAGTAATTCAATGACCTCCTGGTTAACGGAAATGCATCTTCTGTGTTTTACGTTGGGCAACTGTTGTAAGTGTTCCACATTATATGGATGGAGTATAATAAGTCAGTTAATCTTCACCTTTTTTTGATGGCGACACTTCAAGAAGAACAAAGGTCGATACATTTTGTTACATATACATAGTATTTCTTGTATGCAATGGCACTTTAAGAAGCAGTTGGTCGAATAGATTTTAACATAGTATAACATTTGTACGTCTTGTTTCCTATTAACCACGTCAATTCCGTTTCTGAATTAGATATTTGGATATTATTTATGTAAATGTATGTTTCGGGTTATGTAAATTGGGCGCATGTGTATTATTGTCTTTTTTATATTGAATAAAGCTAACTACAAGGATGTTACGAAATGTCACATGGCGCTGATAATATCATGTTTGCTAAAGAGTTTCCTTTATTTTACCGTTTTGCTGATTTATTTTAAAAGTATGCACGTTTTAATCTATTTAATACAATAACCTTTCCTTTTTACAGATTCTAGTTTTTGTTTAACATCCTAAGACATACATCAATGATTGGTCGAAATGGTCCGGCTTTTTAGTTACGTATGACTTAAACAGTGGCTTTTTTGTCGTTTGTGAGAAATTTGGAGTTTATTACGATATAATTATTTGACCCCATGTGAACAATGCTTAATAATAACAGCGTACAGTAAAACACGGATTTGTTGTCTGTTGTTATATAAAGCAGATAGCACGTAAGTTATTGATAAATTCAATTGCAAAGTTGTTATAAGTTTTCGGGGTTAACATTTTTATTCATTTAATGTTTTAATTAATAAATGCTTTAAACGATAAAGAGATATTAATCAATGAATAAACATTTTTGAACCTAGGTTCACATACATGTACTATTGAATTCAAACAATCTTAACGTCAGTTAAAAAAAACATAAGTGTGCTCCTGAAAGAAGAGAGATGCCATAAATGCTCTCTTCAGATGTATTTGCCAAGTATATAACATAATATAAAGAACGTTTTAAACTTTTGTCGGTATTCGTATAATGGTACTCACTTCTCTCCACAAAACACCGCCATTTTGCCTTTTAGTGGTACAGTATGGGTTAAATACGTGAGCTTATACGATCGATATACTGCTTTTACCATAGACAGTAATGGACTGTTTGGTTAAAATAGCATTTTTTCATAAAGATGGAATAACGGCTACTGGTGTCTCAAGGTTGTGACTTCTATAATAAAGAAACATATCTCGACTTGAGACTTACGTACACCATAGTATATGTGGGTGTCATTTTAAAATAACCATTTGCTTAATAGAGGAATATTGATAATCATTTCTTTAAGAACATGCAAGGGGCAAATGTACTTTTTGCATGGGTGGAAGCGCCTACGTTTATTACAGTGGCAACACAGGGCCTCCACAATGTTATGCTTATAATGGCAAACGTCATTAAAACACGGGCACATATTGGGTCCTACATTAGGCCTAACTGCTTCATTAGCAAACACTTGTCGTTATGGGCGCTTTCCCAAAGTTGACATTTGGTCAAACTAACTAGCTGCGATCTATACTGAGGTCATGTAATTAGTGTACTATATGAAACCAATCTGACCTCCTCTCTGGTGACTCGGACAAGGCTTGTAATACTCTGTTGCCTTCTGCTTTCTTCTGGCCTACTGTGGTAGCACTTTCAAAGTTAGGTCGATCCAAATTGGCTGGAAAAGTACTTGCGGTACTGAGTGTACCCAGCAGGGCGGGAAACAAAGCTTGATTAATAGTCTGCGTTATTACGTTATCTCTATTAGAATGTGTGGTCGATACAATCGAAACATCTTCTCTATGGTTTAGATAGATTGGTTGAGCTAAGTGGGACCACAATTTAGATGAAACGTTGTACATATCCCCGTGAGAAAAGTGCATATAAAATGTGAATTTCGAACCGATTTCCGAAAACAGTATTTGTGTCTCTATTATTATTTTTTATTTGTAGTCGTGGTCCATCATTTTTTATTGCATAAAAAATTGCTTTGTGGCTTTCTGAATAAATAAATAAATAAATAAATAAATAAATAAATAAATAAATAAATAAAATAACAAAAGTCCTCGCCTCACATACACACATACATATATACATGTATATCATATATTTATCTTTGACAAGAAAAATATATATAGCTTCGTAAACTTAGATATCCCTTTTACTACTAGCTGCGTACATCATCAACAAATTGTGTGTGTTAAATAACCCACATGTATGATAATCCATGCATGCACATGGTCAGCACGAAGGTACGCTGGAGGGGGGGGGGGGATGATCACCAACTATAGTTGTGTTGATGCAACCAAAAACTATTTTTTTTACATGCACGAACACGCGTCGGTTAAACTTTGGCACATATACATGTCAACCAAAATATTATCTAATTCCATTCATGTCACTTAAAACCATGTAATACAATCACCTGACGCATGTATTAATAATATGTAATGACTAGTAGGGGTTTGCATGCATATATTCTTATGTGCTTACAGCAGCGTTGCTAGCTGATAAATTCTGCGTGCTCATTAAACATAGATCAGCCATACGAGACCTTCCTGGAAGCAAACTGCGAGTGTACCGCACATACCTTTCATATATTAATACACCTTCATAATAGTTTAACCAGTGTGATTGTTTTAAATCCAGGCGTACGTATTGTGACGTTTCTCGTGTTTTTTATAATTTTATTTACAATTATTTTTTAATTTATAATATTATATATTTAAAATATTAATTATTTATAATGTAAATTTACCATGATTTTTATTGCTTAATGTGTTCTGATTGTTACTGGCGAAACAGAGATTTTATCTGAGTATCACATTGCACACAGTTGCCAAAGCGTAATAGCAAGCTTAAACAATTAATGGGGCTTTCGAGTTAGGCATCTTGCTGTGAACAGGATAAAAATCAGATATAAGTGTCATGTTTTCACCAGTGCATGCTGGTTTATTCTGAAAGATACAAAAGGTATTGCTAATAGTGTAAACTTCTAATTTCTACTTTTACACAGAATTTCCCTTATATTAAATGCCACAAACTTAACTTACATGAACAAAATATAAAAACGAAAAAATATTGCTCAAAAGATAATCACGTCTTTAAACACGTTCAGCACCGTATTGGCTTTAAAGATGATTGTCCTCGCGAGAATAGAAACAAATGTAATCGGACCGCCTTGATTGACAAATATGGGAACATGATATCGATTCATTAAATTGGTTTGAGAGCGGATTTTATCCAGTAGAATACATCATACTATGTATAGTGGGCAATGAAACGCCTCTACTGCTCTCCGCCATAGCTTTTCCCTTTCAATTGACAGTAAATAATACATTCCCAGGACGCGCTTTTAAGTGTTTTGGGGTGAGATAAGTCATCAGTCCTATGTTAAGGTTGGAGATTCTCTCAGCAAACTCTCTATTTAAGGCAGCCGAAGACAGCATTGCCAAATGAGCCTGTTTAATGTTGCATGTTCTTTTCCAAAGCAGTTGAGTGGTATATGGTCAACATTTCCTGCTGGCTTAGCATTTTAATGTTAAAACACACTCTCCCAGTGGGGGAAAAGGCAAGTAATGATTGCATAGAAAGCCAGCAAAGGAACACACAATTACCTCTCTTCACTCACAAGAGTCTCTTGTCGATCGATTTCTGTCTGGCATTTCAACAGATAATGTACAAAGCAAGCTTAACAGAGAGTCGTGGTAATTTGTTTAAATTTACAATTTTCCTTGATTGCCCAAGCAAACAAGAACACTTGAGAGTGCTGCTTCATTTCTACGTTGACTCTCGTCAATAGTCGGAATTGGTGACGGTATTATGCGACCGTTGTTTCTATTCCTAATATTGTTAGGACAGGAATTGTTGTCATGAAATATATATTGTGCCCTGCGTGATCCAGCGGGATGCGATGGGTACGCAGCGTATACTAGTGGGCAGTTCTCGCTGAAGAAAACCAGTTCGCAGTCGCTATCGGAATAACGTTTCATGCCTGATAGCAGCAACAGTGACAATGGACAAAACGTCTGCCATGGATATCTCTACCGTCAAGCGTTCTGGTATCAGGAGCATGGTTTTCCTGGCATTTGCGGCCTTGCTTTGGACTGAAGTGGGCGCACAATTTTTTCTACCTGGAGAAATACCTATAGGTAAGGTAAAACAGTTATCTCTGCATGACAGATATTAATAATAGCGTTAGTTATATTATTATTATTATCCATTAAAGTAGAGATTTGTTTGTAAATGAGAAGCTGAAGACATATATACATGTATCATATATATGAGTAAAATGAAAGAGTTATTGTTTCCACGGTTAGAATAAGGTACGTATAAAATGTGCAAACTTAAAATGACAGATTATTTACACTCTATACAATAACTCTATTGGTAAATTGAGAAAATGGTGTCTATGTTTTATTCCGTTTGCTGTTAGTAAAATTATCGGTTAAATTGTCGACAGTAGCCATACATCGAGATATTGATGTGAGGAATATAAAAGTAAAAGGCAATTTTGTAAAGATGATCTCTCTCTCTCTCTTTTCTTTTATTTTTCCTCTTTCTAATGTACAGTTCGTCCTTGTTCTACACCAAGCACGAAACTGAGTTAACCTTAGTGTAACCACCACCCCATACAACCATGCTATACCGTTTATGGGGGTTTCTAATGGGTTAATTTTAACAGTATTTCAGTTTTTGTCTAAAATGATTTAATTATTGTATTTTACAGCGTTGAGAAAATAAGATATTAAAATACTCTGGCGGCAGGAATAAGCCCCAAAGAATTGCCAGAAA
The DNA here is from genome assembly GCF_051362555.1 of Lingula anatina. NCBI lineage: Eukaryota > Metazoa > Brachiopoda > Lingulata > Lingulida > Lingulidae > Lingula > Lingula anatina. Next base: position 14,683,026 of record NC_141769.1, read on the forward strand.
AACTCTATTATCACGCTAGTTGACCTCTGGTTAACATTCATCTATCTTGGATTTTTTCCAGGCATATGCTTAATTTTTCATCCTCTCTGAAAAAAGAGTAATAACTATTTTAACGTGATATATTTTTGAAAATCAAACTTATTTTGTTGGATCTAAAACAACTTGACTTCAGGTACCTTACATGATTTATTACCTCATCAATTTCGTACACTTTAAATAACCTCTTTAAGTTTCCCGAAAGCAATGACATTTCACGTTCCGACTGGTTGAGCTCGCCACAAAGATTAAGGTTCAATCAAACTTATAATGAAAATCAAACCCCCTGTGACTGCGGTGCGTTTTTCAATGTATGCGTTCAATGTAAGTGCCCAATTTTATGCATTGATAATTCAGTTCCTCCACTTTGCCAGCCTTGTATCGAAGCTGTACATAAGGTGATCACATCGATCAGTATGCAATTTGTAATTTAGATAATCTACTTTGGAGACAATTCTCGCCAGGCATTTGACCTGTCAACATGGCAATTGACCTCTGAAAGCGCTCGGTAAATTACTTTTGATTTCATTGAATTGGAGTTGGCCTAGGTATTCAAAATACATGGTATACAGAAGATTTTAGAAACTTCTAGCATGTCCTCGAAAGTAAATAGTAATATATCACAGAGATAGATGTCTCGTAATATATATATACGCAAGTGAAAGCTGTCATGATGAAATGGCTTAAACTTTACTGAAGACGGAATAATTCAAAGCCAATTTGCGTCGTAGGTTAAAAAATTAGGAAGTGAAGCCACGGAGAAATACTGACTGTTGGAAATGCGACCCAGCCATGCAGTCGTTCGGAAAGGTCTTTGTATTGATTTGCTGAAATCAGTTTAACTTTACTAGAATGCACTTTATTTGTGCGAGGATGCACGCTGTAGCTTGCAGGCTTATATACATGTACAAAAACAATGGTAAAAGTTACGTTTCTAATGGTTCTAAATTGTAACTTCCAAATTATTCATTTAACAAACCATAAAACGAGCAAAAAGGGACGTCATTCAACGTTCGAGAATCTGCGTGAGGTGAGGGGTTACCGTTCAGTAAAAACCGGGAATGTCGTTTCAGAAAACATTACAAAAAGTAACCTGGAAAACTCGTCGAGGCCCACAAAAAATCTTCAGAATTTAAGAAAAACCAATTATCTCATTCTTTGCCCCAACCATTTTGTCATTATTTCTGACTCAACACTCCTCAAATACCATGAACTCTCGTGTGATTTAAGGCTAGTTTATAGGCAACTAAAAATTAGGAAAAAGGTGCAACTTATCAAGAAGTCTATTGGCCTCGGATCAATTTTGTCTCCACTTTCGGTAAATAATTTCTTGATGTGTCTGCCACTTTGGAAAGGGGGTGTGGTCCATGTTCCCGTCTTGTACCAAGGCAATATTTCTTATAGTCACAAAGATAAATTGCCCATTTGCTCAGTGAGGGAAATGTCAAATAAACGTAATCTAAATTCTCAGCCACGGCCTACTTGACGAAGTGACTTTTAAACAACTTTGACACAATAACGCATCTTAAATTGGTATTAACAAATAGGAGATTATTTGTGATATGCTTGGAGTTGTTTCTCCCACAGGGACCGTGTTGGAATAAGGCTTACTAACCGCCTTTTGCAGATAAGGAGTTTTCCGCAAGGCTGACTATTGATTGCTTACATTATTTTCCTACAGAGCTTGTTCATCAATGGGAATCTGGAATATAGAGCTTTGGAGGTCTGAAATTGACAGTAAATGCACGATTACATTCTAGCATGTTTGAAGAATGAGATTTGCGCAAAAGTAGGCTGGGTTCTCTGTAATATAAACACACCAAACAGTCATTTCGAGGTTAGTGACGAATGGTTCAGCACTGGCAAATTTACTTTCACCGAATTAAGCCTTATCAAATAAGAACAGATTTCAAACAAATACAATCTATAGGTTTGATTTCAAATTCGTTCAAGACTATAGTTGGCTTACGCAAACCATATCGCAATGCAGCTGGCTTTTTGTCACTTTGACTGTTTGCATATATTTATCGCCCACTAGGGTTTCAGGTTTTTTAATACAGTGGTGAGAGACATTTGGTCGTAGATAAGAATAATTAATTTTCCACTGAAGTTTTATGTAGTTTTCCACTGAAGTCTTGATGTAGTTGATAATTTCTTGCGGCTTAAGGGACCCAGAGCGGATATAATAACGTCATAGGAGTAATTCAGCAAGCGTGTTTTTCTGTTTAATAAAACAAGTATGCTTCCCAAACGTCCAATTATATAAAGTACAAGTGACGCTGGCTCTGCCATTTGGAGAGAAATGGTTTTCGGTTTTGGGGATTTCTCTGCCACGAGGGCAACTATCAAAATGATCTAAATCCCGATATATAGCTGAGTGAAAAAACACTACAACAGAATTTCTCATCATTCCTTAAAAGTTTCTGATTTTATCGGCTTTTGCGTGAAATTAGTCCATATTACAATGGACTCGTCACCTGAAAAGGCAAACAATTTCATCGATTTTCCAAGATTTTAAATGGACATACAAGGTGTCCATATCTTTCCCTTTAGTATCAGTCAAATCAAAGTAGTCCAAAGGCTTAACTAGTCGAAAGGCTGCTATGTACGGTAATTTTTTTACATCAGGACGCCTTGCAATTGGTAAGTGCCCTGGTAACTGCAAAATGGAGTTTCGTTGAAATCTTGTGTTAGAAAACTAACTATACAAATGATAAATATACCCTAGCTGATTCAAGTGTCAAGTCCATGAGTCATATTGTCCATCACTGTCAGTATAAAGATTCCCATGCAATCTATACATCACACATAATAACTATATCAATCTCTTGCCTCTTCTTAAAACACTGTCCCCTGAATGTACAGCTTAGTGCGACCAGTATGTTCTGTGTTTTTCGTCCTCGAAATGATTGATTAGAGTTATTTTGCTGTTGTTATATTTATTTAATGGGTCTGTTATGTTGGAATTTTGCTTTTGACAGTTTTGAACGTCGGCTGTGAGAGTCGCCTTATATTAAAATTTTATAAATATGTACAGTATTTACCTGAGGACATACCCTTTTTAATACGTATGTTAAGATACTTCACAGTATATTACCACTTCTGAATATAATAAGCGTTACTACTTCATGATAGAAAGCGACTTCATTGGTTAAAAAATAAGGCCCCTCAGGCGACTTTGCGACATTTACCACTTCATGGGCATCACCTGTGAAAAAAGAGTTTAAATTGCACAGCTAAGATTCCTCAAATCTGTCAAAATGACGTTAGAATGAAAGGGAAGTAATTTACAATTGGCTACTTTGAAGGGTTTTTTTGTATGCCGTACGTAATATCTTAATAAAAGTATGTTTTGTTAATACGTGTTTAACTCTATATACTATGCCGGTGAGAGAAAACAGAAAAAAAGAAGTATACTTTAGCTTGTATTGCTGTTGTTATGGCTTCTTTGGGTTTGTTTTTGATACAATGTAGGGTATTCACTGAATAATAAGCTGGCAACATCCGTACATTATAATATCGACCTGAGATATCTGGTCGTAGTTTTATCTTGCCCTTTAAAAATGATATCATAATACGAAAAGGATGACGAAGTCATGAATCTCTTTTTATTGAATTTCTAGTCTCATTTTTACAAAACCTACTCTAATGGCGTTGCTATTAATGCCCTTCATGAGATGAACATTTATCAGTGACAACCTCCTCTGGTAATTCAATGTGTATTTTTAGATAAGGGAAAATAAAAGGATAAAGTTGAATGAAATAAGATACATGTAGCTGTTATCTATTACTACCCTGGCTGACAGTCTGTACATACCAGAGAAAAGAAGAGTGAAAACTAGGGGCAGGCTGGCGGTTTAAATATTTATTATGAAAAGTCAAATAAGATATCTAAATAGAGACTTTATAGTGAATCTATTTTGTTGATACATGTACATGTAGAACACAATTTATCTGTCAAAACAGCTCACAATGAGAGCAATGGACTGAACAATGGGTCTTTTGACATTTGGAACCTCGGCTCATAAGATTTCCTCATTTAGATACAGTACAGCTATGCTTTTTCGCCTCGCAACCCACAGGAGTACACCCATGAAAACGTGGCATTTAGGCGTGCGTGAATCAGCCAGTGGCTGGGGACACACAGAATGCACTTGGCTTCATCATCTGGCTATTTATAGCTGTCCATTAAACGTATACATATTCTGTTTCGTTTTGGACCCTTTCCACATAATGGGGGTTTTTCACATTGCTGATATGTTTTATCGGCAGTAGAACGTCAAAACCCTTCGATTTCTTATCACTTAGTATCATACCAAAACCCACAGTGACTATAAAGAAACGAAACACACTATTGCTTTTAAGATTATGTACAGATAGGGACGTTGCTTTTCAGAATTAAAAGGACTTGATACATCGGTACACTTTGACTCATTACCTCTTTTTCTTAGATTACTTCGATACTGGCTATTTAAACAGACTTTAATAATGGAGAAAAATGTACGAGTTCAATGTACATGTATGAGTTAGAGTTGTTTGCAAGTATTTTTGGTTTATACAAATCAAACACGCCCAGTGTATTGTTTATACTTTGACTCTTTGATTATATCGTATAATAAACCGACCTCAAGGAGGGGGTGGTGGGGGGGGGGGGGGCGATATCAAGCTGTAAATGTAAATCACGGGATAATTGTGACCAACACTGTCAAGCTTATAATTTTTTCCTTGTTTTTCTTTCAGTCTTTCTTTCTGGTTGTATCCACTAGCTTTGAGTCGATGCAATGGAAAACTATGACATACAAATATACTACATAACGTCCATGTCATATATGTAAATGCTGAATAAAAAAGGCCACTTTCATATATAAGATTGACTTATATTTTTCTGTTCCCTTTAAAGGTGCCATACTGGACCAGGTTTCCCTCAAACAGGAGGCCGCACTGAGGTACAAAGAGTCTCAGTTTAACAGAAACAAGGGTCGGTACAAGGAATTCAACCTAACAGTACAAATGCCGCCAAGTGACAGCATAAACCTGTCCAGCCCTAACCATCTGGTTGGTGCTAGTAGGTATAATAGTTCTAGTGATTGCTTCTATACCACGTAATTAATTTCAATACATGAAATATTGCTTGGCTCTAACATTGCACAGAACCAAGGGCCAGGCTGACACCGAGTCCACCAAGTTATTAGTTTATTACGGTTGCATGCATTTCGATATTTTCCCACATTTTGTGTAATATTAATTAAGAACCTGTGAATCGCCCCTGCGTGTTAAGTATCCAATATGTAGTTGTAAAGTATTTCTTAATACATGTATATTGTGTTTGGACTTGAAGCATTGATACTTCACAAAATGACATTATCTCAGCGCATACACATGTCAAGGGAGAAGTCTTATAATCTACTTTATCTATGATACAACATGTATCTGTATTTTCTGACCATGTACATACACAAATTATAACCATCTACAAATTGCGCGGAGAAAAAAGCACATTAAACGCAATTGCGCTGAAAGTAATTCCACAGAGTATAAACTATACCCGCATAATCAATCTTGCGCATCTCTAAAGTATTATATTTTGCTAACCTTCTTTATATTCAAACATTATTTAGTCCCAAGCTATGACTCTTTTAACACGCGAGGCTCAGTTTCAATAACTTAATTATCGGTTTCAGACAAAATGGCTGCCACAAATAGAGTGCACTGTCTATATTTGGCTGATTTCTCCTTTAGTTAGGGCAAAAAATTTTCACTTTTGCCAAATTGACAGGGTAATTAGGCTCTGTCACGCGTCACTAAAGTACCCAAACACTTAACTGCTGCTGCCAAAAGGGATACTTTTACCAATGTTTGTTGCATAAAGGGGTAAATGAGTATATTGTAGCTGGACTGTTTTAACCGCTTCGTAATGGTATTTGCGATATGGGAGGAACTAGATTCAATTACAATTCAGAGCGGTATACTAACCTATTAGCTTTTCTCAAAAATGTCGAAGATTAAGAGCAAAAACATTAAGCTTGTGCAACACAACCAATTTTGCGGGCACTTAAACCCCGTTTTTATGCAAAACGGCAAGCCTAATGGTCACGTATGTGAAAGCCTAGCACTTGCATGCGGAAATGTGAAACAGTTGGAGCCCATTCCGGTATAAAAACTCTATTTTTGTACTCTCAATGAAGTTTCCAAATATATTTTAAAACAGATTAAGTGGTAAAGCAGATGAGTAAGACGCATAGGGCTACGTTGCTTTATACCATACCTTTGTGTATGTTCTGTATATATGCAGCAGGCCAGACTGATATGGCCTAGGCGGATTTGAATTTTGAGAAAATTGAAATAAAAATCCTGCCTATAGGCCAAATTAAAATCTAAATGGAATTTAATTAGGCCTTGGTCGAAATAAAATCTTTCTGGATTTCTTTCTGGAATGCGACACACACACAAATCCTTTGTATTTATTTTAGTGTGCAAGCTTATGTCAAGGGGTATATTTGCAATAATTGGACTGGACCAGGCCTCGACCGCAGCTGCCGCCATAGACTTTGCCAATAAACTACACATGCCTTATTTAACCCCCAGCAAAGGGGGTGTGACGCACCAGTTTGACAACGAGTACGTCATCAACATGCTTCCAGATCACCTTGACGCAATAATAGAGACCATAATCTACCTAAGGTGGAACAGCTACATATATTACGTTTTCAATAGCGAGGGTGGTAAGTGAAACAAATTTAGTATCCTGGCTCGTTTTTTTGCAACATTTATTGTGCCCTAGGTTTCTGCACGAAACTTCCCCCCTTTTACAAACAGTGTATTTTACCTGCCCAATACAAAAAATCACTCAGGACAAAAAATGTTAACAAAGCATTTTTTCAACTGAATCATTGTCATTGTGGAACAAATAAAACACATAATAATTTCCCAACAGAATTGACCCATGGAAAAATTTCTTTTAAGGTCAAAGTCCAAAACGGCCAACATTGTACAGAGGTATAATGTTTGACTTAGCCTGTGATTGAAACCAGTTTAAAAAGCTTGTGTTATGACTAATTTCCAATAGGCGAAGGACCCACAATAAACGTGATTCAATTGAAAAATCTTTGCTAACATATTTTTCCACTTCAGTGGAAAAAGTAAGGTATTTCCTAGACTATAGACTGTATACATGTTAGATGAGAAGACAGAATAAAGAAATAAAGGACATTTTTCCATTTCTGTAGCTATATGTCTGTAATGTGGTATTTGCAGGGTTTTCTCGGTTTTCATACCTGAACCGTCGATTGGAAGAACTTAAAGCACCCAAGCCAGTGATGGGCTACAGGTTACGTAATGCCAGTGACGCATACACGGATCTAAGAGAGTTGGACAAACTGCCTCAACGGTTTGCTACCAAATATATTATTTTAGATATGGCGGACCAGACTGCACTAGAGGAAGTTTTGAGACAGGTACAAGTTACATTATTGTTCGAACTTATAGTCTGTTTTGATAGGATTTAATACTTTTGCAAAATTCCGTTCCTTTTGTCGCCATTTATGAGAAAACAATTTGCGCAGAAGTTAGAATTTGTTTTAATCAGTAAGGCATCGCTTTTCATAACAGAAATATGCTTTGAGTGAAAAAGTGTAGTTACACCCTAGTAAATCGACATTCCCTTTGCGAACAAGGTTCATTGAACAAAACCAGTATTACTAGGGAAATTAGAAAGCCGACCGCCATCATTCTATTTTACCGATCAATAAAACTGCATTTTAGTCTCGGTTGATTTATGGCTAGGTGATTTATATTTTCATTATTTTAATGGAAACGAATGATTTCAACTGAAGAGTATTTGAAAGGTATTGTTATAATAATTTATGTTACCCCATTAAGTCACAGAGCAACTCTCCTATATTTTTTCTGTGTTGTTTTGTTCTAGATCCCAGTTGTTGGTATGAACAAAATCGGGTACCATTACTTGTTGGGTACATTGGTGAGTGTCTAGTATTTCCTGTTTTACAAAGAAATTATTTCACTAAGAAAATGTAATCAAATGTGGCTTCAACCAATGGGAGTATAAAAAGGCAGCTTGTTTGCTATGTCATGCTCAGTTGATAATCTGATTCTTGGCAGTGCTTATATTAGTTTCCAGTCATATAGAAAGATGGCTAATGCGAAGATAATTAAGTTTTGTGCTCGTAAAGTCCTACGGCGTTCAATTGGCATATTTTCTGCGTTGAGAATTTTTGAATACTTAGTATGTCATTATTGGGAAAAAGCCCATGAAATGAAGTTGCTTAGTCACGCTTTGGTTTCAAACGTACATCATGTAAGTGGTTTCCCCACTAATAAGTACACAGACAGTAAAGACATACACTGAATTGGGAGTACCGAATCAATTGTAACGAGTGACATTTTATTACTAGTTTCTAGTTATAGTATATCATTAGTGTGAAAATACACAGGTCATTAGCCTCTCTTTTTTACATAAAATAACAATCATTGTTTCAAAATATATAGATATACAGTTATCTATTGATTTCATATTAAAATGATGTTAAGATATCAATTTTCTTTACTGGTAGGCCTTCCCAATAATGGCCAATCTATTTAAATCATGTAAATTTTGCATTAGCTTTTTAATATTTAGGATATAAAGTGTTCATTGTTGTATTGAAGACGAGATAGATGAAAGTAACAATAAGCCGAGGATATCAGAAAACAAAAGCACCTCAAATTTTGTATTACCCTCTTTTTAATTTCTTCCAAACGCACACAGTGTGTGACATGTGCGTGTGCATACATGCGTTGGTGTGTGCGTGCAATTGCGCCATGCTTATTTTCATTAACAGGCTATGGATGAACTAGACTTAACAAAATACGAATATGGCGGCGCCAATGTGACGGGTTTTAATCTCCTCAATTATTCCGACTCCACACTGAGAAGGTTCCTGAGAGGCTGGAGAAAAGAGAGCCCAGCAAAATATTATGGAGCCGGCACAAACAGGATACAGGTACTTATACTAGACAAGATTGCTATCATAAACTAGAATGGGGAGGCTGTACATGTATCTATATTAAATTTCTTACAGCCGTGTAATCACAAACGTTATTTACTTTTAATATAATTGCACATTTAATATTACTCACAAAATATTCACAACGTGAAGCCCATTTGAATAGAAATCATATTTCATAACATATTCTTTTATTTTCATTAATTACATTCTAAATATAATAATTAATTGGTGGTTAAGCAATATATAATATGAGAATATCTGACTGTTTGTTTGTTTTTGAAAAAAAACTATTATATTACTCCATGAAAAGGTAAATCATAATAATAATAATAATTACAGAATGAAAACTCTCTTGACTTCAGCTTCAATCAGCATTACTAGTGGACTCCGTGTCTGTCCTGGCGAATGCGTTTAACTACATGATGGAGAGGAACCCGAGCATATTTCGAGGCATATTTCGTGATGGGGTAGTATATAACAACGATGCGCCTGGTATATTATGTCGGTCCCCGTCCCCCTTTCCATGGCACCTTGGGAATGAGATAATAAGTGCCATAAAACAGGTTAATTATTGCTTTAACACACCTTATTTTGTTTTAAAAGACTTTATTTGATTTTATGGCATTTATGTTGTAAGGTCAGACAGAGGTTTGGATTCTGATTTAATGTGCACAAGAAGGTACTCAGGTTTTTAATATTATCTTTGAACCCTGCACTTGAATAGTAATGCTACATGTAATACGTTACTTAAAGGAACAATGAACATGGTTGTTGTTTTTTTTTCAATTCTATAATTCTCCGCCCTAGAGGACCATCTCTTAATTGAGTTCCGAACTAAAAAATCCGAAGTTTTTATATACTATTTTTTATTCACACGGCAAGATCAAATAGACGGTTACATGCATTCCTTTTATTTATACTTTGCGTAAACATATAACATTTGATAGGGTATTAATTTCAACCCATAAAGATTTGTGAACTCTTTTAACCAAAGTGGATAGAAAATGCAAAAGAGAGGACATTTTAAACAGCATATTTCCGGGCATTGTCTCTTTAAGCCCTTATAAACCTATCATATCAAACTTGTCATTCTCCATAATCACATCTTGGCTCCACGGGGCCGTTGTGCCATTACTTTTAATGCGTGTCTTTATCGAACCCTTGGGGCCGAAATGACATCCAAGAAACAACATACTCTCCACTCTCCCTCTCAATGATTGATGTTGTTTTTAATAAGTTTGCAAGATACAGTGCCTGGTAATGGTGGCGTATCGTGATCCTATTAGTCAAGAGGGAGGGAACTGTAATGGCCGTCTCTATTCATTTCAGTCACATGTTTCCGGGCTGTCTGGAAAGATAGTCTTCGACAGAACTGGCAAGAGGAAGAACTTTACCCTTAGCGTCACAGATGTTTCGCTTAAAGGCCGAAGCAAGGTACCATTGTATTGTTCCCTTTAATTTGTCCTACCAATTAAGCCAGCTATCCGCCACAACTTATATGCATGTAGAAGTGTCGAGGTACATGTACCTTCCGTCTTCCACGTTGTATATATTACTATCTGACAAAGAGGTGGTCCGTGTTGCAATTAATCTGCAGGCAGTGTTTCTGAGATAATATTTCCTATAACGAGGAAGAAATTATTTAAAAGATTTCAACTTTTAAGCTTTTACGTTATCCAAATTACACTTATATTTTCCTTGTTAAAAATAAATTTAATCTTTTTGGCGGCCTCGTACATTAAAGAATGCCACTTGGGGTACGGGGAATAGTCACTACTTAAACGCCTGTTCTTTAAGTGTCGGTGATTAACACGCCAAAACAAAATTGCGGTGGGTTATCGCGAGCATGGATTTCTGCTTCAGCGCCTTCGCGTCGATTATGTGTCCAGAAGAATCTCCAGAGGTGTAGTCATAATTGCGCGCTGTTCTAAGAATTATTCACCGAGGGAGACGTGTACATAGAGCTTCCAGGCAGTACCTTTTACAGCATGCCAGCGATAACATGTGTGTCATGTTGTGAGCAGTCAAGTATCACTGCCCGAAATTACTTATACATGTATCTTTGGAAGCAAATTCCGTTGTGTTTTTTTTTGTTTTGTTTGCATGGACTGATTCACGTGGCATGCGTCTGCTGATTCGTATTTATACATATTTAACCACTAATGCCAATTTGTGTACAACTTGGCTGCGAATATAACACTATAAAGTATAAAAGTTGATTAGCCAATGACTAGATGTCCAATATTTTGATAATATCAGGTCGGAGAGTGGTCGCGTGAGCGCGGATTCAAAGGCCCGAACTGGTTTGACACACCCAAGAAAAACGTCACTCACCGGGGGAATGGCTCCTATATCATTACCATGAACGAGGTGAGTTACTGTGCTTCGGAACAGGTGTGTGTGTGTGTGTGCGTGTGCGTGTGCGTGTGCGTGCTTGAATACATGCGTGTAGGCGTGTATGTGTGTGTGTGTGTGTGTGTGAGTGTGTGAGAGAGACTGAGACAGAGAGAGAGAGAGAAAGTTTATCTATTATTAGATATTTCCTGCAGTACATACATGAATTTAACTTGCACAATATTTAATCACGATCCTAAACTTGAACAATTGTGGAGGATTAGATAAAGCGATCAAATCAGCGTTGCTAGTTAATAATTATTCATTTAAGCGACTGCATGATTTGTTACATAAAGAGGGTCCAAACATTAGTACGAAAAATAGCAAGCCAGAATTTTTTGTGCAAGCAAGCTGAAATTTGACTGATTAGTAGAAAAAACATTTACAATTTCCTCCAACACAAAGCCTTCTGAAATTATTTACTTATCTTTTTCTGACGGCTAGATTAAAAATATGATGAAAAGACAGTTTAACAAGTGATGGTGAAAATAATTTTTGTTAATGAATTATTCAATTGGAAAGGCCAATTTTGCCCATTTAATTAATTGCAGCTGGGCGTTTTTTTCTCTAGGAAGAGCCGTATGTGATGTGGAAAAAACAGGACAACGGGGAGCCGTTGGTGGGCAATGACAGGTTTGAGGGCTACTGTGTGGACCTGACCAGGGAACTGGCCGCAATCGCTAACTTCAGGTTATAACATAATGCTCTTATATCTGTTACAGCAAACATTATCAGGGTTTCCACTTCAACTAATTATTCTATAAATTTTCAAATATTCATGATTTAATAGGTTAAATAATATTGAATTAAACATGAGGAATTTTTTTTTTGCGTGACGCATTGTATAAAGACAAACAATACATCCGCTCATTTTCTTTGTATTGTTTCTCTGTCACCCTGAGCTGTAGTAATATGTCATTAACAGGATCCTATTTTGTGCATTATCATTTTCTGCTTTTTTTGTCTGTACATTTGACATCTTTGCTGCCTTGTTAAAATTCAGATACACCATAAAATTGGTGGACGACAAAATGTACGGGGAATATAATGGCACACATTGGGACGGTATGATCGGTGAGCTAACTCGAGGGGTGAGTGGTTTGGACAGCGTTATTTTATTCTTATGTCGAGTGCCAGTTTCTGTTACACATGCAGTGTGTTTATGTGTTATTACTAGTATACATACCACTTGCTTCAACAGCCAGATATACACATGCATGAATAATACTTCGACTTTTCCAAACCAAGAATTCGATAGAATTAAACTATTCAAAGAGCTCAGACAATCTGTTGACGTCAATTTAGTGTACATTCTTTATAAGAAAGTTGTGGACGCAGTCGTAGCCCCCTCGCACGTGCTTGTTCGCCTAAATATGGCACCAACACACTATTTACATGTAGCTGGATGAGCACAATATTGCAGTAGTGGTATTACGTGTGCGTGTGTGTGTTTGTGTGAGTGCTATCGAAATCAAATGCAGTGGCATTAAATGTGAAAATTATTTTATTCTTGCGTCCATTTCCGAAATTGATTTGCTACTCTCACTGCAATACATCCGATCCTCTCTAACATTTAGAAAGACGCACCTTGGCCAAATACACTCTGTTGTTACGTATAAGCACATTAACTGTTAACAAAGCGTGTGAGAAATGCATATAAATATTTCGAACATCGTTCTAAGTGTTTTGCTTGATGATGGAGTGTTTTGTTCCTCTATCTATCCATATAGGAGGCGGACATGGCTATCAGCTCGTTAACGATAACAGCCCAGCGTCAGCGGGTCGTCGATTTCTCTAAACCTTTCATGAGGACAGGGGTCAGCATCATGATTAAAAAACCAGAAAAAGAGAAACCCGGGGTGTTCTCCTTCTTGGACCCTCTCGATGAGAAAATCTGGATGAGCATCGCTTTTGCCTTTGTCGGTGTCAGCGTCGTCATGTTCCTCGTGTGCCGGATAAGCCCTCTGGAGTGGAACAATGAGGCGCAGAATGGGGAGGTGATTGAATTAGAGACTGTATTTTCACTGAAGAACAGCTTGTGGTTTTCCTTTGGGGCTGTCATGCAGCAAGGAGCAGATGTTTTCCCCAAGTAAGAACGCACAAAAGACTGTATGGCATTTTAAGAGAAAGGCTAACGACTTTTCATGAAATGAAATAAAAATCCCTGTGGTATCTAATAAGTATGGATTCGATATAATTCATTACTAATTGTTTTATTGAAATTAATGAAAACGTGACTATTGTATGCCGCATTGCCGATTTTGACAATAAATATATATGTCAGTATTATACAATAATTTTGCCTTTCATATGTCTATTTATTTTAAGAAGTACAACTGTATAACAATTACGACTATGTTTATGAAACCGGGCACGTTGCGACAGCTGCTTTGGAAAACAATACATGAAAATAATCTTTTTTTCTTTTTTTGCAGTGTATTATTAGTCCTTTGTGTCTAAAATTCCAGGTCGCTATCTGGTCGTCTGGTAGGAACCGTCTGGTGGTTCTTCTCGCTCATCATCATCTCATCCTACACCGCTAACCTCGCCGCATTCCTCACTATAGAACGAACAAATCCACGGATAAGATCTGCCGAAGATCTGGCTCAACAAACAGAAATTGAATACGGATGCATGGAGGGGGGATCAACAGCGAAATTTTTTAAAGTACATCTCTCTCTCTCTCTCTCTTTCTCTCTCTCTCTCACACACACACAACATGCTTCGTGGTATTTTCAGTGAACGAGTTCTGAAGCAAGTTACCCCTCATTTTAAAGAAGCAGTATTTAAGTTCTTTTTACTTGTCTTTTTGTGCTAGTTCTACCTATTTTGGCTTTAAGTAGTGCAGTAATATTCAGTTATTTATTTCAGTTCAATGTATTTGGTCAAAAATGTCTTGTTCAGGATATGATTTTTACTTTTCAGAACTCTCAGTTTAAAACCTACCAAAATATGTGGGCTTTCATGACTTCAAGACCAGGAGTTTTTGTAAAAAGCACCGACGAAGGATTAAAGAAACTTAGAGAATCGAAGGGAAAATATGCTTTTCTATTAGAATCAACAACAAACGACTATAAAAACCAAAAGAAGCCTTGTGATACCATGATGGTTGGACCTAATATTCAAAACAAAGGCTATGGCGTGGCTACGGCCGTTGGTCTTGAGCCGGAGAACCTCAGGTACTCTATTGTTGGTTGGGTTGAGAACATGTGTGTGTGTGTGTGTGTGTGTGTGTGTGTGTGTGTGTGTGTGTTTTAGATAAAAAAGCATTCAGTTTTCTTTTTTAAACGGTTCTTTTAGTTGATATTGACGTAATATAATTGAATGAATGAATTCATGGTAAGGGGTTTAAATATTTACCTTAATTTTGTGTGCAAACATTAGCCTTGGTCAGATTGAATAGTACGTAATTGAAAGCAGATAGTTGAAAGCAGAAACAAGCGAATTTGAGTTTCTTGAAAAAAGAATTACATCAGACTCTGTAAAACTTCTCTTCTTATCTTTTCAGGGAAAAAATTAATCTGGCTATTTTACAATTAGATGAGCGCGGTATTTTAACGAAGTTGAAGAAAAAGTGGTGGTATGACAAGGGCGAATGTGCCCAAAAGCCGGTAAGAGAACGAAGACTGCATTCCCATAGATTTTAGATCGTTCTATCCCCGTGGGGAGTCTCACTAGATGACTGTCAGCTTAGATCGGATGGATCGATCTAAATCTGTGGGAACCCAGTCTAAGACTTGCTTTCACTATAAATCAACATCGTAATACACAAGACTTTAAGAAATTATAAGTTTGGCGGATCTTAAATATTGCTTTTCAAATGTGGACGTAGGAAATGTTTA
This sequence comes from Lingula anatina, assembly GCF_051362555.1. Classification (NCBI taxonomy): domain Eukaryota; kingdom Metazoa; phylum Brachiopoda; class Lingulata; order Lingulida; family Lingulidae; genus Lingula; species Lingula anatina. The sequence continues at coordinate 14,698,303 of NC_141769.1, forward strand.
AAGGGATAATAACTCTTCGTATGAAATCTGTATTTCACAATAAAAACATTGTGAGTGACTCATAAAAATATAATATATTCTGTTTTCCCACAAAAACGGCTGTTATAGCTATTATTCTGATATCTGAGCTTGTCTTTAGACCACGTGACCTCCATTGATGGCTATACTATGTTAAAATCTCTTAAGAGATTTTAACAAAAAACCAAACTTTTTAGAAAAAAACCAGGGACTAACTTTGAATGTAAAAATGGATTCATTAACCATTGGTTAGTATGGGAAAATTGTTGTTTACTCCAGGAAAATTCATTTTTTGGCCAAAACGAAGAGTTATTATCACTTTAATTACTGCGTTATGAGCATAAGAGATTTGTCAGTATATTTATTGTAGTCAGGGCTCTTTGTTGATGATACACCTGTTTTAATGGCCGAGATATCGTTTATAATGAATTCACATTACCAAGTATCCATTTTATTGAAGACACCTTCAGTAAGTAAGTTATCTTGTTGTTATTTCACAAAGTTATTTTGCAGGATTCCAAAACAAACCCGCTAAAACTGAATAACGTTGCAGGCGTATTTTATATTCTGATTGGAGGACTTATGCTTGCTATGCTGGTCTCGTTATTTGAATTCCTTTACAATGCAAGAAAAGAAGCTAAAAGATCAAAGGTTAGCTGCAGTTTTTTAGTCTCTTTTTCCTTTTTATGATCATCATAAGAAACTGAAACAGCTCGAATTTTTGGGAAATTTCACAGTCACGTCTTTAAGAAAGAAAGAGTAGCGCGTTTTGATGCCTTGATGTGTGCTTTTGGTTTCTTTACGCAGAAAAAATTACACATTTAAAGATGAATTACACTTCAAAGCACGTTGAATCATTGAAATAGAGCTGCTTTATGTTTACCCTCCATGCCGTAAAGAAAAACTAAAGAAATCCTTATTTCAAGTTGTTGATTTTTTTGCAGGGTTCATTTAAAAACGCCGTACGCTCTAAGGCCCGGCTATCTATTGCTGGCCCAGGAGAACACGAAGGGGACTATGCTGAAGAATGTGTCGCGCCTCCCCCTTCCTATGGAGCTGCGGTAATGTTGGATTTTTGATATCATGAAATATCCATTACAGCATTTGATTTAAGCTAAAAATAATTTTTTAAAGACACATTTCCTCGAATATACACAGGAGCTGTAAAATGTCGTAACGTTCAGGCGCTTATTTTATGATTACATCTTGAGGAGAAAAAAAAAACAAAAAAGAAATACATTGAATGTATACCACATTATTACGCATTTAACAGTTTGTTTCTTATTCATTTAGCAGATGGGGTACATACCGTCACAAACTATGGTAACCTTCAGAGGAACTGAGAGAAAAACGGATACTGAAGTTTAGAGAATTTCCGGAAATATTTTAATCTGAATCAGATTTTGATGAAGAAAAAGACTTCAGCGACAACACGTAAATGTCACTGAAGGATCCAATATTTTGCTTAGAGGGTAGAAGAGGGTGGGGGTATACAAAGAAATGTTTTTTAACCTTGTTAAGCTAGGCAAATATTATCGTTGTCGAGGATAATTTTACTGTAATATTAAGTATTGCACAGGGATAAATTTGCTTGGTTTGACTAGTTTCGCTTATTGTACGACTCTTTTTATTAAGAAAAAGAGTGGAAGGGTGTATTTTTAAAGCAATTAGGGGGTATGGTTCTTTGGATCCGTCATTGAATGTCGACCAGTGGATATTTTGGCACTTTATTCCAGATATGACACAGTGAATCTTGGTGCTATTTTCAGATTTACTTTATTCGTTAATTTACAGCCTCGTTGTGCTGATCATAACCACGACGGAAAAAATATCTAGCCTTCACTTATTTGGTATATGTCATTTTCATCAGTTCTTTCTACATGTAACGCTAAAAATTCAATATCTCTGACAACGTAGTTGTTTATTAGGTACACAGGTATCTACATTTCAGAGGATAAGAGTGAAAGGTGCGTCTAAGAGCAAGCAGAATTCCACCGTCTCATATTGATCCTATAGAATAGATTTGGCGTAATTAAAGCACAGATTTCGGTTCACATGTGGCTGAGAAAATGAAGGTGCCAATTGAATTAACGTTTCACATACACGTAAAAGCTGTTTTTGTGAAGCCATATATAATCAACTTCAGCATTCATTTCTGACAGGGATTTCTGAAAGCTATTTGTGTGAATAGGAAACGACTTAATTTAAACTTAATGTAATTACGAGCCTGTAGAACATTACATAATTGTGTATGTGTTTTTAACTGGATTTTGCGTGTGTAGTAACGATCTCTTTTTTTCTTGTCAAAGGTAATTTTTTTACAGGGTAATTTCACCGACCGGTGTTTAAAGTTAGAGCAATGGCTCTTCTCTTTTAAGTGTATAGTTTGTACAAGATGTATAAAATAGATGAATAAAATATTTCAGTTATAGTTGTATCGTTGAATGTGAGATCCGCAGTGCAAAGTGTCCCTGACCTATTAGCACAATGCGTCCATACCACGTGATGAGGCACCACGTGGCCCCATTCTAAAAGCCTCAGGGCTCATTTCCATTTCCATTAGTCTACCTAGGTCGATCTAACTCCGCTTAATGCAACCAGTTTAACGGATAAACACTCCTCCTCCTGGCGTAGTGCAGAAAAAAGTAAAGCGGGTAATGATATGAGAACGTTGAAAACAAGAGGGGGCGTGTTAATCTGTACAGCTGATTGCATTCAGCGAGAGTTCCTTCGGAGTTGGATCGATCTTCGTAGTTTTAATGGAAATGAACTCTTATTGAGATAAAAAGGGAACTTTGTTTGCCCAAATTATACACTATGAAATATTTTGAATGTTACTGTTTCAATTTCTTTCGAAAAAAAAACGCAAACCTATACGTTTATAAAATAACTTGTCAAATCACCCCATCTCTCAATTAAAAAAATGTAGCACTTCATCCACGTCAGAATTGCACATGGATTTATAAATTCAGCATCAAAAAGTTCATAGAAATGTGAACGAATGAGATCTAGGTTCAGGGCTCTGTGGCTATATTCTATACCCTGGAAATGTATAAATTAGCACATGTACTTTCTTTTGGCTTATTCAATAGGGATCAAAAAGTGACAATGTGCGAAAAGCCTGCTTGATATTACTCATGAGGACTAGATGTAAACCACATTTTCTTGCTTAGACTGTAAAGGACTGAATACGTGCGTGATGAATACGTGCATGAATACATGCGTGATGTCATCAGAAGATATTTCAAAATTGCCGTAAAAAGCTCATCCGTGCGAGGGCATGAGAGTCACTGAATTTCCTATCGAGTACTGTGTCAATCTTTAGTGTCCCTCTTCGTTTTATTGTGCCACGAAAAAGAAGGAATATATCACTTGTTTTTGCTACGGAGCTTCAAGCAATCAATAGTGCAATAGTAATTCCTTCACCCCATCGCTATTCTTTGTAATTTAATTTGTAATTGTATTTAAATGAGTTATCAGCGTAAATTGATCGATCAGTAGGCAGTTACCGGGCTATAATGAAGCAGACGCATCTGCACATCCACTTTGGCCCCGGGTGGGTCACTCAAGGCTTTGGCCAAGTTACTATCGACCTTCCTAATTAAACATTGACTTCAGGAGAGGAAAGTGCTCTTTATGTACGAGAAATTGTCTCAGCTAAGTGATGACAGATGTGCCTTAAATGTCATATCTTCTTACCCATGTATCCTATTCTTCTGGTATCCTGTTAACTAATTACTAACTCGACAGTGATTTAATAGATCGACACACGCATACATTTATGACCTCAGATGGAAGGAAGCAAACGCAAAATAAATCTGCAATTCAGTTATTGCGGTATAACTTATAACAGCCAGTTAATCATTCTGTAAATTGCATTTTGTGTAATCAAGGTGAAATAAAATTCTACCTTCAATGAGTGTGAATGTTGAACTGATGAATCGGCAGAGATACAGCAAGAAAAACATTATTTCTAACGTTTAATTAAGGACCTTTCATATATAAGAATAACACACTAGTACTCGCAAAGAAGAAATATTGTGCACATTTAAACATTTATAGAATATTTAATTAAGATGATATGGACGTGGTTTCTTCTAGAGTCTGCGTTAGATAATACATATGTATTAAAATAAACAGTTAAATACTTTCCTTTATAAATGCGACTTGATAAAGCCTTGCTGGTTTTCTCGAGTCTACCAATACTAATACATGTGGATTGTTGCAGCGAGTGCCACCCCGCGCCGATTGATTTTAGTCAGCAAGCCGGAGTAATAATGAAAGCAGCCAGTCCCAAGAGAAGCAATGATGCCCGCGTCTTTCACTCTTCATCGGTGATTGGATTAAGACGACAAAATTTAGCTGGATATTCCCTACGCACTATTAATGCTGCCGCTGCGCCCTGCTGTATGTGTGCAGGGCCACCGAATTGAATATCTATAAAAAGCGACGGGACATGCAGGTTCCAAAAGCCATTAAAAGCTGACAGATCGGTGAAACGGATAATGCGATTTGCACGGTATGGCGCATTTGTAGTCTGGAGACTCTTGCCAAAACTAAATATTCTGCAAAATGGCTGCATAATCGAATAACAATGGAGGGACCTATAGACAAATGGTTTGGGAATAATGCTTTCCAGTTTTGGTGTGTCATCGGAGAAGTATTGCCATTTGAAGAATAAATGGTTATCTCTTATTTTATTGTCACTTTTTCACTCTCTCTGATAGCGCTTTCGTTTCTTTAAGTTTATTTTAATCCGAATAGGCACCAAGTATTTTTAACTTCTGGTGAAATATAATCACAGAGGATATCAAAGTCCATTCATGAACTCAGCGAGAAAAAGACAGAAGTGTACAGGAAAAGCCTTTTTTGTATGAAGAAATCGAAGATTAATAAAACTACTCGAGTTAAAAGGTGAATCCAAATAGCTAAGCTCGATCATGAAGTTTTCGTCATAATCGATTTTTCTCAGCTTTGGGGCATCAAAACTCCCAACTAGAGGTGATAGCCAGTCTTGTAATCTCTCTGAGTGTATCTTTCCGACTAGTGTTTGATTTGTTCGTGCAAAGTCTCTATCAACCACTGTATAACTAACAACAGCGACGGTAACGATGTTTCTAGCGTCCGACCAGGTCGTGCATGCAGAGTTTGGGGACGTTGAGACTTAAAGGTAATGGACTGTTAATTGCCGAGAGCCTTAACAGTTGTTCTAAGAATGCGCGCGCATCCGCCTTGAGCTCTTAAGACGTAAGAATGCACCGTAGAACTAATTTTGGTGGGAGAAATATATGAGTTGCCAAAGGAGAATCTGGAAACCAAGAAGAAGCTCCCAGCATTTTTCTTTTCTTCGTTTCATTAACCATGAAACACGTGGAATGAGAAGGAATAAGGGCAGTTCAAATAAAGCTAAATGTGCTTATGGACTAAAGGGACATTTATCAACCCTTCCACCGGCACTGCAAGGTAACAGTGAAATAAAAGGAAAATGGTTTCTCGTTATTTTGCATTGACACTGCTATTCACGGCGGATATATGCATGACAAGAATACAGCGAGACATCCCAGTAGGTAAGATAAAAGTTATTAATTCTTAGAAATGGAATATAATTCAACGAGATGAATAGCTATTTGAAATACACCAGGAATAAGCACTCGTCCATCAATCTTTGAAAATTAGAAAAAAAAATCCCAAGAAATTACTTTGTGCATTGTATTTTAAGTGGACCGTTTTTCGATCACTCAGCCATGCTGCTTGCTAAAAGAAAGGCTAATGCATAATATGTGGCCACATAAACGTCACGATGGAAATCAAGAACGCGAGGCATCTGGCTAATATATCATGCGAAATACATAAAGTGACATTTATTAAGAATAATTATCTTGAAATTAATTTACCCGAATGCACAGGCCAAGAAATGTACCGACGGAAAGCACAGTGGAAATCTAACGCTCCCGTAGCCGGAGAGATATTATTGTCCTTCTGAAAATATTGGTGATTTGGTTAGATTCTGAAAAACAAACAGACAAAAATCATGTAGTCAAGAGTTGAGTTGCACGTCATATAAATTTTATTATCACTAAGTGAAAAATGGATAAAACAATTTCCTTTTCAGTTTGTAGTCATGATAAATGAGGGTACGTTATGGCACAATATGACTTAGATCTATAAGTGAATGTAATTTTGACCATAATTTATGGGACCCAATAATAATACATGCACAAAGATGTAAGACCAATATGATATTTGGTGCCAACCAACCACGCTTTCTTTTAACATTAGGGTTAAAGCTATGCACACCCCACGTTAAGAAATGTTGGTCTGTGACTGTTTTAGAAGAGACGCGTTTAGCGTCTTTATTGGGATGCCATACGCGACGATCTTCAGTAGCTCTTAAAGAAATGCAAACCATCCCGATCTACATTGCATCCTGATCTGCATTGCATAGTGTATATCTTTAGGCCGAGCAAGTGATACGTGTTTTTTCAAAAACTGTACTGCAATAGAAAAATTCTAAAAATATAAGGACAGCCAAGCATTTTGCAATGTCCCAGCGGAACCTAGAAGAACGTTTTTCTTTTTCTTGCTTTACTTAATGGAATTTAGCGATGCATCATTGTCCCTGGTGTTTTAAATATACTTAAATTTCGACGTCGCTGTGAGGTTCTTCAGGGTGTTTTCAGACATACAAAGTGTACAGCTGCCAGAAATAAAAAGGCAACGTTATGAAACATTGTACAGGCACATTTGATGATACCATCAAGACTGTTGAGTTTCTTTTTTAAATGCAAAGTAGGGGTAATGGAACCTTAAAGAACAAAATTTGATATATGTTTAACGCTGTACAGATGTAACCATATACCATTACTCAGCCATTGCTTTCACTTGTCCAACCCTGAGAAGGCACTATTGGGTACTTTTAACCAAATTTTGAATTGTACAGTCTAAGTGCAAAATGCAATTCTCCTTAGTAACCATCCTAAGGTCTCTTCTTATCGGGTTACACAGATGTGTTCACTTGCAAAATGAGTTGCCATGGGAATAAGAAAAAAGTTATCCCCATACTGCGCATGCGCTTTAGGTGTACCATTGGGATAACTGCAGAAATATACATGTGTCTCTGGAGTCCTTGTGTATTGTTAGGAAAGTGATTATATGATAAAGGAACTGCCACGATAAAATGTGGTGAAATATTAAAGTTTGGCTGAAACTGATATCTATTCTACAAACATGACAGGTGAAATTTTTTAAATAGCAAAATATCAACTACTTAGTACCTCATCTTACGGTAGTATAAGAAAGCAAAAACCTACATGATTGAAAGATGTTGATAAAATTATTAAAATAAAAATGGTATTTTATATAAAATGAAAAGCAGGAGGATCATTTGTTTCTCAAATATCTTCTTTTCCGACTACGCTGACTTTAGAGCAAATCCCTTACATTAAAAAAAATTACAAGACAAAATCATAGACAGTTCACTTGCCATTGTCTACAAGCAGAGACGAATCCAGTCTTACGTTTGTGCCATGTGCGTCGGAATATTATCTTGATTGAGGGGGGGGGGAGGAGGAGGAATAAAAGCCCTAGAAGCACGAGGCAACGATAGACATAAGGGTGCATCAGATGTGTAAAAGTTACTCTTATCTGAATTGCACATTTTCGGCTTGCATTATGCAGCATGGGAAATCGATGGTGGCGTTATTAGATTTAACATTCGTACGTTTGCTGCAGGTATTCTTTTTGGAAAGTAAAGATGTAAAGCTATACTCTATTCAAAATTTAACTGTATATGAATAACATATTTTCTAACGCGTCCTTTCTAGGATGAAAATCGATATTTGTGTTGTCTCAGCCCTCACATTTACAATTTTATTGCGCCTTTTCGTATCGGCACTGGCGCATGCATGGAGTGAGCGTATATGTTTGACCTTGCAACAATGACAGGAAATTAAATCATATATCGATTAATAACGCATTCAAAGTGTCCTAATCCAAGTAATCAGTAACTCGGGAACAGCACGCCATCATGGAACTTGTTCTGGAACGACCGCTTGCACTTTAAATGGTACAGGAATGTAACTTGGAATTTATGGTAATGTGCCATTAATGGACCAAGCCAACTGCTGGGTTAATGCACCAGCAGATCCCCTGTGTGAGCTTTGGTCTTTAAAATGCAAAACAAATAAATAAATAGATAGACAAACAAACAAACAAATAAATAGATAGATGGATAAACAAACAAAAAACAAATGAATATATGAGTGAATAAAGCAACAAAAAACAAACTAAATAAATAAATAAAATTAATCAATTAATCAATTAATAGGTTCATTGATAATAATGATGATGCAATTAATAAAATGATGATTATAACAATACACGAAACAGAATTAATAAAAGATATTTAAAAATATAATACCAAAGTAGTAGTAACCTGTTCGCCTTAAATGATCTCAGAATAGATCTAGTGAAAGTCTGGCGTTCAAGTACAGGTGTAGGTATAATTATGAGCATCCTATATACAAATAGTATACTTAACATAAGAAATAATGCACATAAGAGTATAAATAGGTCAAACTTCCATATTTTACATTTTATCATTGTTTGAAACAAAGCTATGCAACTATCCACTGCAGCGTGCATCAAATTTCAAAAGTTATAATCGGAATAATACATAACACTTTGCTGTAAGAATCAGCTAAATGGTTAAAGTATTTAGATATATTCATTGTGACAAAGAAATATGTTGCCACTCTTGTGTTTCTAAACAAGTAATATTCAAACCGCAATGTAGGCAATATAGTAAATATAGATTATTATAATTTTGATTATTTAAGAATAAATCTTTAAATTTTTTTTCTGTTACAGGTCTTCTTTTGGAAAGCAAAAATGTAGAAATTTACCAAGCATACCAATTTAAGTTTGACGAAGAGAACCGAAGGGCAAAGGAAAGCAAAGTGAATTCCGATGATGGACATAAATTCACCCTCAACAGGATAGCGGAAGATTATATTGATATAAGCAGCAATTATGACTACAATCATACATGTATGCTGTGTGGTCATTTTGAATATTACTTACATTTATTTATCTATTACGATAGCAAACTGACTACTACTTATCTATCTTTTCAAGAAATATGAAATATCACACACGTTGTTAGCAAAAATTGTGATTTCTTTTCACACGCGTCCTTGCCAGAATTCAACATCATTCTATAACTGCCAGATATTTTAAACCGTCATTTTCATACCTTTCCATCGATCTCATTTTAAAACTTAATGTACATAGCAACTATAACAGAACTTAGCAATCTTATTCTATATCTGTAATTTTCAGTCTGTAACCAGATGGCTGCCGGAGTGGCAGTGATATTTGGTCTGTACAGCACATCCACTGCCGACTTCGTCACCTCCAGTACTTCCATGTATCACATGCCCTTCATATCAACCAGCCCCCCAGAGCTGTTCCGTCCCCCGAGTGAGTTCATGATCCACCTCCAACCACGATATGAGGACGCCTTGGCAGATTATATGATCCGTAAAGAGTGGAAAGAGGCCATTTATATGTACAGAACAAACGAAGGTAATAGACATACTGTAGACTAAATGAATACAGTTTGTAGAGATCAAAGGAAGGTTATGGTCCGATGATAAGAAAAGTTGGGTTATGGCCGCATGAGCTACTGTATTTCAAAATTAATTCCTATGTTAAATTGCAATTACCGATGTCCCCTTCTTAAGACATTTGCCATCCAAGCAGTATTATGTCCGTATCATTACCGTATAAGTTTTAATTAACTACATCAATGAGTAATTTCGTGAAAAAAATAATAATTGTGGAATTTGACTTATCGGTAACCTGCTTTGAAATATAAAATAAGATATGCTTTATCTACTCCTCACACTCAGGTATCCATTCCATAGAATTGATTTAGAACAAAATGACCATAATAAAAGTCGTACTTCATCAACAAAGCAATGAAGAGAACGAATACAATATAGATAGCGAGATTTACAGGCTATGACTATCGGGTACCTAGATAACATGTAGCAAGCTGCAAGACGCAAGTCTTATCTTGTCTCTGCATATGCTGGCGGTTTATCATTCAACCTCTACAGTGACTTCACAATGGCGTTCCATTAAAATTTATCTGCTAAAATAACAAAACAGCGTCATTAAGGCAATGATATATCAAATCGCTTTTTTTGCCTTGTCGTTAATGCATTATATCAATTGAACCTGTCCCTGTGTAGACTAACGATATTTTAAAGACTCCGATCAATAATTTTTGTCTAAAGGATCTAAAAGAAAGACTTATTTGATTAGACGAAGCCAATTATGAGCTCTGTTGATTCTTATGAGACACAAACCTTAGCTTGCAGGTCAAACATGGAAAAATTCACGATAACTTAGGTTCTCTTGATCGATACTAGGCCTCCCTAACTACCAGACAATTTAACCGTCGCTTTCATACGATTCTGCCGTTTTACCACTGTTTCCGTGCGTCGTACCAATTTCCATACAACTTATCATATTCCGCACAACTCTTTCTCTTGAACACCCATTCCCCTTTCAAACTATCACTGCCACAAAGAGCGAGATTCCCTGCATATCATTTCCAAAAAGAACTTGTTTATTTTACAGCCAGAGCTCTTTTGGAATTATTAAGGCATTTAAGCATGCAACTTCACTTCATTATAATGAGGTACATGTAGATGTTCATGCACCTTTATCCATTTGAAAATAAACTAAATTTTAAAAACTTTGAAAAAAAATGTCAATATCGCCACTTCTTTTTCGTTATTTTTAAAATTCTTTATAGATTATACATGTATCTGAAAAAGTACATATCTGCAACATTTGTCTTTCATTTCATCAGCTCTTGCCAGACTTTACCACATCATAGGGGCAATCAACAGAGGGCACGCCTACATCGTGGTCATCTTTAAGCATGTCACAGACGTGTTGGACGCTCTGGCGGCGCTTGCGCAATACGACAAGGATTATCCGCACTTGGACACCACCAAAAATATCATCATCGACCTATCAGTTGACGAGACCAACACTCTCTTAACAAGGAGGGTAAGTATCCAGAAAAAGGGACAATAATTCTCCATGCTCATCTATTTACACGGCTCCATACGTAAAATATTCCTGAATGATAATGATAAATGAGTTATTTTTTTCAATGTGACACATTTTCGTTATATTGAAATTCAATATTACAGCCATGGCAACTTATAAACCCAAACTGTTTTTCCTTGAAATAAGTATTTTTCTCGGTCCCATGGCCACGAGAATAAATTTGAACTGGACGGAGATTAATTTACTCTCTTAATTAATGATTCAATGACATATCTGTGTAATGGCTTGTATAATTACTGGCAAGAATGGGTATAATAAACAGCTTGATTACACATTTTCCATAAGTAAACACCGTTATATTAAGGAAAGTATTCAGATTGTGCTTTTTTTTCAGTTTAAAGAAGTTCCTCAATATCGACTTAAGTACAATTATTTGATAGCGGGATTGGTAAGTTAATTTATATTTTTTTTATCATTATCATGTGTCTCTTCACTGTCCACTGTTTGCACACGGGTTATGAAAAGAGGAAGAAGGTAATAAGAGGTTATCGGCTTCAAATGTTTCTCATGGGATATATGAAAGAGTGTTTAGCACAACGAGAGATGCATGAAAACGTAGTGCGAAGAAGTAAAAAATGGTTTTGCATCAACAAGTTTTCTTTAAAGCACAAATTGTACATAAAGAAAACTACAGTGGGTGATCTCGTCGCTATATTTTATTTCATTAGTAAGTCGTTATATAAATTACATGGAACTATGAAATCCATGTACAGTGTAAGGCGCCAATGTGAAAAGCAATTTAACTGAATTGCACACGATTTATACTCTAGGACACCCTGAGTTTCAGGGGTCTGATGGTTTATCTCATTTTATTCATTTTATCCAACACACACTTTTCAAACGAAACACGTGGAGTTAGTTTTCAATATACTTTGAAACGCAAATTGGATCCCAACCTGACTGTAATTTGCTGTGTCTTCATATATGGCAATTTGTATACATTAGGATAACAGTACGTACAGCGCGTTTGAATGCTCCTTTCAATGAACATATGTTCCATTCTTTATATGTACCAGCTGTTCTTTTACGGATTCGGACGTACGGTACATTAAATTAGTTACTTTCATCTTTAATATATTTAAGTGTATTTTAGAAATATATTAAATAGGAAAGAAGGTGATCGATGTTAGCCATTGACATGAGCATGACTTAAAAATTGTTTGCTATGCAGCTTGAAGAAGATGATACAGTTATTTTATTTTCTCCATGTCAGCAAATAAACGAGTTGGACTTTTCGGAATTTCCAAATGGTGGCATTAACATCACCGGGTTCCACTTGACGGAATCGCATTCACCAAAGATGGAGAAAGTTCTTAACGAATGGAAAGGGCGATTCGTATCCAGTCGTAAATCTCTGATTTCTGTAAGTAAAGACGCCTAAAAATGTGAGCATAGGCTAAAGAAAGACTCCTGTTTATTGGTCTCATTAAGCTGTTTTAAGTCTTACTTTTTATCGTTTCTTTCGAATATCATGTGAAATAATTATTCTATAACGAAGAATACCGTTTGGATTAAATAGCAATACTTAAATGTCAATCGTTTCTACACATAGCTGAGTGATATCTGTCTGTATTTCAGCATCAGTTAGCGCTAGCTATGGACGCGGTGGACGTTTTTACACAAGCTATGCACAACCTCACAGAACAGCAAGAGAAAATGTTTAACAATGGGTCGTTCCGTCTGTCGTGTGCACCATGGCCTAGTAAACCGACACCATGGCCTCTAGGGAAGATGATCACACAGGCTATACGACGTGTAAGAAACAGTAAATTATATATATATATATATATATATATATATATATATATAGTAATTTGGAATATTACTTTGGTATTTATGTAGAGATTAATATGTTCTTTTATGATATATTAGCAACATTTGCTTTACTTTTTAAATAAAATTTTGTTACCTGTTATTTTCTACTATAGAAAACCATTCGTTAATTGTCAGGTTGGATTGCATGGCCTAGAAGGACTTACGGGAAAAATTGTGTTTGACGACCGAGGATTTCGAACAAACTTTACCCTGCAACTGACGTCTACGACTATAGATCATGGACTTGCGAAAGTATGTATCTAGGAAATTATAGACATGACGTCACAAACTATTTCATGTCATCATTGTGTATGTCAACAACTGAAAAGTTTTCCTATCATTAATTTGTAGGCGGTTAATACTGTTTTTCCCCTTCACGATGAGATACATTTAACATGCCTGCTGTGTCTGTCGCAGAAAACTGAAAAAAAAAACTGATGCACCATCAATCCTTTTCCAACCTTTTTTTTAGGTAGGAACGTGGACACCGAATCCCAGAGCAAACCGGCCACGCTTGTCGTTTTTTGAAAAGCCCAAAGACAGCTCAGGGTTGAGAGATAACACCGTCCGCAACAAGACGTACTTGATAACGTCCATAGAGGTAAGCAAAGCGTGATAAGGAGAAGCTTGATCGACACAGGCATGATATGGGCGCCCCCCCCCCCCCCCCCTGGAATTTTGGAACTGCATTTTTGTTGCGAGTACCCAGCCAATCATTATCTCTCCCTTTGACCCCCCCCTGGAAAACACAGGGCCCATGCCGTGATATTTTTCTACTACCTTGTCCGTTGAGCATCTACTTCCCTCATCTTGATAACCGGTCATTACTTAGACTGGAAATTACTGTAATAATAAGACACCTGTTCTTGATTCGTCATGACCTTGAAAAAATACAGAATTCTGTACATTTTGGGAAGATAAATCCTTCTTTCTTATGATTTAGTAAAACTTTCGGTTGAGGTGAAAAAATGTTTAATTCAGAGAGATTATACAACTGCATGATTATTAATAACTGGTCATCAGAAATGACAAATTCATTAATTCAGTCATTATTTTGCACGACGTATATACACACACGCTGACCAAGCCATTAATATAAAGGTATTGCTAATAGATATCGTGCCCAAATTATATCAAAGACGTTGAACTTAAGTTACACCCATATTTTGAAGTCAACCTTGAACGTGGCCCCCCGTATTCACAAGCCTGTAGCAGGCCATTTGAAAAGATGTTATTTTTTTCTTAAAAGAAGTGGACCTTTTTACCCCCTAAGTTGACTAAACCTGAGTAAAGACATAGAAACTAGGCGATCTTTTTTGACCAAAAGATTTTTAACACCCCAACCGGCCTCGGCTAGGAGCTTGGTTCATAATATTCTTAATACAAACTCCTTCCAGAGCGCCCCCTTTATGATGGTCCGCACCGACCCGAAACCGGGCGGCGGCAACTGGACTGGTAACGACCGCTACGTGGGGTTCTGTAAAGACATTGCTGATAAGCTAGCTCAGAGCTTGGGGATTAACTACACAATCAACCTGGTGGGAGACAAGAATTATGGCGGCTACGACCCGGAGAATCACACCCACCCCTGGGATGGAATGGTGGCGGAACTGATCAATGGGGTGCGTGAAGAAGACCGTCTAAAAATAATGTTTTTCACTGAATAGCAATTGTACCTGTAATATGTTGACATGTCTGATCATTGTTCTTTTCATTATTATTCATTTTATTATTGCGTAGAAAGAGATGTAAATGTTTTAGTTGTGGCAGTGCTAAGTAAAGCGTGGCAGGGAGGCTACATGATGTCATTTGTTCGTTTTTACGCTCATGTTGTTGAAATATATGCCCTAAGATAGGTAAACAATGAAAATTTATTCACTCTAATTTGATTAACTTAATATTTTAACTTTTATCGAATGCAGGTAGCAGATCTAGCCATCGCCGATCTCTCCATTACTTTAGACCGAGAAAAGTTCATCGACTTCTCAAAACCCTTCATGAACCTGGGGATCAGTATCATGATTAAAAAGCCCGAGGAAATCGTCCCGAACATTTTCTCTTTTATGGACCCTCTATCGGATAAAATCTGGATGTGTATCACCTTCGCCTATCTCGCGGTGAGCGTGGTTCTATTTCTCGTGACTCGGTTCAGCGCCAGTGAGTGGGTGGTGGAGGAAAATGAGGAGGACAACGGGGACCCCGAAGTCCACAATGACTTCAACTTCATCAACAGTCTGTGGTTTTCACTGGCAGCCTTTATGCAGCAAGGCTGCGAACTCTGCCCAAAGTAAGTGTGGCCATAGGAGTATTTCGAACACCTATAACAGTAACCCCTCACATAAACTGTATATAAAATGACTTTTTAAAACAAAGACTCAAACAGGATTTTTTTAAAATATAAATCTTTTGTATGTTTCCTTCCTTTAGCTTGTGAGACTAGATATGCGTTTTTTTTCGAAATGACAAGTTCATCAAAGTACACACATTATGACAATGTCGGACCTTATCACCTCGACAGTGGTACATTTGATACATGTAACAACGAACTATCCTAATCTGACAAAAATCTTATTGAATTCTTATTCTTATTTGAATTACGTAGATCGATTTCCGGGCGCATCGTCGGCTCTGTCTGGTGGTTCTTTACCCTGATCATCATCTCTTCCTACACGGCCAACTTAGCAGCTTTCCTGACCGTCTCCAGGATGAACAGCCCTATCCAGTCAGCAGACGACCTCGCCAAACAGACAGATATCGCATACGGCTGCATTGTTTCAGGAAGCACAAAGAAGTTCTTTCAGGTTAGCAATGTCTCAGATTGATCTGCCTGGTTTTTTAAAGTATTTTTCCTCGTGTTTGTCTGTCTGTCTGTCTATCCATCCTTCCGTCTTTCTGTCTCTTAGCCAGTCAGTTAGTTTGTATGCCTGTTCGTCTGTATTCCAGTCTTTCTGTTTGTCAAACCCTCTGTCTGATCAGCTGTTAGCATGGTTGTTTGTCTGAGTGCCTGTGTATGTGCATTTTTGCTGTGTATGTGCATTTTCGATTGCTCTATTATTCACTTGCCTGTGTTCCTCATCTTTTTAATCTTTCTCATATATGTAGGATTCTAAGATCAGCACCTTCGAGCGCATGTGGGCTTACATGAGCAGTGCGGACAACAACGTCTTTGTGAAGTCCAACAAAGAGGGGGTGGAGAAAGTGAGGAAGTCCAACGGAAAGTACGCATATCTACTAGAGTCCACTGTCAACGAGTACCTGAACAACAGATACCCTTGTGACACGATGAAAGTGGGTAGTAATCTAGACTCCAAGGGTTATGGTGTCGGAATGCCTAAGGGATCGCCACTAAGGTATTCTGGGCGTCTTAGAACTTAAAGAATCTACTCAGGAAACGCCCAACACAGTCAATTCATATTATCTACAGAAAAATCATTTGTTTGAATACGCATATTTATTGCAGTCGTGAAAACTGTAGTATGTACATCTGTAGGTTGAATGGTTCAACAATATAACCTTGTAGTTGAAGAGATTCCTAAGTCTGCTGCCATCAGACTTTGGTCATGAAGTGAGCGGATAGTCACTGCTATATGGGCGATCGTCTTCTCAGAATATATTACAAATACACGTGTTTTCTTCTCTACTAAATCATCCTCTTAAATTATGCCAGGGATTCCGTGACTTTGGCGGTCCTGGAGCTTCTGGAGAATGGTGAGATTGAGAAGAGGCGAAGGTTTTGGTGGGAGGAGTCGGAGGGAGGCGGGGAAAAGCTTTGTCCCAAGGAAAACAGCGATAAAGTGAGTGGAACTACTTGGATCTGCCATAAATTGCATTAGATTAAACCTGCTCCAGTTGTACTGGTATTGTATAGACGAATCTCATGTACTAAAAACTAAGATGTACCTACCATACTGACTGATACAAATTCAACTCACAAATCCCATCGCACAAATCGCAAATGTGATTCGATCATCATAAACCGAAATAACCAAAATACATATTGTGAACGCCACCATTCATTTCTGTAATGCCCTCTGCCCCCCCCCCCCCCATTCCCCCCACCCCTCTCTCTCTAATGATGATCTTGCACACATTTAAGATGCATTTTCCCCTGGTTGTTTTTTTTTTTTTTTCAGAACGACCCAGCATCGAGTGCTGCGCTGAGTATCGTGAAGATTGCTGGAATATTTTTAATCCTGCTGGGTGGTATGGGGCTGGCCTTAGTGCTGTCCATCATGGAGCTATTCTACAGGTCCAAACTTGATGCTATGTCTAACAATGTGAGTAAGAGAAACGTTAAGGATAATGGTGAAAACATGCGGCGTAAAATGCCAATAAACATGTTCTTTTTGTATGTAACCTAATTAATATTTCAGATTACATTTTCTGATGAAATGAAGACTAAAGCACAGTTGTTAGTCCGAGGTAGACTTGAAAAGGAACCGGCCACGGACGCATCCCCAGTTCATAAATCTGTCTCCACGGTGAGTATTACTTGATAGACAGAGATATTGACGTATATAAGGTATGGGGGCTGGGTTATTTTACGTTTAGCTGTTGAACAAGGTAACTGGTGTAATTGTAGAATTGATCCATTTGATAAAACATGTCGTATCGTGAGTGAGAAATGAAGATAGAATATCTGTTCTTATAGTACACTTGCACTGGTTATTTTTAAATGTGTGTCCGTTTTTGTACGATTTCAGTATACATATTCCACCCCATCGGCACAACTGATCACTTTGGACGGTTACTCAGACGCTGGAAATACTCACACCCAAGTTTGAAACAAAAATTGCCGAAGTCCGTTGACGGGGACGTTTAATGTAACTCCTCTCTTCAGTTCAATTACGCCATTTCAATGCGGTTCTTATACTTACAGAGGATGAATTGAATATGTTTGGGTACATTTTATTTGGGGTATTTTTCACGTATAAAGAAAATGTTTAAGCATATTAAGACATTGAACGTTTATATTAAGACATATTAGGACACTGACCGACATTTAGTTGGCTAAATTTGGACAGGGTTTGATTTAGTTTGAGCAGCAATTCCATCAATATCGAGGATCATAGGACAAGTCCTCGGGTGAGATTAAGACATTTTTATCGTAGAATTTCGCACTTTCAGCATTTCATGTTTTTCACATAATATAATGTATACACACACACACATGTAGATGTACAGTATAAATACAGTGTGTGTACTGTGTATATATCACGGCAAAGGAAATAACATTGATCACGTGATTAAGAGCTGACGGGCCCATTTTATATTACTATCGTTTTTGAAAACCCGTAAGCCAAGAAAAATGTGAATTCAAAAGACGACGCTGTCAATACAAGAATACATTGGGCAATCCATTCACAATACCTGATACAAGAAGGTTTTCGTCTTTCTAAGCAAGAGTATATGGGAAGTATTTCATATTTGAGAGAGAAATAATAGAAAATTCGGTTCCCCCTACTGTCCCCTTTGCACCTACCCTTAAGAATATGCGAAGAAGAATGGAATCTATAAACAAATAAGACGTCTTTCTCAAGATTCAAACAGTTGCTGTCAAAGAACAAAGAACCCCCTTAGCAGATAATGGTCTGCTGAGGTCACTTTGTAGATAAATTGTTTTGCTTATGTTTTGAAATTCTGAGGCGCCGTGAAGTCTTAGTAGCTTTCCCTATGTCAGAATGTGTCAGCAGATAGAATTTCGGTGTCTTCTTGAAGCAGGAAGGAAATTGAACACAATAAAACATTTATGGTTTTTGAGGTTACAATTACCTCCAAAGGAATATAAGAAGGCAAAGGGTGACATATTTGTCACCATGAGTTCTAGAGAATAGATGATGACTCATGTAGGCCCTAAGCATACTCTCTCTGCTTGTTCATTTGGAAATTGCAAGATGAAAATAGGACTGTGCTCCCAATAGCCTCTGAAACTCCGGGTGTGGGAAACGTGCTTAGAACTGTGATTAGTTGAAAGCCTTTTGTTGTTAATTTTTTCGCTCAGATACCATCAACATGTTGCTATTTCTCCCAAAGCATAATGGATTTTTGAAGTAAAAGTCTCAAATATAGAGCACATTCACCTTGAAGTGCTCACTACATGTATATATCCATAAACTTCATATCGCAATTAGGTTGTGATAGCGATTTCTTTTCATGACGAGTACAAAATTATATTGTGTTTTAGACCATGATCGTATACTTTAGCACTGGACCCGTATCCCAAAAAAGACTAAATATAATGTTTTAGTCTGTAAACTCATTATTACAATTAATATAATAAATAAGATACAATAAAATTAACATGATTATGAACAGCATTTTCTTGTGCTTTGTAAAATGAATTCTCATTTAATTTTGCTTCAGAAAAGCCAGATATTTGACAGAGATTTCACTTTGAAACGAATGCCCCGCAATAGGCAACTGTATTGAGACATGTGAACACCATGCTTGCGACATTTTACAAAAGTCCTGGTTTTTCAATAATCCGTTGTCTTCATTGCAGTAAATTGAGCCTCACAACTTATCTTTAATTAGACCACATGCAATGAGTTTTATTGCATACTCTGCTTCTTTACACCTTTATATGGTAAGTTCTGTTTCCTGCCAGCCAAGGACAAAGTCGGAGTACATTTGGGATTTGACACATACTAAATGAAAACAGGTTCTGAGGCGGTAAATCTTGGTGGCTAGTACTCCACCGTACTATTAGCAAAGGGATGACGTCTGTGGAAATGTTCATCTCCGGCTCCAGTGATTGTAATGTAACTTAGAAGTAGCAGGATTATTCACAGGTCATAACTCCTCGCATTCTTTCCCACTGTGATACAGAGCGCAAATCGGACTGTGATTACGTGTCAATCTGCAAGAAAACGAGATTTTTTTCCAATTTACATAGAAATAGCGATGTACTGAATGTAACGAGGTAATCGACTTTAGGATTCCTTCGCATTCCTCAATCAATCTTATTCCCAAAAGACTGCCCAATAATATATTTTTCGATGAAGCACATAGTTTTTCTAAAAAATAAAACAATGATAAAGAACATTACAGTTAATTGATGAATAGATATCGAATATAGATATCACGCGAATAAAAACATAATAATAATCTACACAATTAATACTGAATTGATAAGTTGGATAATCATTCACTTAGATATTATTTTGAAGACTGGTGAGAGGCCTAAGACAGTGTGCTCTGTATTAAGTTCCCTTCTGTAACAAAAAATGAGCTGAGGTCAGATCCGTTAGTGTCGTTTGATCAATCCCCATTTAAAGAATAAATGGAGTGTAGCTTTTGCCAGAAATGGACGCAGTTGTCCTTGATAAATTGTATCAATCAGCCAGTAGGTATTTAACCCGAAATCTAAAAACCTTTTTAGCACTACCCATATCCTAAAAGTAGACCTACTTATATTAATACAATGTATTTCGGACATTTTACGCTAAGCCAAGGCAGCAAGCATTTGTAATTTCGAGATCTGTTAAATAAAACTATTCCAAGTTACTCTTAAAACGCCGGAGGCTTTACTTGTATATGTGTATTCATTAGCTGTTTCACCAACAAGGTATTCTCGCAGGGTTTTTATTGTTCTTGATACTTCAGAGGGTCTTTAACTCTTCATCACAATCTTAGTGAAAAAAGGTTATGAAAATAACACAAAATATAAAGTGAAATAGAATGATAGGAATTGAAAATGGGCATGCCGTTTCGTATGTTCATACATTGCATACATGCAGTTTTATGGTATGTGAATACCCCAAAAACAAATGCTGGATATAAATTGTAATCTGAAAAATTATGATTGCAATTTACATTGTTCACGCAGCATATCTGAGTAAAAAAAATGCCAGTGAGTGTTATGATATATGTATATATTGTCCATGTTTGATTTTTAAAGCTTTACCAGGACACCCGAACCTGTGTAGCTCCTGCAGTCTGGCGTTTTGTGGAACGTCTGAAAACGAGCTAATGGATCCGCGGTTGCTTTAAATTATACATATAGATAATGCATTTAGCAACTTGTCCCTTGGTAATGCTACATTAAAGGTCTTGCAGAACGTTCACAAAGACAGTAAACAATGATCAAAAGGACGCAGTGTAGCCTTTACCATATGTCATGAAAAGATACTGTTTTGAAAATCGCGTCTTTTCATCTTCTCGTGTTGAATAAAAGACTGAGATAAGGACACGAAATTGCGCTCACAGTATCTCAACACATGTCAAAAACGGTTTCCGAACAGTTAATAAGGACCGCTGAATCTAACTGATAATGCAAGTTATTGTATTTCGGCAACAGACATTTGCTTGTAATATTGAAAATCGTTTGTGCTCAAATTCTCAAATTCTCGGACAAGTATAGGTCTATGTAATAAGCCTTTTGTCTGGTTTCCAGCTTATTCCCCGTTGTTCTGGTCATTAGCTTGTGATTTGCAAAATATGGGAACCATTAGTCGACCAGTCATGTTCAATCCATAACCGGTAATAAGATTTTCAATTATGGACCGGGTTTATCGATGTGAGGCAGTTGGTGTCAGGAGCCGAAACATTGATATAGTTATGTTCAGTTGACATCAATACCACGGTGCAGGATGACGGAGTGGCTTTATTTCCCAAGCTTCTTGGTACATTCCTTGTTATCGTTAAGATGCTGGAAAGACGTTACATTACCAGTGTTGTTCTTTCATCAGACATCTCTTAATATAAAGCGACTTCTTTCAAAATTATGTCCTGTATATTCAGCAATGAAAGCAAAAGAGTGTTTTCATTATTAGTTATTTTTGATTGGGTTTCTAAGCTTCATTAAAACTATCTAAATCTTACTTGACCATAAGAGCGGAACCTGTCGAGATCTCAATCCTTTAGAATCACAAGTGAACAAAATATACTGCTATATGAACATATAAGCATATATCGACAACAGGTTGTTGTACATATAGCTGTGCAAACATGGCCGTACTCGTGTTGTCAAATCGACTGAAGAATATATTTCGCTTGTCCAACGGATGCTTATTATTTAGACTAAAGAACACACCAAGAGATCAAACCTTCGCCATGTGATTTATAAAATAAGATCGAAATTTAATTATTTAAAAAAATATTAGGAGATCCGGGTTCAGTTAAATATTACCCTCCTGTCTTTCCTGAATATTGGACCAAAAATTGTGAAGAACTTTTTGAGATATTAGGTCTACATACAAACCAACGCCTATCGTTCATGGATATAATAATAAGCCATATAATGTCACTTTTTCCTACTATACCGCTTTCCATTTACACTTAAAATAAAGCATGTAAAGAGATTTTAGCATCTAAATTATTAAATGTGCATCATATGCTATTACCGCAAAAGTAAAGTACGCCATAAGTCATGTTCTTGGAATTGCGTATCTAACCGTTACACTGGAAAATAGCAAATAAACAAATGCTCGAGACAACATTAATACACTTTACGCTTTATGAATAGCTCTGCCATTATGCAATTGATTGAGAAGACTAAAAGGCCGGTATAAGAATTAATGAACCATTAAATGAGATTTTTTCAACGTGAAGTGCTTACATTTAAGAGGAATACGCACACGTACCCGATAATAGCTTAAGATTACTTAACATATATGAACCTTCTCGATGCATGCAGTTTTAATTGCTTTGTTTTCTCTATTCCATTAACAAATTCCTAAAAACTTTGTGAAAATTTGATAATTGAACAAAGCAACAAAAGCTAATTTTTTTTTTAATGTGATTATGCCATGTTTTCTGTTACTACTCATAAAACTCTGACAGTGCTGGTATAAACTTCTGCTGTTGTTACATTTGTAGTCGATCCAGCTGCAAAACCACTATGGTCAGTAATTACATTAATAACCAATACTCAGGCCTTGTTCACTATAAACATTGGGCTTATTAGCTTTCATCAACATCAATTTACCGAATCGGTCGTGTATATCTATTTCTCACCATTCTGACTCAATTGATGTAGCAAATGATACGCATATATTTCATCAACTCGCTTATTGAATATATTAGTTTGGTAAAAAAAATAACAGTGTCAAAAAACCCTGAAAGCTTTTTGGTCTTGTCATTAAGGAACAGTGATATGCCTCGCGGAGTGACAGCAAGCGACCCATTAAGGCAATCTCTGGAGTCGAGAATCCATCCGATTAATCATTTTAACACAAAAGCCCTATAATAAAGTCTTAGGACTAACGCATTCCACGCCATTTGGGTATACGGATTCTAAATCCGCCACGCATTACAGAGGAATTACGACTTAAAAGCCTAGCAGAAGTGGCAGTCAGAAATGGAACTCGTCGGTGGATATTGGGGGCGATCTGATGCAGAATAGTGGGAAACCTAAGCGAAGACAAATTTAAGCTTAAGAGTGGAATATTTGTTTCCGTGAAACAAAAATATTTCAGAGACTGGAAAATGAATCCTGCTGCCTGGATCTTTGTGGTATCTGTATACAGCGGTGGAGTCGTCTTTGGGAAGATATTGGAGCATTCTGTCGGTAAGTGTGGCTGTCATATTTGATTTTGAACGTACATCTGTACCTAGCTTATATGTCTATACCTATTATGATGCATCCATACTAAACATCAAGAAAATCCACACACGCTATTTAAAATGCTTGTCAAAGATAAAATTAGGTAAGGCCAGGCAAAATGAATCAGTTGGATATGGGACAGCAATCCTGTAAACAGGTTCGGTTGACAGGGTTTATTTCAGTTTTTGTTTTCTGAACAAATTATGGTCAGCGGGTAAAGTAGCTTCCTTTAGGGTCTCTGGGAAAATATCCGATTTCCATAAAGTTGGGGTCGGCTGCGCTCGTTATCAAAATTCTCAGTTTTGTCTGTCTTTATTTTTTATTTTTGTTTTTTAATTCTTTTTGCCGGTGACCGGAGTGCTTCTGTCATGCGAAATGCAACGACCAAATATTACTTTATTCGGCATACAGGCTTTTTTCAGTAGAATTTTTAGAGAAATTAAAACAACAACATTACAGATACATCTCTACTTTTAACCTTCCTTTTTTGACGTCGTTGACCATCATTTGCACGATTGAAAGTCTTGCAAGTCTCTAACTAATATATTATTGCAATCCCAGAGCTGGAATATTATTAAATCAAATATTCAGGAAATGCGGTTTGAGTAATGCCTTCCTGTCCGCGTGCTGAAAACGGTGTTAAATACACTCCAGCTTAAAAGCATGGGCTATTTGGTAAACTAGAGACAGGTGCATTTTTCTCTGTTTTAATGTGACAGATTCCACAGTGCCATTTATCTGTCTAACTTAAGCAATAACTATCAAACAATTTTCAAGTTAGGAAAGTGGAACAAATGACTTGAGTAGTGCAGCTAAAGTCGTTACGAGTGAATAACCTGTTTGACAAATATGAGCAGAATGTTAAGTTAAGTGTGCACTGTTGTTTCTGTCGTTGGCGTGTGCAGTTGCAGATTAAATTATGTCAAGGGAATAAGAAGGGTGACAATGTCTGCTCTTATATCTGAAGCATTAATATTGTATGTTTTCTCAGTGGTCAGTGACGAAGCAATTACACTTGATAGCTATTCGCCATGTTCATGCAGACAATTAAGACCATGCAGACCGGTATAATGTAATTCATAACATAGCTTAATTTTTTTCCAACCCAAAACGGTTCCACTCTTATTAACCACCAAGAAACCGTATTACTTGCTATATAGTGATCTGACGTAATTAAGACGTTTGAAGGATTTTACGTTGTACCCCCGGTCCAAATTTAACTTTTACGTCACCGCCATATGGCCAAACCTGTAAGCCGGCTTTATAAGACTAAACTTAAGGATTCTACCAGATACAAATACCATTAGCACAGTGTTATTTAATTAACACTCCCCCTTCCCTGGTCGAAATGGCATAAAGTGTTCATAGCCCCTCATTTTTATCCTCTCTGGGCCCTAAGTCGACATTTCGGCGTGTGTTCACAAACAATGATAGTTCCCTAGCGGATAATGCATTAGGTTTTGATTAGACCTTTGCCGATTCACTATTAGTTATATGTAAATTTTGCGCCGTATTGTCGCCAGGGGCCATTCGAAACAAAGCTGGCATAAAATGTGGAACAATCAAACGATATAAACAAATATCACATTTTTTAAGTGCCTTATTCACGTTCAATAATCACTGTGCAGGCCTACGTGTACCAGTATTGAAATAAGAACGTGGATCACGTAAACATTGTGCAATTAAATAATATACAAACGTATATCAGATTTTTAAATGACTCAGTCACTTTGAAGGATAACTAAGTACATGTATTAAAATAAGAGCGTGAATAACGAAAACATTGTGCAATTTGGATATTACATTGAATATCATATGTTTTCTAATAGCTTTAGTTTTATCATATTACAGTGAGCAAAGGCCAACTTACTGCGAGATCCATGTTTCACTTTCAGCAAAAACCCGTCATTATTACAATAGTTTTCTTTTTACAGCAACTATTTTTCCACTCGGAAATAACTTTAAACGCTTCTTCAAATTTCCTTTGTTAATTCCATTTATGATTTATGTAAATATGTATACTGATAACATAAATCTACATTAAACTACATAGATTAACAAAATGAAAAGACCAAAAGTCAGATTGATCAGTGATATGGAATATTTTATTCTTTCTATCTATTTCCTTTCAGGTCTCATTCTATCTAATACTGCACCTAGACATGGGGATATAGAACTGGCGTATCGATATGCATATTTAGGAACTCTCTGTCGGCACAATGCTCAGGGATTCATTGAAGGAAGGAATTATACCAATTATAGGTTCAAATTTTCCTATACACACTCTCTAAATTTCATAAACATTGGAAACAACTTTGACTACAATTACACCAGTAAGTAAGTCTTTAGGGATTATTTTTATATAAAAGGGTCGTCCTTTCTCAGAAATCTGAGGACTATTAGCGAAACATACACACACTGTACAATAGAAGTGTCACCCCTACTGAACCAATACTTTGGGGGAGATAAATGACTGTGGAATGATATGCTCCTGGTATCATTTTATTTACATCAAATTTCACAAAAAGACCAACAATACAATTCCATGGTACAGCGGTTTTGTACTCATTAGTCACATTATAAGTAGACCAGGCATTATAACTTTGAATACTTTGATTCTGGGGGGTGACACTTTTATTGTCCAGTGTGTGTATAACATGGATTTCTATTGTTTTCATTTTTTCATTTACTGCCACTGTAAATAAGGTAGGTTGTACACTGTACCCGATGTGACAGGAATAGTACTCCTAAGAATGGAAGTCCGGGGTCCAATATGACTAGCAGTACAGGTTAGGGTTAGTGGGAGTATTGGGTTTTTAAACATATAGTGGGAGTATTGGGTTTTTAAACATATAGCTTTATACAGATGACATTCGTCCCATATATTAAAATATATGGGACGAATGTCATCTGTATAAAGCTATGGGGAACGGACTACGGTGCCTAGCGGTCTACCATTCCTGTCACAATGGTACACCAAAGAACTGGCTTCTTAAGACTACCTCATCTCATTCAGACAGCCATCTGAAAAGGGTCGGACTTCAGTGTGCCAGTTTAAAGACAAAACATCTTGAGCTTTAATACCTCTGTGACTTGGGTTTTCTTAATCACATCACTTACCTGTGTATATCTTACAAGGATCCAAAACCACTTTGTCCCTATGGAATTGTATGAATAGTAGTTGACTATGCGAGTGGGCTGAACAACAGGACTGTTGAGTGAATTACAGTTAAAATTAACCGTACCCATGACTATAAATTGAATTTGGTTTGACAGAGAATTCCAATGCTGTTACATTTAACATAGGTTAAGGACAAGAAAGCACACTGTATCTTAATGGACAAGGCATGTAACAGCAAATAAGGATACAAGATAGAAGTTAAAAAGTGTAATAGGTTTAAGGATTTTAAAGACCAGCTGCATGTCTGGAATGTGAAAATTGCATGATTGCCTATTTTATCATTAACAACATATTAAGCTGATCGATGATGTAATGTCTGTTAGTCCAAAGGAACGCAATTGTGGGCGTTCGCGCTCTGTAAAGTGACATACACTGTATGACACGTGCAAGATAAAAATAACTTTGTAGCATTGACATTCAACAGAAGTTTTGCAACATGATCATTTACGCACACCTTATTTTTAACATAGAGACATGATAACCGTTGACATGTCCAGCTTGAATAGACCTTAAGGACTGTCAATTTGATTTCAGTTTGTAACACACTGCAGTGGAAAGTTTTTGCCATATTTGGCATCTACGACACTTTCACAGCCGATTTTGTGGCTTCAACGACCGGTCTGTATCACATCCCCTATATCACGCCCACTTCTCCCGAGATCTCGTACAGACCACATGGTGATTACATGATTCATATGCAGCCACGTTATGCGCAGGCGCTGGTTGATTACATTCTTTTAAGACGCTGGAAATCGGTCACCTACATCTACGATTCAAATAAAGAAGGTTTGTGAACGTCCTGTATTTTGTTTCAATAAAACTTGAAATGGCTTTTTAGACTAACTTGTGCTGGTTAAAAATATGTATTTTTCCCCATTTTCCTCTGTACTAAAAAGTTTTTAGTGACACAAAAATTGAAAAGTTGTGTTAGTTATCGCAATCAGGAAAATTGTGAGTATTAACTAAAGATAACTGAGTATGTTTTTGGAAATAACCATGTACACACTATTCCACTTCGGATGTAAAATGAGAGAGAGAGAGAGTCATCATACGAGTACTTTATTCTCTTCCACAGGGCTGGCTCGAATGTACCACGTGGTGGGCGCAATAAATAACGCCGGTGCCTATGTCGTCATCCATTTTAAGTACGTCACCAACGTTACGGACGCTTTGGCCAAGTTAGCCGCCATGGACAAGACAGGGTCCGAAAAGAAACACAATGTCATAATTGACATGTCACTAAACGACACTAACACCGTACTAAAAAGGCGGGTAAGTTCATGTGTGAATTGCTTCGGGCCATCTGATAATGCTATATACATGGGCCTTGTGCACATTCTGCCGAAAGGCTAATTGTCTTCATGGAGTTTCAAAATTAATTTTCCTTTCTTTTTTATGTTTTAGTCTAAAGATCTGCATTCAAAGTGTATCACATCACTATTGATTTTGCCAATATCAGCATGTGTGGTCAACT
Source organism: Lingula anatina (assembly GCF_051362555.1). Classification (NCBI taxonomy): domain Eukaryota; kingdom Metazoa; phylum Brachiopoda; class Lingulata; order Lingulida; family Lingulidae; genus Lingula; species Lingula anatina. The sequence continues at coordinate 14,726,485 of NC_141769.1, forward strand.
TAAGACAGACGAGGGTAGCGTTTTTGTTATACTGTTACAAAAGCATAACACCAGCTATGTATGAATGCTATACATTCATAAGGTAATACCATTGAAATATACATAAACAATACACCGTTTAGCAAGCCCAATGATTTTTTACGCAACCATTAGCCTTCTTTGCTGATAATGTAACAGTGTACAAATATGCGGTCACCGTAATTATTTCTTTCTCTGAACATTTTACTGATCATCTTTGGTACTAATTTAATGAGGAGCAGGAGGTAATGACTCTCTTATTAGTTTACAGAAACACCGCAGACCAAGCTGCTGTATAACTATTTGATAGCAAGATTGGTAAGTAAATTATTATAGAATCCAAAAGTTTTTTAAAGAATCCATTTTTTATCTGAGTAACAGCTAACATTGGATAAGATAGCCATACAAATACTGCTGAACAGTCCTTCTTATCTAAGCTGTTATTTGCAGTTTCTATACGATGTGGGTGAGAAATGTTCACCACTGATAAAACCATGTAGCTTACTGTAGAACATGTTGAGTTAAAGCTCGTTTTTTTGTCCTTATATGTATACTGATTAACTACAGTAGCCAATGAACATTCTTTTTGGCCATGCATTTTCGATTATGGCATTTTTTTGCTTCATATTTTTGCATATACAAGGGATAATCACTGTCCACATGAGATTCAAAATTCCACAACAAATACATTGTAGAAACACACATAGAAATAAAAAAATCCATTTTACTACCATTACGGTTATCACAATTATACTGAAACCTGTGCTTGCAATCTCTTAAGAGATTAATACAAAAATAAAATTGACTAACTTTCAATGTTGGAACGGATTCGTTAACCATCGGTAAGTATCAGAAAATCCTCGCTTACCCCAAGAAAATCTGTTTTATGGCACTTTTCCCGTCAAAATCAAGAGTTTTTATCCCTTTAACACGGTCTAACATTCACGTCAAATCAAAAGTCTGCAGCAATGCAAAATTATAATGATGCTACTAACAAAAATGGTAACAATAAGACTTCTACATGCACAATGTTTCATGATTTCAGTTTACAAACGAGATCGATTTCAAAGCATTCCCGGCTGGAGGCATGAACATCACTGGCTTTCACATGGTGGATTATGACACCGATGTCACAGTAAAAAAATATAATCAGGTCTACAGGAGATGCGACCTGAAGTGCGGATCGTTTGACAACACCTGTCCTACCTCAGTATGTTTTCCCAACGATTGCAATTGTTGTTCGAATAGTCTACAGTACATGATGTAGTGCCTAAAAGAAAAATTAAACTAACGGTGCAGCCTAGGAGAGATTCTTTAAATGTTCCTTTTGGGTGCAGAATGTAATTTGATGCACAAAGTAATAGGGAAGTAGTGGTCTAAATAAGAAATGTAAAGTGTACCTAAAAGAAAGAAAATCCTTGATTTATATTGACCTCCTGGTTGCTACATAACAATGCCAACTCTGTTTTCTCATATATCAACTAATTTTTCGTGCAAACGAAAAACACATCTTTCACAGAATGCCCTCTTACTTAAGTCACAACTAAGGAATATTCTAATAAATATTTCAGAACGGAGCAGCATTTGCGGCCGACTCTCTGACAGTTTTCATCAAAGCCATGGACTTGTTACATAAAAACGGTTCTTCCAACTTTCCCACCAATAACCCGTATCCCAAGAATAGCGGCGGCCTAGCATGTGCAGAGTGGCCCAATGCTCCAAAACCATGGATATACGGGGAGAAATTGATAGGCGCTTTGAAAAAGGTAAACTAAACACTGTGTTTAACTTTTTTCGTCACCTGTAAAAAAGCTTTGACAAAGGTAGAAAATTTTTTTATAGATAATACTATTAATTGCCAAATTTTGTCTACTTTTGTCGTAGGTGGAGCTGGACGGATTGACAGGAAAAATATTATTTGATGAAGACGGATACCGAATAAACTTCACCCTTTATCTTTTTGGAACAACGTCACAGGAGGGTCCAGCAAAGGTGAGTTATTATACAAAATACCATACACTTTACCATACTAATATAATACTAGGTCATATTCAAGTTAACAGTTCTGTCAAACAAAGGTCGTGGGGGTAGCAATTACCCTTTTCCAAATCAAAATTTAGCACGAAGGGCTTGTTTCACAAAACAGTAATACCCAAATTGGTCTAAACACTCCGAGTCGGCTACAATGTAGTTGACCTATCTAGGTCACTTAGCCCAGCTAAGTCAACTACGGAAATAAGATTCTTTGTGAAATGATAGCTTGGTCTTTTTAGACTTATTGGTACCTGCCTGAGCTTCATAGTTCACTGCTTTGCAACTCCTTGCCACTGACAAGACCAGTTGATGGAAGCTTGGACTCACTGTAATAACTTAAGAGCAATTCAAATGGCACCTCATCGGATGACATTTTCACATCTTTGTAATTTTTATTTGCAGTTGGGAACTTGGGAGTCTCATCCGCGGCGCTTGAATCGACCACGCCTTAATCTTATACACGACACCAAATCAGTCGGACTGCTAAATGTAGATCCTGACAACAAAACGTACATTGTTACGACTATATTGGTGAGTTACAAAATGCACTTTGAACCCTTATCTTATTCTTGATCAAGAAAATTGTAAAACCGGCAGACATTCAGATAAACATTATTTTTATTTTTGTTTTACATCATTTTATTTAATTATGTACCCAAACTGATTTTCTCGCCAAGGTTCAAGCTGCTTTAAGGAGAATCACAAATGTTTGCAATATATGTGTAAAATGGCGATTGATATACTCGTTCACTATATACGACACAGCATTAAGTATATATATGCATGATGTGTAGCAATCACAAACACTGTAAATAACTTTCTTATCTAAAAATATGTATGCTATCTCAGAGAGACCCTTACATGATGGAGAAAATTCACCCACGCCCAGATGGCGGTAACTGGACTGGGAATGACAGATACGAAGGCTTCTGCAAAGACATCATTGACCAGCTGATGCGTGATTTAAACATGAATTATGAATTACGAGTGGTGGCCGACGGTTCACACGGGAGCAAACAAAAGGGAAACGTGACCCACCCATGGAACGGGATGGTGTGGGAGCTGATGACAGAGGTCAGTGCAGACAAGGACAACCTTGGACCGGAGACGGTGCTAACTGTAACTCGCGACATAAGACAACCAGGGACATGTGCTACAAAACCACTTCAAACAAGAAGTTGGTTTTAACGTACCTGTAGTGTTATTCGAGCTCAGATAAGTCAGTGGGAGTTTAGTTTAATGAAAAATTGAGTCACATTGTAACAGGAAATCATGGACAAATTACGAAAGTGCGTTATTATGTCCAAGAGGAAATGTATCAGTAATGTTTAAAATCAACAGTTACTTTATATTAGTTGACTACTAATTATTTATCCTGGGCTGAAACAGAGCACAGTTTTGGCCTTAGAGTTTAAATCAAGTTTCCGTCTAAAGTTATTTTGTGCAACCGACTCCCAGAAGCCTTTGTTGACCACCGAATTCTTTGAAAACTTTTAAAAGTTCCATGGTGTGTAGAATTACATTAGCTTGGTGAAATCGCGTTAGGCCCCCTTTGTCTTTTGGATGACAGATGTTAGTTAGTTCGATTTTATGTCAAAACTCTTCATATGTGCAGCTTTTCATGTCGGTACTACACATATGTATCAATTGTTTCCTTTACATACATGTAACTGCTCATTTTGTTTTATGCGACTGGGTTTTGGAGGGAGCATGCACGGGGCACGTGCGAATACAACAACCTCCAGCTTGTTAAAATACACCAGCTTCTGTATATTTCAGAGAGCAGATATGGCCATCGGTGACTTGACCATTAGCGCCGAGCGCGAAAAAGTCATCGACTTCACAAAACCCTTCATGAACCTCGGCATAAGCATCATGATCCGAAAAACACCCGGAAGTCAGTTCGATATCACAGATATGTTTATATTCATGGTGCCACTATCCAAGGAAATATGGATGTGCATTGCCTTTGCCTACCTGGGAGTCAGCGTGGTTTTGTTCCTTGTGAGCCGGTTCAGCCCCGCAGAATGGTTGATCAACGATCCCATGGAAGATGACGGGAAAAAGAAGACGTGTGTCAGGAATGACTTCGGCATTTACAACAGCCTGTGGTTCGCCTTGGCGGCCTTCATGCAGCAAGGATGTGAAATATGTCCGAGGTGGGTTATTATTGTGCTTAATTTCAACTTTGAAATTATCTGACCAAAATACAGACCTACACATGATGCATTTGTCACATGCTTTTTTCATATAACACATGAGCAATGGAATATGTTGCTATTTTTATGGTATAGCATATAGCTACGTTGTAATTTAATATGCCACTATATCTTTTTCTTATTTCGACAGTCTCTATAATTTCAACTCCTTCACATTGCCATATAGAATATTGATAAATCGCTGGGTTCTGTATTTATAGATCAGTGTCAGGTCGCATTGTGGGCTCAGTTTGGTGGTTCTTCACCCTGATCGTCATCTCCTCCTACACGGCCAATCTAGCCGCATTTCTCACCACGTCCAGAATGATCAGCCCCATAGGGTCTGCGGAGGACCTGGCAGCACAGACCGAGATCTCCTATGCGACAAGTCGGGAAGGGACAAGCAGAGACTTCTTCAGGGTAATACACATTCTGTTATCTACTAGTACATGTATACAGTTGATTCAGTATTTAATATAACATGTACCGGGATGACCTATCTATCTATCTATCTATCTATCTATCTAATGCCCCTATTTCACACAGACCACGAATCCCACGAATGGCCAGGAATTGACAAATTTCACGATTCGTGGTTGAATCGTAATCAGCTCGTGAAGTTCTTAACAGATTCGTATATATTCGTAGTCAGTTCTTGCACTTCGTGACCAACAGGAATTGGTGGCAAAAACTTTGATGCCCCTATTTCACACAGACCACGAATCCAACGAATCGCCAGGAATTGAAAATTTCAGGATTCGTGGTTGTATCGTAATCAGTTCGTGAAGTTCCTAACAGATTAGTATACATGTATAATCGTAGTCAGTTCTTGCAATTCTTGATCAATCGGGAATTCGTGGCAAAAAATTTAAGCTGTTCAAAGTTTTGGACACGAACTCCCGATTCCAAAAAAACGTAGTGAATTTCTGGACAATATTCGTGCGATTACAGCCGAATCCCACGAATATTCGTAACACTATCGTACCTGTATCGTAACTGAACCGTGAGCGTGTCGAATTAGACCAGAAAATTGGCAAAATCTCACGAATCCTCACGAATCCTGAAATTTCTCAATTCCTGGCGATTCGTGGGATTCGTGGTCTGTGTGAAATAGGGGCCTAAGTGAATGAATCTGGAAATGGTGACATAATGATCATAGCAATGTACTTCATTAAGAATTAGTTTCTTTTATATGTCTTTAAACAATTTTAAAAAGCTTGCAACTCACATGTAAACTTTCTGTTCAGCGAGAGGACCAATTATCAGGCAGGCAGACAGACAGACAGAGAAATACGCAGTCCAATATAACGTATCAAATACGCAAACATAAAATTGTGCGTTGTTTTTCCAAATTTATTAAATATAATGTCACTGATATAAAAATTTGTATACACATAACTAAAGTGCACAACATCTTGTTTCCGTTCCAGGAATCCAAAATCAGCACATACGAGCGTATGTGGGCGTACATGAGCAGCCGGCCACACAACTTTCCCAAGAACAACGCGGAGGGGGTCAGGAGGGTCAGGGACGAGAACGACAAATTTGCGTTTCTCATGGAATCCACCAGCATTGACTATCACAGTAACAGGGAGGACTGTACCACCACCAGAGTTGGGGATCTGCTGAATTCCAGAAGTTATGGTATCGGAATGCCCAAAGGATTTAGTAAAAAGTAAGATATCTGGTTTATGAATTTTGACCCAAGACAATACTGAGAAACAGAAGTGTCAAGTCCAACGGCATTTTTTTTTTGTCTCCAGCAGTTTTGGAAAATACACCATCATTGGCTTTTACGTAGCATTACCTTCTTACAATACACAAAATTGCGCATTGAAACCCACCATTTTTGTTCCTTGAAAGGGAGAAAAGATACATTCTTAATGCTGTAGATTTATGTTCACTGTGTATACTTCAATTTCTGCCTTAGAGTTATGGTGGAGAATTACTGACCCCCCCCCCCCCCCCCCACCACACCCATTGCCTTGTCCACCATGTATCATGAATTGTCCGTGTATTTCCAGGAACGTGGTCACTCTGCAGCTCCTAACCCTAGTGGAGTCCGCATTCGTTGAGGAGAGGCGAAAATACTGGTGGGAAGAGGACAGCAGTAGAAGAGGGCTTTGTAAAGACAGGCAGGATACCAACAAAAAGGTATGGCATAATACGATCACTACGCAGGCTAAGCAAGGTGTAAACGATGATAGAGATAATAAAGTCATGTTTGTGCTTTTTGTAGGCAGGGATAACCAGACGTTTGTAGGGAAGCCTGTCAGCAATGGGAAGGTCCCATTACACACTGTATGAACAGTTGTAAAGCCCTTATCGTGTTTAGATCTAGTTTTGTCATGATGTTAAAATGGCGCATGACAAGAGAAAATATTTATTGCTCCCCCTCCACACGCCGCCACCGACTTGTTGATATTTTTCATCACATTCATTGCACATTTGAACCCGTACATCGTAAATGTTTCGAGCATTCCTACAGATGTTGAAATACTTACAGTTTGGCCTTACCTGTACAAATTTAAATGGAAACCGGGCCCTGTATCACACGGGACTCTCTCGTAGTTGAACACCGGTGCACACTGTGAACTCTGAGCTCATCTACCAGTTTTCGACCGTCAGCTCAACGTGTGTGTTGAAATTAGTTTTATTTTTCTTTGCATATCTTGGCTTTTACATGTACATGTATGTTTTCACCTTTCTTCACCAGTCTTCAGGAATCTGGTAGCACAGCCCATAAATCACAGTGTGCGTGGGGCTTGAAATTAATGGTGTCATTATTCCAGATTTAATTATTCTCTTTTCTCTTTATTCTCTTTTCCATGAATTTCAAGGGAGAGGACACCAGTTCGTCTCTTAGCATTTCTAAAATCGCCGGTATATTCATCATACTACTCTGTGGGATGATGATGGGGATAATTATTTCTATTCTGGAATTATTTTACAAGACCAAGATTGACGCCTTCAGAAAGCACGTAAGTATTTAGTGGGTGTAATGTTTTAGATTAAACGGTATTAAGGTATTTGGTATGAACCAGCATCATGCATGGTGCTTTTCTGTACCGTTTTGATGACATGACAAAATTCCTTGCTTGCCTTTTTTTGTTGAATTTCTTATTATCATTTATCCCTTTGGCGTTTAACCCGACGCTCAGCAAATAACTGTACATGTATAAAGTACATGTATTAAGTAACAGTATACAAAAGTGGTACAATATAACATCATGATTGCTTGCGTGTCTGTCATGCCCCTATATTGTGCTTCTGTTTATACTTGCTTGGATAATTTCTAATAAAAAAATCCATGGATAGCTACGGATGTAAATGATGTGTTTCCGAAAGTGAAATATCCAAAATAATTTAAACCAACCCTTGCTGCTTGCTCTCAGTGTTGGTGAGTACAAGCAAGGGTCTATTTCACTATTTAGAGGAATGTCTTTATTTCAGATCACGTTTTCGGAGGAATTCCAATCCAATGCACAGCTGCTTATTAAGGGAAAGATGCCTCTTAAAGATGGCGAGGACGCTTCCGAGGATGTGCTTCCAGGTGACACGGCGGTGAAGGTAAGTCCACCGCCTGTAACAGTAGCTACATCTGCGTTCAAAAGAGAATTTATTCAGTTGAAATGTGTGTTAGAGTCGAAAATTGCAAATAAATAAGTCCGATAAAAAAAAATGAAATCACTTCGAAACTTATGACGCAAGTTGGACCAATTTCCAGTCCAAAATACTCCTGTCTGCACACACCTAGATACGGCACAAGTACTGTTGAGAGGTCTGAACAGAGATCTTTTCAGCCCCTTTTGTTTGCTTTTATACATCCCTGTTTTTTTTCGTGTAGGGTCTAAATTAAAATCAGCTGGGGAATGTTCCGTATTTCAAATAAATCTAGAAGTAATCATTGAAGTACTTCTACATGTACCGATTTTAAACGCATCGATTGTTGTTTGGAAGATAAAGTATATTAATCGCCTTATCTGAATTATGAAATTCTACTTCAGGTACGTTGAATTTAGATCCATTAATATATCACTTAATCTGACCGCTGATAATTTACTGTATTATTTGTAGTGCACCACCACGACCCCCTTTGCTCAGCTGATCACCCTGGATGGATACTCGGATAACACACAGACTGAGGTATAGGCAAGAAGATACTTGGACGGAGAGAGAGCTACTGATTGATATTGCCATCTAAGAGGAGGGAAGGGGAGGGGGGCTTTAAAATTCCTATTAACTTTGTACAAACCTAAATGAATGCCACCCGGTGCATAGAGGAGGGTAAATCGCCTGTACGCATAACCCACGCACCGGGTGGAGCCTCAGACGAAACATATTAACTATGGGGATATACACAAGGTTCTTATGGGCATAATAGCATCACCAGCAGGGTGGTTGCCGAGTGTTTGTTTAGATTTATCGGAATTCAATTGAAAATAGTGACAGACATGTTCAATATTTGTCAAATTTTATTTTATTTAATAGTGTCTTAGGGTGATGACGTGTGTACCCCATTGACAAAAGTTGAGAGAAAAATGATTGAAGGCAAATGTTTAAGGGTGCATTCCCAGGGATTTAGATCGATCCAGAGATTAAAATTTAGATCAACCTAACTCCCTGGGGGTTCACGCTAAGTTCACCATAGTTAATAACCCCCTTACAGCTTTAAGTAGGCGTGACAGACGCTTCAGCCGGATAAGCTGACAGTAATCTAGTGAGACTCCCCACAGGGATAGATCGATCTAAAATCTATGGGAATGGGGTCTAATTTTGACGCTATATTCCCATTTAAGCAAATGCTACGTCGAAGTTAATTAAAACAGCATGGACCTTAAACGTGCTTGACTTGCTATTAACATTTCTATCTTTTAACATTCAATAATGCATGATTTTTTTACGTTACATACAATTGAATAATAAATACTCTGGGAAGCGATAGTTCGAAAAATTTGAAAAGTGCAAAAATATGTAAAGATTGTCACTTTAATTTGATAACTTACAGTCCCCCTACTGTATAATCATTATTGTTCTGCAGTAGCATTCACGTGTTTCTCAACTATCGCAATCCATAATTCTATGCTACTGTACTCCTGATGTCCAGTTATTTTCATACCTAGACGTAAATAATTAATATTTCGTATTTTTGACTTTCTTTATAAAAGCTACAGCGCTCTCATTTATGTTTTTAAGTCAAGTCACAATTTTGATGTAGAATATTATTTACAAAAAAAAGTTAAATAGGACGACATACTGAATTTTATTTTAGCTCTAGAAGGAAGATGCGGACATTGTTATTCTTTGCAGCTTTGGTAACAGAAAAGCCGTATCAGGTTCAGTTAATATAATGGACTCGAATCTTTAGTTTTCCAACACAAATTTCCTGACTAATCAGAATGTAAGAACATGGAATGAGGGCTCTGTTCAATAAACAAGTTATCCACCAATGTGTTACGTCTAGTGCCCTACAATCACTACAGGTGAAAAGTTACACAACTTACATGTTATATTAGTTAATTTTTCCAGCTGACATTTCAAGAGTTGAGTAAGAACCTCCAGTTTAGGGAAGAAGCAGAAGACGGTGACTGAAGAATCGCAATATATATAAATATGACGTTCAAACAGGGCGGATTTCAAATCCGTTCCTGAAGAAGAGTTTGTACCGATCTGTATTCTTCATTTTATTCAGTATCAACCTGCTTGCTCCTGCTTCCAAGGTCATTTCTTCAGTACATTTTACCATATTAATGATGAAAAATCTTGCTTAAAGAATATAAAGGTCAATATATTTGAGTTTAATAAAACTAGAGATAACAAAGCCAATATTGTTATATATATTCGGTGCATCAGACCAAAAACTTGACACGTTAACCAAAATCGAATTTGGGCTAAATCTGTGATAGGTTGAAGTGACTCACTGGATTATAGTCAAGGGTTATTTGGTCTCGGAAATTAACGATCAAAGAGACATCGCTGTGCACGATTAAAGTAATTATTTTTCATCCATGTGAACAGACCGCTGCCGATGCCGCAATGTCAAACACTGGACACAGATTCATGATGCAGTTGCTTCACTTTGAAACGTTATAACTCCGTAATATTTAAACGTGAACTACTGAAACCCAGCTCCACTGGTGAATTTGACCATTCGTCACTGACTGAATACAAGTATTTTTTTCTTGATTTCAATGAAGTTGAAAATCTATTCTGAAAATCACATTATAACGGATAGGGCTGCGTGACTCTAAACTTATAATTTCAACAAGCGTGTGTGCGATTGTTAGTGGTATCACAATTTTGTATAAATATACATATAAACTATGATTATTGATATTTAGATATCACTGTCAACTGACACGTTACAATAACGTGATCATTCCAAAAGACCCTTTGCCCTCCCAATCCACGCTATTATTTTCATGCACGGTCTTAAGTTTTAAAATCACAGTGTTATGCAAAAACATCCTACTTTTAGTCTTGGATTTGTATTACTACCTTCTCTGAACGCTGTTGAAACAGAACTCAAACAAAATACAACAGCAGACCTGTTTCCTATGAACGGCGGATTCAAAAACAAATTTAACAGCAGATTATTTTGTGGCTGTTTGTGACCATTTTGAATATTTTCTCTTTTTTCATTTCAATATTTTTCTTCTAAAGAGAAAACCTATGTAGAGACAGGAGCATAGGCTTGTTGCAATTTTGAGCATCCTTAGGGTTTAAAATGTCAAAAGTACATATGAAATTTTCTCAAAATAAAGGATGAATAATGGATTAAAAATCTATGTAGGCCTAATCCAACAATCTACTTTACAGCACAAACGTACTTAAAAAGTGCGTATTTGCACGTCATGCAGGTTGAATTTTTTTCTGTTTTGAAGTTCCTTGGCTCTTCTCAGTGTTTTACTCGATACATATACAATAAACCAGATGGCCAATGCGTCGTCTCATAGAGTTAAATAAACCCCAACCGGTGAAAGGCTAAATTGAATCTTCTTTCATGTAATTTCACGCGCGTGTCGTATAAATCTTCGGTCAAGCCTTGGGTCATTTTGAACCCCGTGCCGGCCGGCAAGCCCCCGGCAATGAGCAGACGACCATTACACACAGCTAACGAAATTTGCAACGAGCTGGACACACACCAGGTGTAGCCATGTTTGTATTGACAACAAAACGGCGCCAAAGTACATACTCTTTAACCCACGAGGTGTCGCTGTGTTATGTTCTTGCAGCAGACGTCATATGTATCTAATCGATCTTACGGTTCAGCTGCACCCTGCGGCTATTCCCCCCGCAAAACCCAGGCCGTATACAATGAGATAGCCACTTGTACTATTACATTGCTAATCTTCTGTAAATCATCTGCCGGGGTCAAGAGATAAATCTCTGGACACAGGTACAGCTATATCACTTGAAAGATGGCTGCGCCCAGAAAATAAAATTGCAGCTCCTCTCTTCTCCTTAAATATGACTATCCAAAAAACCCCTTAAGCTTCTTAAAATTCATTATTATTTCTTAATGAAAAATTGTACTTTTTTAAGGATCAAAAAAGAAAACACAATGGTGTCAGTCGATGCACCGCGCCTAAGCAAAGAATTTGCACACGTTTATTTTAGTATATTGAGGATCTCAACGGCAGTCAATAGAAACGGACTGAAAATTAAATTCATGGCAAGGATTCCACCTAATCGAAAGATCTAGGAAGGAGTTTACTATCCTTAGCTCGTGTCAAGGGTAATGAAATGGAAAGGATTTCAACATTAACACATTAAACGGCAGATCCACTCATGTGGCGAGAACACTATTCTTGGGTTCGGAATGAGCGGCTTGGTGCTTTTAGGAGTTGAACTCTCAATATTTACATTACCAAGGGAGAAGTGCTTAACATTTTTTTCTTTCTATATCTTCTTTTTTCAACTTAGTATTGGTATATACAGTAACAGTGGAAATGCACTATCTGTAAGTGTGTTTACTTCCGAGTTCCAACCCGAGTTTGTGTGCGTGTGTTAATTTTATTTCCATTTGTCATATAAACGTGAACGATAATAACGGCATTTCATATGACAGCCCAAATAATAAAACAATAAAGAAAATATAATAATAAGGAAGGCAACATTTAAAGGCAAAGAATACAAACTGGCAAAGGGAAATAAGCCATCAAAACGGTATTTGATTCTGTTTCCGGTAATTTCCTATAAAGACTAGTGTCAGGTTTTCATTTCCCATCCATTCAAAACTTTGTCACATAAAACGCCCTTTCTAGGTCAATTTCCTTAACAGATTGTCGTCACAAAGAACCTCAAATTTTTAGATGTGGTATAAATTCACATAATGTTATAATGCTTACAAATGAAGCACAATTCGCTACTTTCACCTTAAAATAAAACTATACAACAGAGTGAATCAGAAAGCATAAAATATAGTGGAAGCAACGTATAGGTAAACTGCAACAAATTTAAGACGAAAGATGCGACCAGAACTTAGTGCATCTTTATAGGCTCAATCACTTACAGCTAGTTCGTTTATTTACTCTGGTTAGTCAAGTAGCAAATGCCCGCGGCAGTGCAAGCCTTTTTTGATAGATTCTCGCATAGATCGAACTTAATGGGTCGATTGCGCGCGGTCGTGGGCGCAGTAAGTGATGAGCTTCTGGTCAGCAGTCAGCAGCGTCCGGCTACTCTGTCCGAATGGGGAGGGATCTTTAACAAAATCAATTACGACGGAAGGGGGAGATTGCCTCATTGGAAAGGATGTCTTTGGACGGGAGAAGATGTATCGATGATTTGACCGTTTCATGAGTGAACATTGTTCGTCTTGGTACACTCAATGTAGAAGGAAGTGAAGTATCGGAATACACTAGGTTCCTCAGGCGTATTTTTTGTCTGCAACTTTAATCGACAAATTATCATTTGGAAAGCATCATATATATTAATTTATAATAATTTAGGAGCACTTTATAGTTCCCTGCATTGAAATAAGGACTACTGAATTAGTTTGAACCGTCTACGTATATTTAAAGTGAGGCTTAAACTAAGATATACATGGCCGTTTTGTTTCATATATGTGAATTGACATAATTGAATAATTCACCAAAAACATCCACAGGAGGCCGTTATGCAACCAGCAGCTAGAAATATCCATTGGTGAACGGCACAAGTATCAGAAGGCAACTCTCTGACTGGCAGTATATATTTACTCAGCGCCTGCCGCACGCGTGTCGGCACGATAGAACTTAGATTCGATAGAGAATTCCCTCCGTCGGCACAGCAGTCTTGTTGCCGGAAGTTAAATTCGCGGGTGCGCAACTCCAAACCATTTCTCCACCTCGTCTCCTTAACAGCCCGTCTACCTGGACAGCGAACTCCTCACGCGACTGATTCAGTGACTGACTTCACGGCGGCTCCTCGACAATGTACAGCGGGCACATTTTACAAATATTAATGATATGCCTGTCAATATGGAGTTTCGTTCCTAGGGCTACGGGGGATGAAAAAACGTATGATAGTTCCACAACTGCCAGTTTACCATGGATTGAGACAAGGCAAGATTCTACCATGGAAATAACCAGTGCTGCCAGGTAAGGTGTGTTCGCTGTACTGTGCATACCTATGGGAGATTTCTCTTTACCACAGGTGCGTGTGATATACTGGAAACTGTAGCTATTTTCTGGGTAACAATGCGTGCTCTTATTCACATTATTCCCTTTTCATTTGGAACATAATTAGTGTGATAATTCCGTAGTGTTAAGTGTCCTTAAAATGCTCAATCAAAGCAAACGCGGTATTCAGTACATTCAATTTCATACCTTTAATGGAATACCTACAATAAAAAGCGCTTTGAACCAATTTTGTGAGACAAATGAGGCACGACTAATAAAGGAAGTTTTTCATCCATGAAGCCTTTATCTTTGGTAGAACACTCGTTCGGTACAAAGAATCTTTAGAACCCACAGGAATATTAAGGCAATATGTCAAGCGCTAATATAATTAGCGCCATAAGAGAAATGGAAACGTCATGTCAAAACTTAAACAAACAGGAAATTGTGTGTATAAACTTTATTCGTTTTGTTGAATTGAAATTCATTATGACTATAATATAAAAAGTGAAATCAAAATTATGTCCATTTATAAATCGAAGCCTCGATCGTTCTACTGCCGGGAAACTCCGTGTTAACGTGTATTCCTTAATTAATGTAAAAACACCACAAAAGAAGAAGTCGGTGAAATTAGACTAAACTTTTGTTTTAAAAAGATATATTCCATATAAAACTTCATTCGGTATACAGTGTAAGGTTTTCACAGGTCTAGGTTTTGGTGTGTTTTCCGTGTAATTAGCTAACGGACAGATGACATTTTGTAACTGCTTTGCCTACAGAATAAATCAATATATAACTATATATATTTTTTTTTCGATGATTTCTTTTAAAATAGTTCTTTCCAAACGATTGCTAAGGTCATGCAATTTTACTTAAATATATATGGTCCAATGAGAAATTCTGACGTGCCAAGAACATGCACTTAATCAGTGAGCCATGCTACTGTACATTGTGAAGCGTTTTGTTATAATATTTGTTTAACACCTGACCCTACTTCAACAACAAAAATTCGGCCACCGTCTGGTAGAGATGGCTAAGATGATCACGAAACGAGAAAATGCTGGACAAACATTGACTTTCTGATTTTATCCAACTTTATGAAACACAGGTGGATAACGCTGGTTAACATTTCCTTAACATTTACCGAAGAATGCAACAATTAACAATGCACATATGTCCTGAGTGTGGAGAAGAAATGATATATCTGTGAAAGAGTAGAGAAAGGAAGAGAAATTGTAATAATTTGCGTTATTTGTAAAATTGACTAACTCCATGCAGGGGTGTTCATGCTCAATAATCACACAGCAAACTAGATATCTTGTTAAGTATATGTACTATGTATTAGCTGCAGGTGATTGCAGCGAACTATAGGTACAAAACGCCCCTTTAACTCTGGGATTAAGTCAAGTACATATTTTGGCGTTAATTTATCCTCAGATATCAGTGACCAATAGAGACGTGGATAGTAAGCAAATAATATAATTGTATATGATGATTTCGTGTGTTTGCATGTTTGCTTTTTATCTATATAAGTACATAGCAAAGGACAAAAAGTCATAAAGTGTACAACAGTGGTTTCAACTGCCTTGCGGAAATAGGATTTCTGTTTTAAATCCGTGGTTAGTTTGGAGCCATTGAGGCGAATGATCTCATTGTCCCCTATACATACGTTACATGTTATACAGCGATTGATTGAAGGGCTGTGACGTAACATAAGTATGTGACGTAACGTTGATGAAACTTGACGGGAAACTTAGGTTTATCATGGCTTACATGCACACAGTGTGTTGATACAAGTGTTTTATGTAGAATAAGAAAAGACACTGTGTTCTTTATCTGGGAGGGAGAGAGAGAGGAGGAAGATGTGAGAAGTCTTCATCGCGGGTGGTCAATAAAACAACAATTAAACTGACATGATATTCAGTTGTAATTGACAAGATATGCTTGAGTTAAAATATGCCTACCTTGGGAACCTCTTCGATTTGGTAAACAACACTATACATAATGTGAACTATTCCTACCCCCTACGGTAAAATAAACATGACTACACATATATTCACCGCTGACCGACTTAAACATACCTTTTGTACAATTTGTGAAGACGCTTCGACGTCGAAAAATATTTTTTATTTACGTTACAGAAGCAACCGGACAATTATTAAAATCACAGCCATTCCTAACCGTGGTATTATAGTCTTATTATCAGTAAAAATTGCGTAATTAAATTTACTTAAGGTACGCTGACCTACTACAGAAGATTTGTTGAGTCGTATTCGGGGTCATTATCGTTTTCTTTTCATTTCGTTCATGAATATGACTGCATGGAAGACGAGAGAGAGAGAGAGAGAGAGAGTCTGAGAGAGAGAGAGCGAAGAATGAAATTCAGTCACATTAAGATACCATTTTCATCTCACTGAGCTTAAATTCAGTTTGACTGGGAAAAGATTCCTTTTTCTACTTTTGAAATAAAATCAAAGCAGTCCAGGTTTGGAATGCTCTTGTTCATCAGTAAACGTAACGTGACATACCCCATGAAATATGCAGTAATGTACAGGAATTTAATCAAAATGCAACCGGAGCGAGATTCTTGATATGTCGTGACTGATTGTTGCCTGTCAATCAAAACAAGTCAATATGCACCCCCCCCCCCCCCCCCCCATATTTCCCTCTTTAAAAACAGAGAGGAGCACACCGTTATTAGGATTCAGTGGCCACTTTGTGCCCAGGGCTGAAAACGCCCCCTGAAATAAAATAAAAATTAATTGGGTCTTAGACATGGAAATACGCAACGGGTTAGTGACACGTTTTAAACTCAAAATACATTTACTTTAAAACCAGTCGAAACGGCGCTTACGTTTCATTACAGTTCTGGTGACTTCTCTTGTATTTTACTTCTGGAAACACGATACAGGGAAAGGCCCCAAAATTTGCTGAGCTCTAGAGTATTACAATCCGTAAAACTGGTGCTTGTTTCGGCGTACGTGAACCACCTGGCAGATTCCCATTCTCACATTTTTCCAGGAAATCGATCATGCAAGACAGTGTCTTATTGTAACAGTAACACTGCTGTTGTATTCTGCAAATGAGAACCGGCATCTTCCCATATGCTGCTCCGTATTAAGATTAACGCCGTGCTAAATCTTGTTGGCTTGAACGGCTTGATACAGACGTCTGTAATCGAATATTGTATTCAACCCTTATGTTTCTATAGTTATAATATACCAGAAACCCAAAATAATCAGGTTTGAGTTTAAAAGTGAACATGATGGTTTTATGGTTTTGTAAAAACTGGACAAGAAAATTCCAAACTTCGATAACTCTATACTTGGAATTGTCTTTCACATTTCTTTTACTGTTTGTACTTCCGTAGATTCAGTCTTGCAATGCTCTTTAAAATGTACAGAAAAATATATATAGTATATAAAGCATCTATCTATCTATTTATCTATCTATCTTATTTAAAATTTGTTACTTTCTCACGCATGTAATCATTTAAGGGTTGTTAATTTGCTCTTTTAAAGTTCAAAGTGGTGTGCTGATCAACTGAACGCCCCATTGTTCTCCGATGTAACACTATATTTGTTATTTTTGACTCTCTCTCAATGCAATGAAAGCCCAAATCTTCATTGAAAAGGCATATTTATTCTTGAATTTATAAAGTTACGATCTCACCTGACTGTAAGCGTTTGTTGCTGCTCAGGGGTCAAGTATGGCATCCATAGGTCAACAGGCGTTGCGATTTTTATGATGAAAGTTCAGCTAATCGTTCGGGTTTCATTATCTGCATCACGCACGGGACAGACTAAATATGGTACTTCCTAATTATTTGACAAAGCTATACAAACAAGACACCCTACTCTAATTCATAAACATCGTGCTGGACCTACAGTAAGAGGGGAGCATAAACTCTTACACGGGGACCAAGTAGCCACTCAGGGTTCACATTTCATTCAAGCTAGTCCTTTGATATTCTGGGCCATATAAGAAAAAAAATTTAAAGTAAGCATTGTTCGTGGCACGTATGAAACCGGTTCATCTTTAAAGAATTTGTCCTCAATCAGTAATCTTTTCGAATTTTTCTGCACTCATCGCCCTGCGACGGACCGCTATTTTCGGACGTCTACAAGGCAGTTACATTATTAACGAAGGTAATTGGTAAGCAGGTCGATACGTTAATTGAGTGGTCCAATTCATGAAAATACGTAACCTCGCTTATTACTAATGGAACAGTAATGAAAAATTAAGATTCAAGCAGACAAATGAAGTTCGGGGAAAATGCTTCGCAAACCTAAGCTGCTCGTCCCCTCCAGTTAAAAGATTAACACGCCAGTAAGAAACTTGTGATCTAGTTAACAATGATCAATGATTAGGCAAGAATAATTGACTCTACTATTTACTCTTTTAATATGATCAAACGGTGAATCGCACAGCATCGGGATCAATAGAAAACACAAAATGCTGGGGAGAAAAGGTTAATATTATTATGACATAATACCAAGAATTGCAGCAGGGGCCGGCTTTATAATAATATAAAGCCATAATAGTCACCTTTATGCTTTAATCATCGCGGTTGTTCGTATATTTGTGCAGCTATTAAGTAATGGAGTAGCTTTATCCTCTTACCATTTACGGTAAAGCAGGCGAATTTTCTTTGTCGACTTGGAGCTAGTATTTAAATTGATTGGTATTGTGTGCCCTGAATGTGAAATGCTTAAAACATATTTGGATGGGATAACTAATTAAAAATAGAATTGCAATATTACATACTGAGACTCTCAATACTGAAAGGCGACAAACACTTTCGGTATAAAAATCGATTTGATGAATGCGAAAAAAGCTCTGTCTTTAGAATGAATGCTATTATGAGGTCAGAAATGGAGTTTAGAAAAGTATCGAAACTCGCAAGGTAAATATACTTGAATTTCTTGTCGCCAACATGTAGGCCAACCAATAAATACACAGAATATTAAATGTATCGTCCCTTATATTAAATGTTGAAGTAGCGCAGTTTTACCTATTAGCAGGCGTGACAGGACACATACTGGGTACACTTATATAGTAGCAAACATACCTTTAAAATGGCATGTAACAAACAATTTAAACCAGCTTGTACCAGCACTAATATTAAAAGTTTAGAAATGAAAAAAAAACGCGTTGGCCAACGATTTTCAACCTGTACGAAACTTAACTTTCGTAGCTATGTTATTTATACCTGCATTCATCCAATAAAGGGAAACACAACAAAAAGTTTCAGTTATAAATGCGTAGAACTTGCCGGCGCACTAGGATACTTTTTAAGTACATCGATAGCTTATCCAAACAATGCATCATTTTTTGATTATCGTGAGCCAAAGCTTAGTAAGTTTACATATGAACAGATAATCGAACGCTTTGCCTGCAAATTTAGCATACGGAAATATAGCCGTCAGTCTACTGGTTTAAGGTGACGTTCGCAGTAGGCTAGGTATACAATAGGCTTTTATTTTCATTATTCAATGGAAAGAAGATATGACGTTTTGACAACGGTGAATAAAAGAGTTGGTTCTTTTGGCTGTTTTATAAACGAGAGGTGGATAATTACTTCATTTATAACTACCACCTCCAATCTACTGATGGATTGTTTGGGATACGGCAGAATAGATCGACTTCCAATGTATAGTAACTTACAAAGGAAAATACCATGCGTCCCTCAAGTCCGTAAGGCAAATTGTATCAGGGTATTTCCGAAAAACCAGCTCTTTGACGATCCTCTAGTGAATGGCAACCTACGTTTTGCATTAAACATTTAACATATTGTTGATTAAATTAAGTACTTACTTCTGTCTGGGAATGTTTTGATACAATTATGAAGCATGTCTCTGTTTGAGAAGATTCAAGAACAAAGTAAATATCTGAACTAAAAAAGGTATATTAATATCCTTTTAGGAATATCAATGTTCCTTTTTTAGTTTAGATGTTTAAAATAGGTATAATTATACCAAGGAAGTATATTGGTTTTAGGCCTACATACACGTACTATCTTTACATGTATAACGTAGTAAAGTTCTCGGGGTCATTGCTAAATTCATTCAATCAAAGTTTCAGCAAATGTTACATACTGTGAATGCAAACGGAAAGGTCAAAATCCCTCAGTACCCAACGCGTTCAGTTAAGCTCAAATTGAAGCTTATGTGTTTTGAACACAACCGCCCCCTCCTCCCGCGCCTTCATTTGTACGTACATGTCTTAAGGGCGTATAAAATCAAAACTACGAATTAGCCAGTGGCCATGATAGACGCTCATATTGGGGAAAACCCAAGCTTCAGCTAATTGGATCGCAATGCATGTACTTCAAACGAACCAAAATACAGCTTTCCTTTGCAATTTGACGTCTGAGCAAAATAGTTATTTGATTTGATTTTATTGACTACTCCCCTGCTGTGATGTATTCCCCGTGGAAATTGTGGTTGTTTTCAGAGGATCGTTTTCCTTTCCTCGAATTGACTTTGGGTTGTTCTTACATTGACAATCACAAACACAGTAAGATTATTTTCTGCATTTGCCTTCTTGAAAAGCTTGTGCTTGAAGAAGGGTTCCACTTTATACAGAGACTTTTAAATATGTCTTAATTATAAAAATATGACGATTAGGTATGTGATTTAACTCAAAAAGTTTACTCTTTGTGTAAAAAATCAAGCCTTTTTTTTTGGGGGGGGGCGCGGGGGGTAGAAATGCAATATTCTGTAAATTGCCTTTGTTAATGGGTTGTGCCTTATTGTAGTAAATGTCACAAGTGATAATCATTATCTTGTAATATGAAATGTGTTGCTGTACTCACAAAGTGGTCAGTAAAGTATAAGAAAAAAGGCAAAGGGCAGTTAAGGGTCAATCCATTGATAACTAACACATTTGGCAGCTAAATCAGAATTTTCCACCTCAAGTTAGTAGGAGTCGGGCGACAGTGATGAACGATGTTTTTGCGATAGGAAAAGGCATCATCGTGCTTGTTTACCAGCATCAAAATGTTGACAAATACCAGGTGAGTCGCCCAGCACCTGAAAGTGAAGCAAGATCAATTATAAAAAAAAATAGCATAGACTTCAATTCGATCAGTTGCCAGCGTTTTATTTTGAAGCTTAATATAGCGCGCTGTAATAGGATGAGATGCCACGTGACAGAGTGTCCGCGGGTGTGTGATTCGATTATCTTTTAAATTGGCAGGATAAGATTCTGGACAGAAACATAGAATTGATACCTGGATCTTGGATGAAGACGCTTGCAGTGAAGAGGAATTGATACCGTGCAGGCCTATGCCTTGTTACTGTCCCTTTTTGTGAATTTAATCAAGCCTGTATTATTTTTACCAATATCAGGTTTGAAGTATGCGCAAAATTATTTGTTTTCTAAAGGTCGGACACTGAAAATGAAATAAACTTTGTTTAGTGTTTCGCATACCGAACATATGACTCCAAGGCGTTAGTATCGGTACACAGGTACCAGATACATCGTTCATGTAGTACCATACCCTGAAGGCCAATCAGCCTGTTGTAATTTTCTTCTCTCAAAAGGAAATTTAATCGGTACATAATCGAGTTATATGAAAATGTTTGTCAGTTAGCACATTTATGGCGTTGTATTGGCATTTTTCTACCTTTGAATGAAATATATTGCCTATTTACGGTGAAGTGTTTGTTGAGTACCTCTCGTTTACTGACAGGTAAACGCTAGTATTTCCCTCTCCTTATAAAGGTTTATCGCTCCAATTCGGTATTCCAAATTTTGTCACGGGCCGAGTATCACAAATTATTATTCTTTATGTAATTGGACGACAATTTGAACACGTGGAATTAAAATAACCCAGAGGGGCTTCATTGATTCACTTGTACCGAAGATCTGTTCAAAGATAACAGTATTGAGCTCTACTGGGAGTCCTTTAGGACACGTATGTCATATGCTTTATTTATTTCACGCGTGTAAACAAATTATGAGCTGATTGCATCATGTTGTGTACGCATCATTTTCTCTAATTAAAACGTGTCGATTTCTTCAATTAAGAATGTATGTGTTTCATGGGAATGAAATGAGTGCAGTATCTTCGAGCGGGGTCCGATTTCTTACCGCACCCTGGTCACTGATTTTTGAGTGCGGACAAACACGATGTTGGTAGAATAAGAGAATGATACTAATGTGACATGGGAATTATTGTAATAAGTGTCGACAAGAACACGTCCTTAACCTTGACACGGGGACAAAAATTTTATAAGTAGTCAGTGTTATCATTTTTGCTCAATCAGAAAATTCATGAGCAGGCGAGGACAAATCTTAGAACATTCGATTTTCAACTTAAAAGATAAAACGCGTTGAAAGAGTTACTTTATTAAAATTTATATTAATACTTTTTGTTTGTTTGTTTTTTTCATACCAGTTCAACCACCCCGCACCATCCCTCGTACACAGCCACGAATCCACCAAGAGAACAGATGCCGGAATACATATATGACATTGGAGACCCGACATCAGACGAGAACGTCACCTACATCTTGGATTCCCTCCTCAAGGGGTACGACAAGAGGCTGAGGCCGAACTATAACGGTAAGCACTGGAGGGGAAGTCACGAAACTCAAAAGTTTAAAAGGATGAACGGAAAATGTAAAGTATGTTCATTCATGTATCTTTATCAGTAAAGTGACCCCCCTCCATGGGGAAGCTGCAGCGAGTTTTTTCTGTTATCATCTCTAGTGTTATTTTGATGTTTATTGTTATCCTGATTTATTAAGGCATGTTACACGCACCTGTACCCACAAAGAGCTATCCCATCAATATCAGAATATATTTATCTTTTTAAATATATTGATTTCTTAAATCAATGAATCAAATTAGGGTTTATGGGTCTAAGGAACTTGTAGATGTGCGACTATTACAATTGAGCAGTAAAGGCGTTACATAATTTTTATTGATTTTGGTCGATGGTTCATCATTTTGTCTTTTAATCGCCAGAATCATTCGCACGAAAAAGGAGCGTCTTGGGCGGAGGGGGGGGGGGGGGGGGGGGGGGGAGAGAGACCTGGTGTAGGCCTATCCTGTGCCGTTCGCCTATAGCCTGTTTGTTTGTTCAATTGTTCACATTTCATATTTCCTAAGTGGGTACATTTTTGTCTTTAATATATCTAACAAAAGATTTATAAAGGCTATTCCTAGACATCATGCGACACTTTTACCGACCCGTGTCCTTCTCGGGTTTGTGCCCTGCGGATGATTTCCTTTGATATTGGTGAATGGTTTCCTTCCTTCCTGGGAGACAAGCGTACAGCAGTTAGTTTTCCTCTCGTCATTTAACCAGACATCGATGTGTTTTTTCTTTGCCCAAGTCTTGTATGCTTTATGGTACAAATGGCGTTAATTGTTATGTTTTCCTTGAACCTCGTGCGTATGCTTAACCTTTTATGCAATATGTTGATTGTGTAATTGAGCTGTATTGGTGATATGTTGTATTCATATAGTTTAACTTTTAACCTCTCCTTTGTGCTCTGCGACTGTTCCGGAAAAAATGGCTGAGCATGTGAATTGTGAAATTATTATTTTACAAACCGTATTCTAGGCACTGGTTCTCAAATACATTGATCTATATACTAGTATTTGTTCTAGATTCAAAAAGAAACCATCGATTTTTCACATTAAGTTTATTTTGATGATAAAGAAATCATTCGGTCGTTGATTTGTAGGTGTAGTTGTTGTGACCTTTTACTGACAAAAGGAGGAGAACAAATATCTTACTTCAACCTACAGCATCTGTGGACCTGGACTTATGTATTTTGTATGCAAGACCACAGACAAATTCAATACCTATCCGAGGTTGTTTTACAATGGACCGAAATATCTTGCAATATAGTGTTTACTCACAATCAATACCAGAACATTGGGTCGTATTTTAAGCTGCCTCGACCAAAACCTGTTTCAATTCTCTGTACTGCAGGACATTATTAACCGCATCGGGTTATTAATTCATCTCTCCGTTTAACCAAGAGAATAGAACCGATTTTTAAGGGGATGCCAAATACCCAGAGGCAATAATGCTTCGTATTTTCTTAAAATAAATATTTGATGGTACTTCTCTATGTCCGTCGGTTGTAATATAAACAGGGCAACGAATTAGTTGTCAACTGATTTTTGACAGTTCCTCTTAGTCAAATAAAAGAAAACAATGCATTATATATCTGAGATGCTTTGAAGTGGAAAACTACTCATTTGAAGGCAGAATTGTTGCAGAAAGATAAGATCAATACGTGTTTTGCCAGTAGTGTAACACTGACAGCAGTGCCCAAAACCCTTTGTAAGGGTAGTGATTTATTCCTTTTGGCAAACACCTTTAACAGAATTTAGGTGACTGTCTGAAATCATAGAAAAATATCCTGTGACTCGGAGTGATGCAAGGTTTAAAATAATAATAATAATAATAATAATATTAATATTAAAAAGCAAAGAAATGAGGTATGCTGTGGGAAAAGTATGTACTCGTGGGATTTTAATAATTGACTCGTAGGGGACCAATGTATTTGAGCACATCCCACTGTCTGGGATTCTGCCAGGATGGCCGCCAGTGAAAAAAAAGATAGTTAACGTAGTCGCCACAGACAGCTGTTGCAATAACGCAGTCCACATTGGCAAGTCTGCTACCTCGGGACTGTGCTAACTTGGATTGACAGGCCGGAATGACCAATGAAATTAAATTTGGTTAATCACATTACATGCTGGATTTCAAAAATATCCTTAATTCAAAGAAACTACATGCACATTGCCGGCGTTATATAATTTCTTCCCAATGGGTAAGTTTGTCTATCAAATTGCCAAACGTTCGGATGGCGATGATGATTGACTTTCCTTGAAATGTATCATTTCTGTGATATTTTTTTCTTAACGGGGGTTGTTAGCTGCTTGGAGCTACTAACGGCGAAACTCAAATCTGTATAACCCTAAAAGGGAATGCTTCGAGTTTTTAACTTAATCCTCTACTTTCATCTTCCCCACTATCAGTAGGAACTGTTTTCCATGAACGCACACTACAAGAGAGAGAGAGAGAGAGAGAGAGAGAGAGAGAGAGAGATGGAAATTACATTAATTCATAGAATATGGAAAGGGTCCAACGTATAGCGGCTCGACGTACAATGCTATTATCTAGCCTGTATGATCCTTGTAGCACCTGAACAGACTTTATCATTTCTGTCAAATGTAATTATACATGTATATGAAAAAACTTCCGTCCAACCAGTACGTTTTTTCTAAATTTTCCTAAATTGATATGATTGTTATTTCTGTTTGATGACAACGCCGTTATCATGTCTTTTCAGGCCCCCCAGTCGAGGTAGACGTTAACATGTTCATTTCTACTGTGAGCTCCGTGTCAGAGGCAGACATGGTAAGTGTGCAGTATAGGATATTATCGACAGGCATTTTGGGTATACCCAAAATGGGGATTCAAAAGTGTCTAAATAACGTTCCTAGGTGGTTCCTGTGTCATATTGACGATAGGTAGTGCTGTCACCTGGCGGTCATACACAGCGGCTTAGCCTGATAGGCCCCATTCTCATAGACACATCGGTCTACGTGGCTCAACCCAACTGTGTGGGGGTTCTCGCTTAGTGCAATCAGCTTAAAAGATTAACACTCCCATTCGCGTAGAAGGCAGAAAAGTCGATCATTATACTGTTAAGTTGGGAACAAGAAGAGGCGTTTTGTCATACAGTTGATTGCACTTAGCCAGAGTCCCAACAGAGTTGGGAATGGGGTCTCAGTGCAACTATGGTCAAACTGACAGAAGACATTTCTAACTTAAATTCTTTTTGTTACTTTTCAAGGAAGTCTTTTTTACAGAGGATTACTACATACAAAGTGCAGAAACGCAACCTGACAGCCAAATACTAAAGATATAGGCCCTAATGGCACATATCAATATGACTAATAGTTTGCATTGAATTTTACAAGAATAGTCTATCCTACAGTTTTTGTTGTCTGACGGACGTCTGAACTAGTTAAAAGAAATGCCTGTATTTAGCAATGATTTTATGCACTCTTAAAAATCATTACCGTTATATTGCAGGAACTACAAGCCCCGACTTACGTTTCGCATTATCACGAAACTAGGTGAAAAAATTGCTGTTACCTAATAGCAAAAACTGCTATACTACTATTTGCAGATCACATGCCATGCTGCTTACATTAATCAACTTGTACAAAACATTATTTAGAGCAATAACACCATGAAACACACTGAGCTCAATCGATATCACCCTGGTTTACAAAAAGTAGGCCTATTAGTATCAGTTCCAAAACTGACACTTGATTGATGTTTTACGAAATTAGTAAGTCCGATTCGGTCTCCACCATTGCCAACTGCACAGTTTAGTTGCCCGCCGGGCACTCGGTCTTACTTGGTGAATGTAACGCTTCGGTTTGCACAGTCGATTCAGTTACTGGTTTAGCAACCATGATTGAATTGTCATATCTCCCATGGACAGACAGAATCGCTGGTTAGACATCTTCCGCCCTCTTGGAAACAACTGTTTGAATTTCATGCATGATCAAAACTATGGACTTGGTCCAATTTTCTTGGGAGAGGGGGAGGTGCGGTATAATGCACTTGGTTCGGAAGCAGTACATTTTCTGTGCTGCTGTAGATTGAAAATTGGATACGAAAAAAGATGTAGCTTGCTTTAGTGGGTTCGATACGTTATCAAGGTCTACATTTGGCAAAATAGCTTTTTTCCATATGTCTTATATGTAAAATACTTATATCTTGAGATAAAAGAACAATAACAATTAACCCTTTCAGAGCCAAAACCCCCTTTTTGTTGTTTCATTCACCACCTCATGCACTTCTGCGCATAGGGTGCCTTAACCGTCAGTTTTGCTGCTTTGTAAATTGGTGTGAGATAATGACCGGTTTCCGATATAACTCAGTAACTATGTCAGATATTACCATGAAAATCAGCTTGATCGTGGACTAGTGTGTGAACTAAAATCCGGCGTCAATCACGATATTGCATAAGACATATTCATTATTTCGACTCTTTTATTGATAAAATCAGACGCAAGCCTTTCAATAAAATTCCCGCATTGTAGTAAAGTTATTGTTGTGATAAAATAGGCCTTAAAATGGTGTTGATAGCTGTGAGGTGAGTAGGATCTGTTTAAAATCGAAATTATCCCCCCCCCCAAAAAAAAAAAAAAAAAAAAAAAACTCCGCTGTTACATGTACGTCATCAACTCGGTTTAGCAAATTCACCCCATGTATTTTTGATGCAACAGCATTATCTCATAACACACCAATGTTTATTTCCACATTATCTTATTATTATAAGCGGATAAGTAAAAAGCCCTCAATACCCATTAAAAGATAAAACATTAGTTGTGTCGAAGTCTCCGGTCAAGCGGAAAATGCCTGTCGCTCATACGATTGCCTTTATTTGAACATTTTGGCGAGTGTGATGTGTTAAAAAATCGAAAATACAGTCTTTACCCAAAGATCTCTACTGTTACATATATGTCACCATCTTGAGTGAGCAAATTCACCCCATGTATTTTTAAAGCAACAGCATTATCTCATAACATAATAATGTTCATTTCCACATTATCTAAGCGGATGAGGTAAAAAAAAAAACTCGACTTCCATTAAAAGATAAAGCATTTATTGTGTCAAAGCCTCCAGTCAAGAGGAAAATGCCTGTCGCTGATCCAGTAATCGTTTTTAGAAATTTTTAGTAAGTGTAATAATTTAGACTGGATGTTGCGGCTTCAAGGTGGTTACAGACGATTATGCTAATGCAACACACCAGCGTGATAACCGTTTTTATTTCCACAACGACGAATCAAATCAACCCGTTCTCAATTCTGTCGTGGTCCTTGTATAATACTTCACTTTTTTCCTTTTATTTTCTTAACGTCAGAGTTTGAAAGGAACAAAAATGAAACATTTTTCTTGTCAGAGCGTGCTACTGGAACTTGGAAACAGTTGTTTCAAAAATCAATCCAAGCTTTTCAGTCTTCCTTTGAGATGCGGGACTCCCAGAAAATGAGTTTGTGCGATTCACTGGATAATAACAAATGCAACTCGTTAAAGGCCCCATCGATCTCAAAGCAAAGTAGACGGGCACCTGTCAGAACTAAGCACAGCCAGTGAACAAAAGTGATTTGCTGGATTTTCAGAGCAGATTATTGCAAATTTGTATCTGTTTACGAATTTTGTGTCAGGTTAGATAAATGATGAATAAGGTTTTATTTTCATTAGTGAGGAGTGTTGACTACTGCACGTGCATTTGTTGGACGGTTGTTGACTACAGTTCCATTTTCTTCTTATTACACCATCATGCAAGCAAAACCTTTATACTGGATAGCGTTTTTACAATAAAAGCTTAGGTGATTTGGGATATACTTTTTTACCCGACTTTGGCATATCTTTCAGCAGGAGGCATTTTTTGGCATAGCTTTATGGCATTTTTATTTTTACTATATTGTGCAAGATATCTTTTTTTTTTCGTAACTTAAATATTTATACAGTTTTCGCAATAGATGCTTATAATATCTGACACAAACTGCTTTCAACCTTACACCTGGCAGGGTCTTTAATAAATACCATGGCTTTTAGGAGAAAAACATTCCGGCATGATGTTATGATATTTCTCTACCATGTTATTATTATTATTTCATTTTTTGCGACTCTCTTGTGCCAAATATCTATTTCAGCAAAGTGAACTGGATACAAAATCCAATTTCAAAAATAAGAAAAGTATAGATTAAGTATAGATATAGATAAAGTATAGATCCATTGATCCATTGTTCTGGTGAAACTATTTGTTTTTTAGATTTACGGTCTTTTAACACTCTGCTTCAGGACTTCACGCTGGACTTTTATTTCCGCCAGTACTGGAAGGATCATCGCCTGAGTTTTAACAGCTCGTCAATGGAAGAAATCTCCTTACCGAACAACCTACTGAGCGAGATATGGGTACCAGACACGTTTTTCGTCAACGCCAAGAAATCAGTATTTCATTTTGCCACCGTGAAGAACGCTTTCTTGCGACTTACAAGACAGGGGGTTGTCTACTGTAGTTTTAGGTAAAGTTAATTTTGACTGCACATGTATTTACATGTAAATCCATCAAATGGCATAGGATTTGTGATTATTAGTATTAAAATATCCGGGAAAAATACCATAACACTGGCCTGTCTGCAGTAATAGCGGCAATGATAATAGTTTCTTGTTAATTAATAGTAATTTGGTTTAGAAACTGCGTGTGTTCCGCATTGCGATAGGCTAATGTTGTGTTTGTTAAAGATTACTTTTTTCCTATTTTACTTTGTACAGGTTAACTGTAACCGCATCTTGTCCCATGGACCTGACATACTTTCCAATGGACACCCAAATCTGTTCTCTGGAGATAGAAAGCTGTAAGTACCCTGTAGTTACGCCTTGCACCACTTTTGCAAAAAATCTTAAGTCGGGTTCCTTGGCTAACATCTTTGTTACCATCGTTACATGGACACATTCACACATGTAACCCTATCAGGCACAGTGTTACGGAACAGTCATGGATGCATGCACACACCCTAGTCAACTACGGATTAAAAATTCTTTGTGAAACGGGGGGCTGTACGCAACGGGGCACTACTTTCAAAATAATTTCACAGCATGTTAAATAGCCAAAAAATAGAGTTTATTTCGCAAACATATAACAACAGTAATACCCGCGGAATGAAATTATTTTAAAGCCTCAGAAGTTACATGTAATACTATGTTAAGCAAATAGTCACCGGCACAAGATATTCGTCAGATAATGCGCTAAATGCCATGTTGCCAGACGCAGTGTGTTACCTAACAGCAGCAGCGAGACATTTGAACCGAGATGACTTGACCTATCCCAATCTAAATATTTTGGCCCTAATGATGCTAATCACAGTTTGATACTGGCCAACTCTATCGATTTTGGAATGTGAGATTAATAATTAGGGTTGTGGAAAGTGAGGTGAAAATGTTGGAAATGGGTGAATGTCGACAGAAATGTATCACTAAAATACTGAATAAACGAACACGGTTACGTGTCTACCTTGACAAAATGGGATATATTAGTACAAGACATCTATAAAATGGACAACGCTATAATTAACGCTGTTTTTGTTTTAAGACGGCTACAAAAGTTCGGATATCAAGTACAGATGGTATAGTCCTGATGGAGATCCACTGGGGATATCCGAAGATGTGCAACTGCCGCAGTTTGTCATCAGGGGACACAGAGAAGTCGTCAAGATATTTCAGCTGAGCACAGGTAATTCAAAATCCATTTAGTATCCAGATACATGTGGGCCTTTCCTCAGGTGGAAGTGGAATTTAGATTTTGCCTGGACCAGATCGATGCTTAGTGTAAGACTGGGTTCCCATGCCTAGATCGATCTAACTGGGTCGACCCTGCTAAATTGCTTTTAGCTTAAACGGCTTATATGTCTGGCACGCCTACTGAAGCCGCTAAACGATATCTAATTGCCCTCTAACAGCTTCAGTGGGTGCGCGAGACCTCTAAGCTGATAGCAATTTAGTGAGAACCCCCTTGGAGATGGATCGATCCAAAGTTAGTAGGATAGTCTCTGGGAATGATCTTTTAATTGTGTCAGGGAGAATAAGTCTTTAAAAAGTAATAAAATAAAAATAAAAAAAGGAGTGACAAAAAGGAAAAAATGCAGAAGCCATTTCGTTATTAAATGTTTTGACCTCCTTACCGAAGGATACCACACCTTTAAACTTCAATAATGAATAAAATAAAATAAAATAAATGAAAAAAGGCGCCTGCAACCGCTATTGAACGTTTGTTTCTGGTATGATATATAGCTTATTGATGAATCATCCTTTTCAGGCAATTACTCAAGATTGGCGTTGGATTTGTATCTGGACAGAAACATGGGTTACTACCTAACACACATCTACATTCCATCTATCTTAATAGTAGTGATTTCCTGGGTTTCCTTTTGGCTGCACGAGGATGCTGTTCCCGCCAGAATTGCCCTCGGTATCACCACAGTCCTCACCATGACAACGCTGATCTCAACAACCAATCAAGCGCTGCCAAAGATTTCCTACTTGAAAAGCATTGATGTCTACCTAGTCACATGCTTTGTGATGGTGTTTGCATCCCTTCTGGAGTACGCAGCGGTTAACTATCTTGGCAAGTTAGCAAAACATAAAACAAAGTTGCCTGAGATGCCCAATCAAAGTAAACAGAAGGGAACTTCTTCCTGCAAAAAAAGCCCCGACTTGAGAAACATCCGAGAGGGATTAAGGCCGTTTGCTGCGATGAGCATGGCATGGCCACCTGATCCAGAGAAGGGGCACCATCAAAATGCGGTAAGTAAATTTAAAACAGGGGGTGGGGCGTCAACTACGTGACATGTAATTTTTTCTACATGAACAACTTAAGAGCAGTATTTATTTAAAGATGTAAATTAAGTAGTGATCATTTGCTGCAAGGCAATTACCTTTTTGTTCCAGGAGGCCCGCATGAGCTCCATGGCAGAGCGCTACCGGACCCAGTACCATCCAATTCCAACACGTGACCCTGTCGCTAATGGTGACGTTAGTCAGGCTGAAGATTTGAAAGACAGTCGGCAGCGGGAACCAAGCCAACATCCGGGGCATGCAGGCTGGAAGTGCGGGTGCTGTACGCTTTCGGCGACAATATTAGACGATTACTCGAGATTTTTGTTTCCGCTGTCTTTCATAGTGTTTAACATATGCTACTGGACTATCTATTGGCACATCAGTAATCTGACAATGTCTTCAGATTTCACGCCTCTTTAATAATGAAGGATACAGCAATGCATTCCAATTAACAATTTAAAATTAAATACTGTAAATCTAAGAATGACTTTTTGTTGTTAAAGCAACAGTAGGTATGGCGTAGACAGGATAAAAAAGAATGAAAAAATTACATAGTAAAGGGAAAAACTAATGCAAATTTCTTGTAACCGTCCATAAATGTTTGAGTAGTTGCTGAAGCGAATACAACAGTAGACCTTGGGTAGGTGGTCGTATTTGTAGAAGAGCGACCCAGTGGGAATTTATTTATGGACGGAGTTATAAAGTTAAAAAACTGGCACGGTTGGAATAATCTGTGATGTCGCTTTGAAGAAATAAGGAGTTGTGTTGAAGGCTGCGTGCAAGAAAGGTATGGCTGATAATCAAAATACTGTGAAGATGGGTATTTTTTTTCACGGAAAGATTCGAATTAGCTTAATGTGGTCACCATTTGCACTAATTGGTGTGTCAGACAAGATTTTCATTTATGCATGAAACATCGATTAACACAAACTCTATTTTTTTTTCTTAATTAACGAAAGACCTACAAGCTCATTCTGTGTACCGGTAGGAATTTCAATTAGTATAATCTCATCTTTATAAGCGTTTAAACGTTCACATCCAGTATATACATATAGCAGTATTCACAATGTGCAATCACATCGTTCGTTTTTAGATTTTAAAAAATTCACTCAACGATTCTCAGTACTTTTCTTCAAAAGTTGTCTCATAGTTACATTTACTTGATGTATTTACTGTTCGTGACATCATTATCACTGAAGTGTACCATAATCCGAGATAGGTGTGTTTTATCATATCATTCGTCATGCAGCGTTTATTGAATAAACAGTTTTACCATTATTAATTTGATTTTTTGAACGTTGTATCAAGTTTAAGGGGGGGGGGGGGGTAGAAATCTACTTCGCATCCCTGAAATGCCAGCGTGTACATCAATGACAATATAAACTTATATTCATTTGTTAAATAAAGAAGGTAAGTCATGGGGGTATATATTTTAAATGGACAAAAAACCAAATGATGTTCTTGGTCTCCCTTTTTAAACCTAATCTCAACTACCGCATTTTGAGGAGCGATCGCGTACATATTCTTTGAGCGAAACGTTAAGGCATAGAACTGTGATCTCGCCCTCAGTACTGAAGTTGAAATTTTCAGTCTTGTTTTCTTTTTTTTTAATACGCAAGAGGTGAAATCAAACGCACTCTTAACACATAAAGACGCAAACTCATTTTCAGAACCCACTACGGACGGGAAACACTTATGATTATGGAGTATTACGAAGCATTTGTGCCTGTGCAGTATAAGCAAGAGCTGATGCTGGGTCTTAAAACATTTTTGCCTGATAAGTAAGATATCATGCTGGTGGTCATAAAATTTAATGTATTCTGTCCGGTTTTTCTCGCCGGATCTTATTTTTTCTCGAAAGAAAAACAAATTTTCCAGCACACAAAGTATTGCTCAGCCCGTTCTTGCGCTTGATTCAATGTTTTTTATAACAGTCCTAATTGAATAACTTAATTCTACACTATCAGTCATTTGGGCCACCGTTTCTTGTACATTTCAGAATAAATAGAAATATTACTTTTATTTGAAAGGGGGGAGGGGGAGATGTGGTTTTAAGATCTGAATTGGGGGGGAATAGATAGTTACTTTGTATGTTAAGGCAACGAAAACGGGACTTCGAGGCATTTCAAATGCAGATAGCACACTTTTTAATCACGCTTTCTTTACAACTTTAAACGGACAAGCTCACCACAGAGCTTGGTTAAGGGCAACGTGGCAGCCTGGAATCATTATAACCTATCATAATCTGTCGCACTTCCACAGCGCGGCATAAACCAACAATGACTGATTTCCATTTAAAGGCGGTTTATTTTGTTTGTATTTTTTACAGTATTTTCAATGTTCTTAGATAGTAATGTCCATTTTATTCTCCATCAACGTTTACTGTGGATAAACCTGAAAAGAAAAGGAAAAAATTTTAAGAATGAGGAATGAATATTTTTTCATACAAAGTGGTTCATTAAAAATTTAAAGACAAAGCTACCACAGTGCTACCATAAAATTTATTCTCACTTTCAAGCTATCATCTTTCCCACATTTCTGACAAGGCAAGGACAATCTCAAACGTCACTGGAAATTTTTCAATCAAACATATATACAACGGCCTTTTTATAAACCTTAACGTCATTTTTGTCATAAAATATTCCCCTATCCAAGCTGCAGATATCAAAAGAAAAGAAAAAGCAACTTTATTTAAAACAATGCAGATTATCATTATATTTTTACTTCAAGCAGGAAATCTATGTTCTTTAAGAAAAAGATTTCTTTCAAGTTTCGATTCAAAATATAAATGTATTATTTTATATACACACCTTTGAAGCTAGCTACTGGTACATATGTAACCAGAGTGTAGAGCTTGTGTGGGGAATCTTCATCTTCATTTCTTTTCCTGGCCAATCGCACACGTACTCTGTAGGGGACATTTCTGGAACATAAAAATTACTCATCTAGTTTATTTCTATAATTTACAGTTCATAACCAACACCTGCGTGCATCAAAACATCACCTTCCCTAAAACCTTTAAGTAAATAATCCATGTGCTGCTTAAACTTTTCAACTGTCCGACAGGATAAAGAAAACGCAGGAACTGTCCGTGAAATAATACAATAACAACACACTGAACACAATATATTCATTACCAGACTAATGAATTTCATCAAGCACTGTTTCTGCTTTAAGCCATTACATTCGTGGCCCTGGTACCAAAAGACAAAGTAAAAAAAAAAAAAAAAAAAAATTATAAAGAAATTATCACACTGAGATAATAACAAGGCTGCATAAAACACAAAGCAGCTCACCTGACTCCTTTGGACCAGATGTGTTTGTTGAGTCTGGTGTCAATTCGGACATCTGGGGTGCCCATCATTTTTTCAGCAAACTTACGGATCTCCTTGACAGCACGTGGGGCTCTCCTCTTGAATCCACTGTGATATGAAAGAAAGCAATCAAGATTATGTAAAACTGGAGGTCTACGATAAAGTGAAACTGAACTACATGATGGCTTAGATCGATTACAGCATCAATTTATTCAGGTTGAAGGGCAAATAATTATACCCTCTCCCATCTCTGTTTAAGTTTAATATATACAAATTCAATTATGACATATCATTTTTTACTTCCATACACTGAAGCTGCATCTTCTGTATTTTTACCAACGAGATCTTGAAGCAGCATTCTATACATCCAATTCTTGCAGGAAATGGGCAATCAAACATCAAATGCACAGCTTTAAAATTAAACCGTAACGGTAATCTCTTGTTTTCAAATTACAATTTTGGTTCTGATACAACAATGGACAAACACCAATCACTCACATGCCATGGATCCTTTTGTGGACATTGACTGTGTATTCACGAGTGACCACCTCACTTATGGCCGACTTCTTCTTCTTCTCGCCCTTCTTGGCGGGTGCCATCTGAAAGAACACAGTTTAACATCCATTAATACAGAATATGGGATGATGATAACAAGTTCCACACATTGTACCAAGTTGCTGCACTAGGATACAGTAGTGGTCCTTGTTAGCAAAAAGGCAAGACAATAAATTTTTTAATCAACTTATTAAAATATTAAGAACAAGCTTTGTGCAAGACCATTTTGATAAATTTCAGAAGGGGGCATTCAATCCACTGTGGACATGTTGGGAAAGGGGGGTGGAGGTGGTTAGAGTCTATAAATCTTGATTAGACGAACCCTGGCAGTGGGTAAGATAAATACATTTAGGAAAACCTGGATCTGGATTCAACATGATGGAGAAAAATAGGTGGCTTACGACAAACTTATGCACTCAGATGTGGAGCTAGCTCTTCTAGTCAGACAGGCCTATTTCACATGTGCTACATTACTTAACCAACATTGAAACTAATGATTCTGTCAAGGTTGCGTAGCTTTGAAAGATAAAAATAGGACTGGGACATTTCCATTCACAAGTAGTGGTTTCTTTAGACGTATATGGACAGATACAGATACAAAGGCAGGCAAGGCTGCACGGGACGTCTAATAAAGCTTTGAGCTTGCACTGGCATTAATCCTTCACTAAAAACTAAACAAAGATCCTTGTTGTTCAAAATATATAAATGTTAACAGAAACGATGAGTTATAGTGTATCATTCTGGGGTAAAATCAGGAAGTCTTCACGAAAGGATCTGCCACTAGAAAATACTCGTCCCTGAACGTAGTACCTCCAGATGGACGTAGCATCTTTTCATATGTCGTGGGGTGTAAATCTTTAAATAGCTAGTTCAAACGATACACATGTTATATAGCTTTAATCGAATCAATCATAAATGACTTTAAAACGTTCTGAAGGGGCCAGATGGCATCGGATTTTGAAGGCATGTTACCCAAGTGACTTACTTTTCAAGATGGAGGATGAAAGAGGAAGTATATGGAATTGTGGGTAAGAATGAAAAAGCGGAGCATCTAACACATCCAAAAGCTGGGGCTATTTGATCTCTACTAACACATTCAGGACAACGGGGAAATCCTCCACCTTACTAAGCCGATAAGAATTAGGTTAAACAATTGGATTAGAGACCTTAAAACCGCCGAAATTTAGGTATATAAGTGACTAAATAATTCAACGCCATTAGGCAACATTCAGCCGGTATCACAAATTTGTTGTTCCTTATCTTGAGGATGTATTTGTTGTCGTTTTAACCTAAGGGGGGGGGGGGGACGTATCAGGCATATCTACATGTAGGCCTACTCACTAACTGCAAAAATTAGCCTACCTGTTGTCAAAGAACGTAAATCAACTTTTAATATAGAGTGGACCTTTTCGGAAAGACGGTTCGATTCACGTGCAACCCGCACTCCCACCCCTAATCAGTGCTTAGCAGCTCACAGCAAAGACTAACAGAAAGGTGATTGATTAACACATACTTTTAAAATTAGATGTAAGCTACAGTGTATGCTATCTAGATTTAAAAATTGCATTGGGCCATTAAATTGAAAATCACAAATAAAAAATTCATGGCTTAAATTGGAAATATTCACATGATCCGAGCATGTTCAGTTGCCTACACTATCAAGAAAACATACAGAAAACGTCACACTAAAACAATCAAAATATGATATGCACTGCAATTCAAGCGCGACCAAAGTAAACATTATCTATTGCAAACTAACTCTCACAGATGATATACTGTTTATTTTATTATACAAGTTGTATGAAAATATTTTTGACGACGCTATATGAAAATATCAAGAATAGCCTAGTGTTTCAAAAACCATGGCTCACTTTATAATAAAATCAGTACAGTCACTTGTATATCAAAGTAAAGCATGCTCAGAATTAAATGTTATGGAGCATCTTTTTTGAGCACAAGTATTGTACACATGTTCATCTACCATTGTGTTGAAATTCGTCAGAGAATAGAGGAAAATTTAAGTTGACTTTTAGAAACAGTTATGGCATTTGTTCACACATATAAAAGAAAATCCCTTGTGCATATAAAACTGTGATTAAAAGGCACGATTTAAAAAAATCTACGACCGCCTGCAATTACGAAAACATGCAATAAATAAATAAATAAATAA
The DNA here is from genome assembly GCF_051362555.1 of Lingula anatina. Lineage (NCBI taxonomy): Eukaryota > Metazoa > Brachiopoda > Lingulata > Lingulida > Lingulidae > Lingula > Lingula anatina. The sequence continues at coordinate 14,763,771 of NC_141769.1, forward strand.
ATAAATAAATAAATAATTCAAAAGAGTATCCGAATGTTTGTTGGTAATCTACAAAAAGGGAAATCTTTGGTATAACTGACTGTTATATCAGTATAAACATGTGCGTTACATAAAAAAAAAATATATACACAAATAATGGAATAAATAATTCACTACCACTGTAAAACGTAGCACCGAAGGATTTTCCTATTAATGGCAGCATCAATATCGCGTGACTGATGGCTGTTTTGGCCTAAGCCTTAGAAGAAGAGCTCACAAGTTGGTAACCAAATGATCATGTTTCTAACATTCACATCAGGAGAAGCCACTTCAGTAAATATGTTTACTTTATCTTCATCCGAGAACGTCTCGCATGTGGGACTTTGTTCTGAACGTTGAGCTGACTAGAAAATTGTACCAAGTATTCTTTTTTTGTCGAAGTATTTTAGTATGTACGAAAATGAATTCCAATTCGAAGTCAAATTCTATATACGATGCATCAAATCTCAAGAGGAAATAATCCAAATTATTAGATAACAGTTGACTTTTATGATAACTATCCAACTCCATTCTCATCCAATCCCCCGCCAGGGGGCGGTAAATCGAAGGAAGACGTCTCAGTGTCATGATCTATTGGTGGAAGGAGGATGTTATTTAGTCCTGAGAATTTCTCTGGTAAAGTTTCCATCCATTTCTGGCATTTTTCAACTGTCCATGAATTTGGTGCATTGTCGTCTCCATTTTCCAAGTTTGGCCTTGCGCTATGCGGCCTAGCAGACGACAGAGTTTCGGTATCTTCAGGTGCGTTTAACGGGTCATTTTTCCCGTTTCCTTGATGCCTGTTGACTCCTGATCGCGGTGATAGTTTACCGTTAGCGTCTTTGGAGTCCCTCCGAGTATTCAGAGCCCTAACTGACAGTTTTATCGAGTCGCAATCTGCCTCTCGTCTTGGGAGCAAGCTATGGCTGTTTTCGTGAGCACTGTGGCGGCGCCTTCTTGTGGCCACAGAAACATCCTCATAAGAACCCTTTCTAGGCACCCGAACATCCATTTCTGTCTGATTGCGCCTCAGTAACATTTGCTTCGATCGAGACACCTCAAGGTCACCTAAACTTGATTTTCTGGCATTACCAGAGTTTAGGCTGCAGATTCGCGTACTTTCCGTGCTGATAAGTTTTTTCTTCATATTCTGCGGCGTGCGACCGTTGTTCTCCATTATAACTGTTCTCTGTAGTGTTGGCGGAGGATAACTCTCCGCTAAAGAGTACCGACTGAAGTCAGAGTTTGCACTTTTCACTCTCCGTAGAAAAGGTGTATCGGCAGATCTCCTGTTCAGTTTACACGCGCCACAACTGCGCGTGGAAAATCGGTCCTCCTCTCCGCAACCCCCTCCGTCACATTCCGACTGCGAGTCGACAGGTGACTCGGGCGTTTCACATTTAGTAAACGTAACATCTATTCTTTTCTCCCAGTTCTGAGCCTTTCCGTGTTCCTTCCTTATGACGTGTTTGATATACCCGGTGCCTATATCTTCTGTGTGCACAGTGCGTTTCCTGAGAACGCTGCTGTCGATTTTACTACCAACATTAGTCGGCTGAGCAGGCAGGTAAACTGTAGTGATATTGTCCTGCGTAACGGCATTCCGAGCCGCTCGAATTACACCGCCGTATGCTGCGCTTCCTAATCTTTCCTGTGCTGTGTAAACGGAAGCTTTCTTGGCCAGGCATCCGCCTTTAGTCTCTGTGTTGACTATTCCAGCCATCATTGTTGATTCTCGATTGATTTTCCTAATGTCAATCCCCGTTTCTTGTTACGAAGACATAACTGCAACATAAACTACGTGCTGAATAGTCCACAACCGATATTCCTCCCTTGCAGCTGTTCTCTACTTTATAAAACCCAATCTGCTCAATTTGATAATGTAATTGTAAGGCTTCCCAAAACACCTGCAACAAAAGCGTAAATGTTATAAGAATAGTCTCGGGCATGGTTATAAATACAAGTAACTCCGCTAAATCAACACCGCTTCTAATAACAGGTGTTTATAGATAGAATTAGTGAATGGCAAGCACTCAATGCATGATTTTGGTTACGGGAGCATTTGCAACTATACACACACCTAAGTCGGCGATGAAGAAAAGCATTTATTTAATATCAAGGCCAAAGCAAACAGCTCAAGAGCGATTTTATTGGAGTTGATCAAATGCTGCAATCTTTTCGGGTCAGCCGGAATGTAGGATTTGGTTTGCAAATGTCAATCTTATCGGTCCTTGAGTAATTAATGAATTACTTGTCCGATATTGATCGCCATGGTAGCGAGCTGTCGCAGGTGCTTAGAATAATATCGGTTGAAATGATAAAACTAATGAATGTTTAAGAAGGTTTCGAAAGGTTAAACTATAACTTGTGTTACGTGTACAAATCCATTGCCAAAGCAATAAAATCTCTTTCTCTCTCTCTCCTTTAAAATGAAAAATAATAAGTACCTAAAGGAAAACTTCACGGACACGTAGAGCTTTCGAAATAATTTCAGCTCGACCAATCAGAAATTTGGGAGATAGAAATAACACTGCAGTGCATCGTATAATTTTTAATAAGCAGTAACATTTAATCACGTATTTATTGGAAAATTAAGTGAAACCAATATATTCCGTGCCTTGGTCTAAGATACTGCACATTTGCCACACCTCGTCACGTCTGGTTGATTATCGATTGAGAATAAGAAAAATGATTACTGCCACTTTTAGCTAGACTTAGGTCAACCAACCCAATCTACCATTAGATCGGAAGGATATTGTGCGTTATTATTGTGTAATGTCACGGCGACTTAACTGGTAATAAAGCTAATTTTTCCATGGTATAATTGCTACTTTATTGGGTATTGAGTTACACAATGGTCAAAAGAATACCAATACGCCACATGCTTTTGCTTTTATTGCCCATTGATCTGAAAAAGGTGGCAAAAATTTGAGAACTTTAATTGCACCCTTGCGGATATAATGGCAGAGTGCGATATTATTGTATCAGCCTATAGCATTGTAAGGTGGATGCTGTCACTCCAAATACCAATTAAGCAAATACCGACATTTCGCTGACATTACGCCCTGGGAGTCACGTCTTGTAACGAAATAGGTCAAAATGTAAGCACGAAACACGCAGATTTCGCCAAACACTGATTGAGTACTAAAATGTTATGAAATACCTATTGATTATCTGATAAAGATTTTTAAAACCATCGATATGAGTCATTCCTTTCTTTAAGCCTTAATAGGGCGTGTAATACAAGAATAAGGCTTATCTTTTATTTACTATGAGATCTTTTATAATTGTCGACTTTTGTTGAAGGCATCGATTTTTTGTTTTTTTCAGTAGAGACCGACAGCCAAAATTACAATTGACAAATCTGAAGAATCAAAAGCCGATAAGTTACATAGCACCGTGCGTTTCGGATCATAACATTTAATGAGTAAAACAAATGGAGTGGTTCCTGAAAGTTTTTTTTTACCACAATCCGAAGGAAGGGTAAAAAAGTCATTTTCCGTCTTTTTTCCACTTTAATTTTGCTGGAACTCTAAGATTGCGGCGTTCACTTTACATAATGACTATACCATGTCGACATAATCGTGTACGTTATACTCACTACGAGATTTTGGCATCTATATGACACTCAATCATCATAATCGCAATCTTTTATAATAAAATAAATAAACTTCAAAACTTATCATTTTCTGTATGTTGACCCCAGCATGTTGTATATATACTACTTGATTTCACACAGACACCACCAGTCTACTCTGTGGGGACTCTTGCTGAGTTCAATCAGCTTAATTGAATGACACGCCTCCCCTGGCGTTGAGTAAAATACATAAAGGCCTGTCAATTGTAACTTAAACTTGGCGTTTTTATCCGCATACAGGAAAAATATATCTGTGGCCTATCTGTTCTTGCTTGTGGCCTATCTGCGCGGTTTCATTACTGTTCCGATTTTCAAGAGTGCAGAGGCAAGTATCATTGAAGCAGTCTAAAATTACACCATATTATCTCTATCTGTCACGGAAAAAATATATTTGATTGATCTTTTTGGAGGGGGGGGAGGATTGAATGATTGAAACTTAATCATAGACTGGGAAAAACTCTGACGCACAAAAAAATTAAAAAACAACAACAAAGTTTCTACAGGTAAACATCAACAAAACAGATGAATATTTCTCTCTACCATTTTCAAAACATCTACCTGAAGGAGCCTTGGGGGGTTCTTACGCATTAACTTTGTCGTTACTTTTCATTCAGAAAAAAAAAGTTTCGAAAACAAAGAGATCATCACCTTACATTCCGTCCATGCTTTGTGTAGCTTTAAGTCCACTTGAGTAAAAATGATTGCTGAGCCGTGAAACAAGGGTCTTGTGTTTTTGTGTATTACAAAAAGTAACTCCGTTTAAGTAAACTTCATATTTTGTTATTTTATATAATACGGTTATTAAAATTGGCATTCATCGCTAACAAGTGGTTTTATGTTCTCGTTTGTTTCCTTGTTCTTTTTTTTTTTCAAAGAGAGGTGCACAGGTAAAATATCAGAGAGCACCATTTAGAGTCTTTTAACCTTACTCTCTATACTACCTTATACTAACTTCTAGGCTCTTTTAACGAATAAAACATTTATCTACTCAAGATTTAACTGTACAAGTTCCAATTTTTAAAGGACATTTTGTCAATTTTTCAGTAATACATCATCATAAAATTTTCGTTATTTACTATTATTAATATTTTGCTAGTGCAACTTTTTTTAAAATATGAGATTCCACACATCTTTTTCTATACATCATTTACCTTGTCATCACCAAAGGTTGTTGATAACACGGCAAAACACTGAAATGCATACCATCCGACAGTCCGCATCGTCCTCATCCCACATGACTAATTTTATTTGCTTCTGTCTATTTCCTCAAGGTTTCACGCTTTATCACTAGGATTATATCGTCGCTGAACTCAATCTAGTGTAGTTGCATGGGCGGGCCGGTGGACGGCATTCCCAGCACTTCAAAGCTACGGCTGCGTGCATAACAGGACTAACTTAGACCTGATAATGTTTGAAATTCGCTATGGGCCACTTAGTTGTCGGACTTACAGTGGTTTTAAGAAGTATCTGACGTCACAATCGATCTTTCACGTACCAGTGGCTGAGTTATTTTACTCTTAAAATAATCCTTGTCGAGCGTTCCGTTTCACACACACACACACACACACACACACACACACACACACACACACACACTTGTTTTAGCGTTATACATGACATAAGTCTCCAAATCACACCAAATGTTTTAAAAATTATAGGAGCGATGGGGGCGTGGTCATCTGGTGGAACGTCATCTGAGTTAATTCTGTTTTAAATTAGCACGGTTATGAACACGCCATATACAAGTGAACATTAGTATACCCAGACGATAAGTCGGAGTGAAACGATTTTCTGTCGCCTTTCAGCTAAAAATTCAAATAATATACACGTCCAATTTCCGTTAAACAAACACTCTAACAATTAACATTATACGCACTTTTTGTTTTCCATCTAAAAATATCAATTTTTGCTGAAGTGTCTAGCATTGATTTTGCAGCACATAGCTTCGATGAAGGACTGAATGTAAAATGCAAATGTTTGATGTCAATATTGCAACACTGTCATTAAAATTGCACCGCAAATAAGGTAAAAGATGACATCGATCGCTGTCTCGTGTCATTTTCTTTAATCACGGTTTTCAACCCGTCATAAAAGAGTACGGCACCTTGATGTTACCCATACCATATCGTAATTTTGCTGTGCTTTTACTCGGACATTTAAATGGTGTAATTTTTAAATTTGATACTTGTGCCTACAGTTAGAAGACAGGGAAAGCTGGCACCTGTCGCTGGATCTGTTTTCAAATTAAATTAACGAGTTTTATTAAAGGTTCGAAAAGTCCAAGGTGTTTCAAATTAGCGATAACAGGAAGGTTTGTTTAAACACATAGCGTGTAGTTGTTTTACCGTCTTAGATTCCTTCCTAAATACTTCCAATGTCATAAAATCTAATTAAATATTTAAGAAATGTCGCCGCAGGGTTTAAATCGACGCAGATGAGTGGAGATATTGTTTGTATTTCTCAGCTTGTTAAATATTTGAAAGTGTATGCAAACTTGCTTCTGTTTAATTTATATTCAAATATACTGTCCAAGTATCGAGAGGTTCGCGTGTCTTCAAACTGACCAGAAGAAAGGTCTCCAAGAAAAGAAGAAATAAAACTCATCGTTGCAAATAATTTACTTGAAAAAAGTAAAACATGCGTGCACTTTCATAAGTAATACACAGGTATTTGACTCAGTGCTTTTATAGGCATTGGTGTATATTTCATATTTCATTTACTAAACATCATAGCAAATGATAAGCTGCTAACCGCACACAAACAATTTCAACACAACTATTATTATATGTCCCATTAGCTCTCAACCAAAAGTTTGGTCCGAAATCCGTAGAACTTGGAGTCAGCCATCCTAACAACAAAGAGTAATTTGATGGGGGAATGTTGTTCAAAGAATTTTTCAGAATTAAAACACCATGCCTCTGATTCCATTAAAATACAATAATGCAATATAGTCTGAAGACATGCGGTTAGGTAGTTGAGTTTTCATTATCGCGATCAATGTTTCGCACATTATAGACGAAAACTAACATATAGAATCTTGAAACGTGATATAATCTTTTGTTTTTTCCATCATGTTTTCGGGTGTTAAATTCGTACGACTTTGAAATCCTAGAAGGTCGGCAAACGTTGACATCTTTGCCAACAAAGCGGTGCATAAAGTAAAGGCTTTTAAATTAAATCTTATTGAATACCATATGCTATTCTGTTAAATCAACTGTAAGAAAGCAGCACCAAATCTATGGGTTTAATTTAAGATAATCGTTGCGCGTATCAAAGAGCGTGACATCACAGTGTACAGAGTCGGTGCCGCAAGTTTACATAACTTTATCTACCATACTAAAGTCGCGCTTTGCATGTTTGCCTCGAAATATTTATAGCTATTTCCGTAGGGTAAAAATATCACGTTGGCACCTAAAAGAAAATATTGTCCCAGCTTAAAAAGTTCAGAGGTTTACTTACGCTTTCTTTTGCTCTATGTTGCCCGAGCCGTTGTGGAACTGTGGGTTCGCGATCTCAACGTACAGTTAATGATACGTGCCCACATATATCCTTGGGGGTCTTACATCAACCCGTCAATCAAGACATGCAGCCAAAACTCAATAATCATTAAGTGGAAACACGGAAAATAAAGTTTCTTTTAACTTTAAAATTGAAAATATAATCGACAAAAGCAAACCCTAAGTCACATGTCGTGCCTTGCTCCTTCCTTCGTGGTCATTAAATTGTCATTATTATTGTTTGTATTTTGTTTCTATGGTAATACATACCTGAACAGCTTTTAAAGATGTGACCATTTACAATGCTCCTTAAGAAGGTACGAATGACGCAGGGCCGTCCAACCTATCCATTTCCTTTTCAACCCAGTAACATCTGCTACCTACACCTCATAACAGACTGGTGTAATCGGAAACGGTTAGAGGTTATACAGTATAATAAAAATATATAAAATTGCTGAGAGAAATTGGCCTGAAAATGAAAATAGATTTTTTGAAAATTATCATTGATCAAAATTATTAAAATATACCAATGCTATTTCAAGACCGTAAAAATGATATAATAATGGAACCTAAAACCGCCTAACCACTTACCGTTAGAGAGATGGGGTTAAATTCCCCTATACAGTCTCGCGTCGTAAGCTTTCAAAGGTGACTGGTTGGCGTTACTATTCTCTTGCTCTGTTTTCCTAATTCGGCTCCTTTTTTAATGCAGACAAATGAATTGGACTTGGCTTTTATTTGACTCGCTCTGATGATAAACACGGGATTTGGGGGGGGGGGGGGATAAAAACAGCCCCCCCCCCCCTTGTTTTGATGTCCAACATCGATAAGAGAACCGGGGTATTTTTCATTCTTTGAAAAATTGTATTCACATTTTTTTCCAATTTGAAAACTGGCAAGCATACTCCTACAAACGCGCACACACATCATCGTAGAAAAATGCATTCCTTTACTAATTTCGTTTGATGTCGAATTCAAAATACAGCTTTGGGGGCTGGTAATTGTGCTATATGTGTATAGCTGTGCTCAAATGTAACAGGTGAGCTGCTGTCACATCCACTCAATTTCTGAAGGTAAAAAAAGATGTCCCTCGTCTGCCTATCCAACAATGAGACGCAGTATTTTATGTGCGTTTTCCAGTCACATTTGTCAAGATCAGAAGGCAAACAAGTACTTTGCTTCATGTTTTCTTGTATGGCGTAAAATAATAAATAAAACCAAGAAAAACAGGAGAAAAAAAAGAAAACTAATAGAAAACATACTTGTAAAACAAATCATCTCAGTGAAGACTATAAAATATTTCCCCTTTTCAATATCAAAAGTTTTTAAAACATTGCAAAAAAAAAAAAAAAAAAAAAAAACAGTATGTGAATATTTATCATAAATCTGATGCTGGTGTACTGACATTTTTTCTGCAACACATTAAGCATGCTATGTTGACAAAATGGAAACCTTTTATAATACAACCGTTTCAGACACGGCATACGTGCTAATATTTCGTTGACGTGAAAATTACGTACAGTGTAGGTGTAATGTACTTGATTTTTTCTTCATTCAGTCGGAAAATCCAAACAACAACAACAACATTTGCATTATTCCTCAGGTTCGGCAAAATATTTTTCTGATGAGATCTTATACATAACACAGAAAACAGGCAGAATAAGCATGGAATTAAATTTAGGGGCCTCGTGGTTTCAGTCAATAAGTATGGCCCACATAAAGGTCTGTGATACTAGGTGCTGTATTAACTATTCGTGAAATGAAGAAATGAAAATATGCTACAACAACATTTCTTCATAACCTATAACTTTTTGAGTTGCAGAGTTGCAGACGCGCGTTCGATAACCAGCAAATTATATTGAAGGGTAAACAATAGCCAAATGTTTACTTACATTTTAAACTTTGCAAAAAAGTATATTGTATTACTGAAATAAATGGCGTATTTAGTATTTCTAATCCGCCATTGGTGAATCGAAAGGTTTCATATATTTTATATTGAATAGAATGCCGACAATTTTTTTTTCCACTCAAAAACCGATACAAAATTACAGCACACAATTTAGATTATCTCACAAGGCACGGCAAATTATTTCCCGGGGAATTATATATTTACAAAAATAATAAAAGGAACATTACTAAAATGAGTTGTTTTTTTTAGACCTTAGTCTTTATTGGCAAAGTGCTTTAATCTGAATACACAATTGAACATTAGTTCCTCAAGTTTAATTCATAAAGTTGTCTTTCCTGAAATCGAAATTTATCGTTCTCATTTCGCACTTTTTTCGCACACAAATGATTCTTTGGATTCACATGAAGTATCAACCCATCCAAATTTGAATGATTCATGCATACACAAACAAAACTCGGAGGATGTGTGTGTTGGCTCGTTTGGTGCCCACCGTGTGTAGGTATCTATGGGCTTCCCAGTAGATTCCCATATCCAGTGGTGATTACTGTTTGGTGACACCTGGTGACCGCTGGTCCATGCACAATTAATCTGAAAAAAAAAAGGAATACGGAGCTGCACTTCTCTGATTTGTATGATATATTAAATGATGCATTTTATTACTAAAGCTTTTGTTGTTCATTGTAGTTACATGTACATGTACCAACAATGAAATTAAAAAACAGGCAGTACGGGTGAATGTTCAATACAAATAACAGTACAAATAAATATCAATGTAAGACGAATTTAGCGACGTACTCTCTGTACCTATTGCAATGGAGTGATGGCACATTTAAAACAACGTACATTAAAACCTTCGAGCTGCAGGGACAAGTAGTTGTCCTCTTGGTATGATTCTATTGCCACGAGATCTGCCCCCATGGCTTTACAAATCAATTTTGCCTCAGACGCAGTTTTAGGTATCCAACCAATGTAATAACAGCGGCCATTAAAATCATAATCGAAGAATTTTCCACATGCTCTCCTTTTTGTGGTAGACCGTTGAGCCAAGGACTCTGAATACGGAAAAAATAACACCAACTGTCAAAGTATCATGGTTTTTGTTTTGTTGAGAATATTTGAAAAATCCATTTCTTTATGGATTGTAATACAGACTTGACATTTAATATGGAATATTTCAGTTTTAAAGGTATATCTAGGTAAAAATGCGTTCTTTTTTAAAAAAATCAGATCTCACATAAGATATCTGACTGGAGAAGTATGAGGTCAGGTGTGTCGCTACCAATTAACTGACTACCAAGTCTGTTGCACTGCTACATTGTGTAATATGCAGTGGTTTAATTGGCTAGTGCTCCTTTGGGCTGGTCAAAGCTTCCCTTTGATGAAGCATGGTTCTGTCAAAAAAGTATCCATATGTCGGCAACTACTGTATCGAAGAATTTGAAATTTTGCATGCAAGTGGTCGGTTTTGCAGTGCGTAAAATGAGCTAAGCAGTGTTTTATGAAATTGGTAAGCTGTGCCAGAATGGCGCGAAAAAGACAGACATTGCCAGACAAATTATTGTGTCAAACGGAATGGTCTGCACAATCTTATAGAGTTATGCCCAGACTGATGCACCTACACAGAGACCACGCCCAATGTATCGACATCTTACCACCAGAGTACAGAACTCATTGTCCTTCAGGATATGCTGCTGCAATTAAACCAAAACCACGATAAGTCCGTTTTGAATGAGGGGCAAATTGTCTCCAAAACGCGTTTTTCAAAGCTCTTAGCAAACACCAAAATGGTTTCAGCAGGTTGGGATATCAGGCGACCTCTGAGGAAGTCCCTGTAAACAGCAAAACAGCGTAGTCTGTTTCTCTAATGAATTGGGGACCATGTCCGTTTGTGGGTAGAACACTGAAACTGCGTGGCTTTCTTTGTTGAGGTTAGATTTTACCCATACAGCTAAACTGGTCAAAACAGAGTTTACAGACATCTTGAAGAGGCCTACGACAAGGCGTGTGCCACATCTTAAGTGACTAGGGTCATTGACAGCGTCACTATTTGGAGTAGATACCACAGTGGTGCCAAAACACTTATGGAAGTCATCGATGAAAACCTGAACCAGATCAAATAAAGGAATACTCTGGGAACCACTTGACCATCATTTGATCGGGGGCACCTTAGAAACAACGATGAGATTACCGATTCACACAGAGCATGTGGGTAGGTCATTACTCCCCAAATTAACGGACTGCACGTCCTACGACAAAACTGAACCAAATTGGACAAGTTTTAACCGGTGCCTGGAATTTTATTCCAGATAAAACTCCAAAAACCAATCCTAAGGAATGCCTTGTCGCTTGAAAGCTCTGGTGGCAGCAAGATGAGGTCCGGCGTAACAGCGACCATTGCTGTGACTAAACACTGACATGAGGGACCTTTTTGGGGCGTGTAACTCTTTTAAAGACGATAATTCGGAAAATATGGAGATCCAAAATATCGCTTTCAATGGTTTTCGTATGACTTAAAATAGGCAATGCATTTTTGTTTGCTTCACTGGCGAATTCAGTTAATGAACTGATGTCACAATGACATCGAACAGATTATCAAAAGTAAAACATGATTTTAATCCTTATTTTCATTTATCATTCAGCAAAATAGGAAAAAACTGATTAAATGTGATTTGGAGAAAATATTCCATATTAAAATGTCAAGTCTGTATAAATACCGATGTGTCTTACTTATATCGGATGGATAAAAGTACATCTAAATTACGGTTTTAATAACTAATATCCAATTGAAAGGAATTTTCTCTTAGTTCAATTTCATGGTCTTTGTGCATTATTAAATAGAAAACTGCCTGTTTCATGCAGATAGCATATGCTGTTCAGTCTTTTTGATTTATGGAAGCCTTATTTACGTGATTAATGAACCCAACCACCCCTCCCCAAAAAATAATAAAATGAATTGGAATTATTAGGTCAGTAATTTCAGAAAAGGTTACCTCTGTGTCAAAGTGTTAAACATTACCTGTAAATCGTTTCTAAAATGAATATTAAGTCTTTTGATAGTTCAAATGTTTAAACAAGCCACATAGGTAAAAATATTCTCTAATAACATTTTATCATTTTTACCATTTAAAATGCTCTTTGCGTATTTTTCAATGCTGATAATTTTAGATTTCGTGAAAACACACAAACATACGTAAGTTTAAATCAGAGACTAATTAAAAACTTAATGGACTGTTGTATTGGTTCGTTACCTCCAAAGACAAAACCCATGCCAAACAGTAGCAAGAGAACAAGAGGACCACTAGCCATCTCGAGAACAGCGCACAAACAGATTTCAACTTCTTCTAAGCGATGCCCGAGTCGAATGAAGAGGCGTCTCTTATGCGTTTCGTAGTTAAAGCATTCTTAACTATAGGAACAGTCGGTCATCCGGGCACTTTATTTTTAGCAACCGGCATTTGGGGTAAAACAATGCGGGCAACATGGCGGACCGCATTTACTTCTATGTTAAAGTTGACAGACTTTGTCCGAAGATATCATACTTCATTATGAACATCATTATGAACACCTTACATGATTACTGCATTAAGTGGAGACTGCAAATTAATAATAAGAAATCAAAAATTATGCACTTTAGAAGTAAAGGTTCTTGATTGTGTGACATACCAATAAATATAGATAATAGAATAATTGAGTATGTTAATGAGTATAAATATTTAGGCTTTATATTTGATTGTCATGTAACCTATGAGTCCGGAGACAAATTGTTGTCTGAGTCGGGGGGTAGAGCGCTTGGATCAGTTATCAGTAAAACTAAAAGTCTCAGAAACATCAAGTTTAAATCATACCAGTACACGGAACTCTTCAATACTTGTGTGCCTCCAGTGTTAAATTATTCGTCTAGCGTTTGGGGTTATAAGTTATTTAAAAGCAGTGAAAGTATACTAAATAGAGCCATACGGCATTTTCTAGGTGTTCATAAGTTTGCTCCCACACTAGGGCTTCGAGGAGATACGAGTTGCATTCCTATACAAACAAGCGGGTGGCTGCATGAATATGCTCAGATGCTGGAATAGATTGGTTTTAATTGATTCATCAAGACTAACGAAAAGGGTCTTTATCATAGATCATAATAAGTGCATAAATAACTGGTCTAGTGAGATATATGGTATATTACAAAAATTAGACATGACAAATAAATTTGAACGTATGGGGTTAGTGGATGTGGATAGATGTGCAGCATGCTTGAGAGATCTAGTGGCGAGTAAATGGGAGAGAGATTTGCCCTAATACAGTAAACTCAGAACTTATATACTATCTAAAAATAAATACAAGGTTGAGAACTATGTAACCCACGAATTTGATAAAATGACTAGATCATTGGTAGCACAATTAAGATTTGGTATACTTCCGATTAGAATAGAAACGGGCAGGATTGTGAGAGAAAATGTGGAAGAAAGAGTGTGTGTGTGTGATGTGTGACTGTGGAAAGATAGAGGATGAAAAGCATTATATTTTTGAATGTGCGGCCTACGATAACATAAGAGAAGAGATGTTGACAAAAATAACAGCAACTGATTTAGACTTTTTGAACTTACATGTGCCAGAGAAACTTGCAAAATTAATGGAGAAACATATAAAAATATTTAGTTATCATATAAAACGTGCCTATACAGTGTATGATACGGAAAGAGTTCATTTATAATGAGTAACGTCCTAGTTTGTATATACATTCTACTATTTATACTTGTATGTAATTAATGTTTTATATTTCCATAGTTGCTATTAGTTGAACGTACAGCATTGCTATTTATATGTTTATTTATAAATTATTTATTGTTTCTATGTATTTTCTTGTTCATTAATATATTCGAATAATATAAATGAAACAGTGACTTATAAGCCCACTGGAGCTGGGTGCAAAAAGAAAAAAATGTATCTGTAAATACTTGCATTATAGCACAGGTCACTTAAATAAACAAAACAAACAAACAAACAAACATACTTCACAGTGCTTGACATCTTGTGTCAGTGAGGAGGAGTTATTTACCTGGTTGATTTCCTTTACATGCCTTTGTAATTAGCTGCTGCACACCTGGTTAAGAGATAAAATCGGCCTTAACGTAAAAACACAAAAGTTGTCTGGTTTCATATCGAGGCACCACAGTGCTATGGGAGATAAGAAACATATACGATGTTTGTATAAAAAATAATAATGAAAAATGAAAAAAAAAAACCTTCAGTATTACTTATCATTATTACTTATTAATTACTTATAACTTATTTTGTCTTATGTCAACTTTTTAACAATTATCGCAAGTGTATTTTCATTTAAGAAAATCTTTGCCAGTGAGACTTGTATGGAGTGAAAAATGAAAGAAAAAACAACTATGTACATGTACATATATATATGTAGTAATTTATTAGCAACAAAATGGGTATTTAGGCCATTATGCCCATGAAACAAAAGAATTTATTGCACATTTCAGGCATGCAACCACTTCTTAAATGCTTGTACCAATTTCAATATTTAATTTAAATATAAAATTTAAAAAAATTATATAATAATAGTAGATTCTATCAGATGTATCTTAAATCAATTTTAACTAGTTAAATTTTATCTGTCTAGACGGGAGTGTACCCCTCAGCTAAATACTAAATACTATTTTAATTTTACAGCAGCTAAATACTATTTCAATTTTACAGTAACATTACAATAACCTTAATGTTCTCAGCAGATGAGATACTAGTATTAAATAATTTTTAATCAGTTGAATTTAAATTGCACTGATGTCACTTTCCATCTTTATTTATATCAGGCTTTATCTTTGGTAATAAAAAAAAGCAAAAAATCCACGCTGCCACCAGACAATGGCAACACACTAATATATGCAGACATGATTTTAGCATATAAAATACCCCAAGCTATGATATATAATTGTATATAAAATCAAGGAGTTATAACAGAAAAATGTCTATCTCTTGTCTCTTCTTAACAGCAAACAGTACGCATTCCTTATATGTCCTTTTAATAAGAAATATGTGGCCCTTGCAATGCTGTTATCTGAAAAATGAAACAAAGGTAATTTTAAAAATTATTTCACACAAATTCATATTTGAATGTTTCAAAGGTTTTATATTCCAAAGCAACTTTCCTCATTAAAATTACTTTACATATATGCAATATCTGTACTACTGTATTTCATACCTTGGCTATCAGACCATAGCAGAATCCATAGTTTATACAAGGTATGTGGGCAGTCAGCTGTTAAGGTGTTGTTATGGTTAAGACTTAAGAGTTTTATAAAAGTTGTTGAAGACCTCTCACTTCCTGTCTCTTTTCATTTACTGAAAAATATATATAGCACATTAGTAATCTGTCTTATCTAAATAAAATACAACCAATTAAACACCTGTAAAAATAAAATCTTCGTTTTACTCTGACAATTAAGAAGGTTCTATAGATAGTGTGTAACTCTACCCTTGACAAATCATAGCATTCGTTGAAAAATTGAGAAGTTCAGATCATGGTAAAAATTAGGTCAAAGGTCAACAGTGAGACTGCCAGAATATGACCTCCTATACAAGTTCAATCAATGGTAACAATGTCCGTGTCTCTGCCAGTTTTCGAGATATAAGGGATAGAAAATTTGCAAAGTTCAGTTCAAAAATATATTTCCATGTAGGATTTGTGTCTTTATTATAAAGAATAAAACTGTAGGGCACTCTTAGTTTTGTTGTACCACTCAATTAGAAAATTACACTTAAAAAAATATGAATTAGAAAATACAGTATGTGTAAAATTCACAACTGTCTGTGATTTTTCATTGAAAAAACCAAGTACCTAGTCCATTTGATTTTGATAAAATGTCGTTCATTTTTTAAAGAAATTTCGAGTTGCCCCATTAAGAACATACAGTTCTGTTGTTGAAGACATATCTTTGTGAAAGTGTGCAACTCAAAGTAACAAATTTTCAAATAATTCTGTAGAAACACCTAATGAAATACGAATATAATAAAATCAAATCAAAGCCTATGATCAAAGATTGTCATCTAGATTGAATCATCTATTATTGATATTTCAATCTAAAAGTGTGCAACCCAAAGCATTCATATTCTCTAACCCAAAATAATTATGTGGACAAGTCCACTGAAATTTTAAGGAAATCAGCTTTGACATCAAGATTGGGTCATTTATTATTGACATATCAATCTAAAAGTGTGCAACCCAAAGCATTCAAATTCTGTAGCCTGAAAAAAGTCTGTGGTAGCACCATCTGATTGTATCATTTATTATTACCGTTCAGTTAATTAAATTTTGAAATGAAAATCCAAATATAGCAGTTATGTAAAAAGTCTGTGGTAGCACCATCTGATTGTATCATTTATTATTACCGTTCAGTTAATTAAATTTTGTAATGAAAATCCTACCTTCCTACAACTACACCCTTTCATTAAGAAATTAAAATTATCCTGTGCTAATTTATCCACCTCATTTGTTAAGAATTTATATTTGAGTTTCCCTTCTTGTAACTGGTACCCCCATTCTAAGACATCTCAATACTCTATCCTATTCTGGCCTGCTTGTCCCCACATCTGTGCTATATAACAAGTCCTTAACCAGTGTAACTCTAAAATAAGCTATCTTCTAGTGGCAATACATGCTCCAAAGATTCTACATCTAACAAAGCCGACCTTATATTACCTAACCAAATAGAAACATTTTCTGAATAACTGAGATCTTTATTAAACAAACTTCTGAAATAACTAATGGGGCTACTGTCTGGATTCACTGACAATCACTTATTATGGTATGCAGAACTTTTCTTTTCCTTGTGTAATTCCTTCTCTCATCTTGTTTTAATATCTTATGTTTAAGAAACTGTTTAAATTCTTCGTTACCTACATTAAGAAAGTTCAACAAATCCTGACGCTGATTTTCATTTGCCATCTCTTTGGTAAAAATGTGTATAAGTGGGATTTTATTGTCATTATTTAATCTATCTAGTCTGATGCTAAAAAGTGGCTTGCATTGATGTTCTTTAAATAATCTCTTACATGTATGTTGTTTTCAAACTGTAACTTAACAGCATTTTGTTTGTAGGGTTCATCTTGTTTTTTTACCATGTGGGAGAATGTGTTCAATGTTTTTTAAGACTTTAGCTCTAAATGGCAGGTAATAAATCATCCTATTTAACAAACTGTCTGAAGGAGAGTCAATGGTTTTCTTTATATCTCTATTTATGCAGCTTTCATGTGCCTCGTCAAGTGCAATGCTACTGTAAGAGTGTCCAGTAATGTTGACAACAAACCCTCCTAATTTGAAATGGTTAACAACAGATTCTGGAAATACCTTTAGATCAGCTAGGTGGTGGGGCAGTAAATGGTGGTAGAAATTGGACTGAACGGAATGAATAAGTTTACAAATGTGCTTAACTGAATAGTTTCTTAGCAACCAGTTCCCGGTGCAAATAGCTAGATAGTAGGCTACATACACAAAACAGTCCCTATGTATAAAATTGTGCCAGAATTCCTAAGTCTCATCCTTACTAATCATGAAAGAAGTAAACTTATCAAATTCCTCCCTAATGTCTTTTGTCTTATTCTCTAATGTATTAAAGGATTCCATATCACAAGCTCCTTTATCTGTGTCTATCCTATTGAGAACTTCATCACGCGAAAACTTACAACTAAACTCTACATCCTCTTTTTGATGGTTTGTAAATTGGGTGTATGAAATTTCCCAAATCAGGCATAAATCACTCTGTCCTATGAAAATGTGACAAAACCACTCGGGTGCTATAAAGGTCAGACATGACTATAACAGTCCAATTATTGCATGACTCCGTTTTCATAAGGACAATTTTATCCTACTGGGTGACGTACTCTATACTGTAGACCAACTCAGTGATGACATTAATTCCACACCAAAACTCACAGTAGAAAAAATTGTCATGGTCTGTGATACTAGGTGCTGTATTAATTATTCGTGAAATGAAGAAATAAAGATATGCTAGAACAACATGTCTTCATAACCAGTAACTTTCTGAGTTGCCGAGACAAGTAGTAGTCCCCCTGATACGATTGAACCCCCTGGCTCTCGACACAAACCAATCTCGCCTCTGACGCAATTTCGATAACCAGCAAATTATACTGAAGGATAAACAATAGCCAAATGTTTACTTACAGTTTAAATTTTGCAAAAAAGTATATTGTATTACTGAAATAAATGGCGTAATTTGTATTTCTAATCCGCCATTGGTGAATCGAAAGGTTTCATATATTTTATATTGAATATAATGCCGACAAATATTTCCACTCAAAAACAGATACAAAAAATTACAGCACACAATTTAGATTATCTCAAAAGGAACGGCAAATTATTTCCCGAGGAATTATATATATAAAAAAATAAAAGGAACATTACTAAAATGAGTTTCTTTTGAGACCTTAGTCTTTATTGGCAAAGCGCTTTAATCTGAATACACAATGGAACATTAGTTCCTCAAGTTAATCTCATAAACTTGTCTTTCCTGAATTAGAATTTCATCGTCCTGTGTTTGCACTTTTTTCGCACACAAATGGTCGTTTGACTCCACATGTAATATCAATCCAGGCAAATTTTTGTGGTTCATAAAGACACAAACAATACTCAGAGGATGTGTGCGTTGGTTCGTTTGGAACCCACCGTGCGTAGGTAGCTATGGTCTTCCCAGTAGATTTCCATATCCAGTGGTGATTACTAGTTGGAAACACCTGGTGACCGCTGGTCCAGTAACATACACCATTCATCTGAAAAAAAGGGGGATACGGAGCTGCACTTCTCTGATTTGTATGATATATTAAATGATACATTTTATTACTAAAGCTTTTGTTGTTCATTGTAGTTACATGTACATGTACCAACAATGAAATTAAAAAACAAGCAGTACGGGTGAATGTTAAATAACACTAACAGTACAAATAAGTATCAATGTATGACGAACTTAGCCACGTACTGCATATGAACATTGCAATGGAGTGATAGTACACTTTAAAGTAACATACGTTTTTCAGCTGCAGTGACAAGTAGTTGTCCTCTTGGTATGATTCTATTGCCACGAGATCTGCCCCCATGGCTTTACAAATCAATCTCGCCTCAGACTGCGTTTTAGGTATCCAACCAATGTAATAACAGCGGCCATTAAAATTATAATCGAAGAATTTTCCACATGCATTCCTTTTTGTGGCAGACCGTTCAACCAAGGACTCTGAATACGGAAAAAATAACACCAACTGTCAAAGTATCATGGTTTTTGTTTTGTTTAGAATATTTGAAAAAAACCATTTCTTAATGGACTGCAATATAAATACCGATGTGTCTTACTTATATCGGATGGATAATAGTGAATCGGAATTTCGGTTTTAATGACTAATATCTAATTAAAAGGAATTTTCTCTTAGTTCAATTTCATGGTCTTTGTGCATTATTAAATAGAAAACAACTGCCTATTTCATGCAGATAACAAGTGTTGTTTATCGGTCTTTTTGATTTATGGAAGCCTTATTTACGTGACTTATGACCCCCCCCCCCCCCAAAAAAAAAAATAATAATAATAAATAAAATAAATTGGAATTGTTAGGTCAGTTATTTCAGAAAAGGTAATCACTGTGCAAAAATGTGTTAAACTTTACCTGTAAATCGTTTCTAAAATGAATATTAAGTCTTTTGATAAGTTCAAATGTTTAAACACGTCACATAGGTAAAAATATTCTCTTATAACATTTTATCATTTTTACCATTTAAAATGCTCTTATCGTATTTTCCAGTGCTGATAGTTTTAGATTTCGTGAAAACATACAAACATACGTAAGTTTGAATAAGATACTAATTAAAAACTTAATGTACTGTTGTATTGGTTCGTTACCTCCAAAGACAAAGCCCATGCAAAGCAGTAGCAGGAGAACAAAAGGCCCACTAGCCATCTCAAGAACAGCGCACAAACAGATTTCAACTTCTTCTGAGCGATGCCCGAGTCAAATGAAGAGGCGTCTCTTAAACGTTTCGTAGTTAAAGCGTTCTTAAACCAAGCCGTGTTTTTATGAAATCTTAGAAGTATGGTATTAGTTTACACGTAATCATTAGTTTTTAAATATCCGGATGCTTTGTTGATAATTTTTCATTGTAATTCACGTTTCTTAGAATGCCACCGTTATCACAACACGAGATATTTGATACTCAACCTCTCCAGGTTGAATATGAAAAAAACAAAAAAAAAAAAAAAAAAAAAAAAAAAAACAAGGCAGCAAAGCTGTCAAATGTACAGACAAAAAACAGAAAATAAAGATGCAAAATAGGTCATTTTGTCAATTTTGATGCAATAATAAATAATGCTTATAATAGCACTGTCAGTCAACACTGAATTTTAATCATGCACAACAGGTAAAATGGTCAATAACATGAGCGGACCCAGAGATATTTTCTGACAGTATTACAAAGTATCTATTTTGATCCATCCTCCATTTTGATGGTCTTCCAACAGAAGAAAAAATAGATACCAGGCAATATCAACTTAATAACCTGACTGTCTTCCGGAAGACCCAGAAGATGGTCTCAATCTACCCTTTCAATAAGATTACAGTTTCAGGACCATGAGAGACCAAAGTCACATGATGAAAGTCTCAATATTTGAAAAATGATGACAGTGCATAAAGTAATATTACATAAGTAACATAATGTTTAAAGACATAAAAACAATACAACTGCTTATGTGGAAATACAGAAATGTCAGAGCCTCAGGCGGATGAGAGTTAAAAGTCACAAATGCAAGTGTTTGAGAAAAAATTATAAAGGAAAACATAACAAAACTAGAAAAGCGCTCCGAGAGTGCAGACCTCTGCCAAGGTAGCAATTGTTGATTATTATTGATTATTGTCCTCTTTGGCCCACTTCTGACAGTTCCTGAAAATTTCAGCAAAATCGGTCCATAACTTTTTGAGTTATGTTGATGACAAACAGGGGTGAAAATATAACCTCCTTGGCAGAGGTAAATATAATTCCAATGAAGCTGCTATTCAAACTTTTAATCTTTAAGTTTGATATATATATATATATATATATATATATATATATATATATATATATATATATATATATATATATATATATATTAAAAACTTATTTGCAATATTAAACAAAATTCACCTGCATAATTATCACTGCTTCCTTATTATTAATCTAGCAGAGAGCTTAACCTATGGGAGTTTACAGGGAAATATGAACAAGTGTGCTTTATGTAATCTCATTTAATGGCTGATTAATTAGGCAAATTACTTTATAACACCGAAATTAGCTAAGTGATACCCAAGGGAAATTTACAGACTGACCCTCTCAAAGGTCTTTCAGGCCCATAAGTCACAACTTAAGAAAAGCACAAAACAATAATGCACAAAATAAGAGACTACCAATTCTGATGCAATAATACATTATGTTTAACTGCACAGTCAACATCAAATTTTAATTTTGCACAACAGGTAACACCAACGAAAGTAAAAGCATAAGGCTTCAGGCCCATCAGAGTTCAAGTTTATACTTAGAAAGTGCCAGAATGAGAAAAATGAAATTTCACACAAAATTGCATAAAATTCAATAATAAATGATAACCCAATTGACCTGGCTTTCTAATTTGAACTGCATGCCAATCCTAAAAATCATGCTCATAAGTTAAATATAATAATAAATAACACAGTTTTCTTTTCATAATGTTTGCAGTAGCAGTGCAAAAAGATTATTGTCAATTTTGATGTAACATTACATAATAAATTATAGAATAATTATCACCAATTTTTGATTATTGACTATAAATAGCATGACCATGTAGAAAATATGATTACCATCCGGCTTCATGTCCATGGGAGCTCCGAGTCCCACAATGAATATACCAAAAAGATAATGAATATTTCACTAAAATGCATAACTTCCAGAAAAAGAAGCCAATCAGACTGCTTTTCCAACTTGGGCTGCATTTTAGTCCTGTGTTTCTTTTTTGAAAGTTTGACAATCATAAGTAACACGGTTTTCCCATAATGGTCATCATGGCAGAAGCACCAAAAATTGTGTTTTCTTCTATTTTGATGCAACATTACATAATGCTTAACAGCATAATACATCAATTTTTAATAATAAAATATGTGTCATGGATTTTCAGAAAATGTGACTAGCATGGGTCTTCAAGCCCGTGGAGGTTCTAAGTTGCACCTTGAAAATGCCAAGAAGTGAAAAATTAAATTTTCACAAAAAACTGTTAAATTGCCAGAAAAATTTACCAAACAGACTGCATTGCCTACTGAAGCTGTATGTTAGACCCATGTTTCTCTCCTGTAAGTTTGAGAACAGTAAGTGACATGATTTCCCTTAAATGGTCATCATAGGAGCAGTGCCCAAAATAGGTTTTTTTTCAAATTTTGATGCAACATTACATAATGTTTAACAGCATAATGACCATCAAATGTTATTAATAAAATATCAGTAACATGGACATTCAGAAAACATGACAAGCAAAGGTCTTCACGATCATGGAACTTCAAAGTCACACCTTAAAAATGCCAACATGTGAAAAAATAAATTTTCACAAAAAACTGTTTAACTGCCAGAAAAAGTTACCAAACAGACTGCATTGCCTACTGAAGCTGTATTTTAGTCCCATGTTTCTTTCCTGTAAGTTTGAGAACAGTAATTGACATGATTTTCCTTAAATGGTCATCATGGGAGCAGTGCCCAAAATAGGGGCTTCTTCAAATTTTGATGCAATATTACATAATGTTTAACAGCATAATGACCATTAATTTTTAATTATAAAATATTAGTATCACAGATATTCAGAAAATGTGACTAGCAAAGGTCTTCAGGCCCATGGAACTTCAAAGTCACATCTTGAAAATGCCAAAATGTAAACAAGACAACACTGTTCTGAAATGGGTTTATTTCCGTTTTTAACACTTTTTTAACATAAAACAAAATAAACATTTTACTGCCATTTTTTTATGACCAACTAAGAAAATTAATGAGATGAGAATATATATCAATAGAACAGTGTTAAATGTCCAATTTCCTCCATTCTGAGATTCTTAACATAGTGGATGATTGAATCTGACAAACTGCAATGATATGAGTTTATTTCCGTTTTTGACACTTGATTACACAATACATGATAAAAAGTTTACCATCATTTTTACATAATCAACTAACAATGTTGTAAAGATGCAGGAAATGTCAAACAAACACTTTTACGTATCTTATTACTTAAATAATAAGGCTATTAACATGCCTAAGAATTAAATCTGAGGAAACCTGAGGAAATGTGAAAAAACAGCATAACTTCTAAAATAATGCCCCGATTATGCTGATTTTCGAACTCAACCTGCGTTTTAGTAAGACTGACCATTCCTGTGAGTTTAATGACAATTGGGCTTTCTGTTTTTCTTATATTGTGTTTACAGTGTTGCATATATGCTGAACAATGAAAAAACCGCATAACTACTAAAATAGTGGCCCGATCATGCTGATTTTCGAACTTGACCTGCGTTTTAGTAAGATTGATTACTCCTGTGAGTTTTAATGACAACAGGCCTAACGGTTTTCCTTAAAATGTGTTCACAAGGTTGCATATATGCTGAAAAGTGAAAAAACAGCATAACTTCTACAATAATGGCCCGATCATGCTGATTTTCGAACTTGACCTGCATTTTATGAATATTCATCAGCTCTGTAAATATAAAGCCAAAAAGTGAAACTGCCTTCCACTTATCGTGTTTACAAAGAAAGTGCACGGCGCCGGCGACGGCATCGGCGACGGCGACGACAGACGCAGGTGATGGCAATATGTACAGACACATCTGTGTCTGTACATAAAAAAAAAGAAGGCTGATGGCAGTCACTGTTATAGCAGTAGAAAGATCCCCCACAACATTTATATGCCCAGACTGATCTGGCAAAAGTTGACTGTCCACTAAAATGGGTACCTGTATGTTCATGGGTGGCCTTTATATAAATCCTCATACTCTACCAATTTTGTAGCAAGCTGGCTTAAAAAGTATCGTAAATAAGTACGGTGGTTTTTACATGTATACTTTGCCTTTTGGAACGTATCCTTAAAGCAATGTCCCCTAATTTTATATTAACCGATGGTCAGTGGATAAAACTCCAGACACGTGTGCACACCGTTATGTTCTACTACAGGTCTTCTTTAGCTGCTACAAACTTTGATTCAAGTGTTTAGTCCAATTCTGTAACCGTAAGAGAAGGCGGAGTAGACCTCTGATAAAGGGCACTGAAACTACTAGCTTACTGCGTTCTCACTAGAATTCGCGGTAAAAATGGCTCTCAGAAAAAAAAAGAATATGGGAGTCCATTTAAAGTTTTGACTGTGTTTATTTTAAGAAAGACAGTACACAGACTTTCCTTGTTATCAACATTACGTTTTACAAAGAAACTAATCTTAGCAGACACATGATATCATTTAAATTATTAACACGATTCCTGGAAAAGCAAAACCGCAGGCACCATTTCCGCAAAGACCCCTGGACAAGCAAAAATAAATACTAAACAACTTTAAAAAAACACATTGAAGTAAGGTTCAATCATAGTCAAAATCCTCCAAAATCAAGTCAACTTTTTGAGACACTCTTTTGCATCCAGACTTTGAAAAAAGTTGTTTACTGGGAGGGTGGTACTGCAGCTCATCTGCTACTTTGCTGAGAATTTCCTCTGTAATTTTTTCATCTGAAATATTTTTAGCTCTCAGGTCATCCCTAATGCACATCTTGACATGTTTTCTCTCCAGAGGAAGAAACGGTACAAAGCTGCTTATTAAGTTCATTTCAATGATATTGCTGTGCCACAGGCCGCCTGATGGAAAAATGAAAACGAAACAACAAATCTAGGATAATATACACACTTTTTAAATTCATAAAAAATTGATTTTTCATATTTTTGATAATTAATTTTTTTTTATCTATCTCAGTGACAAAATGATATTAATTTTACTTCTTACTTTTAATTATACTATTCACTAAGCTAGACTTTTCTTCTGGAAATTAAAATCTCATTCTAAATATATTAATTTTTTAATTTGAATGATATTACTACTGGTTGGTTCTATTACAGGCAACAGTGTTATATAATATCCCAGAAGTGAGTGTTATATAAAATCCCTGAACCGTAAGACTCTTACCATGTTCATTGTATGCACTCAAAATAATGACGTTTTCCATGTCCTTGTGTTTTATCTCCTCCCTCCTTTTTCCTTTTTCCCAGTGGGCAATGGTGTGCTCTGTGATTGCATTACCACCAGTGTTACTGAAATGGGATTAATATTATAAATATTTTACATCAGCATATTGACTTCTTTTTTTTTACATTTACAAATAAATTCAAACAGAATGAAATGAGCTAAGTTGCACTCAGGTGACCTTATCCAAATTTACCAAAGCCTAATTTGCTCAAATTTAATATAAGCTTGTCCAGTACGGTATTACTGTCTGAATGATGAGCATTGCAATGTTTTAGACCCCATTCACACAGACACCATTGGTCTGACTGAATCGATCCAACTCTGTGGGGACTCTTGCTGACTGCAGTCAGCTTAACTGAATGACATGCCTCTTCCTGGTGTTGAGCAGAATACAGAAAAGCTGGTGATTAGATGAGTACATTCAGTTCAGCTAACTGCACTTAGCAAGAGTCCCTGCAGAATTAGGTAGATCCACATAGACCAATGGTATCTATAGGAATGTGGTTTTAGAGTCCATCTAAGCAAAAAAAAAAAAAAAAAAAATACCCCCAGTTATTATAGGTCACATTTACACATGAAAATTGCAAAGTTCATTAAAGCTTCATTATGAGGAAAAAAAAAGGAAAAGAAGAAATACCTGTGACATTACCTTAGAAAAATAAATGTTGTTTTCCTATAATTTACTCCATTTATCTCTGGGTAAACATCTAGGAAAGGTTTTATTGCATCTATAAGGCCTTCAGGCATTTTATCCATCTCATCAAATATAAACAGAGTGCGAGGACACTTGGTGGTATTTCCCTTAATCCAAGTTCTCAACTGGTCCTAGAACCAACAAAGTAAGAAATTCAATATATTTATAAATTAGTTGAATTCAGAATTTTTGATGTTTATTTGATGGAAAAAGATAAGTGTTACTGTAAGTAAGCAGAAGAGTGTAATTAAAAGATGCATGACTACATTTTGCCAAAATAACTTTCTTTTGAGGAAGAAAATTGTTGACTTATAATAAAAAAAATTCTATTTTTAAAAGTGCGCTACACAAGAGTCTCAGCTTTGATTATAAAAACTACCACAAATAGATCCTTAAACCACTATAAAAAGGAATAAAGGCTAAACACAAGAAGCATAAATATTCTAAATAAATTTTAAAAAATTCTTCTTTACGAGTTGCATTTAACTCGTTTAAAACATTTGACGATAAAAATTGGTGAGCTCGAATCTCATAACTACCATGCCCATACCCTCTACCAGGGCAACAGATTGATTTTTCACAAGATATTCACAGAAATGTCTTTTGATGAATAGACAGTCATTTCATTCTCTGGCTTTTTCAAGATATTTCCCTATAATATCTGCCACCCTGGTAGAGGGTACCATTTCCACGTTTTTTTTTCTTTTTGCCTTTGTGAATTTGCCCACTTATTCTTAGTAATCTTTTGGGACTAGCTTATTCTAAAATGTTGTTTAGATAATGATAACATTCTTAAAACTGTATTTAACAATGATAACCATTCATTGAAAAATAAGTGAGAAAAAAAGCTAGTATAACCCCAGAAAATTAAGTACTAGTAAGTTTAATAATATTGCAATGAATGACATTCAAAATTGTCTGCATGACATACCAAAAATTTATCCATAAATGCATTATTTCTATAATTAATAAGCAAACACAGAGAGAAAGATAAACAAAGAGAGAGAAAGAATGCAAGATTATTTACTTTATATGTCTCCACCTTGCTGGCATGGGGAAAATGTAGTGTGGCAATAAACAGGTGAACATACTGGCTCTCCATGCCCTTGTGGTAGAGATGCTCAGCTATTATCTTACTAACAAAATTCTTCCCTCCGCCTGTCCACCCATGGAAGGCAAGAACCAAGGCTTTTTGTGGATCTGGAAGGTATTATAAGGCATGCATTTAAACATACTCTCACATAAGTTATAAACAAAGAACAATTAATGTAAAAAATGTTAAATTAACAAACATGTATAGAGTTCTATCTGAATCACTCTAAATATCCTTAAATATATATACACTCAGAACCTCCACTCTATTACAGGAACTAAGATGACATTGTATTGTTCTACAGTCTTACTCGGGGAAACACGACTACCAAAAACAACAAAATGTATCTTATATCACAGTGAAATAGGAGTGGAGAATAAAAGAACACAGTGCATTGTATGACAACTACTATTCAGACACAAGGTAAAATACTGATCTATTGAATTTCTCCTTTAAAAACTCCTCCTCCATTTAATCAGGTTCTTAACATGTTACTAATACTTAATTACTTTTGTTTTTAATATGTCCTGTGATGGCCCTGACAGTAGTATCAACAACAAGATGCTGTCCATGGAGACGAGATTCCAATGCTGTCTTCATACCTTGTGAAAGAAGAGATACATATGTAATTACTGTTGTTATTCATTTCAAACATACAGAGTAAATTCATCACTTTATGTGCAAAGTGTATGCATATTAAAAGTTGTGTAATGCAACATGTTAAGAATGTTCACACTCAAGCAAATTTTAAATTGCCATTAACACGGATAGGTATTTAGACTATACAATAAGGTAAACTTGTGAAAGAGAATCTTGGAAAATAAACAATAAGGAAAAAAAAGTTTCTTTAGCATAACCTTCAATTTTGGTACATCTACCGTGCATTTCCTGGGCTACATCCTCCTTTTGATGGTTTGTAAATTGGGTGTATGAAATTCCCTAAATCAGGCCTAAATCCCTCTGTCCTATGAAAATGTGACAGAAACACTCGGGTGCTATACAGAGGAATTGGTAAAGGTCAGACATGACTATAGCAGTCTAATTGCATGTCTCCATTTTCATAAGGACCATTTTATCCTACTGGGTGACGTATTCTATACTGTAGGACAACTTAGTGATGACATTAATTCCACACCAAAACTCACAGTAGAAAAAATTGACATGATAATAGGCCACAGATTTATCTAGGAATATCAAGTGAAAAACCAATCCATGGCCCTGTCAGAGGCTAGTTTCTATCCAACTCCCTGGTGGAGGGTATAGTTTCATCTCAACTTTGAGCAACATTCTGGACAGCTGGAATGGCACACAGGTGTATGTTTGTGATTTATTTTAAGACGGCAGAGATGTTCATGCCTGCATGATTCTGGAAATTTCATACATCAGATTAACAAACAAACAATGAGAGGGTGTAGCCTGGAAAAAAAGGTTGTTTATACCAAGTTTGAGGATGATCCAGTGTCTACTTCCATCATCATTTAGATGTACTTTTCAAGATTCTGCATTTTTATCAAATTTGTTTAAAATACTTAAGCCATATTTGAAAGTATTTTGGCATGGTATATTAGCAGGGGATTCTTAATTTTTTATAAATGTGGTTTTAGGTTCATTTACTAGGCTGATTTGCCATACAAGGTGGTATTCAAGCGTGTGGACCCTTCATTATTTATTATAGACAGGATTCAGTAAGTCTTCAGTCTTCCCACAAAATTAACTTTATAATCATAGAACAAAACAAGAGCTTTTTTTAAAATAAGGCCTTATGTTTCCTACCAGTCAGATTTGCTATGAGCCATCTGTCGTCGCAACATTCGTACATTCGACATTTCAGGAGTTCATAACCTGCAAATAATCCCGATGCGGCCAAAGCTGTAACAACTGCTATCCCAGATGTTACTGGTTCCAGAGTTTCTACTGGACATAGGGAGAATACCGCAAGATGAAAAAACAAAACAGACACTAGTATGTTGCTATTCGCCTGCATGTTTCATAAATATACATCATTTCACTAATAGACGTCAAGTTTAAAATTTCAGCACATGGGCGCCGCCATTTTGTTAGATACTGCCCCCTGTCGGCGTAAAGGCGAAACTTTCTTCCTCCACTCTTGAACACTCAGCGCAGCACATTTCAGCCAACATTTCTCACGCCAAGTCTCATGCCAAAATAGATATTGTCTACCTGTATTTTTTCCAAAACTATTGGAACTTGAAGGTAGATTACGAAAATATGATAAAACACCAATGAGCTGGTTTATTAGGCCCTATTCTGTTGAATATACACTGTAGATGGTCTACCGTCGTATTTAGCAAGAGTGTCGGTCTACCGGTATTTTCACACAGTTGTTCCATGGGTCAATATAATAAGTAATATAACATACTTTATCCAGCTACCTGTAACAAAATTATGCTCCAAGAACATCGGGGTAAACGTTAGGTTTATTTTACATTACCTAAGTTTGCTTGAAAAAATTTTCGGTCTGCACTTTTAGGCTTTTTAAAAACATTTTGTGTTCCCCTTGACAATCGCGTGCGTGTTTAAATTCAAGTATTACCACCAAGATCAATGGATAATTAATATACACTTCTGATCCAAGGATAATTGTGTCCCGTGATTGTGTAGATCAATTTCATAGTCAAATTCTACGGTCAAATTTTATCAACAGTAATTCTGACGACAATTGCGATACTTTTAAAAGGAATTTAAAACATCTTTTCATTGTCTTATGATTTTATGATTAATGTTGTTTCTAAGGTCTCATTTTATATCAGTATTTGTAATTTTAAAGGTGTCAAAAATTAAATTGAAACCTTTTTGTAGCGCTACTTTGAACAAAAAAAATTGTCACTGTTGTTATTATTGCACAGGCGTTAGGTAACACAATCGTACCTATAATAGTTCTCATATTTGCTTCAGACGAGATATGGGTAATCTAGTTTTGCTTAAGGCAAGTTCTCAATCATCTTTATACGTATAACAAAATTAACACGCACATTCGCATTTCGAGTGCTCATATAACAATGCATTAACAGATACATATTTGACACAGCCTGTAATTTCCAGTGTCTTTCCACTGTACACGGTTCTTGGGGAAATAAGTTATCAAATCACAAATCACGGTAAATATTTTTTTCACATCTCACTGATAATGCACGTGAACAAATTCTAAAAAATCACGAATCGCCGGATTTAATGACTTAGTCACACGATGGGCGGAGTATAAAAAAAAACGCATTCATGAATCACGTTAAATAAGTGCCTTTTATGGGTAAGGAAAATACTCAACGGAAGCCTCATATTAAAACTTACTTATTTCGACCAAATTACATGTATGTGCTTGTTATATCCTTCGAAGATTATTTGTAAATGAGATCTTTTGCGTTTTCCTGAAATGCGTCAATATGTCCTACAATAAGTGTTTTAACTTTTAATATTAGGAGAAATATATTAACGGCCGCAGAACCATCCTCCCCCCCCCCCCCCCCCCCCCCCGGGGGGGGGGGGGGGGGGTTATCAGTGCTTCTTTCTCTAGCAAGAACCATCAAATAGTTTTATCATTAACTAATTACAGTTCATGATTTTAGCGTTAAGTAACCTTGGCTTGTTTTTTTCGCGTCGGCATTTCTTGGGCCTAAGCATAAATAAAAAAACACGCACTAAATTTCAGTTCTAAGTACCCCTACCTCTGTGATATTACATGCATTATTAGAATGTAAAGAAGCTGTCCGTTTGGTCTAAAGATGTAAACATTTTCTCTTTTCAGAAGCTCATCGAGATTTTTAATATAAATTTACAATCTTCCTATTTAAAAATTAAATTAAATTTTTGTACTCTAGCAAAATGAAACTAATTCGTTCGTTCTCCTGGATATAATTTTTCTATGTTTCATTATATAGGACGGGTCTGTATTTGACGGGTACGTATTCCATTTTTATTTGGTGACCTATATGAATACTTCCGTTTGAAATTTGAACAGAGAATGAAGGTGGAAAGATTCGGCTGTAACCTTACATTCTTAGGGTGGAACATAAAGCCCATTTTTCAGTGCATTTTCTATGGACCAAATTGAGAAAATTAAAATCATATTTGCATTATATCCCCAATTCCTTCGTGCATTCTTGTGACCACTTTCAAGAAATTCCTATGGTTTCATCCCACCTGCCACCCCTCAAATGCAATGGAATTACCCTACCTGCCACCCCTCAGATGGAATAAAGTCGCCTCACTGGTCACCCTATGATAGAATGGACTCGCCCCAAACCTGTCCCCCTCCAATGGAATTGACTCATCCCACCTACCACCCCTTAGATGAAATGGACTCGCCCAACCTGCCACCCCTCGGATGGAATGGACTCGCCCCACCTGCCACCCCTCCTATGGAATGGAGTGTCTCCACCTGCCACCCCTCGGATGGAATGGACTCGCCCCACCTGCCACCCCTCCTATGGAATGGAGTGTCTCCACCTGCCACCCCTCCGATGGAATGGACACGCCCCACCTGCCACCCCTCCGATGGAATGGAGTGTCTCCACCTGCCACCCCTCCGATGGAATGGACACGCCCCACCTGCCACCCCTCCGATGGAATGGACTCGCCCCACCTGCCACCCCTCCGATGGAATGGACTCGCCCCACCTGCCACCCCTCCGATGGAATGGACTCGCCCCACCTGCCACCCCTCCGATGGAATGGACTCGCCCCACCTGCCACCCCTCCGATGGAATGGACTCGCCCCACCTGCCACCCCTCCGATGGAATGGACTCGCCCCACCTGCCACCCCTCGGATGGAATGGACTCGCCCCACCTGCCACCCCTCCGATGGAATGGACTCGCCCCACCTGCCACCCCTCGGATGGAATGGACTCGCCCCACCTGCCACCCCTCGGATGGAATGGACTCGCCCCACCTGCCACCCCTCGGATGGAATGGACTCGCCCCACCTGCCACCCCTCGGATGGAATGGACTCGCCCCACCTGCCACCCCTCGGATGGAATGGACTCGCCCCACCTGCCACCCCTCGGATGGAATGGACTCGCCCCACCTGCCACCCCTCGGATGGAATGGACTCGCCCCACCTGCCACCCCTCGGATGGAATGGACTCGCCCCACCTGCCACCCCTCGGATGGAATGGACTCGCCCCACCTGCCACCCCTCGGATGGAATGGACTCGCCCCACCTGCCACCCCTCGGATGGAATGGACTCGCCCCACCTGCCACCCCTCCGATGGAATGGACTCGCCCCACCTGCCACCCCTCCGATGGAATGGACTCGCCCCACCTGCCACCCCTCGGATGGAATGGACTCGCCCCACCTGCCACCCCTCCGATGGAATGGACTCGCCCCACCTGCCACCCCTCCGATGGAATGGACTCGCCCCACCTGCCACCCCTCGGATGGAATGGACTCGCCCCACCTGCCACCCCTCCGATGGAATGGACTCGCCCCACCTGCCACCCCTCGGATGGAATGGACTCGCCCCACCTGCCACCCCTCCGATGGAATGGACTCGCCCCACCTGCCACCCCTCGGATGGAATGGACTCGCCCCACCTGCCACCCCTCCGATGGAATGGACTCGCCCCACCTGCCACCCCTCGGATGGAATGGACTCGCCCCACCTGCCACCCCTCCGATGGAATGGACTCGCCCCACCTGCCACCCCTCGGATGGAATGGACTCGCCCCACCTGCCACCCCTCCGATGGAATGGACTCGCCCCACCTGCCACCCCTCGGATGGAATGGACTCGCCCCACCTGCCACCCCTCCGATGGAATGGACTCACCCCACCAGTCACTCCTCCAGTGGAATGAACTCATCCGACCTGCCACCCCTCCGATGTAATGGAACCGACCCGAAATAAACTATTAATATACCTCACTTCGTTCGATTCATTCCACTGCTGAACATGTTCACTCCTGGGTTGGCTTACATTTTGAGCAAGTTTATCAGCATGCATTTCTTACAATGAAGTTAAAACAATTCAGTTGTTCATCATAAACAACAAATAACTAATGTAATTACCCGAAAAGACCCTTTTCATCATTTTGATCATTTTAATCAAGCCCGTTACAGTATTGATGTCTACTTAAAGGGATAACAATTCTTCGTATGAAATCTATATTTTACAATAAAAACATTGTAAACAACGCATAGAAATATAATAGAAATATAATATGTTCTATTTCACCACCAAAAATGGCAGTTAAAGCAATCATTCTAAAATCTCTGCTTGTCATCAGACCATGTGGGGGGGGGGGGGGGGTTGCTTCGCATCCGTGGCCTTTCTTTCCTAAAAACACCCCCCCTTCAAATAATCCTGGATCCGCCCCTGGTCATTATCAACATACTAATTAAATATATAAGACAACATTTATCATTACTTTGTACTGAAAGTGCAATAAGTAAAGTACCTTGAAATGAAGTAAAAAGAATTACAATTTATAAAATACTTTAAAGTTGACAGCGCATTGGGTAAAAACCCTTTTGAAAATATCGCACACCTCCACGTTTTTGCTACTTAACATTTCTATGGACAGTAAATTACATTATTTAAAATGTTTTTGTTTTGACAGAAGGTGGTGGATTATATGGTGTTAATGCACTCATATTTCGCTGGAATCAATCTCGTTATTTTTAAGGGTTTGCAGCTGAAAGTGCATCCTTAGAGTGTTCAGGATGTAAAATAAAATTAGATTATATATTACGTGTCCATTTAGAATTATATGGCAATGCCTGTGCGCCAAATATTCTCTGGTTAACCTAGCTATAACTAACCTAGGTTCTAGGTTTCAGTTTTGCCAGCTTGATTTCATATTTAACCCATGTCAGCAAAACTGTGAAGCTATCCCATTAAAAGGATTGAATAGTGAACAAGCTAGCTTTGCAGTGGCCCTGACACTCAGGGAAGCTATAACATATTATAACAAACAATTAAATCGGGGAATCTATATCGTAAATTTAGTCTGTTATATAATGTTTTTCCTGACCTGGAAATAAAGTTGTGACTACAAATTTGCTTAAGTGCTTCGTGGTTCAGTGATCTCTGTTGACCACGAATAAGTTATAGGATCGACTCATGGCTCATAAACCGTATCTTGTAATACATGAACCACTTTCCAAATAGTTTGCTTATCACTAGTTTGGATCTGCCAAACTGAGGCAGAACCTCCAAATGTCTTTCCTGACATCTTCCTTAGTAAGTCCCTCTTCACCATCAATCAGGGCATCAGCAATGCATTTGACGGTTATCCGATATGCCTCGGGGATCCAAATTTCCAGTGAGGAGCGTCCGTTTTCGGGTTTAACAAACACTCGTTGTTTTCGGATCTCAACACTGATTGATGACAACAGGGCTACATTCACATCCCGAATCAGAGGCTGGTTTCCTGCATCATGTGACTGGGTTGGGGTGTATCTGTAAGTCTTCTTTTGCGACTCCACTACATCAACAAGTCGGTCCCGAATGCTGTCACTAACATCTAATCCTGGGATGTTGTCAGTGTCTTCTGTGTCATTCTGGCGTCTGATTAGAGGTTTGAAATCTCTCTGTATAATGTCCTTTAAATCGGATATGTACTGACATTCCTTGGCGTTTAGCGTTCGCTTTGAGGCAATTTGGAAGCGAAGGTCAGGCTTGTTCAGGGTGGGATCATCGTCGGTGTTAAGTCGTTTTAAGTCCGTAACCAGCCATAATATATCTGGTAATTCTACATTGATTACAGCAAGGTTTGTATCTAAAAAGATTTTGTGGTTGGCGTCTTTCGTTGCAAATGTAACTTCATAGGATTCTGCCATGGGATCAGCAGCAGTGAAGCCGGTGTCTCTAAGTTTATGCTCGACAGCTAATGCAAGGTCTGTTTGAACTAACGGTGTAAAACACGAGTGTTTTTTGCCTGTTTCACCAGACAGGTTTTTCAAATACCCCTGAAGTTCATAGATCCTCTTGACTTTGGCGGGAACGTCTGTGACGTAGATGTGGCCAACGTCAACTGAGAAGTGAACTTCCCCATGGCATAAAGGGTTATGTATTCGTTTTATAAGATCAACCTGTGTGTCCACCACGTTGTCCCATAACTTCAATTGGTTATCTAATGTGTTGCCATCAGCTTCGTATTCAACCAGCTTGGGCACTTTTTTCTCCTTGGGAATTTCTTCAAATTCCGTAAATCCTTTGAAATTTTCGAATGCGATAATATTTTTCCCGTCATTGTCACCTTCCAGAAGCAGCTGATGCGAATCCTGGACACTCCAGTTTTTCATTGATGACGTTAACTCAATGCGGTGACTAGATTGCCTTTCCAAGTCGATCAGAGCATTTTGTAGCGCAAAGCAACTTTCTGAGTTGCCGTATACCTCCACGGTAATTTGACTTCCTTTCTTTTTTGACTTTTTGTGGACAAGTGCACGTGCCCCAGTGGATTCTGATATTTTAATGGAGAAGTAGTCTTCACCTGTCAGAAGTAATTGGGACGATTCAGCAGTTAAAAAATAATCCCAGCGCTTCTCTTCATCAACATGGGACATATCAACCAAACCTCCGATGGAAGCATTTCTGGCCACAATGTGATATGCTTGAAGCATTTTGTCTCTAATCCTCTCCTTGACGTGCCCATTGAAATTCCCTAACAGCTTTCGTGGTCTGCGTGAGCATATCATAGAAGGGTCAGTTACTTCGTTGAGTAACTTCACCCCACTATCGCTACCAAAGTGCTTAAAGAATTTCAGTAGGAGTTCTGCTATCTTTTCCTCTGCTGTATAATTATCTGCCACAATATCCAACAAATCCTTTGGATCGACTGCTCTCTCAGAACGAAACATTTCCTGGAGGGTACGAATGTCTTCTTCGGTAGGCCGAACAACTACTTTCTCTTCATCCTGCACAAAATAGAGAAAGAGCAGCAGCATTGCTTCCTTGGCCTGAAGAATTTTCCCACTGGTATCAACCACATTGTTCGTGATCAACCAACCCAAAAGTACTCTCAGGATAGGTAACAGCCAAATATTCTCTTGCAGCATACAGTGGAAGTAAGCGACTCTAAGCAAAGCATTAGGATTCGATGTGAAGTTGACTTTTACCTCCTTTTCACCAGAAGGCACTCTCAAAGATACCAAACTGGGCATGGAGGTATCAGGCCTTGATCTTGTTATCTGACCACACAGGTTTCTGACTAATTGCTGCAGGGATCCTTGAAAATTGGGGATGAAAAAATCCATGCTGGAGGTGTCTGTGAAGAGGCATGTTGCCTTTGAGCCTATTGTTATAGGTCTACCTCCATGGCGCGATCTGTAATCCGCCGTGTATATCGACTTCAAGATCATATTTTCTATTCTCCTGTCCTGTGTAATTTGTAGACGTAAGCCAGGGGAAAGTTTGGCGAAGTAATCTTTAATACTTTGTGCAACTTTCATTAGGGGGCTTTGTGCTTTATCTGGCAGAGAACGGATTGAGATTTGTGTTGATGCACTTCCCTGCACTGCTTTCTTCTTTATTTGGCTCAAAAGATCATCAAACATCCAGGGAAAGCTGAGGAGGGTCTCGCTGTCAGATGCATCCTGCAGTGCATATGTAGCAAAGTAACAGGCGGCAGCTTTCTTGCAGAGTAGATCCCGCATTTCACCTTTTCCTAAGGCTTCCTTTTCTCCTCCAAACTCCGCAAAGAAATCATTTCTCGTCTCCTGTCGTATTAGCCGCATTCTGTCACGTATTATGTTGCCAACTTCAAATCTTTCGCTTTTGAGAAACCCACTTATTTTTTTAATTGGGTGATGCAACCTGACACTACTTGCGCTTCTCTTTTTATCCCGAATATAGCCATAAGCGATCGCAATCTGTCATTATATGTGTCTCGTTCCTCCTGTGCATGCTCTAAATACTCATCATACCCGTCAATCAATATATCCTTGTCACAATTTATCTGTGCTGATTTTGAAGTTTCTGATTTAGAATCCAGCTGCTCCACCCCTCTACACTCCCTGTACAACTTCCCCAAAACTTTCTCAGACCTGTATGTCAGCTTTCTCTCGTTCATCATAAAGTCTGGATATTCTTTGGGCCTTAATTCACGAGTCATATCCACTGACTTTCCTGTCTTAGGAAAATCCACTGCATCCGAATGAAGAGAAGCTAATTTTTTGCAGACATCAGAAAATATGCCTTTTGGTTCTTGATCTGCCTGTGCAAGATGAGCATTTGCGATAATACCCAACTGATCGTTCTTAATGTAGTCTGATATGAATACGATCATATCACTATCCGTCACATCATGGTCGAGTTTATGTTTTTCAACACTGGGAAATTCCATGGGCTCTACGTTTTCCCCTTTGGGAATTAAATCCATGTACCAGCAAACAAAGTATAAGTCTCCATCCAGGTCTGATCCTGACATCATGTTTGGCGCTGGTCTACGCCCCTTCGAGGAAAACACTACACAGTCCAGCAAGTGATGAAGCTGTGGGTCATCAACTGCTCTGAATCTTCGCATGTCTCCAGGGTGGAAACACGGGTTCTTTGTGATAACCACGTCCCCTCGAAGAACGCATTTCTCTTCCCCAGGCTCAGTGACATCTTGTGAGTATTGCACAAACACTTCATCTGCTTGCAGTATTCCATACTCGTCCACAACGCCGATCATGGTTCTCCCCTTGTCAGAGGGTACTTTGATCCTGGCTCGTCGAACTAGCTCGCCAAGCTGGCTGGTATACACAGCACTTAGCATGCTTCTCATGAAGGGCTCTGACGTCAGCATGATTCCACTACCATGCAGCTGATTGAACCGGATACCACTGCTTGTCTGGAACACGAACACTGACCACATAAAATCAATTCAATTTTAAATTCAAATCCTACTCTAAAAATGCTGACCCACTCAGAAGATATTGTTTTGCCTTTACTTTCGTAAACAAGCTTGATGTTAAAGACGCAGTGCGAATAACAAAACCCACTGATACTCCATGCAAGAGTCGGGGCATATGTAATTTTACTCAATTTCATTATGTATTTTAACAGATATATATGAGCTTAACTGACTTATGTGCTTGGAACGAAAATCAAAACCCGTTCCTTGACACAAAATTCATCAGGGTACTTGTCGACCACAGCAAGAGTTATACATAAACCAGGCATAGGTTTAAAATAGAACTAACCAGAAATATAACTCTATAATAAAAATGAAAATAAAAGTAATAAAATAAAATAAAATAAATTAAAATAATAATGATAATAATAATAATAATAACAAGAAGAAGAAAATAAAATTGATAATAAGTGACCCCTTCTTTTTCCTTTGAATGCTCACCAAGATTTATATTTGACACGAGCGTCAATCTTCCTCATGCTTAGAACTCAGAGGTTATTTATAATATATATCACTCACCGAGATAAGTGCATTCAAAGCGTCGGC
This sequence comes from Lingula anatina, assembly GCF_051362555.1. Lineage (NCBI taxonomy): Eukaryota > Metazoa > Brachiopoda > Lingulata > Lingulida > Lingulidae > Lingula > Lingula anatina. Next base: position 14,802,289 of record NC_141769.1, read on the forward strand.
CTCTTTCAACATTATGTCTGCCAATTCGTAGAGCATCTTTTCTTGGAGCGAGAGAAATACCTCGTCAGGTACACCCAAACCAGACATCAATGTTATAACTTGCCGATTCAGATGGAGACCCACTATTAAATATACAATATTTACAGAACCTCAAAAACCTTATAAAAAGAAACTGCTCACTTGTTGCCTTACTCGGGCACTCAATTTGATTGTTTTTAAAACTAATGCAGATATACAACAAAGGACCTTGCAGCAAAAATGTGGAAAGAAATCAACGGTAATGAAACAGATTAAAATTACAAAACAATATTTATCTTTTACACAAAATGTGTGCGTCACTGAGTGACTACGAAGGTCACTTTGAAAAAAAAAAAAACATCAGTTTTCTGGATGACACCAGTAGAAATACTCTTTTCTCACAAAGTAATTACAAAATTGAACCATCCACGTGAAATATTTCTATGGACCAGCGATCATCTCCATACTCTCGACAATCGTAATATTCCACGTAAGTGATTGAATTTTGTAAAAAGTTTGTGACAAAACAGTATTCCTACAAGGATCACTTTTTGTGGAATGATACAAAGTGCACTTACGGCTTTCGTGAGTAACGATACATACCTGGTCGTGATGTTGAAATAATTTCCAAATTCGAATGGAGGCTATCAAATTTATTCATGCTAGGGCGGATCTGCATGTGTTCCATTTCACTTAGGAAGGGGTCCACCGTCAAAACTCCCTTGCATCCAGCGTAGCGTATTTGAAAAGCCGACGGAACTGGGTCGAATTTCAGTTTTTCTGCTACCTAAATTACAAAGACAATTTTTTTGGCATAGTGAGGCATAGCGAGGTAAAAAAACAGAAGTGTGTTTTTGATGATAATGTAATGTTTCTCATAAGCTTATATCACAATAGGCCCATGTTACATCTCACACGACGTAAAACCTTGACAAATGCTAGGCATTGTCAATTATAAGATAGTATGTGGTTAATCTATGCGTGAACGCATTATTTTAGTTTTTCAAAGGACAAAGAAGGTAGCTGTGGCGAAAACGACTGTATGAACATGAAGCATCGGTTCTTTCAAACTAAAAAGATTCAGCAAATCTCTAGCTTACTTTCTTTGCCAGCTTTTCAGATATCTTCCCGATTCCATCAGTGAAACAGTACTTTGTGCCCGTGCGACGAGATTCATGTATGATGTCAGGTAAATCTGAAACAGTCCCTTCCTCCACTGTTAATTTCACTTTACTGTCTTTGGATGAAGAGAAGCACTGTCCCATGCGAGATATATAGGAGGCAACGCATCTGAAATCAAATATATATGCATGTGATTTCATTTTGGATCATGTTTAATGGAACGCCGGATACTTTTCAAATGTTGCAATAGGTCACTAAAAAATAGTACTTCTTAAAACACAACAGAGCTAATACGCTTTACGATGAAAATGCTATAAGGAATAATCCATAGGAAAACAGTATTGCAAAAATTAATTGACGTTTTATACGCTTAGACTCGTTCATTAGATCTTTTTGAAAATTAACTAGAACTTCGTTATACTTCTTAATTACCAATTTCTACACAAATCTTGAAAGGCCAAAACTTTGTAGCCAAAACAGTCACACGTACCTTTCTCTTTTAAAATCTCCCATCCATTCTCTTATGCTCTCCACGGTATTCACATCATCCGGGGCGAACATCCATATGCCATGTTCCCGTAACTGACTGTTGGAGCAAGCAAGAAATTTGTAATGTCGGCCAGCAACTTCCAAACCTTCTACTAGATAGTTCTTCATGACCGCATCCAGCACGACGTCCAGTCCGCCTTTTTCCATTTGAATCAGTTTCTCAAAATCTTCATCACGGATGATCAGTCTTAGGAACCGTTCATGGCCGTATTTCCGAACGACTCGGTTCAGTGACACGGGCTCTGGTTGAAGAAAATAGAGGTGAGTTGGTAAAGCGAGAGCGCGAGGAATTAAAACATACTGGTCAGGTAGATTACTCTGGCTATCACCGGCCACTACTGGCTGCAGTTCACGAACCAGAAGAGCATCCAAAGTCTCGAACCTTTCCTCGTCAACTATGTCCGTCAAATGGTACAGCACCATTGCCAAGTTGGGCTGGTCAAGAACACTTGACAATCTTCCCAAGAAAATGTCGTCTATTCGATCGGCCACAGTGTAGCCTCGTGAAAGAAGGCAGTTATACGCGTATGCCACTTCAAATGATGGAAAGTTCAAAAGCGGCAATGGGAGTGTGCGAGTCTTGCTACGTTTTACGGGCGTGAAATATATTGTGAATCCGCAGTTCTCAAGTCTCCGCAGTATGCCATCTGTATTGCCGTCGTTCATGTTGTACCTTACACAGAGAGCAGAGGAGGCCCCCAAATCCTGTGCTTTGCATGACGCAAAATCCACTAACCTCACCGATTGAGTATAATTCATGACTTCAACTTCGAATTGTATGGTGGGTTTGGACTTCATGAAAAGGTAAATATCTGAGCCCTCTTCTGTTGGTGTTGCATCCACGATGGCATAATTTTCAAGGCTGCTGTACCGAAAACTGCAACAAATCTCTTGGTATGATTCCGAAAAACCGAATTCATCGTCTGAACATGACTTCAATTCTTTTGTTATCTGCAGGTTTTTTTCTTTGTGATCAAATGTTACCCTTATTTGAGATTCTGCGCAATGATCAACAAAGCAGTTGTGGGATTTGAAAGCTCCAAATCTAACTGTCGTGCCATTAATTACATGCTTTGGTTCTATCCACCCTTTTTTACTCTTCTTCTTTTTCCTTTCCAGCCACAGGGGCACCATAAACTCCTTCAGACCTTGGCACCATTGCACTTCAAGATACTTTTCATGCTGATGCTGTGAGCTCAACTTCATTTGCACTGATCTTGCCTTTCTTGTTTTCAATAACCCTGAAATAATGCACATACATGTATCAACGGCACGTCCACGATAAAATCTTTAGCCTTAATGAACCAAGACGTTTTCCTAGTGTTTTAAGATAACTAAAACAAAACTTGTTCAGGAGATCGATAAAACACAGATCTTTACGAATTCCCCACTTTTCATCTTAAAATTGCTACTTTTAAATGGCAGAGAAGAGTACGATAGTACATTCACATATCTAAATTCAGGATATCAAGTAGAGAACTGCGTCTCGTATCCGACTTAGAAAACTGTAAAAAAGTAAAAAATAACAGAAATTATAACGTGAAACATAATACTTTTTCGAAAATTTCTTTTTGATTTCATTCCAGTTAACGTACCCAAGTCGGCTTTCTGTGCAACTTCGTTCACTGCGTATCCTGGGAGAACTTTTCCAATAACATCTCTCGTCTCGTTATCTGAGAAGTTATGGATGGTGATAAGACATTCTCCTGTCGACAGATCCCTGAGAGGTTGATCAGTGTTGGTCCTTTGTTGACCCTCTCGTCTGACCTCTTGGCGATGGACAGTGGGCCTGTTTGGTCGGAAGGGTCTAACACGCTGGACCCTCAAAAAAGGTTCAAGGTTCAAAAAAATGTCTTGAGGTGTAAACAGTACGTTGGTTGCACTTGAACTGCTTTCAGTTCGAGGTTTGTCGGCGGCATTAACATCTGGCGTGTTCTCAATATTGATTTCACCACCAAAATCTGAACTTTGGACAGCAGCGCTTTCTAAAGTTGGAGGACTGGGAATCGTACTTGGCTCAGGGGAGATACGTGTATCGGCAAAACTGGCATTATCTTGGGTGATTTGCTTGCCGACCAAAACGCTATTTTCTACATTGGTACTGATTAGTGTTTCGTTTACTGGCTCAGACTGACCAAGATTATCTTCAGTAACTAGTGTTTGTTGAGTAACATTACCACTTAAATTACCAACTTCATCAGGACCAGCGATTTCAGTGGAACTAGACCTAACCAAATCCGGTACCTCCGTGACACAATCCTCTTCTGAATTTTCTAAGAAGGCTATCGATGCTTCATTGGTTGTCTGTTGGCTCTCAATATCTGGGATGATACCACCAGGTGTATTTGAAAACCCGTCCTGTTTAGGATCAGTTTCAGCTTCTCCAGCAGCTCCTGCCTCCGGTTTCGCATCTTCCTCAGGGTCACAGCTCCGACGCTTTTGCTGAAGCAAACTGCAAACCTCATGCAAATCGCTGGTTTGAAGTGGGTAAGAAGCTTCGGGGGATTTAGGGGCTTCAAACGAGTTTGGTGCACCTGGCTGGGGTACAATATCGTTCTTTTTATCATTCTTGTCAGAAAATTGGTCAGACAAAAAACATATTTCTTTATTGCCTTCTGCCTTCTCCTCACTTTCCCGTGAGTAAATAACTTCAAACTCTTCACTGTGCGGACTAACCCGAAGGTTTCCAGTATTATCTGCATCAGGCGCTAATGTAACTGTTGATGGTGTGGATGCACGCATGTCCTGACTATCTAAGGGCACTTTATCAGTGCTTGATTCATTATTTTCTGTGAAAAATGGAGTCACCATCTGCTTTTCGGTCAAACTTTGCTCAGACTTTTCAAGAGCTTCTTCCGAAAAGTTAGACATCAAAGAAATTTCTTCGGGTGTGTTTTCGTGGTTGTTGGAGGTTAAAGGTCGCCCCTCATAGTTGATAACCATTTGTGCCGCATCAAGGCCCACCGTCTCATGCCTCATCTTTAACTCAGCCAATGCTTTGGACAACACACGTCGCTGACCCAGCGTGACAGCAAGGAGCTCTATATCTGCTTCTTCCATAAGTACTAGCGATTCTGGGGTGTCAAAATCTTGGTCTTTTAATGCCACTTTTGTCTTCTCTTTGATACCATTGGCAGAGCACCAGGAATCAAGGAAACAACACCCTGATGGCTCACATTGGCCTTGGTCTGAAGACGGCGCCTGTGCCATGCTTCGGTTTCGCCTGTTTGATGCGAGGTGTGTTGCCGATGAGGTTTCTTAACTCTGTCTGCATGTAAAAAAGTAATAACATGCCATTAAATGAAAAAAATTAAAATCTTAAATATGTACAAAATAAATATGCACAGAGGTCTGTCGTATACTGTTTATCAATCCCATGCATATCGTTCATCTCTTGTATGGAAATGAAACAAAAGAAACCAAATAATCCCAATTTCCAATAAACTGACGTTGTAATCTATCATAAATGATACACCGTAAAAACAGTGTTTAGCTCCTAAACACATTTCTAAGCGCCTGTTTTGTCTCACTTTTTCGACGCGTTTAGCTCCTAACATGCTTAGCTCCTTAACATGTTACACGCTTGTGTTTAGCAGTATGACGCGTTTGACGGCTTATAAATGTAAGGTTTTTGTTTAGCTTTTAGGTGCTAAGGGTTTCAACTGTTTTAGTCCCACCCATGCGCGCGCACGCACACACACGCAGACGAACCCACGGTCACCTTTAACTGCTATAGTTATCTCTTTCTATAACAGGGTACCGTGAACTGTCAACATCGTTGACTTCCCACTGTCATCTTTACAGCTGGACTTATTCATCCTTGTGTTAGCTGACCTTGCGAGGAAGTTTATTGGAATGTATTTCTGAAAAGCAGGTTATGAAAATTCACTAGTTCACTAAAGGCACGAAACAACTATCATTTTTACTTTAAAACACCTTTCTCCATATTTTGATAAAATGCGTTACGGTATTGATATTTATTTATTTTTTCCGGAAGTAATGAACAATAGGACATCAGGATGATGGTGGGGTATTCATTATAATACTTTATTTAAACTTTCATCACATGCCGGTTATTTCGGTACCGATAGTCCGAATATTCTACAATTCGCACCGCTCTAGTCGCCGACTAACCCCAAGCCCATTTTGGAATTAACCGCTAACTGTAGTTCAAACAGCATAAGACTTGTTTTGGTTATTTATATAAAAAATGTTTTCAAAACATTATATAATGTCTTTCCAGAATGTTATAAACACGCTGATAAAACTCCACAAAATGACGTTACATGTATCATAAAATTTTGTAGAAACGGTCTTCGAATCTTTTTACAAATTATAACGTTACTGTACATCATTTTGCATGGAGCTAAAACACCCATAACGTTACCATAATGTCCTTCTATACCATTACCAGCATGTAACCATCTGATAACGTCGTGAAAACGTTGTTATTTGGATTATTACTTAAAGGTACATGTGAACCGAGCATCGGTGGAGCGTGGGTTGCCAGTAACACATATAAACCACTTCTACTAGATTCGTATACGCCTCAAATAAAGTCGACATGCCAAGGGACAAACTGAATAAATCACTCGATCAGCCATAAAAGAGCTTTAGACGGCTCTTTAAATTTTTGGTCAGAAATTTAACCTACTTATGTGACCTACTTTTCTGCCCCATGTATATACAGGATAGTAAGCTAACAGAAAAATCCATTCAAATATCAATTTTCGGGTAATATTAATCAATGCCTTCTGGCAATTTTCTTAATTATACTTTTTGAAACCATATACTGTTATTTGGTTGGGTTTTGAGCAAAAAATTGACTTTGTATGCATCTTTAATAGACCTATTTTAAGCAGGGGAAGTGCTTAGCCAATGTGCTTAGCTTGTGATAGACTTATTATAGATCCATATACCGGTGAAGCTAAGCACATAGCTAAACGTGTAACACTGCCGACGTGTCTAGCATTTTCTTCTGTGAAACGCTTGAAAAGCTATACGTGCTTAGCTTTTACACATATTTCTAAATGCGTATAGGTGCTTAACGTATGTTGTATGTATTTAAATGCTAAGCACTGTTTTTACAGTGTAGTGCCACTGAAATATTTTCGTAATCATTGAAGTAAAAATTATTTTATCATATCCCATCAATCGACAGCGGAGTATTCGATTACAAGTTTTCCACATGCACACCGATCTTCGGCAAGCGATGCCATCTGCACAACTTGTACATGTACTATGCCTTCATTATACCCTAACACACTTCGGGTGTAAACTATTTTGTTCCTTTAGGCCAAATTTTGATGCTGGGAATTGTATTCTATTATTTTTATTACAGTATATAATTAAAAGGTTTTTTGTCACACCTACAAGTATATTAAATGCAACGTAACAGACAGCTCCAGTCTGATTAGATCGATAAGAAAAGGGGAATCCCCCCTTATTCTACAACTCAGAGCCATGGTGAAGTAGAGATCAATAGATACTGTTTATCGACAATGGATACGGCTTCTAAGGTAAACAATTCAACGGGTTGACACACATATGGCAGCCATTTTTCTGATTATTCAAGCATAGTCGCCGACAAAGAAGAATTCTGCTTGCTAACGCAAGTATATTTATAAAACAAAACAGGGTACGTGGACATGGCTCAAACGATTAAAGACTATATAAACACGCTATAAGGCAGGTTTGATCGTATAGATATTAAATCAGAAAATACATATAGCGTATTGACCTATTTTTATGAACATCTCAAAACGGACCACCTTAACGATGGTACAAGTGGAAAATATCAGTACGGACAAGGCACAAAAACAATCATAGACTCCCCACTTCCCTGTCCTGTTGGGGCCTGGAAATATGACAAACAGTCAACCTGAATCGTTCACCCTGAACAAAGACAACGAGAACTATTTCCGTCTCCTAAAGCTAGTCTTTAAATTAGGCACTCCGGCAGTACACCAAGTGCTGAGCACGCATCTTAAGGACAGTAATCCCGGACAAGCATATGACCCCAAAACAAGAAAACTAAGGACGATCTTAAGAAAAACCAACGTGGTGAAAACCCTCAAGGCTTGTCACAGCGGAGAGAACCCTCCTCTGACTGACGGGCAGTGGGATCTTTTGTACCCTGTCTCCACAAACCAGGGTAGAAGGCACAAGGCTTCGGAGGATGTATCAGTGGATGATCTTGATATCACGTTATCAATCATCTTACTTCGGTACATCACAAGGTTAAACCCTGCAGATGACGACTGGGACCCTGCTAACCTAAACCACGAAGAAGGGACTGTTCCTCCCACTATTCCAGCTAAACTAATGACCATCAAAAGATACAGGGACAGATTAGCACATGCCCAGGCTGCAGAGATCTCTGATGATGAACTGTGTGCAAGTTTCTATGCTGTCAAAAACATACTGATATCTCTGTCAGACTTGTATAAAATTGAAGACTTAGACTCCATTCACTCAGAGTCTATAACGGATGTGCTCAGAAGACTAAACTGGGCACAATTCGGGGAAGATTTTGATCGAACATTGTTGACAACGTTGGAAGAAGCAATAAGAACAAAATGTGGAAAACTTGAAATGCCGCAGTCGAGCAGTAAGGAAAGTCCGGTAAGGGTTCTCGTTCTCTCTCTCTGTCTCCTTTCAATACCTTTATTTACTGCTTTATGTTCCTCTAATGTATATATGTTCACATCTTTTAGGTTGATCGGAACCCAGGGAAAAGTGTCGTGTGCACACTGTTATGAACAAATAAACATTCAATACGGATATTAAAGACAGGCTCTCACTATATAAGAAGAAAAAAGACACGCTCGCAATTCCTAGGTGCGACAACTGGTGGCAAAGGAAGACAAACGGATATGATGAGACACGTATAAAACTGATTTTTCTGAAAACAAAGCATCGTAGTAAAACAATTTAGAGAGAGTGAAGATTTAGTTTAAATTATTGTTTATCTTTTTATCAAGAGCTTCTAAAATAAGTAGGTATTACCTCCAATATTTATGTGACTGTCAGTCACCATCATCAGGGAGTAAATGACTCAGGGAGTGAATTTCTCCCTGATGATGGTGAGTTACAGTCACAGAAATATTGGAGGTAATACCTACATATTTTAGAAGCTCTTCATAAAAAGAAAAACAATAATTTAAATTGATACATACAGAGCTAATGAAACTCTTCTCTCATGCGAAGATGTAGTATTTTTTTACAGATTGTGATGAATTGTCTAGCAGTCCTCTTTAATTTCTAGGCGATATATATATGAAAGAATGTAAGTGTAGTTCAGTATTAGGACCAATCTTTCCATACTGGTTGACTTATCTATTGAAAAAGCGCACGTACGCCCCAGTACACTGTAGGTGTTCTGGCAAGACGGTGTTCTGGCTAGTTCTGGCAAGACGGTGACACTAAAAGACTTATTGCCATGTACAAGTATACACGTGGCTCAGCAAAGGTCTGGATGGCTGTATAGCACATTGAAACGAGCTAAGAAAGGAAGTTGTTGATTTGCTTGCATCTCAGCCCTCCCCCACCCTTATTAGAAACAGTGTCTATATACCGTTGTAATAAATGTTGTTGAAATTAATACCCATGTTATTTCTCTTGTACATGTACATGTTAATATGTTTAAAAGAAGGGGGCACGACACTCATCCTTTCGAGAATGTGCGTTGAAGTACGAAAGGGCCTCATACTCACAGTTGGTTAATAGGTCCTCATCGTTATTCATCCAAAATGTTTGTGCTTCCCCCTTTGTACCCAGTACGTGTATTGCCCACCTAGAAGTCTGTGATCCACGTGACCGGTTCCCAGGGCACTGAAGCACAGTCAGTCTCCACCAGGTGGACAGGACGATACAGCTATACAACCTGATGATCTAGTCCAATAAATTCCTCAAGGATATTACGTTTTTAATACTGAGAACGCTAACGCTGAAATCAACGAGTGAAGTTCAAATCAACGCTGTGAACATGTATGTTCATGTCCTGTGCACTGCAAGCATGTGTTACTTTCTGAAACCTGCCCGTGTCTAAAAAACCGATCTAGTGAGCCTGTTATATAGTGGATGGATTCGTAAAAAAACCCATCGATTCTTTGAAATACCATTGGTATTTCTTTGCCTCGGTTTCGTTTTCAATATCTCCCTATACATACCTTTGTCAGTGGGTAATTTTTATTCCAAAAATAGAAACTGAAACCGACTTACGATGCTGGCAAATGTGTACATCCGCGCGGACTATTTGCTTATAATTTAAATAACGAACGTAACAAATGTTATGTTTTGTGGATCTGATGGACAAATGAATCATATACTGTTCCAGTCATCTTAATGCAATTTTGGAAATAAAGAACTATATCATTGGATTTATCATCGTGGAAATATGACCCGAGGAACATGCCCTCTTGTACATGAATCGATTGCTAGTATATGAAAGGTACAGTTTATACTATCTGCGTTTGATAACATATTTCCCAATTCAGGACTTAAAAACTATAAAACCCCGCAGATAAAATGTCTAATTCCCATATCCCCTCTCTAAATGCTGGAAAACATGCCGATCTAAACGTTACGAGAAATATTCATTCAATTAGAATTATGGAATAAAACATGAGATCAAAGTGCAGGAAAAGTTGAACTGTGATTCAGGAGTAAGATAAAATTGCTTTTTCCAAGGAAATTTTGGTGGGAAAATCCCGGATAGAATATCCTTACGCTGGTGGGCACTTTTGGACTGCCAGAGCAAGGTATTTTGAAATAGGAAGTAATTAAACCACTTATTGAAGATATTGTAACCCTTTATTATCATCCAGAGACCGAAAATGAGGTTTTCCCAGTATCGAATTATTCAATAATGCATCTATATTTCTGCTGATTTAAATCAGTAAAAAAAAACCTTCGGAAACATCAATATTAGCGCTTATAATTCTCTTTGCAATGTATAAGCATAGGAATTGTTAAAATACCTTTCTTTTGTGAGGTGAGATAGTAGTCGGTATGGGGCGTAACTCCATCCCTGAACAAGATTTTATCACAAAAATTGGCATTGTTGTCCACGAGTGTATGGGCGTGTCGTCATTTTGTTTTATTATTTATTTTTTGCTATGGAGTTATGAGGCCCTAATTACAGATTTTCATTAAAGAAAGGGATTATTTTGCTTTATCAACGATAAAATCTAAACTAAGTCTTTATCAACGATAAAATCTAAACTAAGTCTTTAAAGAAAAATCGATGGCAGGGCTTTGAAGCACTAAATGGCGTCATTAAATTTGCTTGGAAACGATGATGGTGGATGCTCAGGTCAAAGAGATATTTGAGGAACTGCTTTTTCAGTTTTTATCCCCAAATCGCAATTATGATGTGACCCGTTAGATGACATGTGTAAATGTTAATTAATTTAGTCAATGAACACTGAAGATGGATCTTTTACCCAAAAGAATGTGTAAGGCAGTAAATTAGGAGTTTTGGGCGAAGGGTGACAATATCCTCAAGCATCTGTCACATTTTAAAAGCATAAAGTAATATTTGCTTAATTTTTTTAACCTGGTTAAGTTTTCGTCTTATGTTTTTTTCTTTACTGCAGCACAAATATCGAATTCTGTTTCATATTTAGCGTTCATATTAGAGACTTACAAAATGATAAATTTTGATTTTGAAACGGAGAGTATATCTAGCGACAATTAACAGACAATAACATTCTGATCACATCTGTAATTCTTTTGTCTTTACAATTAATTAATCAATGAGAAAAACAAATATGCCAGAAATGGACAATGGCAGTTATGTTCCCTTTAATATACAGATTCCTTGTTTGTAAAATTCAACATGACAACACGCCCAAACAATCATATCAATAATTCATATTTTCATTAAGAATGGAAACAAAATATGTCATAAACATTATTCTGAAAAAAGTTACCAATTTGATGGATATCAATTCTATAGTAAAGAAAGTTATAAAAGTTCATAAAAAAGGAATATTTATTTAGCGTGTTCGTCCCAGAGCAGAGAAAGTTACTCAAAACCAGTCACTGGAGCAGCATATCAGTGATTCCAATCAAAAAATAAAAATGAATTTTGCTAATACAATAAATTAGCCCTGTGAGACATAAAAGCATGTTCTGATAACTTTCAGCATTTTCTTAAATATGGACTCTTTGATGTTTTCCTTCAGCATGCTCTTTGTTTCTGCCTCAATATACAGCAAATATGCTTGGCGATTCTTTTGCCAGTTCCTTCTCCTGTACAGAAAACATGGGGCTTTTCAAATTTCCAGTGATGTGGGCAATAAATGTCTGCAGGAACGGGATACCTGCACCAGTCAAGGAACTAGAAATGAAAGAGGAAGAAAAAACAAAGATAAATGTCAATATTATCAGGTTTAAAAGCTCTGACTACAGCATGAATCAAACCTTAGTGAAAGTGTTCTACTTTCAGAAAATTACCAAGCAAAACAACAAAAATATTCACACTTTTGACAAAATAAAAGTTTTGAGTTATGGGAAAAATTTGACTCATGATGTGCAAGACTTGACAGAATTGGGTAGACCAGAGTTGTGGTGCTTGGGAAAATACACTCTTACCTTACTACAAAGAGTTGTGGGAAGCAATTTCCTCCTGTCTGAATGTATGTTTGCTTAGTTTCCAAGAAAGTTTTCAGTAGCAGATGTGGTGAAAACCTGTCTATCTTTGTCAATACGATCTATGTATAAAAATAAATAAAAATATATAAATAATTATAAAAATATATCAAACAGCATATGAACAACAAGTGTGATAGGAAATGTGAAAGAAAAATTGTTAAACTAAAAAGCTATGATAATTCAAAAATACATGTATTTAACAACATCTATCATAGTTGTTAGGAATACATACTATGGTGCTGGCGTGAATATATTGAAAAGCATAAATATTTTAACAGTATGTGAAAACCAAAAGATGCCTACTTTTTTAACTATTAATTTCATAAATAAATACTGCATGTAAGTATAAATGTGTAACTGTCTTAAAGCAGTCCAAATCAAACTGTAGTTAAAAAAAAAAAAGGTAAAATATTTTCACTCAAAAAAATTATTAAACTGATTTCATTTTGAGGAGATTAAATTGGATCAAAAAAATACATAGATAATTGTACAGACTTCAAGACAACTTAGATGTAAATTATTTGACAAGCCTGATCAGATTTTAATCAGATTTTAAAAAAATTCTCACCACATAGGGTATTCCCATCTCACTAATCATATCCTTCCCAAGCTTGTCCACGGGATATCTAGTTGAGCCACTCTTCAGGTACAATGTCCGGCAAAGACTGTGAAAAAGTAAAAGCAGGGAAAATGCTGAATAAATATATGACCATTAACTCGGGAAGATATACTAACCAATGCAAATGTAAGTCAATGTGTCTAAAATATAGGAGTTCCAGGTAGAATCTAATGCATATTTTAATAGGACCAGTGTGCTTTCAGGTAAATTTCTGGTTTAGTCTAACAGCTAGGGACAACAGGCAAATCAAATTTTGAGCAAAACACTAATGGTTTGCGAAAAAAAAAAATTAATGTGCCTTCTGAGACACAGTAAATGATTTGGCGTATTTAGAAGAAATAATCTTATGAAAGTGTAAGCTTTGTGTACAAGTCAAGCACATGTCACTTCTCACTGTTGTGCTAAATATGAGTGAAATTCCCTCATAAACACAAATGTTCAAACATATGTCACTTCTCACACAAATACAAGCTAACACACACACATTCTAACTTAAGGTCACAGGACAAAAATCACAACATAGCCTTACTTCTTCCTGCTGGTCAGATATCCTTCCACCAGCTCATGGTAATTGGCAGGCATATTGTACCCAAACCCTGGAACATCCACTAGGCGGAATTTCCCATCAACATCAAAGAAGTTCAGCGTCTGAGTTTGTCCCTAAGGTATGAAAATAATGTTGTAAAATTAATGATGACTGATTCCTGAGTAAAATGTACAAAGAGAACAGAAATTCCAAATATTCAAGTGCTGGTGCATTTCCAATAAAATTTCAACTTCTCAACATATCTTTGTTCCTATCATCTTCAGATATATCTTATGCTCCCATACTTTCAAAATACAATTCCTACATATTAACACAAACATTTGTAGAAGAATTTTCTTTTTTGGTTAATTTTGAGACTTTACTACATACTGGTTTCTTTCCTGTCTTGACAATGTTTGGGGTGCTAGAAAATAGCGCCTGAAGAAGGGAGGATTTTCCGACATTACTCTTGCCAATTACTGCAACCTGAAAAGTTAAAGGCAAATTCATGGAAAATGAAAGGAACAAATGTGCGAGGCTCATTACTTTGTAAACCCATACCAGGACTAAAAGCAAAGGTTTTAACTGCAGAAAATTAAAGACCCATACAAAGTGAACATACACACTCCTATTATTTAGATTTATAGTTTACTAATACTAAAACAGCATAGACTTTCTTATATTTTGAAAAAATCCATTTGGATGAAAAAAGAAACAATGAACCTGGTTGAAAACAACAACCTGGCCTTAAATTCTACATGTAGCTTTCCACTCACCTCTGGCACATTTTCATCAGGTAACTTATCCAGACTTGCCACACTCTTAATTAGCTTCACAGACTGAAATACCCCCTCCCCTTCCTTCACTGCCTCATCAGAAGGGGTGAACAGCTTCTCATTATCAGACAGTATAGGAGTGGCAACATAAGACTGGAGTTCTTTCACTGGGTCTATGAAAGCATCTTCAGGTAACTTTTTTGTCCAGTTTACTGCTTTCATTCTTTTCAGATAGTCTGTTTTAGAAACTTGTCTACTTAAAGTCTGTGATGTAGAAATGCTAGCTATACAAGTCATGGCGGGTTGTGGTGGGGAGTGAATACTTGGCATTGCCAATGGTCTTTCATTATGCCATGATAAAGTTGAAGCATGCATTTGAATACTCTGTCTATTCATATTCCGTATGTTTCTGCATACTGGTGGATATCTATGCAGGATGAATGTTAGACCAAAGATTCTTCCACTGTGAGTCAGGCATGCCATGATCGTTTTCCTCCCTGAAGAGTTCAGTTCTGAAACCCTAGAAAACAAAACAAAATGGTCCTTATATGTGAAACATATTAAGTCATAAATATCTTAAATTTATAAACTCTAGGTTCCGTTGTTGCTGTAAACACTGGCTGGCTATGTGCATGTAGTCTAGTTACTAGTAGTACACTGCACTGGAAATGAAGACTGAAGTAAATTATCTACAGTGACCAAGAGTTTTCACTAATCTGTCAATCACAAGCACCTGTACATACATTATATAGTTAACTAGTTACTCACCGGCGATTATTTCGAATTATATATTTTATCTTTTATGTTAAAAGTCCTGTATCGGTAGCACCTTGTACAGGTAATTTTCGTATCTCCTAATTTAAAAGAGCTCAGGACAGCAAGACAGCCCACAAACCACGCGTAATAATCAGGCTATTCTTAATACACACAGTTATATAATAAATATATTTATTCTTAATACACACAGTTATATTATAAATATATTTATCGTATTGTACCTTTCCAGCTAACATTTGAGTTTCCCTCCTGTAGCAGCTTCAAACGAAAATATGAACTATAGTAATTCGTTTACCAGGGGTGGACCCAGGATTATTTGAAGGGGGGGGGGGGGCGACAAGCTTCGGGTGCGAATCGTGGGGTTCCGAGCCCCGAAATATTTTTGGTGTTTTGGAGGGCAAACAGTGCCCTTTGGTGCGGTTAAGGGACTCTGATTCAGCTAGTCAAAATTCTAATTGAAAGAGGGGGAAATTGGTGTGATATACATTTTTCAGAAACCGAAGGGGGGGGAGGTCAGGACCCCCCTGGCCCCTCTAAATCCGCCAATGGTTTACGTTCACAAATAGTAGGCCTAATAACGAGCACCGTTATTTAACACTGACTTGACGTGTCTATTATTCTTAGCAGCAGACTGACTGAACCAGGGCACCGAGATGTGGGGTGTGAGGTCTCTTTGAACTCCTAGCTGTCTTCGAACGATCCTACCTAATAGAAAGCCTTCAAAAAATATTATTCCTGAGAAAATGCTTCCGTTGGCCTCATCGCGTGGTTTGTCTTTCTTCTTTTGTTTGTCTCTCTCCTCTTTAAATCGGCCATTTGGTTGGAAAACGAAGGGAGTTGTTCTCTGGGAAGTCTCTGTCTACACACTGATTCGGTTTAAAGTGACGCTAATTTTGGGACATTTTTTGAAGACATTTATCTATGTTTTGCTTTGTATTCATACATGTAGGCCTACACTCTTCTGCTTGTGGTCAAGAACGTCAGACATCCTTAAGGTTCTTTTTTATTCTGTGCCATCTATTTCAAATTTATTAATTTTTTTTAAACTGTAAGTAGAATATTACAAGCCGAGCAATCCTTTTTTCACGTAGAACTCAATTCATTGCATATGGCGAGCACTTGGGTCTATCATGTATGTCAACCACAACTCGAGTAAAAAAGAAAAAAAATTTAAAATGTTTTCTCTTGATCGTTGATGCACTCTTGTAAATATGCACATAAGTGTCAAAATGAATTAAAAAAATACATCTGGAAGCCTTTCGCACGTCCAACGTTGGTAAAACTTTGATGTAAAGACGATATTTGTTTAAATTTTAACGAGTCTCTGTTTACATGTTTTTATGCACCAATATATTCCACAAAGCGACTTCGGTTGAATTTTAAGCTCATGATGTTGATGTACGGACATGAACATGGAGTAAATTTTCTTGAACATTATAGCATGACACTATTAAAAACTGAATAAATGCGCAACTTTTGTCATTTCACGAACATCCGTCGGGAGCTCTAATTTTAATAAAAATATATATTCGTATCCGCCTTTATTTTACAAATCAACGTCACTGATGGCCTTAAAACTGTAGGCCTATACTACATGTAACTATGATGTTTCACTTTAAATGACAACGAACTTAAAGGTTTTGCACTAGGAAAATAAACATAAACATTTAATTGCATGACAGTTCTGTTTACATTCGTACATTTTAAGTCCCAATTATTTGCTCAAATGTTTTGGACGTATTATTAATTTTCAATCCTTCTCGGATTATTTTTTTGACACGGGTGTGCCAAACATGGCCTCTCCCAGGTCCTCGCTTATCTCGGCCAGCATTTTGGGGTCTTTGTAATAGGTCACAGCTTTGGCCATGGCCCAGGCACGCTTGACTGGCTCCACACTTTTGAAAATCCCTGATCCCACGAAGACGCCGTCCACACCAAGTTGCATCAGTAGAGATACGTCGGCTGGAGTAGCTGTGTAAAATGAAATGAATATAAAATCATAACATAACTTGAAAGGAGGAGAAACAATGTCCTTTTTATTCTTCCGCCATTATAGTGTATTAATGCTATATACACTCTATACTTACAATTCTGAGGAACTGTCATTCTTTGGACTCGACCGAGTAATAAACAGCCCTATTTCTTTTCGTTTTAAAAAAAATTCAAGTACACTTCTCCATATCAGTGAATAAAATAACATAAAGCACTTATTATACTAAAAAAGTAAATCTAAAGAAAACAACAGTTTTTCTCACCGAGTCCTCCCGCTGCAAACTGGACTACTGGTAGACGACCGAGTTCTGCAGTTTGTTTCAGCAAGTCATAAGGAACACTCAACTCCTTGGCGTAACTGAACAGCTCTGGCGGGTCCAACGTCTGGACTTTACGGATCTGCTGCCGTATTATCCTTGCATGACGAACTGCTTGGCTAACATCACCTGAAACACAGACGTACCCATGCACTAATCAACTACAAAGTGATATCCGATTATTTGAACAGTCTCAGATGGGAATTTAGGGGCTAAAGACTTTCTCATGAACGGTTGTTTTAATGCCTAGAAAAATTAATTAAGATCGGACTTTTTCCTAGTTTAGTGTACCTGTTCCTGCTTCGCCTTTAGTTCGTATCATCGCAGCTCCCTCTGCTATGCGTCTCAGCGCCTCCCCGAGGTCCCGTGCACCGCATACGAAGGGCACAGTGAACTGGTGCTTGTCCACGTGATGGTCGTCGTCCGCATTGGTTAAGACTGCATCAAAAGATAAAGAATGAATTTTTTAAAAGAACCAGTACTAATATTTATTGTTGCAGTTATTACTTGTAAGTAACTAAAACACATTATGACAAGGTAAATGGTAACTAAAGGGTATGCGTTAAACTGCACTTCAATAAATATTGATTCTTCTTTGGGACATAACGGCATATAAGTTATTATCATATTTTCCTTAAACTGATTTAACTTTAAAGACTACTACATGTATTGCAACAATAAAAGCACCAAGACACCCATTTGTTAAAACTACAAACATGGACGATATGCGCTGGCAGATCCAGTAAAATATCATTGGAGGGGGGGGCGGATTGTGGCAGTTTGCATTATCAAGTATTTTAAAGCACGCTTTATTAGCCAGTCTTCATGTTGTGACATTTTCGCCATCTGGGTGGTGCAGGGGGGGGGGGGAGTGGGTCTGCCATTTTGATCTGTAAAAGGGGACAGTGGGTACGGGCTTCTTGTTTCCCCTGGATCTGCCTATTACATCATCAAGAGTGTAATACATTTTTGATATAATCTGTAGAGAATACCTACCCTCTGATTCATCAATCATATCCACTCCTAGAGCCTGGAGGATTTGAGCTTCAGCGAAATGTCCAATGCGACATTTGGCCATAACAGGTATCGTCACAGCGTCCAAGATCCCTTTTATCATCTAGAAAAGGTGAAATTTTACACAGATAAAAGGTATAAAGAGATTTTAAATTCGGTGTCCTTTGAACGTGCTGTCATCATAAAAGAAAGCATTAAGTCTTCTTACTTTAAAAACACCATACTTCAAATCTGCTCCACATTAACCGGTTAAAGTAATACCTCCATAAGTATACTTCTCTTTCTTGGTGATCAATCGATATGACACGCTCCGATTTATGTCCCTATTAAAATTAAGAATCAGACCATAAACAGAGCAGTTCTTCTGTCATACTTTACCTTGGGATCAGACATTCTAGCCACGCCCCCCTGACTGCGGATATCTGCCGGTACCCTCTCCAGTGCCATCACTGCGCATGCCTGAAACACATAACGGTAAATATTTTACTTCTCTTTGGGATTTCTTTGTCTCTGTTGCAAGCCCTAAAATAGCATTTTAATAGGGCACATAAGGTCAATTGTTTTAGCACGTAACCAAAAATATTTGCAGCCCAATTATTATTATTATTCAGCTATAGGTCAACAGAGAAAAAGCGCTATGTTAGTGTACATGTATCAAAACAAACACATATGTTATAATATTGCGTCTTGGAAAGAAAGTGAGACTTAAAATCGTACCCCTGCTTCTTCTGCAACCCTGGCCTCCTCTGGAGTGGTGACGTCCATAATAATTCCTCCTTTAGCCATCTGTGCCAGGCCCGCTTTTACTTTGAATGTCCCCGTCTTGGGGACAGTCGGCCCCGTTAGGGACAGATTGCACACGCCTTCCGCAACGCCGTTCATTGCACCTAGAGAGAAAAGTTTAATCATGTGTGCTGATTCTTCAATCGTTCAGTTTATACAGGTATAACGTGTTTTAATCACCATCATCATAAGTTACGACGGAGAGCAAATGAAACAAACTCGGTTGATCCTTTTTGTTCTCTTTTGCGACAACAAAACCCAAATATGAAGGTGCGCTGTATCAGACCTGAAATAACTGCGGCAAACTTGCACAGATAACACAGAGGAATCACACAAAAAAAAAATCCATATTATACTGGTAGGATGGATAAAGGTATACTATACGAATTTGAAAACGTCCCAGATCTAGAGTCATACATGTATTTCAATCCAAAAAAGTTTTTTTCCCCCGAGTAGGATACACTCATAAATTTGAAATAATATTTTTTGCAGAGAATAAGTATAATACAAGCATACTCCTACATAACATGTATGCACAGTGCCTGGTATGTTTAATCCCCCTATAATAATGTAAGCGCCTTAATACCTTAAAGCTGTAGATATGCAAATGAACAAGATATTGCCGTGTTGGATAACCACCTTCCATGTTTTTTTATGACATATTCTCGACAGTCAGTAGCTGTGGGCCTGCTTCAACACCTGTTGATGCAGGTAGACAAAAGACATTTCCAACGGAAGAGAGTTTAACAACATAGGCGTGTTATTCTCTCTGTGTTGAATGTATGTATGCAAGTTGTTGTTAACATGTATGCATGTTTTATAACGCTAACAATCTGCCTGCTTATTCGTCTAAATGCCTTTGATAAATTGAAGCCATTTTCACGTATGTTGGGTTTTCACGTACTGCTGGCATAATGATGACTCATATGTTTTTGTCGATTGCATAGTGTATACTAAGTGTGCACTATCACAGTAATTTGTGTAAATGATATTTACGGTTTTTAAATGATAGGTAAGAATTTCCCATGACACTCGGGTTAAACGTGTGATCGTCACGCTCATCAAGCACATAAATGCGCCCTATGTACAGGGTCTTTATAGGTATGCAATGAAAGACTTTACAGTCTGCACGTGCCATATTATTTGATCTCTTGACGATCACCGCATACGTCTACATGATCAGATGCAGCAGACAGGTGAAGGAAACACACTTACCATTCATGTTCATTGTGTCGGGAATGGAGCGTCTGTTGGCTGATGTAAGCGCCGTTCTTGAAAATATCGCAGTGCCTTCTTTGGGGAGACTTTCTTCTATCTTAGCTGTGTACTAAATGGCCACCGACGTAAGAAGTTATGAAACCACAAAACAAACAGCGTGAAATGAAAAGCTGGGTCGACGGTGCAATTAAGTGCTGTTATTTCGTAAGCCTGTCTGTGAGGATGTTATTAATGCAGAGTTGCTATTCAATTTAGAATTACTCAAGTAGAAAGGCCTTAAATTTCGACAGACTTCATAACATTGTAATCGACGCAAATTTTCTGTACACAAGAGAAAGGTAGGTGAAAGTGGATAAAAATTATCACATAAAGAGTTGTTTAATTGAGCGGGTACAAAGGTATGACCCTTGGACGGCAACAATGAACCCCTGTGTGTGGTAAGCCATTTGTAAGCCCCAACTTCCCCTATTACCTTAAATTTATGATGAAATACACGTGTTTACTTTGGGAAACCAATCACGTTTTGGCCATATAGCTCAGTGTACTAATTATGAACTGCATAGCTATTACGATGAAATGAAATACGCTCACAATCAGTGTCACAAAACAATCAACAGCAAAGAGGGGCTCCCTGAATTAAGTTGTGGTTATATCCGCATTTAAGAGTAAGGAGTGAAGTCCCTGCTAAGGTAGGCCAAGGTTACTTTTATCTTTTAAACCACGGGACTCTAGATTTCTCCTCTAAAGTTTGTTTATTATAATATACGTTATGCAATGATGGAATGGAGCTTTGGGGTATATCACGATGTATCGGTGATGTATGCTGTCTCGTATAACAATCACATACATACACTACTAAAAGTGTATTGATGGTTGGCAATTTCACCTATCCGTCGGAAGCGTGATATGGATATTTAGGCCTAACATGCCACAAATGTGACCGGTTGAAGTGTCCGAACTGTCACCTGTTGACCTACAAGGCTTAAAATTAGGGACTCAAGACTTTCCCAAATAGACCTATTGTATTTCAGCAGAAAAACCTTATGGGTCCTTTTAAACAAATAAAGATGTACTAGTATATTTGTATATATTTTAAGCACTATTAGCACCGTAGTGTTATTCTAATTGTTATTATCTTTAATCATGATAGGAACCTTACTGGCAGCTATGCCAAATTCAGGGGAACTAAGGATCGGCATTTTAGGAATTCAAGGCGCTTTTCATGAACACAAAGTCGCCCTCCTGAAAGCCCATGAAGCCGCCAAGTCCGACCACCTCTCAGACTGGACACTGGACATCGTGGACGTACGATCACGGGAAGATGTCACTGACGATTTAGATGGACTAATACTGCCAGGAGGTGAAAGCACCACCATGAGTCTATTCCTGAAGAGAGAAGGCTTAGATACTGTTCTCCGAGAATGGATGGCGAAAAAGAGGCGAGTGACGTGGGGCACGTGCGCAGGTATGATTCTACTGGCGGAGAACATTGAGCATCAGAAAGAAGGAGGGCAATCTCAGGTATGGGAATTGTGTTAGGTGGGGAAAACAAAACCATGTACCCTCTTGAAATACGTTTATGCTACTTAATTTATCTAACGGGTATTGACTCTGGCAAGTTGTTAATTCACTTTGGGTAGCGCCCAGCAGTCATTATAAAGTTAGGTTGGTCGGAGTAACATATTTTTGAACTTAATAAATATTCAAATACTTAAAACATTATTCTAGCTTCTCCAAGATTGCAAGTTAAGGACCTAAGCAGGTCAATGATGTATGAGCGTTGTTCTTCTGAAATAAATTCTTTTATTTGACTTATAATGATCTTCATTTGGCAGATATATGTCACAATTATTTTGGTAGATCTTTATATTGAACAAAATTTGTTAGTTTAGCCAAACATTTATTTTTAAACTGATGTGATTTTTTCCAGCTGGGAGGCCTACACGTGACAGTTTCACGGAACTATTTCGGTCGCCAGGTGGACAGTTTCGAGGCTGACGTCACTGTTTTGTCAAACACTTTAGCCGGTTCTTGTGAAGACGACAAAACATGCAGGGGCGTCTTCATCCGGGCACCTGCCGTTATATCAGTGGATGACCCAAGGGTCAAGGTTATCGGTAGTTTGACCTTCACCGACAGAGAGCAGTCTGTCAGGTCTGTGATTGTCGCTGTGCAAGAGGAGAATACCCTTGCCACAGCATTTCACCCAGAACTTACAGACGACACCAGATGGCATAGACATTTCTTAGAAATGGTCAAACGAAATAAAACTTCCATTTAACGCAATGTAGTTTAAACCGTTTTTTTTTTTTTTTTTTTTGAAAAATTAGACAAGTATATTGGAAGTTGTAATCCAAGGAATCAGCAGATGAAATGTAATTTAGCTGAGCTATAGATAAAAAGCGTTTGTTTTGGCTCCATCGTTACAACAATAGTCGTGTGTTTAATTATGACTTAAAGGTTAATAAACAAGAATGGCATTTGACATGGTGTAAATCTCAATGGTTATGCTATGATTGAACAAGAGCAGTATACTTAAGACAATTTCAACAGCAGGTGTGTTTTTCAAGTTATTAAATCTTACATTTCGATGATATGTCTATACCGTATCCCAGTCGAATCCAGTTGAGTCAAACTAAATGTAAAAACAAATATTTACGTGTGTATCATTTGTTTGTTTAACTATCAAAATGTTCTTAGCTATCAACCCCCGATAAGTTTTTTATTCTCGGTATACTTGATTAAGACTCTATCGATTATTTAAACATTAAACATTCCCATGGAAAAAGATACAGAACTCACAAGAAAAAAACATGAAAAAAACGCTTGATTTAGACTCTATTGATTTTTTAAACATTAAACATTCCCATGGAAAAAGATACAGAACTCACAAGAAAAAAACATGAAAAAAAAACACTTTTTGTTTGAAGTTACCGGGGCCGTAGATTGCAGGAAGGGCATCCCCTCCACTAAAAAAAAATTTAAAAAGAGATCTTAATAAAATGTTAGCTATTGCCTTTCTCCCAGCCCATCACAAGCTTCTTACTTTTCCTACGGTCAGCGTTGAGAAGACTTGCACAGACGGTGCAAATGACCTGTTACCTACAGTTTGTATATATGGATTGTAGGCTGTCAACAGTTACCATCTACCAACGTTTTTTTCAGCCTAAACCCTCTGCACCCCAGGTTGTAACTATTCAACACCGTAAAATAGAGCCTGTAGGGTATTGTACTAATGGCAATATACTCATTTTTCGGTACTAAACGTGGCTATAAACATTATAATTGCTAATTGTAATGAACTTAAGATAATATTTGTGGCAAACTGGTCTTGTCTATTGTGAAACAAGCTGGTGGTTTAGTCATTTAAAGCCCCCAAAATGATATTGTCACTTATGTGGGTAATATATGTACTTAACCCTTTACCAATGGCACAGATATAATTTTTATCTAGATATTCACGCATGTTTCTGTGGCTATTCACAAGCTGTCCACATTTTTTATCAGTCTGGACGGGTGAGAGTTGTTGCACAATGACTGCGTCATTTCTCAGTCGGTTTCTGGTAGATTGAACATGTAGGCCTACATGGAATACATGTGCATGAAAACAAACGTCGATAAATGGATGAAAATCTCTTAGGGATCGATCTAGGCATGGGAACCCAGTCTAAATGTATCATTTAATTCAATACCAGAGTTATAAGAATCTGCTTTAGAGAAAAACAAAATCAAAAACATTGAATCTACTTGATTACACATCATACAAAAAACATGTACTGCGTTATGATAAGGAATTGATGTTACTAATCATTTACTGTTTTTCAAGTTACGAACTTGCGTATATAAATATATACAAGGGAATAGACCAACAAATCACTCGCGTAATGTTTCTACCGCAAAGGGCAACGTTAGGCCTGTTTTACAACGGCTACGCGAGATCACAGCACTTATATACATGTAAATATATGGCTGTGTAAATCAACAAATTAAATTAACTGAATTGGCAAATTAGAAGTCCGGATTTTTTCTCAATCTTTTCGGTTTGCTTGTCAAAATTACAGACCAGTTTCTTTCCTCTCGCCCGTTTCCTCCTTATCGTCATTCTTTATTTGTTCTTGTTCCGGTGTTTGGTCACTCGTTGCGTTTGGTTGAACGCTGCGACGTCGTTTTCGTAGGTACAGGTACGCTACCAGGCCACCTAAACCGGCGAGAAGCACGAGGAAGGAAGCGCCGACACTTGTACCGATTATAATGCCTTTGTTTGAAGGTGATAACTTGAGGATGTTGCCTCGGCTGACGTCCGTCTCATTGGTTTCTCCGTTGGCATTCTCCGTTGTAGGACTTGGTGTTATTGGTGCATTTTTGGATGGAATTGCGACAGTATGACTTGTTGTGGTCTCAGATGCGACTGAAACTGCGGACCCGGAAAATATCCCTATCTGTGTAGTAGTAGTTGGATCTGGACAAGCGGTTTTGTACTTCACGTACCAAGAGTTTGATGTGTTCAATGCATTGATTAGTGGGTCGGCTTGAACCTGACATATAATTTAAAAGAACATTTACACAATTCTTGATAATTTCGAAGTAATATAAATGTCTCTATCTCTAATTTAGAAAAACTCAAGTTTATTTGTTTCAGACAATTTTATATTTCTCTGTAGTCGGGTTAGATTATATTACAAAAACGTACATTTTGCTCCGGGCATATTGCTATTACCCTCTATACCTTTTTGCATGTTACATAGTGATATAATCGAGTAAAAGGTAGGCCTATTGTAAAGAAAATCCTGCTTACCTGCGCATAGGGCCTCAGACAAGTTCCCCGTCAAGTGGTACAGACCAGAAAAATTGTCAACAATGAAAGCATGGTTGGACACCGGCTCGCTGACTATTGCTTGCATGTCAATGAGCTGTGTCTTATTGCCCACACCTACGGCGTATATTTCGATGCCCTGACTTTTTACTGGGAATGCTCTTTGAACAGTTAAGCAAAATCTGTCCATTATATCCGTCGTAATGATAACAGCTATTTTCCTGGTATTATTACGACCCCCTCGTGAATCAGCAGGATTGAGAAAAACCGTTCTTGCAAGGTAAAGGGCTTTGTAAGTTTGACTCCCAAATAAAGAATTTTCGTGAATAGTCAGAGGCTTACTTAATGCGCTCATGACATCTGCTTCAGACCGTTTTGGATCTAGTGTTATAATTGCATTTACTGTTGGTATAAAAGATATAACTGCAACACTATCTTTGCCCGGACGTACCTCGAAGGTATCATTGACCAAACTTTTCAGGAGATACTGAATCTTCGGGCCATCGTCAGGTTTTCCAGTAACATCCAACAGGAATGCTATATCAGCGTTAGCGAGCTCTGAAATCACATGAAAGATACCTAAAACTACTTAACTACGTCATTTAGAAGAAATCCACAAGAATTGTAAGTGTATGCCTACTCATTACAGTATAACTGTCCAATTGTCCAATACGCTGTGTATGCAAGTTTTGTTTTTAATTTACTTTCATTTGATACACTATACATGTTACAATATAATTAATTTTTTTCCACAGTGTGTTCGAGTAATGTTTATAATGTAAGTCAAGGCCTACTTACTGCATCCGATAGCCGTTCGGAGTAAAACGGGGAAAACTGCCACACCAATAATGAAATAAATCGCTCGAAGTTTCGTCTCTTCCATGTTCGTGCGATCAGATGCACAAACGCGAAGCACAGTGTAGTGACCAACTTGATAACCGGTAGTACTTTTTAACTCAACAAGTGCCATGAAAACAAGTGTCAATAAAATGTTATCTAATCACACAAGATTCAGGATGGTGAATTGATTGCCTCCTTTCGATAAATAAGTTTTGATATTACTTACTGGCACACTGTTGATATCAAAATTTTCGAAATATGAAATAAAATGATTGAAGTATTGATTGAAGCGACACAGTCATAATCAAATGGCACACAATGTTTGGATCATTAATTTGGCCCTTCACTTTGTTATTACAGGTGGATTATCTGCGTGTCGATAACGCCTCACTGGCAGAAAATAGTCGCATAGGACACTGACAGTCCCGTTGATGAATTCATAATTCCACTCAATTGAAAATTTTCATTACTGACGCCGTTTTTAATCTAGAAAATAACTTAGATTAAGATATGTCACTATGGTAGAAAAATCCTTCTTCAACGAAAAGTTAATGAAAAGGATAAAAGAAGAACATAATTATAGTTATCCCCATAATCCAGGAACATCAAATTGAAAAAATAAAACTGTTCTCATGATAAATTGGTTTATCTATTTCGATTTGTAACAATGGGTTCGAGCGTCCTTAGCAGATAACAATAATCCTAGTTAATACTCTGTTTAATTATTTTGTTCAATACGCGAAGTTTAATGAGTTTAATTATTGTGTCGCATACCAGTTTACGAGATTGAAGTCCAAAGTGTATTTATTCAACAAGTTGCTGTTGTCAGGAAGCATTATCAAAACGTGTATGTTTGAAATGAGTTTCTTTATAGCAACGTATCAATGGATTAATTTCGCTAACAATTATTATGAATTAAGACAAATAAAATTAACTTCAGCCACCAACGGCGATAGAAACATGCAATTAGGACTACAGGTGTGTGAAACAATGGGCGCTACTTTGTTGCCATTTCCACAACATGGAAACAAGATCGGTTGTTTGTAGACATTGTGAAGAAAGAAATCTACGATGTCAGTGTTCTCGGTACAGCTGAAGTATATTATAGTGAGGCATGACATAAATGCGTAGATATATGTGTACCAGTGTCTTAGACCACAAGACACGAGCATACCAGGTTTTTCTACATTCACGTTTTGTGTTGCCAAACGTTTGAGATATGCGCCCCCATTTTATCGCATTATGTTTGTCATTACGGTGGCTTTGCATCCTTGAACAAACGTAACTCGTAGTAGAAGCGGAACTTCATAGACTGGGATTTATGTATAATTCCCCCCCCCCCCCCCCCAAAGAAAAGAGAAAAATAACGAACAGATAATTCGATAATTGAGGAGACGTTCAATTGAGTCGGTGAACACAAGCGTGCATTGGTAAAAAAACGTCCGTTCTTTCACGCGATCTTTTTGCGAACATTCAACAAATTAAATTATAAGTGGATGGAAAAAAACTATGCATATAACCACCAATATAAGTTATTAGAATGTATCGAATATTATCGACTAAACCTTTTTTTAATTTACATGTTATTGACCCCTGGCAATTAAAACTCTTAGTTCCATAGCTTTCCAAACATCCATGTTGACTTAATTACAAATCTGATATCCCAAAAACTCAAGCTCATGCACCCCAAGGACGCCCTTCGACCCATCTACCACAGCCTCCACCAAAAAGATAAATACACTTTTAATCAGCGCTGGGCTACACTTCAACTTCAGAGGTCATACAAGGACATTTTGAACATGCTCAATGTGCACGTGATTCAAGAAAGATGAAAGACCGAATTAAGTCATTAACACGTAATAGTTACTGTAACAGAAAACCTTAGGCACCTATGGCCTGCCCAGTCGAGAAAATGTGCTATTTCACTGGGTGCTAATAAAAAAGTCATATTTTTGGGGGTTTGGGAGACATGTACGTTATTGACGGGGGTCAGAACAATCTCTACAACAAAAGAGAGTCAAATCTTCAAAGATATTGCAGGTGAAACCAAGGAGTTATAACTCCTTGGTGAAACTAGGAAAAGACTTAATCAGACCACTTTATATGGAGGTTCTTTTTTTTGAAAAAGTGGAACCTTCATATACCTAGATAAAATTTAACCCAGAGGGGACCTTTTCCCGACAAAAAGGGGGTTCTTACGCACCCCCTAACCCACCTGGCTACGGGCCTGCGTGAGATTGATATTTAATGGCCAATTGTTATCCACTACCTACGTAGGTCAGTTTAAAAAAAAACTCAGATACATTTTATTTCACTTTTAATATCTAAAAAGGAGCAAATTAAACATAAAGGCTTGTTATAACATGCAGAGTTTTTAAAAATTCTTTAAATCATGGCGCATTTGCTCAATCGGTACATGTATGACGAGCTTCTGTCTTTAACAGCTACAGACGTAGATATGCACAATCAAATACACAAGGCATCTTTTCTTTATGGATCTGTGTGCAGATAACTTTTAAATCTTTAACTCTTCGTTGCTCGTGAGCTAATGGCATGACAGAAGTTTGTTCTTGGACTTGTCTCCTTGCCAAAAGGGATACGTTTATTTATTTATTTATTTATTTATTGCTACTTAGTCAAGCCTCAATTCTAAGTACAGTATTCTGTCGCGTTTGCTTCTTTGTTTTTGTCTTTGTTTTTTTTCCTTTTTGCCTGTTTTGTTTTTTTCTTTCGTATGTTTATTTCTTTTGCTTTTGTTTATCCGACTGATTACAGGCTGCAGTTTTTGATCTATCTCTTTGAAATTTAACAGAGAAGTTAAATAATTAAAGTATTATCTTGGCACCAGAGTCTTTTGACATATATAGCTTTTTTTCAATAACGACTGGAAAATGAAAATATCTAAATAATCTCCATTTCTCATTATTGGCCAATATGGCAGACTCCCTATACTCTCTGTCCATTTGTTTTTTGTTTTTTTTTTTCTCATAATTACAGCAATATGGCGTCTATTCCCATGCACAGTTTTCGAGACAAAGAAGTGACATTTTGCAGATTTATTAAGGTAAATACGGTCTATATAAAAATAAGTCATATACACCATTCATTTTGCAAAGGGCAGAACTTCAGGAGTTTTTTTTTCACTACAGAAACCACAGCTCCGAGAGTACCCGTTGAACAAAACAAACGGGGACATTTTGAAACCCTGTTCGAAAATCGGATCAGAGAGGTTGACGAGTGACCCACATATTTCATGTCCCCGATGACGTCTGCCTGTATCCGCTTTGCGTAAATAGGATGTACCAGTAGGTTGATTTAGATTTTGCCATATCCGCTCTCAGTCTCTCAGAGAGAGCTCTTATGTATTTATTTATTTATTTATTTATGTCTTTTGTGAAAGCGGGGCAACTGCTATTTAGAATAATGTGTGACCACTAAAATTTGGAACAACTTTCTTTATCCTATATAGAAAAATACACATGTAACTGTGAGTTTTTTGAAAGACAGTTATCACGAAAATCAAAACAGACTCGTATATGCAGTGCTATAGTGTATTTTAAGAGAGAATTTCCAGATCACAAGTAATGACAATGTCAATTTCAAATCAAAGAAGAATCAATTTGAAGAAATAGATGTACAGTCAAAGAGGCACTGAAATATCAGCGCTCAGATTGCATTATTGCTACTAGGATTTTGTTTCTTAGATTACATTAAGGATGCCTACTGGACAGCCATCCATCAAAGTGTCCATCTATTGACCACCCCTTGGTCTTCCAGTTGGCCTTGGTCCTCTTCTCCCTTTACGCTTGTGGGTCCTGGTCCTCGTCATCCCCCTTCAAGCATTTCAATGCCAGCATTTTCAATTTTTTTACCTTTCCCATGATACTGCGCCCGTCTATGCCGTCCTCTGGCACACCGGTAGGCTTTGGTAGGTTTTCCAAACATCCCCTTACTCTTTCTTTGAGCTCATCTGGAATTTTGGCAACCAAGCATCGGAGCAGCCTCGCTTTTCCGTCATTGTTTGCTGGCTCACCGGTGGGCTCTGGTCCGTCAAAACATTCGCGAACTTTTGCCACAAGCTTTTTCAGCTTCATGAGCCTAATAAACAATAATAATAAAAAAATATTTATAATAGAATAATAGCATGTCTATAATATTGTACAACCCATTGTACAAAATAAAAATGTATGACATGTAGTAACTATATTAGAGAAAATTCAGATGTTTGACATTACCATAATTAATTTACTTCACAGTATATATACAAAACGCACTATTTCATTCAAATGACATTTTTTAATTACAAGTTCAATATAATATTCTACCTGTAGCTTCACGTTTACAGGGTATGCAGAAATTGTAGGTCCTGAATTTTGCAGCAACAACAAAAAATCGTACAATGGTTATATATTACCTAACCAATGGTCCTGGTCCTTCTCCCTCTCCACGCTTCGCTGGTGTATCCATCGCTTCTGGTTGTTGCGGGTCCTGTGCATCGTCATCTCCCTTCAAGCACTTCAAAACCATCATCTTGATTTTTCTGCCCTTTTCCATGATATCGCGCTTGTCTGTGCCGTCCTCTGGGTCACCGGTAGGCCTTGGTAGGTTTTCCAAACATCCCCTTACTCTCTCTTTGAGCTCATCTGGAATACTGCCAGCCAAGCATCGGAGCAGCCTCGCTTTTCTGTCATTGTTTGCTGGCTCACCGGTGGGCTCTGGTCGGTCCAAACAATCGCGAACTTTTGCCACAAGCTTTTTCAGCTTCATGAGCCTAATAAAAAATTAATAATTAAAATAATAATAAAACAATAGTATGCCTATTATAATGTACATCCCATAGTACAAAATAGAAATGTGTGACATGTAGTAATTATATTAGAGAAAATTCAAATGTTTGACATTACTATAATTGATTTACTTCACAGAATAAAAAAAACGCACTATTTTATTCAAATGCAATTTTTCGTAATTTACAAGTTCAATATAATACTAGACATGTAGCTTCACGTGTACAGG
Organism: Lingula anatina; assembly: GCF_051362555.1. Taxonomy (NCBI): domain Eukaryota; kingdom Metazoa; phylum Brachiopoda; class Lingulata; order Lingulida; family Lingulidae; genus Lingula; species Lingula anatina. The sequence goes on from NC_141769.1 coordinate 14,833,328, forward strand.
GTATGCAGAAATTGTGGGTCCTGAATTTTGCAGCAACAACAAAAAATCGTACAACGGTTATATATTACCTAACCAATGGCCCTGGTCCTTCTCCCTCTCCACGCTTCGCTGGTGTATCCATCGCTTCTGGTTGTTGCGGGTCCTGTGCATCGTCACCTCCCTTCAAGCACTTGATAAGCATTATCTTGATTATTCTGCCCTTTTCCCTGATGCCGCGCTTGTCTGGCAGACCGGTAGGCTTTGGTAGGTTTTCCAAACATTCTCCCACTTTCGCTTTGAGCTCGTCTGGAATTTTGCCAGCCAAGCATCCGAGCAGCCTCGCTTTTCCGTCAATGTTTGCTGGCTCACCGGTAGGCTCTGGTCGGTCCAAACATTCGCCAACTTTTTCAAGCACTTTCAGCTTCAAGAGCCTAAAAAAATTAATAAAATGATAAAAAAAATAATAATAATAGAACGACAGTCTGTCTGTACGCGGCAAATATAGAACCTGGACTTAGAATTAAAACTATACAACGGTTACTACAAATTTTTATGACCACAGTGTTGTCACCTTCGTTAAAAAACGGGGAAGGACATTTTGGAATATGAAAAACACCGTATAATACATGTACGTATAAATGGCATTCATGGAATAATGTGAATGAAACATGACTGATATTGTGACTCGTGACAGAAAATCAAAGAATTTTTTAACTTGTAAATTGAAAAATGATCGATTTCCGAGGAAACTCTGTAACTAATGTAGTAAGATTTTATCAAGAAAATTGGCATTATTCACGACAAAAGCGAGAACCACAATTCGGTGCCAGCGTCTTGTGTAGGAGATACGAGACCCTTATTACGATGTTTCATTAAAAATGCATTTTTTTTTGCCTCTTTTCTGATAAAAACAGAGGTGAACTCTTCAAACAATTCCCGGTCACCAGATAGTGGTGCTTATTTTTGTGATTGAATATACATTAAATGGGACTGAAAAGTGTTCAGGTGAGGGTGATCTGTTTAAAAGCGATATTAGGGAACCATTCCCACAGATATTTGGATCGATCTAACTCCCTGGGGAGTCTCACTAAATTGCTATCAACTTTACCGGCTTAAATGTCTGTCACGCCTAGTAAAGCTGCCAGGGGGTAATTATCTTTACCCCTAGCCGATTCGGATAGCAAATTAAGTGAGACTCCCCAGGAAGTTAGACAGATCGATCTAGGCATGGGAATCTAGTTTCCACCCTAAAAACGCTGCTGCTTCGTCAAAACGTTGAGTTAGCAAATGTATTTTTGATGCGCCATCACTATTTCATAACATGACTTTTGTTTGGCATTATTTTAGCAGATGAAGAAACAATTCTAACGTATCGATCTTCCTCAAGACATGCTTAATATAGATATACCCTATTACTAGTCAATCAGTGCTGTGTGGTTTTTACAAACCAGCAGCGTGATTATACAGACTTGACATTTAATATGGAATATTTCGGTTTCGAAGGTATGCCTAGGTGAAAATGCATTCTTTTTTTCACAAACTCCGATCTCATATAAGATATGTGATTGGAGAAGTGTGTAGTCAGGTGTCTCGCTACCAATTAACTGAATACCAGGTTTGTTGCGCTGCTGCATTATGTAATATGCAGTGATTTAATTGGGTAGTGCTCCTTTGGGCTGGTCAAAGCTTGGGTTTGGCAAAGCATGGTTCTTTCAAAAAAGTATCCATATGTCGGCAACTACTGCATAGAATAATTTAAAATTTTGCATGCAAGTGGTCTGGTTTGCTGTGTGTAAAATGAGCTATGCAGTGCTTTACAAATTTGTTTATATGTGGCAGAATGGCGCGAAAAAGACAGGCATTGCCAGACAGATAATTGTGCCAAACGAAACGGTCCGCACAGTTTTATAAAGTAATGCCCAGACTGATGTACCTACACAGAGGCCACACCCAATGTGTTGAAATCTTACCACCAGGGCACAGGACCCACTGTCTTTCGGGATATGCAGTTGCAACTAAACAAAAGCCACCCAGTCCGTTCAGAATGAGGGGTAAATTGCCACCAAAATGCACTTTTCAAGGCCCTTAGCGAACACCAAACTGGTTTTTGCAGGTAAGAATACCAGACGACCTCCAAGGAACCCACTGTAAACAGCAAAACATCGTTGTATGTTTCTTTAATGAATTGGGGACCTTGACTGTTTCTGGGTTGAACACTGAAATCTCGTGGCTTTCTGTATTGAGGTCAGATTCCACCTGTACCGCTCAACAGTCAAAACAGAGTTTACAGACATCCAGAAGAGGCCAACGACGAAGCGTGTGCCGCATCTAAAGTGACTTAGGTCATTAACAGCGTCAGTATTTGGAGTGGAAAGCACATTGGTGCCAAAACACCAATGGTAGTCATCGACGAAAACCTGAACCAGATCAAATAAAGAAATAATCTGGGAACCATTTGGCTATCATTTGATAGGGGGCAACTTAGGAACAATTTTAGGTTGCACGGTGAGATTGCCGGTTCTTACAGAGCACTTTTAAAAGCAGATTACTTACAGAACCAAGGGAATGAGCAGCTACCTTGGTCATCAAAATCACCATATTTGAACCACATAGACAATATGTGGGTAGGCCATTACTCACCAAATCAATGGCCTACATGACCTACAACAAAACTGGACCAAATTGGACAGATTTTGACCGATGCCTGGAATGTTATTCCAGATTGAACTTTAAAAACCTATCCCAAGGAATCCGTTGCCACTTGAGAGCGCTGGTAGCAGCCAGAAGAGGTCATGCGTAACAGCGGCCGTTACTGTGACTAGACACTGACATGAGGGTCCTTTCTGGCGCGTGTAACTCCTTTACAGACAATAATTTGGAAAATATGGAGGTCCAAAATATCTCTTTTAATGGTTGTCGTCTGACATAGAATAGGCAATGTGTTTTTGTTTGCTTCTCTGTCGAATTCCATTAATGAACTGATGTCACAATGACATCAAAGAGGTAATTTAAAGTTGTTAAAACACGATTTTAATCCTTATTTTAATTTATCAGTCAGCTAAATAGGAAAAAACTGATGAAAAATGATTTGGAAAAAAATATTCCATATTAAATGTCAAGTCTGTATATACCTGTCTTAGAATTTAAAATAATCAATATATCCCTTATCATTTTAAGAATAGGTCGTCAAAATTGCGTTTATGCCATCACTTGTCCGTCATGCATCAATGACACATCGTAATACTGAAGCGTGAAAGATATGTACGTACATGTAAGCAAAGATAAATATTAAGAAAAAAAGCACTTACATGGGCCCGCGGGCTGAGGCCAAACAGACGACAGCGGCCAAAACAACGAGTGTTGCGAACTTCATCCTTGGTCAGTTGAACTGTGTCTCTACCCAGAGGAGTGATTTTATCAGATTTTTCGGGATCTTTTATAGGATATTATTGATTGTTCACCTGTTATGTTTGGGGAGAAGGGTGTTCCTTTCCGTCAAATCACTACATTGGATTAATAAAATAAAAAAGGCCTGATCCAACATACATATAATTGTGACTCACCGTGATGTATTTATTCATATGGTTTAATTTGATATACAGTATATACTATGAGTACACAATCCATCAAATTATGGTCGTTCTAATGGTACAATGGTCTTGATTTATAAAGTATTTTTTAAAACCACTTATAATATTTGAAAAGCTGTGATTACTTCCTTTTTATCCTGTTTGTTGAAAGAAAATACACAAGGACAACTGTGCTAATGACGCATATCAATTTCAACTGATCAAACGAAGTTATTTGTTCAGGTAGTAGCCTTTTAAAGATATACCGAACCCTGTCGGTCGGGTAATTACGTCGGAAATTACCAGTTGAAGTAATAAATAAGTATTTGCGGTAGTCAACCAGCTCAGTTAAGTCAGAATCAGTTCTTAGTTAATGCTTATTTGTGACTTCTATAAAGATCCACGCTAGTTTACTTGTTTCTGCATTTTTCAATTTAGATAGGGAATTTATCAACAAAATTAGAACACTAGTAAAAAGCTCGCCGCTTTCTTTTGACGATGGCACTAGTGTTAACTTATGATTCGTTGTGCATTTCTGTGTCAGTAAGATCTATCTCGTTGGTGTAGGAATTTTTTAAAGCTTTCATTATTCAAAACTGCTTTTTTTTTTTAAACGGTAGCCACTAACGTGTGAAACAATGGACGGGCGCGGGTATCGCTCCTCTTACTAACTAACCAACGAAGTAACAAACGAACTGAATGTGGACAGACAGGCATCTATAACGACTTAGGTTTTATGCAGTAAATTAAGGTTGTCATTTATCATGGGTTGCACAAATGAGGAAAACGTTTAAAGTCATACAATTAATGAGTGTTAGTCTTTCATCTTTCATATGCCAAAAAAGTTTTTCCTGAAATTTTCAGAATTTTTCTCCATAATCGCCGAGGTTAATCATATCCAAAACTATTGACAAAATTATCTAAATACTAAATTGATTAACTAAAATTAAATTAAATTAAATTTAAAAAGAAAATTCTAGGAGGGGACCCTGCAACTATAGACCCAAGACTATAGACCTGCTGACACTCTATGAACGGATTTTACACCTTCACTATTTTATCATTGCACTTATAACGATCAAATTGGTACATCGCAGAAGCTAAACCTACAATGTAGCCCAGTTCAAAAAGAGGGATGCCTTGACACGTATTTATGTCTAAAACCTCATGATAACGCATACATAATACTTTTTAGTAAAAGTCCGAGAGTTTCTTTTATGGGGTTTTCTTTTCCTTCGTCCTGTTTTCTTCTTTTCTTTTCTTTTCACTTCTTTTCTTTTCTTTTTTTTTTCACCTTTTTTCCTTTTTTTAATTATTTTGTGTGTGTGTGGGGGGGGGGGGGGGAGAGAGGGGGGGGGAGGGGGAACTGCCAGTTTCGGTTTCAGGTATTTTTTTTCGTTTCCATTTTGGATCTTTACAATTATGTTGGCATTGTGTTGCTGGTAAATGTATAATTCGACAAAGGGTCTGCACGGTAAATACCAGCACAAGTACAAAGGCCTACCGGTAATTTACCGTCACCGTAGGACTAATCTATAATGCAACAACTTTTATTCTCTTTTGGGAATAAAACATTGAATTGTTGATTTGGTTAAAGTACTTTTTATGAAACAAATTGGGTGATTTCCCAATTCAGATTAAGATAAACATGTGAACTTAAAGTAAAAAAAAACTTTTTTTACAACTATTGGCAAGAGCACGGTCGCAGATGTAGCCCCATGAAAACGAGGCCACTGTGCGGAAGAGAACTGAAACCGAGGCTGCAGTTTAACGGGATGGATGCAGACTTCACCCAGCTCCGAAGTACGCCCAGTAAAATTAAGACCGAAAAGGAGCATATTGAAAATGGCCAGAGCGTCAAGACTGGTTGCAACATAATTAACATTAGATCAGTAATTAGAGAGTCAGTATTAGGTTGGTATATACGCGCACAGCGCTCTTAATTCCCACTGGTTTCTTTCGCCGGCCAAAAATGGGGGGCCTTTCAAGTTCCAAAAGAAGTTCTTATTAGAAACACACAAGTGCCCACACTAACTGTTATGAGTATGAGCTGCTCTAAATTACACTTATAAAAAGCAGATACCTTTGTAGAATGAAGCAAGCCCATTTATGCAGTTAATAACAAGTCCTACAAGTTACTAAAAGTATCTTATGCATATATATTTGTTACATGCAAAGAGTAAAGATCAAAATTTTCTTTTCCATGTTGTTTTTAATTTGTTCCCCCTCCAAAACTGAGCAAAAACATGACTAAACCACAGGTTAGATTGCACTTCTTTTTCCATAGTACAAACATTCATTAGTTAACCAAGTGTTCTTGTAATATATGGTCCCTGGCATGTGCTAGCCCTTATGAAAAAGTCCTACAGGAACCTATGGGACTTTTTCGTTAGGGCTGTTGTGCTATAACATCAAAATAGTGTAAGCACATCATATCAAAGACTTTATACAGGAGTGCAACAAATAAATTTTAATGTTATCTAGTCTAATGACTTAATGGTTTGGTAAACTAAGAATTATTCACAGGTCAGAGACTGTTTGTTCTGATATATTTTGTTTCATGGGTAAGTATCAAGATCTGTCAGAGCAGGGAAAATGGTCTCTACCAGTTACCAGTATGTTGCTTAAATAGAATTTATCGTGAAATCTTGATCCTCAAATGTTGAATTGTTGAACCTTCAGCTGGAACAGTGGTCTTGCTTACATACTTTAAAAAATTTCTTTTTTGCCAGTTTTGATTTAGATATTGGAACTTAAATACCTTTGGACTGCCCAAATAATTATATCAATCCTGCTTTATTACAGAGAGTCCCTTGATCTAAAATTATGCCTAATAGTAATCCAAGTTGCATATGAAGGACTCCTGAATCATCCTAGCTCGTCTCTTGATTATTCTTATAAATGCAGTGTCTTTATTCATTTTAGGATATGTGTTCTGGAGCCTGTTCCAAGGATTGGGACCTATGATATGGTTTTATCCCCTGAATGAACTAGAAATCTCAGGATATGAAGTATTCTGCCTGTTGTGGCTAAGTCCAATTGTAACCTGTATTTCTCCAGTATTTCATCTCATTCAACACCCATGGGTGCTGGGCGGCCTACGTTTATTTATGGTCGGTTGCATTGCATCTTTCCAAGCACCAACAACATTACAGCGCCTGATACTTCTGGCCTTGGGAAATGGGGCAGCCATGTTGGTTTTGGTGGCCACAGTGTGGAAAGATTCTACATATCAGAGGTATTATTTTGGTGTTATTTCAGTTAATTCTCCTCGTTTATGTTTGTAAAATCCAAACACTCTCATTCAGTTTTTTTTTTCTTTTGAAAAATGAGGATTATATTTTGTATGTGTTTGTGAAATGTAAGCCTTTTTAGTAGGAAATTTGATTATAGCTGTGTATGTAGAAAGTTAATTTTTGGAAATGCAACTTAAAGCGTTATGAATTGATGATTTGATTTCTGGGTTGACTTTAAAAGACTATCCGTGTATACCCCAGGTGACTGTTTCTGCTCGTGAGATAACTAAATTTTAATATTATTATTATAATATTCCAAGCCTGGATATTACATTTCAGATACCTGACATTTTGGGGTCTTATGGTGGGCTTCTTTGCAGTTTTGGCAGGGAGGATATGGTTCACCTCTTTTATCCCAACATGGTGGGACAATCCAACCAATTCAGCAGTCCTTGCAGTAGGACTCATAGCTACAGTAGACAAAATAATGTCTGGTATGTGAAGAAAAGGGAGATATTGCAGGGTGTTTGTGTAGAATCATCATGATACCAAAGTTATGAAATTGTAACTTCCAAAAATAAATTAATTGACAAGTACTGTTTTTAGTTCAGTCCTTCACAATCAGTTTCCATGTATTTATATGGTGCTTAAAAGAAGAACAGTTGGAATCAAAAACTACTTGTCGATGAGATTGTAAATAGAAGTTTATATAAAATAATTATAAAACACAAGCTGAAATGTTTTCATACTGTTAGTTATGGCCAAGTTAGTTGCATAGGGTCCTTGTCCCTACACCACCTACTGGTCATGGAGTAACAATATCTCTAGATTCACATTAGTCTGATGAAGACCTATGGACAGGTTTGCTGTAAGGTAATTGTATGAAAACATTTCAGCTTGTGATTTATCATAATTATATAATTATGATATTATCCAACTACCAAGCTAATGGACATTTTTTGTTAAATAAAACTTATTTATAAAAATCCGGCACAGGCATAATTTATCCTGATATGCCAGTGATAATATTATTTGAGTCCTCTCAATAGTTATGATCAACAGTTTTTCCTCTGGTTTTCTATTTTCTTTAATTTCTTTTCACAACCAAGGTGATGACAGTCTGCCAGTCCAGAAAATCTCTTCCCCAAGGCCTTATTGGCTGTCCACTGGCGTAGGCTTTGGTAGCCTTCTCTATCTTACTCACTGGATATTTGGAGAAGTTTCCATAGCAACAAGATGGGTGGTGACTGGATACCCTGACCATGGCCCTCAGCCTAATCCCTGGGGGTAAGAGAGAGATGAGAGCTCCTCTTTTAGATTTTAAATGAATTTATGAATGAATAAAAATAATATACAGTACTAGCATTTGTAACTAGCAAAGTGCTATTAGGTTATATATAAATAGTAAAGACCTAGTTTTGTATGTAGTTCTTTTCTTCTCTTGAAGCAAATCTGAAAAGTTTTATGTGGCATATTTGATAGACAATAAACTATTTTGTATTGATCTGTTAATATAGGAACAGTGTCTTTGTAACAATAAACCATGACCTTACAGATGGGATGTTTGTCCTAGATAATTTTAATCTTTGTGCTTTTTGTTATAAATATAAATAAATTAAGTGCTATAATTATTCTTGTTTACATCCTCAGAAGTGAAAATATCTCAATTTCAGGGCTACCATTCTTATTTCCCTAGCTTTTGGCATACTGGTATGCTGCAGGTTTTCTGCATCTAAAATTTGGTGGATTGATGGAGCTCTAAGCCTGGTGGGCCTGTACTATTTGCCCACATGGCAAGGATTTGCATGTAAGTTGTGGCAGTCTGGGGCACATATGTACAGTATGCTGATAAATGGGTTCTTGCTCACACATTTTTGTTTTATCAACATTACATTTTTAATAAAAAAAATTATTTAATTTGCAAAAAAAAAAAAAAAAAAAAGAACAGCATGTACTTCATGAAAAATAGAAAACAGAAATAACCAAAAAATATGTGCTTGCACAAGATAAAGCAGTTTGTGTGTACTGTGCTAGATGGGAATGATGTATACAGTATGTGCTAGTGGAGGCAGTGTGTGTGCGTGCGTGTGATTCTCCAGCTAGTATACTTCCATTCTATTATTGTTCACAATATTGTTGCATTTATATTGATATCTGTGTAGATTCTATATTTTTACAGACTTAATGCAAAATGTACTTAATTCTTCAAATCTTGTAGGTGCTAACCTCCTGGCTATTTACACCATGTCCATCTGGCCAGAGATGATTGACCGACTAAGCAGGTGTCCAGCGGGACCTACACTGACCCTATCTGTAGTCACTTATCTGGTAGAGATCTTCTTTTCGGTGTGGACTGTGGCATACAACTTTGTCCCCGGAGGAGAGTTCACTAGAGAACACACTGACTATCTTATTGGCTTCATGGTGGTATGCTTAGGCTTGGGACTCTTTACAAGTAAGTTGCAACCAATGACTGAATATTTAACTGGCAAAACATATAGGATGATGTACATATTCTTGTGATATACAAACGTGCTAATTCTGTGAATAAGCAATACTCCGAAGATGCTTAGTGAACTTGCTTTGACAATGAGGTTTGTTTGCTTTGATTGAAGGAAATATCTCAGTTTTGTGTAAATATATGATTGATTTTCTGAGGATGTTATCAGGGAAAATGGGCCTAATATGTTTCTTTTTCCTGCAAAGGCTCAAGTGTAAAAGTCCCTGGCCACACAGCCTTCAGTTTGAAGAAGCCCAATGGCACAGTGAAGGGAGCTCTATTGTGTATGGTGTTACTGGGTCTGGGAGGATTTCTGTCAAGGCAGGACCCTAACAGATATAATCATCCAGTGAAGGTATCAATAACATGCTATAGAAATGGTCCACTGTGTTAAAAAGTCTCATTCACTTATAACTTTCTTTTTTTTTTTAAGTACGAGAAATTGTCAAAAAATGTACATGTTTTTGTATTGAGTTTTAAGCTTTTAAAAATGGATAATTTGTTTAGTCATATTTCCCTAATTTCACTGAATTTTGGTTCATATTCCCAGTATTCACCCAAGACATTCCGTGCCGCTATATGGACGTACCACTTCGGATATGATAACAAAGGATGGCCAAGTTTGGAGAGGTCCTTTCAACTATTAAATGATACAGGTAAGGGGAAAAACTAAGTCAAGGATATGTGCAAAATGACAAGTAAGACCACTAAATGTAGATCCCGGACTGCACTGACTAACTTGGAGAGGTTCTTATGGTGGAGAGGTTCTTCTTATGGTAATATAATAAAGGTGATGAGGGAGTTGAATATTCATTTGGAGAATTTCCTCTGTTGTTGATGTTTTATGGTGAATTATAAGAGTTGTTAGATTTTATGTTCAGAAATGAGGAAAATGTAGGGTAATGAAAATTAACTAACATTTATTTAATCATGAATCTTCATTCTTCAACCCTGGAGCAGATGGGGAGAGGGGATCAAGTAACTGTGGTGCATTTATGAATGACTAACAATATTCAAAATCTCAGGTGCTGACTTCATTACTCTCCTGGAGAGTGATGCATCCAAGCCATTCCTGGGTAATAACGACCTTGGGATGTGGTTAGGGGAGAGGCTGGGCATGTATGTGGACTTTGGACCCGCTACAAAAGACCACACTTGGGGGTAAGAATTGGGTCATGTTTAAGTTAGACCAGTGTTACAGTGTAGATTAAAAAATGTGGTGTGTAGGTCATTAGTTCAAGTAGCTGTATAAAATGGTGAGTGTTTGCTGTGTGAAGGGGACACTTTACTTTTCCAGACTCATACATGATAAATTGTACAAGGGCTGAAATGCTGATGAAATTAGTTTTTGTAGTAACAGTATTACCCTTTTCTTATGAATAAAAACGAACCGATGAATTTTTTTTACCTTCTTTCAACCCGGTTCAGAAACTTGAAAATAGTATTAAAACAGTTCTTACACTTCTATATAGGTCCTACTGTAGTTTTTCTCTTACTTGTGAATACATTTCCTGTGTTTGTGAATGTTTTGTCTGCCACTTTCTTTCATCCTGATATCATTTTTGTTTTACAGAAATCTTATCCTCTCCAAGTATCCCATTGTCAAGTCTAAACATCATCTGCTTCCTTCTCCACATGGTTAGTATTTGTATATGAATATGATGCTTTCATGTCAATAGTGTGTGCTGTTTATCATTGTAGTATACAGGTACTGTATTTCTAAACCTACATTGTGTATGTGTTTAAATTCATAATAAAAATATTCCATATAATCAGCATTTTTCTTTCTTCTTACAGGTGAGCTCGCTCCTGGCATTACAGCTACAGTGAACTATAGCGGTAGTCTAGTGGACTTTGTGGTCACACACATGGGCAATGACCGGGATGTACTGGACAGGGAACTGCAGGCAAAGTTTTTAGCCAATGAACTGAAAAATAGGTCAGTTCAAATTTTCAAACGAATTCTTTGTAGCTGATGCAGTGATAACAGATATGACAGTATATTAAAATTTTTTAAAAAATCACATTTAGAATAAGAATATGGCTTAAGGCATTTGTATTATTTGTAAAGTTCACTATTCAGTTTTGAACCCATAGGTATGGTACACTGTGATGCCAAGTAGATATTTTCTGAAGAGACACTCAAAGAGAATATTTATTTTTTCACCTGAAGAAGTAAATTAGTTTGTAAAGAATTATCACCCTACCAGTCTGTGCCAGCTACATTTAGCCCACCACTGACCTGCTTCACAAAAAGAGACTTTGACACAAAATAAAGCGACAATAGTTAAAGTATATGAAATAAATTCCATTTATTTTATTATAGGAAAGACACATCTCAGACCACTACTTTATTTATTAAATAAACTACTCTGGATTTATCTTATGGTTTTGGACAATGAATCCGTAAAATAACAGTTCCCTCCAGACAAATAGTTTGATATATGACATGGCCAAACCTTCAGAATTAATACAATACCTTGTCACACAAGGGCAACTTTGTTTTACTGTAGTTAATAATTAAAATCAAAATCACAATTATATCTTTTGTCAATTTTTGCTTTCAGGATAACTTTCAAAATGCCCAATCATATATCTAATCACGTAGTTTACCTAAGCGTTTATTATAGAATTATGTAGAATTTTTGGAACATCTTTCAGCAAGAACCCAGCTGTCTTCCTCGGTTATGTCACCTCCTCCCCTGGGAGCAGAGACTATTACCAGTTCATCAACCAAGGTCAGGTCAAGGACATTGATGCCACAGACAGGGAGAGATGGTGTGAATACATTATGTATAAAAAACTTATCAGGTAAGTGACAGGTTTAAAGATTAAAAATCGGTGAAAGAATATATTTAGATATAATGATAAACATTGTCTTTTAATGTATTTTAATGTGCAACATTAATCACGTATCAAGTAAACTAAAATAAAATGAGGCCTGAGAATTGTATATTTGTTCTGATACTGCATGGACATCATTTTTGCTTTGGGCCTGATTATTTCTAAACTATAGTGTCCCAAAAGGCAAGAAGACGAAAAGTGTTTGGCACATTCACAAGTGAACAAGGAATAGGCTATTAACATATATTTTTTTAATTAATATTTTTTTTCTTGAAAAATTGGCAGTGGAAAGAACTTATATTTATATACACACATTTATGCAGTAAGAATTCAAATATTTGTCACACTGGAAATACAATAACTATAAATGAAGCCTGGTGATTTTCTCATCAGACTGGGCTATGCCAGGGTATCCCACGGAGGTCTCAGTGACACAGAGCTCCAGATGGCCACCTTTCAGATCCCTGAGGACACTGACCACTACAAGGACAATGACAAATATGTGACTGACCCAAACAAGGTGGATGAAAAGCACAGGTTTAATGAAAGGTATGGTGAAGTTTTTTTTGGAAAGTAAATTATCTGGGTTGATTATTCAAATTGAGCTTCATTTAATCAAAGGCTGTTACATGGCTAACATGCAGGGTAAATAATTTTGTACACTATGTAGACTAAATTAAACTAAGTGCTGTAAAATATAGATTAAGGGGCCAATCCTGTGGATTTTTTTCCTGCACACTTTTCTGCACATTTGAAAAACCCCACAGTCATATTTGTTTCCTAGAAAATTTCTTATATTTCTTAATTCAGTCTCTAAAGACAATGAAATTCTTAAGATAAAAGCTTATCTGAAGCATACCTTGTGTTGCTACAAAAAACACTGCCATTTTTTGTGTGAAAATGAATCGGTTGTTTTTGCTGGCTAGTCATTCAAAAGTAATTTAGAAGTATGATTTTAAAATTGGAATAAAAAAACCCAAATGTGGGGATGGATCAAGCAAAAACTCCTGAGAAGGAGAAAATTGCTCTTTACCCCTGGAAAATTCAGTTAGGGAATTCTATGTAGTTGCCCTTTCAATATGTGAATAAAAGTATACTAGTAAGTAGTATATATTCTGTTATGTATGTACATTTTTTTCATATACACTATTTTCAGACCAGAGTAATTATTGTTTTTCTATGTATATATATATATTTTTTAAACCTTTTGCACAATTAATGGAGATGTTTTTGAAAGGACCAGTGTAGATTATAACGTACAAGGCTGGAATAATCTAAGATGTGATGAAAATTAAAGAATTATGAAAAAAATGCCGGTTTTTATATCATTAGAAGCTATTGAAAAGTTAGTTGCATGCTAAATGATGTGTCTGTTTGAAAAATGAGTCAGAATTTCTCTGAATGTTAAATATAGTCTAGTTTTTAGAACAGTGGCATGTTTATAATTATTATTTATCATTATTTATTCTAGGTTTGGCCGCTACAGTGTGGGCCATAACTGGATAGAGGAGCATCGGTTCCACATGAGCACACCAAAATATTTCATACATCGTGAGGGAAGTTGAGCCAATACTTGGCATTTGAAGCAATATGAAAAGTATTTTCACAAAGATTATGGAGCACAAAGTTTATACTGCATTTATACTGTTATAACAGTGTTTCTTTTGATATCAAAAGGTTTTACAAGTGTTCATAGTGCCATTACCTGAAAATGTTTCATAAAGTTAATATTGCATTTCTACTCTTATTGCAATATTTCTTTTGATATCAAAAGTTTTGCTAAGTGCATGTAGTGCCATAAGGTAATATTGTTTCAAGAATTTTGTTGGTTGCATCCATTTCTGAAATTTACGAACTCCCGCGATTATTTTAACAAAGATAAGGTTTAATTATGGTTTCTGCTTTTACAGCATCTCTTGTATAAAAATAACCTGCTAACCATAACTAAATTATTTATTCAGAAACTGGAAAAAGTAACCATTGTTTATTATGTTATTTTATTGTACCACCAGCGTGGCAGCATTTTGCCTCTGGTTCACCAGTATTTTATGATGTAAATCTGGTGTTTTTTTACCCTTTTTTCCACAAGATATTGCATTTTAGTTTTAATGTGCATATATTGTCATTTAAGAGTAGGTACTAAGATAGTATGTTATGGTTGTGAAGAAATGACCAGAAAGTGTCTGTTAATTTTTTAACAAGTGAAATGTGTTAACTCGTTGGTGTTTGGTGTTTTATGTATGCAGTGCCATACTCTTTAATTAAGCAAATATTAGATTATTTACTGTAACATTTTGCTTTTGTCTTCCATGTTATTTTAACTTGTTTGTTTGTCTGAGTATTTATATAGTTGCAAGCAACTTTGGAAACTTAATGAGAGTATGTACCAAAATTAATAAAATTTTAACGATTTCTATTTTTTTTAACATGTATAAAATGTTTCATTTACCAGTTGCAATACGTAGAGCACATTCCAAAATAACAATAATAATAAATAAATAAGTGCATGTGTCTAGTTAACAGAGGAACATCAGCATCTTAAAGAAATGAAAGTTCAAAGGTTATAGGTACAATAGATCCAGTAGAAGACGGCTCTTTCATCGTTCCAGCGTATTGACAGATGTTGGATTGGTATTGCTATACGTGTAAAAACACTCATTTTGAAATGAATAAAGTTATTCTTAATGCTGCCGATATGTTTTGGCCATTAATGTGATTAGGGTGCACTAGCGTCACGTCTCCCGTTTGTGTCGCACCACTTACGTCATAAAACGTCATAGACAAAACTTCGGACGTCAGACATCACTACCCAGCTGCCAGTCGTTATTCCAAACAACAGGTAATAGTTATGCTCTCTTTTTCCGCTAAAACTTGATTGTGTAATTTCATTATTTTAAAAATCACTATATCTATCCATTGATCAAGAAGGATACTGTGAAAATTGGTCGGTAAATTTTGCCCTTTTCAGTTTTTCTCCCTACCAAGTCAAAAAGTCTTCTACTCCATCGCCCGTGTCCTGGTATTCCATTTTTAATTCAGTAATTTTGATTATAGTTATCTAGTTGTTTGGACCACCATGTCTTCCTGAACATTTCAGAAAAAAAATCGACATCAGACAAAAGGGTTTAATCGTTTTTAAGGTTTGAGTTGGAGAGGATGCACCAAGTAAGAATTTAAGAAATGCAGACATAAAGTATGGCTTTGAGCCCTTTAAACAACCACATTTTGAACTATTTCTAATTTGAACTATTTCTAAGTGTTTCTGCTTTTATTTTCATTCGTCTTTGCGAATGTGAAGCAGGGTTATGCTTAGACAAAGGGGGAAAAGCTGTAATGAATAAAAAGACATCTTTTAATGTGGGAACAAAGAACGCAGAATAACGCATTTAATATTACCCATAAGAATGTTCATGCTTCCAAGGGTTTCTATTCACTAGCGTTTTAATGATAATTATCATTTACTTTAGAATATGGAAACAGCATTATTTATTAAACTGCTACGCTTCGCTCTTGTCACAAGAGCACCATCAGGCTGAATGTCCACTGATCGTTAGGTGTTGGTAGACTTGTGAACGATTCTCACGAGGGGTGCATGTAGTAATTGGAGGAATGACCAGGACCGAGCATTTAAGACGTGAAATGTTTTTGAAATTAGAAAAAAAATCAATTTTATCAATTCTACTAAAGACTATAAACATATTGGTTGTTCACAGTAAATGCCTTCTATTTTTTCTTTCCCTTTCCCTCTTTTTTTCTGTTTTCCCATTCTACTTCAACCTGAAATTTAAATAAGAAGTTCGTCATTCGTATCTGCACACAGATTAGTAACCGTCCAGCAAACTTTCAAAAATATCAAAATTATTTTTTAAACACGAGGACAGTTTCCATACTTCAACATTACTATATAGAAAAAGAAAAAGAAAGACCCCCCCCCCCCCCCCCCCATGATATATATATACTCAAAGCAAATGTATACAACATCAGCACAGACAGTACATTTTTCCTGTAAAAACGCTGGCTGGCATAAAAACGTGAAAATGTCTTCTTTAAAAAGATGAATGGGCACAATTTCCGTATTTAGGTTTGTTTTTCTTCGGCTTGCCAATAAAGTGTATACAATTCACAGTAAATGTTAAGATCCGATATACACGTTCGATACCGTAGATATCATTGCCAGTTTTTCTTGCCCGTTCAAAACTTAAAGAACCCACTTCCAGCAATTTCCGGCAATGTCCGGCTTCCTTTCGTACAATTACGGGCCATAAATACACAAACAATATCGACCCAAACATTAAGCTACCTTAATAACATCAATAAGTTTACCTTTCCATTGTCATGAATGGAGCATTGATTTAAGAGGTCGAATCGATAAAACCAAATAATCTATTGACGCTGTGTGGACGGGCTTTGTGATGTGTATACCGGTCCTGGCAACTCGACGCCGCTTGCTTAACTACCAAACATAAACACGAACTTTGTTCCTGTGTATTGAGTCGCACCAATCAGAATAAACTGAACTGATTGAAATAGCAGCACACTAGTAGTTTAACATGGCGGCAACGGAGGTATACACTATACTACCTGGGTCTAGCCGGGGCTCTAGAGCTGCACTCAGAACCCCTAGTTTAGGCAGTGTCAAGGGATCTGGTGATGTCCGAGTAAGTGTTCATGACAGTGTGTGTTATAACTTGTCTGACAATTTTAATTCTTTATAATCATGTATAATGGTGGTAGTTACATCCAAATATAATAACACGTGAGAGTACGCCTATGCGACCGCTCTCTGTTTGAGATGGGTGACAAATTACCAAATGTAAACGTTTTTCGACCACATCACAGTGTCGGCTGAACTGATTTGAAAATTCCCCAAACGCTGTTTTAGTCACTGTAGGTCTAGTAGGCCTACACGCCAGATACGCCCGACAAGCCGACACGTACTGTCGAGATGGGTTCCCTTCTCACGTTGTCATCATACACTGAACATAGACATCTGATCATGTCTGAAATGAGAGATTGAATGAACGGAAATTCTGCGTTGAACAAAACATGAAACCTATGAATAGAAAATTTCTTTGGTAAAACGATATTGGGTTAAAGACCCTACAACAGCCGCTACAACTCCTTTAATTTATATTCACATCAGGTTACAAATATCTTGTTTGACGTATTTCTTTGCAGTTGGAGTCGACAGTGCATAAAACATAATTATAAGGCTTTTATTCATTGTCACGAACATCATTTCAAAACTGGTGTCAGCGTCAGCTTTTCAATGATCAACACTTTGTATACTGTATCAAAATGAATAACAAAATTACAGTCGAATGACTCGAATCTAATTATTTTGAAACCTATTTTGTCTTTAACTAAAATGGAAGTAAAAATGACATGTACAGAAAGTAGAAAGAAAACAATTATTGGAATTATAATTTCAAGTTAAACTTCACTATGTTCGAGATCCCAGCCAAATCTTGTTATTGAGGTTTCTTTAATATCCTAGCAAAACAGTGTATGAGACCTGTCTATCTCTAAGCTGTTACCGTAAATATTAATATTTTACGGTAACAGCTATTTAATTAATATGTATTTTGACAAAATACATCTACATGTTATCTTTATGCAAGCAATTTAGTTCGGTTGCCACATGGTAGACAGGCCATTAACATCAAAATCAGTATTAATGGAATTTTCAACGACCGTTACGTCCCATTTACATTACAATCGGTAACATCCATGTTACTGAATTAATGTACGTTAATCGCGATATCCCTGCTAGAAAAAGCGAAATGCCGATGTTGATATCATATAAATGTATTGACAATCACTAGGAGTGCCGCTGGATATGATAGAAACATTATTAATTATGTAAATCTATCATGCCGAAGGAAGCGATTACATGTTGAAATTTGAAACAAAAAATTTATGTTGTCTGTACAGAGGCCTAACAGTTCCTCGCGTACTTTAAAATAAGTAAGAGATCTTAATATAATTCAGTGGCACGTTTTTTTCGGTTTTTTTTATTTTAATCAATAGTTCAATTCTCTTTCTTTTTTTAGCTTGGTGAGGATGTTTTAGCTCCGAAATTTTCCGAACATCTTCAAAGTTACATCACCCACAGCAATACAGGACCTCAGGACCAGAGGAAAGCTTTGGATTTACTCACATCTCTACAGTTAGCAGAGGAAGCAAAAGAAGCTGAAAATCCATTGAGGCCGAGAACGGCTATGCCAGCACTAGGTAAGATTTGCGTTATAGATAGATATAAGTCGACATGCCTTTTAACTCCCCAGCTTAACCTTTTTTCTACTCTCTCTCCCTCTCTCTGCGCCCGCGCATGTGTGCTTGTTCTGAAATCTAATTTTTATACATGCACATACACATGTGTAGTTAACATATGCATACAAGTACATATAATGTGACAAGATTCATAATTAATACTTAGTCTGTTAGGAAAAGAACGAAAGTCGTTTCAGATATGAGACTGAAGATTAAAAGGTATAACATTTAGAGCTGGCCAGCTCTTCTGAGTGTATTGTTGGGTTGTAATTCTATGGATAAGATTTTTTTGACGATGAGTAATGTCGTTAGTAATGTAGGAAATTCTACAGGTGCAATTGCACAGAACTTTACTTTTATGATTATATCCAGCAAAGCCTTGCATTTTGTACCTCCAATTTTTCGAAATGGTTCACAAGTCAAGAATGAATATAAGTGCAATGAATGACATTGAACCTTGTGGTTTTTATGAATGAGGTTTATGGCTGTATTGAGTAAGTTAAAATGATATCAGTAGATTAAGTAGGCCGTCGATCTCTTCGGGGGCACAGTGAGTGTTTGTAGAGGTGTAATACTCAAGTGCCTTGACAACGTAAATTAATTCGGGGCGTGGCCAGGGTTAGTAAACACTCCCACATACTGTATATACGTAGCAGTAAGATAAGTTTTATATGGGAACTAACAACCACTATGAAATCAACTGTAAAAAATTAAAACATCCTGCCATGTGTGATAGTCAAGACATATCATCTAATTTTCCTATTTTCAACGTTTTTCAGGACGTCCAAAATTAGAAAAGATACTTAACCCTTATTTCACAACATATGAAAGAGAATATTATATGAAAATGGCACCAGACACAGACGCTGAAAGGTATGTTTTATCATTAAACTAGTACTATTTCTTACCTCTATTTATAAGTTTAACCATTACTTTTTGTCGAAAGCTAAAATTTCAACGCACCCCCCCCCAACGTTTTGATAGTGTCATTTCCATCTATGATTTTCTACGTCAATGCAAGTGGGCTTTATGACCTTTTAATTGTATAGGGCCATTTATTTATATCTTTTATTTTTTAAAATATATAACTGATGATTTACGAGTATTCAATATGTTGGTTTGTATCTGATGTTTATATTCCATCGTTTTGCCAGGCCAATGACGTCTAGAGCGTTTGCTTCCACATACGAACTTGGTGGCCCTATAGGTGCTACAACATACGATGAAGAGTTTTATAAGAAACCAAATAAAAGAACAGAACCTGTACGATCAGGGACTGCTAGTGGGGCCAGAAGGAATAACCCACATCCACCAGAGGTGAGTGATGCTACCAGGATCCAGTGATGTTGGCCTTTTGTGTTAATTTCTTAATTGTTAGTTTCCCGCCCATTTATCTATTTATTTATTTATTGTCTGCTGCGAAAATAGCTTAATAAGCTATTATTAATAAACGTAAAAATTAGCATGATAGGACGTTAATCAGGGGCGGATCCAGGATTATTTGAAGGGGGGTGTCCGCAGATGCGAAGCCGACCCCTCCCTCCCCCCAGTTGAATTGGTTTCTGAACTTTTGTAGTTATACTGTCATGACTGAACAGAGTCTTTTAGTAAGTTTTCTGAGTTTGTTAAAGGAGAGATAGGTCTTGAATTTTGTCCATGGATAGGCCGAGTGTGAACCCGTGGGGCGCACCTAATGATCGTGGCCTATGTTTAACAGCACAACTGTCGCAATCTGAATTATGTACATCCCATAGTTTTCGTTGAGTCTCTGATTACGCTATGTTTTGAAAGATGTGATTATTATATCATCAATGTTCCCTGTCGAATGAATTTAAATCCATTTCCTGGTTATAAATCTGATGCCGTCTTTATAGTCATCATTAACGCACAATGCTCTCACGTAGCTGCGATGGCCGAGTGGTTAAGGCGTTGGACTTGAAATCCAATGGGATTTTCCCTCGCAGGTTCGAATCCTGCTCGCAGCGTAACATTTTTCTTTTCTTTTTTTTTTTTTGCTTTGACTCCGTAATTTAAGTAAAGTTTTCGAAGAATTTTAGGTATTCCATAAAATTTAATAAAAAGAAATAGAAATAAAAAATAATTTTAATTCATACTTGCTGTAAGTACAATAGGAGGCAATCCACACAGCGTGTCCTATGGCGACGAAAGGCAAATATTCAAATAGTCACCAACATGCAAGGGGTGCAAGGGTTCCATAAGTTAAATTTGATAATGTGTTAATAGTTTAATTGAATTTTATTAAATTCTTAATGTTGATTCATCTATTATTTATTTCAAAAGACCACTTAATAAGCTTTACAATGTTTGATTTCAAAATATTTCTTTTCATGCTCAATTGGCTATATTGTATACATTTTAAGTTAATGCTAAATTAAACATGGAGAAAAGAAAAGAAAGAAACGTCAGGCATCGATCAAAGAGATTTTATGTTAACAAGTAGAAGTGAAAAGTAAGCACTTGACACTGTTTAAAATACTCTTAATAAAAAAGGTAACTTTCACTGACGGCGACAATATGGCATGCTGCACAACAATAGCTCAGGCATTTGAATAGGTATTCAGCATAGAGCAAATAAAAGAAAAATCGAAACCTCACACTGTTGCATTATTGATAAATATTTCATGTGTACCTCGGTGGTCTTTGTTTCAGTCTTTTATGGTGTGGAAGTTTCCTAAGAGATCCATAACGGAGGGGGACTACAGTGAGTGGGCCACGCCACTCAGCGACACCATCATGGAGCAGGTCATGAGGAATAAATTCAGGTCCACGTACCAGGAGGATTTTCTCGGGATTCCACAAGGTAAAAAAGACATTTTTTTATTGAAATGATAATGCACTTTTTACTATTATCTGGAATGGCCTATGCAGCCGCGCAGTTACAGTGCATTTGCGTATCATTTGCGTTGCTAGGCACTTGCAGCCCAGGGACTAGTTTCAAAGCGTATAGTCCATACTAAACAATACGAGCAAAACAATTTACAGCAACTTAATAATAAAAAGAAACCTAATGGATTATTATTTATTATTATTTATTTATTTTTTTTTTTACTTATTTGTCCTTTTCTTTGGCAATAGGCTTCCAAATGAAGAACGCGTTTGACGTGTCTAAGGACTGGAAATCTCAAGTTCCCTTCACCTTGGACTCCAGCACTCGGTATTCCTACCAGCAGCCCAACCAGCAGCCGGAGTTACAGGGGAACACCAGCAGATATGGTTGCAATAGGAACAAGCTTGTGCCAGCCAGCGGAGCCGGTGAGTTATACAGCGGGATAATACACATAGGTTTTACTTTAAATTGCAAGCATGACTGCATAATGTGCAACCATTTCCCCAATTTGCTATATGAATATACAAAGAAAGAATGATAAAAAATAAAAAATAAAAGCGGATTTCATAAGGAATGTTAAAACTGATTTAGTCTACTCCTTCAGATTATTGTAACATTTTTTTCATCTCTTAGTTGTACAACCCACCACGATAATATTTTATTTTGTTTTTTGATTTGTAGTTCCAACATGCTCAGAGCGCATGATGCACCTGAAAACGAGAACCACGTACGATCGTGAATACAATGAAAAAGCTCAGCCTCGTCCTCTGCGAGATCTCAACAAATCTCTTGGTGCTAACGCCATTCAGGGCTACATGGCAACTCACAGGCTTGGCAGCAAAGGTAAAAACACAAGTCGTTTGTTTCTAAATTAATGCAGCATGCACAGTGTCTAACTAAGTATAATCTGCATTTGTATTCATACTAACATTAGTATTGCCGTAAGCTTCGTTAAGCAAAACTTGTTGCCTTTTAATGTTTTCTCCAACTAACATCGTACCTTATCTGCTTTGTAAAGCTTCCAAAGGAAAATCAAAATAAACGGAATGCAAACAATGCATACTATGGTAAGACTGCAAAACAGTTGCCCGTGCTCAGAATGTCTGGAGATTCAATTGCCGTGTATTTTCTTTCTCTCTTATTTTTTTTTTATCTCATCGTGATAGTATTTGGTTCTATTTTTATTCATTGCACTGGGCGAGCAACCAAGTGATTGTGCTGAGTAACAGGCCCATTTGTTCTGCTGTTTTGTTTATTTTTTCCCTGTTGTTTGTGTTTGCCTTTTTAATCTTTCACCACGAAAAGTAAAAAAAAAAATGCAAACAATTAATTATTTCAGGACGCAAAAAGTTGACAAAACATAAATATATAGTCAATATTGTTATAATGCTTTTTACCTTCTTTATCTCCTTCATTTTTTGAAGATGTGAATGTGGCGATGTGCTTACACTACTAAATTGTCTTATTTTTAATAAAAGTTAAGGCCTAGGCGTAGAATACGTAATGATTTTTACTTTTTTTTCTCTCTTACAGAAAGGGAAATTCTCTCCGGTATGGTAGCAGACCTTCAGAATCTGCCACGCCCTCCTTCCAATGCGTCGTCAAGGAAATCACGTGTTCCCATGGATACCATGGACATGTATGCCACAGGGCCAACCTGGGTGTCAACATGGGTGGGGCCCACGTAGGGATCAGAGATAGCTTTAGACTTATAAAATATATATGAAAATATCCACTGTCACTGCAGTTGACAGGTTGTGCTACTTCAACGATTATAATATGATCAACGCTAGATCTCATGTTTTAAAACAATTGATATGTATATCATTGTTGGGTCATGTGTTCAATGAAAGTAACTGGGGAATGCTTTACAGGAGGTTTTGTCTCTCAACTTAAAGAATCTGTTTTTACTACTGAATAGACTGTGATCGAAACGTGTGTTATGCAGACTGCAAGTTCAAGAAACTCGATGACAAAAATCAAAACTAGTCTACTCGACGCTAAGCTTCGAATTTGCTCAATTATTGAATGATATATTCTTGTTCGTGAACTGTCAGTCATATCTAGTGTGTGCAAAATCTGCGTGAAAGGCTTTTGTTATTATTATTATCAATATTATCTCTACTTGTTTGCATTGTCTCTAAGATGTGGCACGTATTTGTCACGACTCAGTATTTGGTTGCTCAATAAATTTATGAAACAATGTTGTTTTTCGTGAGGAATGCGACAGGTGCGACATAGTGTGCTCTGCGCTAGCTGAAGCATTTCAGTTGTCGTCAGAAAAATAAGATCATTTCAAAAGCGATGTTGATGAATGATGGCCTTACCTTTCAAATTCTAGTGAAAAAATAGCCTTTTTCATTTTCATTTGATTTGCTTTATCTTTTAGAAGAAGAACTGCGCGATTTTGAAACAATATTACTATGGAAACTTCTGTGCTAAAGTAACCCAACCGTATTCTCCAAAAACAAAACTTGACTCGAAATAAAACTGTTCATAGTTAGAAAACACGTTTCCTGTGGGAATTAATATTCTGAATGTTTTACAACTGCAATGGTGTCCAAAGAGGAAAAAATCGTTAAAAATCGGCTAATTATATCTTTACGGGGCGCAATCGTATGAGTCTCTGTCCCACTTACTGTATCTTTTTCAAATTCATTCATATGTGAAGGTGAGGTTGAGAAAGGCTGAGCACGAATTAAACGTATCTTCTCCAGCACAACGTACTCAACGCAAAGCTGGTTGCCCGCCGCAACGAGAGAACTGACGTCACGTCCGTAACCCGATCCAAAGAGCTAGTAGTAAAGGGGGATATCAAGGCGTAGATTATTTGGGACTGAGGAAGGAAAAGTACGAAACTGATCTCAAAAGGTGAAAAAAAAACACATTCGTACTTTTAGATTGAGCGAGACAGAAAAGTTATTGTATGCGACTAATAGAGACTGCCATGGCAAGAAAACGTTGACGTAATGCAAAAGTAACGCGTGCTTGACCGAGCCTCCTCCCGGTGTTCATAATCTATAAACTGACACGAGAGCCGAGCCGTGTCATTTTATCCCAGTTATACCGGGGCAATCAAGGAAAACGCGCCTTATTATCCATAGGACGCCTGTGACGTTCCGGATCAGAAATTACATTAATAAATCAAACAAAATAATAATTTTCGAACATTTCAACTTACTCGGTATAACAATAATTAAACCAACTGATATCAAAATTTACTTCAAACAATTCCAGCGACTGCAAAAACATTAAAATTCGGCGCCGTTGTCCGTTGTTTATTCTTCCGTAGACTGAAGTCGGAAGCTGGAATTGAGTAAAGCTCTCCCCGGCAAGTAATGACAGACATGCTGCACATCTGGAGGTGGCAGGACGCACTCGCCCTCCTCAGCCTTATATGTAGGCTGCTATGACGTGGGAAGCCCGAAACGCACTCCTAGGGATGTCTTAGTGTCGGGGTTACAAAACATGTAAACAATTCTATTGGGTATCCTGAGACACGGTCGAAGAGTTCAATTAATTGCTTGGCTAAAACGAGTCTTTTACTTGGAATTTCTAGGAATTCCGGAATGGCTCAGGACGCAGTGCGATAGCGTGGAAGTACCTCTGCAGCATATTAAACGAAGGGATGCAAGTATATATTATCAGAAATCTACTAGGCACAGCGCACCGCTGAGATTGGAAACCACAAATCCGGGATCTACAGGCGACTGATTTTTCATTCCTATATGCATTATCAACACTGACACCACGAGTCATAGGGCAATTGGAAAATATTGGTAAGGAACGCCTGGTTCGATAATAAACGCTCTGGTTCTTAGGGCATTCAGCGGCAGGTTATACCAAGTCTGAGGAATAGCACGCACTGTGCAGAAAACCCGGGCAGAAGAATCATTTGGGTCTTTGAATTTCCTTGAAAATCGAGGGTAGGGCGGCAATATTTCCTAGAAACTGATATTGGCTCTGGACATAGCTTTTCCCGATGACAAGCTCGAATCGGGTCTGGAAACGCTTCCTTGCACAAATTCCTGGGAAGCCTTTACTGTTCCGTTTGTAGCTGACGAATTATGCGAACGCCAGAGGGACCGCCAAGGAATGCAGTATCACTGGTATAGACTCTTCGTGCTAGAGCTAAATGGGATTTGAGAAGAAAATACCATCGGTGGAAGAGAGTAAGTGAGTTTTACTATCAAGTTCATTGTAGTCTTATAATAATTATTATTGGCCGAATATTGGCCGTGATAAGAGCGTAGGTTTCTGTGTTGTGTACAATGCATGCTGTATGGGGCTGTCTGTATCAGCTTTCAAAACAAGAACCGGTTTTTAAGCAGTGCTCGTATGAAATGGTTATAGTTGAAGATTGACTTTATTACGTAATCTCAGAAATAGTTTCATCAAGATAGTAATTAATAACAACATACTCAATGATCATTCATTATAACCTAAAATCACCCTTTCAATAGTTTATCTAATAATCATATGAAGCGGTTGGCCCATTGGCGCATGTACTAGTACTAGTAAGTAAATGTGGCTATATTGGTGTAGCAGTCATGTAGTTAAGTGCAAGACAGCTCAATACTTAATGACACGGCATAACCTGACGACAGCAGACAGTGACAGGCATAAGATAAAACATGCTCCAACGTACGACACAACCACAGAGAAAGAACCACATTGCTGTGTTGAAGACCCGGTCATATTCATAATCATGCTGCAGCCAGGAATAATGATGTAGCCAGAAATGTGCATTCCACGATAAGAGAGGAAAACGAACATCAGAAGATGCTCGAGCAAAGGTGATTACTGCTATTCTGGTATCAAAGGATTGCATAGTATCACATCATGAACATCTTATCAACCTGGGCAGAGCAAGCATGAGAGAGCGTTCTGGGAATTGGTGCGACGATGAGGTATGCAGGCAGCAAGAGGAGGTCACCCCGTTAATTTGTTTGAACGAATTAGCAATAGAATAAGGCGAAATTTCGCTCAAAATAATAAGGACGAGTAAAAGGAAAGAAACCATGAGGTTTACATCAAGTGGGAGGTCAGACGTCCATTTCTGCAGCAGGAGATTAGCTGCAGAATCAGTCAAACATGCCGGCGAAGATGTTGAGAATTCTGGCTCATTAACCACAACCATACATGTACATGAAACCCATTATTTTGTGAGCCATGCAAACATTTTAAAGATATAAAGACTTAATTAAATGCTTGGTTTTAAAGCCTTGCAGTAGGCTGGTGTATGACATAGGCCTACCAACTGCAGGAGGCTGACTGGAAGGGTGGGTGGGTGTGGCGGAGTGAGGGGGGATGACATACAACACTTCTGTATGCTGAGACTGTTTTTATCTTTTATTATAAATTCTTTTTGTGGCCCATTTCATTAACAATCTCATAGCGCCTTATAGAAGATATTTAATTATTTAGAATAATAACGATAAATGAAAAAATGACTCTGACAACAACATAAAAAAACACACACACACAAACAAGAATCATTTCTAGTTTTTTTTCAATTTCTTAAATTTGTAAATATCTGACTAAATATCTGTTTTCAGTAAGTTCTCAAAGGAATCAGCGCATATTAACTCAGCTCCAAGTTTGAGATAAATATGTAAAAATCACAGAATCAAAATTTAACAGCCACACTGGCACGCTCGACCTAGACCTTGACAGCGCAGTCAGCTGTACATATTGCCGAGTATCATACTAATATAATAAATTTATTTTAAGTCTAAAATCCATTTAAACTCGAACTACTGAGTCTTATCCTTAGATTCAGGTGTAAAAACGATAGACATGCGATCAACGTAATTTGACGTATACATTGTTGACAACCCTAATTACATACCATGCGTATCAAATTGAGAAAATGCATGAAATACCACTGTGGCTTATTTCATCACTTTCTGAGAAATCCCGTCACGGTTTATTCTTTGATTGAACTGCCTGACACATAGGCATAAATGGCACATCTTGCGCGCATTAATGTTGAATGAACAACAAATGTATTAATTGCTTCTGTTGCTTTTTTTAAGTCTTATTTCTGGAAAATGACATCAAGCTACCGTCACACGGTTTTGAATTGATTACCCAGTTAAACTGATCAACACCTAAACAACACGAAAAGACGCTGCTTGCACGCACTTTTTTCGAGCGTATGCCAGCAGCTACTGATTTACAGTGATTATACCCTTGTTTTACCAGTGGTGATTAAACAGCAAACGCGAATTCCTAGAATAATTTTCAGAAACTTTCCTGGAAGTGAAGATATCCCCGATTATCCCAGTCCGTCTTATCACTGGAACAATGCTCTAACGGCTCGACACCTTGGCAGCTATAATACATCAAACCTGTGCTGCAGAGTCTTGTTTAAAGGGGCTCAGGAGGCATCTCTTATTAGAAACGCGTTCCAGGTTATGATGCCCGCAGGCTGGCTAGGGATACCTGTAAAGTAGGCCTAGATCTTATTCAATCACATCATTATGTATGATAAAGTCTTCTGACGGATGACTTTAAAAATTGATTAAATTCATTTGTGGTTGTACATTTTAAAAGCCGCCCTCCTCCCCTCCCCCTCCCCCTCCCCCCCCCAAAAAAAAAAAAATAAATAAATAAAAAATAACATTTCTGCTCATATCCCACAAATTGCCAATATCCCAGGTAATTGAGATCCACCGTCAACATTTTGTTTACTAGGAAATATGATAGCAATTTTTCTGCAAATGTTTGGGCATTTCTCTTCTTCAAAGGTAGGATCTTATTGTGGCTTTACTGTTCTACCTGCACCCTGAATTTCACATACCCATTCACCCAATGCACCCTTTCCGTCACAAGCCAATACTGGTCATAAAGGGGGAGTATTTTCAAAAAACTTTTAACTTCAAGGCAGCTAATAAATGCATCCAAGGCCTCTGAAGGAGAAATACATCTTTGATATTTGAATTATTAATCTACATCTATCACAGTCTGCGGCCGCCATTAAAGAAGCTCAGTCTTGAAATGATTTCATAGTTCGGTTGGGACGTTTTTGATCTCTGACGCCTCACACGTCCAAGCTGCTTTGAGATCCACAAGTTATTTTCTAGCTGTCAGGATCACTTAAATGGCAAGCGGCCTCACTCCTAATTTAATATTCCCATTTTCTTACTATTTCTTCATCTTGTCGAGATCGACATACACACGACTATGGAGGCATAAAACGTCGTTCGTGCCCAGTGGAATAATTCCTTCATTCTGGTTCTCAAAACTGATGAATGAATGAATGAAAAAAGTCAGTTTGCAGGGAAAAAAATCGATATACAACAAATGTAAATTGAGAAAAAGTCTCAAAATAACTATCAGAAGCACATAATCTGCGTGGCTCAGACAAGATATCAAGACTACGTATGGCCTTCTGACTCCTAGAATGAATACCGTTCATTCTACAAGGCACGCGTGCCTCCTGTGCTATGTGCTATATCAAGAAATAGATTATCTCACAAGTGAGAGAAATTTACTGACAGCTCTAACCTATTTTTTCGGAGATCCGTGGTAATTAAAATAGACTCGGGTGTTATATATATATATGCAACCACGCGTGGGAATTACTAAAAATCAACCAATGAGCAAAAATAGTCGCGCGTTTCACATTCTTAGTAGAACACGTAGGTCTACTAGCTTTGTACACACCCACCAAAATGTCCCTGCCCATCAAGTATGATAAATATGACCTTGAACCTTTTCATCTCTTATAGACAGGAGTCTACCACTTACCTTCCTATGTATGCTACTGTAAATATATCAAAATTATTGAATATTTAATGCACTACAGACAGTGATAAATAATAAATGAATTTCGCGCGCCAATTTATCATCGTCCGCCAGTATTGAGACAGCTGCATTCGATGCCCCTTTTAACAACAATCAGACATATGATAGTTTTCAGGCCAATCTGAATGATCACGATAAATGCTTTCAAGATGCGGTTTTTCATAAAAACAGAGTGTCTGCATCCTTAAATGTATTATTACAATAATTTTGGAATGACAGTCCAGAAAAAAAAGTCGGACAATAAACAAAATGACAATTGTTGGGGGAAGTGTGGACTATGTAGGAATTTTTAAAAATAAAAGACGATTCGAATTTCTCTTGTCAGCCCGTGAAAAGGTCGGCCCAGTTGTAGCATTGAAGTCAATGTAGTACAGGGCGTGATGAACACGTCGTCTGTATATGAAATATAGTAGGACAGGTGTCACACTGCTATATTTCGACGGCGAGGAAACCGAAATATGTATGTAAGGGAAACTATCTTTATCTTTGATAGAATCCATGTATTACGTTATTATCATTCCTTATACCCCCTTTACACTGGACGGCGTCCTTTCTGCGTCCTTTCTGCGACCATGAAATTTGGCATCCCTGTGGTCTTAGTAAGGAGGCACGAGCATTAATTTTGTATCAGAATTTATGCTCAATGATCGGCCAGTTTTTGGCACGTTAAGTATTATAATTTTTTAACTCTCAAATGGGGCCGTACTGCTGGACGCAGAAAGGACGCCGTCCAGTGTAAAGGGGCCCTTACTGAAAACTTGCCTGAAAGTCAGGTTAACCAAAGAATGACAAGTAGGAAACTATCGTCTGACTTGTAGGAACCAAAGAAATGATATCGCTTAAGCTTTAAGTGAATTAAGGCACACATTATTCAATAGGCATCATCTGAGATTACCCAAAGTTTCGCGACTTTACGTAAAATTAAGCAAGATTTCGTGGAATTTAGAGGCAATGGGGGTCAGAAGTAATGGCAGACTAGCAATTGCGGTGCAGCAACGAATAAAAAGTGACAGAATTTTTCCACGGATATTTTTCTTGTCGCTCTGTTAAAAGTTTTGTCGAATAACAGTCTATTGCAAAATAATATGCACTCAGCATATTTTGTCACTTAAGTGTTATTTTTCTTATTGCTTTCTAAAACTACATCCCCCCGCGCACGAAGTTTCACCAAAGTTTCACCATTACAGACAAAAAGTTAACCCATCTTCTACGCGGATTTTTACGTTTTCTGGCCTTGACGTCATCTCAGATAATTCCCATTCATATTACCGAATTTTCATTCAATGACAACTTAACTTGCAGTTATTTGTTAATGGTTTTAAAAGAACTCTGAATCGTGCGTTTTCCACCTGTTGTCCAGCTCCCGTTCGCTCGCCCCAATTTTCCCACATATTCCTTCCAGCTACGAAAACAATCCCAGGCTAGCATGTGGTATAGAAAACATCGAACCAGGAACGCGGCACGAATTACGTGGACAGGCAAATATAAGCAACGCAGCAAAACAACGCAGAGATCACCCCATTCCACCTGTTGCAGGGCTGATGCCGTGAATAGATGCTAATTTGATTCACCCAACTGAAAAACAAAAAGTCAGAGAAGGGTTATACTTGGCCGCACCACTAACATATATGCTGTATTAAAACAAATCAAGTCAAATCAAGAAAGTTATTTTCTGACCCAGTGGATGGCTTGACCAAGTGGCGTTCAACAAGCACAATATCAAAATCTCAGCCTGAGCTGATACAGAGAATAACGCTATAAAATCAGGCTGTCCACGCGCTAAGTACTGCGTTAGGCTCAATATTTCGTATGAAAATCAAAACAGACAAAAATGATTAAAAACAAATTCGGTGTAGATGTTAATCTTAACTATGCATTACATACGAAAATTAACACAAAAATAATGAAAAATAACAATAATAAAAATACAAAGAGGCTAACTCTCTCTCTCTCTCTCTCTCATATGATTGACCTTGATTCACTTATGGATGTTGTTAACCAATGGGCCTGTAAAAAAAAGGGGGGGGGGTAAGGGGGTGGAGTAAAAAAAACTCCCCACAGTAATCCATTGTTAAGAACCTATCTGGACCCAGTAAACTCTGTGGCCGCAAAAGCAGGTCTCTCCTATTCTTTTCGGTACGCTTTATATATGTGATAGGAAATGAAAAGTATCTTATGTAAAAAGCCACTATAACGAAATCTAACACTCAAAGTTAAAGTATCTGTTAATCCCGGAAGCCCCCCGTGTGCTGCCGTAGGCGAATGGACATTTTAATTTATTTTGTTGTGAACAAATTCTAAATTCTGACCCAAGATGAAATATAAGTGATTTCTACTGGATTATAGGTGTGTACTCTGAAAATGGCAGCGATGAAAACCCAGCTGTGTAAAGCTATGGAGAGGAAGATATAAATGTCCAGCTATTGTTACACGAGTTTTGAGGGGTTTAGAAATTCATCATCCATTGGATAGACTGGAAAACGTATTTGCTTAAATCGTTTGTTCACCATGAACCTCTCCGACCGCCGTGTTTGTCTGGACACAAAAGCCATGCCGTTTAAAGAATAGAATTATGCTGATGAAAAATAGAATAACAATACAAACACATACACGGGGTACCGATTACAGCTTATATGGACGGGCAATTAATATCAATACGGCGATATTAGTAAACTCGAGCATACGGCCTTAACTCCTTTGATCCAGAACTGTATGAAGAGATCGATCTAACTTCGATTTTCACCGTACTGAAAGACCTGCATAATTGAATGCTGAAAGATTTTATCATACGAAACCCGCTTTATAAAATTTTGAAGTCAGATGGAAAATGCGGTGAATAGTCACGTGAAAGGTTCCATTTCCTGAGTCCCGATACAATCAAAGAAACGACATGGCACTGCCTCGGATAATACACGCTACACAATTAACAGCCGAAACTAAAAGGACTACTTAAAATACCTGGGATACCTGCGGCACATTATTATTCATAAAGTGAGGAATGTATATTATAAGCAAATAATCAGAGACTGAAGTCGATCTGTAACGGCTGTCGGTTGGAGTTTTTAGTTTATGACAAGCATGAAAGTTTATATGTATTTCCCTACCCGCACGAACGCTAGACCCGCACCGTCGCACATAGTTCTCTGCATTCTATTCAATTAATCGCATGTGATATCTGATGCCTAGTAATAACACGGGAGAGCTGGGGAAGATGGTGATCGTGCGATGTGTCCCCAGCCAGTACAGGCCATGAGCGCGGAGTTTTACCTGGGGTCCAACAGCGACTCCGACACGCACAGTGACCACACAGGTAGATTAGCTGGGGACGCAAGTGGTGACCAACAAGACGACGGACAATTATTACAACATGGGAGTGGTCAAATTGGTCTGAAGGCTGTCATAAGCACATTAAACGCTGGAGGGAACGGCAGTCGAGGATCTATATGGTATGAGGAGAGGCGCGGACGCACCGTCGGGAAAGGAAGAAGTCTCAGTAGCGACACGTTGCTTAGCCAAAAGGCCAACTACGTCAATGTTGACATGAGAGAGTCGGTGCTTATAGCAAACGCGCAGCGTCACTTCTATCGGACTACCTCAACACAAGAGGGACAACAACGCTCGTACGCTGGTTACAATGACAGGTTACTCATACCACAGAACGGTCTCACAGTGGAAGACAGTAATGTTCTCATGCTAGTAGATCACACAGGTGTTAGAAAAAGTGCAGAGATAAAAACCACAGAGACACCAGGGTCTCAGCGCCCATTTGAAACCCATATGGGGGCCCAGAGTCAACACCGTGACCGGCCGTTAAGCGACAACATGAGTAAATGGGGAAATGGACACCGGTATAGCGGGGCAGTTAATAGCCATTGGTCAGGGCACTCTGATCCCAGTGACCGGGGTAGCAGCAGTGGAGAAAGGAATGGCATCAGTTATACACTCGGGAAAGGAGCAAATCTACCAAGAAACTGGACTAGTCCAGAGTTCAGCTCACTGGACAGTCCTGGGACTGATTACAGCCAGTCTGGTGTTAATGTACTGTCAGCGAACATGAGTGAGATCGGGTCTCCCTGGTCATCGAGGGGGAGACCACGCAATGACCCACAAATGACACTTGACGTCCACACTGAAAGGCACTCCTTCCCCAGACAATGGACAAGTCCATCTTTAAGATACGAAGACGGGTTCACAAGTCACTCGAAGATACAAAATAACAGAAAGCGCAACAAAGAATTTGATTATCTCACAGATGCTCGGGTGGCCGTTGTGAAAAACTCGGAGACACGCACTGGTGAGGGTGAAGGACATGGTGCATTCATGCGGCAGCACTCGTATGACAGCACTTTTCAAAATGTAACGTCTAACGTGGACAGAGAAAGACTCAAGGATGGGGTGCACAGGGCCACGAGGCCCACTTTAAAGCATAGTATAAGTTCAGAACCGAACTTCATGCGACCAAGGACTTACTTCACCTCCACAGGGGGCCATCCCCGAAGTCGGTCGGAGGGATCCCGGGAAGAGGAAGAGGAGGAAGATGCAGACGATGGGGGGTTTCTCTCTTGGAGCCCCCGGGGCCGCAAAATACCACGGAACAGGCCATCGTTGCAGAGGAAAACTGGTCTCACAAAAATCACAGAAAATTTAGGACTGGTGCTATCTAATCGTAAAAAGACTTCCCATTACAGTTCAGAGTCGGATTTACAGGGATATTACGGATATTTTACAGATGAGGATAATAAAGATGACGACGACGTTGACAATGATGATTACGGGTTTCTTAGCTCTAGCACGGGTTCGTTTACAAACCTCACTTCTTATTCTTCTTTAGCTATGCAGAAGGAACGATCCCCAAGCACCAGTAGAAGAATTCTACCGAAGAAATGGAGAAAACAAAAACCACCATCCACTGCCAGCACCACGCAGATGTGGACGGCCGAGGTGAGTACTGTCGACCTTGAATCTGAGTAAATATTCTGATTCTAAATCAATTCTTATCGCCACCCTCCTCCCCATCCCTTCCTGTCTCGAAAAAAATCTTTTCAAATTGGTGATCATGTTCATCTTGAGTAGGCTATACATATATATTATCAATACTTTTTTTGTTATAATGAAAGAAGTGGCCGTAGTTACAAGCTAAGTATGATAGCAGAGGTCAAAAAGATCATTAAAATCCCACGTTTGAGTATTAGAAATACAGGTAGCCTAACAATCCATTGAGCTGTATAAATATCACCCCTTGCCAAAACTTACTGGTAATTTGTTAATTTGAGACTGAAATCATTTCAGTAAGGAATAAGGTGTCGTATTCTACAGGTATTATACTGGCATAGCTGGGTTTATAAACAATGACAGTCTGTCAAAAAAAGCTTTTGCGTTTTCTCATTTATTTTCTAATACCTGACTCATTTATGAATTATTTCATATGTTCTTTATTCAAAATCCGAGTCAAAAACGTACATCACTGCACAGCTGCTCTGTTTCTTCCCCATGTGCCTGTGTGCACATCTTCAGGAAGGCTCATGTTCAGTTTTATTGTGAAACCACAGACGGGATCGGAATGCTAGCGTGGTTGTGGAGAAGGCCCTCCATTGCGTCGCATATAATGAGCCAGAAAAAAGTAAACACGGAATCTGAGCCCACCGGCTTTGCTCCCTACCATGACCGTTGCGAGCAGATTAGCTGTCGTAACACCCGGCTATATAATCTTGTAGCTCCTACACAAAACAGATTTAACCCAGAATTCATGCAGGTAGTAAAGGTAAGGAATTCACGTGTGAAAGTAAACCTTTTAAACATAAAAGAAGAAAAGATAACAAAACATCACCGCACGTGCAAACAGCCCCCAAAAAGTTAACCCTTTGTTTGCCGGGTATTAGAGCAACAGCTGAGTTCCCTTTCTTTGATTGAATGAATGCACTAGGCTCAAATGAGGTTTGATAGTTTAAGAAACAAAACACTGTGAGCTGACAGTTTCAGGTAACACGCTTTCTGCCTAGACGCCGTATCAGTTTCTAAGGTCAGGTGTCTTTCTCTAGAGCTGTTATTCGAAACAAAACTCTGTTGAATCGAAGTGCTAGGAAAAATTACATCATGCCCTCAATGTTGGCTATATTTACTTATCGGATCACTTTTGTTCGATATTATAACAAGCTTTCATATTGCTGCTGCATACCATACACTATTTGCATGTGGTATTATTGAAAGAATCTGTTTCTTTTAGAATTTAATTACTAAAATTTACCTTAGTCTGTTTGTTGGGGCCAAATTCGCAGATTAGGAAAAGCTTACAAACAAATACAAATTACATCGGCATTTGCTGTGCATGAAGAAGTGAGGAATTTTAATAGCGTTTGTTTAATGATTTTAGTCCCAAGCTAATATATCTTGGTTTCGAGATGTCAAAGCACACTGTGGGCGGACTACCACTAAACACGGTGTCCTTAACTTCTTCTTGAGATAGGGAATCGTTTACACAGTTAAACCACTAATGGCTGACCGACACGCACGGGGGAAGGCCCCTCGTCTCCTCCATATTGCAAAAACACCTCGACAATGACTTTATAATTAATGGTTTCAGGGAAATCTCAGAGGGAATATTTTTGAAAATTGCTGCAATTACTTTAATAGCATAGGTACTAAAATACCTCAGGGTCATGGACTTATGATTTTGGAATGTTTTAACACTCCTTAAAGTTTTGATATTGGACAATATTTACACAGCTATTGATATAATGCCATGTTGGCATATTCATAGTTTTGTCTGATGTCTAAATTTTATCTGTGGTCATCGGAAAATGATTCATTTTCTTACACATGAGATTGGGGAGGGGGCATAATTTTAGAGAGTTGTATCGATTTTCTCTGTTCGATAAAGTCGTAAACAGCATATGTGAAATAAACTGAATAAAGAGGACATTGTATTATAAATAGGGTGGGTGGGGGTAAGGGGTGGGTGGGGAAGGGGGTGGCCCAGGAGGTGGGTACTGCCTAAATTTAAAAGATGCGTGGACTGATATTTTCGCTGCTCGTCCTTGTAGTGCTCGTGCTCGTCAAAGGTGAAAAGTGAAACATGGGGATTTGTGAATATAGTGGACTTTTGGTCTGCCAATACTTATCAGAGAGTCACTGGAGGTTCATTGCACTCAA
The DNA here is from genome assembly GCF_051362555.1 of Lingula anatina. NCBI lineage: Eukaryota > Metazoa > Brachiopoda > Lingulata > Lingulida > Lingulidae > Lingula > Lingula anatina. The sequence continues at coordinate 14,869,538 of NC_141769.1, forward strand.
AGTACGCCAACCCATGAACCTGCCCCACTCCTAACTGAACCAGAAATGCTGTTATATTAACCCCCCAAAAACCCTTTAGTCAAGGGTAGTACTTTGAAGTTATTTCGAATATCTTTTTTTGGTATTTTATTTTCTGTCATAAACTGCTCGTTCTACTTTTTTAAAAAAATAAGTATCTGAACTGGATAATTTAATGTAAAAAGGCTATGGATTGCAAAAGGATTAAAAAGAGAGGCTATAATGACAGTGGGCTAGGGACACTAGAGTTAGGATACCATTACGACATGATGTGGAGCCCAGAATTTACCTCAATTTGATGTTACATGATGGTTAAATGCTGATGGTTTCAAACGTCGGTCAGTTGGTCAGGTAAACAATGAAACGGTCTTATGTCACAACCCTCTTTTTTACGAGTCCCAACCTAGTGTTATGTCCTAAGTTAATGTGCGTATGTTAAAAGTCTTAGGAGGCAAGACTGCAATAGAAGGCGAGTTACGTCCTATAAAGACGAAATTTGAGAAAAGATGTTGTACTCCAAAAGATGACAAACGCCGCTGCGTGTGGAAACAAAAGCGATTTTAAGGCCGCGGGTGCCGTGAAAGTGTTTGTCCCTATTTCTTGAGCTCGTTATCGATTTTGGTAAATATCTCGATCTGCATAGGCCACAGTTCGATTCTTTGAATCAATATTGATTGGGGCTGTAACCCTATACTGTCGTGTCCGGCCCCCCTGGGTCCATACTGTGCATTTGATAGCCGAGATGGCCATACACGATAAGGACTATACATTTACTGGCGTCAATAATAAAGGGTGGGTGTGGTCTGTCCGGGGAAAATGGCTCTCTGGCATGAAAGGTGTAATCATTGTTAGGAACTGATTACATAGTCGCCTTTTCGATACAAAATTCACGATATATCTTAACTTTCTTGGTACAAGTTTAAAGAATCATAGAAAAGGCCAGTGTAAAAGCTAATTAAACAAAACAGCTGAGCAAGCGACACATTGAATATAGTCATTAGAATATAAAACTCTAGCATAGTCTCAGTTTTATTAGGGACAATTACAACAAACACAAATAGGTGTTTTTATTCTTGATGACATTTCAAACCAAAGCATTTACCGTTTTATAGTCAAACCAGCAGGCACGGCGCATCACGTGTTGTTAAGCAGTGAAATACTAGTAGTTAAACATGTAAGGATGAATCAGCGATCCATACCTGTATCATTAAGTTCAAATTGAGGTCACCATTCTCTAATTTAACGATTACCGTTTCCTGTGAGTTTAACAAATTCTATTAATTACAGTACGGGTGTGCAGATGCATCTTCTCTTACTCCGCACCCTCTAGCCAATACAAGAAACACCAAATACAGTTAGACACTCAGAAAACAGGTTGGGGCCTTAAACGCGACGTAAGACGACAAAATCAATTTGCCAATTATTTGATTGCCCGAAAAAGCAGTACAGTTCGATAATAGTTCCGATTTTACCTTGAGAGGGAGTGGGCAAAAAATACGTGAATCAGCTGATAACGTAATGATTAGATTACACAGATAAGTTCAAATCGGTACCATGACACGTAGAAAAACTTGCCGCAGCTTGCATCGCGTCAAAACTATTTTATTCACACAACTTTGAACGTAAAAAAAAAACCCTTTTGTGTTTTACGAGGTCTTAACTATTATTTTTTCCATGCTGGCATATTATAATCACAAAGAACTTGACCATCAACTGTCCCAATGTAGGAGTTGACTATATAAACCCATCTCAACTCCTTTTATGTCCTGAAACTCTCCTTTAAAGTCGGATACACGTCTTTTTTCTTTCTTTTTTTTTACTGGAGTAAGAACCAAACTGATGATACGCCGACCCTGCGGTTAAACACATTCCAAAATAATGATACTTGCTCTCTGCGGCTATCCATCCCGACGCTGTGTACACAATGTACTTGATGAAGTGTTATCATAATATTTGCAGCAAGGCTGAATTCGTGACTTTCATAGCTTTTTGCTGTCGATATGAAAAATAGAATACATATTAATAACAAAACGAAAAAAACATTTTAAGAAGATTGCATTTGTATCATGTCAAATTTATGGCAGTTTCCCAGTTTCTTTTTCTTGAAATATTGGATCTCAACAAACAACAAATGTGAGAAAAAAGTCTATATACCAACATTGTAGTTTATTTTATAACTTTATCATTGTTTGGCTATAATTCCAATAAATGAACATACGGTAGTTGAGCGATATTACTACTGCAACGAACACTGGCAATATTGTAAATACCACCGTGCAGCAAATACGGCATCATGTTTATATACACCAATTAATCAGTACACCCAAGCCTAATAGTTCTAACTCTATGAAAAGTGACATGAAAATAGAGTTCACAAGAGTTCACTTCCAGCATGCAATTCTTCATTTGGTGGGTCCCAGCGTCTGTTGTAATTATTCTGTCACCGCTATTAAGTGTTGTGATCCCAGCCTGTTGGGTATATCTTATTATACCCATTACATGACGGAATAGATCCTGTTCCAATTTATAGTAATTGTACTTACATAGTGTATAACAGCTGTCAGCTGACAACACTTGTCTGTGAACCCACAAGTTAAAATTCTATTCAAGTCTTATGAAAATATGAAGTATGAAATTTCAAAATATTTGTATAAAATTCTTAGACAAATGTGCTTAAGGACGTAACTCCTTCCTGCGACGAATAGCACGCTTTATTCATCCAAGCTCCTTCAGGCTACTTGGTAATAAAATTAAATTTTTCATGTTCATTTTTGAAGGGCTTGACAAACCTTGATTTCAAAGTGACACTCTGGAAATAAATGGTATACAATCAGAAATAGGTCTTTATAAACCGACGCATACCACACTGTTGACTTGGGAGGGCTGCACAGTTGGGTAATTTCTAAGCAAACCGCATGGTTCAAGTCTAATTCAATGATAATGTCAGCGGGGTCTTATTTCAGCAATAAAACATGCAATTGTACGTTTTGACAGATATGTGTGTATCACATGCACATACAGCGAATTTAAGAGTTCTTAAGTATGGATAACAGTACGTAAATCATACATCGGCTTACCATTATTGCCCACCTTGTTTCTGCATATGCCAAGTGCACTGGCGAAGTTTCTGAGGGGATTGGCAAGTTTTCAAATGGTCCTATAGCCTCTGTTCTTCTTTTCACCCTGGCTGATTCTCTGAACTTTCAAGTCTCCTTGGGTATAATTTGCTTTGGATCTCTTTAGTTGGTGCCTGGTCGCTCGACTGAACCTTCCAGGGGTTTGTGTGTTTATGGAGTCAGAAGGGTATGAACAATTTTCTGTACTGTTCCACCAGTTATCCTTCAATTAGCTCTTCACGGAAAGGTACTTAATTTAATCATGTTGACTGCCACCTGGTCAGTAGTGAAATGTTTGGTTGGCCATATAACCACATGCGGTAAGGTAAAAACCAATTTGCTGTCTACCCCAAACTTTGGTGTACACATATATACACGTGTTGTCTACCAGTATTATCAGTTGGCATGCCATCACAGTATCATACGTCTCTGGTGAGTTCTATGCATTTTGATGAAATTATATTTCTTCGCATAACAGAACAGAATCTGTTCATTTCATTTGGCAGCCTTGAAAATAATTTACAAAACAAAAGCACACATTTTACATAATTTTCTGTACAGAATTTTGAACATCTTAAATCTCAGGAAGTCAGAGTACATCCACCCCTGCAAAAGGTCTGCAGCTGGAATCTCAGTGGTAATTACTCACTACAGTCAAACAAAATTGGTATATCGATCGTGTTTCCCAAAACCATATTTTTTAGAACTCCTTGAAAAAGATGATAACAAATTTTTGAAAAGCAAGCTGTGTTTAAGTCAGAAATTATGTTTTTGTGAGTAGTTATTAAAAACAGTCATCTATATTGGACAAAGTATGGTGTTTGAAATTTGGGAGCAATTACCTTATTTCTATTTATTATTATTTTTTTTTTTTTTGGGGGGGGGGGGGGGGGGAGAGGGGTATAGGTGCAAAGGAACTCCCAGCATCACAACCATAGGACAACAACCCTTCGCTTGTCAAAAGAAATATGAACCCATAATTACTATCTGTCCAACTCGTTGTAGTTAAAATTAGGTCATTCAAAAAAAAAATTTTTTTTGATATCATACCCTTAGTGTTGACATATGAGTGAAGTGGGATAAAACCCTGGGAGGGGTGCAATTAAGTAAAAATAAAGATGTTAAAAGGGTAGTTTTAGATCAGCTGCATAGATAAGTAATGGTGGATGCTCTATTTTTTTTTTTTTTACAAATGATGTGTAGAGGGTAGGATTTGTTAATATAAAATGCTTCCATAACAAACCTTTCAAAATGCACACAGGTTTTTTGATACTTCTGTTTACAACTTTTCAATAACTCAAAAAAAAAAAAAAAAGAAGTAAATTGATATAGAATGTGCAAACCCAGTGCAACACTCAATCTTCAAGGCACTTACAGCTTGTGGTGAAGTCTGTCTCTAAACATTTACACAAGGCAAACTCCTAAATGCTTGCAGTGTACAAAGGTGTTCCTCAAACACTTCAAAGTAAAACAGAAGATTGAATTTTTAACAGATTAATCAAAATAGATATAAACAATGACAATACGCTTTTATGGGAATGTTTGCAAAGTAAAGCTATAATACTTCAGTGAATAACATTTTGTTCTATTTTCTAGGGTACAAAAGTAACTCTGACAGCTGAGTGTTTCTTATCTTGCCTCGTAATTGAATTGCTTAAGAAATGTTATTTGGTGTGCCATGTCTTTGTGGGAGTAACATGTACTTTTACGAGCTTGCTGGTCTCTGTTGAACAAAGTGTTATGGAGCACTTTGCAAAAATACACGATATATGAAAGACACCATACTGCACAAGTCATTTTTTATGCACATATTTTATGTTCATATTGCCGTCGCCTGTGTTCCAACTAATACTTTACTAAAACATTCTGATTGGTTTTAAAAATTGAAAGGTGGAAATACTTTGTTCACTCTGGGTCACTCCCAAAGAAATTTTGAAAATTTTAGTTTTAGATGCACAGTTTTTTTATTCCTGAGATGGAGTTTTCTCCATTTTTGGAAGGCCAAGGGATCTTATTTTTGAAGATGAAAGAAAGAAAAGTGGAATTGCAGCTCTCAATGAGAGTAAAAATAATAATTGCGTAGCATGCCATTGGATTTGAGGGCCTTCAAAAATTCTCACATAAAGTATCAATTTTGCATCATACAAGGAACCATAAAGTATATTACAGTTGTAATCCCCGCTGTGATTTGCGCACTTTGAAATTCCCCAATGACATTCCCATCAAACATGCTAGTATTGATGGATTTGAACAAGGAAGTCTTCTGTGCCTGGTGGCCAGAGGGGGCGATTTTTGCAAATTTCAAGGTAACTTCCTTGAACCTAACTGAAAGGTTATAGCTACGGTTAATTAAGATAAGTGAGTTTGGAGGATATCAGTGATCATATCACTTTAGTTCTCTCTAAGTACACTAAGTTGTTGACCTCCCCTGTATTTGAAGAATGTGTAAGGAATGAAATGGCTGAAACAAATACCTGAGCATACATTGTTTTAACTTATTAAAGATACAAATTGTGAAAATAAAGGTATTTATTGATTTTTTTGTTTAGGTATTAAACACATATATCCCAATTTCTGTATGTGTGAATATATGATAGGTCCTGGTTGATGCAAAACTAATAAACTAACACTAAAAAGTAAAAAGGTAGTGTGTAAATTGGAATCTTATGTTAAAGAAGCTAAGGAAAAGAAAAAGAAATTAAGAGCAAGACATTAAGACAGCCTTAACATGTTTAACTTCAACTTTATTAAGACCAGTGCATTCTGCGCTGACACTTGTAGCAGGCAGTGCGCTTCTAAGTGCAGAAAAGACAATACGTTTATGCACTGTGTGACTTCACACCACTGCTATTTAAACTAGTAGGCATCTGTTGACAAAGTCAGTCTGGCCTTTGCCAATAAACTTCCTGAAATTCAGCCTTTTTCTGTGACTGCAGGGACTGCACTTAACCTGCCTCAATTTTCTACAATTAAAATCACTTGGTAAGAAATTAACTAAATTGGACACATGCCAGTAGAAGTCACCCTCAGTGATACAAGTGAAATCCGTAAAAATAAGCCAAATACATAGCTGGATTAATAAGGCTGCATGTCAAAGGCTAAAATTTATATTCAAAATGTTTACATTTTAATTCTGATATCATTCTCCTGTGCAAAGTTGCACAATTTTTCAACTCACTTTAGCAGTCAACAAATGTAACACAGCCCAACTTTTATCTTATTATTATATGAGGATCGCAGGCACCAAAACCAGCATAACAATTTAAAAAATGCACATTCTCACTCTTGCCAAACCAAAATGGCTCATTTTCATTAAACTAAGAAAATAAGGGTGATCATTTACTTTGGTAATGATGATCTCTTTGATGCCAATACAAGGGGGTCAAGTTCAGAAAGCACCCAGAAATCGGGGGAAATAACTCCAGCTGGTTCCTTGATGTGAATTCTTCGACTAATTCCATTACCCTTGCCGTGGGTTGATTGTAATTGACAGTGTCTTGGGAAGTTTTTAAAACAAGGCACTTACTGACCCATGAGTAGATTAGAGGTAAATTTACAAGGTAAATGAGAGGTCCCCAGTGCACACAGTCACTCAGTGCCGCTGATGTCAGAGCAGCACCTTCTGCTGTGCTATCACTTTCATGCTGCGGCAGGTATAAAACTGGTGGCAGGCCTCAGCCTTCAGGCACAATTAGCTGGAGTTGAGAGCAAGAAGGAAAGAGAGTGAGAAACAAAGATAGAGAGATATTCACAATGATGGATTGCTGAAGCAAGTTATACTTGACTTGTGAATTCTCAGAATACGTAAGGTTCCAGAAACAGTGATGCAGAACTTCTAGGAATTGTTATTGCCTGGATTGTTCTCTTGGCATTTTGTGATTAGGAAAAGAGCCACAGATAATCTCAAACTCTGCAACATTGCAGGTTTTCATTAAGATTGCAATAACTGGAAGCAGATGATCAATGTATTTGAAACCATTTTTTAAAAATGATATTGACATGTGGGCAATTTGCTGACAGCCATTCCATGACTTCTCAATTTTCTTAAGTTGTGTAAGATTCTTTCTGAAGCCTTTGGTCTGGCTCACATAAGGTTAGGACACAGAGTTAAGCTTGGTGTTACCTTGTTCCTTCCACACGAGAAGTTTTCCTGATCTGCAGTCTCCAATCATCTGGAACATATTCTACACAGAGCAATAGCTTCAGGTGCTATACCAGGAGTACCTCCTGTGAAAGAAGAAAAAAAGAACTGAAAACGTTGTAGTTTCACAAGCTGTATCAAAGAACCAAGAGGCTTTTAAAGTTGATAAGACACTTAGATTTTCTAGTCAAACCTGTAAACATAACTAAAAAATAGAAGAAAATGTTGATATTTTCAAGGAAAAAGTCATCATGCAATGGCAGAAACTGGAAGGCAATGGTAAGAGAAAGAAGTCTAGATACCTGATCTGATAAAAACTTTGATGAGTGCTGCTTTTCAAATTACTCATAACATTTGAGAACATCTCCATAACTTTGCTGTCAGGGTGTTGTTGGGTGATATGTTTACCTTGGGTACAAATTTAGAGGAAGTGCGATCATGCCCTTCAAATTTCTGTCTGCTTAAAAACACCTACTTTCTTGTAAATGTAAAACTTGATTTTCATCAATCTCCTTTGCACCATGTTTTGGAAATTTCCTAAATCCAAACACTTCACTAAATTTTCATTTAACGTCATGAGTTGATGAAGGCAGGTATAAAAACTGCCATCTATCTTTCCACTTCATATTGTGGCTGAATCTCCAGGTAAGTTGTATCGGGGAAACCTTTGGGCTGAGTGATTGTTGAGAGTTGAACTCATAAAAAAATGTAGTTTAACCAAAAGACAGATACTTTCCTGTATAAACTGATAGACGTGTATATTCTATGGATGATATTATGAGGTCATTTTTTAATAGGATGAGTACATGTAATTGAAAGGTGCTGAAAATAACACTTTCTATATATTGCAAAAAATGCTCAGGTGAGATAATTCAAAATTAACCTAAAATTAACTTAATAACGATATTTACTAAGTCATTTTCATGGGATATCCATGCAGTGTGTCATATGATTTCCATAACCCTGTGACCCGAGAAATGAGCTATTAGTTAAATATGTATATGGCTAATTTAACCTTCAATCTTGCATGCCTTGGTGCTGATGTATGTGAAATAACTGTGATACTGCTCACTAATTACCTGTCTCAGTCACATTGGTGAGGATGGGGTGCAATTTCTTACTTAAGAGGTGGACAGAGTGTATTTAGTGCAGTCCCCCCAGTGAACGTTAGTGACCACGTGCACTGATGAGGGCGTAATCTCTTATGAGTCTTTTTGTCTCAATTGCTGCAAGGGGTCGCTGGTCTTTTCCAGATATACAAGGATGTTCTTAGTATGCTCACTTTATGAAACAGTTTTTTTTACAAAAACGAGTGCAGGTCTGGATATATTGTGAACACACATCACGTGATTAGGACCACATTCTCAGCATTTCAGTATTCTGGCTGATGGACTAAAAGCATATGACATACCAGTACTTGAGTTGGGGCTAAGTCAGCTTCCAGTTTAAGGCAGTTTTAATTACTTGATAAACACCATTAGCTGCATGGGTAGCTTTTTAAAATTCTAGACCTGTAGCTGAAGTAAGAAATAATTATCTGACATTAAGTTCCAACCTTATACAGGCATTTGACAAAAGTTAACTGTCTACATGGTCATCACAACAGTATTTGGTAGTCAAATTATGGTGGTACAAACTTTTAAAACAGACATTTAAAAGACAGATATCCAGTGCTTAAATCAAACAAATAAAAAAAAAAATCATTCATTTGTCTCTGCTGATAAAAAATTACTGTACTGTATATTTGATATGTCTACCATACAAATTAAATATCTTCATTCGTTTTATCACAGGGCAACTGTACATGGTGCAGTATGAGTGGAAGAAAAGTGGTGCTGACCCCCACCAACCTTCTGTCCCTATCGGATAAAGAATGGTCAGCTCTACAGAAGATAGCGCTAGCCAAGTTACAAGGGATGAATCTAGGCTGTCCTATAGCTATACCAAAAGGTAAGTCTAGAAGTGTGGAAATCTTTTGTCTTAACCAGAAAGTAATTAGATTATAATTTAGGTGGTTCAAAGTTTTTCCAAAGATCATAACTGAAGGAAAAATTAACAGATAGGGGAAAAAAAGAAAATCTTGACCAGTGTGAAATATATGTATACATTGTATTATAGTTTACATATATTTACTTCTCTCAGCACTAGTTGATGCTAGGTTAAAAGTGAGGAATTGATAAATATAGGCCAAAATTTGACATTTATCTCGCTGCATGATCCTAAAGGAATGGCACTTGAAATCCATAGTGAAGTACATGTTTCCTGCTATGGCGTTAGTACCTTCAGGAAAGAAACAACTTTAGAAATATGTTTCTTCTGGTGACTTCATACTTGTGTAGTATCTATATATAGGGAAGAAATCACTTAAAAATATGTTCCCTTGAGGTAAATCAGTATCATTAGGAAAAGAAACGACTTCAGAAACTTTGTGGTCCTCCTGTATCCACCCACCCACTCATTCTCAGATGCTGAGTCAAGGATTAGAATGATGGATTAAAATTGGGCTCAGGATGGAGGATGGCATACATAAAGGAGTGTGTGGGATTGTGTGGGATTACAAATGCAAATATATCAGATATTTTGAGGATTTTAGGCTTATTTGATCATATAGCTTTAATTAGGTGACATTAAACTTGCTTTGAATCTAAATTATTCACATACTGAATTTATTTTTGCAATTAATATGTTGGGCAAAACACCAACCATTCTTAAGTATTGGATTCATCACTGCAAATAGACATGGACACAAATTTTCTACCATTGCTCAATCTGACAGTACTTCATTCGAAAGAAATGAAAAATTCAGTGGTGTTGATTTACATCAAATATTACTTTCCTTCATAGTCTGTCATACTGAAATCATATAGCTATAAAAACTTTAATCTCAAATGATCTAATGAATTTTGTCTTTAAATGTGCCAATATATGCCAAAATGCATATGGGACATACATGCTTTTTATATAAAAATTTGTTACTCATTATGTATGTCATATGTCATAAAGCCTTTGTAATAAATACACTTGAACATTATTTCATCTTTAAAAAAATCAACAAGGCAAAAAAGAAAGATTAAGCAGTTTTGCCCTTCAGACCACCAAAAGAGTAAAGGTTAAATCAATTCCCAGCCTTTCTGTCTGTAAGAGATAAAAACTCCACTTCATTTATCACTCAAAAAAGACCTGGTCACTTCTCAGTCCTATGTTATTATTGGCACAGAATGCCTTTGCTATATATATATATATATATTCATGTTTTGGGCCCTTGTCAGTCTTATGGCAGGTCTGGGTTTAAATGTAGAAGGTCACAGATTTTTTTCCCTTGCTTGGCTTTCCTCATCCTAAAAAGTCCTCTTGATCCTCACAGTCCTCACAGTCCTCAGTGTTATTGCATATCTTTGCTGGGTGGAAGTAAAGTTACTGGCATGCATGTACCCACTATGAACCTCAAGGTGGCAAGTCTACATGTCTACATACTGGTACAACTGGAAAAAAAAAAAAGAATAATAGTGGTAATATTAATGAATAATAATGAAAGAAAATTGATATTCCATAGATAGGACATCCGCCTTTGCCCCCCTGCCTTGCTTTTGCATGTATCTTTCTTCACCTGTAATTTGCACACAGCTGTGGAATAAAAAGAAAGGTGTTTATGTTTACATTGAGGTTTTCGTTCTCACCTGTTCAATACAAGGTTATGGACAGATAAAATCAGGTTTAGATCAGCATACACAATCATTGCTTTCTTACTTATCACTCTGGTAGAAGGAAGTATTCTGGAGTCGACAGATCCAGATGTTTATGTTTCCTCACAAATGCTGCAGTTTCTTAAGCCTTTTCTAAAATTCACACAAAAGCTGTCCTAGCTTGCACTACAAAACCAATTAATGAATCTGAAAGTGTTAAATGTTCATGTTGGCAATTTCTAGTTTTGGATATTTTCAGATTGCTATGCATTTATTAACAAGTTTAAAAACAAAATTAAATATTTGAAGATATCTAATTCATTAATGAATAATAAGTTAGAATATTCAATTCAGTTTAAATGTCTTATTTTTACAGATGGTTCAGGATCACAGAAGCAGAAGAAGAAGTATTTTGCTCTCAAGAAAAAGTCCCACACAACCCATCTGGGTGACCTTATTGATAATATTAAGGACAATTTTCGAGATAAAAGTAAAGAAAAAGAAAATAAAGGTAAGTGGATGAAAGCACTGACTTTGCAGTCAAACATTTTCTGACCTTCAGTTCATTCACTGTTGATTGGGAATGCTTGTATTTAGAAGAGACGTACATTTAGCATGGACCAACTTTTATTTCAGAAGGCTGGTACAGTATGTTGTATGTGCCATGAAATAAGCTTTGTAAATAATGTAGAGATGGTTACTGCATGCCATATACTAAAGGACCACTTTCAGCTTAAAATAGTCACATTAAAGCATGGACAATAATTTTTTTAAAAGTGCACTGTCATGAATTACTGTTGTTGTTATAGAACTATTTTGCCTGTAGTATTAACATGATGTTTACTGTTGCTGTCTGTTGCAGGTTCTTTGAGATCTTTCCACTTCTGTCCCCATATACATTACTGTGGCACAACGTTGCATTAAGACCTGTTTATCTATAACTATATCAGTCTTCCCTTTTCTCCAGCTCTTTTGCTCACAGCTTTGTCTATAGTACTAATAGATATTCAGAAGTGAAATGAAATAATCTTACATCTCATTCCAAATTCTAGCAGATATTGATGATAAGTAGGGCACTTCAAAAAATTCTCTACCCCCCTTCCCCCATACGCACATATACAAGCTGACTCACAGTATTATGATGCTGATAATAAACACAGGCACTTAAAGCACCATCTCACTGTGGTTAAATTTAGGTGCAGACCACACACTTTTAGACAGGAATCATCTAAATATGTCTCCTCCAGGTGTAGTTTATTAAACCTATGATCCGATTATGTTCTATAACCTTTTAATTTAGGAGCCCTTTAGCACTGGCTGCAGTTAACTTAAGGATAATATAAGGTGCATACATGATGCTTACCTGATTTGAGAGATAGGGATGATGAGTTTGGTGGATGGTGTCTTAATTGGGTCCAAATTAACAGAGAAACAAATGTGGGTACATTTTGTCCTTACCAAAAATAACAAACAAATATGCATACCCATTTATACTTACTGGCTTATCAGTGGTTGGTTGGCAGGGGCATTTGTTGTAAATCATACTCTTTGCTTTCTCTTTTTCAGTACTGTCTACAATTCCAGCCTCTGCTGGCAGTTCCATAAGTTATCTGAAGGGGGGTGGGGAGTGGCATAAGGATATTTTTCACTTCTTTCATTTTAAAAAAGATAAGGGTGGGTAGGTACTTTTCCTCTGTGCTTATTTAGGATCCATGAAGGTCTCTGCCACCCACTCCACACCCCCCCCCCCTTCTCCCTGAATAAGCATACAGGTGTTAGTCTAACCACATGGGTTATGCCAATGAATCATTGTTCCTGGTCAGCTCTCTACATTCAGCATTACTCTCTGCTGAATGGTCTATATTGTATGTAATGCCAAGAAACCCAAAACACCTGGCAGAATGAGACTGCATGTGCACTTCACATCTAAAAGGAACTCCTGGTTTTAATCCCAGCCCTGCTGTGGTTTTCTGGCTCTCAGAATTATAAGCCATGATTCATGCATCCTGAGATAAAATGCAAAAGTTAACATTGTGGTAAATAGTGTCTGCATGAAACACTATTTACATATTTGTTTGTTATTTTATTTCATTAGATTTGATCAACTAAGTGATTTGAAAGCACTGTACCAATCCTCACTCCATGCACATTTGCGTAAAGAATATATTGTGACTCACTGGCTATAAGTGTAGAAAAACTCAATGTCATGGATATATTTGGAGAGTAAAATTAAACAGCAGAAGCATATACACATTCGAGGAAAAATGCATGCTTGCAGAGAGGGAGAGGGAGAGAGAAAGGGAGGGAGGGAGACAGGGGAGGGGGAGGTAAGCAGAAAATAATGACAATCCACAAAAAGAAAAAGATGAAGCTCACCAAATTGATAAAATATATTTCGTATCCACAACTAATGCACATCATTGACCCTTTCCAAATCTCTAGTCAAACTGCAGCCCCTGCATAAGTTATGGTTCTTTATCCACCCCGCCCCACCCCTAAAAATCTCTGGTTTTGCAGCTTAACTTTTGGTGCACCAGGAATATGTGATGCTCCCAGTGACCTGTGTTATTGATCAGTTATCCCGATTAGATCAATTAACTCTAAAAGCTTCAATTCTATGGGAAACAGGCAATTGCTAGCATGAGTAGAACCAAGCTGCAGTTGCCGAGGTCTAAATATAGCAGCCTGATACCTGCAGGATGCCTCTGGGACTGACATTTTAAAAGTACTAAAGGGCTGTATGAGTAGCTTTGAAACCTTTGTATGTATATGAACTCAATAAATGCACCCTCACTATTTTAGTGTGCTCACACCCCTTTACAAAAATTACCCAGTATATAAACAAAACATGCTTAACAATTTATGAGCCTCTAATTTAACAGAGGTTAACGTGGTAAGGTACATATCTGGTGTCCTTTTGCCACTGATGCCTTGGTACAAATGTTACACTGTATAAAAAGAAAGAAATTTACTGAGGGTCAAAAAAAAAAAAAAAAAAAAAGCATAAGCTTCTTTCTTTTTTGTTTAGTTTGCATCAGCATCATTAATTAAAGTGGCAAAGAGACAACTAGTTTGTGTCACAACAAGCAGAAGATTTTGAAATATGCATTAAAATGCATTATTTATTGTATTTCAGTGTGAAAGCAGTTGCAGAATGCATTTTAAAACATCTGTCTGCTAAAACCCTGGTTTATAGAACTTGTGTTTATGGGCATGCAGGTTCCATAATCTTTTTTTCATGTTGTTTTTTATTAAGAGGAACATATCCATAACCTAACCTCTACTTGAACTGATGAGGTCTATCATCAGCTCCAGGGTTGTATTAATAACATATACTTGGAGCAATGGTCCTAGTACAGTTTTGTCCAAGTTCTGGCTTAGCTGCTATTGCTTTCATTCCAATCTCACCTCAAACATGCGGGTGATATACTGGTGCTGACCCTATCTAAGGTGAAACGTGCAATCATCGTCGATTTAATTAACATTTTTTTCAGCCGTGACCTAAGGAATCTCACCTGAGGTGCTTGTCACTTAGGTTCACACCTTCAGCCCCCTGATCTATTTTCCAATTAATGTGGTCAAACCTGCACCAGCGAAAAGATAATAGATAAATATTTGCACCATGATTGCTTTCCCAGCTTTTTCAGCTATCAAAAACCCATTTCCATGTGGTCAACCTTACCATTCTGTAGTTCAGTAAATGTAAGAGCTAGTATGATGGAAGTATGGTCTGAATGGTTATCTAGAACCGATGGGAATCTTACACCATACAGCGGCCATAAACTGAGCAGCAGTTGTATTCTGTCAAGCTTTCAATAATGACCTAATGTAAACAAGTGTATTAGTTCTGAGTACCACCCAAGGGCTTTCATGTTTGGTATACCACTTAACAAGTAGACAAACCATTTTATTATCTACTTTTTTTTTTCATAATGATCTAGCTAGCTGTTCTACCTTGTAGTTTTATATCTCCAGTTCATCACCACCCAAGATGCCCTGTGTATTCCATTTTCCGACCAGATGCACTTGTAAAGATAAACAGAGAAACATTTATAATTTTTTCTATCTATAAATGATGACCTGAACAAATTCTTTACCTTCAGATCACCACCCAGGAGGTCTAGTATTTGGTATACCTCTTTCTAAGTGCATTTCTAATGATCTCGCCCTGAAGAGGAGAAAGTTATCCCTACTTCAAGAAAGACAAGATGATGGATGTAATACGCAGAGGAGGTGAGATTTCTGTCTACCTTTCTTCGATTCTATGTACACACATGCATTGTGTTGTGCACATATTTTATATCAAATACTGGTACATGCCTGCAACATTGTTATATCCAATGTATCTGAGCACACATGCATACAGAAGTACATGCACATTCTTTCTCCATAATTGATGATTCACTGTAATACAGAAACTTATTAGTAAAATAAGACAAGGAAATAAACAAACAAAAGAACTACACATGCAACAACCATAAAATGACAAATTATGATTAACGCAGGCTGATATGGCAAAAATGAAACCAATTATCAGACAAAAATAACTTCCTGCTTCATAGCCCATTATGAATATTTCAGCATACCTTTGAACTACTACTTGCGGAGGGGGGAGGTGATGTACAGATATAAACCAATCTTTGGTCATTTCTGCATTAAAAAATAGTAGGAAGCTCCCAGTACGCCCTGCTGCTGCATAGCATTAGTCTGAAGGTTCAATTGTCCAAATGTTCACAATAGAACCTTCAGACCAACGAACCCTTTTATTAAACACTGATGAAAAATTTTTCGATTTTTCGGACCAATAAACCTTGGGACTATCAAGACGCATGCCCCATGGTTCTGCTTTTGCTACCGTTGGTCTTCCTCCTTGTAGTCCCAAGTAAACAGGCAGTCCATCAACAGTGCTGCCAGCTAGTCTGACAGGTTGAGAATCTGTCAGTTCCACCTCTCAACAAGTATATGTACCCTGACTTTCAGAGCAGCAGGAGTGATCCTTGTTTTCTATATAATCTTGTTTCCTTTAGATCAAGCAGGTTTATGGCAGACAGTGATCCTATCTTATGCACATACCTGCAATCATCCAAAATTTTAGCAATGTGATCCAAGAAAGTTTTGGAAAATTTTAAGGAATTTATTGATGTGGGGCAATAATTTTCTCAGCCAAATTAACAAAGAGCAAAAAATGCAAGATTATCTCAAAAGAAAGTGAAACTCAAGGTACACATAGCAGAGGGTACAGGTACAACTGTACCTGTAGAAAAGCTTTGCCAAAGAAATGGAAGACAAACTTACAATCAGAGAAGTTGCCCTCATTAAAAGACGTATTAAAGGGCAGAAACAGTGGGAAGATCTAGTACTGTCTGTTACAAGAAGTAACTACTATGGTAGTAAATAAATTAAGTAACATCTTTGGTGTGATAGGTACAGAGAGGATTCACATGGTAGCTGTCACACTTGTGAAGACTACTCACCTATCAATGAACCAGCCACTGATGGAAGCCAGACATGTTTTGATATTGTGAACCAAACCTATACCTATGTGTGTGCTTGAACTCAGCCTTGTAACTACAAGCTGCAGTATCACTGTACAAAATATTGTCAAAATACTCCCCAGAGCATGCACTGTGCTAGAGCAGTAAGGTTGAAATATCAGTTGGCGAACTTGTCAAACACTTTATGGGCATGGTTATTAAAGTGAGCGTGCTATTTGCCCTTAGATAAGAATTAAAAAAAAAAAAATCAAATTACACATTTTTGGAAAAACATCATGCAGTCTGACATGGTACTTCAGAATTAGTACCTGCTCTAGACTATTGCATGTAAATTATGAGAAGTTTATAACTAGATTTTCTTAACTAGTAGAGTCAATATATCAAGAGTTTATTTTAAATACATACAAGGTATGTCTAGAACTAGAACTGTGCAGATTCCACAGAGGCATATTAGGAAACAAACAGACAGATTTTAGGTTAACCTTTCTTATCACCCTGCCCAATTCAGATTTATGAATAGTTTCTAATCATCTCTCTGATGTAATACCAGGCCCAACTGTCCGGAAAAACTGAAAATATTACCAGGAATGCTTTAGATTTCCAGGGGATTTCCTTTACCTTTCATACTGTGATTTATCAGTTAACCAGTAAATCTGGCAATCTTGCTCAGAATGATCAATTAATACCAAATGTTCATCTCGCAAGACTCAGAAAAAAATATAATTTTCAGAAGCATATCTTTATATACAGTTTACCTAGAAGCACTAGTGCATGGCGTCATTGAGAACTGATTGAAGAAGATTACTGACAAATTATATCTCTTGCTCTTTACATATATATATGTAGACCCTATCCCTTCTAAACCACATCCCATACAGCACAGCAGTGATATGATCAACTTGGAAATTAAGTACTAGTAAACACCTGGACAGTGTAGATAATGATGAGGAAAACACCATCCCAACACCCCAGATGGCTGGTAAAAAACCTACCAGACCAGAAACAAGATATTAGCCAAACAAGACTGAGTCTACACTTCCAATGTAACACTATTCACATCTTAACAGCAAAAAACATGTCTGATATGTGGTGCTTTGCCATAACCATGAATCACAGGTAATAGAGAAGTTGGAAAAACAAACATCCAGCTCAAAACAGAGCACTATCGCTCAGAAGATCTAAAGGTTATATCTTTAAAGCAAACAACAGTTAGCTTTAGATTGCCTGCTCTGGTTCTATCAGGTTGCTCCTGGACACAAAATTCAGACACACGAACAAATGTAAAAACCATTATCTTTCTGTTCTTGTTTCTTTAAGTAGGTATAAGTTTAGCTCAGGTGGCCCTATTAAACAGCTTCTGTTACAGTGCAATGAGTTTAGAGTTGCAAGTAGTCGGCTGAAAAAGTACAGTTGTGACGTAAATGACAATTTGGCAAAAGTCAAAATTTTTATGATAGCATTCTAGTTTAACGCATCATTTTTTATCTGTTTTAACAAACTTGATTAAAATATTTCATTATTCCAAATTGTTCAAACCACTATCTTTACAAATTTTGGCTTCTGTTACTACAGAGCTGCACGTTGTCATAATACAAGAATAAAATGTCATAAAACTTAAAACTATACTTTAAAAGATATTGCATTTAGGTTATTATCTAAAATATATGATTATTTGAAAGAAGAGGTGCCCAAAAATATTTATTAAAATAACCATTATATTATCTGCTCCACAGGAAATCAAGTAGTTCCTCCACCAGTTCTAGTGCAACACAAGATGGCAGCTCTTCCCTGCTGCAACTGCCAGTTGATCTGGCACACAGAAAGGTAAAACATTGGCATACTATACATGCATGTGTTGGACCAATTTCAAATGGTTTCTCTGATGCACTTGACTAAATGTGACTTGAGGTCTGAAAAAAAAAATAAATAAATAAAATAAAATAAATAAATAAATTAGAGAATGTAGACAGTGTGAGTATAGAGATATTGCTGAAATTTTGCAAATCTGTTGACCAATGATGTATAAGTATCTGCGAGCTTGCAAGCCTGTTTCAGTTAATTCTATTTTCCCATTGTTGATAAGTCACATTGGAGCAAAGCTTAAACAATGATTGTTTGATCTAATGTAGTGCTCAGACAGCTAGATTTAAATAACCTCTTTAATTCATGTTATATAAAACACACAAAATACATTTTAATTACAATAAAAACAATCTCAATGGTTGCTTTTCATAACGCTGAGTATCTAAGAGTGTTTGGTTCTTCTTTAGAATGATAGTTCAGAGTCACTTAGCAACCTGGAAGGGCGCAGAGGTTCTAGTCAGCTGATTGATGCACTCACACTCTCTCCGCGTACTGAAAGGCGGCCAAGTTTTACTCCTAATTCAACTCCACAAGTGCCATACATTGTTAATACTTGTTTCAAGCACATTGAAACATATGGTGAGTACTTTCAAGTTGTTGTTTTTAGATTCAAAAATAATTTTAAAAATCTAATTGATACACATTGAGTCTTCTGAATTGGTCAGACTTTCTGTTATCCTCAAAGTCACCTTTCTGTTAAAAAAGTTGAGAAAGTTTTACACCTTCGAACATGCTCATTACTGAATGTAGATCACACACACGTACATCTTGGATAACTTTCTTTTTCAGAACATGAAAGTCATCATCAGATTACGTCTGAGCAAAAATGTGTAGTTACATGATTAAAAAAGGTTAAAAAAAGTCATTAAATCAGTTATTAAATCAGTTATGTATAAATCTAGTTAACATCAAGGCTAAATACTATACACTAATTCTAATAATCAAATTCCAATCACAGAGAAGCAAATATCCCAGAGGTAAAAGCATGGTTAAATGTCCATTTCATAGCATAATGATATTTCCAGGTTTACGGGTGCTGGGCATCTTTCGAGTGGGGAGCTCAAAGAAGAGATCTAAACAGGTGAGACAGACATTAATATTCACCCACATTTCCCAGGCCTCAAAAGTACTAGAGAATAAATAAATATTCCCCTACCACAAATATGCATAATAAAATTCCTGAGTCAAAATATTTTGTAGATTAAAGTGTTTGAGGGGTTTGAAGATGTATCATGCACGTAAGCACTATATTTACTTTGCAAATTTCACTTCAAAGAAAACAGGAGTTAAGACTGATGTTCCATTCGCACCATAATCCTGAAATCTATGGTAAAGTGATACCTAACCCAATATTTTCACTCTACACAGAACATTTGCCAGCTGTTTCTAGGAATTAAAATTGATTAGGCACCCTGGAATTTACCCTTCAGTTTACCTGGATAGATATCTGTTTTATTGGGCTCCTGGAATAGGGAAACTCATTCTACTAATGAGAGGAAAGTGTGTATTTTCAAACATAAATCATCCACAACATAATCTATGTTCTGACAGAAATTTGCAGCCCTTTTCAAGTTGGAATATCATTTGTCTTCATCTCCTTCTAAGATGGCTCTAAGATTGCAGTGTTGGAGTAAGCATGAAGTGTAAAGTAATACTGAGCTCATTCTAGGATGTATTTTTTGTGAAATAGCCGGATATCTAACATTGAGAAAAAAGGATAAATTTGGTGAATGATGGTATAACGTTTTACATATTCTTCAGGCAAATAAAAAATTGTACAGCATTTGGATGTCATATGTATGACCCAAGTGTATATGCCATTTTACATTAATATTCTGCAGTTTCTTTTAGAATCATTTCAAAAACAGAACTTGTAATTTCTTTCAAAGTGCAACCTGGTGTGAATGTCATATTAAATATAAAATTTACTCTGTCCTGTGAATAGAAAATTAACAATTAACATACTGTAAGTAATGTTCCAAACACATTGTAGGCATAGATGATTTTCAGTTTGTTTATTAGTAAATTACTGATATGAGAAGATTTCTTATATATAAATGAGGGCACTAAAATATCAGTAATTTAAATTAAAGTCAAAAGTGTATTCAACTGTATCAAAACCTGTGTCATATTACAGTTAAGGGATGAGTTTGACTCTGGAAAAGATGTTAAGCTAAATGAAGAACACAATCCTCATGACGTGGCCGCTCTGCTGAAAGAATTTTTTCGGGATCTACCGGAACCTCTGTTAACACGAGATTTGTATGCTTCTTTTGTAGCTGCAAGAAGTAAGTACACCAAATTTTGTAAAAAAAAAATCATTTTAACTTACTAAACAGATGTCAGTCTTACTAGTACTTTGAAGATTTTTTTGTTTACTCTAAAATAAACACTGCTATGTGTATCTTTTTATGAAAACATCAGCCCATACATTCAAGGTATTTTTCCTTAACTCCCAAAAATTACAGCTGCAGTGAAATAAAACTTTGAATTTCATCAGCATTTTTACTAATATTTTCATTAATTTTTACCATTGCTCAGGGATAACAGACCGTCCGACTCAGTTAGAGGCCATGAGATGCCTTGTGTCATTGCTGCCTAGACCAAATAGGGACACACTGCTCAGACTGGTCAAGTTCTTATCCAAAGTTGCTCAACATTCCACAGATGCTGTTGATGAAAGTGGGCAGTTGGTGAGTACTGTTGCTATCACTGTTGTTGCTGTATGTGTTCACTGAATGAATCAATGGTAATATAAATATAGATTCTAGCAACAGGTCTCTTGTTGTTGTAAACCTCTTTTAAGTTAAAATATTTACTTTTTCTACAGTGTCTTTTGTATGTTTAGGTATGACTGTTATCAGCTTGTCTTGTTGGAGTAATTTGGCCAATAAGCTACATATTTAACAATCATCTGCTCTTTTATTTCCAGCTACCAGGGAATAAGATGGACTCCCTTAACTTAGCTATCTTGTTTGGACCAAACATTCTCCATAATGCTAAGAGTGGTTTATCAGAATTTCAAGTGGAGAGAACAGAGAGAGCGGAGGAGAGAGATGAGGTCAATCAGGTTGTCAAGGACATGATAGAGAACCATCAGGACATATTTGAGGTATGTTGAAGAACAGATTGCAAAGCTCTTGTTTACAGTGAGGTACATGTAGGTCAGGGTTTTGGACCCTGGCAGGGTCATACCAAAGGCTGGTTTCAGCTAGTACAGGGACCTAGCTGGTTTCTCCCCACTGAGTTTTAACACAGGATAAAACAGGGGGTACTGACAAGGTCATCTTACTCTTGGCTTCTGCTTTTGGCAGGTTTGAAAGCCATGTGCAGCAGGTTAGGTGATTGTTTCTTAATTATGAAAAATGAAAACTGGTGAAATTATTGAACAAGAAAGATTTTGTTTGATATCAAGTATAAGTCTTCTGCTCAGTTTATTTTTCAAGAATTTCTGAAAAATATGGCTCAATTAAGTGCCATTGGCATATAACCACAGAAAGCATCTTCAAAACAAGTAAAAAATGTCTTGCTGAAAAAGATTTGAACGAAGTAGACCAGAAAAAAAATATTGTGTTGAAATTTAATTGATTTTCAAGACACAGACAAAAAAATGGCATTATTACAATACATTGCTCTGTGCCAAGGTTCTCAAGTAAAAGAGGCCATGCACTCCAAGAACTAACAAGGATAAACTGGTGCAACCAAGAAATTGGCAAATTAAACAAACAGAAAAGAGCATCTCCTTGAGACACCCAAATTTGTAATATGAGTGGCCATTCCCACTCATCCATCATAATTGGCATTCAAACTTTCCACACTTTCATTGAACCCAGGGTTCATTTTCCCCAAATGTTTAGTCCTTGCACTGATTAGAGAATGCTCAACATTAAGCATGACAAAAAGGCAAGGCAGCCATTTATATACCAGGGTCCCTGTTACTAACAGGGTAATAAACAATGCAGTTTCCAGTGCCCTTTTCTCCAGTAGGTCTACCTTACATCAAGGCAGCTCACAGACAGCATGCAGACATGTACATGTACCTGGTGAAATAGTGAAATGAACTTAGTAGACACCTAATACTAAAGGAACATCTCCAGAAATTCTTTCTTTCTTGGGTTGCTTGTTTTACATGCAATGTATGCAGACATCTGAAGCAAGCTTAAATTGATATATTCTTATCATTTAGTCTAACAGTCAGAAAGTCTAGCTTTCTGACATGGATATATGTGTGTATGTGTGGTTGTGTGTGGGGGTTGGGGTGCTGGGGTGAGGGTGGGGGTGGGGGTGGGGGCATTGAAGTCACTGAAGCCTCCCTCTATCAGAGATGAAAGTGGACCTTCTAGGAAAATCCAGAAAAAAGTAAATGCTGTGTGGGAGTCGGGGGGCGGGGGGCATAAATACAACACTAGATAAATCTGGGAGACTTTCATCTTAACTTCATTAGATGTTCATATGGCTTAAAAGCATAATGTTCAAATAAGAAAAATCCAACTACATGCAAAACCTTCAATAAAATCCTCGACCTGACTGATGGTTCCCATATTACATCAGAATCACTTCTTAGTATGACATTTTAAAGCTATATATTTGATAAGGATTGTAAAAAGAAATGCAACAGGCCTACATAATGGACTGCATCTTCGAAGTATCGTACTGAATTATTTACTTATGGTGTTGATAACTGCCACTAAATTTTATTTGATTAGATTATTGTTACCCCTCCAAATAAATAAATAAATAAATAAATAAATAAATAAATAAATGATATCTAATGCAAATTTTGGAAACTTAAAAATACAGCAGAATTTTTTAATCAGATTTTTCAAAATCAACTGTCAGGTCTCAAGTAGGTGTGTAACCTGTTGATGGTGTATGTGCACAGTTTGCAGGCTTCATCTTCACACTATCAGTCACATCAAGGTAAATAACCTGCCTGGTTTATGAAGATAGAGCTAGCTTGGAGCACTTTATCTGACTTGCATCTCTGACAAGAATGAGAATTTGGCAGCATATCCAGACAGGGTTGCTCCTCTTTGGCTCCATACTGTTTATACACACTGAGAGCTCCCTGGCCCTGGTGTCAAAGAAGGGCACTATTAACACTTTGTGAAGATGGTGGGCAAAGGTTTTTTGACACTGTGTGATGGATGTTTTTATTATGTTCTGCCATACCATGACATAACAATACACAAAGTTTCTGGTGCATGTTGTTTTTCTCTCTTTCCTTCTCTGTGTCACATACATACATGTATGCTCACATTCGTGCATGCACACACACACACACACACACACATACTTGTCTATGTGTACCAACCGAGGACATCAGCACAACACCATACAACCGAGGACATCTTATTCCTTGGTTAAATCAAAATAAAAACATTCAATTTAGGGTAAAATCTATTCGAGTATGAATGTTATAAATTAATTTTTTATAAAAACTAATTTTTTGCTGACAAGAATTTTACATTCTAACCGAGGACACACAGGGACACACACACGGACAGACACTACACATTACAACCGAGGACATGCATGCATCTACATGTAATAATGATTGTACTTTTAATGCAAAGCAAATTTTATATAGCGTTACTTTGCAGCAATTCACATTTTTATGAAATTCTTTCATATTTAAGGTAAATTCCAAAATAACACCAGTGGTGATGATTAAATGAACAGTTATACAATATTTAATGCTGGGCTTTGCCACTTTTTTAGAATTGAAGATTATGAGATAAAACATCAATTAATTTAGGAAAAGAAAGGATACTGATGAAATTAAATAAAAGACCAAAGAAATTCGTTTTCAAACATTTTATTTTCATAATGCTTATTTTCTATTTAGCACTCTTTTATTATCATGAATTTTATATTTTGATAACACAAAGTGTCGTCCATTGGATACAGACTTGCACAGTACACAATTTTACAATTGAGGACATCATGCCAGCAGCACCCAAAATTGTGCTTTCTTCCAATTTGATGCAATATTATATAATGCTTAACAGCATAATGATCATCAATTTTTTATAATAAAATATTAGTATCATGAATATTCAGAAAATGTGACTAGCAAAGGTTTTCAGGTTCATGGAACTCCAAAGTCATACTTTGAAAATGCTAAATGTATACAAGACAGCACTGTACTGAAATGGGTTTCTTTCCATTTTTAACTTTTTTACATAAAATAATACAGTTTACTGCCATTTCACATGATCAACTAAGAAAATTGTTGAGATGGCAAAAATATCAATATAACAAGTTTAAATGTCCAATTTCCTCCATTCCGAACATTGTGAATGATTGAATCTGACAAACTACAATGATACGAGTTCATTTCCATTTTGGCACTTTTTTTACACAATACAAGATAACAGGTTTACCACCATTTTTATATAATCAACTAGCAATATTGTCAAGACGCAGAAATTGTCAAACAACCCATTTTACATATCTAGTAAATTCAATAATGAGACTTGTTACATGCCTGACAATCAAATCTGAGGAAAACCACTTATATACAAATAAAAGCTGAAGTCCCTCAAAACTCAACCAATCAATCTTATTTTTAAATTTGATTTGTATATAGATAACATTGATCACTCTTGTGAGTTTAATGACAACAGGCCTATCGGTTCTCCCTGAAATGTGCTTACAGTGTTACTAATATGCTTTTACTAATAATCATCAGTTCTGTGAGTTTCATGAAAACAGGCTTTAAGTTATTAGTTCTCCCTGAAATGTGCTTACAGTGTTACATATATGTTGAAAAAAAAAAAAAAAAACAGCATAAAATTTGAAAGAAAAGGGCCTGGTCTTGCTGATTTTCAATCTTGACCATTCTTTTACTAATAATCATCAGTTCTGTGAGTTTCATGAAAACAGGCTTATTGGTTCTCCTTGAAATATGTTAACAGTGTTGCATGTACACTGAAAAAAGGAGAAAAAAATGCAAAACTTTTGAAAATAATCACCCCATTTCCTCCATTTTGAGACACTGTATTACACAGTACATGATAACATGTTTACCGTCATATTTATATAATCAACTAGCAATGTTGTAAAGATGCAGACAATTTCAGAGAAACACTAACATATTTACATATCTAGTTAATTCAATAGTGGACTGTTTACATGCCTGACAATCAAATCTGAGGAAAACCACTTATACACAAATAAAAGCTGAAGTCCCTCAAAACTCAACCAATCAATCTTATTTTTAAATTTGATTTGTATATAGATAACATTGATCACTCTTGTGAGTTTAATGACAACAGGCCTATCGGTTCTCCCTGAAATGTGCTTACAGTGTTACTAATATGCTTTTACTAATAATCATCAGTTCCGTGAGTTTCATGAAAACAGGCTTTAAGTCATTGGTTCTCCCTGAAATGTGCTTACAGTGTTACATATATGTTGAAAAAAAAAAAAAAAAAAAAAAAAAACAGCATAAAATTTGAAAGAAAAGGGCCTGGGCATGCGGATTTTCAATCTTGACCATTCTTTTACTAATAATCATCAGTTCTGTGAGTTTCATGAAAACAGGCTTATTGGTTCTCCTTGAAATGTGCTTACAGTGTTACATATATGCTGAAAAAAAACCAGCATAACATTTGAAAGAAAAGGGCCTGGTCATGCTGATTTTCAATCTTGATAATTCTTTTTAATTTACTAATAATCATCAGTTCTCTGAGTTTCATGAAA
This sequence comes from Lingula anatina, assembly GCF_051362555.1. NCBI lineage: Eukaryota > Metazoa > Brachiopoda > Lingulata > Lingulida > Lingulidae > Lingula > Lingula anatina. The sequence goes on from NC_141769.1 coordinate 14,895,561, forward strand.
ACAGGCTTATTGGTTCTCCCTGAAAAATGCTTACAGTGTTCTTTATAGCTAAAAAAAAAAAAAACAGCATAACATTTGAAAGAAAAGGGCCTGGTCATGCTGATTTTCAATCTTGACCATTCTTTTACTTATAATCATCAGTTCTGTGAGTTTTATGAAAAGGGGCCTATTGGTTCTCCTTGAAATGTGTTAACAGTGTTGCATGTACAATGAAAAGAGGAGAAAAAATGCAAAACTTTTGAAAATAATCACCCAATTGCCTCCATTTTGAGACACTGTATTACACAGTACATGATAACATGTTTACCGTCATATTTATATAATCAACTAGCAATGTTGTAAAGATGCAGAAAATTTCAGACAAACACTAACATATTTACATATCTAGTTAGTTCAATAACCAAACTGTCAACGTGCCTGACAATCAAATCTGAGGAAAACCACTTATATACATCAAAACAAGGCACAACTTCCACAAAACTCAACCAATCAATCCTATTTTCAAACTTGATTTGTATATTGGTAACATTGATCACTCCTGTGAGTTTAATGACAACAGGCCTATCGGTTCTCCCTGAAATGTGCTTACAGTGTTACTTATATGCTGAAAATGGCAGAAAAAAAACAGCATAACTTTTGACAAAAAATGGCCCGGATATGCCGATTTTTGATCTTGACAACCCTTTTACTAATAATCATCAGTTCTGTGAGTTTCATGACAATAGACCTATTGCTTCTCCTTGAACTGTGTTTACAGTGTTGCATGTATGCTGAAAAAAGCAAAAACAACAGCAAATTTTCTGAAAAAAAAAGCAGCCCATTATGAAGATTTTCAAACTTGACCTGCGTTTAACTAATATTCATCAGTTCTGTGAGTTTCATGAAAATAGACCTATCGGTTCTCTTTAAAATGTTGCATCGCATATAATATTATGCTGAGAAAAGGGAAAAACAGCAACTTTGTAAAATTGGCCAGATCACACTGATTACGTTGATTGCAATTTATATAGCATTCCTTCTGGGAGAGATCGATCCGTAGTTAGTACGATAGGATCTGGGAACGGTCCCTTAATCGTTTTTGCCGTGTGCATATCCGAACTGTAGGCCTATATATCAGGACGCGTAATTGTCGGGGCGTCTTTTTTTTTTCTTTTTTTATTTCACAAAGCGGTTCTTGCAAATGCGGTGTTTATGAATATGTGTGCTCTGTGTTAGCGACATGGACCGACAGGGGCCCATTCAAAATATAATTTCACTTCAGTTGTTAGATTTAGTATTTATTCTAGCAGCCAGGTGTATAACAAACAGGTCAGATCTACAGGTGAAAAGAAGTGACTGTAGTTCGCAGAGCCATTATGTAATAATAAATGTTTCATAATGTCATAGCCTTCTTCAAACTGTCAGGGGTAGATTAATTCATAGTTAGCTAAGGGTCCCTTTACACTGGACGGCGTCCTTTCTGCGTCCTGTAGTACGGATCCATTTGAGAGTACAAAATTATAATACTTAACTTTCTGACAACTGGCCAATCACCAAATATTCATTTTTTTCAACCAAAGCAATGCTTGTACCTCCTTTCTACGACCACAGTGATGCCAGTTTCTTGGTCGCACAAAGGACGCCGCCCCAGTGTAAAGGGGGTTTACGGACGATCCATTTACCCTTTTCATTTACTCTGAAGTATCGAATAAAAGAACTGATGGAATAAAAGTACTGGGTGGAAAAAATCTCAAAATTTAATAAAAGTACTGATGGAATAAAAGTACTGGGTGTAAAAAATCTCGAAATTTAATAAAAGTACTAGATGGAATAAAAGTACTGGGTGGAAAAAACCTTTGCACCACTCCCCCCCCCCCCCCCCCCCAAAAAAAAAAAATGAAATAAATAATTATAAATAAAAGTAAAGAAGAAGAAGAGAAAGAAAAAAGCTAGCTATTGATCATTGTAAAAAAAAAAAAATTCACCAGGTAAAATTCACTCAGTATTATAATTTATCTTAATATATATATATATATATATATTTGCCATGAGTTAAATTTCATAATCGTCAGGGGCCGAAGACCCAGATATGTCGCACCTAAGCCGCCTCCGAGAGCCATACGGAGACGTTATTCATAGTAAATTTATTCTCAGATATAAGGTTCGTTTTGCATACCTGTAAACTCCTAAGGGTTTATCTTACATAGAAATGTGATTTAACATCGTTTAAATCATAAATCGGCATGAAATAATTGACGTTTGAAAACAGGCACAACTTCTTTGCTGCACTTGAAATGACCTCCTTAGCTATAAATATGATCCTATCACCTTGCGACATTGCATCATTCGATCGATGTACATGAGTAGTTGTCACTGTTGAAGGGAAAGCACGTCTATTTATAGGAACTAAAATCAGGTGACGCATGTACTGTTGTGTTCAGAGAGCGACTTCCGCTTGACCTACTTTCCAGTGCTGTTGGTAGAACAGTCGGTAATGAGTTGAGATCTCAATTTTCTTCTCATTATACTTCAATTTAAGAAAATAAAAAGTGTGACTTGTACTTGTGTAATTTCCCACCGGTACAATATGTATTTAATAAACATACCGGGTGGAAGATTTTTGAAAAATTAATAAGCGTACTGGGTGAAAATGGAGCGTACCGGCGGGAAGAAATTTGGAAAATTAATTAACGTACCGGTACGTTTATTTGATACTTCAGAGTAATTCTTGCACCCTCAAAAGATTGTCGGTCCTAAGATCTACCGAGTGAGCCACAAATTCAGACAGTTCTTCTTTATTTAAACCACACCAAGTCAGTTGTACTAATAAAGAAGCGTGCCGTAATATGTAGGTGCGATGATAGTTATGTAGTTACGTAACGGCCTAGGAGAGCTTAATTTGATAAAAAAGACCTTTAGTTTAACAAGGCAGCAAAGCTGTCAAATGTACAGACAAAAAGCAGGAAATAACTATGCACAAAATAGGCTACTGTCAATTCTGATGCAAAAGTACATTATGTTAAACTGCAAATTCAACATCAAATTTTAATTATGCTCAACAGGTAATACCAATGTAAGTAAAACGTGTAAAAAGCATAAGGCTTCAGGCCCATGGGAGTTCAAGATCACACTTTGAAAATGTATAACTTCCAGAAAAAGAAGCCAATTAGACTACTTTTCCAACCCAGGCTGCATTTTAGTCCTGCATTTCTTTTTTGAACATTTGGCAATCATAAGTAACATGGTTTTCCCATAATGGTCATCATGGCAGCAGCACCCATAATTGTTTTCTTCTATTCTGATGCAATATTACATATTGGTTAACAGCATAATGACCGTCAATTTTTAATAATAAAATATACGTATCATGGATTTTCAGAAAATGTGACTAGCATGGGTCTTCAAGCATGTAGAACTTCAAAGTCACACCTTGAAAATGCCAATATGTGAAATATGCTGAAAAGTGAAAAAAAAAGCATAACTTCTACAATAATGGCCCGATCATGCTGATTTTCGAACTCGACCTGCATTTTAAGAATATTCATCAGCTCTGTAAATATAAAGCCCAAAAGTAAAACTGCCTTCCACTTATCGTGTTTACAATGAAAGTGCAAGGCGCCGGTGATGGCGGTGACGGCACTGACGGTGAAGACAGATGCAGGTGATGGCAATAATGGCCCGATCATGCTGATTTTCGAACTTCTGTACATATTTACTGTACTGTTTGAGAACAGTAAGTGACATGGTTTTTCTTAAATGGTCACATGGGAGCAGTACCCAAAGTAGGTTTTTTCAAATTTTGATGCAATATTACATAATGTTTAACAGCATAATGACCATCAATTTTTAATAATAAAATATTAGTATCATGGATATTCAGAAAATGTGACTAGCAAAGGTCTTCAGGCCCATTGAACTTCAAAGTCACAACTTGAAAATGCCAAAATGTAAACAAGACAGCACTGTTCTGAAATGTTTTTTTTTTTTCCATTTTTAACAATTTTTAACATAAAACAAAATTAACAGCTTACTGCCATTTTTATATGATCCAACTAAGAAAATTGATGAGATGGGAAAAAATATCAATAGAGCAGTGTTAAATGTCCAATTTCTTCTATTCTGAGATTCTGAACATAGTGAATGATTGAATCTGACAAACTGCAATGATATGAGTTTATTTCCACTTTTGAAACTTTATTACACAATACACGATAACAAATTAACCATCATTTTTACATAATCAACTAACAATGTTATAAAGATGCAGGAAATGTCAAACAAACACATATCTTATTTATTAAATAATGAAACTGTTAACATGCCTAAGAATTGAATCTGAGGAAATGTGTAAAAACAACATAACTTCTAAAATAATGGCCCGATTATGCTGATTTTTTAACTCAACCTGCGTTTTAGCAGGATTGACCACTCCTGTGAGTTCAATGACAATTGGCCTATCTGTTTTTCGTATATTGTGTTTACAGTGTTGCATATATGCTGAAAAGTGAAAAAAAGCATAACTACTAAAATAGTGGCCTAATCATGCCGATTTTCAAACTTGACCTGCGTTTTAGTAAGATAGATTACTCCTGTGAGTTTCATGACAACAGGCCTATCGCTTTTCCTTGGAATGTGTTTACAGTGTTGCATATATGCTGAAAAGTGAAAAAAAAGCATAACTTCTACAATAATGGCCCGATCATGCTGATTTTCGAACTTGACCTGCGTTTTATGAATATTCATCAGCTCTGTAAATATAAAGCCAAAAAGTAAAACTGCCTTCGACTTATCGTGTTTACAATGAAAGTGCACGGCGCCGGCCCCGGCGATGACGGCGACAACGACGCAGGTGATGGCAATATGTACAGACACATCTATATATATATATATATATATTCACTGTACTGTTTGAGAACAGTAAGTGACATGGTTTTTCTTAAATGGTCATCATGGGAGCAGTGCCCAAAATAGGTTTTTTTCAAATTTTGATGCAATATTACATAATGTTTAACAGCATAATGACCATCAATTTTTAATAATAAAATATTAGTATCATGGATATTCAGAAAATGTGACTAGCAAAGGTCTTCAGGCCCATGGAACTTCAAAGTCACAACTTGAAAATGCCAAAATGTAAACAAGACAGCACTGTTCTGAAATGTTTTTTTTTTTTTCATTTTTAACAATTTTTTAAACATTAAACAAAATTAACAGTTTACTGCCATTTTTATATGATCAACTAAGAAAATTGATGAGATGGGAAAAATATCAATACAACAGTGTTAAATGTCCAATTTCCTCCATTCTGAGATTCTGAACATAGTGAATGATTGAATCTGACAAACTGCAATGATATGAGTTTGTTTCCATTTTTGAAACTTTATTACACAATACACGATAACAAGTTTACCATCATTTTTACATAATCAACTAATAATGTTGTAAAGATGCAGGAAATGTCAACCAAACACTTTTACATGTCTTATTAGTTAAATAATGAGACTGTTAACATGCCTAAGAATTGAATCTGAGGAAATGTGAAACAAGACAGCACTGTTCTGACATGGGTTTATTTCCATTTTTAACACTTTTTTTAACATAAAACAAAATAAACAGTTTACTGCAATTTTTATATGATCAACTAAAATAATTGATGAGATGGGAAAAATATCAATAGAATAGTGTTAAATGTCCAATTTCCTCCATTCTGAGATTCTGAACATAGTGAATGATTGAATCTGACAAACTGCAATGATATGAGTTTATTTCCATTTTTGACACTTTATTACACAATACACGATAACAAGTTTACCATCATTTTTACATAATCAACTCACAATGTTGTAAAGATGCAGGAAGTCAAACAAACACTTTAATGTATCTTATTAGTAAAATAATAAGACTGTTAACATGCCTAAGAATTGAATGTGAGGAAATGTGAAAAAACAGCATAACTTCTAAAATAATGGCCCGATTATGCTGATTTTAGAACTCAACCTGCGTTTAAGTAAGATTGACCACTCCTGTGAGTTTAATGACAATTGGCCTATCGGTTTTTCTTATATTGTGTTTACAGTTTTGCCCATATGCTGAAAAAAAGGAAAAAACAGCATAACTACTAAAATAGTGGCCCGATCATGCCGATTTTCGAACCTGACCTGCGTTTTAGTAAGATTGATTACTCTTGTGACTTTCATGACAACAGGCCTAACGGTTTTCCTTAAAATGTGTTTACAGGGTTGCATATATGCTGAAAAGTGATAAAACAGCATAACTTCTACAATAATGGCCCGTTCATGCTGATTTTCGAACTTGACCGGCGTTTTATGAATATTCATCAGCTCTGTAAATATAAAACCAAAAAATAAAACTGTGTTCCACTTATCGTGTTTACAGTGAAAGTGCACGGCGACGGCATCGCCATCGGCATCGGCATCGCCATCGGCGACGACGGCGACGACAGACGCAGGTGATGGCAATATGTACAGACACATCTGTGTCTGTACATAAAAATATGAACTTACTGAATATATAGACATCTGAGATATAACATTAGTTTCAGTTTAGTCTGCCCTTTACAGCACAACCGAGGACGCGGAATTTGGTCCGCCCTTAACAGCACAACCGAGGACGCATGTGTATAGCCCGATTTCAGACAAAAAGTTGGACAGTATTTCTGATACACTCGTGGCGGGAATTTGGCCCGCGCTATACAGCATAACCGAGGACTGGCTCAGAATAGCGTCAAATTTCACCACCTAACTTGAAATGGGCCCCTTTATGCATTCCACTGCTTATGTCAACCGAGGACGTCCTCGGTTGGAGGTGTGTCCTCGGTTAGTGGGTTTCGGGCGGGTGTGTGTCCTCGGTTAGAATGCGTGCACAAGAGCACACACACACACACACACACATTCATGGTACAGAGAGAGAATTCCAAAAGAAGTCTTAAACATGTTGTCCTTAGCATGTTGAGATCCAATGATAGTCTACATATGCATCTACACAACAGCATAAACATAAAAGCACAATCACGCAAGCGTACATGCACAAACACATTGTACATGCTAAAGCACACATCCACACATGCATCAGGCAACCAATGATCAAATGTCCACATCTCCAAACACTTCAAACTCCAGCCTAATTGTGTTCCAGTTGTAGGGACATCATGAAGTATTGAAAGGAAAGTAGGATATCGGTTTCTTAATTAAGAATTATACAAAGCATCCCAAAAACTTTTAAGCACTTAATCTGCCTGTGTTATACACCCTCCACTCCAGTTCCTGGACAATTTGGTTTTCCGAATAAATATCACTAATGGAGAGTTATGACTTGAAGATTGGTTCATACAAAACCTGTCACTGACAACCCAAGCTTAAAACTCTATTGGGAAATCAGCTCTGCAGGCCACTGTTGTTCCATATTGAATATTAAAGAAAAGAATATTTCTTGACAGAAATTCTGTATTCTGAAAATCTGGCCAAATCAACTTATCAGTGATTCATTTCACAGGCTTTTCTCTGTACAAAACATCACTAGGAAACAGTCTAAATATAAAAGTAAAATATAATCACTTTATATCCAGCCAATGTTAATGGAGGACAGGGCATCTACATTAAGCCATTCAGTACTAGACTTTACAAAGCTAAATGGCGGGTTGCTTCACACTGGGATCACCTGTGTCTGAAGTCACAAGTCAGTGGAAAATGTGCTTGAACAAGAAGAGCAAGGGTATATGTGTATCTAGACAGACTTGCTGATATGGGTTAATACATGCGCAGCCAGTTTAGGGATTTAATCCTGACCTAAGTTGCTCAGGTTTTATTTTTATGTGGGAACACACCTGTCTTTTCCTGGGAAGTAAGAATGGACCTGGGTTTTATTATGGTCAGACCACCATGAAGGAACACAGTCAACACACTTGTAGTTGCTCCCACTTATCACTCAACAAACCTACAAGACTGGAAAAAGAAAATAAATATCTCAGAGACTAAATTTTTTTGCTAACTTGAACACACAAGATCTATCTTCAAAGTATTTTGCGTCTGAATTTTGTTACCGCATAGTGCGTCACTGTGTGAGAATTGATGCAGGAGCTGTTTATACAACTGTGGGCCCAGAAACTGTAGAACTGAGATGCCTCTCAATTCAACAAAACTAAATGAGGCAGAACATTATAAATGAAGTACTTAACAAGGCAATCCCAAGTATCATCATTGTGGAAAATAAGTGCAAAAGTCACATGCACTGAAGTATATGCTACTATGTTGTCTTTGTAAAAGCAAAAATTAATACACAATATAAAAATGTTGCTCATATCAATCATTCATTTAACTTGATTAAATACAGTTATAGATCTTGAAATCAATCAAAGCTGACATTTAATGCAACTCAATACAATATTGTGCGAAAAACTAAAAATAAAATAATAATAATAATAGTAATAATAATGAAATACTCACCTTGCTCAATTATTGCAACAAAATTGTTTTAAAAAACTGATGCCATATTTTCCCATTTTTAGGTTCCTGCAGAAATGTTGGATGAAGTGATGAAATTATTGACAGACATGGACCCAGAGGGAGTGGACTACCTGCTGCAAAGGAAAGCTGGAGAACAGTTTAGGTAACATAATATTTTGCATCTGCCTCTTCATGTTAATCCAATGGCAAAATCACAATACCCTGAGCTTTGAACTACAGCACTGACAGAAAGTGTGTGTGTGCGTGTGTGTGTGTGTGTGTGTGTTGTGTGTGGGGGGGGGGGGGGGGGGGGGAGGTTGAAAAAGACTGTCTCCATGTCACCAAGGTAATAATAAAACCTTTTAAAATTTCCTCAAAAGGAAGCTTAAGGAAGATGCATCTGCCACTTTGTTTTACAGTTACTGTAATAACTTAAATTTTTGTCACACTTAAAAATTAATTAGTGTTTTTAAATGCCACATAAATCCCACATAGCCACATTAGTTGCTAAACTTTTCAAAATTATAGAGGCCCATTTTCAAATTTGATAAAATTTCAAAGTGAAAAAATATTACTTCATCGAAGAATCCTCTTCTGACAAAATTTATAGACTCTATTTTCAGGTTTTTGCTGTAGTCAAATACTTTATGATCAAGCAATGTACTCTTTTTTGTACAGTCATTCAGGGGTCTTGATTACAGCAATGATAATTATAGTGTTGTATCTGTTTTCATAAGTAACACCTTTTTTAAAAACATCTGCAATATTTTTCAGTTTTGAGCCAGAACAAGATACATCTGTCAGTGTGACAGATAGCGATACTTCGTCTCTTCCTCGACCCTCGAGAACAGACACCACAGAGTACACAACCCGCCCAAGAACTGTTCGAGAGGCCAAGGCTCTACAACAAAGCAGAAACAGAGATGCACAAGGCAGAGACAGAAGTAGTGAAACATATTTACAATCAAGTCAGACTGATCAACTGCACCTTCCTGCTGAATATTCCAACAGGAGAGGCAGCAGTGCAGACTCTAGAACAGGGAGAACAGAGGGCAGTGGTGCTGCATCTTCCAAAAGGTTACCAATAACTCGGGGAAAATCAGACAGTCAGATTGCCAAACAGGTCTCAATAAGGCCACCTAAACTGACTGTTTCTAAAGCAGACTCTCCTGAAGATCGTAAGCGCAAGGAGAGCAGGCTAAGTTACATGAGTACTTCCTCTGCAACAAATAGCCCCAGCACACCAGATAGCCTACGCTGGCTTTCAGATTCTCCCCCTAATAGTCCCATTCACACCCTTGAGCCACCAAAAGAAACTTATGGCAGAGGCTCTAGGAAGCATAGCCAAAGCCGGAGTCGTAGTGACAGTTGCTCAAGTAATCTTTCCACAGGCTCTTCTTCCTTACAACGCCCTCTGGCAATGGGAACAGGACCTGGGATGCCAGTTCCTGCACCAGGATCTGCAGAATGGCAAAAAGAAAGGTGGCGCCACTGGGAAATGTTGGCTAAAGACGGAAATGATGAACAAGAAACACTAGTGTAGTTTTTATCTAAGGGAGTAATCCCCCTGGAAACTGTGATCTGAAAGTGTTAAAAGCTGTTGTGTTGGAATGCAAATTAAAGGCAATACCTGTTGTATACATGCGCTGGTTCCATACAGAAGTAAACCATTTTGTTTGCCATGTATGCAATGCCCATAGGCAAAAATGTACGAATGCTATGGAATGAGTGTCAAATATTTTTGTTGGCAAAAATTACATTTTCACCAATTTGAAAATATTTTTTAAAGAAAGGCGAGAAGGGTGTAAGGGACTAGAGCATCAGTTACAGTGAGAATCCATGATTTTTTTATTAAGTCACAACTGGAGCCAACTTTAAAAATTATCACAATTCACACATTTAGAAATTAGATACTAGAAAGCATTACATAATACTTAACGGTGGCAGAAATGACAACACCAAAGGATTGTAACTTTGACAGGCAGTAAACAGGTCTGCCAAAAAACAAGTTTTAATGTTCTCATTAAGCAAAAGATTGCACTAAAATTTATTTTCAAGAATGATAATGTGCATGCAAGTTTACAGCAATTTTTTTTTTTTGTCAAAATTTTGTATTTCCATTTTCATTTTACTTAGACTTGTATTGGGCACATGTTATGTGCAATGCCCTAGATAAATTTTAAAACTGTCAGTTTAGTGGTAAAAGCAGGGAAGTTTGCACATCAGTCTGTCACTTAATATGTGGTCTATGGTATGACTTAATGGTGTGAGGTCCTGATAAAGAGATTGCATAATATAGGCCTAGCAAAGCTACCTCTTTATTACCTGATATAAACACCCGATTTTTTCTCTACAACTTAGCCCATTTCAGTGTGAATGAAACATTCATGTAATCTTTATAAAAAATGACTCCCTGTAAAATTCTCATGATTGTGAGATATGCTCGCCTCATGTATAATTTTTTTGTATGCTCATGTTAGAGCCTTTAAAATATATTAAATTTCCAATACTGCATAAACTGTTTACTATTTCTAAATGATGTGCAAATTGTACAGTGGGTAATTTTGCAGCCAACGTGAACTTTCAAGGGAAGCTAATAGACACATTTTTTTGCAATGTACATATTATTTTTTAAAATATTGACTTGATACAGGCTCCATGTCACTGCAATAAATGCTCATTTAAATGTTTGATATTATTCAAACAAATTGTCTTTCATTAAAGTTACCTCTTACTCCCTCAAAAACAGGCATGAGATTTCATATCATCACAATATATTTATTGTTTTTTTTAACCAAAATGTTACATAATTGTTACATGATATCTTGCTCCAATCTCAAACTTTATAGTATGATCAAATCTTGTCTTGTAGCAGCAACTCAGATGCTTCCACCTTTATAAATGAAAACTTTACAATCCTGTAAGTTACTATAAACATTTTGACCTTTGCATTTTTTGGTTTCCAAAATACCTAACAAGTGAAACTAACCTTACTAAGGAAAAAAATATTAAATTACATGTTTCATGGCAGAAAAAGATTTTCATTGTTGAGCATTTTCTTAAAAATCTGACAGCATGATAAATGAACATGTTAACAAAAATCATTCAACTAAAACTTTCAGAATATCTACCTATTTACCTTCATTTTGGGTTTTTTACCATACCACCTTTAAATTACTTTTTTATTTATCCCACATATATACCATACAAAACGGGCAATAATTCAGTCTTTAAAGTTTGTCTAAGTACAGAAGTATTCTGTAAGTAAAATGTTGCATACAATAAAACTTTAAGAGACAATGTTCAATTTCCATACTTCAACCATTAAATTTGACCATATGAGATTGACAGTGATGGTGACTCTCATCCAACTTCCAAGTGTGATCCATTAAGTTCAGACTTGTAATTCACTAATACAAGTGTATAGGAAGCACAGAAGTGGGTCATTCTTAATGATTTTTGACACAGAAATGTTTGTTTTAACCATACAAAACTAATACCTAAAAAAAAATAATAAAGATAATAATAGTATAAGTGTAGGACCATATTCCACATACCTAGAATATAACTAAAGTATTACTGAGTAATGTCTCCTTGTTCATTTTTAAAGTTCCTCAAACAAGAAGTATAAAAAAGAATGTAAAAGTTCTCAAACAGACCCTCATGCATCATATCCTACAGCTTTCCTCAATGGAGATTACTTATCTCAGCAACATTCTTTTCTGCTGCATTCATAAAACTTTAAAGCTGGTCTAACATGGCTCATCTTGGCTGGCCTCCATTTCATTCAGCCTTGACTTTGGCATCAATCTGCCAGGCCCCCATGGTGTACCTCATCCATATCAGAAGTAAATCCTTGGCCATCTGTAACCAGCTCCAGAACGGAATGATTTTTGAACCTCATGACATGAAATAATTTTTATATTTTATTCATTCCACAATCCCAACAACCTGACATGAATTTTAGTGACAATGACATTTTCTTCTAACTTTAAAAAAATGTTATATATTAATAAAATACATGCACTTCAGTAAAACATAATTTCAAAACAAAGCACAGAGTGAGTGGTACACTAGTTCAACGAACGCACACCTTAGCAAAATGTGTATTGGTTATTTGTGTTCCTTTGGTTCTTGAAGACGAAACATACAATGGCTTAAAACTCAACACTGTAATTAGCAAATTACTTATTTTAATACATTTGAATGTACACACATGTGCCTGCATAGATATACACACCCATTCAAACATATCATTATAACCTTACCTTCTACTTCATGCCAGTTCACTGCAACTTCAGATATCTTCATATTCAATGAGTTAGCTATGTACAACATATCTACATCAAATGCCCTGAAAGAAATGGAGGCTACGGTAATAACTCCCATCTTTTCAATGGGGGGAAAATTGAGTTCTATAGATACTGTATTTTTAAGTCATAATTTCTTAAAATTAGAACACTCCTATTGAATGGTAGCAATAAAATTTAAAAGCAGTTAACTCTATAGTTCTATTCTATGAAGTAAAAGCAGCACAAATTCTATATAGAAATATAATTTTTGTGATAATAGAATTATGTATCTGAATGTTTGATAATATTTGCCCAATGAAAAGATCCAGTAATTATCATACAATTACCAACAATACAGTCTTTCCAACTTTCAACATGAAAATTATTGCAAAAAAACAAAATGATAAACTATCCATCTTTCTATATGCAAATTTGTGAATATAACCACAGTTATTAACTTATCAAGTTCCAATGTTCACAGAAGTGAAGAAGACCACAGGTATGAACTTACCATCTTTCTACATGTAAATTAGTGAAAATTATCACAGCTGCTTGTCTTGTTAGGAGTTTGAACCCACACTGAGTATCTTTGATCCCCTTGACCAGAAACCACACCAATATGTGGAAACCATACATCAAAATGGTGCGGAAAAATGATCTCTGAAAGAAAAATTTTAATTTTATGTCATTACAACAGCACTTGATAAATGCACCTTACAATACAAGAATATTATGTGTGATTTTTGGTTCTTAACATTCAATTCCAAAGCTCTAATACTTTTTTTTTACAATTTAAAAAGAAAACAGAGATATCTAAACCAGAATGGCTATGTTGTTGTATTAGGAATACTCATTACATACTGTAGCTACAGCTTCATCCTGAAGATGAGCTCTTGATCCACATACCACGGCCATTTCACTCTGAAAATAACAACTCGTACAAATTTTTATGTTCATAATGTAATATATAGAGACATATTGCCTCTACCTTTGTGTGGAAAGATATAATTATATACTTGGCCCAGTGGAGGAGATGTCATGATTAATACACCTTATATCTTTTAACAAAGAATATATAATCTTAAAATATTTAATTATGAACAAGCAACTCTTTCATCCAAAGGTACAAAAGAATATTAAACAGTAACAGTATACAGCTATCAAAAGCTACACATAATACTTTCAATCTTGCAAAAGTATCAATAATACAAACACTTGAAGAGATAATATGGGGGAAAAAAACGCTTCTATTATTCTCATATTCTAAATATCAATTGTCAGACAACAGTTAATTTTTTGTTTTCTTACCCCATCTTTGGTTAAAGAATTGATAGAATTTTCTAATTTTTCTAAATCGCTAAATTTGGTTGCTGCATCAGCATCTGCAAACAAAAGGTGTTTGCCTCTTGCTCTGAGCATACCCTGAAATCAAATACATTCAGTTCAACATTTCTGTTAATCAAAAAGATAAAAGAAAGAATACCTCCTTAAGAAATTTCTTCACAAAAAAGTAACAATGTAATAAAACAAAGCCATTAGTGTTTGGCAATTTTAATATCTACATAGAACAGTCTTTGATCTTTTTACTACACCTCAACTGGTTTAAAACCTGTTCCATAATGTACTAACTTACCAAACGTATTGCACCTCCTTTACCTCTGTTTCTTGCCAGAGTTAAAACTCTTAGTTTTTCTGTTCCATTTCTTGCACAATATCCCATGGCAACCTAACAGAAAGAGATCATTATAATGAAACACCGCATAAGAACTCTTATCACAGAGGAACAATGTTGCTACTTTTGAAATAACAAAAATTAATAAGAAAGGAGGACTGGACAATCATCCCCCCCCCCACAAGTAGTACATAACAGAAAATACTTGATAGTCTTGAAACAAACTGATGTATTTGACTATTTAGATTTGTTTAAATTTTATAAATTATATGTTCAATAGGCAATCACTTACCTCTGTTGTTTTGTCAGAACTTCCATCATCCACCACTATGATTTCATATTTAAATGAAGGTTTGGTTTGCTATAATAATAGAAAATAAAATGTATACTATTAAGTAAAAAGCTTACAGCATAATAACTATGAATTTGTACTGCTTTGAATAAAGAGTTAAAATTCAAGTATTCTTCTAATGAAAAACTTTAAAATCATGTGTTTCTATGTAAAAACTCTTTTAAATGAAAGTTATGTTTATCATTCTAACCATAATGATTCTTACCTGTCTTTTGCCTAAAAATTCAAGGGTCTCATCCAGCATTACTGGTACTAAGGAAAGACCAAAATGAGAGAACGATAACAGAATAAACTATAAACTAATAAAATGAAAAAAATAAACCTTAACCATGAATGCGGAAATAAAAGTCGACTTTCTGCATGAATACTTTCTGCATGTATAAAAAATGTTCTTACTGATGTTCATTATTGATTGTGCTTATAAGTTATAATTAATGTAATAAATTAACATGACTCGTGACAGAATTATTGCAATTAAATTATACTTCAATATCTAAAATGATATATATGGAGCCCTTATAATTATATAAAATAATATAAAATATAACACAAAAAATTATGAAATTTACATATAGTCACATAAAGTCTATCCTGTTCCCTTTTTATTTCAAAAACAATATAAACCATCAATATTTTATATTTATAATTAGTAAATGCAATACAAATTATCACCATAATAATTATAAATTATACAGTTAAATTTCCATAAATCAAATGCCTTTCAACTGTAGCAACTCTACTTTGCAACAATAAGAGCTGTGTTTTGATATTATATTAAGAACAGTGATGCCTTTTACTTTGTTCTACTTACACCTTTCCTCTTCATTGTAAGCAGGCACTATAACTGAGAGGTCAACACTGGCAGGATCGTGTATGCTAGGAAAGAGCACTTTACTGTCATCTTTTTTAGGATCCAGGTAATATTTTTCACTCTCATAATGCTGCACCTTTGCCATTGGAATGCTTGTCACATAGATCACAACAGAGGCCTAGAATAACATTATATGATATATATATTAGCTAATGAACTTATGTAAAAAAAACCCTTACAAAAGTTTGTTGAAAATCTAACAAATAATCTAACATATTTCTATGCTACTATTTAAAATGTAAATGGGTTAAAAAGTGATTATTTGATTCGACCCATCATGTCAATTATATTCAAACAAAATATTTTAAGTCTAAGCCTTTAACGGCTTAGCCCAGGCACACAATTTCATCATGCGATTTTAATTTTGTTTAGATAATTTAGTCGTTTTAATTAAAATTAAGCCAGATACTGCAATTAGCCTGTAAACTGTTAGCAGTGAGCATGGCCAAAAAAATTACTATAAATATAAATCTTACCACAGAGAAAACAACTATGGCGAGAAGCAAAAGCACAGCAAATAATTGCCACAAGTCCATCATCTTTATTCCATTGCCACACAAACGGAACTGGAAATGCGAGCTTTGAGCATGCGTGAAGTCCCATTTTTATAACTAGGCCAACATTTGTGAAGAGCTGGTTGGAGCGTGGAGATGTTATCCTGTCAGACTACAACATGGCCGCCACATGACAAATTCACCTTTCTAGTTTAATGCTGCAAATCTATACCTTATTTACATCAATTTCTAACTGATGTTATATTGAAACGTCATGTGAAAATTATAGGTAGTGATACTAAGCTCACGGTTTTCCTTGAATCAATTATAACCAATAGTATAGTGCACAAGTCTACCCGGAAAAAAGCTAGGACTTTGGTCTTTACAATTTATATTCAGAAAAATTCATGATTAGATTTAAATGAGATATTAGTTTCGATATATAACGATATGCATATAGTTTTTTCTCAAAGTTTTACTGAAAGTAGTACTTATTTAGGATGTTGAAATATGCAAATTGTTTTTAGCCTGAGATGACATGAGACGGCCATCTTGTAGCTTGTCGTGACATCTCCCAGACTCCAGCTCCCAGACGCAAAATAGGAAATTCTAAGTTTTGCAACAAAGTAAAACGGTTGAATTTTATGTATATTTTTACAAATACACATTATGAAAAGCTAACACACCTTGTTGAATGTACATTGCAAATTTCCACCAATATTTGGGTCATCTTTGAGTCCCTCTGCAGAGCTGAGGTTGACCTAATTCGGGCTTTAAAACGTCACCGCTCAAACATTTGTTTAAGGGCCCATGTTTCAGGTGTTTGTGAGTTTGTAGCCACAGATCCACAACGAAAAGTAAGTATTAGACTCATGTACACATGTCCAGGAAGGAATCAAACGTCTGATTGCGATTCTCTTATAAGATAAAATTAAATAGGTCTACTTCAAACACCTGTCTGGCACCCTGAGTTCCCTGGTCAAAGTAGACTATAAAATAATTGCAAGTGATAAGGCTATATCTATATAAATACTAGTGATATATAATCTCTTTCGAGTGGCTGCAGGCAATTAAAATTTAGCACTAATATTTACGTTATTTTGTGTGAAATTCTAGTAAAAAGGAAAATAATGCTCTAATGAAACAAATAAAGTTGGAAAATTAGAATGAAAGCTAATCCAGTGAAATACTGGTATGTTGACTTGTTATTTTAAATGTATCATTTGTACATTTTTACAGTATTACTAGTAAGAGCTCCAGACCAAATGAAAATTTTATATGGTGATAATTCCTAAAATGTTCAGAAATTCAAAATAATAATTATAATTGTAATAATAATAATAAAGAAAGAAGTCAAATAAAGAGATAAGAGGCCAAGGGGAAAAGTTGTTCATTTAAATGTCAAATATCTTGAATGGAAAGAGATATATTTTTTCAATATTTTTCCTCTGCGTGCAGTACATGCATTATTTATTTTAATTTTTTAAAATTTTTTGATCTCTATCTATGCCCTACATGTTTAAGAAAAATACGTATCTTACACAAAATTTAACTTTGGTAAATAACATATTTTGACATTTCATGGTAATTACTTGAGATATTGGAACTTGCAGTGATTTACTCAACTCATGCTGTGCTTCCATTGTGATTGTGTATTACATACTAAATTGGAATAAAGGTCATACCAAGCGTAATAAGACTTGATAATTAGGGTAGTGATTACTTTGAAACTGCAATATGAACATCCCATGGTTACATTTCTTTTATTACAAGTACATTTCTTCTGATATAATCAGTTTTGTAGAAATTTCTGAAGACAATAGATTTAAGTTAGGATCCCTTTTTTGTCAATGTATGGGCAGTAGAATGTGAATGGAGACATGTTTGATTAAAAATAATTTTAGTCGACAAACAGTCATAAATAATGTAATTCCAATCAGTTAACATGTTTTTCAGTTGACTATAGTATGAACGGAACTTAAGTAGAATATATAGAAATATATACAGTACATGTATGCTTGGGAGAAAATGTTTGACTGTTTGTTACTTTGATATAAATTTGCAAAATATCCTTCCAAAATGAGTCATTTTAAATATATATATATATACTAAGAAGTAGTATATGAATGCACAGTTTATTTACAATTAATGCTGAAAATGCTATCAGTGGTCCCTTCACAGTGCTAAACTTTAATTATCCAACCATATACATGAAGGGAAAAAAATATTTTTAAAAAATCTCGACTAGTTCTTTAGCATATTATAAAGGCCTCTATGCTGATGTTATACATGTACTTTATCAAGTCTTATATGAAATGACATCACATAAAATAGTGCTTGTTTCCTATTGAAGGACTCGTTATATTGCTCAGAAACAAAGGTCATGCTTCATAGCTGTGTAAATTAACACCAGGTGTATACTAGCATTTCTGTAGATTTCTTTTCAATACTGATGAACTGCTAGTATTGATAGGTAAGGAAGCTACCTCAAATCTACCAGTGTAGTTTATGTAATGACAATTGCTATTTTTTTCCTTACATAAATAAATTTGGATTTTTTATAATAAAAAATATATAAGTTTTGAAAATGATCTTAGTGAGCAAAGCTTCCAGTCATGATTGCATTTACAGTAGTGGCATGGGATATATCTCCAGGGTATTGGATGATTGAAGTTTTGCCTGTTGGTATTTTCTTAACCGCTACCATTACTTAGCACAGGTCTTTTTGTTTCCTCAGCAGTTACATTCAGTGTGTATTAGACTTGCCCATCTATAATAAAGAAGGGTCCCTTATGAATATCTCCTTAATGTTGGAATGTTTAATGGAAGTCGAAGATAGATGAAGGATGTTGATCAGTTATACACTAACTTATTTGTCTAATAACCATTTTACATACTAGAATTTTTTTTTATTCCAATGTTATTTTTTCCTCCAGAAATTGGCCTCTTCATACATATCACCAATGGCAGCTAACGCGACAACTCGGCCATCAGAAGAAGATTTTAAGCTGTTAAAGGAGAGATGTCAGGTAGGGTGAAATATAATATAATGTTGTTTTTTCTCTGGAAGATGTATCAAGTAAATAAGAGTAAAGAAAATATCTTAGAACAAGTGAAGGATAAAATAAGGTGAAGAAAAGAAAAGATGTAAATGCATGTATGACTATAAGTGAATTAGTTTACAAGATTGTGTGAGGGTGGGTTGGGGCTTACATTAAAGTTTTTGCATGTATTTTTATTATCTCTAAAGAACAGTTTTCATTTTGTCTTTTTTTTTTCATAATTTTAAAGACTAAGATAAAGGCTGCTTCAAGATATATAAAAGTGAACGTCAGCATTAATATTTACAGAAGCAAGCACAGGGTTCACACATTATCATACCACCAGATGACATACTGCTTTTAGATAATTCATATAATATATAAACAAGATCCATTTGAGATGGATATTGTTGACACTTCTTACGCTTTGTCTGACATGGAAATACTGGTGTAGAAAGGATGTGAAGTATAAAATAAGGTAAAAAAAGAAAGAATTGCCATGACCCAATGAACTCCAAACAAGGCAGAAAAGCTGTCAAACGTACAGGTGTATGGCAGAAATTTCAATTTGGATGCAATACTATATAATAATATTAAGGCATAATCACTATCAGTTTTAATTGCATTAATGATGGCAGTGTACAAACTAAAGGGTTTCATTCAATTTTGACAAACTATGTCTGTACATAGATTAAGGAAGAAATAAAACTGATGTGGAATAATTTATTGTATACTTTCAGTATCATTTTCTTTTTTTCATATTTAATCAAAGTTTTACTGAGAGCTAAGTCCGGATAAACTCATGATAAACGGAAATATGCTCAGTTGGGTTTCTGATTTCTTTTTGGGGAAGCTGCTGTTTATCAGATTAACTAGAAGAAAAGTTTGCTTACTTTATTGATTTTTCCACATGAAGCATGTTGTAGTGCAGATCAGGGCATCATTAAGTGATCACAAGCAGATTAACTCTAGTTAAGATAACATGTAAACACACATGTATGGAATATATGGCTTGCTCACCAGCATCATACATTCACATTTGTATAGATCTACTTGTAAAAATGTATTTGCACTAGTATTAAAATTGAACATATTTGATGTAAAATGGCCCATTCATCCATGCTGATTAACATTTTTGTCAAGTCTGATAATTAAATTCCAAATTTTTATATTAACCATTTGTGTTTTTATTCACTATTCTTTTTAGTATTTTAATATAGTTAAGGAAAAACTTAATTTCCATTTCAGATGATCTTTGATGCTGACCCCTCTCAGGTAAGAGTGTGTTGGTCAACTTTGAGGAACCTGAAGTACAGAATAACACAAGAGCTAATGAAGAGAAAATTAAAATCTCTTCTCTAAATGATAACTTGAAATTAACTTGAATATTGGATAAGCACAGGGTAGTCTATAATATGACACTTACATTGTGTACAACCTTTGCTTATCATTATATTGAAAGCATTGTGACATAATTAAACAATGGAATTAAATGTCAACAATGAGAAGAATGGCCCCAGAGGATCAGATTTTTCCATACTATTATTCGCTGTCTTAAAATAGCCTTAAATTAAATGTCACAGATAGTCAGATGCCACTGAGATGCCTATTCATGCACACTTCAAACTCAGAGGCTGTGTTGACAATTTGTATACTATAGTAGTAGCTGATACTGAAAATATGGACCTTTGCTATTAATTGTGTATTTGAAAATCCATATCTCACTGAGCAGTCTGTGTAGGTCAGGTAGACTTCCTGTGTATTTTTGGTCAAAGTAATTTGTAAATGCAGCTAAGATGTGTCTCAGCCATAAGTATATATAGAAGGCATTTCTGTGACTGGGACATAATTATTGTTTGAATAGAGTGATATTGGTTCAGTCCCTGCATGGGTCGATGTCTTTCTTGTGCAAGTTGGACAGATTGATTATGTTTGATTAAGTGAGGAAGTATATTGTACTGCACTTTTCAAGCATCCCTGGTGTATGTTTAATTAAGACCTAAATGATAAATGACTTGAGGAGCAAGAGCATCTTAGAGCATCTTGAAATGTGATGTTGGTTTTTGCATGGGCAATGTCAACTACAAGCACTAGCACTAATACTAGCTATTATTCATTACGTAGGATTTCCCCAATAGTTCAGTATATATTATTTTTATGCTTTTAATGACTTTTAAGTTAATAAAACAATTGAAGGTGAAAAAAGAAAGTCCCATAAATGCTAGATATCTTTCCCACTTAACTTTTGTAGAAACAATTATTGAATAACCTAAACAAAGATTGATCTAGTGTTAAGGCACACAGTGACATTTATAGGGATTAGATTTTTCTGACCATCGATGGATTTCCAACTTTTTGGAGGCCAAAATTATCATTGGCCTAAGCGGCCCCCAGGACCCTACCCCATATTTTCCTACTTTTTAGCTAAATGGCAGTCTTGTCCCTGCATTATACATGCATTATACAAATGTCAAGATCCTTCAGGCTAGGGAAAAACTTTACTAAAAATATTCTTCCAGTATATTGGCAATTTCATTTGCACAGCATTTATATGCAACAATGATATTTTGGATTAAGTGCAAGAAATTAAAACAAATGAATGTGTGAGTCTTGATAGATTGCAATAGAAATTTCTATTACCAAAACTTGCTTGATGATATATTATTAAATAAATGTAGCACACAAACCGAGATATATTTGACATCTGAGTAAAATTTATGTTTAGGGCACTAAGATACTGCATTCTCCTAAAAGAAATCTCTGAATGAAAGTATTTCAATATTTCAGTATCACAACGATGCATCCCTGCACAGGTTTCACAAGGCATTCCTGGGGGTTGATGAGACCTTTCAAGCAGTACTTAAGTGTAACAAATGGCGAAGAGAGTTTGGAGTGGCCAACTTGTCCCCAGAAGATCCTGACATTTTAGAAGAATTACAGACCATGAAGGCATTAATATTATCGCGCAGGGATGCTCGTGAAAGGTACTTTTGTATGCAAGGATTGCCATTGAACTCACTGTGTACATGCTTACATTCAAATGTTCAAGATGAGATAACATCTTAAGTGCCAAATGCAGTACTATAACTATAATGTCATAATTTGTGTTTAATCTCTTTCGCTGATGTGAATTCTTAATATTTTGGTTTCTTGTTTTGATGGTTGCAAAAATAGCCTGCACCACTTTGATAAAATTACTTGCCAGCTGTCAATTCAACAATGTGATGCAAACTCAAACTGGCTAGTGAATGGTACATTTTTTTTATATTTGATACATTAAAGGGATAATAACTCTTCGTATGAAATCTGTATTTCACAATAAAAACATTGTGAATGACTCATAAAAATATAATATATTCTGTTTTCCCACAAAAACGGCTGTTATAGCTATTATTCTGATATCTGAGCTTGTCTTTAGACCACGTGACCTCCATTGATGGCTATACTCTGTTAAAATCTCTTAAGAGATTTTAACAAAAAACCAAACTTTTTAGAAAAAAACCAGGGACTAACTTTGAATGTAAAAATGGATTCATTAACCATTGGTAAGTATGGGAAAATTGTTGTTTACTCCAGGAAAATTCATTTTTTGGCCAAAACGAAGAGTTATTATCACTTTAAGTTTCCATCATGACAGACCGTACAAAGCTGCCATTCAGTCAGTCACATGAAATCAAACAGCTAATTGGACCCACTTTTGTCTTTGTCAATACAGTGCCAGTTCTGTTGTTTACAACAAATTTATATTATACCTATTGTTTCTATGCCTTTCTCCATTACTTTCCTTCTGTATTGGTAAGGCTTTCATTTTTTCAGACCAATCATCTATATAGCTGTCAAGAAGCACAATGCAAATGACAGAGACTTGGACAAACTAACCAAATTTATAGTATATTTATTGGTAAGAACTTTAAAAAGTTTGAAGTGTTATTATTTTTTTTTTCAATGGGGCATGGGAATCTTCTGCCATATAACATTATTCATTTAAATCGGGCATGAGAATCTTCTGTCATTTTACTTTATTCAGGATATCTGTGCAGATCTTACAGGCCTGTAGCAAGGAATTTCAAAGAGTTTTTTTTTTCTAAATAAGTGGACCTTTTACAATAAAATGTTCATGTACCTATATCAAATTTTACTGAAAGCAGACTTTCTCCTGGCAAAAATGGCGATTTCTGTGCCCCCCCCCCCCCCTTAGGCTATGGGCCAGTCCTATGTAAAAGTGGCAATGGTTTGGTATAAATCTTTTTTCTGTTTTTATTGGAATTCCTGTTCATAACCATGCTTTATATAGAACCTTCTGTATATTTGTCTGTGATTTATAAAGTGCCCAGACAAATCATTCATTAATATGAAAGAGCTGTTACCCTGGTTAATCATCGTCTTATTATTCCACAACTGTATAACTGTTTTCAAACTTAAATTTTGATAAACAGAATTACTTTGTTGTATTGTATTGCATTGCATTATTTCAGCTGCTTCCCCCATATATTAAGCACTTAATTAACAGATATTTCTTTTATAGGAAACTGTTATGATTTATTTTACAGGAAACAGCATGCAGAAAGTGCAACGAAGAAATCATAGACAACATTTGTGTGGTATTTGACATGAAGGACTTCACAATGCAGTGTATGGACTATCAGTTTGTGAAAACATTAATATGGCTGCTTAGCAAGTACTTCCCAGAGAGGCTTGGCGTTTGTTTGATCATCAATGCCCCTATGTTGTTTTATGGATGCTGGACAGTAATTCAACCATGGTTTGTTACCATTATATATATAAATTGTGCATATCACACTCGATTCCTTAACAGGGTGTTTAAAAAGTTCTATTATAAATAGGTGTTGGTTGCTTTTATATCTGGCCTTGTTAACATGCACATTTCTCATCAATAAGTGCATCACCCTTGTCTTGACAACAACAACAAAAAAAGGATATTTGGGTGACCCCAAGAATTATAAGTATATATAATTTGTATAAAGTGATTTACATTGCTTTCTCTTTGAAGTTAAAAAAGAAAAGAAAAGAAAAGAAAAAAAACATTTTGAAGTAGTACGTATTATCAAAATCTACAGGATGTTCAGTTTTTAGTCAGAGTGACTACAAAAGCATAATGGCCACATATCTTTGCAGGTTAAATGAGAAGACTGCCAGTAAAGTTGTGTTTGTAAACGATGACCAAGCTTTGAGTGAATACCTGTGTCCAGATGCACTTCCTCATGACCTATGACCACACTGAACATGAGAGAAGCTTGTTTCCGATCCTTGTTTACTATGAAGCCTCAGATCAAGTTTATTTAGATGCCCCAGCAGACAGCTAGGTGACATGATGGACCACAAGAATCCGAAACTCAGGGGGATTATTGAATCTACAGGATGCTGGTCTGCTTTGTGATCTATATTGCAGACTTGTATAAATGCAATAATGATTGTTTAGATCAAAAACAGCAGTTTTTTTTCATATTTTCGGATTAAACGTTGATGTCATACTAAATTTGAATTTATGTATGGAATGTGATAGAAGTAGATTATTACAGTTTTATTTCATATATTATACAATTAGTTGGAGGTAGGTAGTATCACAGGTTTCTACAAGTAGAACTTTATTATAATTTTTTTATCCAATTTTTTAGACATTGCAACTTAATTGTTAAATTGTCCAGTTTTGTTGACATCGACAGTTGATGCATTTTGTGTGCAATTGTTTTTTATTAGATCCACAATGTGATCTGTGTAAATCCTAGTATACATTAACAAAGTAATTGCATTTGTTTTAGTATTTTATCATCAGCCAACAACTGTAATGTAGGCATTGACAGGTTTTACTTTGTCAAGCATTCAATTTGTTATTTACTAAGCTCTGAATGTGTACATATTGTTACTTAGAGCCACAAGTACAAGAACATATAAGCACAGCAAAGTTGACACATTATATGATGCCAAATAAAATTATTATAAAATGTAGTATATAAAGCTTATAATAATTGCGTTATACGATGTCCTTGAAAGCTAAACTGTTGTTATGATGACATTTTACTGGTACCAGTAGTTGATCTCATCCCCCCAACTTATAAGATCTGAATGTTTGACGGAGAACTTTAGGCAGTGTACCACAGACTAGTTTGCTCTGATGACACTAGATGGCATAGGTGCTTTCTTTTGGGAAGTGTTTAATATCAGTCTACCATATCAGGTGGATATATAGATCATTTGCCTTAAGAGTAGTTAGAACCATCATGTGGAAGTTACCCGCTACCAAGAATCTACAGCTGCCTGATATTGTAGACGGGGCAGCACATTCTTTAGTTCACAAGACACTAGGTGGGGTTGGTGTCAAAAGTTCTTGGTAGATTGTCAAAAGCTTTCTGTCAAGCTCTTGTATTTGAAAAGTTAAGTATCACTTAAATGATTCATTCAATACATTGTACATGTTGTGTAGATGTACCATTGTTACAGTATATTACATTTTTGAGAGGATTTAGATTTTGACGAAAATGTTCCAAACTGGATTAGAAAATTAAGAAGTACAGTGTGTGTGCCATGTACCTGTGTTGTGTTTATTTCATAATTATTTAAGTATTGATTAAATAGCAATTCAATATGTTGAGAAAATATCATCTTAGTGTGAGTATTGGTTTACATGGTCAGATTGGTTTCTGGAGCAAGTCATTCCTCTGAAATCTGGATGACAGCGTTGTTGTATCTTCTGATTGTATCTCAGAGGACGTAGGCATTCAGCTATTAAATTACGTAATAAAATAATTATTGGCCTTGGCTGAGGTAAGTTTGCCATTTTGCGAACCTCATAAAAGCATTATTGATATCACTTTTCTGAGGTCTGCAAAACAACATAACAACTTTGGTCAGTAATTGAGTGTATAGTATTCCATATAATTATTTGACTTACAGTTTATCTGTTACATACCCATAAGTGGAGAAAACTTTTATGAAGTCAGAGCTGCATCTGTATTGTACAATACCCCAAGTGTTGATCATACACTGGGAAAGAAACTCAATGTAAGCATTCTGGTATTTATTTTCATCAACTACTATTTTCTCCATTTGGGCTGTCTTTTCTCATGGACATGCACTGAAAAGAATTTTATTATTAATTACAAGTAACTCACAAGATCTCACTTGAATCTCTTTCAATGTAAATCCTATCTCTATTTTGATAGCCCTTCCACTTGGGCCTAAAAAGCTTAGTTTATTTGTAGAACAGTTTCATTAGCTATGTTATTGTAATAGACTTGTGAAGATTCTTTTTGTCTATAGCTACTTATATTAGTCTGATCTTACCATCCAATATTTCATCTGCTTATATATACTATCATGACTAATATAAGTAGCTATAGACAAAAGAATCTTCACAAGTCTATTGGTTTATTTGCATTTTAATATTAAATTGAATTATGAATGTGTTCAATCTATTTTTATCTCTGTGACATTCTTTTATCTACGTGTTATACACTAAAAGGTTTTAGATATTAGATAACCTAAAATTTATTGAAGTAAAATATTTAATAATTTTTTCGTTTTAAAGATTGTTTAATGGGTGGATTAAAAAAAAATCTATTCAGAGTAATTTTGCTTATTGGTAGTTGACAGTTAATTTTCTTTTAGTTTATCAGTGCACTAATTTTTCATTCAGTTGACTAGTTTGGGTTTCTGTTTAGCACTAACACTGAATAAATTCATTTCAATTTTTGTCTTTTTTAGTAGTATTTCTCCCAATGGATATAGGAAAACTAGCCTAGAAATAGCTTTCCTTGCACCAAAACTTTTACAACTCGATAAATTTCAACAAATAAAATGTAAGCAACTAGGCTTAATATTCAGGCAAGCTACTGCTTTACTGAAAACAGGCTTACAGTTCAGCTTCAGTAACATTTTATTCAGTACAGTTTGAGAAAAGATCACAATCATATGATTCTATATACCAGTTACAGAGTATGAAAAAAGAAATACGAGTTTCATAAGCTACGCAAAACATACTAAGCCATTTAAGACATCCTTTCCAGTTGGCATTCAGACATAGATGAAAGAAAAAAAATCGGAATAAAGCACAATACAAAATATTTCAGAAAATGAAATGATCTCCTTAATCAATTGAATAGCATCACAAGTTGATGTCAGACCAGACAAAGCGACTTGATCACCTGAATGAGTATTTTCACAACTTTGAGGTCATTTGCACTTAACAGAAAAGCATACAGCCAGCACCAACATGCTTCTATCAATACCTTACATATATGAATATGGTCAAAATCAAGTCACAGTTGATTAAGGTCTTCATGCACCCAGAACTTGGAGACCTGCTTGTCAATTAATTTCAAGGAGATCAAGGAACCCACAATGGAATAGAACAATATCAAGACTGTTTTACTTGCAGAGGAAGAACCAAGGAGCTCATTTGTATCAAAATGTCCACTTACATGAGAAGTAAATATAATTTCTATGGCTTCCGTTCCAACCACTTTGGGACAAATTTCTTATTGTTGATACATTTTTGTACTATGTTCATATACAATATTGCACCCAGATCATTATTTATTTCATGACAAACCTGCATATGGCTGGCCTGACAAACAAAGGAACCCTTATAATTAGTTCTAATAAAGGCATGCAAAAAATAAAGGACAACAATTACAATAGCTTAAAAAAATTTTCAAAAAAAAAGGTCTATAACCCACTTGGTCCACATTGCACCCTTGGTGTAAAGTCAACTCCTCTCCATCAGTATAAATCTCACTGTGGGTAGAAGAATCAACATACATCACTCTGATACCCAGGGTGTCTTAGGGCTTATTCCCAATAACACTGTTGGTCTACATAGATCAAGCTAACTCTGCAGGGACTCTTACTGGATGTAATCAGGTTAAAAGATTACCACGCCACACGTAGAATGATAATTACATTGGAAATAAGCCCTTAGTGTAGCTCTGTGCTTGTTCTTCTACAGTTATTTCATAAATGAACTCACTTCTTAATTTCAAGTATACAAATGCACTGAAAATAGCGAACAATTTTTTTTTGTTTCTAATATTGGTACTGCTTTACCCTATTTTTCACATAATATATGTATGTATGAACTGTTAATGAAGTATTATTAAACCATTATTGATATCCTTCTTTGTATATTATATTATATTATATTATATTATATCACTCTTAATCCACACTGAAGTGTTTTGATGGATGATAGTTTTGTTCTCTTTAACAGTATGGTTTACAAAAAAAGGTGTACAATTGCCAGACCCAAAAGCTGAAATTTGTTCAAACACCCCAATGTATTTTTAAAAATTGCCTGCAGATCTCAGCAGTACTGCTTCATTCTAATCTACACTAAACTCAACACTTGTGTACCAGTGTCTGCGTCCTCCAGTTCAATGTTAGTCATTGTGAGACAGGCATGTTATTGGAGACCACAGAATCCAGACTGATACTTCACAAACTATTCTTTTATGGTACTCTGTATGCATTGATGTTGCATATGCCACACTTCATACCCAGCAAACACTTCACCTTCAAATCACTTGGCCAGCATGTTGCTATGACGTTATAATGTAGTAGCAACGTGCCAGCCACGTGATCCAAAAGTGACGTGTTTGCTGGGTGTAAGTATTGACACTAAATAACTAGCCCAGTTATACAGAACTATATCTACCTTACACCATTGGCACCATATGCACAAGTGTTTCCCCATTCTTGTAAAATCACAGAAATCTGGGCCCCGTATCTCGAAAGCATCACGCACTGCGACCGTGCGCTAGTGTCTCGATTCCATAACTCGCCCCATATAATACTCTGTAGCCTCTATTTGATATCGCTATTCGCAATACGCGATGCTTTTGAGATACGGGGCCCTGGGCTGCAATACAAAATGCTAACACAGACCAATTTCATCCGAGCCAGAACCTAAGATGCAAAGATTTGATAATCAAATAGTGCAGCCCAGTCTTAAAGGAGACCTCTTAATCATGCTTACAATACACCACTTGTAATTGTAAGAACTTTTTATAGTGGCACACACATAAATAAATGTTAAGATTCACATCTTTCATTTATGACAATTCTAAAAATATCAGCCAAAGTTATAAATTTAAAATTAAAATTTTACTGGCATCTTTCCCTACTTTGCCACTGTACTTGCTTTAGATATTGGAGTTGTGGCTTCACACAAACACAGTGAACTACACTTTAACAAAGACTATACATCTACCAAGATGCACACAATTTGTGGCATAAAGTTCCCCATTTCTTATCTCTTCATACAAAATGTACATTTCCAATATAATATCAAACAATTCAGTTACCACAATTTTATATCATAGCATTACAACACGGGGATACCCATGGCATCAAAGTCTAATGATTACGGGTGCAGTGTATAAATTGATAGTAAACCAAACATTTACCAAAGGCCATTACTATGTCACTTAAAAGGTAACAGTGCGGTGTTAACATTAAAATAAAAATTGTCCTTTAAATTAATTTTGTGCCTATTCTATTGTTCAATGTTGTACCTGATACGTGAACATTACAGATTGTACAGTTACTGTAATGTTATACTGTTTGATGAGATTGTCTGTGTACTTAGTAGTGACAATGACAATATGTTCCTACCACACAGTATCTAAGCATACTATTGCAGACATGAGCCTGGTTTTTTTTTTAATTATCCTAATCTGCTGGGGGCCTGGTGTTGCCTAAGATCCCATTTGAATTTCATGAAAAATCTCGAAATCCCGTGGAAAAATTACATCTGAGGTTCGAGCACAAAATCATCAGAAGACCCTCCATGTGAGGCATAATCTCATTATGTTCAACCAACTGACCAGAGCAACTAGATTGTCTTTATGAACATAAATAATTTTAATTTTAATAATTTGTGAATAATAATTGTGATACTCACAAAATGGAACCATGCTTCACTGCTATATGAGCCATTTAATATGCCTTTTTCAGGGATGAGACCCACCAATGCCACCCAAAAAAAAGCCAAAATTTCCCCGACATTCGAAAGATCTCATCCCTTTCATGACGTAATCCCTTTCTTTTTCAGTACTGACTATGGTGGAATTAAAGGCAAATCAGTTTTTACAGGAAGAATACATCTGATGACTCATTGTGCTGCATACCTGCTTTAAACATTATCTGCATGATGTAACGTGCAGTCTCAATGCTTTGGGTGCTCT
Source organism: Lingula anatina (assembly GCF_051362555.1). Classification (NCBI taxonomy): domain Eukaryota; kingdom Metazoa; phylum Brachiopoda; class Lingulata; order Lingulida; family Lingulidae; genus Lingula; species Lingula anatina. Next base: position 14,925,925 of record NC_141769.1, read on the forward strand.
TCAGGTGAGAAAAACATCTTGACTTTCTCTAGCAAAATACCTTTTAGCCAAATGCTTCACATTTTACAAACAGGCTAAGGAAAATGTAAAATATTTCATTAAATGGATAACATTTTCCAAAATTGCTAAGGAAAATGTTAATCATTTCACCTATCTTTTTGACTCATTTTTAACCAATTTTTCTACACACACCTTCTTTGGCTAAATGTAACTTTGTTGTAGTGAAGCCTGGAGGATGCTTACAAATTCTGAACAAATACATCGACAGAACTACCAAACATTACAACAACAGCCATTGCAATATTAATCAATGGATGGTATTACTGTCACTGGCATTTGTTCCCAGTTCCACAGCAACCCGCAGAGTCGATTTCACTTTCAAAAATGATTACCGCAATGGTATTCAATACTTGTATGTTATTGTAATCTGAAGAAAATTCCAGTTTCTACCTCTGCAATGCCAGCAGACCTTCAAGATTCATGCTATTCTACATGTTTAAATATATGTATATATAATAATGCAAGGTGCTCACTATATCACATACAAGTAGCATTTTTTATGTTCTCCAACCCTCCACTGTATAGTAGTTTTCACCCTGAACACTTTGTAATGCCCCTTCTCATGATAGTAATGCCCGTTTCCATGAAACTAATGTCTTGCCACTAGACTATGTCAAAATGACCAATTATACCACATGCCAGAGTCACTTCATCCTCAAACCCATCATGGCCATGTTTATGTGTGTACAAGTAGCCTTCAGTTACAATCAAATTATTTCATGGCTCATGCAACAATGTTCATGTAGTGAAAAAGATAATGACACCACTCCGCTGCCACCCACGTCATGGCTGTATAAGTGAAAAATTTGGTTGGGATGTCCACATCAAAAGGAGCTGCTTCCTTCACTGGTACCGAGGATGTGCCTCCTTCCCTGTCCACCTCTGTGTCTCGCGTGTTCTCATCCTCTTCTTCCTCTTTCGCATCTTTCTTCTTGATCTCTGAGGTTTTCTTTACTTTTTCAGGCTGAAAAAAAATGTGTCAAAGTTCTATACAGTAAGATTAAAAACTGAGATACTGAAAACATGGTTTTGGACATCTAGGTCTGGTACAATCATGTTTTTTAAAAATCATATGCTAAAAAATCTCAAAGAGAGTGACACGTCTCCTTCCACATTACAGCACTGTAAATTTAATCTTTTGTTGTGTGGCTTTGTGGAAAATGAGCAAAAAGGCATATCACTTACAAGGATGAGACTGTCATTTAGTAAAAAGTAGGAAAATTTAGTAAAAAGTAGGAAAATATGATGCCTAGGCCAATGATATTTTTGACTCCCAAAAAGTTGGAAATCTGCCCTTATTAATTTGCTCATTCATTTGCTGGCCCAGAGGCTAAATCCAGACCTTCACATATGTAGCTTTACCTTCATGTTCCAAGAACATTATGATCATCGTAATAATTCCATACAAATGCATTTAAGAAGTAATAATCTTTCTTACATTATTATCTATTACAATACTTATCCTGCCCACTTACATAAACTGGAGGTAGTTTGAAACCAGGGCAGTAGTGTTTTGTTAACTGCACGCTATTCTTTGCATAGTCAGCGTGACTGTAGGCTGGAATATGAAACAACTGGCAGATCTGGAATATTGACGACCGCACCACAGACTTCACAATTGAACGTGTCAGTAACACCACTGGGAAACCTAAAACAGAGGGAAGCACATTTTATTGGAAATTTGGGACACATACTTCAATGTGTCAGCATTTATAGAGACTGGAAACATCTAATAAGTCTATTTGAATGAGCATTTTTGATTTGGTAATCATTAACTAATTACAGGAAAGAACTTAAACATAACTAAAACCATTCTGGCAGTTTCCCAACACAAAAACTCCCATCTTCTAATAGATACCAGTACCCTTTCCAATTCCTACCATCGCTGCAGCATTAGAGGACACACACACACACACACACACACACACACACACACACACACACACACACACACACACACACACACACACACACACACACACACACACACACACACACACACACGCACGGTATTTCAACATTCCTAATACCTATTAATATTCTGGCTAGCGCCATGATAACAATACTGTTCACACTGGTGTTGTCTGTGGTCTGCTCTAGGAGTGCTGACACAATGGAGTGTTGACCCACGGTACGATGTCTGGCTACCACCACACCAAATGCTACACTGCCTGTGACTACCTGCATACAACACAACAAGGCAAAAAAAAAAATAAATAAATAAAATAGACATGGTTATCATTATAAATACAGACTTTCCTATTATTCTTGTTGATATGGTTCTGTGCAATTAGACAAAATTTAGAGTAAACTTGTCTAGTATTAAGGGTGAACCTTTATTAAGTGATATGAACAATTAAGGCAACTTTTTATACATTTAAGTTTTGAGATCAACCATTCAGATGTTTTAGAAAACCTGATGACATACAGCATAAAAGAGTGGTGATTACTGGATTACCCAACATAAATAATTTGAAAAATAACCTATAATATCATGACATGAGTAACTAAAAAAGACAAAATAAACTATCCAACATGACTCTTTAAAGCATATCTTACCGTGTCAGCAAAGGAGAGTGTGGGAGGATCTGACCTTGGATGAATTGCTAGGAGCACCATGAAGAATACAAAACTCTGCAGGATCACTGGAAGAATAAGGTTATGTGTTGACATCTGACACAACAGTAAATCATAGTCATTCATGGATACCACCATGTATAACTTTTGACATAAAAATAACAAAGCTAAAATGTATAAAAATAGGGATGGAAAAAAAACAAAACAAAGTGAGTTAGGGAAATAGAAAGTTTTTTTTTATTTACAGCATGCCACTGAAAACCAATAAAAATACTCAAAGACTTACCATGTGGAGCGTATCCAATGTAGTGATCCAGATAATCATCAGTTTGTACGAATATTGAGAGTAGGAGCACCCCAACCGTCCCCCCAACCACTATATCTGCTGGACTGTGAACTCCTAGGTAGAACCTGCTGAACATCACCGAGAATGACCCTGAAACACAGTATGATACAGTTAGTAAAAATAATAAATAAATAAAAAAGATGAACTTGAAAGTATCCAAAACATCCACTGAGAGAAACCTGTAGTTTTCATACAAAGAATGCATATATACCTCTATACTAAATCATAAATGGCTGATATCAAAACAGATTGTTTGTTATGATATCTGTATGTTCATATAAGAGTCAGCAAAATCCTGCCCGTGGTGACAAAATGCAACAATCCCCAACTTTTGTCATAAAAGAGTGGGGATAATGATTCATAAAACAGAATTGCGAGCATGAAGTTTGAACTACCACAGTAGTGTCTTAGAACTGAGGGTCAGTTGAATATATTGGCAATATTACAGAGCAACTAAATGAGGCTCAGTGGAGTGATGTGGTATAGCCTTTATATTGCAAAGGTACAAAACAGTCCAAAGAAGTTCAGCTGGGTGAAATGGTAACTTATTTATTTACAGATTGCAATGATGCAGAACAACACAATGAGGCTCAGTAGGGTGAAGTGGTAATACTTACAGAATGCAATGATGCAGAACAACACAATGAGGCTCAGTGGGGTGAAGTGGTAGTGAACATAGCAGTAAATCCAGATGTACCAGGGTAACACTACACCCAGGATGGAATGAAGACTGGGCATGGCCCTGAAAGAAAAATGTCAAAATGATATTTTTCTATGTTAGCAGTTTTTCTTGCATTGAAGGAGCATTTTGGAAAATTTATGTAATCATAATCAACAAGTATTCCAGTCTCAGATATTTTTGTATGACCATTATCATCGAGTTCCAAACTCACAAATAACCTTTAAATATCTTCTTCAAATCACTCTCCTTGGCTTAAACTGAATGATGACCTATTACATAGTCCATGTAGACACAATGTTATCATACAAATACATTTTTGATCAGAGGTAATAACACCATTACACTAAAAGAATGTGACATGTCTATAATACATCACTGCAGCCTACCATAAAAACAGGGAGAAAAAGAAAAAGACAAAATAACAAAAATCATTTGTTTTCAACAATATATGTATCATAATGTTCAAAGAACCCTAATATACAATAATTTTTGTACTAGGTAACCCATTTCAACCTAGTTCGATGTTATTCATTTATTAACGTTATTCAGTTATGCACATATTCCACAGAGTTATAGAGAAAAAAAAATGAAAGTAAACAAATTGTCAAGCTCACTTACCAGTCATATGCTTGTTCAAGGACTTGCACAGGAGGATGTGGCGGCCGGGGCAATCTCAGCAAGTTCTGAAAATTTGTTAGAAAAAGTCATTAAAATCTTGAGATACTTAATTCTAAGACATAAAAGAGAAGTTGCATTTACAAATTTGGATAAAAGTTCTGTCAGAATGAAAAGAATTCAAGTAGTTACTGTGACACAATGTAGAAAAAAAAAAACAACTTTCATTAAAAACTTTATTTATTCTATAATTTAAAATTTTTAATATTTTTAAAAAAAATTAATAAACTTATTCAGCTTTCTATAGATTAAAATGTTTACAGCTAAAAATATCAATAACTCATATCAATCAATATTAAAAGATAAATTTCAGTGTGTGCGTGTGTGTGTGTGTGTTTGCAAGTTGCAGTAAAATATAGTACTTCATTCCCACACATCTATTTTGAACAAATCACTTTCATTATTCCTTTTTGAGATGTTTATATTAGTATTCAGCAATTTTTTCATCAACACCCAATTTTCACCTATATTGCTAATCACATTAAACTGTTGTAATATTTACCATCATCATTAATGTTATAATTGATTTTTCTCTTTTTTTTTTCAATTAAAATCAGGGAAATCATATTCAGCCAGCATTAAAACTCTAAAAAACATCAAGTCCCAAAAGCCTTTTTTGGTTTCTTTTATTACTTTTTACTTATTATTATTATTATTATTATTATTATTATTAGTCAACAGAATAGGACTTGAAAAGAAATGAACACCAGCAGAACTAAGTGCAAACAAAGTATTTGTGCATTGGCAGAACTTCAGCCAAGACTCATTTACTCTATGTATGTTACAGCAAAAAATGCTTTATCCTGTACTTTGTCATGCAAATTGATCATTAGACACTCGTCATAATACTTCATGTGCTTGATACCATGCCATTTATACTTTACAGAGCCAGCCTATCACCTAAAGTCAGGGCCAAGGATTTGCTGATAGCAAACTATAAATCAGAGAAATCTGCACCTGAAAGGGCTATTCTTAGTCTAGAAAATAAAGTTACAAATTTCGAGGCACACATGAAATCAAGCTTGGAGGATATAATACTTATGAATATCAAGTCATATCTATGTTCTTCAAGAAGTATCTTTTCTTTTTCAATAATGATCTGCTGTTTTTGTCTCTCAACAATTGCCTTGAATTGATACCACTTTTACATATATTGATTTTAGTATCACAATACAGTCTCAAATTTGGGGGAAAATAAGAGAATACTGAGGCATTTCTTGTAGCATTCTTTCTGTTGTGCTTAGTATAATCAGCAGCATGTTGGGCTATCAAACTATTGAATAATATAATAAATGAATTAGAAAATTTCCTAGAAGACAGATTTAACAGATACCTCCTTTGATCAACTCTACCATGTTGATAAATATGTGAGCATAGAAAAAGTTGATCAAGAAATTCATGTCAATTTAATAATGCAGTTGCACACAACTGAAAATACATAAGGATCCCCCAGAGTTTCTAAATACTGAGAGACCCCAACCTCTCCCCATCATACTGCATGGGCTTTCTGTCATTGGGACCATTCCCACAGATATTTGGATAGCTCTATCTCCCTGGGGAGTCTAACTAAATTGCTATCAACTCAACTGGCTTAAATGTCTGTCAAGCCTAGTAAAACTGTTAGGTGGTAATTATCTTTACCTCCTAGCTGACTTGGTAGGCGTGACAGACATTCACGCCCCGGTTAGTTGATAGCAATTTAGTGAGACTCCCCAGGGAATTAGTCCGATCCAGATGGATCAATCTAGGTATGGAAACCAAGTCAGTAGATGGGGTATGAAGATTTACTTAATGTGGTGTATGGCAACGTCTGGATCTTTTCAATGGGCAGAAATTACCAATCTTTCAGGTACAAGATTTTAGAATCCTAAAAATGATATTTCTATTTAGCATTTGTGACGATTTTACTGCACAGAATAGAACTACGGCCTAGGATAGCCTGCTTTTCAATTCTGTTGCTAGCAATCAATAGTTAAGTTGTAATTTAAAGAAACTATGGCTTAAAAATACAGTATCTGTAAAATTCAGCTCTCCCTTTGAAAAGATGCAAGTCATTACAGTATATAAACCAAGTCTCTGTCAGGTCTCTGAACCTTAAACCATGAGCTATGAAGAAGGATCATGCCTACTGAAGGAAGTGATACTATAAGCAGAGTAAACCTGTGCATTAGGCTACAAACTAACAGTGCATTCACTGTCAAAACTAGATTACATGCAAATTGCTCTCACACAAATCTCAATAGAAGGCTCGCCTGCAGCTCATGTATCATTTCTGTGAGTTCATATAATAAATGTGCCTTTGGAATGTCTTCATGCCACATGTCATACGTTGACTGAATTGTTCATGAAAACACACCATTATTTCAAGGTAGCATGGCATTCTTAATATGATCTATGGCTTTTTGTCTTCAAGCAGCAAAATGGTTCAGTGTTGGCAGTTGCATAAATCAATGTGAGAAGGCATAATATAAAAGTTGAAAAACTATGTGCACAGAAATGTTGTGGCATAATTCAAGTTTGCTGAGGTCCTTTTCACACCAAGCAGTACATCTTATACTGCACATACACTTTAGTTTCATTTCATTAAAAGCAATAAATTGGTTATTACTATTTTCATTATTTTATTTTCATTCATTTTTTTATTATAATTATTTTATCATTTATTTATTAAATATATACCCTAACTCTATTTTAAATTTTTTCTAATCTTTGTCTTGCAACTGCTTCTCAAATGTGATTTCCAATACATTCAATTATATTTCCAAGTCTGCCCACACTGGATAAGAAACCAATTAAAAATGCCAACACTGGGTAAGAAACATCAATTAAAAAAACACCTACTTCTACCAAGCAGGGAATTACAAACATACGTAAAAAGTGAATCAGGAAGGAAACCACTCAGTGCCAGGTGCAAACAGACACACAGCTCAAAACAGAGTACATACTTTTCCAACCGATGCCAAGTAAAACCCTGTGGACATGTAGAGGGTAAACAAACGTCCTAAGCGTGCATCAATAATCCTACAATAAACAAACAAAAAAATTGTACAATATATCAGTCAGTATAGTAGAACCATTGAAGGTGGATACACCATGGCCCTAGCATTGTAGGACCAGTTACTGGTGGAAAAGGGGGGGGTGGGTACTCCCCCCTCCCTCTTTAATCCCTAGGAAAATTCCATTGATGCAAACTTCAATAAATATCAATTTTCTCCAAATTTGCCCTCCACCTCCCTATAATAACATCTTGGTTCAGGCAGTTTGGGCCATGCAGCAAGTTATCCACTCAGAAATGTTTCCTAGAAAACATGCAAAATTGGAAGGATAGCATTTTAAGAAGAAAAATAAATGTTAAGGGTTCCACCTCGAGTTTTACAGTCCTAACAGCATATAATGGTGTTTCACAAGCACATGATCATTGGTGCCGAAGGTCGGGGGGGGGGGGGGGGGGGGGGGGAGACAGGGGGACAGGGGGATGGCAGCATTATGATTGAACACAAGGTGCTGCCTATAACAACTTTTCACAAAATGCTTAAAAAAAAAAAAAAAAAAAAAAAAAACACTGGACACTGATTCACAACTGGATAGTGCCTCTTTGAAGAAAAACTTCATTATATCTGAGGAAAAATATAAATCATACTCGAAAGGTATAAAACATTGCCTTGACAAAATCATTTTGACTTGTTACAACTGTGTTAGCTGTGACAGCCATACAGAAAAAACATTACATCATTTCAATACACCCAGATTATCATTCCCGTTTCTATAACAAAAAAAAAATAAAGCTTCTACAACACCCATGTTTGACATGAAAAATCCATCCAACTTTGTTGTTTAAGTTAACACTGCATTACCATGGCAGGTTATTGGCATAACAAATCTAAACTAGAGGATCAGAGAGGCGATACCACCTCCGGATATTGTACCACCAGCTGGAGTAAGCTCATTCGTATGGAAAACCAAAAAAAAAAAAAAAAAAAAAAGGGACACCACCTCCAGTCTTATGCTTAACAAGCTCTATAAAATGAAATCAACAAGAGTTCTCAAAATATTTAAAAAAAAAAAGAAAAAAAAAACTACATAACTAAAAATGGTCCAATCATGCAGATTTTGGAATTGACCTGTATTTTCCTAACATTGATCACTCCTGTGATTTTCTAGACAATAGACCTATTGGTTTTCCTTGAAATGTGTTATCATTGTTGCATCTGTAGTATGCTGACAAAAGAGTAAACCTTGGGCAACACTATGGGCATATCTCTGCTAGTTTTGAAGATATGAGGGGCAAGAAAATATGCAAAGTTAAGTTCTTGGTGAAAAAGTAGGTCAAAGGTCAATTTCAAAGTCACAGTATATGACTTCCTATTCAAGTTCAATAGTAACCATGGGAATTTCTTTGCCAATTTTGGAGATATAAATGCCAGAAAACATGCAAGGTGCAGTTCATCATAAAAAGTAGGTCAAAGCTCAATTTCAAGTTCATAGTTAGATTGCCAGTATATGACTTCCTATTCAAGTTCAACAGTAACTTTGGGTGTATCTCTGCCAGTTTTCGAGATATAAAGGATAGAAAATTTGCAGAGTTCAGTTCATGGTGAAAATTAGGTCAAAGGTCAATTTCAGGGTCACAGTTAGATTGCAAGTATATGACTTCCTAATCAAGTTCAATAGTAACTATGGTCGTATCTTTGCCAGTTTTGGAGATATGAAGATCAGAAAAATTGCAAAGTGCAGTTCATAATGAAAAGTAGGTCAAAGGTCAATTTCAAGGTCACAGTTAGATTGCAAGTATATGACTTCCTAATCAAGTTCAATAGTAACTATGGTCGTATCTTTGCCAGTTTTGGAGATATGAAGATCAGAAAAATTGCAAAGTGCAGTTCATAATGAAAAGTAGGTCAAAGGTCAATTTCAAGGTCACAGTTAGATTGCCAGTATATGACTTCCTGTTCAAGTTCAATAGGAACTATGGGCATATTTCTGCTAATTTTGGAGTAATTCACATTTTATTTTCACCACTGAATATTGCGTTGTACTTTTTTATATAGCGCAACGCCTAAACCATATCGAAAACAAAAACGTGGACACCACCTCCAGTATTGTGCTTGACAAGTCCTACAAATTGCAAAATTCAAAAGGTCTCTGGCATTTACGGTTCCAGAATTTGATAGAGTTTTCAGTTTCATATCTAATGGCCGCTTCTCCCATAAAAATGCACCTAATGACCCCAAACTCTCAAAGATGAAAGGAGACCCTGATTGTAACCCCTCACCATAATATGAGAGCTTAGGTCTGTGTAGTTTCTGAAAATTGGTACAAACAAATATTTTTTTGCAGAAAAGTCCCATTTTTAGAAAATTTTGGCCCGTTTGACCTTGAAATAGAGGTCAAAAGTCAAATCTCAGAGCATATTTGGAATCTACACATATGACTTTCGGTCAGACTTCTGTAGTAATTTTTCCCATAATTCCTTTGGTTTGGGAGATATTTAGCATTGAATTTTCCAAAATTTTGACATGGGTGCGCTTCAACGAGCGTCACGCCCAGGCCAAAGCACCAACTGAGACAAAAATACCAGGGGGTTCAAGTTGAGATTATATGTGACCTAAATCCAAGAGATGGGGACACGGGTCCTTGCGGTCTAGGAGGAGAAGCGGTAACGGTGACTTGTATCCCACGACACCCTGCGGAGCCAACGGAGCCGGCGGAGCTCACGGAGCCGGCGGAGCTTACGGAGCCGTACGAGACGGGTCGAGACTAAAACCATGAGTACCGCCAGCGTACACGCTGGTGGTACTAATTAATAATGTCAGGAAATAAAAGATTTCAGGATTTTCTCTGTGTTTCTTTGAGTTATTGAAATAATTAATTCATCAACTTGAACAGTAAAATTAATTTAGAAATATGCAGTGATGGGACTAGAATTATGTAATTATTTACAGTCATCAGTCATGTTTTTCATGCAATTTGGTTACTCCATATAAACTACAGTCATCTTTTGGGTTTAAAATCAATTTATGACAGATGAAGTCATCATCACAGGTTTCCTTCAGATTAATCATACAAATGGTTCAGAGCAGTTCATTTAGGTTACAGTACAAGTACCAGTCTCCATTTCAGTTTTGAATCTAGTTTTATTGATTGTGACGCCAAGCGAACTTCAAGTATCAACCCTATAAAGAACTACTGCTCCAGTGAATTTAGGTATTGATCAACTGGTATTTAAAACCAAGACCTTGTACTTGACTTCCAACCGAAAACCATTAGGCCCATTAATTAGTATCTGACATAAGTTATCTGTTGATAGATTTGTAAATACAGGGACTGAAATCTGAGAGCTTTCATATTTTTAATGCTCAATCAAAAGCCATTAAGATGCAGATTTATTTTACACAAAATATTTTAATGCCACAAATGTTCAGAAGATCTTTTCTCAGACACAGGAACTGATAGTACTTCAGATAAAATTTGTGACTTTGTGTTGGTTTTAACTAAGGATCACTTTACAAAATGTACTACATTTTCTAGTACTGCTACAATAGGTGGAATTCCGTGGTTAAATTAAATTCACTTTCAAAAGACATTTCCACCTCAACCTACTAAATGTATGCTGGACTTAAAGGGTCTTAATATCAGATAAAGTAATTCCCCTTTTCTAATATTATTCAGATATGAAGTGTGACTTGGTGCAAGATGATATAAGAGTTCTGTGACCTAGTAACCTTCCCTGAGGATGAGAAGTTTTTTTTTTTTTGACAATGTGAGTGTCACCAGTTACCTTCAGTGTACCGGCCACATGGAAAACCAGGGACATAAACAGGCATACCACACGCCCCAAACGTATATCTATTACCCTAGAGTGAAACAATAAAAATTAAACCATAAAACTGAAATATCCTGGAATGAAAAAAAATCTTTGTGTGCACCTTAAATCACCATTGGGTGATATTAAGCTGGCACACATTTACAGGTTCTTCAGTATGATTATATGCACTCTAAAACAATAACAGAAATAAAACAAGATCATCCTTTTATTTCTCATTCTCACTGTTCCCCACATGTTTACGGTAATGAGAATGATGTATTTTTCAATTCATGTATCAGCAATATGAGCTCGGAGAAGGTAAAGAGTGGATATCTGAAAACTGTTTTAAGCAAATTACATTATTATTTTTTCTCTGCAAGACCAAGCTGGTGCACTGCCTGAAACCACAAAGTTATATGAATTACTTTTCTTCCTCTTTTTTTTTGTGATTCATAAGATGATATGAGGATGTAATAATCTGTAGCCTTTTTTAATGTTTTCTTTCTTTTCTTTTCTTACAGTATCCTTTTGAGAAAACCAATCTGGCCTGAAACCAAAGAAAGAAAGCAGATATTATGCCAGAATGAAATATTTATAAAAATCTTCCCTAGTGAGCAGCAAATGAGAAGGGTAAATTCATATGAGAATCTTATCTATTTCCAGCTAGGTAGTAATTCCTTTCTCATTATCAACTCACTAAGGGACATCTCATCAATAGATTAGAGGAAATAGGACTGAGTACAAGCATTAAATATAAAAAAGAATAAATAATTATTCATAGGCTGAATCTGCTTACAGATGATTGTGTAAAATATAATAGTAAATATACTGTAAACATTTTAAACAAAATTTAAAAGAGGTGTTTAACAATATATAGCAGTAACTTCTTATAATAAGAAGGAAATGTTAAAACCATACAAAGAAGTGAAAGAGCTCTTCAACTTGTCATATAGATCCTAAAAAGAAAGAAAATATTATCCAGACACACTGTGTCGGTCTAAAAAAATTTCATACAGCAATAAGATGCCCTTTTTTTTTTACAAGACAACATATTTTGGAAGGATCTCTACTGAATAGATATAGACCACAATTATATAACAGAATTGTTTTTGCCTGCTTTGACAGGAAATGAACAACACATAACCAGACAGAGAGGGCATGGCAACTGAAGCCATCTCTACAGCCTGGCTGGACCCTTGGCACACAATGAGAGAGCACATTCAGAAAAGCAGACTAACATGTCCACAGATCAAATATGGCAACAATCTTGCAGCATAAACCATTTATAGACAATGAAAAGATTTCCTGGGGATTACACAATAAGCATTCAAGTGGGTCAGTCATATTTGATCCGAGGATCTGTTAGTCCACTGTTGTGAATGCAGCCAATGCGAGAGCGTTTTCAGAACAGTGGACATAGGCCCCATTCAGAATAAAGGACTAGCTAGTCCGCAGGTCAAATATGGCGGACCCACTTGAATACTTCCCCATGGGATATCTATTCAGTGTCTATTAGCGGATTAGACGGCAAGCCTTGTAGTGGGTCGCCATATTTGACCCACGGACTAGCTAGTCCACTATTCTGAATGGACCCTAACATATCCACGGATCAAATATGGTGACCTACAAAAAGACTCGCTGCTAATTCCCGATTAGACACTAAATATATTTCCTGCGGCGATTATGCAACAAAAATTCAACAGGATCAGCCATATTTGATCTGTTGATCTGCTGTTCTGTTTGCGCTCAGAAGCACACCGAATACCAAGCAATCTCATATGTTGAAGTTCTCCAATTAATTTGACAAATTGTTATTTGAGTTTAAGACACAGGTGCAAGTCAAAAGAATTCTTGTAGGACAATGTTAAAACAATTATCCTTAAGTCTGGCTTACATATTAAGGGAGCAGTTACACTTGACAAGGCATTTATTTTTTTCACTTCTGACTACAAGAGAATACCTTACCAAGTAAAAAGTAGGATCAATGGGGTGTAGAAATCTTCTGTGCCCAGGAAGCTTAGGAAATGCATCAATTTGTCTCTGAATGGGGTTCTGCATTTCTGAAATGATAAAAAGCCACTTCTTTGCAAGACTCCACTAAACATGACAATATTTTCATTTGTATTTTATTTAAAATATATCATTTTATATCCAATGTGCCTAATAAATGCAATTTTCATCATAATCATAACTGTTCTAATATTCAAATGAAAATCGAATAAAAATTAAAGTTTTTCTTGGAAACTTATGCATAGTGACTATTATAATATTTATTACTTAATTGTACTAAGTCAGACAAAAAAAAATGGAACAAAAAATTATCATGAAGAGTATCATGATAAGAGAAGCAAGTACTAGTAATTGGGCTGTCACAGCTTTAGATCGATTCAACTAGATCGACCTAACTCCCTGGGGATTTACGCTAAATAGCTGTCAGCCGAGCGCGCACTATAGTTAATTACCCCCTTACAGCTTTTAGTAGGTGGGACAGACATTTAAGCCAGCTAAGCTGACAGTAATCTAGTGAGACTCCCCACAGGGATAGATCAATCTAAAATCTGTGGGAATGGGGTCTAAGTGAAAAAATTAATGTGGTGGCCTAATCCGATATATGTTCTGGTAAGCTAAGTTATGCATGCAAAGTTTTGTAGCTTCATTGTTCTCCACTAAGTAGTGGGATGTAGACAAAAGACTTCAAAAGGTTCAACACCACTACCCATTTACATAACGACCATCTTTTAACAATACATAACCTGTTTAATTCAGTCATAAAAACAGACACCTTCACACAATTTACTAATGATTAGATTTATTGCCACCAAGAGATTTCAATGAATAATCAACAAAGCCTTCTTCCACTTTATCATTCACATGATTACATCCACTAGGAATTTTTATCAAGGAGATATTAATCAAAATATCCTCTGGAGCTAGACTCATAATACACCCAGCTGTTTGCTTTGACCCGATTCAGCTGATATATTCTAGGTAATATCATGGATGAAGGTTGTAAAAAAACCGACAATTCTGAAAATGTAGCTTGCAATTTCTCATCACATTTGGACCATATGCAATAAAAGTGTCTAAATGAAGACTAAAAATCCTGAAATCAGGCATAATCCTGAAAACTTTCACCCATGTAATATTCATTTGAAAATACATCACCAACAGTAACACATTCAGCTTATAACCATGAACTGTAACCGGATAAGAAATTAACAAATAGATGAAAAACAAACAACTCAGAAGCAGTTGTGAACAATGCTTCTGATCCCTCCCTGTTACTGAGTAAACACATTATTTGTTTTCTCAGTTACAGGATGATACATAAAGCAGTGGTTGTCTCCAGATGACAAATCAACAAGAGGCAGGAAAGTATAGAAAATTGTGTCATGTGCAGCAGTATGGACCTTAAACCCCCTTTACGCTGGATGCCGTCCTTTCTGCGTTTTTTGTGCAACTAAAAAACTGCCATCCCTGTGGTCATAGAAAGGAGGCACAAGATCGCTTTGGTTGCAAGATGAATGCTCAATGATCAACCAGTTGTAAGCACTTAAATTATTTCTTTTTACTCTCAAGTGGGGCTGTAAGGACGCCATCTAGTGTAAAGGAGGCTTTACCTCCAGCTCTGCCAGATCTGCTTAACCACCAGGTGTGATGGTGTGCATTACCAATGTTCCATACACTGGATAACTTTAGAGCCCATACACAATGGAACTATATACTAGAATGAAAGTTTAATTGGAGACGGGTCCTTGGGCACAACCCACTGGTTTAACACTTTGACAAGCGACCTGATATATATTTTTGTGTTTCAGCTAACAATGGCTAATTATAAAATCATGTGAAAATAGTGGTAAAACTATCTGGTATACTAGCACATTCTTGCTAGATCTAGGAGTCATGTAGCCCTGTTTATGCTGATGGTTCAAACATTATGATTTCTGTGAAATCGTTATTAGTAAGTTACACTGCTGTTATCCAAAAATTGAACAGATTTAATTGAAAGAAGCAATGAATTAATTTGCAGTCTTTTTTTCCTGGTACCAGTATTCAATAATTTCGAAAACTCGGCTGAAGGCCACCTAACTGGATAATGATCACATGGAGCCTCTCTTGTGAAGTTAATCAATATCAGTCTGAGTAGACAAAGACTATATAAACTGTCAGAGCATGCAATGCATTGTGTGTATCATCAGGTTTAATTGCCATTACCATGGCTTCTGGTATCTTAATACTTAGCAGAGACAATGAGAGAAGGAAGTTAAGTAACTGAAAGACATTAAGGCCATGTGGATCATCCAAAGAGACTGTTTGTGCGGCCATATTTGTCATTGCTGTAACAATAGGTTTTTACAATCTTAACGCCTTTTCATACACTGAAGCACATGAGTAAACAATTGTTTGTGGTTAATTGCTTGTTAACATTGGAGTGACAATGTGGATATCTTACATTTTTCATTATGATTGTGCTTTCAGTAGGAATGATTAATAAACTGATTAAATAATGATTGAAATGATCCCACCTCATACAAAGAACACATTACATTCTACATTCCAATGCTTGAATAAAATATCATTATGTAACATTTAATGTGTAGCTACTACATATTTCTAGTGCAGCATCAAATAAAACTGTAAGGGCAGTTCTATTACTGCATCCCATCCAACCATCTGCAAGTGGCTCTCATTACTAATAATTCCTCATAGAAAAGGATTCTTCTCCGGAAAATCAATGTTTTGTCTGTGGCACATGCCCATGGCAAGGAAGTAACAGTAAATCTTGGGAAAAGAAACACTTTGCTTTTCTGGCAAACAGTTCAAGAAAACAACTACATTTTGAACAAGAAAACAAGAATGATTATTGGGTTCTGCAGCACAAGGAAACAGCTGCAGATGCTTAATGTGTCGATATATAGCATGCAATCTAGTAGTATGTCTCATCATATCATCTAAGTGTTATCAGATGAACAAAAGAACACAGCTGTCTGTCTAAGAGTTACTGTTGCCAAAGGGAAGCAATAATGTACCACGTTTAAAGATAACCACATACTAAATGTCTGCAACCCAAGGAATGTTGCATTAAATGGAAGTTTTTTTTTTTTTTTTTGGTTACAATTCATTCATTGTCAAAAAATAAATTGAATAATTCCATGAATCTTTATTGCACTTATCTGTCATTCTATATAAAAGTACACTTACAGCACTTTGCATGTACATAAGTGAATTATTAAACACATTCAAAAACAGATTCACACATTTATTAAATCCTAAAGTGAACAAAATTAAAAAGAAATCAGTTACTGCTATCAAATGCTAACTCTCTATTTTATACTGTACCATTAGTAACTGCACCAGTAATCAAACCCTACATGTACATATGATGGCAATATGAAGCCAATCGGATTTTCCATCTTAGTAAGGAATAAACCACTGCTTCCCAGATTCAGACTTAACCTCGATTTCACACCATGGACCTCCCCCCCTCCCCCCCCAATCCCCTCCAGGTTGCAACAAAAGTAAAATTATAGTTTGGATGATACAAAGCCCACATGGCCAAAGATATTTACCACTTGACAAATAGATCATAAGATCACTTATAAAAAAACTTATTTCTGGGTGGCACAAAGGTCAGATCATTTCTGCCAAAGTGTAAATCTCCTGTTGAAATTTAGAACTGTCAATATATGTTTTACACTAACATACTCAAAGTACTTCAATATACAAATATGCATTTGTTGGATTCTGCTTCCAAGCTCCATTTTTACAAAAAGTATTAGCTTATGTTTCCTAGACCAGAGAAATAAACTTATCAAAACTTGCACGTTTACATAAACAAACTTATTAATTCTGTTTCTGGACACACCAAGTCCTTCACTGGCTCTTAATCTTCATAACTTGACATGATAACATACTTGACCTTGCTCGTGGCATGTCAAAAAGGAGAAGTTGCTGAGATATCCAGTGGGCACAAAGCTCTGTGACATCATTTGAAACATCTCCCTCTGTTTGTGCTCTGGGTTAACCCTGAGCTAATCCACAAGACCAAATATCAAGAGTAAACAATGAAGGCTAATGTGTTAAAATCAAACAAGGTCAAGCATTATTGTGTTCCAAAAAATTCACAAACATGCAAGTTCTTGTCTTGTGCACGTGGAAGGAATATTCTTGTGCTCTGGTTCAAAAGGTGAAAAAGTGTGACAAAAAACAAATCACATTTCAAAACCCTTTTTGGGCAGATTTTGGCAATAATGTTCCTAGGTATAGTTATTAGCAAAGCTGAGCAACATTATTACTTGTAGATCTATATTGGACAGCCCTCTTCCCCACCCACATCCACTTACAACCATATTACTTATACAATCTAGATACCCCTCCCCCCCCCACCCACCCATCCCACACACTCCCCATAATCTGTAGTAATTAATTGCAACCTTCAGTATCAATGCGCATATTATATCTTAAATAATAATAATAGATTAACCTTATTTTATTGAGCAATATAAAACTGCAAGCATTATACAAGAAATTATCACAACCTCATACTTTCATTAATGCACATTGAACAGCTGCAGTGTTCACCAGTGACAGCCTGGCTGAACCACCTGATAGGAAACTAGCTCTTTGTTCAGCTGCAGGGCCAACATACTAGTAGTTACAATATTTCATACACCTAACATAAAAGCAGAGATAAGGGGTTGAATCCTGACACTATTTATAATGTCAGAGTAGCATTTAACCACCCACTCCTTTCCATTTTTTTTTTTTTTTTTGATCTTCAGCAATGCAGGACTTCAGCCATGTCAGTATCAGGTTGTTTATTAGATAAGCTATCTAACCTCCCCCTCACCATAATATATCACCACCCACCCTTAAATTATTGGAGTTAAATGGTACAATAATGAGGGGCATGAATAATACCAAAATAACATACACATTTTTTTCCATCACTGGCTTATTACATTAAAGAACGCACTTCCCTAGGAGATAACAGCAAATAAAATTTTTACCCAGTCCAATGTTTTAAAAGAAGAGCATTTAAGTACAAAATGCTTGTCATAACTAAAAGATAAATTATCTATCAACTATCTTTTTGGTGTTGGGATATGTGAGTGCATAAATCCATACAATTCTTAGTACCTGCATTTTGTACCTGGCTGATCATATTTCTTGTAAGTTATGTAGAACTCAATAAAACTGATGCTAATCTGAAGTGATAAAAACACATGTATGGGAAACTGTGAATCAAGCACTCACAATCTTTAACCAGAGAGCCACAGATCATATAGTGGGATATATTTTTTATGGTAATAATCTGTGGCCAACATGAGAAATATTGTTGTTTAAATATCACTTTGGTAATAACATTCACTCATACGCCCTCTGAGAATAAACACCATGAAATGTGTCAAATATTGGTATACATATTTGTTTCAGATGTTTGCAACTTTAAATAAATTTTTAACCCTTTTAGAGGAACAAACACTAACAGCAATAAAACATGTAAGGTTCAAATCCCAAAAAGTATAAAAAGATGAAGTAAATTGTCTGCAATGGCATCATATGTAGGAGAGGACAGCAGGAGCTTTAAGTCATCAAGTACCTTTACATACTTGAGATCAATTGCATTCAGAACGGGTGTACCTAAACCAAATCACAGTCTTGTTGACAGTAGTCGAACAACCATGTCACATATATGCCCCCCCTCCTCCTTCCTACAACTGTGTGTTTTGGTATTAATCATTTGGTTCAATGATGCTGTCAGTTCAGCTTCATTTTAGCATTTACTAGTAAGTTAGACCAGTTTTTAATGCTCCTTCAGACCATCCTCACAGATGAGTCAGGTAAATCACCCATCTGTATCTTGCTCAAAACAACCCATTATCAGACAGTCCATTATCCTTTGTGCTGTTTGTACATCACTTTTGTTAGATGGTCATACTAGAAATAAACAAATGAAACTAAAAGCCAGTTAGACTGAGGATAATAAAGGGTGGGGGGTATCTGGGCCCAGTCCAAATTTAAGCCTAAGGCAAAATATATTCTAATTTGGCGAGAAATGTAAAATATTTTACTAATCATTTTTATCTGATCGGTCTAAAGCCATCCATCAGTTTGGCTAAAATAAATCTTATCCAAGAGTGAGTGTGTGTGTGCAGTACATCTTTCAAGCTGAACTTATGTCTTTAGGCATAGAGGAAGTTTTCAGTTTTTCACAGGGCTTTCAATAAATTTTGGAAGAAAGTATGTAGGTATGTACCTGGCATTTGTGATCAAAATAAATCCCACAGCCACAGAGACCATGGAAGGCTCACTACTTACTATCACTGAAACCTGACATTAGCAGATGAAATTCTCCTTGACTAAGACTGGGTTCCCAACTTCCCATACTAAGATCGATCCATCTTGATCGACCTAATTCCCTGGGGATTCACATTAAATTGCTATCAGCTCAAGAGGCTTAAATGTCTGTCACGCCTACCGAATCAGCTAGGGGTAAAGATAATTACCCCCTAACAGCTTTACTAGGCGTGACAGACATTTAAGCCGGTTAGTTTGATAGCAATTTAGTGAGACTCCCCAAGGAGATGGATAGATCCAAATATCTGTGGAAATGGTCCTTTAGTTTCTTATTATATTTATATACATATTTATAGGAAGTAAGCACATTTCCTCACAGTCCTCAGCAACCACTAAGACTTTGCCCCAGCACTCAACACAAACATAGTTTGATTGGCCTATAAAGCTTTGCACTACTAAGCCTTTTCTCAAATGAAAGTGTTCACATCTAAATTTGAGGACACAAAGTTTTTTTTTAACCAAACTGGCATTACTCATTAGTACCCATGTCCCTGTTTGGACTTCAGCATTCATTGTTTGGGTTTAGAAAAAAAATAGTGAATTCAGCATCAGACTGTCTCCACTTTGTCATTTAGTTTTTCATGTGATCAGTCTTTCCAGCACAGTGCACCAAATCAACAGCACATAAAATCATCATACTGCATAAGAACACTTTAACAAGTTCAGAAGTGATACCAAGCTGATATTTAATAATTACAGAAAAGTTTAAATATGGGTTTTGTTGGGTTTTGAAAGTGATGGTGAGGAATTTTTGGCAGGAGTTTTTATAACTTTGTCAAACAATACGGGCACCTTGGCAGTTATTCAGTTTAAATGTCAATCTGCTACCTTTCAACTATATTTCCAGTCTTACACGTACAGACACAATATATGTAGCTTGCCAAATAAAATTTCATATTCATATCCCCTCATGCCAGCATGCACACATTTTACCACAAAGTCTGAAATTGGCCATTTTACAATTTCCTGCAGTGCATACAAGAGATGCAGAGTTCCTCTAGGGCAAACTATTATTCAGGACAGCATCACCTTACATAAATCTAGGGTCCAAAGACTATGTGCTCATGCCAAACATACATGTAAATAGCAAGGGTAGAATTAAACGAAGAAATCAGCTGGTTAAATTATAACTTCGCTAACTCTAACTGGAAATTCATCAAACTTAAGATTTTTAAATCATGATATCCACTTTCATTCAACTCATTTCTTTTCATAACAACAATTATGCCCAAAAATTAGATAGATCTTATTTCTTACATATATATTTTCAAGAACCCTCAATATTGACATTACCTGGCCCTGAATGAAAGGGTCATGGCATGGACCTTATCTTATCAACAGCACTACTCACTGTACATAAACATGTAATCCTATCTCAGGACTGTAAGTGCAACCAAATACTGTACTCTATGACCTACCACAAACGTTAATTTGAAACAAATAAGTGAATTTATAACAGTTTTCAGTTTTTCACTATGAGACATCCCCCTCCCCTGCCCAATTAACTATAGACTTATGAAGTCCAATGGAGAATAGGACCTGAATATATTCCATTCTGATCATATACATCTTATAAGGCTTTCTAGGGGCAAGTGCTAGTATGGTTAACATCTTAAATATGTGCTATATTTCATTTCTCTCCGAGCTAATGTATGGTATCAGGAAGATGTTAAATATAGCATGATACCAGTGTGCCAGATGGAATGCAAATTAATCAATCAGGAGGAGTTGGTCATTTCTGTAGGGTGAAGCCTAAACATTTTCGCTGCAATAGCTATTTCATGGATTTACCTAGAGTGCATTTCTCTACTTTAAGATATAAAAGCCATAGCAATGGGAATGATATCATTCACCACATCCAATACTGTATAATGAGAAATTCCATTTGTTAATACTTATAATATCAATTTTACTCATAAAATTCATCTCAGAGGACCAATACAAATGCATCGTTAGATCCAAGCTACTGAAGGAACTTCCCAGCTAGATTTCCAAGTCTGACAAGCCATGTACTAATAGTCAATGTATCAGCCTAAAGGTTGTTTGAACAGAAAACAGCATGCTTTCAGTGCACCATTGGACAACATACATCACATCTGCAAACTATGTAAATACTGTCTCATAGTAGACGCAGGAGAAAAAACAGTGCACACCCTCTACAGGCATAAGCTGTTATGGACCTATTCATTTAATAATGGAATCAGTATTGAGGTCCTAAAAAGATTTATGTAAGACCCTAGAATGCCTAATGGACCATTCCCAGACCCTATCATACCAACTAAAGATTGATCTATCTCCAAGGGGATTCTCACTAAATAGCAAACAACTTAAGCAGCTTAGATGTCAGTCATGCCAACTGGAGCTAGGGAGTAATTAATTACCATTGAGCAGCTTCAGTAGGAGTGCCAGACATATATGTGGCTTAAGTTGAAAGCAACTGAGCGAGAAACCCCTCAGAGAAGGATTGATCCTGATAGATCGATCTAGGTATAGGAACCCAGTCTAAGAAGGTGTAATCTAATGCCCTAGGATGTGCACAACAACTTAACAACAGGTGATAAATTGAACCTGTAACACATTTGGTATGGTTCTTATCTGTCTAATTAAGTTCACTACCTGACATTAACACTATTTACTTAGTTTGTTAAATCACACACTTGACAGAGGGCTCTAGAAAACACAGTGCAAAAGGTTGTCAACATTTCTGCATCTCTCCCTATACAAAAGAAGAAGGATATATCTTAACGTCTCTGGTAGTTTCCATTCCTTATACAGTGTATCACATTGTATGCATTGCTTTTTTTATTCAAACTGGACTACTTTAACAATTAGAGAATGATTGCTGCTAAACAAGTATATGTGTGGGAGTAAATTTCTACATCAAGTCAATGTCACCGCTGATAACCATTTTAACACTCGAATGTGCCACTAACTTCCTTTCTAGTAGTTGTAAAACTATTACCATTGAAGATGGCACACCTTTCATACAATGAAAAGAGAAGATTGTGAGTTTCAGGTTGTGATGACCAAAAAAAAAAAAGGGTTAAAATCACAAAAAGAAGCTATTTATTTGTCAAGTTTGTTCTACTAATTCTCTCTGTGTGCTGTTAAACTGGCAAAACCCTATGTCACACCCTCGGCAGAAGTCAGTTAGCAATGGCCATCTGACCAAAGTTCAATCTGCACCTGGTATTATATTATATTATAAAGGTATGCACTTTTTTGCTGTCTTTGGTCAATATCATGTATATGCCTAACTGCTGTTACAGATTCATGCCAAACCTTGTATAAATAACTAAATCACATCTACCACAAAAGAGGTAACATTCAGTGCTTGAAATAACTGCTGGCCAAAAACCACAGATTTTCCAGCCACAGATTTTCCAGTGGGACCCGTTTAATATGCATCATATTGGCCCAAAGGTATAATATCATATTATGCCCAAATGTGCCACACCTTTGACTTTGTGTCAAATAACTAAGTTTTTTCCCCCAAGTAAAGTATAATTATTCAATATGATCAATATATGTTGGGAACAGCAACAGTTCTTAAATTGTTAATAATACTTGAAATTTATTGTCCCAGTTGACCAGTAAAAAAATAAAAGTATCTTACACTGTTATTACTTACCTGTATGGCAACCAGGACTGGCGTTCCTACTAGTATAGCATCCAGTAATGTGTGGCGTAACCATCTCCCAAATGGACCTAGTTTATCTGAAAATAATCATAATTATCTTAAAAGGCTTATCAATGCAATTTCTGCTCTGCTTATGATTACATTTTCTTCTTGCTTTTTTGATAAAAGCCATGAAAATAAAAAGACAGTATGACTAGGAATAGACAAAAAGGGCAAAGAGATTTCGTGGTCCAAAGATATTCAA
The DNA here is from genome assembly GCF_051362555.1 of Lingula anatina. Taxonomy (NCBI): domain Eukaryota; kingdom Metazoa; phylum Brachiopoda; class Lingulata; order Lingulida; family Lingulidae; genus Lingula; species Lingula anatina. Next base: position 14,949,315 of record NC_141769.1, read on the forward strand.
CACTCTCAAGATGTATGGGTCTTCTGTATATGTATAGCCTTGACTTGCATCTTGGCTATAATTGTGTTTGCTTGCTTATGTTACTAGTACAGCCTTCATGCTGAATCACATAAATAATACACTATTTTCATATAAGAAGTTAAAAAGGACAATTAAAAAAAGTCATTTGATCATCAAAGTCCTTTCATAAAGGGTCAATACACGAACCCTTGGTGAATCTTGTTAAGTCTCCTAAAAGTGAAATTCTATTTTACCATGCAATAAATTTAGCTTTTAAAATGAGAAAACAAAAACAAAAACAGTGACTAACAACATCAACCACTGCAAGATTACTAATCATGCCACATTACTAATGTGGCAATAATTTTCAATATCATAACAAAAGTAAAAGAGAAAATTCAATTGATTAGTTGAATTTTGCTCTGGTTTAAAAAAAATCCCTTTCATCTTTTCCCGTCATTCTCATCCCTGCCCATAAATTTTTAATGACCGTGTCTCTTTCTACTGACGCATAAAAAATGTACTAGTAAATACACTTTCTATACATGTTTCTCTTCTTAATTCATCATTACATAATAATAATAATTACAATTATAATCATAAACACTGCAGCATCAAATTGATAATATACTGACAGGTACCAAGACTATGCTATCCACTATGAAATGTCCAGATAAAACAGCTGCCATCTTAATCTGTCACAACGTCATGTGCAAAGTGCAATCAAATAAAAAAAATTACAAATATTTATGCGAAGTCAATTATGTTGAGCATTTAAAGCCGCTGGGGAAAGCTCATTGTTAAAATGACTCTACGGCACTGACTCATTAATGAAGTACCCAGCCCACAAATATTCAAATTACTCCCAACTCCCTTCGAAAGTACTGTAAAACATTTGTTTTTAGAATTATCAACATGACTAGATTAAATAAGTCAAGTTAAATAATGCACACTAGGGTCAATAGTGACGGCTGCACAGTGGCAGTAGCAACGTATGAATAATAAGTACTATTATATCACGTTCAATGAAGCGTAATGAAGGAACACATTCACAGTCGAATTATTGAATTGAAATCGTCGCCGTTAGAAATGGGCCATTCAATGTTTACTACCCTTTACTCAAGACGAGATTTGTTTCACCTCAGGCAATCCCTAAAAGTCGCTGGCCTGCCGGTTGATTCGGTTGTTTTTAACTGTCACAACAGCTAAACTCAAATAAGTCTGATTATATATAATGATAGATTACACTGGACATGGGCGCTGAAGTTTCAGACCGGAGAAACTGAAGGCTGGTTTACTACGGTGTTTCAAGTGAAAATATTTAAACTGTTTCAATTATCATAAAGTTACTTACCTATAGGAGCTGGGTATACACCATTAAATCTCCTCCGCTGCATTGGGACCGAGCTATCTGATTTTTTCCGCCCCTCATGCTCGGCCCCGTCTTCGTTCATCTCCATGTTTCCGACAGCTAATTTTCGTCGATTAGTTTCGAACAAACTCTGACAAAGATTCTCATATGTAACCTTTTAAGGGTAATGACAAACTTCTATACACACTCCGTTTCGCATAAACACTAGCAGATTGTTCAAAAGTATGAGTGGGTCATTTCCTATTTCATGAGAAGTGAAAAAATTTAACGAAATTTGCCGGTCTGCTGCAGCGTGACTAACTCTGTAAGGCCAAAGGTCAGTAAAACGAGGTCGGTGAATCATGTGATTTCGTGGGGGTTAGGAATATTCGTCTGCTTTATGCAATAATGTGACCGCTTGATACAGCGTTATCTACCCAATGACACTCAATACGTCCTCGGATATACTGATAGAAGAAGAAGGATGGCCTTTTCTGCTGTCTGTAAGCTATGGACGTTTGCTATAATAGGACTGGTACTTCTCGGGATTGGAATCGGTTCAATATTTGTCATCAATTCAGTGATCCGCGATGAAATAAACAAGGTACTTTTTAATATCAGACTGTCAGTGTCACTGTCACGAGTTAAAATCTTGGAAAGTGCATGCTTCTTGTGGTGGTATGATCTTTGAAACCTGGGATTTTGGCATGGTAGTCCGAGCAAAAGGACTAATGGAATAATGGGAATAATGGAAATGTACATTACTAGTACATATGTACCTTCCCTGGTACCTAAAAGTTACATGTACAAGTTACATGCAAAGTTTTAAGTTACCATGTAAAAGGCCGTATGTTATTAATTCATGCAGTTTGCTCCCAAACTTTCCAAACCAGTTTATTTGAATAGCAGAGACAAAAATCAAAGTCGCTATTAATTTTGATGAACATAAGAAATTAAAGATTTATATTGTGGGGGAATACTGCTAAAGTACCCAAACTTATTTAATTGATAAATATTTGAAGTTTGATTTTTAATGATTCGCTGAATGACTTTGATCAATTGTTGCAATTTATTTACTGATTTTTCTGTGATCAATCTGAAATGAACTTGGCTCTCATTATATTTAATGGGCTTGAAGTTTCTTGTAAAAATTAACAGCTAAAATTATTGCCAAACTGATTTATTTGAAAAGCAGAGACATTGATTAAATACCATTATAATAATTATGAATGATCTAAAAAGGTAAATAACTTAAATATTATCAGCATATGTTAACAATGATTTAGAGTTTTTATTGGATAAAATTCAATTATCCATTAGTATTATCTTTCATTACTTTCTAAGATGGAGCATTATACAGAGTACTTTCCTTTTCTCTTCTACTTAAATACAGACCAAAATACATAAAATCTCAAATTACCAGTGCCCAGATGCTTCACTTCTAAGTATAGTTGACAGTTAGTGATTGGTAATGAATAAGTAAACGATTCCTAAAACTGATCACATTTATTACTGTTTTCAGCAAGTGGTTTTGACTGCAGATTCAGAAACCTACAGTGCCTGGGTTAATCCTCCAGCAGAAGTTTACCTCCAGTTCTGGGTTTTCCATGTGGAGAATCCATATGAGATTGTTCACCGTGGGGACAAACCAGCTTTGAAAGAGAAAGGCCCCTACTCATACAGGTTCATAGTCACTTAAGTAAAACTAATTAGCTTAAAATAATTTACAGTAAATATATGGTATCTGTCTGATATTTTTAAACATCTTGTTTTTTATGTCTCAGCAGAGTCTAAGACTGACTACCATTAATATCTATAGGAAAATGTATTCATTTGTGTTGACTGTAGTACTATCCAAATGGTAGTACAAAAATGAACCACTTTTTATTGTTTTGGTGTTTCGACTAATATTTTATGTTTAACATGTACATTATATTCTTGCTGTACATGGCAGAAGGCCTGTTTTATGGATTTGGCAATTAAGCATGCATTTGAAGTTTTCTTGTTTTACAATTTTGTTCATTTCACACTTTCACGGTTGTATTTAATGGTGTGTTAAACATTTATGTATATATCTAATGTATGCAAGATACAGCCATTATTTTGAGCATGTTGTCTTACACAGTGAATTAAGTAGCCAATGTATTTAATTTACATTTTATGTAAAATATTTTCATTTAGGGAAGTAAAAACAAAAGAGGATGTGAAATTCCATGATAATGGCACAGTGACATACAGAGAAACAAGGACTATGTATTTTGATCCAGACACGTCTAGAGGAAGTCAAGATGAAGTGCTGACAGTTGTTAACCTTCCATATGTTGTAGGTTGACCAAGATGAAGAAAGAAACATGTTTTCATTTTGCTCTGCTTAAAATCTTTTGATGAGTAGTTGCTTTCCTTTATATTTACTTTGAGTGCAACATTCAAGTTTTTACTTCTAAATTATTATTTAAAAAAATGTTGTGTAATGGATTAGTTGCTTTCCACTTACACAATTAGGGCTATGTTTTTTTCCTAATTTCTACGCAATTTTTGGTAGCTTTTAAAGTACCATCACGGACTTGTGTGTGTCATTTATTGTTTTGTTATTGTTTATGTTTGAACTTTAAGTCAGGTACATAATAATTACATCTCTTTCAGACGGTAGCCACCCTGCTCAGGTTTGAGTATGACATTATCAAGGATTTGGTCCAGGACATCTTAAAAGCTACCAATGAGACACTGTTCATAAAGCTGTCTCCAAGGCAGCTGATTTGGGGCTATGAAGATACTCTTCTTAAAGATATAAAAATGGGATTGAAAAAATATTTCAATTTCACTCTTCCTTTAGATGATACCATAGGTTTGTTTTATAAGGTAGGATTTTCCCTTAGTCAAATTCTGGACTTATTTGAAGTAGCATTGGTTTTTATGTTGAATTTCTGACAGTTCATTTATGTAAACTTTATTCTTGGTTATGGATTCATGAATACAGTAAATGAATATAGCATGCATATAAATGCATACTGAAAGTAATTAATTTTCTTAATACAGATTGTTAATGTTTAGTATAACTGTGCCTGTAGTTTGATTCATTTCTTTTTTTAGCAAAATGGATCTGATGATGGAGTTTATAATATCTACACTGGAAAAACGGATCCTTCTTTATTTAATACTATCAATTTATGGAATTATTCAAGGTAGGTATTGCATGATTGAGTTGTCCATTTTGTCATTTTCCATTTAAATGTCTAAAGTGACCCATAGTATCTCAGGAAATAAGTTACATCAGTTGTTTGTAAATGGAGTTGCTCATATTTTGTCAATATATACATCTTCTCTCTCTATGGTGCCATGTGATTCAGATGTTGGCTGTTACACTGTATCTCCATCTGCCTTGTTCTACTTCATGTGGCAATATATAATATATACATATCACCGGTTGCCCTGATCACTTCAAGACTACTTATGTTAAGAACATCTGTCTTATGCTTTTTGTATAATTGTAAGAAAGTAGCAGAGTATGTGTTGAATATTATTTCTTGTAGTGTTTTGGACTATTGGACCACACCTGAAGCTAATGCAATAAATGGAACAGGTGAGATTTTATCTTTGATATGTATGATACATACAAAGATAACTGTAAATGCATGACATTGAGAACATTTCTAACTGCATGGATTTTTATTTTACTCTAGTAATGAGCTCTGAGTTAGCCAAAACAGTGAACCAGTAGCTGTAGTTTAGCCTGTAGATTTTAGAAAAGGTTGAAAATCAGTGCTATCAGTGATATCAGTGCTATTTATAGTTTAGAGAAGTAACAATTAACCTTTTGCAACCTGGTGTTTTTCAGATGGAACATTTTTTCACCCTTTTATTACTAAAGATGAAACTCTTGAACTGTTTTCAACAGACATATGCAGGTGAGATTTAGTTCACACAAAAAATATCTGTGGAGAAGGTTTTGGCTTATTTTGAAATGTATGAAAACAGAAAAAGAAAGAAAGAAAATGCTAGGAAGTGGGCACCATACATTGAGATTAACATAAACCCTCACCCAGCAAACTAAGGCGTCATTCACAATGAATTTCGAAAAGCTGGTGATTGTACAAGAAAGTTGGAAACAAGGGGAGGCATGTTTAAGTCTGTTAAAGGGACAATAACTCTTCGTATGAGATCTATATTTCACAGTAAAACCATTGTGAACAACTCATAGAAATATAATATATTCTGTTTTACCACAAAAACGGCAGTTATAGCTATTATTCTGATATCTGAGCTTGTCTTTACACCACGTGACCTCCATTGATGGCTATACTATGTTATAATCTCTTAAGAGATTATAACAAAAGAAAAAAAAGCTTTTTAGAAAAAAAAACAGGGACTAACTTTGAATGTAAAAATGGATTCATCAACCATTGGTAAGTATGGGAAAATTGTTGTTTACTCCAGGAAATTCATATTTTGGCCAATACAAAGAGTTATTTTCCCTTTAACCTGATGGCATTTAGCGAGGGTCCCTGTAGAGTTAGTGAGCATTAGATAGGTTGACAAAATTCAGTGTGAACAGTCCCTAAAATTGTTCTTAATCTAACTCCAAGTAGAAGATGGTTTCAGTTATGCACTTTTTGATCATATGTGAGAGAAGGCTGACCAATTTTAAAAAGGGAGGGGGGCATTAAATTTTTTTGTAATGGGGGCTGTGAAATCAATCTGCTTCACTACAGATTTGAATCAGCCTTAGAATTATTTTAGTTAATATAACCTATTGGTCACTGGGACAGGTTACTGGGTATATGAGCACTTAGTGCCTTGTCATGGGGTGCAGAAGTGATACACATATCTTATTTGTAAGATGAGATAAGACATAGGGTGACTTCAGTGTACAGGTCTTATGCTTTTATCAATGGGTAAATAAAGAAACTTTGGTACTGAATATAATACAACTATGCTTTAAGTTTGATATCTTGGTGTAGGGATTTATACATTAGTTAATACTGAGTTGTCTTCTAACTGCTTTTGTATTGTCTTTCTTTAAGTTGAATTATTAATTCTGGAACTTTCATTTATTCACAGGCCCGTAGCCAGCAATTTCAAAGGGGGGGGGTCTTTTTCTGAAAAAGTGGACCTTTTACCTTATAATCCCTATGTACCAAGGTCAAATTTTACCCAGAGTGGACCTTTTTCCAGCAAAAGGGGGGGGTTCTTTCGAACCCCCCGAACCCCCCCTGGCTACGGGCCTGATTCAACTACCGGGTACCTGTAGCAGTTATACATGGATAACCGGGGTTGTGTTAAAAAAAAACCTCTTGTTTAGAAATACAGGGGACTTAGTGTGGTACAGTTTCTGTTTTATGTACTAAATAAGTTAAGGGAATGATGCATTTAGGAAGAAGGCCTAGGGCCAAAAGCTTGGATAGGATATGACATCTTTTTAGTAGTCCTTCATAGATGCATCATTATGATAACTTATTTCATAAAGATATATACAGTGCTTTGATATGAATCTTCTATGTATTATGTACTAGTATGCTAATGTGCTGCAGATTTTTTAAAGAAGTTATTTTAGATAAATATTTTTTCAGATCTATAGGTGCTATATATGAGCAAGAAATGACTGTCCTTGGGATCAACACTTACAGATTTGTAGTGCCTAAACAAATATTACAGGACTACATACACTACCCACCAAATATTGGCTTTTGTACACCAGATGTGTCAAGGTGTCTGGGTGCAGGACTATTGAATGCTACTGTATGCAAACAAGGTGGGTACAGTGTAGCTTTTTTTAATGGCATGTATTACTTTGAGTCTGTTACCCACTGCAGTCTCAGCATATTTGTTTGTTTTTTTCTTTTTTGTAACATCAGTTGATAGTGATTACATTGTACCAGCCAGCAAGATATTATATACAGTAGTTTGACTATACCCATTGTGGTATCACTTGGTTAGCTGGTTATCTTGGTACAATTACTTTGAAAGCTAAACATCCCAGAAGCGCAGGTTGAATCTTGTCTGATCAGACTACTAAAGACTTCTGTAAAATCAGACATTTGGGCTGTGATGAGGTGATCAGACTCCAGCGATGCTCTGTTGCATTTCAGGCACTTGTTGATCAACCAGTTTATCTGTTGGTGCTGACTGGTTTGCTTTCTGTTCTGTAATAGCCAACTTCCCTCGATCCTTACTGAAACATATTACCATAATAATTATGGATTGTCATGATGTATACTCGTGCCATATTTGCAGAGAACTGGTATTTCTTTTGTCTTCTAAAAAGAAGTTGGTGGGTAGGAAAAAGCAAAAGGATTTCTTTTGGTGCACACTAAATTTAACCGGGCAGCCCTCATCATTGAGTTAACAAGAGTGATACAAAGTTTGTAAATATGACTTCTCTTCATTTCATCTGATGTCTTCACGTGAATAAACAGTCCTGATTCACCTTCTCAAAATTCACCTTCCCTTTTCAGGCCAGCCTGCCATTGTATCACTACCTCATTTTTACCAAGGTGACCAGTCTCTTGTCGATGCATTCGACGGCTTACATCCGACCAAAGACGTCCATCAAACATTCCTTGATGTAGAGCCTGTAAGTTTTAATTATTATAAATTATTATTATTATTTTAAATAGTGATTAAGCACACATAAAGCTTACTATCAGTATCTGGCATTACTTCCAGATTGTAATGAAAAAGGGTAACAATCCATCACTGTAAGTAAGTAATTGTTGTATTTATTTTAGTACACTGGTGCACTGTTGCGTGCTTCAAAGCGACTTCAGGTTAACATATGGCTACAAAAAATATCAAGGTTTACGTAAGTTCAATTCATCTTTTCAGTTTCTGATACCACCAGAATACATGAATGTCTCTGTAAAGACAGATAATGTGTTGGATGCAGTTAAATATTTTTTTCAACATAACAAAATCTTAACTACATTTGCATGACTTTTTCAACCGTAAACACATAGTATACAAAATAGAAAAGTGAATTATGCAAATTGTTTATTTCATATTTTTAGGGAAACAGATCACCTGCCTGATTTTCTACCATTCCCAGTAATGTGGTTGAATGAGGTTAGTTCTCATCAATTACATTAAAGATTATGAATGTTGTTGTTGGCAATTGATTAGTTGAAATATATTTAAACAGTTACTCTTTGAAAATAATAATTTTAGTAACTGTTCATATCTTACAAGATTAAAAGTATCCTTTAAGAGACTTTCAGCCATATCTTAAAGATTATGAATGTTGTTGTTGGCAATTGATTAGTTGAAATATTTTTAAACAGTTACTCTTTGAAAATAATAATTTTAGTAACTGTTCATATCTTGGACACACATTGTCAGATTTGTTTTCATAGCAAATGCTGAGTTTCATATTAAAGAGTCTTTTTATCCTGAATATCGTTTTTTCTTCACATCTTATTTTAGAAATCCACATGCTTCATTAAATATTTACCAGTTGGTTTTTTAATTCTTCTAGAGTGCCTTAGTTGAAGAATCTACAGCAGATGAGCTAAAAAGTCAGCTGTTAACAGTGATAAAAGTATCCCAAGGTGGGGAATATGCAGTTATAGCTATAGGGTCCATTATGGTCCTAGTGGTGATATGCATCGCTATCTTTAGGTGTCAGAGACAGCGGGTAAGATTTCACAATGGGAGGAAACTACTGATTTGCAGCATATTTAGGATTATGCCTGATTTCAGGCTTTTCAGTCTTCATTTTAACCTTTTTTCATATAACCTATATGTGATGAGAAATTGCAAACTACATTTTCAGTATTTTCAATTTTTTACAACCTTAACCCATGAATTACTCAAACTCAAAAATCCATTTATATGCATGTACATTGTTTGTATTTTTCTCACTGGCTCATTGTGGTGTAAAGAAAAATGGTAATCGATTTTGATAGATTTCTACATTGTTTGTTAGACTGAAGACAGGCAGGTTTAAAGCAGTAAGCCAATGGATGTTTTGTAAAAAAAAATAATCAGTAATTGTAGTCACCCAGAAATATTGACACATTTTAGATATTTCATGTGTTAACATTGACTTTTTATCTCTGTCCAAGGAGTAACAATAGTAGTAACATTCTCAAAGATAATGACACATTTTAGATATTCCATCTGTTAACATTGACTTTTTTCGCTGCCCTAGGATGACCAGCTTCTCCATAGTGTTAACACAGATGACAGGTCAGATTATGGAGCAGTTGGTTCTCGAGAGAACACATACAACAATGGACACAGCACTCAGATGTGACATTGGTGATGCAGATACTTGTTAATATATGGCTTTATTGGCACAAAAAATTGTACAGTTTCAACTGTTAGTAGTTTATAAGAGAAAAACAGTGAAAAGAAAAAAATGTGAAAAAAAATGAAACAATATTTTGTTTATTGCTCAGTTAACACACAGTATATCTTTCAAAAATCGCATCAGAACAAGGATATCCTTCCATCTCATATTTGATTTTGAGATATTGATGCTGTGATAGTCAAAGGTATTTGATCCAAAAGAAGGCAGTGTGGACTGGTGACAAGTTTTCACTGCTGTAATTCAAGGATAGGATGCTGCTGTGTTGCAAATCAATATTAAAGTTGTAATCAGTTGAATATTTTTACACCAGTCTGTTGTCTAAATCAGAGACATTGTATTTGTTTTCATACAGTAAAAGTTGCAACTTAAAATTCCCCCACCTGTGATTTCTCTTACTGTTACTTTTTAGTAGACTAAAAGTTAAGATGCCTATAATATGTATGATCTCTTGTGAAATTAATACTGCTGTCTCATTTGGAGATATTTTTTAATTTGTCATTAATTCATTTACCAGATAATCAGGTAATTTTACAGATTTTTTCAAACAAAATAGTTATAAAAATTTAACAACTTATCTAGAATCCCAATGCTCATGCAAAATAGATTATTGCTATGGTATGCATATCTGTGTCATTTATATTTGTACAACATGATTTAGTTTTTTCTTTTAATCTTTGCAATTTTTACTTTCACATGTCAGTAATGAAAATACATGTACTTAGTCTACTGTAGACTACATGTAGTAGACAAGGCATGAACATGGGTGGGTCTGGTATTGTGTTTACAGTATAACTGTATAGATATCAGCAAAGTATTTTTGTTTATAAAATATAGATTACAAAAAAAAGTCTTATGTATTTTGTAAGCACTGAACATTTAAGAATGCATTTTCAAGTGCTCTTAGAAAAAAAGTTGTATTAACAAAGATTTGATGATTATGCATTTTAGTAATCTTACCAGTATTTGCAGTCATTATCTTTGTATAGTGCAATTATAGTAATGTGCAAAAGTGAACAAAACTGAAGTGTTTGTATGTGTTTGAAATTTAACTATGTTAAAGAATACAGTTATTTTTTGGTCTAGGAAATGGGGCGAAGGAAAAATACAGTATGCAGAATAAGCATTTCCTTGATCAAAAATCTTCGGGATAGAACAAAGCAAGGACCAGTAATTTGGCATCCAGAAAAGGCCTGAGATTGTAGACTCTGAAAAGATACTGTTGATGTCTTCCTGTTAGTAGTGAGATATTTAATATACATTTTCAATTTAAATTTATTCCAGAACTTATTTATTAGTAGAAGCAAAGGAGAAATGAGTTTTCAAGATGCTATATATACATTCTACAACAGTATATCATTTGATAGCATTTTGTAACCAGGATATTAAATAAATATGTTTGAAGTTTTTTCTTGCTATTTTGAGCGAATTATTTTTTTATTCACAAAACAAATTGTCCCATTTCTAGTCTAAATTTTAGAAAACTGGAAAATACTTTGAAAGGCAACACCTTACTACCGAACTTTCTTTTTTTTTTACTTAAAAAAATATCGGTTTAGTTTGCGCAAAAAAAAGGTCTTAAAATGCATCACAGCTACACGAGTGAAGTTGACTGCATTTACACCTTTCGCCTTTATTGTTAACAATCCGGAGATTCTAATTCAACCATGCCTGGTGTGCTTCGAAGCTGTTCAAGGAGGTCTATATTTAGCAACACGTGGGGATTCCGCCAGCATCGTCACGTGACGTCGGCAAAATGGCGACCGATTTGCAGGTGAGCACGTCTTTGTGAATAACCCATTACTCTGACTTACTTCGATCAATTATTTGCTATATTCATATATATAAGAGGAAGTTAAACTCGTGCATCTTACCACAGGACCAATTTATGTAATTTGAATCAAGATAACGTTTCCAGTAGATCATTGAATGACTTGGAAAAGGAGACTACGAGGGAAATGTTGTTGAAGCAAGGGGGGGGGGGGGCATGGTTAAACACACTTTTAATGTACTTTTTATGTTGTGCTTGTTTTTCAAAAGGAAGCACTGTATATTGACATGTTCATGCATACAGTACATGTGAGTGACTAGAGCAAATCATTTTGTGTGAGTTGCTGGAGTCGTCCTCTACCTGTCTGTCCCACTCCCAACCCTCTCCCCTTCCAACCACATAATGCCCTCTCATCTCAAAATGTATAACACACGTTGCATATTAGGTACTCCGTACGTTTCAGATTGTATATTCTGCTGATAACTCCAAAATAAAGAAAATTTCATTCAAATTTATTTTTAAAAGAGGCACTAAAATAATTACTTGAAGCTCATAACAAAAAACACAAAACCAAAATTTAGAATATATTTTATGCTTTACATGAATCCAGAAATAAAAGTAATGGGGTAGTGAAAAAATGGACAGAAGGGCCCCATTACTTTTATTTCTGGATTCATTTAAAGTATTAGAATATATTCTAAATTTTGGCTGAAAAATTAAAAATTTAGCTGGTAGATTTTCAGCTTTATATTTACCAGATATACCTGACAGCATGTGGTTGTTTTAATTTTCAGGATCCAAAGTTCCGGATAGATCAGGCCAGCCAAGCAGGTCAGGAGTTCGCCAAGCTCTACTATGAAACGTTTGACAAAAGAAGGACGGTATGTGTGTTTTTGCAATGGATTTAAATGTAGTATCAGTATTTCCTTGTTTTGCCCTCATTACCTTTAGCTCTCTCTCTCTCTGTGTTTGTGTGTGTGTGTGTGTGTGTATGTGTGTATGTGTATTAATGGAAATTAAGATAGTGTGTCACATGCCCAGTCTGAACATTTGTCTCAAAATAACTCTTTTTACAAATTACATAACTAACCTTATTGTGGGTTTCATCTTTTACGGGGCATATTATACTGTACAGTTATCATATATCTTCATCATACATTATTTTCATCTCTCAATTTCTATTTTCTCTTAGAGTGCAATTTTCTTTCTTCCAGTTGCTGCCCAAACTGTACTTGGCCTCAGCTACTATGGTGTGGCAGGGGAACCCAGTTAGTGGGATGGATGCCATTGCCAAATTCCAGGAAAGCCTGCCTACTAGTGAGGTGTCCCTAGAATCAGTAGACTGCCAGCCTCTGCCAGGTATAATCACAATTATTAAATTTTCATAGAGTAGGTTTGGATGATAAATGGTCTCATGGATATTGTTGAAGAATGATGGTGTAGATAGCTTTTTTCTTAAAAGTTGCCTGTGATGTGTGTGTGTGTGTGTGTGTGTGTGTGTGTGTGATCGGAAATGCCATCACTGATCTTTTAACTATCACAGTGATATTTATTTGTGTTTTTTATTGGCTTCCAGATAGCGTAACTCAAGGGCAGACCAGTATCCTAGTTTCCACATGTGGAGCTGTAACATTTCATGGAAATCCTATCAGAACTTTTACCCAGAGTTTTATGTTGACTGTTCACAAGACTGATGAAAGCAAGGCTATCAGTTGGAAAATAGCCAGTGACTGCTTTAGGTTACAGGATTCTTGATGAGGAATAAATAATGTTAAGTTCCAAATTTGTTGAGACAATTGAAAGCACTTGAATTGTCCAGAATTAAGTCATTTTGAGATATTCAGTGGACATTGAAAGTGGCATGCACTTCTGACCGTTAGCTGTCATTTCTGTAAGGCTACTGGCTCATTTTTTTTTTTTTTTTTTTTTTTTTGCATCTGACCATAGAAAACATGCTGTTGATATCTTTTACACGTTATTGTTCGACTTGCCAGCCTTGGTAAAGTCAGTAAAACTTCCCAGTAACTAAAATTTAATAGGTTTTATTTGAAAATAAAATAGGCCACAGCTACATGTATTAGCTCTTCAGAAGTTGCTTTAAGAGCTACTGTAGTTTCTCAATATTCCAAATTCCTAAAATGCAAAGGAATTAGTTGAGATTTTATGGGAACACGTTTTATTAGTTATCCAGAATGTATATTGAGGAACAAAAGAATGCAAGTGCAAAAAGGTAACAATAAAGGAATTTGCTATCATTGGCTCTGCTTAATATTCCATTTCAATTACACTAGTACTAGTAGTACATGTTCCTTCAATTGTAGAGATACATTATTATAATTACTGAAATTAAACAATCAAAATAAAGTAGTTAGTTCTATATTGGTATATTTGGATTTTTAGTTATTAGATTCTCAATCACAGTTTGTAACATATTTAGTATTTGTTTTTTAAATTGTATTATGCTAGATGGTGTACCGCCAGTCTTTCGTATGTTCAAGTGACATGTGATAAGCCTTTATCGCTCCAAAAAGATCTATAAATAGCGAGATAACGTGAAGGTGACTGGAACTTGTAAGCAGTAATTCGTTTAACGGCAGACATGACTACTGTGTGCGTTGAAGACGCTAATGGGGATGCCATGACTTTGGTAGAATGGGGAGGAGTATATTTCCCCGCGTTTCCCGGTATAGTCCCTCGGCTAAACGCCATTGGGACACTGGAGTTCAGACCTGACGACATACTGCTGTGCACATATCCTAAATGCGGTAATGTTGCTTTTCAATAAGTAAATTAGTAATATTGATACCATACCATGTATACGGAGCGTGAGTGTATGTCTGTGTGCGTATACATTTAGCTATTAATTATTTACTGATTTTAAAGGTAGGGGACTACAAGTTTATGCGACCACAAAAAACCTCACGCGAGCCCAGACTGGGTTCCCATAGCTAGATCGATCTAACAGGATCGATCCATCTCCAAGGGGAATCACACTGAATTGCATTCAATTCAAGTGGCTTAGCTGTCTGGCACGCCTACTGAAGCTGCGTAACGATAATTAATTACCGCTTAGCAGCTTCAAGGCTTGACAGAAATCTAAGCCGCAATTTAGCGAGAACCCCCTCTGAGATAGATCAATCCACAGTGAGTACGATGGGGTCTGGGAATGGTCCCCTAGATTCAGGTCAACATCTGCTATGTAGAGCATTGATTTGATAAGCGTTATTACTTCCCTGGCCATTGCGTACTTGCTAGTGATAATAAAGAGAGGGAAAACGAGAGAAAGACCAGCGGTTTACAATATTTAAATTTGCTGTGGAAAAATAAATAAATTCTACATAAATTACATCAATAAGCAGAGTTAGATAAGTAGAAAATCGGATGTAAATAAAACACATTGAACTAAAATGTGAAATAAATAAGCAGGCTTATGCTATTGTCTCACCGGTGCCACACTCGCTAGTTTGACATGGTTTCTGAACCACTCTCCTCCAAACCACTTGATTTCTCGCTCGATGTTATGTTACGTTACGTCGTAAATATTTTAGCTTTGTCGGATTATCTCAATTTACCTGCTATCCCTGCATCATTTCAAACAAACTTGAGTCAATGGCACTGTTTGTCTAAGATTTTTGTCTCCATTATTTTGTTTTTGTTTAAACTATGAGCCATGCCCTAAAGCTGTAGTGAATAAATAGTCTGCTTTGTAATTTAGTTTTGAGGTACCCCTTTTCAGTGTACAGTCCTGAAAGTCCAACAGCAAGATCAACGAGAATAGGACCTACTAGCTACTCATCCTAACGAAACAGCCTATCGGTGTGTGTCATATTTTCGCAAATATATATAATATCTGATTATTGTTTTTATTTTTTAAATATTAGCATCAGTATATTTGCAAACATATAAAACTTTGATACCCGACCATCTCAATGACGATTCTCAGTAATACAAAACAGTAAAACTTTTAAGAACAACAGTATGCCTTGCTTCATTTCTAGGAACACAATGGTTAAATGGGATAGTCCAAATGCTCAAACAGAATGTAAGTGAACATTATGACGAAGTCAAGTATCTAGAAGCTTGTGACCAAGACGTCATAAACGACATGCCGTCACCAAGAATCTTGATTACACACATGCCGAAGAGATTGGTGCCACTGGATGCATGGAAGAAGAACATCAAGGTTATCATTGTCAGCAGAAACCCAAAAGATGTGGCCGCGTCCTTCTGTGCCTTTAAAAACGCTTGTAAGCTGTATGAATACAGTGGGACTTGGGACGGATTTTTCCCGCTTTTCTTGGAAGGAAAAGGTAAAGAAAATATGGATTGTCAAACTATTTTTCGAAAAAAAGAAATAAACTGAAACAGATCTGATGTGATTGATATGCAGATTTATTTATTTATTTATTTATTTATTTATTTATGATAGTTGCGGGAAGTTCATGGTTTGAGTACACCAAAGAATGGTTTGAGGCAGCCAGGGGCAATCCTAACTGCTTGTTTCTGACCTACGAAGACATGAAAAAAGTAAGTTTACAACTGGAACATCAAATACTGGACTTTGAATTATCAATACCTATATGACAAAAATAAGTCCTATTTTAACCTGTATATGAGCGATATACATTAGGAATACACGTGAATCAAGACATAATGTTTGGGCTTTAACCCATATTAATTGGTAACAGTAAAGGTCTCCACTGGGCCAGAATAAACCTCTCTTGAAAAATGCACTATTCAGGCAATCGCTTGTCTGGCAACAGTATTCCATCTGCCAGCCTTCCGATGGACAGTCTGCGTTCTGCCCTCGGCAACCAGTTGCCGACGCAATTTAAAACGATTCAGAGCCCGTGTTATTTTTTGTCGGGTGAACAATATGTATTTTATCATGAAAGTTAAAACAGTCTTTTAAAGGGTTGCATTATTTCAAAGTATTCATCACTATAATTCGACAGCAGTTTCCTTTCAGTGTAAACTCGACAAATATGTACTTTTTTTCTAGGATTTGCTGTCGGAAATAAAGAAAATAAACCGGTTCCTTGAATATGAAAGAACCGATCAATTCTTAGAAGAAGTGGCACAACAGTGCACCTTTGCCACCATGAAACGCGCAAAAGATGGCATAAAAAGAATCCAAGACATGTTTAAACCGGGAACATCATTCTTCAGAAAAGGTTTTTATTTGCTTCATATATTTATTAAAGGAGAGAGAGAGAGAGAGATTGAAACCCCACCAATTATTTGATTCAGTTTTGTCAGTTGATTTTTTGAAAGTATTCATGACCCATAGTTTCTTTTGTCAATAACTATAGAATATTTATTGTAAAAATGAAGTAATTTTTCTATTAATATCGAAAAAGTTTTTACTTTTAATATTTCGATTTCTTGCGGAACATCTTTATTAGGGAATGAGGCTATCCAGGTGAATAGCCTCTACTCAGGAGAGATTCTGCCCCTTCCCCCCCCCCTACACACACACACACACACACACACACACACAACGCACACACCCATTGTCTTAGGAAAGGGAGGTAGAGGCCAGGGAGGATGGCACCATCATTTCTGTTGAGAATGGCCCCTGTCTTCTTGATGTGGATGGCTTCCAGGCTTCCATGTAAATTTCTCTGGGTTCGGTCACTATCTCATGCTCTATCTACTGGTTCTATTTCAGGAGAAGTCGCAGACTGGAAGAACTGGTTTACAGTAGCGCAAAACGAACAGTTTGATGAACTATACAACCGAGAAATGGCCGATGCACCTCCGGAACTCAAGTCCAGAATAGTATTTGAATAATACCCTTAAAATTTCTTGGCCTTTCTCACACAGCCAGTGGGGAAAGCTGACTTTATTTTTTTTAATAATAAGGCATTACTTCCATGAAATTTTGTGAACAAATCTTCAAAGATAAATGTTTGTTTTTAACGTCTGGCTTTTGTGTTCGTCTATTTGCCCTAAAAATTCCCACAAAGCGAGAAATACCATAATTCATTTCTCCTTCGACGAATTCGTTATGCATATTATATATACAAGTGGCAGATTTAGAGAGGAGGGTGTCAGGGGGTTCCTGACCCCTCCTTCGATTTCTTAAAAAAATCACACCAAAGGTCGACTCTTGAAATAAGAATTTTGACTAGCTGAATCATAGTTCTATACCGTACGAAATGGCACCGTTCGCCCTCTAAAATACCAAATTTTCGGGGACCTTCAAGGGGGGGGGGGGTTACCATAAGTAATTTGCTCGTCAGAATCAAAATGGAATGACGTAGAAGCTCCAGCAACTTTTTCCATTTTATTTGTTTATATCAGCTACAGATATTTGAGCTGTTTTATATTAATTTGGCTTTTAATTTGGAACCGCTTCCTATTCTGTGTTAATACAGCGGGTGAAATCCATTATTCTTATCCCCAACCTTGTTTGGGGTGCATGCTATCTACGTGATGTGAATAAGTCGTTTATATTTTTTAATAGTTAAAATAATTGATTCATATTAAATGTGTAATGTGGTGTGGTCTTTTTTAACCATAAAAGGTAGGGAGAAATTTTAAGCACCATAATAGCCTTTTAGAAAGGTTTATACCCTTATCCGAAAATGGAGATTACAGTAGAACAATTATTTTGTTCCTTAATGAGTGCCTTCACTGGAGTATAAAATCATTTTGTAGATGCTTGTAAGCAAATGTCAATTTGCTGACACGTTAACGGTCTTTGCTTTTGGTATAAAAGACATGCATCGTTTTATTTGGCACTAAATACGTTAGATATACATGTAACCATAAGTGTTGTGCTCACCAGATGGAATTATGTAGAATCCCGAGCATCTTTTCCCTTTTATTTATTTAATGCGTTGTGAAGAAAATGTGTATTAAGTGATTTTAGTCACTTGAAAATGATTGTTCTCTTTTATGTCTACATAAAGATGGGTACATCTGTACGACCATTTCAGATAAGTCATATTATTATTATTATTGCTACAAACACGAGTAAATCTTGTGATTGAATCCCAATGCCAATAAACAAGAGATAAGAACCCTTATCACGAGGCAACAAGTCACTAAAAGGGACGCTTAAATGGTACCTACCCTGCGAATTATCAAGTCCGCATTACTGATTTAAAATGGCAGAAATTAGAGTAAAAGATGCTGGAGGCCATGGGTATAACGTGATAGAGTGGCAAGGGATGTATTACCCCCTTTTCCCTGGAATAGCCCCACGTTTGGAAGCCTTGGGCACGTTTGAATGTAGAAAGGATGACATTTTACTATGGACGTACCCTAAATCAGGTAAGTATTACGGCCTAAAGGGCTGATGCATATGAAATTTGTAATGATGATGAATAATATGTATTTGTATGGTGTTTATGGCACAGGCCAGATTGAAATCAATGGAAATTCAAATTTGCCTAGGCAAAAATGAAATCAAAGTCAAAGTCAATTCTGAACAATAAACTTAATCGAATACGACTTTTCATTAAAGCTGTCCAACACTGTTTCTAGGTACACGGTGGGCATATTCAATAGTAAGCATGATCAAAAACAACAGCACTGATGACAATAGCATGGACTCGATATACCTTGAAAAACTCGACCAAGAGGTCTTTGCCAAAATGGCGTCTCCCAGGATCTTGGCAAGTCATCTGCCCAGGCACCTCCTACCGCCAGATGTGTGGAGAAAGCAGATCAAGGTCATCCTAGTTACCAGGAATCCCAAAGACGTGGCTGTGTCATTCTATAACTTCATGAAAGGCAAAAAGAATTTTGAATACACTGGCCCATGGGAATCGTACTTTCCAATTTTCACACAAGGGAAAGGTAAGATGTGGAGTGAAATCGGTTAGGAATGGGCGCGCTTTGTGATCAGAAAACACATAACACATACGACTTCAGATTGCACTTTGTAATTTTTTCTAAATGCCCAGTGAACCTTGGCGTATTTAATTTTGGGTGTCAATGAATTTAAAAACTACGCTCTTCAATTATACATTCCAATACCTGGATGCTTCTCGGCAGTGTTTTGCGTGGTTAGACATTTTGAAGTCATTTTAAAATGAGCGCGAAAATAAAAATAAAATATTTGGTCGTCATGTTTACAATTTTCATAACTATGGATATATGTTAAGTTAAAGAAGTGCATTTAATTCATTTTTAGTCCCTTACGGCTCCTGGTTTGACCATACCAAAAAGATGTGCAAGGGAGTGGACAGCATTCCCAACTGCTTATTTTTGACTTACGAAGAAATGCTTAAGGTATGCAGATGGCTATGTATTCAGGTCTATGTGTGCTTAACACTTAATCGACAAATAATTCCTTCTGTTCTCAAGTGATGTCTAATATATCACGATGCACAATTAAAAAGTTATGTAAGCTTGCACCAGGGTCTTGCAACAGTAATTATCAGTAATATTAATGTAGTGGTAATGATTCTTCGGATTGCCGTCACAAAATACCACGCTGTTCTGCAGATTTTAGAAATACTATTACAAATTATTTACAAATTCTTATATAGATACAGTCTCAGTAAATAACAAGTTATTGAAAATATTCGGATAATGGCTGCTTGCTTAATGGCACTATTTTACAGGATTTACCAGCCGCTGTGAAAAAAGTCAATTCCTTTCTTGGATTTGAACGATCAGACGCATTTTTGGAGGAAGTAGCGCAGAAATGTACATTTTCTTCGATGAAAAGATCCGAAGAAACTAGAGAACCGAATAAATTTATGAGAGAAGGCCACAGATTTTTTAGAAAAGGTTTGTGAATGCTCTTTTTGATTATCTGTGCATCTACTTGTCTGTTTATGGCTTTTCTTCTAGTTCTAAGTCCCCTGTTACCATTAAGAGTTCGTTTTGGCGCCAAGAGGAACACTTATCTGAATGGAAGGGAATGAGCACTTAAAATATTATTAAATAATTCAGGAGTGATATCCTTTATATGTTGAAAGAAATAATATAGCAGCGACGCATTTCTTGTAATTCAGGTCAAGTTGCCGACTGGAAGAACTGGTTTACAGTGGCCCAGAATGAAGAGTTTGATAAGCTCTACCATGCCAAGATGGCGGATGCACCTCCTGACCTCAAATCTAGAGTAGTTTTCGAATGATCTTGAAAAAAGATATCATAAAAACAAACACTTTAATTCATAAAGTGCTCTAAAAGAAAACCGAGATAGTTTAACAGGAGGAGAATGTAATAATGCACCAAACTTCGAATATAAATTTATCAAAAACTGACCACCATATTTCAACAAAATGCCAACATAAATTTTCCTTTTGTATGATATTGCCTTTTCATAAATAACTTGTATATTAATGCAATAAGGTATATGTGGCGTTGAATTAAAAATATAGGCCTTTATGCGAAACATGACATTGCCGACATAGGTTGCCTTTTACCCCAGCAACTTTCTTCTTTTCTTTCTTTCTTTCTTTCTTTCTTTACTCTTTCTTTCTTTATTGCAATGTGAAGAAAATGTGAATTAATGAATTTCTGTCACTTTGAAAATGATGAATCACTTCGATGTCTAGATAAAAATGAAAAGGATCGATTCCGATAAGTTGCATTGATATAGATTTTAACGCTAGTAAATCACGCGGAGACACCTTAATACCAATAAACAACAGATTAAGAACCCTTATCGGGTCAGTAAAGGGGACACTCAAAATGGCGGAAATTCGAGTCAAAGATGCAGGAGGCCATGAGTATAACGTGATAGAGTGGCAAGGGATGTATTTCCCCCTTTTCCCTGGAATAGTACCTCGTCTTGAAGCCTTGAGTACGTTTGAATGTAGAAAGGATGATATTTTACTATTGACGTACCCTAAATCAGGTAAGTACTATGGCCAAAGGGCTGATGCATCTGATATCTATAAAAATGATGAATAATGTACTTGTATGATGTTTATGTCGCAGGCCAGATTGAAATCCATGCAGATTTTAAATTCGCTTGGGGCAAGGTGAAATCAAGCCACAGTCAATTTTGAATAATAAAAATATGGCTTTTCGTTAAAGCTATCAAACACTGTTTCTAGGAACGCGATGGATATATTCAATAGTAAGCATGCTCAAAAACAACAGCACTAATGACCCTAGCATGGACTCGATATACTTTGAAGCGCTTGACCAAGAGGGCTTTGCCAAAATGGCGTCTCCCAGGATCTTGGCGAGTCATCTGCCCAGGCACCTTTTGCCACCAGATGTGTGGAGAAAGCAGATCAAGGTCATCCTAGTTACCAGGAATCCCAAAGACGTGGCTGTGTCATTCTATAACTTCATGAAAGGCATTAAGAATTTTGAATACACTGGCCCTTGGGAGTCGTACTTTCCAATTTTCACACAGGGAAAGGGTAAGATATAAATTGAAATCAGTCAGGAATACGCGAGCATTGTGATCAGAAAACATTTAAACAACTTCATATGTATTTCAACTTCGATATCAATTAATTAAAAAAACTGTACGCTTAATAATATTATTAATAACCAATTATTTATTCCCACGTCTAAAGGCTTTTCGGTAGTGTTTTACGACATTCTGAAGACATTTGAAAATTTTCGAAAAAGATGTTTTACGAAATAAATAAATAAATAAACTATTCGACCTCAACTTTTTTCAATTCCCATTACTTTGGATATATGTGCATTTCACTTATTTTAGTCCCTTACGGCTCCTGGTTTGACCATACCAAAGAGATGTGCAAGGGAGTGGACAGTAATTCCAATTGCTTATTTCTTACTTACGAAGAAATGCTTAAGGTATGCAGACGGTTGCGTATTTAGGTCAACACTTAATCGACTATTAATTCCTTCTATTCCCGATTATGCAGACAATTGCGTATTTAGGTCATCACCTTATCGACTATTAATTCCCTCTATTCCCCATTAAATCTGTTATAAGTGACACGGTGTACAATTAAAAATATTTTTTTAATTTGCAAGAAGGTATGGGAACAGCATTTTTCAATTACATTATTGTAGTGGTAAGGATTCTGCGGATTGCCGTCACAAGCTAACACTGTTCTGCACAGTTGAAATATAGGCCTACTATAACGAATAATTTACAAAATATATAATATACAAATGCAGCATCAGTTCATAACAAGTCATTTGAAATATTCATACAAGGTTGGCTTTGCTTCATTGCAATGTTTTACCACAGGATTTACCAGCCGCTGTGAAAAAAATAAATTCCTTTCTTGGATTTGAAAGATCAGACGCATTTTTGGAGGAAGTGGCGCAGAAATGCACATTTTCTTCGATGAAAAGATCTGAAGAAACTGGAGAACCGAATAAACATCTGAAGGATGGTCACAGATTTTTTAGAAAAGGTTTGTAAATATTCTTTTTGATTACATATCTTTCAAATTACATGTAAATTGTCGGTTTCTTCTTCCCATTTATTTTATCATCTTCCAATTCCAAGTTGCTTGTTACCATTTATATGAAGGACCCTTTCGCAGCGAGCAATACACATAACTGGACCAGTCTACGGGGCAGGTCCTTCCGGGAAGGGGGGGGGGGGTCTTACTCCCTCTCATTCGTCTTCAACATGTTTGCTTCCTGCTGTTTTATTAATAAATTAATTGGACAAGCGGGAGCTCTATTTAGGTTACCATCTTTAGAGGGATAACTGTTAATATGAGATTCAAAATTCCACAATAAATACACTTTAAACAAAATATACAACTTGGACCTTCACAGATGGCTTCCATCCGTAATAATTTCTTAAAAGATTATTACAAAAACACATTTAAAAAATCGACCAGCTTTGAATGTCGGAACAGATTCAGTAACTATTGGAAAGTGTAACAAAATTGTCGTTTACTCCAGGAAAATTCACTTTATGGCACTTTTTCGCCAAGACGAGGAGTTGTCATCAATTCTCAGTCTCAGTGGATCTACCCAGATACGTGAACCGCTCTTTGTGAAAGGGGTCTAGTCTAACCTCATATCACAGTGTTTCTTAAAATGTTGTGCGACCTATCTTAAGAGAGGTAAATTGACACCTCAAGTATAATAGAACATCACACTCAGGAGTGACATTCTTTCTTTATTTGTTGAAAGATATACTAAAGCAGCGACGCATTTCTTGTATTTCAGGTCAAGTTGCCGACTGGAAGAACTGGTTCACAGTGGCCCAGAATGAAGAGTTTGATGAGCTCTACCATGCCAAGATGTCGGATGCACCCCCTGACCTCAAATCTAGAGTAGTTTTCGAATGATCTTGAAAAAAAGAAATCATAAAAACAAAGACTTTAATTCATTAGATGCTCTAAAAGAAAACCAGGATAGTTTCGCTGGCGGGGAATGAAATTGTGCATCAAATTTTTTAACATAATTTTTAATTTTTAACATAAAATTATCAAAAGCTGACCCTACATTTTGACAAGATGCCAAAAGAACTACAACATAAAATTTGCCTTTTGATGTTCTGCATAAATAATTAATATAGTGCTAGGTTTTGTGCTAGCTTCGGAATAGGGTAATAACAAAATCAGGAATTCATGGAATCGAACAAACCAACTTTGGTAAAAAAAAAAGAATTAAAATAAGTCAAATAAAAGTAACAAACCGAGTCAGTAACTCAGTAAACCTGACTAATTTGATGGTAACAAACCACATACGTCGTCAGGCTGGAGTAAAGAATATCATAATTGAGAGGGGGAAATAACGGTTTGTGAATTTGTTTCATAGGTGGGTCCTGGAATACACCATGTTGTAACTTCGGCTTAACTTGGGGACTGTATTAACTGTGTCCATGATTGCATAAATCAAAATGCCTTATAAAACTTAAGTCAGAACGCCTAATGCGACAAATGCTACCGAAAATGATAAAAATACAGTAAGACTGCATTCCCACAGATTTTAGATCGACCTATCCCCGTGGGGAGTCTCACTAGATTACTGTCAGCTTAGCCGGCTTAAATGTCTGTCCCGCCTACTAAAAGCTGTAAGGAGGTAATTAACTTCCGTGCTCTCTCGGCTGACAGCAATTTGGCATGAACCCCCAGGGAGTTAGGTCGATCCAGATGGATCGATCTAAATCTGTGGGAATGCAGTCTAAGACTCCAAAACCTTCACCTTGCGCAAACATTAAAATTGCAAATAAAAGGATTACTGAATCGTATGTCCGTAAGTATTTTTAATACTGCTCCTTTAACAACACAGCAGAATATCGATATAATATAATCGATATCCCAGATACCATTCTATACCTCGATACGGAGCCTGTGTGTGTGTGTGTGTGTGCGTGTGTTGTGGAGGGGGTGCATGGTCGGGAGGGGGAGAATGAAGAGGTGGAGCAGGGATTTTAACGTGTTCGACACACGTACACTATGTGAGATGTATATGGGACCATGTATTTCGCACTACATCATGATCACTACTGTTATACTTAGTATTTTTTAGATAATATACAACACCAACATAAACATCTACGATTATGTATGCCGTCCTAGCGGAGAAGCCTAATGTTCAGTGTCATATTTCCAAATCTATATTTCGTTGATTTTTGGACTTTAAAATTTTAGCATCACTATTTGCAAACATCCAAAACTTTGATACCGACCATATTTGTGCATAATTCTCACATATACAGCGACCTCTTTAAGAACAGCACTTTTTCTTACTTTAATTAATAGGAACACAATAATGCCGACACTAAATGTAAGTGAGCATTAAGACGAAGTCAAAATTCTTGAAACCTTTGATAAAACGTCATAAACGACATGCCGTCACCAAGAATCTTGATTACACACATGCCGAAGAGATTGGTGTCACTGGATGCATGGAAGAAGAACATCAAGGTTATCATTGTCAGCAGAAACCCGAAAGATGTGGCCGTGTCCTTCTGTGCCTTTACAAACGCTTGTAACTTGTAAACTGCATGATTACAGTGGCACTAAATGACTTCGCACGGATTTTTCTCGCTTTTCTTGCAAGGAAAAGGTAAAGAATAATATTGATTGTCATAATTATTGCCATAAGCGGTTTTTTTGTAAAAAAAAAAGATCTGATATGATCTATGTGCGAATTTTACAGGTGTTTATTTATTTGTTTATTTATTTATTCAAGTTGCGGGAAGTTCATGGTTTGAGAACAAGAAATGGTTTGAGGCAGCCAACGACAATCCTAACTGCTTGTTTCTGACGTACGAGGACATGAAAAAAAGT
The DNA here is from genome assembly GCF_051362555.1 of Lingula anatina. Taxonomy (NCBI): domain Eukaryota; kingdom Metazoa; phylum Brachiopoda; class Lingulata; order Lingulida; family Lingulidae; genus Lingula; species Lingula anatina. The sequence goes on from NC_141769.1 coordinate 14,974,901, forward strand.
AAGTTTACATCTGGGGCATCAAATGAAGGATTTTTAACAATCATAATCGATATGACAGTAATAAGTTACATTTTAACTTGTGTATGATAGATTTACTGAAATCTTGTGAACAGAGCAAATAAGGTAGGCCTAAATGTTTTCTTTTAACGAATGGTTGTTGATTTCTTGTACTTGCCCTAATATGTCCATACATAAAGCAAGTTCAATGATTTTTATCCTACAAAGTTGTTTTACACATACGCACATGTAACAATGAATGGTTTGCTCACAAGAATCGAAACGAAAGGATGTAGAAAGCCCATTACTTATTTATTTATTGTGATGTGACGTGTATAAATGGATTATAGTCACTTTAAAAATGATGATTCTATTTGGTGTCTAAATAGAGATGGGTAGGACCATTTCATATAAATACTATTATTCCTATTGATTTTAACGCTAGTAAAGCACGCAGTGACACCTCAATACCAGTAAACAACAGGTAACTTGGCCAAAAAAGGGGACGCTCAAACGTTATTTACCCTGCACCACTGCTTTAAAATGGCGGAAATTCGAGTCAAAGATGCTGGAGGCCATGAATATAACGTGATAGAGTGGCGAGGGATGTATTTTCCCCTTTTCCCTGGAATAGTCCCTCGTTTGGAAACCTTGGGTACGTTTGAATGCAGAAAGGATGACATTTTGCTTTTGACGTACCCTAAATCAGGTAAGTATTATGGCCAAAAGGGCTGATGCATCTGAAATGTATAAAAATGATAAACAGTAGGGCCTACATAATTGTTCGATTTTTACGCCGTGGGGCAGACTGAAATCCATGCAGATTTAAAATTAGCCTAGGGCAAGGCGAAATCAAAATCACAGTCGATTTTAAATAATAAATAGCCTATATGGGTTTTCGTTAAAGGTGTCACTGTTTCTAGGTACACGATGGATATATTATATAGTAAGCATGGTAAAAAACAACAGCACTGATGACCCCAGCATGCACTCGATGTACCTTGAAATGCTCGACCAAGAGGATTTTGCCAAAATGGCGTCTCCCAGGATCTTGTCGAGTCATCTGCCCATACACCTCCTGCCGCCAGATGTGTGGAGAAAGCAGATCAAGGTCATCCTAGTTACCAGGAATCCAAAAGACGTGGCTGTGTCATATTATAACTTCCTGAAAGGCATAAAGAAATTTGAATACAGTGGCCCATGGGAATCGTACTTTCCAATTTTCACACAAGGGAAGGGTAAGATATAAATAGGGTATAACAGCCCCCTTGGCACCAGGTGTAGCTTGTGTGAATTCTACGTCGCCATTTTGGTAATAATACACGTGGGACTGCGCCACTGTTCATACTAAACATGCCTCAGTATTGTTGTGTACCTGATTCTTCAGGGCTTCGTTTGAAATGAAAGGGGACATTTATCGCGTCAGCGCATAGATAAAAACGCCTTTGGAATACAGGTCGGTACAGTGTCGTGTGTGCGAAGCACCCCACCCCTCTGATTATAGAAAGACATTTACTGGTAAGAATATGTTGCTTATTATCTAACATAATCTTCACCAATAAGATATTTTTATATGTACTTTTAGGAGGAAACTAAGGGTCCCGAGAAATTTTACGCATTTATTGTCTTTAAAAGGGTCAATGCTCACCTGCAGTTCCACGGGGTCATGTCGATACTCCCGCGCACCGATACTCCCCCTCAGTATATCTGTAATTGTGGGGGAGTATCGGTGCGCGGACGTATAGGCATGTAACCCAGTCCACGACCCCATCATCTGCACTTCCGTTATAATGTAATGTAATGTAATGTAATGTAATGTAATGTATACCCATGCTTGACTGTCACATTGATTGATTAGATTTAATCCACGATTGGCTTCCCTTTATTGGATTGTGGCTACCTAACTAAAGACAAGTAGGCCTGGGCCTAACTAGTAAAACAGGATCAATACGTATTTTCTTGATGCTGAAAGTGAATAATATTGCGTGCCTTGCAAGAAAACTTTAAAGTTTTGATTTATATTGCAGGTAACTATTGATGTTTGAAATCAACAGCAATTGTGACAGACAGATCATTGAACCCCGTTCATCCTGTGGAACCCCTGGTGATAGCACAATGGCTGACAGAGGGATATAATGGTTCAAGATTTGTTTGCTGGAAGGGGGCATTAGTGCGCTGGATTTGGTCTTAAAGTGCAGTTTGATATCACAAATGATCTTAAAAGATCTTAATCATTACAGCAGTAGTCTTAAAATGGACTGAATCTGCTTTTAAGATCAAAAATAATCTAACATCTACTTGAGTGGTTAAGCAGTTTCCTCCCCTCACAATAGAGGACACCTCTGCTCACAATAGGAGAATGTGTAAGGGGAGACAACTTAATTGGCTGTCAGTCCAGAATTGGTCTTACTCATGGCTTAAGATCATGTTAGACTATTTGTGATCTTAAATTGCACTTTAAGACCAAATCAAGCCCACTAGTGGATGTCCATGTTAACACACCTTCTATGTTAAAGGGCAAGTCACAACTTGACCCAGGCACATTAATTAGAGATGGACAGGTTGCATTAAAAAGAATACATGTAGAAAGGTTAATTGGTTTTGGCAAAACGTATAAGGTCTTGGTAAAACGTATGAGTGCCCCTAGGAGTGTTTTCTCATGTCCATTTTCAGAAGAGCTATTGTCAGTAAATATTCATAAGCACTCCACGTACCTGCATAAGGTTATATTATAAAGTGATATTCTTTTTTTATTGATGTAATGAGCATGACAGGCAATGTTACGTAAAGCATTGTTATTCAGTCTACTGTAAGAATCATGAAAGGATGTATAAGTTAAATAATTTATTTGTGCACCAACTTTCCTGAATGTGTAGCTGCAATTTCTCGGCCAATGAAATACTGCAGATATGGAAAACTTTCTATAAAAGTTTCAGAAATAAAATTCAATAAACGTAAAAAACATTTTACAAATTTACACAGTTTTTTGTTCTTTTTACAAAATAGCACTACTGAATTATAGTGCTGCCAGCGCGGCGCCGGCGGTGCACGTGGTTTTAGTCCAGAGCTGTATCGTTCACCGGGTGCTCCCCACGTCACCGTTACCGCTTCTCCTCCTAAACTACAAGAGCCCCAGTATCCATCTCCTGTGTGAAGGTCACATATAATCTCAACTCGATCCACATGAATTTTGGGCTTTGTCGGTGCTCGGGTCCAGGTGTGGCGCTAGACGCAATGCTCTCTTGTTCTAAATTTGCAAATCCAAATCGAAGGATTTATGGGAAATTTCTTCAAAGATGGCTGACAGACAGTCATAAATCAGTCAGGAATACACCAGTACTGTGATCAGAAAGCATTTAAACAACTTAAGATCGCGCTTTGCAACATTTTTTTCCAAATGGCCTAGTGAACCTCGCCGTATTTAATCTTTGATATTAGTGAATTAAAAAACTGCTCTTAATAATGTTAGTAGTAACCAATATTTCATTGCCACGTCTAAAGGCCGTTTGACAGTGCTTTGCAGGGTGCGACTCTGAAGACATTGGAAAAAATGCTAAAAAAGCAATAGATAAATAAATAAATAAATACAGAAATTTATCGATGTCCATTATTTTGAATTTATGTGTATTTAACAACGTGCATTTCACTCATTTTAGTTCCTTACGGCTCTTGGTTTGACCATACCAAAGAGATGTGTAAGAGAGTGGACAGTTATCCCAACTGCTTATTTCTTACTTACGAAGATATGCTTAAGGTATGCAGAGGAATGCGTATTTAGTTCAACATTTAATCGACTATTAATTCCCTCGATGCCCGAGTAAAATCTATTATAAGTGACACAATGTATAATTAAAATCTTAAATTTGCAAAAAGATATGGGAACAGCATTTTCCAATTGCATTATTGTAATGGTTAGAATTCTGCGGATTGTCGTCACAAGCTAACACTGTTCTGCAGAGTTGAGATATAATATAATAAATAATTTACAAAATCTAATAAAAATGCAGCATCAAAACATAACAAGCTTTGCTTAATTGCACTATTTTAATACAGGATTTACCAGCCTCTGTGAAAAAAATAAATTCCTTTCTCGGCTTTGAACGATCAGACGCATTTTTGGAGGAAGTAGCGCAGAAGTGCACATTTTCCTCGATGAAAAGATCTGAAGAAACTGGAGAACCGCAAACATATCTGAAGGATGGTCACAGATTTTATAGAAAAGGTTTGTTAATGGTCTTTTTGATTTTCTATCTTTCAGTTTACGTGTCAATTGTTGCTTTCTTCTTCCAATACATCTCATCTTCTTCCAATTCCAAATTCCCTGTTACCACTAAATTGAAGGGTCTTTTCGCATCGACCAGTCTACGTTGACAGGTGCTATTAGTATACGTTGCTGGTTGGTGTTGGTGGTGGTGGTGGTGCGTCTTACTCCCTTTCATTCATCTTTGACATGTTTGCTTCCTGCTGTATAATTAATAAATTAATTGACCACGTCACGCGGGAGCTCTTTTTAGGTGACTTAAAAGGGATAAATCTGAGATTCCAAATTATACAATAAATATACTTTTAACAACACATACAACGTGGACCTTCGTAGATGGGGGGGGGGGGGGGGGGGGGGGGGGGGGAGGGGGGGGGGGTCTTTCTCCCTCTCACTCGTCTTCGTTAAGTTGCTGTTTTACAAACACGTTTATTAATTGATCACGTTAAGCGGATGTGTTATTATTATCTTGAGATTATTACAAAAACACATTTAAAAAATCGTCCAACTTTGAATGTCCGAAAAGATTTAGTTAAAACTATTAGGAAGTGTAACAGAGTTATCGATTACTCCAGGGAAATCCATTTTATGGCACTTTTTTTAGCCAAAATGAAGAGTTGTCATCACGTCTGAGTGGATCGACCCTCAAATTTAATAGAACATCACACTCAGGAGTGACATCATTTATTTTTTTAAAGAAACATCGTAGCAGCAATGCATTTCTTGTAATTCAGGTCAAGTTGCCGACTGGAAGAACTGGTTTACAGTGGCCCAGAATGAAGAGTTTGATGAGCTTTACCATGTCAAGATGGCGGATGCACCTCCTGACCTCAAGTCTAGAGTAGTGTTCCAATAATCTTTAAAAAAAAAAGATATCATACAAACAAATACTTTAATTCATGAATTGCTCTAAAACTTGAAAAAAGATATCATACAAACAAAGACTTTAATTCATGAAGTGCTCTAAAAGCAAACCGAGAAGGTTTAACGAATGAAACAATGCACCAAACCTTGAATATAAATTCAAAAACTGACCACTATATTTCAACAAAATACAAAAGGTGACTTCCACAAATTTGCCTATTGCATGATATTGCCTCTCATAAACATCTTGCATAACTGCTGTAAGGACTACCGTTCACTGTGTTCCCGGAGAAGAATTTGCAGGGTCCGACAGACTATGTCATGCACCTTTCTACCCTTTTAAGCTCACCCTCTGTGCAGGGCGGCTGCCATAGTTCGATTTGTGAAAAATAAAAATGCAAAAAAGCAGATCCCTCAATAAACAATCAGTGTCGAACTTCTGTTTTTACAATACCCAAAAGGTATTAGATGGGGTTGCATATATCTATCATATATTGTATTTCATTGTATACTACAATAGTAAGAGATCCTGTAAAAATAAAATAAATTTTGTGCTTAATAAATTATCATTTCTATTATAAAAAAAGCAAGCCAGAGATGCTCTGAACTTCAAATGTTGTTAAGGGACGGTGCGATAACATTAACAGACAGCTTTCGTCTCCAGCCTGGTGTCTGCCTTCTGGGGTATTTTCTAAAATTGATTACAGTTGTCCATCATCCTCACAGATAATCTTACTTGTACAAAATACTACTGCATTTTGAAGTTAATGACCTACGTTTGTGTCTTATTAGAAAACATGCTTTTACACAGGATTACCCCTCCACAGAGAAGAAAACTCCCAAAGAGCACGCACAACAAACCAGAGACAACAGAAAAAGCAACAAATAGATTTGTATTTGTTTTCTTTACGTCAATGCTTGTGGAAGCGTTAGTTGTCAGAACCGGATTATTGGTGGTGGCGGCGGTGGTGGTGGTGGTGATGGTGGTATCAGTGGTGCTGATGATCTGCGGTACGTAATTAGAACCCATGTGAACTTTCATCTGTCCATCGTTCTCGGAGTCAACGACTTTGAAATAATACCCAAACGACATCACGTCGACGCCATTTTGATTAACCGTCGTGACATAATTATCTCGCGGTTTATCTCGTCGTTTCCTTTTCCCCCACCCTGGCTTATTGCCTGGACACTGCGATTCCACACATTCTGGGTTCATGTTTCCTTCCATACAGGCTGCCACCGAGCAGAAAAACCCCATGGTTCCGTTCGCTGGATTCCGTGGCGTGATACGAAACATAGGAAATGTTGAAATGGCCACATATTGGGACGACCCTCGGCTAAATCCGTTAAAGAAAGGGACGACTGGACACCCGCCAGAGAGTAGTTCTATAGTTTTCCATTCATTGGTATCTGTGATGCCATTAGCCCAACATCGCTCAACCTTAATTTTCATCTCGCGTTCGCCAATTTTCCCCAAGATTAACTGCATGGTGATATTTTCACCCAGAACCACCGGGGGACCGTTTGGTAATATGCTACTGTTGTCTTTAGATCGAAACAGCCTCATGATAGCAAACGAACCAACTCCTTCATATTTCACAGGTTGGTCAAATTCAAGAAGCACAATGACTTCCGCCATTATGTTAGTTATGTTATGTATTGTGGTGTCGTACGGTTGACGTTTGCAAGTGAAGGGTTGGGCTTCATCTATGGTTTCTAGGTAGTAATCCTTATCATGTTGCAATATGACTGTGAATTCTTGGTCTTGCACGACGCCGCATTGCCCATATGGGACCGTAAGGACCCATGGAGGCTGCTGCACGTAACATCCAGCCTGGCTGTAGTGTTTGTCCACGTAGACAATACCTTCGTTGTTGGGCGGAGAGAACGTGTCCGAGCTCTCCGCGTACTGAATGGTCACTTCGGTATCGCCACAAACGATACTAGTGGCTATTTTTCCCGTTTTTCCACTTGCGTCTAGAAGTACACAAATGTTATGAAACAATCGACAACTGAGAACTGTTAACATAAAAGATCTTCAAAATCGTCATGAAACCTTAACGCGAGATAAATTAAAGACGAACACAGTGAGTACTTTAACGTTGAGTGCATATTAATCTATATCACGTTACACGACTAACCGTTTATCATTGCATTGAAACGGGTGTCACAGCAAGCAACCCATTCTTTAAACGCATCGAACAACTTATTTCAAGGAAAATCACACCATTTAACTACGTTCTTATTCTGTTAACTTTTTTATTCTTCATACAGTCTTTCATTGGAAAATCTTACCTGTGTGATTGGTGCAGGTAGTGCCGTTAAAGTATTGGCCTAACGGGCAAATGCAGCTGTATAAGTGCACATTTGGGTAACAGGTGCCTTCATTGCAGGGATTACCAGCACATACATCTGAAACGAAATGAAACATTTGCGCCTTCAAGGTGTTTAAGCACGTGCACCGTGTTAAGGTAATCAAGGACGATTGTGTTTCGTTTTGCATGGTGGCCAAAGAGTTTTAACTCTCTTATGTGAAGCATTTAGTATAATACGGAACAGTTAAGAAATTACACGCAATCCAGTGTGCTTTTCTGGTGGCCCAGTTAGCTATTTCTCCTTTGCACATGCTATGTGTTTTTTCGAGCTTTTGTGTGTTTTTCTTATGTTCACATCGTTCTTTGATATAGTGATGCTAAGTAAAATGATGAATATTTTTACTGTATTCAGTTTCGTAAAAGTTGATAAACATTCCCATATACGAGTCAAAACTATAAATTACTAAATTTAATTTAACACCTGGAGTTAGTGAAAGCAAGACATCCGCTGTGTTTGCAGCAGTGCATGTATCACTGATTTACATATATTTATTTAATGATGTTTAGATTTGTTAAAATATCATAATTAAGTGCGCTGCAAAGAAGAACACACGGGGAGTAGGTCTACAACAACACAGAGGCTAATGTTTTTATCTTATATAAAATATCTGAATGAAAAGGCAATTAATAATGCAAGTAATTAACATAACACCATCACAAAAAAACTTACTTGTGCAAGTAAAACCATCTCCAGTGAAGTTATGCTGACACCGGCAGGTATATGACCCAATCGTATTGAAGCATTCGGCGTGGTCGCCACACGTGTATAGTTCCAGAGCGCACTCGTCACGGTCCGTGCAGTTGGTGGCTCCGTCTCCGTCGAAACCCGTGGCACAAGTACAGAAGTAAGAGCCGTATGTATTCGTACACTGCGCGTACTGGTGACAGGAGTGTTGGCCCTCTTCGCACTCGTCCAAGTCAACACAGTAAAGGCCGTTGCCAGAGAAACCAGCGCTACATTCACAGTCATAAGACCCGACTGAGTTGGTACAGGTGGCGTTTTCACTGCAGTACCCGGGAACGGCTGCACATTCATCTATATCGTCACAAAATAGGCGACCATAACCGGTGAAGCCCTCATTGCATGTGCAAAAGAAAGAACCCGGAGTATTGGTACACGTGGCATTTCCGTCACATACAGTGGGATTGGCCTGGCACTCATCATCGTCTGAAACACAGATTATTTCACTTTTAACGTATATTTTCAGTAAACGAATGACTTGGGACGGTAATGCAGCGAGGTCTCCTCGGTATTTTTTTCACAAAAATATATATGTATTTATTCACACGCTGGACACATAAATACGGCACACCTGCACGGAAGAAGCGAAAAACGGTAACAATGCCGCATATACAAAGAGTATGTTGGATCGCCTTAAACTGCCCTATAAAGGTTAAATAAAGAAAGGTTGATATGAATTTGAAATAAATCATCAGTCGAAAGTTCTGAAAAAAGTATCTGAAAACCGCCCATGTTTTTGACACTTGTACAATATTCGGGGTATCACTTGTATAATAAGAACACACAGGCGTGTTGATTGTAGAAGAACTTTACTCGACTATGGCACAATGGGTGTTCAAAGCCGAAATTGTAAATGTCAGAGACAGAAAAGTATAGTCTATCTTACCTTCACAAGAACCCCCTGTCGCAGGAGCGGAGTAACCTACTGGGCATGCGCAGGAATAGGTGTCATTGATAGATGAAGCACACACTCCTACTCCACATGGAATGTACGTGCAGTTAGTGTGTTCTGAAAATGCCAAGATGTGATTTGAAAATTTAAATGGTAGAAATTGTAATTCGTTTACTAAAATGAAACTAAACGACGGCGGATGAAAAGTGGAAGAGTATTTCAATTAAAAAAATAAAACTGCATGCAACGACAGGCTTCATAAACGATAATTGCCGTTCGCTGTGACAAGCATTAGAAGAAGGAGAACAAATGCCCGAATTAACTACTCGAGCCAAGAAAAGAGTACCCAAACATAAAATTAGTCACAGCGTCGTACCACACGAACAATTCGACCGGCTTCCATTTGGGTGTCTGGCTGTATAGATACCAGTTTTTTTTCAACCCTAGACTAGTATTTTGAATGAGGTGGAAGATCCCGAAAACGGCACGTTAGAGCTTTCATAAATTCCTAGTCGTATAAGAGTGATATTTTTCCCCTTCGTACTCGTGGCTACTGATTTTATGTTGGGAATCGTAATTCGTGGCTCGTGTCGTTAATTTGGGCATTTGAGCTCACAAATTTGAGGCTCGAGTTTTCAAACACCGAAATCGTTTATAAGGCCTAAAATACAAACCAACTATTAATATCTGGAGTGCATTGTCAATTATGATGTAGACGATCAAAGTAAATGATATATTTTCAGTTTTTAGAGCCTTCTTTATTTTTCGTTTATTTTGCCAACATGAAAGTTGCGTGAGTCAATTTATGTGAAAATCGTCCTCTTACAATAACAATACCGTACCTACACATGTCGTTCCGTTAAAGTAATAGCCACTGGGACAAGTACAGTTGTAGGAGGGACCGCCTTCAGTGGTGCAGGTCCCAACCCCGCAGGGACTGGTGGCAATACAAACATCTATATCTGGATACAAAAATAGCAGTGAAAGATGAAATGACATTTACAAAAAATTGTACTGGATTCTTGCTCAAATACTTACAAAATGTGCAAGAAGAATAGATTACAATAAATGCGTCGCGTAACCTAGCTTTTCTGGCTCATCAGTAGTGTTACAGCCGAAGTCACATGACAGAAACATTTATTAGAAAAGTTCACAGGTGATTTAAGTCTTTACAATTGATTCAATAAGAATGCGTGATTTTTATATACTTGCGGGTACTTACAGGTGTGTGTGTGTGTGTGTGTGTGTACGTGTGTTTTATGTGCGTGCGCGGCTGTATGGCGTGCAAAGGTTACCTTCATAAGTTGTAAGACTGAATCCTTTTGCACCCCCGGCCCAACCACGAAACAGAACCAACGCTGGCTCCCCTACAGAACCCGTCGTCAACTTTAATGTGTCATACTCCATACCACAGAATCTAAAACGAAGCCAGGTGTAAGACAAAAGAAATTGAGGACATACACAAAGAAAGATCGACAGGCCGGCGGGAAAACTTGTTTTGTATATCTGTTTTATACATTCATATATAAAATTAATACATATATCCATCAATACTTATTGGGAAGAACAGGGCAAGATTTCGCGATAGTCGGTATGACAACAAATTAGGATTTAAATTGGTTTTACATTACCTCTTGCAAGTGCGGACATTCAATTCCCCGCTAATAAAAATACAGTTCTGCTTTTGAACATCTCCGCCCCATACTATTGCGATTTGTGTTAAAAGTTTTGTGTCATAAATCTGACAATTCATGTTGCCTCATGTTTCAGTTTTCCAGAATAAACTGTGGTACTTACCTGGACCCGGTAAAGGCAATTCCTTGGTACCTTATCTCCAGGTAGTCTCTACAGGCATAGTAAGTCCACAACTGGAACCCATACTCAGGACCAATGCTGACCACCACCTTCCCGCCGACAGTACTCTGGACACAAAAATGTCTTCGATTAATTCGTTTCGGGTGGAATTTACGTGTGAAGAATTATTTTCTTTTTATTCATTTTATCAATGTAAGATTCTGATTTACCGTAAGAGGGGCTCCAAACGCATCAAATTCATCCTTATTGAACTGAGGTAATTAACGGTTCATCTCCAAAAATAATCGTTTTTGCTTGATTTTAATTTTGTCCCTTTATGTACTCTTCTTAACAGCGACTGTTCGTGTTTGCTTGCTTGTTTGCTTGCATGCTTGTAACTCACTGGTCTCAAAAGCCACTGACATTTGGTTCCACCCTCATAGATATTGGGATAGTTCGGAGACGTTATAATAATCGGGGTTGTTGTCACTGAAATTTCGGCGTGGCAGTTGTGTGTACCTAAAATCAAGACATTTAATTTACATATTTAATATGATACATTTTTGGTATTTTGTTTTGATTAATGGCTTACAATACATTGTCAGCAGTTAACAAATGTGCCTATCGCGAACTCGATTCTACGTCGATATTGACGTGTACACGCCGTACGCGTTCCTTCCCTATCGACGTTTTTAAACATTTTTAAAAATGTTTGGAACACGTTTGCTTCATCGTCGTTCATATTAGTGTCGTAATTCTAGAGATGAAAGCCATTTGCTTAAATTTGTTGAATTTAAAAACCTAATTCACTTTGTTCTGTCTCCGTAAATGTTTGAAAACCTTGCAGACATACATTAAGCGTACATGAAAAATGGTATTTTAGGAAATTTGATAATTTCCTTCAAGTCGCCAAGGTAAGCCCCGTTCACCTTAATTCATGTCCATTCACGTCACAGATGAATTATTGCAGTGACAACGAATTCTGGCAGCTATTTTAAAACTTGGTAATGAAGGGAAATGTGAAACATGTAGGGTAGTATATTGAATTTCAAAATTTAAAGCTCTAACGGCTACCGTACGCCTTTAGGTCTACATGTCTATCCTCATTAATGTGTCAGGTAAAAAACTTTATGTAGCAGATTAAATATTAATTTACTAGTCTACACATTACAATTTTATTTTCTTAATGATAATTCTAAAGGAGGAGAAAAAATAAGACAAAAATAGATACTTGGTTCCACCTTGGAGCAGTCCCCTGTCAGCCCCTCTGGGCACCTGCAGGAAGAGCAGTTCTTTGGATCCGGATATCCTTCATTATAACACGTTGTTGAATATGATTCGCAAATCACTGGAATAAGATCGAAGTGAAATGCAATTAAAGAAGAAATGGATGTTTATAACAACACAGAAGAACTGTAAAAAAGGTAATCAATCATAAAACGAGCAGGGGGAAAGGATCAGCGAAGAAGATCTGGGATGAAATCCGTGGCAGATCCATGATACCATGGATGCGAAAGCGGGTTTGATCTGCCCCTACTTCCAAACCGATACAGCAAGTTAAACACGCAATATTACAATATAATAATACTTACAGCCGCAATACTGTATGTTAGCAGCCTTGATGTCAGCAAAGGACAGAGCGGATTGCCACGACATGGCAAACTGATACCGAGGCTCTTTGGCGATTATGGTAAACTCTGTGTCCGCCAAACCACTCACTGGGAACGCCTGAAGGAAGATTTGACCAGGCAATTAAGAACACATATTATCAAATAAGAGAACAAATTGTAATTTTTTTAACGTATAATAAGTTAAAACTTTAAGGCAATATCTAAAGCAGTCCCGTCTTGAACATTTAGAATCTTGAAATTACAGAGAGGGTGTTTCGTATTAAAAAGCGTAGTTTATAAAGTGAAAGAAAAAACATACCCTGCTATTATAGTGCATATTTGATCCCAAATCGTATCTGACATTCATCTTTGTGTCCGCCTGTTCAAAGTTATGGATTTTGCCCGGGTTTATGTTATCAAACTGAACAGTGACGTACTGGTCTCTGTCGGCGCGGGACTGCTCGTGCCAAAAAGCGAGGGCGTGGCCAAGCTCGTGAGTGACAGTACCAACCTTGAATGGAGATTAAAACGAAAATGAATGACGTCATTTTTCCGTAACTACATAGATCATTATACATATTAGTCAGGTAATAAGAATTATGGTCCTAGGAAGAAATACGTTCTACTATTTCAACTCTAAATACCATTTATATTTTATTTTAACTAAAATTTATAATAGGAAACCATTCTCGGTTAGTTCTGCATAATGCTAATGTAGTTTACTCACATCAAAGCAGCCGGTGTCAATGCTGATTTTCTGGGCAGTAAGATGGCTCCCAATATACGACGAACAACTAGGTAGACGAACAACAACAATGAGCAACAAAAAAATTTTCAAATCTACATTACAATTAACTTTTTACACAATTTAGCAAACTGGCTCTGCATACTAAGCACAGCTGCAATCGAACCATTTTCCATTCTTAATTGAAAATATCAACAGAACAAAACCAGGATCCACCCCTAGAAGTCGCACTGAAATAAGATTTGTGATTGACTGATGTTTCAATGCACCCATTGCTGCCACGCATGGTATATTCCCATTTTGAAAAAAAAAAAATGACATTGCTTGAGATGCTGTCAGTTACAAAAACGATGTCATTACTTATCTTTACCTATAAATGGATCGTTTTAATCTCGTCAATGACTCACACATATGGGTCATATTTGCCTAACTATTTTCTGTCACTTTTTGTAATTACCGTTAATTTCTTTCTACATGTATATCGGAGGGTATTACGGTATAAAAGAAAAAAAATAACGGGTCAAAATAATCAGAATTATATAACATAAGATGTGTGAATCTAGGATCCAAAATAAAGCATTTATATAAATAATAAATAAGTTTTAACACATTTTGAATCCTAAGGTAACACTAATGTTCATTCATTGTTTGCGGTTGCAAATTGTCTGGAATGACCCAGTTTCCCCAAGAAATAAATTTACCCTCCACTACGTTGGAACTTGAGGTACTTTCCAGCCAGCCAATTTTCACTGGTGTACTCAACAAACTCAAGGCACGTGTTTGACTCCCAGTGTGCAATGCCAGCTCGTATAGCGTTCTTCTCTGCTGTGCCTAAAAATTCAAATCGATGACATTTGAAGGTTAAAAGTCTTGCCGCTTTTTTTACGACCCAAATAAACACTGATGCGTGTATGAAATGCACATACAACATGTCCTCGCACATGTACAGGCGTTGCAACATTTGGCAGCAATCAAATATGTATTAACCGCTTTGTTTAATAATTATCTACAAATTGTATTTGTACACACATGCCCATACTTATTTTTCAACAGAAATAATATATAATCGACAGACTTATGCACTAGCTGGCTATTTAACCAAGCAAATCAAATTTTTACTGGGATGCAGTAAGATTTTCTGCTGTTTTTAGATCGTCACTTTTATACATTAAATCATGCCAACCGCATAAACATTCAAAGTAACAAAACTTGCGCATAAATATTCCGAATGCAGTTTTCTCACGCACAAAATGTACACTGTCAACCTAATAGATTTTACTTACTATAAGCCAAATGTTCAAAGACATACTTGATCGGCAAAGCCCAGTAAGTAGTGTAGGCGACTTTTCGTTTCTGTCGCGCTTTCTCTCTCCCAAGTGCTCTATATAGTAAGTCGTCTGCTTGTTCGGGGGTAACATAAATGTCACTAATTGCATTGTTCTGTACACTGTCAGTGCATTCCTTGGTGGAGCATGGGAGAAAAAACAAAGAAAAAATAGGCAGGTAAGACAAACATACATAAAAGATGATATGTTAGGCCGCAAAACCTAATACAGATAAACGCACGCGCGTACGTCTTAAATTCATACGCTAGTATTATAAGAATTGTGCAGTAAATATTTGTAATTTCCAATTACATTTCAATTGAGGATTTAAGATAAACTACCTGTACAACTGCCCTTCCTCTCCTTCCTCGCCTTGCATTGGAAGCGATACATAGGCCACGGAGGGATGCAATCACCCGCTGGAAATTTCGTCTACCTATCCCATTATAGTCTTTCTGGTTCTTCCTGCCTGCTTCCATGTTGGGCTGTAACAAGCAAGGGGCATAAATATGGGGAAATAAATGTAAGATCCTCTTTCGTACACCACAAAATAGCTCTAGTTATGCCCTGAAGGATGAAAACATTTCTGATAAAATTTGACGACAAGGCTGGCGGAAGGGTCTAGGATGAACTTTATTTTCCCAATAGACCAGATATTTCTTAATTAAGTGGAGAGGGTCCGGTGCCTTCTGGTCTTGTACACAATACCATGGAGTATATGGCTTTAATCAAACATATTTAGACCTACAATATAACAATGCATGAAAGAGGGTGTTTTATATTTTCTTCATTGGAATTAACAGAAACTATTATTCCCGTAAAGATCAATTTCCAGTAAAATTTCAGCATCAGCATGGATTTTATAGACAAGAAGTGCTTTTCATGATAAATTTGGAATGATAATTTGATTTTTGTAAAATTAAACACACTTGCATGCACGAGGGATTAGACATTAAAAATCGCCCTTCGCATTGCCTTTCGATGTCACTTGTGACTTACCGGTCCACCACCACCTGCTGCCGACACAGAAATGATACCATCAGCATTTTTCTCATGGCTTTTACTAGAATTTCCCCGTTGCTGCAACATAAATGATATATTATATTAAAATTAATAAAGGGCCAACTATTTCGGGTTAGGCTATGGCGGTGCTACATGTACGTGTGTTCTGTTGGATCAAGTTTTGAACCGCTCATATAACAGAAGGATAATAAAATCTGTACACAAAGGACGAAAAAAAAAACACGAAAGCAAGGTATTCCAATCAATGCACTAGGAAGTATATTTGTTGATTATTATTATTATTATTATTATTATTATTTTGTTATCCACTTACCTCTCCACCGAACTCCCCGGCGTCTTGTGCCACCCCTGTTGTCACGGCAACCACCACCCAGGCCACCAGTAGGGTCAGTACGCGTGGTATATCCATACATACTTTGATACAACTATCGAAATTGGATTAATTTAGTAAGTTATGGGCATATATATATATATATATATATATATATATATATATATAGAGAGAGAGAGAGAGAGAGAGAGACTTTTGTAGTTCAAAGACAAACTGACACAACAATTCACCCCCAGTACAGGGTTTTCTATTAAGAAACTTGATAATAATAAATAAGACACGAGGGTGAAAATGGCATGTGGATGTTTACACTGTTTTCAATACATACGTTAAATAATTATTAAATACTCCAAAATTCGTCTTTGTCCGAGCAAACTTAGTAGAAAGTCTATGTAATGCCTTACACGGCCGATGCTAAACGGCCTGTGTACGAGTTGCAGTTATCACCTACTTTTTATTGGTTGTTATTGTCAACTCTTTTTTAAGGCTCGCGCGTGGAATCCTAATTGTACTATACACACCAAGTATGCCTACCTCACCGGATAAATATAACGTGTCAGGAAGCCTGAAACTATTTCCTTACTGCGACTACAAATGCATGTATCCAGACTTACCCACGTGTTTGTCCGATTCTCCATGTGAAGGGAGGCTATGAGGATGAGCAGTTGTTAGATTCATGACCTTGCACTTTAGTTCAGTGTCAAAGAATCTGACCTTCTACGTATCCCGGAATTCCCCAGTGATTAGAAGTTGGAATTCCACGATAAAGATTGTTCTCTTTTCCTCTCTTAGGTAGCTTAGCTCTAATTTACTCTTTAGATAAGTTGTGCGCTGTTTTATGTCGTTTTATTTAAACAAGACTCGAGATTTCAAGTTTACATAAGGTATGGACTCAAAGCCAAAGAACAATTGATTAATTTTTTCATTGAAAAAATATTCCGAAAATTCAAGAAATCGTCTCTTCATTTTCAAAAGATTGAAATCATTCTCCATTTTAAAATCAAATTTTTATATGCTTGCAATATATGGTGCATATATATTGCAAAGAAATTAGAATAAACCATTATTAATGTTATTATTATTATTATTAATATTCTACTCCGGTTAGTGGTAATATCAATCGTGAAGTTTGTTTCGCAACCGAGATGAAGTGACAAGCAAAGATTTTTCTGTATTCATATTTGAAAAAATGGGGAAAATGGTCGTTTAAAGTGTTTGCACGCTGTATTGAAGTTTATAATCAATAGGCAATATTTGAATAAGATATGTGATTTTTAGATATGGGTATAGTATGACTGGTGATGGTAGAATTCTCCCTGTGGTGGGTAGGATACAGGAAGAATTTAGAACACTGGGAAAGATAGCTAGAAATCCATGACTCTTGTTGCCGTCTTGCTATGGCTATGAAATTAATTAATTCAGAACATCTGTCAATATTTATATCATCACTGTAAATCAAGTGTAAACTGCTATAATAAAAGTAATAAACATATATTAACTGGTTTATTCTATTTGTTTATTTTCATTCAAATGCCACAAAAATTCAGTGTATTCACTTAAATAAACTGTGTCAGCATGACTTTTGTAAAAAAAACTTCTCAATATAAAAGGTTAAACGTTTGATTCACATGTCTAGAGTGGTTCAAGTACGACATCATGTTGTTATGACACAAGTAATGTTTTTGTATAATTACACTGACAATGATTAACACAAGGGGTCTTGATCAACTTTTTCCTGTTGATATGACTCTCAAATCAGCCAATGTTCATTTTCGTTTGTTTATACAGACTTTTTAAAATGTCCAGGTCTGCAATTTATCTTAGATTGATGGGTAAATTATTCCATTCTCTAGGTGCTGCAATTTTACACTGTATGCCACTAATCTTGCCATACAAGCTTTAGAAGGAAGGTGATCACCTGATCTAAGATTTCCATCTCATTTAAATAAGAAGGTGCAAGTTTTTAAAATATTGCATGCACAAAAACAGATGAGATGTCACTTAATTTATTAAAACCATCTTTTCTAAGTTTCCTGGTATCTGCTTCACAATCGAAAGACAAAAGAATTGCGTTCTTTTCTTTTGTCAAGTGTAAGTTTAACCCAGCTCACCCTAAAAAAAAAAAAAAAAAATTGCCAATTTGATGTAGTCAGCACGATTCATTTATTTGAGCTGTTGGTATATAACATTCAGCACGTTTCTCACTTTACAAGTACCGCCGTTCTGTTTTTCCACCACTTTCAAAGTCTGTCCTTCTTCCGTACCCACAGGCATTACAAGGCAGCCCCCAACCTTAAGTTGCTTGGTCAGCTGAAGGACAGAAAATTCTGGATATATAACAATTACAAACTGGTATAGAAATAAATGCTAAAATTGTTCAAATTTCTATAAAAATGAATATGATGATAATTTTCACTGTTTCTTGCACATTTTTCACAGTCCTTATGATATAACAGTAAGATATCACTATAATCACAGTGATAACCTTAATGAAGTTGGGAATAACTTAACATATATTATACAACTGGCCGCACATGCATTTGTTGGCCATATTAAGTTAAAAGAAATCATTTTAATGCAAAATGGTGCTATAAACGTTCTTTTTATTCAGGTCGCAATGAGTTAATTTAGATATATAAAGAGAAGAAGCACCACTCGTAGCAATACTGAAGAATAATGGTATATCATAAAACAAATGCGTACTGCACTTGGTACTTCTGGTGCCGCCCCACCAACATGGATGACGTCATAGGGGCCCAAGGCTTCGTGTCCATCTTTACCGTCGGCACACACCAGAACCAGGTGGTTGGTGTCCATTAATTCCCTGAGACGCGGATCTTTCTTCATGTTGGCTTCGGCAAACTTCACCAAACCCTCAACTATGTCAATCCCAACCGTGTACCCCGTTCTTCCTGCCTAAAACGATTGTAAAATATTGAAATTAGATAACAGCTGCATGATGTCGGGGGAATATGTTACATTGCCAATAGTTGAAACTTTGAGCAAGCACCTTTTTAAATGACGCCATCAGTTAGAGTGGTCAGTTCGCCTACATACTTCTACATACATCATATTCAATAGGAACAATGTCTGACTTTTCATTGATTAAAATTTTCAAACAACCAGTAACGTTCAATAAATGCTTTGACAGTGGCGGATTTAGACAAGAGGTCAGGGCTTTGATTTCTATTCCCTTCTTGAAACTATAATTTTGACTACCTGAATCAAGTTCTAAACCGTATCAAATGGCACCGTTCGCCCTTAAAATACCAAAAAATTTCGGGGCCCTTAAGCGGGCTCCGAACCCCACGCCAAGTTGGGGGGGGGGATGGGAGCGTCGGCTTCGCATCTGCGTACCCCCTTTCAAATAGCCCTGGATCCGCCCCTGCTTGGATATAATTGATCTGGGCAAGCATCGATAGTGGTATTGATTCAACTTTGTTTTTATTCGGTATCAAATACAGGCTCGCAAGGGAAACATTATTGAGTAGATACCAATCCATTATTTAACCGACAAAAATCTGTTATGCGGCCTTGTAGCACGATGCTGCTCCTTGACATAATCCTGTTTTGTAATAGTCCACATATTACTAACCATAATGGCCATGCAGGCCGTCAGGTATCCGCTCCCCATGCCGACATCAAGGCAGCGAGCACCCTCCTGGAGACGATCCACCATCAGCTCTAGAGTGGCACCGTGCTGGAATATTAAATTAGTTTCTGTTGTCTCGTTCCCATTGGAAACATTATAAAAAATGACACTAAATCAAGTTTGGGAGAGCTATAATATTTTATTTCCATTTCGGAAAACTTGAGATGTAAAAAATTGTATTTTTATGAAAAACCACTAATGCGTTATAAATGACATTTTCAGTGATATGCCTCATTCTCGCATTGTTTAGTTAGATTAGTCCAATATATGGCGAAATATCATTTGGCTTAAAGCCATGTAGATCTATGCTAATAAAAATCCAATGTACTAGTATACACTGTAAAAATAGTGCTTAGCATTTAAATACATACAACATACGTTAAGCACCTATACGCATTTAGAAATATGTGTAAAAGCTAAGCACGTATAGCTTTTCAAGCGTTTCACAGAAGAAAATGCTACACACGTTGGCAGTGTTACACGTTTAGCTATGTGCTTAGCTTCACCGGTATATGGATCTATAATAAGTCTATCACAAGCTAAGCACATTGGCTAGGCACTTCCCCTGCTAAGCGCGTGAGGCTGCTAAACATATGGAGCTGCTATAGGTGTGGAATTCCTAAACGCGTGGAGCTGCTGAACAATACCCTCTATCAAGGCCGCAGTTCTTGGGGACATTTTTTGCTGAGGCGACATCAGACCAAATTGACTATCTATTTATCTAGAGACATATCCGTGAAAAATCAATCTGTCGCCCTGGTAGAGGGTAGCTGAACAACAAGTTTAGCTTTTCAAGCTTCTTTCAGAAGAAATAAAAATGTTTAACATTCTTAGAAGTGTCGCACTTTTAGCTATGTGATTAGTTTCACCGGTCCCATAAGTTTATTACAAGGCTCAACAATTTGGCTTAACACTTCACCTTGTAAACCTGTGTAGCTGTGGAAGGCGTGGAGCAGTCTGCTCGAACGCTTGGTGTCCTTCCTTGCAGTACGAGTGCTTATTTAAAATACGCCTATTAAAGATGCATACAAAGTCAATTTTTGCTCAAAAACCAACCAAATACCAGCATATAGTTTCAAAAAGTATAATTAAGGAAATTGCCAGAAGGCATTGATTAATATTACCCGAAAAATAATATTTGAATGGATTTTTCTGTTAGCTTACTATCCTGTATATACATGGGGCAGAAAAGTAGGTCACATAAGTGGGTTAAATTTCTGACCAAAAATTAAAAGAGCAATCTAAAGCTCTTTTATGGCTGATCGAGTGATTTATTCAGTTTGTCCCTTGGCATGTCGACTTTATTTGAGTCGTATAAGAATCTAGTAGAGGTGGTTTATATGTGTTACTGGCAACCCACGCTCCACCGATGCTCGATTCATATGTACCTTTAAGTAATAATCCAAATAACAAATAACGTTTTCACGACGTTATCAGATGGTTACATGCTGGTAATGGTATAGAAGAACATTATGGTAACGTTATGGGTGTTTTAACTCCATGCAAAATGATGTACAGTAACGTTATAATTTGTAAAAAGATTCGAAGACCTTTTCTACAAAATTTTATGATACATGTAACATCATTTTGTGGAGTTTTATCAGCGTGTTTATAACATTCTGGAAAAACATTATATAATGTTTTGAAAACATTTTTTATATAAATAACCAAAACACGTCTTATGCTGTTTGAACTACAGTTAGTGGTTATTTCCAAAATTGGCTTGGGGTTAGTCGGCGACTAGAGCGGTGCAAATATTCGGACTATCGGTACCGAAATAACCAGCATGTGATGAAAGCTTAAATAAAGTATTATAATGAATACCCCACCATCATCCTGATGTTCTATTGTTCATTACTTCCGGCAAAAAATAATAGATATCACTACCGTAACGCATTTTATCAAAATATGGAGAAAGGTGTTTTAAAGTAAAAATGATAGTTGTTTCGTTCCTTTAGTGAACTAGTGAATTTTCCTAACCTGTTTTTCAGCAATACATTCCAATAAACTACCTCGCAAGGTCAGATAACACAAGGATGAATAAGTACAGCTGTAAAGATGATAGTGGAAAGTCAACGATGTTGACAGTTCACGGTACCCTGTTATAGAAAGAGATAACTATAGCAGTTAAAGGTGACCGTGAGTTCGTCTGTGTGTGTGTGTGTGCGCGTGCTCGCGCGTGTGTGCGACTAAAACCCTTAGCACCTAAAAGTTAAACAAATACACCCTACATTTATAAGCCGTCAAACGCGTCATACTGCTAAACACAAGCGTGTAGCATGTTAAGAAGCTAAACATGTTAGGAGCTAAACGCGTGGAAAAAGTGCGACAAAACAGGCGCTTAGAAATCTGTTTAGGAGCTAAACACTGATTTTACAGTGTAATCTTTGCAAACAAAGATACCAAAACATATCATTTTAAAGTTTTTAGCTTAAGCAGCACAGGGAACTTAAAATGGCTGAAAATAATAACATAATTGTCTGCATGTAGATGAAAATAAATTAAATAGTAATTGGTTTAACATAACTCACAGAATGAAAGACGCCTGCATGTTAGCTAAATCCGAAAGAATGCTCCATTCCACAAGTGACGGTATGTGATATAACTTATAGCAAAGCAAGCATAATTTAAACCAAATTATTGTAAAGACGATTACTTACCATGTGAGGTGCGCTGATAGTGGCCCCATGGCCCACTTGCTGTGGTTTGTCTAGATATGGATTGTTAGGACTAAAATGTCCACGTACAACTGATGCCATGGCTGATGCAACACGTGGTGTTTTTACTGTGCCTTTAACTGTAAAAGAATATGAGCTTCAGGTGAGTATACTCAGTGAATATACTAGTGAATGCCAACTATTCCGTTGTGTTATAAACATGATAATTGTGCGTCTTTTGGTTGTTCAGTGTTGACAACATTTGCAAAGCGGAAATGCTACTGGAAGTGTATTAGTAAAGTGTATAGTGTACCGTAGGTACTGGTAATAAAGTTAATCAGAAGCGCGTGCATCTATAGACATATTAGAAAAATTTAAATTGGAGGGTAGGCCTACACTCTACCAGCGTCGTAGATAAATAATGTGCACTTTTGTGTCATCAATTAGCCAGAGACTTATCTAGTGAAAAACCTTTACGGTTTTTCGGACCAATGAACCTTCGGACTATCGAGACGCCCCCATATAGATGGGGACGCATGTAATGTGACAAGAGTAAGCGTACACCTACTAAAATTATAGCTTATCATCATCATCGCCATGCATTAAGTAAAATAGTGTGTTGGCCTACGTATAGGTATACTATTACCTGCAGGACTTAAAATGTTTGACATAAGATCCACCTTGTGCGTACATATATATATTATAGAACAGGCAATATGTTTGATGTGCACAGCGCATCATGGCGACCCTCGGGATCACATGCGTTGAGCTTACCTTCGAGAGAACCCACCAATAATTTGTTCTTCCGTTTATCTTCATCAGAGGCTACAATGAAAAACGAATAAATAAATGATTAAAGAGGTACAGGCTTTTAATAAGCGGTAAAATGAAATTTGTTAATTTGCTTTTTTATTTTTCTTTTGCAGCACCGGACTCTTTTCGAAAAAAAAAAAAAAGTACAATGAGCTTGGCGTTATTCTGTTTTTTTTTCTCTATAAATAAAGGTAGGGGAAATAATAGTGATATAAATACTTAAACTTTTTGAAGTCATGTTCTGTAAAATATAATATCGTTGACATAGATAGACATATTTATTTCCATAATATGAAAAATATTAACAGATGTTTGTTATTTAGGTTAGATCAATATATGTATGTATATATATTCCTATTTTGCCCGAATCGACCCTGTTTTACGAATACTGCATCTAGACATAACTACAATTTTTTTGTCATGAACTTACCTTCCGTATTTGTTAAGTCAATCAAGGAAGCAGGTGCTGAGGAATCAGGTGGTTGGTCCGTTTCTAGTTCTTCCTCTGTTAGTAACCTGCCAAAGCCTTCAATTATCCTATTCCTATCGGCACCGGCTTTCGCACCTGCTTTGAAGACCAGCTTTTGTAAATTTGGCAGGCCATCTACTTTGACGTCTCGAAGGTGGATAAGACGTTCCTGACACTGAGTCTTCATGCTGGAAATTTCTGCTGGGTTTCCATACTTGACCAAATTCACTGCGTATTTGGTAGTGCTTTCCATGGCTGCCAGAGTGAGTTGGAGACCCTCTTTGTATGCCTGTAGCTGCTTTCGATTTTGGGCTTTACCGTTTTCTACCTTGTCCAACAATTGCTTCTCTAGGGAGTTGATGATAGCGTGTAGCATTGCAGACTGATCTTTGATTTCAGATGAAACTTTGTCGGAGTAATCATCGGCGCTTTCCTGCAGTTGGTCCACATTTTGCAGTGTTCCTTGAACTGAATCCATTTTCGTACTGACGCCAGGAATCAGCCCTTCGATTTCTGCTTTAAACTCTGTGACAAGATCTTCAAGTTGGCCACATTCGTGGTTTATATGATCGAGCAGACGGCAGTTCACGCAGATTGCCTTATCACAGGACTTGCAGAAGAATTTGACCTGTTCTTTTGGATGAGCTGCACACAAAACACGACAGTGGGAACGAACGGTATTTTGCCCTTTCTCGCTCTTCAAGTCATCCATTGTGACAATCCCATGCTCTTTCGTTGCTTTGGAACGCTGGTGTACCCTTGCACAGCGTTCACAAATAAATTCTTCACAATCAAGGCATTTTGCATAGGCCGGTACTTCTGTGCCATCTTCCAAACAGTACTCACAGACAGTCGCCTTTTGTGAAAAACTTTTCTGTTCCTTTAGCAGACTACCTAGGCCGAGAAGGAGAAAATTAGTCTTCAGCCCTTCTAGGCCAGAGCTAGGGATGGTGGTTTCCGTGCGACACAAAGGGCACTGAAGGATGCCTGTAGATGCCCCTCGTGCTCGTGGTGTCTTCTTTGCCGTGTTCTGCAAACACTCTAGGCAGAAAGAGTGAAGACACGACAGTGATTTCGGATCACTAAAGATTTCTAAGCATATTGTGCATGTTAAAAAGTCGTCAGTGATAGTCTTTGACAGTACACCGGCCATTTTGTTCGAACTTTCGCTTTGTAGCGTAGCTTCCTGTCTGTGAAGGCTGCACGTGACTGTTTACATTAGGTCACATAAGATAGGATACGCTGTTGTGGTGAATCGAAGCATTGGCCTATTTACTAGCAGATAGTTCTGTCAGTTTTATGTTATCCCCTGTTTATAATGGCGTGTCTGTAAACATTCCCTATTAACAGGCGTATTATGTTCACCTGTTTCAATGGTATTTATTTATTTATTGCTCTGTCCCCAACATCGATTTTTTTTAGCAAAAGGCCCTTGTATAACTGATTTAGTGCCATTGTTTACGGCGCCTCTTCCCTTGGCCTGCTCTAGCAATACCCTGAAATGTGTAGGTTCCTCAGTAGCAGGAAAGTTTTTCTACACATTAGAAAACTTCCATCACCCACCCTCCCACTTTTTGCATCTCCTTTAATTCGTTACTAGTATATCATGGAATATGCTTCACCTACGTTGCAAGATATTGTGTGCGTTACTCTGTTAAAACTAACGTTATTAATAAACATATAAAGAGCTGCCTCTTTTAAAAGGGAAATTCTGCAATGGTTTCTGCCTGTTAACTTTGGTTTAGTGATTTACACGGCGAGCAGACGGCAGATTATGATTGGTGGCTTCTTCAAGACTGAAAACAAGTCTCTATAAAACGAAAGACAGGGCGGAACATGGCATTTAACTTGCAAGTCAGAGGATAGCCAGCTGGCCTTACTTCGCATACAAGTACAGGAGTTCATTGTTAAAATAGAACTAAATAAATAAACAATGTGGGATGTCAACATCATTATAATTTTTAATCACCGATCTAGAACTGTATCAGTAGCATATTACATCATTTATCTTCGTACGCTAATTAAATTCTTAAAATTGTGTAGAATGATTTAATCAACGGGATAATATCTAAAACGACTTAAAGACGTCCCTTGACTGCATTTATTTAACTTATTATTATAAATTGATTTAACATGTTAAAAAAATAAACACTCTATTTCCATCTTAATATATAAAAGTGTCTGTTTGGCGTCTTTTTCTGCGTTTAAAATTCAAGTCTTTGGATTCTATACAGTGACCCTTGTTAAACCAGTTGGCCAGCGTCCCTGCCTGGAACCACGTGACTGGCTCACTGGGGTCGTTTAACTTGGCACAGAGGTCGCAGTACGCCTTCAGTCGGTTCCCTGTGGTGTACTGATTCTTCCACTCTAAATATTGAACATAAGCCGTCACATTTTTGTCCAAATATTTCAGATAGGCTGCTAAATCTTTTGGAGATTTAAAATCGTTCGTATTGATATGCCATTCGGGTTTTATTCCAACCCTGGAATAATTGGCCGGACCTCTCGTAACCGTCACTATGTCTCGATCCAACATTTTCCAAAATTTCTCTGTGACCTAATCCGTTGAAATACTATTCTCAAAGGACAGGTAAAACTTGTAGTTCGTATTAATGTTCTCCAGACATCTTTCGTTGTCCCGTTTGGAACATTTTAACGGACCACACCCACCGTACACGTCAACGGGGATGTGCTTCTTTAACTCTGCGACGTACCTCTCTCAATTACTCTTAGTGTGACAGTTACTGACCACCCAAGCCACTAACTTCGTCTTCTTCAGTGCTATTGTCGTGAAATTCTTGACAAGGGGTTTTTCCCGCTCCACAACATACTGATACGATGTAAAAATTGTGGAATCTCGCCGAAATGTCATCGTCCAATTAAACATTCCCGCCCAAGCACCACTGGCCTCGCCGGAGTAACATGAGCTCTCGTGCGTCACCCACACCCAGCGCTGGTGAGGCAGTTTTTTAGGTTTCCTTCCCAAACTTCTGGCTATAAAAACAATAGCGTCGCTTTTATGAGCCAAAGACTTATCCTCAGTGTAGATACAGTTGTCTATTTTACAGTCAAGGGATTTAAAGACCGGCTTGGCGTAGTCCCTGAGGTGCATGTAGTCCCATCCGGGCCCTGGGGTCCAGGACAAGATCAGCTTAGGCTTGCCGGGCGGCCCACGGGTTACCTTCGTATCAGAATACGTAGTGGTTTCGCTTTCCTTTGTCACAACTTTTGCTGTAGTAACTGGGTAACGCATAGGTATCTGCTTCAAAGAGTAGATATCCGACAGTTTTATAAGAATGAATAATGTGGATATCGCAAAAAAGATTGTTCTGCATAGTTTTCCGGCACTGCATGAGTCGTTTTTTTATACTTCGTGAGGATACTTTCCCAATAGCTTGTTCCTCCATAGCGATATTGTTAGCTTTCTTCAACGCTTGATTTATAACTTGTGCAGCACTGAACGCCAGGAGACACCTGAAATATATAATACAAGGTTATAATATACAGGTAGGCCTCCAAATGCACACAATGTCACAGGATGAGTATCGCTTTGGTTACAGACATATACACCGTAGTTTAGGAAAGATATAGTGTAAATAGGACGAGATAATGGATAGCTAACGAGGGCGCCCGTAGAACATACAATATTTTTATATAAAATTAGAGTTATCATCATTTTCGTCCTACTTGTCTACAGTTGTTTTTGATAATTTGCTGTACAATGTCAGTTGGTGGCGTTAAGTCCGTAAAGTCCGTAAACTTTCAGCGTTATATTATCAGGTAAAAAGGTCTTTAATTGTCACAGTGCTCCATACCGCCACCAACCTTTAGTATTTTACTTACAAAGCGGTAAAATATGCCCAGTTTTATGGCTTGTCTAAATTTACAAAATTTGTTCCAAATCAAGTTCTACCCTTCTTCCCTCCCGGGAAGAAAGAAACTGGTCTCAGGCGTTTGGGACCAAGGTCTTTATTGGAAACAGAAAGAGGGGTAGCAATTTTGCACTTATTCTTAGCAATCGGTGTTCCTGTTCTGTTCAGCCACATACGGCTCGAGTCAAGTTTTTTTTTTTTTTTTTTTTTTTTTTTTTTTTTTTTTTTTTTTTTTAAGCGTGCAGCGTTTTTATCCTCAAAAATGCATCATTGCAAGTAGTGATTCCGTAACAGTAAAAGCGTGGTCAATAAAGGGTACCGGAGAAGATCAGCATTGGTCAGAATTGTGCCGTAAGTGACGTGTAGTGGTGTAAGACGTAAAGCTGAGTGGTCATTTTTAGCTGGAGGTAAACGGGAGAGAAGACATGGACTCGGAGAAAAAAGCAGTTTTTCAAACAACATGGTAAGATGACATTTCTTCTTTACGCATTTTGGGCAGAGAATACTTGTAGAAATAATAGGCACATGATATGAAAACGTGACACGGAACTTGAAGGTGCAAAATGGTGGTTAATTTGCAGACAACTTGTTTTGAAATACATGCTGCATCGACCGCCAGCGCGACAAAGAGCGCAAAAGGAAAGGAATTCCCGGGAGGCTATAAATCGTTGTCATTTAGAATTTTGACATTTATATAATCTGATATATCCATATCTAAGTATTTTTGGACGTTTTATGGTATTTGCTGCAATTATAATGATGTTTTCGAGTTCTTTAAGGACCTTGTGAAAACCAGGAAGTAGTTCGTAACTAACAACTGAACCGTACCGATCTACGACTACTGTGCAAAGATGTATCTTTTTTTTTAATAATGTGACGAATTGTTAGATCTTTATATGTCCATCTGACATGAAATTCCACACAAATGACCACACCAATACAGGGGCGGACAGAACAAATTTAATACCCGTCAATGTAAACTTGAAAATCTGACCGTGTTCCGGAAGACCAAGAAGACGGCCTAAATCCGCCCCTGACTGCAGCTCTTGGCTTCTCGGTCTTCTCAACTAAAACAATATACGTATTGAGGCATGATCTACATGTATTTGGCTTTTACTATACATGTTTGAGACTAGATTCATTGCCGTTCAAATATATTTTCAGACCTGTTACAGGAAGGAAGCAAATTTGAAATGGGAAGGCAGCTATTTTGAAAAATGAAAAAAAGGGAGAATTCCCCTGTCCTCCCTCTCTCCAGCTGTCTGTCCCAACGACAGTTGAAAGGGTGGGGGGTAACAACGCCTATGTACGTGTATGTACATGTATTACTGATCTTGAAATGTGATATATTGTTTCTAACGTCGCGTAAATTTTCACAACTCGAGAGAATGAATATTGGTGAGTACAAGGATTTTTACTGGCGTAAGTAAAAAAAAATTCATTTGATCTTTTTGAGACAAAACCCCTCGGCAATTCCTCTACAATACTGTGTGGATGTTGACAGAGCTGTGTGGTACTGTGTGGTAAAATGCTACCACTGGAGTCGGAAATGCTCTGTCAGGGTTTGACCCAAATATTCCCGGCAGGGATGACTGAGATGCAAAGTGAACGGAGCTGTTTTAAAATGAGAGTAAGCTACGAATATTTACTATTAAAATTTGAATTTGTTGGAATTCTCGACATTAGTCGCCGTGTAATGATAATCTCTTTCATTAATGCTTATATTGTTTTGATACCTCAGGACAATGTACGCAGGTAAAATGTACGCGTTTTATTTGCAGATTTCTCAAAGTCATAGTTTTATACCCTTATTCAGACTTTCAAAACTGTAAGTCCCTTAAATCAGAGAACCTGATGCTGATACATGTATTTTATTTTTAAATGAACAGGAGGACATAGCTGTTTTATTATTATATGATTGGTCCCTCATTAAGAACTAAATTATTTAATCAGATATAGTATTTAAAAAATGAACCCAAGTTTAGGCACGAATCGAGCAATGCTTTGTGAATGGGAGAAAATTGCTTTTTTCAAGGAAGATTCGATCGTGCGTGAAGATCCAGGATAATATAATAGGATAATAACAATATATATGCACATAACGGCAACCTAAGCTAAGTGTGACAAAACCAGAAATTTACAGTTTGGCGTTTTATCCTCAGGGTAAGGGGGAGGGGAATCTAATGAATAGTTTTCCTTATAGGTATGGTTCAGGGGGTATGAAGTTAGAAGTGGGAAAGTATGCTTAATACAGTGTAGTTGCATGGTTTATAAGGTCTGCAGATAAAGTAGCCTTGAAATATCAAGCAACAGACGGTATCCTCTCATTTCAATCCAAATTGTAATACTATGTTATCTAAGGGGTCGGGAACACATGGATTAAAGTATTCAGTTTTCGGACCTAATCTCACGACCTGTGACAGTTAGCACAAAAGGTCAACCTGGCAACCCCAGAACGTCTAGATATGTTGTGGAAAAGGTGGCTGTGATATCAGAATTTAAAAACCAGCAAGGAGCAGCGGCGTGCACCATTTAGAAAATCTGTCTCGAGCATCTCTATGCAGTTAACATATAAGTTAAAAAATAAGGTCTTGACGTTTATTTTGGACTATCGGCTTACATGAAAAGCACATGTAACTTATTGATACCAGCTTGCTGACAGGAAGGAGAAAATTAAATGCGACTAAGATCTGGAACAAAAAAGCCAGGCTGTTACTTGCAGATCCCTGGGTTTGGAGACTACTGGTTCTAAAAAAGGGTCATTCGTCGACAGATATTTTAGTAGTGAAAGGGTCTCACTCACGCAAATCTAGCTAGAAATATGTGGACAAACTACTGGCGATAGCAGTGAAAGGCAGATAGACTTAAAGGCTGATAGGACAGACGGGGCCAAGGAGAAGTGGGGCACTCTTGACTTTTGCAGGCTGCCGAGTGCCGCCACAAGAGCATCAATTGCAAGTTCTTGGGGAGACGGACGTGAAAATATTCAGGCGATAACTAGGTCGTACGAACGCAATAAGGAGTATTCATAAGGATAGAGCCATTATTTTTAAAGAGCAAGTATTGCATACAAGTATCAACCTTAATTTGTTATCGAATTCCTGTGTCCTTGAAACATCGTTTGGTTGTTTTTTAACACAAAGCAGAAATAATTGTCTCATTTCTCGAAACTTCAGAGTATTAAAAGGAAGTTTATAACACAATAGTAGAAATGCAATTAAGACGATTGAGATCTTTAAGTTAAATCCCTAGTTAGGCTGTTCCTTATACACTGTGGTATTATTTACAGCATTTACTATAGTATTCCACGATGACAAACACAACGAAAAGCAAAATTAGACCACAAAAGGAAACTGAGGAAAAACATGGACTACCCTACAAGATTGCAAAAACAGTATACATGGATTCCTCCTGGATCTGTATGGTAGGTTCTTATCTGAAATTGAAATTCCACAGCTGGTTTAACCAACATCTGCTAATATTACGTGAGATGTGCTTCTGTAACATTTATTTTTATAGATATGTATAATTTAGGTTTTTAATTGTGTAAAAAACTGAATAACTGGATTTTTCATAAACACTATTTTAACAAATATGACGTAAAACAAATCTCGCCATTTGAAATGTCGACCCGAATAAATAATTAAGCTTTAATGTCCAAGCAGTGAATTGTCGTTGCTTTGTTTTTCATAAGGGTATGTTCTTGGAACTATCGGGACCCACGCTGCAGGACCTCAAGTATCGAGTTAGCGCCAACTATGAAGAAGTTTCACGTGCTCTTATAGGACGAAGTATAGGTTATTTCATTGGGGCGTTTTTTGGTGGCTACCTCTGTGACCGCTTCAAACGCTATGTGGATCTCCTCACGGCGTTGGCTTTGCTGGTTGGAACCGTGGGAACGTTTCTAGCGCCCTACAGTAGCAGTGTGGAACTCCTTCTGGCCATGTTCGCACTCCAGGGTCTCGCAGAGGGAACTCTCGCCATAAGTAAGTCACGTGACGAGGCCTGGACAAAAACTTTACAAACAGGACAGAGTTCATATTTGAATTATTTAAAATAAATTGTTCACGAGACTGAGTCGTTCTGACGTAGTTTACAAGTAGCATTTGGAGAAAAAGAATTCTTTGCTTACTATGAGACAAATGATTTGAAATTTTCTACTTTGATGAAATTTTAATTTTTCAGTTGGAAATGCCATGTTCATCCGGGTATGGCGAGAAAAGGCATCAGCGCCAATACACTCTTTACATTTCTCCTATGGTGTTGGTGCCTTCTTCGCCCCAATAATCGCACGCCAGTTTCTTGCGCCATCCATCGACGTAACAATTATGCAGAATGCTGACAATGACACGTGCTTGAAGTGCACGAACACGGACGGGCTGCTTCCAACTACAGGAGATATAAATGAGACATTGTTGGCATCATATAGGAATAATTCAACAAATATCACCACTACGGTGACGGCATTCGAGTTGTCGAAGATCGAGTATTCCTATATCATCGTGGCCTGCGTCTCCATCGCCATGCTACTGGTGGCACTGGCGTTCCAGTTCCATGCTTCGTGCGTCGGTCCTAAACCTCAAAGCGAGAAAATCAGTTTTATTGATATATTTTCTCCTGGATCTTGCGCACAGGGAGATAAAGCCTTCGGCTTGGCCGTCTTGGTTCTGATCTTCCTGTTCTATTTCTTTCTTGTCGGTTGTGATCACACAGCCAGTAAACTTTTGTACAGCTATTCTCGTGACACGCCCAATCAGTTCAGCGTCGGGGATGCCACCCTGCTGAACTCTGTCTACTGGGGCTCGTACTCTATAGGGAGAGGATTACCCATATTCTTCGTGGAATGGATCCCAGTTACATACCTCATCATCGGAGAACTGATTGGCAATTTGGCTGCTATAGTCGTCTTATCTATCTTCGCTGCCAGCAACCCCATGGTGCTGTGGGTGTGTGCCTCGGCGTACGGTGCCTTCATGGGGCCAATCTTCGCGTCCATCGTTACCTGGAGTGGGCACTACGTCGAAGTCACTGGAATGGTAATGGCGGTCATCTACGTCGGATCAGCGACAGGTGCGTTCGCTGTCCAGTGGGTAGCGGGTTACTTCTTTGAGTACACGGGGCCACACACTCTGATGTATGTGTTATTGGTGTGCAGTGTGGCCTACGCTGGTGTGTTTGTATGTCTTCAGATTATGGCATCCAGACACGGTGACATTCTGTCCAGAACTGCAAATGAATCGGCCGACGATGGCGATATTGAGCTGAAAGAAAAGCAGCCTCTGGGAGAGAACCTGTAGGTTTGCTTCCCTTTGTTTTAACTGAGAACGGTGGATACTACTTTTATGAAAACATTGGACGTCCATGTAGATTCTACCCAACTGGACGAAGGGAACCGCTTGACTGTTGAGGTGCTCATATTACAAGCACATTTTTCTAAATATAAAATATGATTTTTACACTTACTTCTTATTAGGAAAATGAATACGTTTGCCTCGAATGTTGACTGTAATTTTCAATATATTTTGGAATAAGAAAAATTTTGAAGAAGGATAATTTGTAAAAGGTTGCAGATCATTGTTGAAATGTTCAGATGTATATTTTGTGACACGGAGCTGTACATCATGAATAGAGGTAATTAGCTTACCATACGCTAATTTACTCAGTTACTCATACTCTCTATTTTTTTTTTAGCAAGGATAAACTGTATTTACATAAATACATTTCATGTAGCCCTATAATTGATTACAAACCCGGTTATCGCAGAATTTGAAACTCAGAAAAATTAATAGTCATAGTTTTAATGTGTTTTCCTTGAAACGTGTCAAACACATAGAAAAATATATTTAGCGAAGAGAAAATTCGTTCATATTATAAACAATTGATAGCCTGGATCCTCTTTTGCATGCTTAATAGTTTGAATGGAAATTTGTGATCGTAGGCTGGAGGCAGAGAGCACTGAAATGGGGTCTTTAAAGACATTATTTTATTTTGATTTAAAAAAAAAATAAAATCTTCAATATTCAAATCGGCTATATTTATACCGCTCATTAAACCGTTGAACTGCCAATAACAATTTGTATGAAAATAACTTTAAGACGAATATTTACCACAATGAGCATAAAAATGCATGTTGGGCCCCATCTAATTTTAAATCCCAATAAATAAAAATGAAAATTATTAGCAAAAGTTTATAATCTAAGGGTTGAATTTTAAAAAAATCACAAAAACGTAATGCTACTGCCTTTAATGCATTACTGCATATTAGAGGGACGATCACACACGAACCGTGTCCTTTTGCATTGGAAATTATGACTTTGTGTTACTTTCTTTTTAGATGAAATTCGACATCCCTGCATGTAAATATTGCATATAGGTTATATATAACATGCTTCAAAATCAGAAGACAGGTAATTAATACACACAAAATAACACATTTTCTAAAGTTTTCAACTACTGGAAAACTAAATAACCCCACCATAATTGTATGATGCTTAGCATAAAATGCTTTAGGTGCGCATTAGTTCGGTTGTGCTTTCAAAGAAACACATTGCAGTTTGCTATGCACAAAGAAGTCGCGGTCACGGAGCGTCTTGAAGCGCACCTGTCGGTCTCTTTTGTTGTCGGCCACATGACACAAACAACATTGACGATGATGGCGTTACGCGTTGATGCACCAGCTCCAGAGTTCAGATAACGACACATTAAATTAAAATGGATGACACCACTTATAATTTACAAGATGGATACGGTTCGTCGGACGGCGAGACTACTTCGAATTCATTTTTAGCGGATGAGCGAGGTCCTGGAGATCGCGTCGAAGCCAGTGAGTCCACCGGCAGTGCAGGCAGCGGTGGCGACTCGGAGCAAGAAATCGAAATGATTCTCAGACCTCGGAACGTGCGGGCTCGCTCCAAAGAAAGACACATGTTTGATGACGATGACGATAGTTCTACAGACTCGGAAGAAGAGGAAGAAAACAGGCGAGCGATGAGGGAGCAAGATTCGGACAGTAGCAGCTCGAGCACAGAGTCAGAGAACACACAAATGTAGGTATCGTTTTGAAACTCATTGAAGTGCGTGTGTTTCCTTAATCGATTTCGTTTGTGGAATTCAATATGAGTTAAAAGCCCACTCGAAAAGAAAATCAATGTTTTCTTGTTCTCTAACTTGGGAAAATAAGTTTATGCCTAAATTGCCAATAAATGTGATTGTAATTACATTTGAACAATATGAGCAACCGCTGGTATTATTATTTGTATTGTGGAATCAGTCAAATGCTTATTAAACCCTCAGTTGTGTCAGCCTCAAATAGGATTCTTTGTTTTCAAGCATGGGCATTTTGCCAGACTAATACATAATGAAGTACTAACTAAATTAATTTAATAAAAGTTTGTATTTGTATTCTAGCAAAAGTAGGATATATATATTGTCAGTGGGATGATTGAAGCACCTTATTCCAACTTGCTACATGTTTGTGCCCCCCCCCCCCCTCCTCTGGCTTAGCTACTTGATTTGATACAGTTAATTTGTCCTTTTTTTATTGTGGAAGGCCCACTTTAGATGGTACCATCAGATTACGATTAATGCATGTATTAGCACCATGTTGGTTTGTTTGCCCATTTGAATATTTGCACAATTTTGATAAAGTTTTCTTCAAGTGTTCTATAACAAAGAACAATTCAGTTTACTGTAATATGGAAATTTGAGGTCAGATACAGATTTTCATAATTTGATCAAAAGAAGTGATTTTCTGTTACTAGTCTAGTACTTCCCTGTAACAGGTATTTAAAGATGTTAATTGAATTTATGTAACTGTATAATACCAGTATTTACCTTGTCACCGTAATGTCTTTAAGTAATATTTTTGATTGTCCATCACCCTTTATCTCCATAAAGCTGATCAGGTTCAGTGGTCACAGAAGTCATTGATCTGACACTTTAAAGTGATGTATATTTGAACAGGTTCAGCCAGTCTGACAGAGTCTGATACACAACAAGCCTTTCATGTCTTCTGACCAAAGTCTGGGCTTTGAAATTGTGTACAGAATGATAACTTAACTCATGAGAAGTACTTTTCTTTATTTCTACTCCACTCAGTATTTGTCCCCCTTGTATCGCAGTGTTTGATCAGTTTGATTTGATTACTTCAAATCGATTTGAATTTAGAGTACAAGTGAAATTGTGATAACTTAACATTTGAAGGTTGGCTCTAAAACTGGAGCACTTGATGAGTCTGTCTATAATTGAGATTTGAATACCACTCAGAAACTTCATAAGAAGCCATATATCACTACAACACCAGGTTAAATACATGGATGTTATAAAGCATTTTTTTTCTTTGAAGGTAGATGTTTTTTATGAATCCATAATTGTATGTTATTGACTTTCAGGGTAATGGCTTTTTTGTGACTGAATAAAGGTAATGCACTTTGTTGACCTACAGACTCAGACAGATATAGGAAACCCCATACCCTAAAACTTCTTAATTATCTCATTTTCTCACATAGTGGCTGGGTTGAAGTGACTGAGTTTATGGCGTAATGGTAGACTTACAGGGAAAAGAAACACCATGGCTGCCAAGTATTGAATACTGAGCACTGACCTAGAGGATGGCGTTTTTGTGTGCCAATAAAGAAATATTTAACTAGAAAACAAACTGTCCTGTTAATATTTTAAGTAATAAGATAAATTTCACTATTGACTGTAGAATACCTGTAAAAGTCTAAAAGAACAGATTTTCAGAATTTCTATCACTTACAATTGATAGTTGTTATTATTATTATTTTATATATATATATATATTTTGCATTGCCAGGTTGTGTTATATAAATTATGAAGTCTGTAATCATGTAAGCCACCATATTATCAGATATCATCACGGAAGGAAATGTTTGTGATGGTTTGTGGTTAATAAGTCATTTTCATTTTTTAGAAGTACCTGTCATTCAAGTTTTTAATGGGAACATATAAACACCAAATGTACAGTATTTATTGGCATATATTACCTGGCCATGCATTTTGTAAATAGGCCTCAGTTTTATCACTGGGGTGTGTGTAATATCCCCAAAACACTGGTATGTAAGGCTATGGCAAGTTAACCAACTGATATATGGGATAGGCCACTGTCAATCCACACAGTAGTATAGCCACATAATAACTGCTTGATTCATAAATTCTAACATTGCATAATATGCTGCAAGTAAGGTGTAAGTGTGGAAACTTGGGCTCATTTAACTGTCAGGATCAGCCTAATTCCAGATGATTTGTGGCCCACTTTCCTTTTACCTGGCCAATTTTCATTATCAGAACCATATGGCACACAGGGCTGGGCTATGTGAAGAAGACCCTATATCTGGGCCTTGTAAACTTAATTTATAGAGCACAGACAGAGACCGCCAGTACTTGCACTGCCTGTGAATGTTAAAAAATGATGTTATACACTTTGATGTACTCATGTCAGTGAATTTATATTTGGAATACATTGCTATGGCTTATTAATAAAATATTGTTAAGTGTTTTCAATTTTTATTTCCAAATCATGAATGTATTTACAATTTGCAAGCCCTCGCTGGTTTATTCACCAGTTTTGAAAATTGGGACTTGCAATGGCAGAGAATTTGATTTAAGAGAGGCTCCATTGAACCTCTGTCAGTGAATTGTATGGGGTTCAGGAGAGTAGTCATTTCATAAATTAGACCCAATACTGCTCCAAAGTGTTCCTTGTGTGAGCAGACTATTAGTAGTTGTAGAAATATCTACAAGCTACAGGGTTGCAACAACTGCTTTCTGTTTTTAGTGCTCTGCCCTTTTACAAATTGCAGTGCACATTTGCCACTATATTTTTTAGCAAATTAAAATCAATTGCCTATCCTCTTCACTCTATTTCATAGTTGGCATGTTATGTCATAATGAATTGTATTTTATGAAGTGACCTGCCCTTTTGAGATGACGGTGCTTGTTGGAGTTTAACACACTTATTTTACGATGCAGCACAGTAGCAAATATTATGAAAATGTATAACGTAAATGATGGCACATGCAAGACACAGGACTTTGAGTGTTGGCCTGTGGTAGCATAACTGCAGGCTAGTACCTGATGATCCCTTTCCTGCTAATTAAAAAATTGCATGCATGCCAAATTGCAAAAGTATAGGGCAATTGCCAGCGATATCATTGCAGACAAAACTTGAGGTATTGTATGGAAAAAGCAGATGAAATCTTGCACTTATGGATTAGTTTTTTTTTTTGTATTGTAGATATTGTATCTAACGCAAAGGTATTTGTTCAGGTGTGAAATATAATATATATGTACTTGTAGAGAGAGGTGACG
The DNA here is from genome assembly GCF_051362555.1 of Lingula anatina. NCBI lineage: Eukaryota > Metazoa > Brachiopoda > Lingulata > Lingulida > Lingulidae > Lingula > Lingula anatina. Next base: position 15,012,652 of record NC_141769.1, read on the forward strand.
ATACAAAGACAAATTCATAAAAATGTGATTAGGAATTCTGTTGACAATTATTTTGATTTCCTTCTCTTCATTCCAAATACATATTTCGTATTATAGTTTTGTGTAATTGGATATGAAATGAATATTTGTAAACTTCATTACATCCATGCTCATTTCGTAGAATTCATTAGGTCCAAGCTATTCATAATTTAAGTTTACTATTAACTGTGGTTCAGGAATGCCATTTATATACTGACATGCATTTATTTATTTTTGTTTGTTTCAATCTTTCAGATGGGTACCAGCTAGGAACAGTACTACTCTGAAAGTCTCACGCTCAAAAGACCAAATATGGCTGCCAAGCAGCGTTTCCAATACCAGCATGCCCTCCTTGCCTAATGGCGGCACATCAGTCCGTAACAGTATGGTCAGTCAGAGCACCACAGGAAGGGTGGAAACGTCGCTTGTCATTGATCCTGAACCCTGTGGCAATGGAGATTCAGGTAAAATGGCATATGTATAGCATTTGGAATGCATTTGTCGTAACCTTAATAAAATGTAATTTACAGTTTTCTTCAGTTAAGGAGTCAGGTGGACACATATTACAGATCTGTGGTCACTAAATGGAATAATTTGGTAAGAAAGAGATTGTCGTTTATATGGCATTAAGCTCCCTTTTTAATATAATGGATTTCTGGCTCTGGTTTCTCATAGATTCTTTGTGGTGTGGAATTTTTTGGAAAAAGAAAGCCAGGTATAATTTTGTTTTTCTCGAAAAATTTCGTAAAGGAATGACATTTTGTTTTTGTGAACTCTTAACAGAGTCATTATTTTTCACATACATGGCAACATCTAACTCAATGTGCATACATGCTCCAAGTTAATTTGGATTTCAGCTGAAAATTGATGATTTTCCCTGAAAAAAAATAGATAATAGATAAACTATGGACTGGATTATCATTACTCAGTCTAAATGCCATGTTTTTTGGTGACATGTAACTAACTGTGATGCATCATTATACATGTGTAAAGTAGACAGTAGAACATTAGGCAGTCTGTAACATGGGTGTCGACATGGATTTCCCATCATGATATGACACAGGGGCATGTGATAGGTTTTGTGTCTTGTTTCCCTACTGGTTTAGAGCATTTTTGATTTTAATTGAAAATTTCCTAATTTATATATATACTGTATGCTGTGGTGGTGTGAACAATCTTGACTTAAATGACATGATGTTAGTTTTGTTGGAAGGTAAGAAAGAGGGAGTGATTGAGGAGGGGGTGGGGTGAGTGGAGGATGGCACAGGCTATGAAAATGGCACCTTTTAATTTGCATGCCTTTGGGCTGAAACACTTCTGATAGAGGATAGAGATAAAGTCAAAACTTTCTACCAAATCCAAAAGCAAAATTGGATTAAGAATCTCTTGTCTTTTTGTAGATAGCTTTTAGAGTTGCTGTTTTATTACCATGACAGATAAATACTACGTAGAAATTTGCAGACATTGGCATTGAGGCTTTGGGCTGATCCATGATGTTGAGAACCAACTCAGACTTTACATATTCAGTCAAGGTGGGCAAGTCATGGCTTTATCATAGACTTAACCTTAAAAAAAAAAAAACATCTAGTGAAAATTTCTTGATGTTTAAAGTGGATTGGATTGATTATGTTTGGATTGATTATGTTGTTATGTTTGGAAATTTAGGAAAGTAAGGTGATGGGAATATCCACAGTTTTACTGCTGTTCCTCTGTCTGTTTTGTGATTTTCTTTCTGAACTCTCAAAAATGGATTCTTTAGTACTTGATTAAGTGCACTAAGAAAGCCCAAACATTGATTGTTGCATGTCCATATATATATCTCATTTTCATGTCTAAGAGCTTTTAGTCTTATTAGAAAAATGCTAAAAAATATTAATAGCAAGATCTTTAATGGAAAGAAAATGACAACAACCTTTTTGATATCACTAAGCATTTTTGTGGTATCTGTTTATTCCAAATGCATTGTCAACTAAGCATTTCTTTATTTTTTTTTGTTTCTGCTCGTGATTAGCTTAGGAATTTTTCATAAGGTAATGGATAAGACTTTTTACAAAATGGACACTCCTAGACAAGCATTTGTTTTAGCTTAATAACTTTTTAATATATCAGTTAATAATGGATAAAAGTATAAGAAATATGTTTTTTAAAACTTAAGTACACTCATGAAAATTTTGCAAACAGTTTATAAGATAACATGACTGTGGGTGGATTTCCATTCTGAAGTTATTCCACCCTTCTTTTCCTCTTTGTGTATACACTCAAGGTTTCTAGAAAGACTAATCTGCCAGTTAATGTAGAATATAATACCCATTTATCTTATTAATCTTATGACTCTTGGACTAATCAAAGCAGCAGTAATGGGCATCAAAAAGTGATGATCTTTTATCCATAAATTGGTCATGCATATGGCATAAGAGCAGTGATAATAGAAGAGGAAGAAGGAAGTATATTAAATGTATTTTATGTATGGAATTTGAGCTTAGTTGGAACAACTTTTCAAATTATCTGTAATTGAATGCAGATATTGCCACTTTTGTATTAGCTTAACTACTCATTATGGAATTCTAAGGTTAATGAACGGATAATTTTTTGGGCCAATGTAAATAATTTTTTATATTTGTACAACTTTGGGGTTCCATAATTTGCTAATTATGCAAGCAGAAAAGCTATAACAATCACCTTTTTATAGTACTTTAGATGAGATGGCAATGTAAACAGTAAGAACAATAAAAATGATTTTTTTAACTAAGAGCAACAAAAAATAGATCAAAAATATGCAATTTGCCGGATGATGCTCCTTTCTTTAAATGCTCTATGATAATAAGGAATAATTTTTTTGAATCACTCAATACTCTGTGGGAAAAAACATTGTAAATGTCCACCTGTCCAGGCATGCCTTGATCCTTGACACTGGTCAATAAATTGTCCAGAGAACCAATGGACTCTTTGTCCACCTGGTGGTCACCATGTGTGGCTGATTATGACCATCTGTCAGCATTTTCTTTAGCCATGCTCACGCCAGCTTGTGACAGTAGTGTAAGAATTGATATCAATAATACTAATTGTTATACTAATATAGGTTATAGAGGCTGATTGTGAGTGGCTTTGTTGTAGAAAGATCAAGTGAAGGTATAGCTGAACTTTTATGTTTAATGTGAAGAAATTAAATGGTATATATATATATATATATATATATATATATATATATATATATATATATATATATATATATATATATATATATATATATATATATATACTTGTAATAGGATTATCCTAATCAATCTAATTCTTTTTTTTTTTGCTAATGATTTTTATACAGTTTTAGTAAACTGGAGCCCCGTGTTACTATGATGCCTTTGATAGACCTTTAAAATGTACTCAGACAGGTGACATTTTTTTTTCAAATTGTAATTCTCCCTGTGACTCCAGGGCCAGAAAAAAGGGAGACATCTTACAGTCAGAGCATCCTGCAGCAGTGAGAGTTGTTGTAGGTGCCTGGTATGTAAAGGTTATGTTAGGACAAAGAGTTCCATCATGCCTTATGAGCTTGTCAAACCTGGCAGAATTGTTCATGTAAAGAACAGTCTTTCCATGAGTGCTATAAAAATGCCAACAAAAGTTGCCCAATGAGGCAGAGAAACTAATATGGCATTGCTTTGTACGCCTTGACTCCAATTTCGCTCGGTCTGGCAAAGAATACATAAAGGTGCGAGGATTGTTTAGAGGAAAGAAAGGCCACTCTGTTAGTATGGCAGATAGGACACAGCCAATCCCTTCAAAAATGAATTGTTATCTTTTAAATGAATTCCATTTTTGTGTGAATAGCTCCCTATGCTGGTAATTTACCTGATATTAGACTATAAAAGGTATGAAAATAGCCCAATTGAGCTGGAGACTTGGGACATTTAAGTTAAATGGTAATCAGGTGGGAATGATACTATTAAAATGTCAAAGTAAAAGAGTATGAATGCCCTGGTCTCCTGTTTATCAGTTTACCTGTTTATAGTGGAGGCATGGAGAAACCAAACAGAGAATACCATTGATCATGAAGTACATGTAAATGAATAATAATAAGGCAAACTGGGTTTTTATGATTGTGGATATAAACCTAGTTAAATTTTTATGCAATCTTTATTTGCCTGCCATGCTGACACTGTCTCTTTAATATTCGCTTAATGCTAATGTGGTCTGGGGAAAGTATAATAATGAAATGCGTTTCCAGTCGATTTGGGTCAGCCCAACTTTGTTATGACTGCAGAGATTGCTGGCCATTTGATTACAAATAACTTACCCCAGGGAGCAAATCTAATCACATTTTTACACCATCATAGTTGTTGAGGTAACTCTTGTGCCAAACTGTTTGTGTGTATGTTTTCTTGTTTATTTGTTTGTTTGTGGTAAGCTATTAAGGGTAAGGGTAGCCCTGTATGAATTTTTATGTAAGTGGTATATGCAAATGATAAGATTTGATCATTATTATTTGCAACTTTTACCAGAGATGCAGAGAATTTCATGAATATATAGACACAATATTGCTGATACTCTGTTTCATTAAAAGAATGTTTCAGAGACCCAGGCATTGCAGAATTTTTTACATCAAAGCTTCCTCTTGAACTTGGTACAAGACCCTACTGAGAACAAATTATACTTCTCTGTTTACCTGCAGTGAAGGGAATTCACAGTTAATTTGTTTTCCTATAAAACTTTATTAATACTTCATGGACCCATATAGCTTCAGGGGGAAAACATAAGGAAAATGTGCCCCAGGAGACCCGAGTTGTTTTTTCTTGGTGCGATTTTATTGGATTTTCTGACCGGGTCACTCTGGTCATTTGGCTGTGTTCACAAAGCAAGACCAAAGAATGAAAAAAGGACTAAATTGTGTTATTTGATACCACCTCAAGACCAGCTAAATGTTATCTCACTCTTGCATGAAGGATATTACTAGTAGCCAAATGCCATGTTACTTAATTAAGTCATTCCAAATTGCTTCACTTGCATGGTGAATATAAAACATTAATGGTATCTTAAATTTAAGTCGTGATTCATATTTGACTCAGTAATAATAAATACAATTTGTGTTACATTTAAAGCTGATTTAGTTAAGTATTACTATTTTGATTTGCTATATAAAAATTATCCACAGCTGAAGGTATTTGTGTCATATAGTGTTACTAGTACTTTGGTAGCAGCAGGGTCAGTATGGATTATCCCCAGCATATTAATAATATGGGATGAAAATGCATAGTTTAGTTTTTAGTTTTTCAGTCCAAGTTAGTCCATAGTATGAACTGAGCTGACGTCTTGCTGTCCCTGCAGCACCCTGCTCTACTGATGATGCTGTCAGTTTAAGTTGTCTGTGAAATTAAGAATTATTCCTAGAGGAGTCATTGTGATTAGTATTTTAGATGAAGTACAATACTAGTAGATCCCCAACAAAATTCTCATAGTAAAGCTATAATCTTTGCATTTCAGCAACTGGAGTAGAACTGTTTGTTCCCATAAGTGTAAAAACATTTAGAATAATTTACACTACAATTAGGTCAGAATACCTGAATATGGTATATCTTTATATGCCTTATTGATTTTTGTTGTTTCATGCCATTTTTCCAAGTGTGAACAAAAAACAAAACAAAATGGAAGGTATTATGATATTTTCCAGAAAACACTGGCTGTTATCACAGTCGAAATTTAAATGCTATTTCTTTGCTCTCAGCAACTTTGAGGACAGGCAGTATATACCACACAACCCCCCCCCCCCCCCCCAAAGTCTAACCCCCTTTTCTATACACAGAAAAAATAAGACACATGAGATATTCTTCTTCTGTTACTACTAGGTATAGGTAATGGCAGTCCAGAGACCCAGAGCACAGTGGAGCACTACCCGTCCCACACAGAGATCAGGCCAGCCACCCCCGGGTCCATGGGCTCCCTGGAGTACAGAGCAGGGCTGTGCAATGGTGATGTTCAAGCACTACGCAACATGCAGGAAGCTTTCAGGTAAGATAACCTACCACAGACATGAATGGGCATTAACACAAATGAGAAGTGTGTGTGTGTGTGTGTGTGTGTGTGTGTGTGTGTGTGTTGAAAAGATCTGCAAAGGTTGGATGTTTCTCTTGTGGTATCAGAAAACTGTACAATTATCTGGCATGTTTTTGTTCTGATTCAAGTGGGAAATTTCTTTTTTTTCTTGGTGGTTTACTTTTTTTATAACCTAAAATCATGTCTGAATTATCTTTGATTACAATGCCAAAGTCTTAGTCATGAAGGTCATTTTCTTGATCTGAAACAAACATCATAACATTCTGCATAGCATTTCACCTAAGAAACAAGTTCAATCATGTCCTTTTTTCAGGTGACAAAGCATTTTTTGCAAGCTATATCTTCAAGGGGCCTGGTAATTGTTCTCTTTGATCAACTTTCTGCAATTCTTCTCTGGGTGTGCATCTAGGAATTCGCTCTGATCAAAGCTCTCATGAAATATCGCCTGGCAAATAATTGAAAACGGCCTATAGAGCACATATTTGTTCAGATGTTATTCTGAAGAAATGAGATGTATGATCTTTGCACAGCAAATTCAAACTCCCAATCCATGCCAATAAGTGTTCAAGGGAGTTGCTTTTAGGGCTCATCTTAATCAAAGGCTCCATGAATGAAGGATGCCATTTCCTTTGAACTGGTTTGAGAACTTTTTTTATTCTAAAACACTTCTCCGGATTAGATTTTATTTTAGGGGGACTGTTCAGAAGTTATTGTTGTAGCAGGATTTGTCTGTCTCAGCAGGAATTCTTGCACGATTGCCTAATTGTCTGGTATGTCCCTCGTAATTCAAAGTACTTGGGTAAAGTTGGAAAAACTTAGTGGTCCATGATGTTGTTGATTTTGCTTTGTGAAGAGGCAAGCTGGACAATTAAGATGATCACAATTTACATTGACTGCACCATAGCAAGAATCCCACTGAGATAGATCAATCCTGCTAGTATGATAACTTCTGTTCTAAACACAGTCTTAAATGGCACATGCAGAGCAGGATCTCTGTGACACTTTGTCCTTTACCAAGTTTTATATTCATGGTGATGTAATTTGTTTATCTAGTAAGACATAAAAGAACAGATAAATTTGATAAATTAAGTATCCTTTCAGTGGAGATTAAGTTGTGCTTCTTGGCAAAATAGACTGAGGTAATTCTGTACCTCCCATCTTTTTTTATCAGGTCATCTGATAATGATAAGCTCACCCTAAAAAGTTATTCTGCCCACAGACAATTTAAATTTGTTACAGCGCATTCAGAACAGTGTCCTAACAGATCCATGGATCAAATATAGTGATCAACTAAAAAAGCTTGCCGCTTAATTCCCAATTAGACACTGAATAGATTTCCTGTGGGGATTACGCAACAAGCATTTATGTGGGTTGGCCATATTTGATCCGCGTATATGTTACTTCACTGTTCTGAATGTGCTCTTGCAGTCACTGTAGTAGAACAGGGCCAACTGTGAAATTAGATGTGTTGCCTTTGGTGCACTAATCAAAATCGTACAGCTTGCTGAGTAGGTTTGCTCAGAGATAGGCATGTGCAACTCGATTGGAAATGCTACTTGTACATAGAAGTGTACTTGAAAACACTACGCGGTCCTTTAAAGTTTCATGATAATCTTTGAGGAAAATAATGGGAATGTAATTTGAGTTGTATTGCATTTTGATTTGATTACATGCAGATCCTGCCTGCAAAAAGAGGACTGTCTGTCTGGAAATTATTCTGTCTTCCTGTCCTGATGGTGTGATGTTACATAAATGACATAAGAGTACTTGATAGGATTAAAATCACATTAAGCATAGGAAAGGAATATGTGATAAGTATGCATTATAAAGGGAAATCGAGAAATAAAGTTTTAATCTGATTTTCACTTCTGCTGGCTTTTATGGAGGTCAAAAACTATTTTTTCTGCAGAATATCTGAAGTATAGTGCAAACTTTCAGGGATTTAAATATTTAATCTTGTGAATAAGAATTAATTATTTTTTATCTGTCAGTCAATCAGGTTCAATTTGTACACAGACTGGCACATGAAGTCACTTGTTACAATACTGTATCAGTGTATGTATTGGTGCAATTTAGACATATAGATCTGGCTTCCAGAACTGCGTTCTTTTTCCAATACCTTAATGCTGTGTCTAAACAGTAGAGCAGTTGTTCACAAGAGTGTGTCAACATAGAAATGGAATTTTACTATAATACAGATTACTTAACAAAGATCACATGTAACCACCTTGTGACTTCGTATTGGATTTTTACTTTCACATCAAGACTTAGTCATGGATCACTCTGTGTCATTTTAATTGGTTTTAACTGTTTTCAGTTTTTGTTTTCACTTTTCGTAGTTCATTTGTTCAATGTGTTGAAATATATCCTTTAAAAGAAATCAGTTTGTTTAGCAACTCCATAGTTCATAATGAACTTTTTGACTGAAGAAAATGAAGGAAGCTCGTGCAAGTGAAGGGCACATTTTTCTTTCACATTTGAGAAGCTTCAAAGTGCTTGAAGTTTTTACATTGATTTTTTGTGGCAGGGATCCTATTTTACTTGCGATCTAATGCTTTTACTGTTCCACCTTGGAAGAATGGCCAATGACAATTAAATGCAATTTGCCTTATGTACACACGCATTGTCCCCAGGGTCAGCCAAACATTTTCACTCAGGACTTTTCAAATAGCCCGAGAGGCCCTCCCTATGGAAACTGTACCAACATCACTGATTCTTCTTCCCACCTATTTATTATACATGTAAGGGCCTGTTTTTGAAATGTGTAAACATGCAACTGAATGATAAAAGTCAGTGAGATGTTTTCTGCCGTCTCTGGCATGTGGGCAGAAACCCCATCATCTTGAATATGTGTAAAAAGAGCTAGACCATTAGGGATTAACAGCAATTTCTGATTGATTAATCCATTGCAAATTGAAACCCACACTGCCTTTATACGGTTGGATTACAGTTCAATCTTTGGCGTGTATTTGATGGAGTAAGCTGTTGTAAATAAGGAAATGTAGAATGAAATGATGCGGCATTGATTGCTACTGTATAATATTCCATCATGAGTTTTGGAGGTCATCTAGTATTGCTTAACTAAGTGTGTTTTAGAGTGTGTTCACATTGAAACTATCATACTAGGTAGTTTGAACTAACTCAGTGGGGATTCTTGCTGAATGCAATCAGATTATCAGATTAACACATCTCTTCTTGTTTCCAATGTACTCATATAGTCACCAGCTTTTCTGTATTCTACTCAATGCCAGGAGGAGACTTGTTAATCTGATTGCATTCAGCGAGGGTCCCTGCAGAGTTAGTTCAAACTACCTTCTTCAATAGCATTCACTGTGAATGCACGCTTAGACTTACAAGGGTCCATGAAGTTAAATCTCGATGACCATTAAATTTTTGTGTCATGGAGAAGGTCATAATATTGAATCTCTCAGTTCTTCCTCTCACTTAATCCTTTTGATAACTACCTAACTATGAGAATTATATACCTGGTAAGTGCAATTTAACCAACTGATGTAAAATGCTGATCAAAAATTCTCGGGTGAAGATCAGCAACAGACAGCAGTACCTATTGAAATCAAGCCAACATCTGCACAGCACAAGTCCAATCAAAATGTTTCAGTTTTTGTACTTGTTTTTCTCCTAAAATCCAATCATTGCTGGCACTTAGTTCAGTGTGGATATTTGTTTGATTGTTCTATCAGCAATTGGATCCAATGAGATTTGGTCTCTTTGAAGTCTGCCGTGAAGACACTCAAAGTCTACTGGTATGTCACATGGTGAGATTGAGCAACGGCAAATTAGCTCTCTGCACGTTATAACACAAATTGAAGTGAACCAACAGCGACATCATTCCAGCTAGGCTTTTCACTCTCAATTTTGATTTGATTTTTTTCTGCCCTGTTTAGTTCTTATGATATTGATTGATCATTGCAGTTATTTTGGTTTATCGTGGTAACACATCATCATTGCATGACAGTGGAAAGAAAATGAGCATTTCTACAGGGCATTTATTATGATGGTTGCGTGTTTCTCATGCAATTTGTGTATGTTTTTCTTTGTTTTGTTTTCTTTTAAATGCCACTGTAATTTTCTTGGCAGAAACATTGTTTGCTTCTCCAAATGCCACTTTAATTTTCTTGATTGAAACATTGCTTGTGGCCCATAGAGGAATGCGTCTTGTGTTTTAAAATTATCTTTGAAGATAGTTTCTTCCATTTATCAAAAACATAGTATCTCAGAAGTGACTTTCAGAAATTTGTCATTAGAAAATTTCACTTCAAAGTATTTTTCATGACACAGGATTAAATTCAATACTGTTTCAAAAATATTTGAAAATGAAGTCAAATTTTATACATACTTTTTCAACAGTTAAAGATTACTATGAAATTGGTTTTTCTTTTTTTGTGTGTAATGATAAATAAGTTTTAAAAAGTATATTGCATCTTAAGAGACTAAAAATACTTTTTCTACTTATGTGGCATGCCCCTATGATGTTTCGAACCCTTCCTCAAAGGGCTTCTATCACGTATGCACTTGTGGACAATGTATTTTTTAATCAGTTACAAATGATTTTTTTCTTTTTATCAAAGATTGACTTATCTTAGTTTGCTTTTTATTTCTTCTTAAGCTGGTGCCTTCATTTTGTAAGAAGAAGGCAGATAATCTCAGGGGGTGGGGGGGGAGGGGACAGGGAGAATTCCTCACTTTAATGGAAAAATAATTTTGGCAGTAGATCTAGGAGCAAAAGATACATCAAAAAATCTGTACAGCAATACGAATTTCCATCCTTACTGTTCTTATCTAATCTTGACTTATTTGGCTTTCAGGTTACTTGAGATACATGTTGGCGCTGTTCAAATGCCACTGGGGCAGTGATAAAACGCTCGACTTTTATTTCTTAGTTTGTTTCTGGCTAGAAAGGTTAAGGCATATCTGCCGAGTGTTCAAAGAGTTATGTTCATGTTATAAGACTTTTTGGCAGTTTTTCAGAATCAGTGGTTCGTTTCTTGATGGGAAATTTAGAAAGGTAAAAATGTTAAAAAATGATATTTAGTATGCATATATAGCTATTGTCATTTTTAAGTCTTTCTTTGCCAATAAGGTTGAACCAAATTTATCACCCCCCCCCCTCCCCCCACTCCAAACCAGGTGTTGGTTTGCTCTTTTTCTATCTTTCCACAGGCTTGTATAGCATCTATTATATCTATTTTTACCCTAACACTTATTATATGATTGAACAGCATTAGCAAAGAAATTAGATTATGTAATAGCTACTTAAGATTAATTACTGGAGTAATCCCATTTCTAGACTATTTATGGGCCTTATCAACTTACTAAGGAGAAGATAAATGAAAACAGTTACAAGCTAGCTGCAGTGCTATGTCACAGAACTTAAATTGAAGAGATCGATTGTTTTCATATTCTTTACAATAAAATGGTAGTCAGTAATTGAAAACAAATAGAGAGAGTACAAGTAATGAAATTAAAAAGATCTCAAGTGAAAAAGCAGATCGAGTTGGCAACAATGTAGAGTCTACGTACGTACAATTCAATAACTCTCCTTATGATTTGGATGCAGCCAACCCAGCATCTTATCAGACACCTCTGTAAGGTTACAGACTTAGTTACCCTTGCCCATAGGGAAGGACTCAAAATAGATCAATGCAGATAGGGGATTTTTTTATTCTTTTCTGTGAGAAATTGCACCACAAATTGGTTTTGAGACATTGGTGTTGTCATGGGGCAGTTTCAGGTGGTGGAAGAAGATGTAGTTTGGCCGAAAGGAGCTACATCGTTGAGAAATCTGCCAGTGCTAATGCCGTAGGTTTATAGGTTTTGGTGATAATTACTGGGATAGATTGGGTACTGACAGTGTGCAAAAGTAGTTTGTTTATGCAGAAAGCTTATATTCTCATGGAAAACATACAAGTAGATGCATGTCTCCTTCATCCTCCTACCTGTAGTTCTCGTTAGAAATTTTTTTTCCCAATGAGGTGCATGTGTACACTTGCTGGGTTACCAACTCTTCTTTTTTCTACACTTAATATTTTGTGTCAAAATTCCATTTTAACTGAAAGAACATATTTAGCCTCCTTTTATCTTGGCAGGTTAGACCTTCATCTTATAAATGTGATTGTTCTACAGAATGTTTCTAGTTCATAAGTAAAAACTGCAAACAATATCATTTAGGCACTAGACAAGTAGCTTTACCCCATTCCCAAAGGAGCCCCTCCTAACTCACCTGGCATTTAGTTTATCATAGCAGTCAATTAACTAATAACAAGGAATTCCAGGTGAAATGGCTGGAAAGCAGAGTATTATGCAATGGCCCCCATCTCCCCAGCAAGAGCTTGGGGTACCTGTTGATTGATATGTCACTAATGGCTATTGGGAAATATAACCTTTAGTTGCTGGTCAACTCTTTGCTGGTGGATAAGGAATGCTAGAGTAGTGCGGAGTATGTAGTCCTTCGTTTTTTCACATTTTAGATGTAGTCATGGTTTTTTTAAAATTATTGTTACTTTTCTACAAAGAACTAGTTTCAGATCTGATTCCAAGTTCAAGTATATGAAGAGATTCCTACAACTGGTACTAATGGTGGGATGCCTACATGAAACACAAACACATGTAGACTACTACATATGGCACTTAATACATGGCTATACTGCACAGGTGTGATAGACAGTTAAGCTACCTGTCAGTTACCTGTGAGGGGGGAGACTGGTTATAATTAAGGCTCACCCTGACACTGGTGATCAACTGCTGCCCCCTGTTGTGGTAGTTTATTCAAAATAGGAAATACCCCATTCATGATTGTTTTGCTGTAAATTAATTAACCACTTGATGTTCACTTCAATGTTTGGGACACTTGAAGCAACTGACCGTTCCTTATTTATAGGGCTGGCAAAACCTTTAAGTTTGTGGTAGAACTGCCAGGCCACACATTTTCAATGTACTGCTTAAAAATATAATGGATCTTGCACTTTTTGAGAATTTGAATATTTTAAAATAGGGCTTCATGAATATTATTACAGACATGTATAGGGTTTAATTATCACATATGTAGTAATAATGTTTTTGTTTGAATAAAAATGCTACTCTTTTTTTCATGTTGGCAGACTTTCATAAAGCCCAGATGTGCTTTTAAAGCATCCTTTTTATACTTATTCAATTACTTAAAGCCAGGGTTTATTACTTTTCTTTTACATGTTAATGATACTTATGATCTGAACAAAACAAAAAGTTCTTTGAATATGATTTAAAATTAGAATAATTGCGTTTTTCATAAAATCATCAGAAAAATAATTACTACAGAGTTGAGTGAGTCATGTTATGTTACCAATACATAATTGAATCCTTTATGTCATTGTCATAATGCATGCCTTTCATCTTCATGAGGGCCATATTGCCGCTGGCAGGACAAAGTCGTACTATTATTTTCCCTAGGTGATTTATAAGTGTGTGTAATGGTAGGTGATGTCTCTTGTCATTTGTCTTAAGCCTAATCCAGATAGGGGAGCTGGTACAAAACAATCAGCACTTTGTAAAGTATTTACAGTCTGTCACTTCTTTCGACTATGAAAGTGTGTTGGGCTCATTAAAAAAAGCAACTCACACTTCACAGAGAGTGTTGGAAAAGTGCTGTGGTATAATAAAGTGGATGCTGGTTGTCACATGGGATAACAGCTACAGATGTGAGAGGTATTCAGAATCTCATCTGGTGTCCTTGATTAAACAGTTCTTTTTCATTATGGCTGAAGTTATGAACACGAAGGCTGTGCCATCATCTGTAATGCAACAATGTGTCATTTTGAGTTTGATGTGGTTTGCATGTCATAGTATGAAAGAAAACAGCAATGTATTGTCACATTTTTAATTGTCTTTCTGTCAGAGATGCTTTCTGGAGTGATGAGGTGATTACAGAGATGAATTGATTTGAGAGAGAGTGTGAGGAAGAGGAAGAAAGAAGTGAGACATGCATGCAAGCGAAACAAACAATAAAAATGTGTACATTTGTCATCAACATTTTGATGTTAAAATACACTTTTTACAGCTATATAAAATACTTCAAAAATCAAAAACAAAATGCGACTTAAGTTGTTCCTCACTTCTGCGGAACATATTACTGACCAATTAAAAATGATAATACTTAATTACATATTGAACTCCAATATTCAATACTTTCAGATCCAGCCTGTTCAACATCCTTAGTGGGCTGTACTCCATCTTTGTCATCATCCTTGGTGCTGTGCTGCCCATTGCTGAAATATTTGCACAGCCTGTGGCCATCAACTTCTTCGAGGTAAGGCATTTATGCTGCATTTACACTGAAGACAGGCTGACCCTGGGATGGAGGCGCTCCTGTGTGTGTGTGTGTGTGTGGGGGGGGGGGGGGGGGGGGGGGCTCTTGTGAACAGAAATCATGACGTACCCATGAGTTTATGTTCAGGTAGAGGGAACTATAAAAGTAAACCAGTTATAAAAAAATTAAGATAAATATGAGTTGAGAAACTTTCCAGGTCATGTTGATAGACACATACTGCACCTGTTATTATGTGGACAGGTGATCAGCAGATGAAAAGTTCACTTGACTTTTTTTGTTAGTTCTGTTAAGATTCAAGGGGCACAGAACTAAACAGCTACATGCATATTATCCTGGTGCAAGCCTGACATGAACTTGTATACAATTCTGAGCTTTAGGCTTTTAGATTTTCCATTAATTGGCAGTCATTTGAGCAGACGTCTTCTAGGGCAGGTATCTGCCACCAGGTGGTGCTGTAGATAAACTACCAAAAGCTTATCATTTGTTTAGATTAAAAAGAGTTTTAGAAAAGATCTGTTGATAATTAAAAAACCAGACCCCTTAATAATTGCCTCATTAATTGAAAATGTCGGTAAGGCTGTTTGCTCTAATCTTTGACACAGATTAAAAATGGAAATTGGTTTTGTGCGTGTTGTATGCATGATGTATTCAGTATTTTGTTGGGTATAGTGGGTAGTATACTCAGTCTGTAGGTAATTTCCATGATTTTTAGACTGAATTGTAAAACGTTCTTGAAAACGTGAAGTAAATCCTGAGAGAGCATATCTACGAGGTATATTCAAGAGACAAGATAAATGGATAATTACAGCACAGAATAGCAGTGAACAATTAAAGTGCATGTTTTGTTATTCAGAACTTTGATTTTTCCTTTAAAATTTATGATTGCATCTGTAACAAAACAATGTATTTGAAAATGTAACTCATCAAATACGCTTATTAAAGTATTTAAATACCGTACCTATCTAACAGTGGTATGCAGTAAGTCAAACACAGTAATCCGTCTCCCCATCAAACTCAGGTGGTGGATGTAAACACAGACAGCAGGTGGGCAGGGAGTTTTTTCAACAACAAATGTCTTATCATGGTACGTAGATAGGTAGATAGCATAGAAGGTTTAAAAACAGCATCTGATGGATGCTAGGGGCATAGTATAGGCCTCAGAAGTCATGTACTGGTTACTGAGTTGTCAAAATATTGACATAATGTTTTCAGTCGAAACTATGTAAGCAATTTAAGATTTGTTAAGTGTTTGGTTTACTTTTTATTATTGGAGTGCAAAAGAATTTCTGCTCAGTTTATTTGACACTAGGAATATTTTGGTTGTATTAGATAATTATGTTTGTTTCAGTTAGTCAAAATAGAATTAGAAACAACGCAAAAGCTACATGTGTGATTGTGTTTGTTGTAAATCATTTTGTCTAGTCGTCAGCAATAAAGTAAAAATTGGTCGAGGAAAGCACAATTTTAACTCTGGAAAAGCATAATTCTCTAACAGTAATGTGTTAATGTGCGTGGAGGTACCGATCCTGAAACAACATTTCCACCTTCTTCCTCTGCATTGCTCAGACTTGCATTCATTTTACTACTTAATTGAATTTGATCGTCCTCCCAGGTGAAATGCAACATTTTCACTGTTCTTAGAACATCATTGATTTCTGCTGTGTCTGCAAAGATAACCAACCTTCAGTCTGCCTGAATCACTGGGCCTGTTCACACCTGTTACTAACTTAGATCAACCAAACTGAATCGTTTGACAGGACTGTGGTCATATGAAATTAGGACATCTGTAATGCCCACGACTTTGAAATCTGTCATTAATCAACCTTGTGGTCTGATGATGGCCACTGCTGAGGTTCAGAAAAGTTCTGGTCTAAGTTAGTCCAGTGTGTGAACAGGTCCATTGGGAACATGTTGGACAGTGCAGATAGTTCCTGTGATATGGCAACCTTTGTATGCTGAACTATTGTCAGGTGTTGACTCATCACGAAGCTGAAACATGAGCTGCAAGACCACACTGCAGATCATATCTAGGTGATCAATTGTAACACTTATTTTGTCAGTGCTGTGAAAAAAACAGAAAAGAAGTCATCATTCTTAGTTTATCGGAATATAAAATGTTGTGGTAGAATAGTTGAGCATCAGTGACCTCTGTTATGATGATGATGTCCAGGTTTTTAAGTTACTGCTCTTCCAGCAAGAAGCAAGGCACACTGCACTGTTGTTATTTTCAATTTTTCATCAGTCAATTTCAGTTGTACCTGTTAACAGTATTGACACAATTTTAAACATGAGCTGCTACACATTGCTACACAAAAGAGATTAAACTTAGTTAAATATGGGTGAATTGACCAAGTGATATCCAGGTAGAAACCCTGTAAAATATTGTTTTCCCAATCTCCAGCTTAATAAAATCTTTAACAGATCACTTATTCTTAATAAAATGTATCAACTATGGAGCTCAATACAATGTTTTAGTACTTCTGAAAACCTGAGAAAGATCATCTTAAGTTGGGTTAATATCAGAGCATATGTTTATGTAATTAACTAAAATATGACAAAACTTGATATATGTAATATGTGAATACTAGTAAGTTGTTTTTGAAATTTGCGAAAAATTTCCATAGCTGTAACAATTGTGTAGCAGTATTGATGTATTTTCTAATTAGAAATTATGTTAGGCCAAGTCTTCTCTCTTCCTTATTTAGTACTCATTTATATTTGACTGTGTTTTCACAAATATGATATTAAAATTTATAAAGCTGTGGTAACAAATATGGAATATCACTTTAAAAATGAATGCA
Organism: Lingula anatina; assembly: GCF_051362555.1. Taxonomy (NCBI): domain Eukaryota; kingdom Metazoa; phylum Brachiopoda; class Lingulata; order Lingulida; family Lingulidae; genus Lingula; species Lingula anatina. The sequence goes on from NC_141769.1 coordinate 15,029,842, forward strand.
TACAAATATGAGTTTATGAAAAAAAGCACTAGATTTAAAATGATTAAGGCACCTAGTATAATATCCCTCATACAAATATGAGTTGTTTATGAAAAAAGCACTGGATTTAAAGCAATTAAGGCACCTAGTATAATTTCCCTCCTGGTACAATGTATAACTCCAGGCAGGATTGTATGATATTATGTTGTCTAAGATATATCATGCATGTATACTAGTGGCATATGGCTTCAGGGAAAACACCTTTCCAGGCTTCATGGACAGATCTTTAATGGCACCTGAAAGCATAAAGGGAGTAGATTTTTAGGAGCCATTCAGATTGAGTTTGGTAGCATTAACTAGTGCACACTAACTCCACTGACACTGTTGCTGAATGCAATCAAATTAACAGGCTAACTTTTTGTTTTTTGTTCCCAGCGTACTTGTAAAAACACCAGCTTCTCTGTATTCTACCAGGAGTGGGCACATTAGTCTAGATCTGTTCACCTGTTTGCACTCAGCAAGAGTCCCTGTGGAGTAACTGTACACTATGTAGTCCAGTCAGTTAACTCATACTGAATGGCCCCTTAGTTATATGTAAACTATGTTACTGCATAGAGCTGGGAACCTAGGCCTTACCCTGTACAGAAATAGCCTAACTCACTGAAGTCATCATGTAGGGTTCACTTTCACAAAAGAATTTTGTGTTAAAAGTTGGTTTTAACTCTTGAAGACCAGAAATTTTGGTGTACTTTCATGTAGGATAAATATATTTTCAATGACTAATATTCAATATCAGCTGTTTTATATTTTTTCATTAAACAGGCCCAGTGACTTATTCAGGACTGCATCTGGAGTATAAAGGCAGTTGTAGTAGATTGAAATTTTTCTACTTGAGTGGATGAAAACATTAAAGGGATAATAACTTTTCGTTTCGGCCAAAAAATGAATTTTCCTGGAGTAAACGACAAATTTCCCATACTTACTAATGGTTAATGAATCCATTTTTACATTCAAAGTTTGTCCCTGGTTTTTTTTTCTAAAAAGTTTGTTTTTTTGTTAAAATCTCTTAAGAGATTTTAACAGAGTATAGCCATCAATGGAGGTCACGTGGTCTAAGACAAGCTCATATATCACAAAACTGCCGTTTTTGTGGTAAAACAGAAAATATTATATTTCTATGAGTTATTCACAATGTTTTTATTGTGAAATATAGATCTCATACGAAGAGTTATTATCCCTTTAAACTTTGTGAAACTATCTGTAGATGACCAGGGCCCCGTATCTCGAAAGCATCGCGCATTGCAACCGTGTGCAAGCGTCTCAATTCCATAACTCGCCCATTTTCGCCCCATATATACATTGTAGCCTCTATGTGATATCACTATTCGTGGTTAGCGATGCTTTCGAGATACGGGGCCCAGATCTTCTCATATGCAGTTCATGGCACTACATATACACCACAAAGGACATTCTTGTGTCATGTGGTTAGATATCAAAAGAAGGCGGCAAGATTATTTTCCAGACTGTGTTCTATCTTTAGTCATTACATAATTTTGCTTTTCTTACAATGATAAAATAGGAAAAACACCACTGTTTGTACATGTGCTGTAATTTTGTTTTCTTTATATAATTGTATCAGTTATTCTCAATCTCTAAAAATCTGATCCAAGTCATCTTGAAAACTCCATCAGTAAAAAATCTGGTAGTTAAATATGGCAGAGTGCTCTCTCTTCCTTCTATTAGCACACCAAAAAGTACAGTCAAGAATTTGATATTGATGTGAAGTCTTAAAAGGAAATGCAGGAAAGAAGCAAATCAATTAACTTCTGGTATTAAAGCTAACATGTGTTTTGTGGTCTTTTTAAAATGGCACAAAAAGAAGTTCTTTGTCAGTGGTAATATTCCATCAAACAATTCCCTGATTGCTTTTCATTCTACTTTGTTTGATGAGAAAATGATCAAATTCTGAATTGTGTCATTTTTCGATGTCACCTGCAGGTGGTAATGGGATTATTTAAATGTGTTTTTTTCATGCCATGCTGCACATGTTTCAGACATATGCCAATTTTCTTGGTTTCCTTTACAAAATCTTTTGTGAAATGGAAGCACCCAGTCATTTACAATTATCTTATGTGAAATTAGATCATAGCCCCTTGGAGCAGACAGGATATGTGATGTTGCAGATAACCCGAAGGTATCTGTTGTGTTGAGAATGTTGTAGGATTATTGATGAAAAATGATATGGATTATTGCAAGATAAAGAGACAGAAAACAATAAAGTAATGCTGACTAAAGCCTTGAAAAAAATATTCTTTATTTAGTACTAGGACCTAGATTACAGGGCCCTTGATTTGTTAATAAATATATTTTGAATGAAGTTGGTCTAGACAGCGCAGGGAGAACTAATTGAAAAATAGCTCTTGGACTAACTCCAGGAAATGGACTGGTTCGAACAAAATTTTAATGGCTGTGGGTGTAGGACATGAGTGGCTTACATTGCAAACTCAAGAACTGAGTGCTGAGAAAAGATTATATTAAGACAAGCACTGGCTGATACTTTCTGTGACAGGGCTTATAAAGTTATTATTTCCTTTGAGAGGTGCATGACGTCTGTAGAACTCGCTGTCCTTCCTGCGGCTCTTGTGCATTGCATCCTGAAATATTTCATATTTCTCCAGCCACATTGTCCTCTTTGTTACTTGATTATGTCTATTGTATTTAGGAATTTATATGAAAAGTTGACATATTATATTCACAGAAGTGTCTAGTACAGTTGTTTTCTTTTCTTTTGCTTTTTATTTCTAAGAATATGAGTATTAGACTCTCGGGATCAAGAAGGTCTGATAAAGATATTTAGTAATTTCTGGATATCTTATTTTGACATGAAATTTCTAGCTGCAATATTGATCATACATTCTACCAGTTACTTCATTGTGTGTTATACATGTTTGAGGGAGGGGGGGGGGGCACAATTTTAAGGGAAAAAATAGCTTTGACTCATTTCCTAGGAGCATTGTGAGCATGCAGTTCATTTTGCAAGGCAAGAGTAGAATTGTTTATTACTTCATTTGCAGTAAACTATTTAATAAACCTACGATGCCTGATGTGAATATAAGAAATTAGCCCTAGCTAAGACTGCATGTTGTATTGAAAATAAATTTAGTAGGGAGTGTGTGTGCATTTTCACAATTTCATGAAAACTTTGGATTGTAAATTAACAGTTGACCTGTCAAAACAGTTGCAAGGGGTTACTGGAACATTCATTGTCTACTGAGTGGTCACCATCATCTCAGAATCTTCTCTACTTTTTTCCAAATTGTCACCATCTCCCTGTAAAATATTCAGCTTCATTGGGCAGGGATTCTCCATAATTGAATTGAGATTTGATTTCTCCTAATGTGTATACCTATAATTAACGTGGATGGTTCTTCCGCCATTGATCTGGGCTTCATGATACTTTGCCTCCGGGGAGCATCAGTTAATGGGAACATTTTAATGCTTTGTTATGGCGGACCAGTACACTTGGATATGGTATAGATCAGACTGCTAACAAGGCAGGTATCCTGTTATCTCTTGCATTGTGCTGCTTCTGGAAATTCAATTACAGTCTTCTGAATTTTCACATGCAAAGGGATACTTCCAAGTCATTTGTGTATTATCACTGGATGGGGTAATGGATTGATGATAAGAATAATAGATTAATTGCAGTGCATTGATCTTAGTTGTTATTTCAACTTTTGGTATTAATAATAAAGAAAAATTATTTAAAAAAAAAACTAGCAAGTAATTTGTAAATTATTGTTCATAGAATGTGTTTGGTACAGTATTTGGATTATCAGATGAAATGAATTGAGTTTTTTTTAGGTGTGTCTAATTGAATTTTTTAAAGCAGTATAATATCTATTGTTTGCTATGTTGTTACCGCAAGAAATTTTCTCACAATATTTTAGTGCTTGTTTTCTCATTGAAAGAAGATAGTGGTACAAATCAATGTGTTTATGTTGGTTATCCCACACCTTATTTTACCTTTGAAATATAACCAGGCAAAAAGATTCGTGTAAGAAATGCTCTCTCAGCAGGCAATCTTCAGTCACATACTGAAATAGAGAAAGAAATAAGTCACTGCCATCTGCTGTGTATATTGTTAGGCAGATCACAGAAAAATATGATTAAAATCTTCAATTTTGAATGTCAGTGGACAAATAGTAGCAAGTCAGTTGGAATCACCTCCACATGAATTGTTAAGCAAGTCAAATCACAGAAGATGGCATTATTCACAACCGCAGGTGAGTCTTTTAAAATACCAAACCTATCAGACAATAGGGCTGTTCTGGTACACAAAGAGTTGGCAGTGTGCCAGCTAGTAAACACAGTTTCAGGTATGATTTTCGCTGGAGGGAGGAGGTAAACACGGGGACTCCTGGCTTGTTTGAATGACTCCAGGCAAAGTGAAGCACACCGCAGCAGGTTGTGTTTTCTGGCCTGTTGTGTTGTGTGGTTATGTTCTGTAGATATACAGAGTTTTGTGGGAAATTATAGTGTGTATGATATAGAATATTGATGACTAATCTTGGAGCAGCTGTGAAACAGAGGAAGTATATTCCCTCATAGCCTTCTTCAAGTATTGAGGTGGCATCTTTGTTTTTGATGTTATTATTCAACATAATAAAAGACTTAAAAACCTCCATCTGATTCAGCAATGTTAAGTTCAGATTCTGGTTTGATTATCTACCAAGTGATTGGTTGATTAAGCAGTTAAGGGCTTCATGAAGAAAAGTAATTGACAAACATTTCATGCATGCTTTCATGAAAATCTTGGTATGGGAAACAGTTGACCTTTGAATACAGTTGCAGCAACTCTTATAGGTGTTCTAGATAGATTCATGTTGTACATGTCCATTGAATTGCAGGAAAGTTTGAACTTTATTTATTATGGCTATATATTTTTTGTCTTGGTATTTAGTTATTATTTTTAATTATACCACTGATTTAACAAAGAAGCAAGCTTAATGTGCTTAGAAAGTTTACATTTTTAAAGTAAAAATTACTGTTACACAAAATGTTTTTTATATTTTGTTTAAAATAAGGAATTACTGAATACAATTAGAAATATGGAATATATGTTAATTTATTTAATTAATTTTTATTTATTTATCCATTTATTATTATTATTATTTTCTTTGCATCTCTATATTAAAATATCTTGTGATGTGTTCAGTTACCTGCTCTGATATGATCTTCAATTAAAGAAGAGATAATCAATAGGAAAATGCTAGTTTCAACTTTTGACTCCCTCTAAGAGGATATTGTACGCTAGTGATGGATGTTAATTAAGTGCAATTCAAAACAATTCAATCTGCTTTTCCTAATTCCTGGATTGTTGGCCCCAGATGACTTGCTTTGTTTCTCGCTATGAATAATCAATTTGAGTTGTGTAAGAGTCATTGAATGGGACATTGACAGAGTATTACCAGTGGTGTTATCATGTCTATCAAAGTTGAATCATCTATGGATTGTAATTATAACAATGTGAATGTTTTCACAGATATGGCAATTAATTCTGCTGAGAGTCGCACAGGTGTTTGCTGACATGAAGTCCTATAGAAAGTTAGTCCTAAAGGGAGCTGCATAAACCTGTTGTGTTAGGTGTGACGTGGAGATATGAGCACAATCATGTTGTTCTGGCCTGTCATATTGATAAGCAGAGTGGTTGGATGTGATATTCAGCTCATATCTGTCCTAGCCCTGCTATGTTATCTTGTTATTTATTGTTGTATGTTCTTTTTTTTAAGTGAAAGGGAAAAAAAAAAGTTTTTTTGAAGTGAAAAGGAAAAAATAGATAAACCTGTAATAAAGTCTGCTTTACCTTTTTTAAAGCAGAAATATGAGGGATTCACTGCATGCTTATTTAATAATTATACAAGTATACATGTTTTAACTAAAATAAATTTGAACATAGTTACATAACTCATAATGTATTTAACTTTAATGGCAGGGTATTGAATGTGCCTTTGTACAACAATTACAATGGTATGGACATTTATTTCAGATTTATTTTTAAAAAAGCTTAAAAATGTCAATGAAAAGTTGTTGAAATTGCTTTTTTTTTAAATAAATCTGCAATCATTTATTTTCACTTTCTAGGCATTTTATATCTACCTGTATGGCGTCAGCATCATCTTCCTGATTTATGTCTACGCATTTCTTCTGCAAAATGCCACTTCGGAATATACTCGCAAGAGGGCACAACAGGCAAATAATGCTCACACCGCCATCTTGGAAAAATCTCGCAAAGTGTCTATTGACAGCAGTGGGAGCCATCACACTGGGAGCTTTTATTTGAGACTAGGCGCTGTGGGTAAGGAGAAATTGTGTGATGTATTCAACTATTCTAAGTTGATGAAGCAGGGACAAGGACTTGTGTATAAAATTTTGAAAGTAATGCAAATAATCGTTCAGTTTAATATGAACCAGCAGATAATAGGGCATTAAATAGCATCATATAAGGTGGAGACTGTAAACTTATACTGTATTGTCGAAATTATTATAGTAATAGTACCATATCAGATTATTAAAGTATTGTGTATTAAATTGGTTTTCTTTCTTTTGAGTAAGCTTTTAAAATAAAAATATCTCTATAACCTTGTAAAAAAATGTAATAACCTTGCAATTTAATCAAATATGTCTCTATAATCTTGTAATAAATTGTGTTCCAGGGTTTGGAATAGGGAACATGCTCCTGGATGGATTAAGATTTGGGGAGTTCTTTGAAATGGACCTGTCCTCTCCTTGCAGTAACATCCTTCTTGCCGTCAGACCTATGGTGCATCTGGTCTTCACCTTTGTACAGCTCTATTTTATCTTCCTCAACTCTAAGGTAGGTTTTGAAATTTTGCATTTTGTATTTTATCAAAATATTTGATTTACCGTAGGTGCATTTTTGAAACAACAAGCCTATTTATGAAATGTAATAAAATTCCCCCAAAACTGTAATCTTTTATTGTTGGCACATTTGAATTAGAAATCATAATAACACAAAGTGATTTATGAGTTTCATGTGGCTAAAGTCCCATAATGTAAAAAAAAAAATATTAAAGAAGTTAAATTTTCATATAACTGTATTAATTTGGATTTTGGTAAAATTCGATAACTAGTTACAAGTTTTTAATATAATTTTTCTAATATATGTAGTGTTTATATATAGTTTGTGCCAATAAAGAGATGTGTCCATTTCAGATGTGTATTCACAAATACAAAGTCCTGGCACGGTTTGGTCTGATGCACATGTTTGCCACCAATATCTGTGTGTGGTTGCGCAATCTCATGAAGGAAACATTACGCGAGCTGCAGCACAAAGCTGTGAACACAAGTCTAACGGAGTATCTCTCTCTTCAACACTTTACTCCAGCACATCTACGAGATGCCACAGGGGTGTTAAAACAAGGAGCAGGTAATAAAGATAGAACTAAAGTAAAATTATTTTTGTAGTACTGAGTGTCTTTCTTTGAACATTTTGCTCTATGCAAGCAATCTGGTAAAATTGTGGTATATGATTATAGTGCTAAGTATTGAGCATCCTCTTTTAATTTAATAATATATCATGCACAGTTAAGATTATAACGGTGACAGAGTAAGGCAAGTAGCAGATATATTGATTATTCTCACAGGTTAAAAATGACTTGTTATCATTTTAACATAAGCAGCTTCTTTTTTCAATAACTTGAGTATTTTTCCCACCAGTTTCTATAAGCCAGAACACCAATACTACGTAAAATGTATCACAAGTGGCTCTATTCTTCATTGATCAGGCTTCATAGCATGGTATTAGTCTAATACATGGTTGGTTTGAATAAATCTTCCAGCAGAGGCACCAAATTACAACATCAGTACCAACATGACCACCAGGAACCCTCCAATCTTGACCCTGTTGGACTGCCAGAGAAGGGACATTATGGGGAATGTGGTGGACCAGGCAGCCCCATATCTGTACCCATGTGCTGTACAGTATAGCCTCATTGGTTCAGGTAATATGGCCTGCTCATATCAGGAGAGACTTTTTTTAATGTTGATGACATTGAAGGGATAGAAACGTAGATTTTGTAATGTGGATAGAATACAAAATTACAAAAAAAAAAAAAAAAATAATAATAATAATAATTACAGTAAATGAAAAGGAATAAATCATAGTTGTGTGCACAGGGCTGTCTTTTTGGAAAATTATACTTTCATTAAATTTTGACCTTGTTGATTTTGATTTTCATAATTTGAGCACCAATGCTCCATTTGTCAGTCTTACATTTTAAATTATTAATTTCAATCACTGTTACCTCAAGCTGTTTGTCTTGAATTTTTGTCCTTTAGTAGGATATTAAGTATAATGTTCAAAGACTTTTATTTAAAATATTTTATTAATAAATATTGCTAAGTTATAGAATACAAAATGATCATATGCCATTTTCTCTATTTCAGCCATTCTTTACACAATCTGGAGGAACATTGGCAAGAGAACAAGTCCCCTTTCTACATTTTATTCTACAATCCAAAACAACTGGTCACCAAAGAACAAAGTTCAGACCCAGCGTCCAGTCTGTGACAATCAGCGCCAAATAGTGGACTGTCAAGGTTCTACCAAAGGACTCTTTGTGGGCATTCTCCTCCTGGTAGTGACCATCATCTCGATGATTGCATTCTTTGTGCTGGTTGAGAAGCCATCGTACCAAAGTATTGCCGTTATTGTCGTCCACGCCGCTGAGATTACCTTGCACCTCATCACAGCAGTCACAGTCTTAGCTGCATTTTTCAGGGTGCAGGATCTGTATTTTAATATCAAAAAAGACATAGGGTTGGATGAGACTCTCCTGCTTATCTCCCTCACCGGTGTATATATTTTTTCAATTTTCAGTATTGTCGCAGGGTATTACAACACAACTACGTACGGTGGCACCCTTATAGTGGTGACAGGAACTCTTCAGCTTCTTGAGTCCTCTTTGTTGACAATATTTGTCCTGAATGGACTGAGGCGGCGTTCGTACAAACCAAGCCATGAGGAGAGCAAGCCTGGCAGAGAACTTGTTACCTTCTTATTAGTTTGTAATATTGCCATGTGGGGGGTTAACATCTTTCAAACAAGGAGGGCGGAAGTAAATCCAGTTCAGACAGATTTCTATGGCGACCTGCTTTGGGTGATTATTTCGCACATTTCTACACCATTGAACATATTCTTCCGCTTCCATGCAGCTGTCTGCCTAGCCAATATTTGGAGAAATGCGTACAAGGTCAAGGTCAAGTAAACAAAAGTTTAAGTCACTAAGTAATTAATTTTGCTTCTGTCCTTATTATGATATAGGTACATGTAGCTATCAAAGAAATACTCTAGGAACGTGGTTTCAAGTCATTGAAACTAATATTTTCCACTTTTATTGGCAAGGAACACTCAAAGTTTTTTTTTTTTTTTTTGTTTGGTGTCGAAATAAAGTGGGTGAAAATAAAATTTGAACTGTATTTGATTTTGATTTAATACTTGTTTAAAATGAGTATAATCGAATATTTCCAAGATATTTGTTTTTGTATCCTCATAAGCTGATTAATAATTTAGAGACAGGTGCCCTCAAAGAGGTTATTTATTTTGAAATAGTTGTTGGATAAATATTAAACATGCACTGCCACATTTATACATCTCCTCTTTGCATCTTAAGTGTAAGTTCTATGATGAATTTTACTGATGTACAAATAAAAAATACTGGGCAGTAATATATACCGGTAAGACGGTTATGAAATGGATAATTGTGCAGACATTTTTCATTTTTGCTTTTGCTGTAAGTGTGTAGGTCTTGGCTTATTGGTACTCCTAGTGTACTCCTAATGTTAATAGCTACTGTAACAGACGCTTTGCTCCTGTTTTCACATGCTATACATAATGCTTTCAAAGTATGTTTAAATGTTATAGAAAAAGGTGCAACATTTACCTAAGTCAGTCCATGTATTTTAGTAATAAATATGCTAGTAGACAATCGAGTTATCATGTAAGTAATATATGAATATGGCATAGTGAAGTATTTTTGATACAAAGAATTGTATGTATCTTTATCTGCCTTTGTATCAAGCATGTTTTTACGAATCTGTTCTTGTTATATATTAGCTGCAATACCATTTAACTACAATATATATATATCTGTTAGTGGTCCAAAGTCTTACATGTAGACTGGAAACTTTTTGAATTATATTCATAATGAGATGTGTACTTGCCATTGTAGTAATGGAGTTTTTATGAATTAATGGACATTATCTTTTTGTTGAATTTGTTTGAACCATTCCTTATTTTTTCTGCAGATCTCTTCTTGTAAATGTACATTTGAAGATGCCGAAGTCTATGTATCTGTTACCAAATATGTCTTACCAAGTACAGTTAATGACAACATGGGGGGAAAAATGGGCTCAATATAACAAACCTAGATTCTTTCAGTTAGGGAAATTTGGTACCTGACATTAGCCAATGGGATGTGCTTTTTAAAGCTTGTGGTGTGATTTAATACTTATTTGAGAATCTGCAGTGTCTCTAACTACTTATTTTTAAGTTCATAAGTTTTGTTCAGTTTGACATCTATTTCACTGGTGTAGACTGATGACCACATCAGTGCAGACTTTCCTTGTCATACTGTTTGCTGAAACAATGGGGAATACCAGCCCGCTTGGCGCCAGGTGTCGCTAGTGTGAATTCAGTCCTTCCTAAGTCGCCATGTTGGATATTGTATACGTTGGACTGTGGTACTGGCCTTAATAAACATGCCTCAGTATTGTTGTGTACCTGAATGTCAAAGTCGGCAAGGTGGGCATAATTTTCTTGAGGATTCAGGGCTTCGTTTGAAGTGAAGGGTTGCCCATGTCAACACACCTTCCATGTTAAAGGGTCAGTTACAACTTGACCCAGGAACAGTAATTAGGCCCCTAAAGATAGACGAGTTGCCTCAAAAAGAATACACGTAAAAAGGTTAATTGATCTTGGCAAAACTTATAAAGTTTTGGAAAGAGAGCTCCATAGCAAGAAAGTGCCCCTAGGAAGTATGATTTATCAAAGTGCGTTTTCTTATGTCCGTAATTTCAGAAGAGTTGTCAGTAAATATATATAAGTCCCGGTAGCCTACTACCCGCATAAGGTTGTGTTATTAAGTAATATCCTTTTTTATTGATGTATTGAGCATGACCGGTAATGTTAATTAAATAATTATTTTTATTTAATATCATTATTCAGTACCTCGTAAGAATCATAAAACTAGGTATAGTTAGATAATTTATTTGTTCATGTATAGATGCAATTTCTCAGCCAATGGAATAATGCATGTTTGGAAATCTTTTTGTAACAGTTTAAGAAATAAAATTTCAAGAAAGAAAACATTTTATAAATGAACAGTTTTTGTTCTTTTTTTTACAAAATAGCACTTCTGAATTGTTTTACTTGAGTAGAAACACCATATTATTTCATCGCTCTGAAAATTCATTAAAAAGCAGCAAAACCAAATATTTTATTTAAACAAAATAATTATTCAGTCCATAGTAAAAACCATGAAACCATGTAATACTTAGATAATTTATTTGTGCTATAACTTTCCTGAATATATAGCTGCAATTTCTCAGCCAATGGATTACTGTAGGTATGGAAAACTTTTTGTAACAGTTTAAGAAATAAAAATTAAAGAAAGCAAACATTTTACAAACTAACAGTTTTTTGTTCCTTTTTACAAAATAGTACTTATGAATTATTTTACTTGAATAGAACCACCACACCAAAATTCTTTAAAAAGCAGAAAAACCAAATTATTTGCTGTAAATACAACTAGCAATTTATTTCATCCCACTAAAATACTTTACAAAATAGCATCATGGGTTTTTTTTTCATTACAGTTAAATATTATTAAAAACAGCATAAACACATAAGTACTTTTTGTAAAGAATATAGCACCACCAAATTATTTCATTTTAGTGAAAACATTTTTTAAAATTGCACTTCAAAATTATGATTGCAGCTAAAACCATCTCATACAGGGGTACTTTCTATAAACTGGTTGACACATACTTCCTATAGTGTTTTTCATTAAAAAAAGTTATCCTGGGCAAAATACATGTAGAAAAATATCCAGCGTCAGAATGAATCAACCCCACAAACAGATCTTTGAATGTAAACACAGCAAAATAGCAGAATGGGCGATTTGTAATGAACATCTGGCCTTCTAACTTAGTATAGTATTCGCGGGTTTTCTTTAGGCCCAGATTCGTGCACGAGATACACATTCCAAAAAGGGGAAATCGGGTCCGGGTCCAACTGTCATGTGTCTGCAATGGTTTTGGACACAACAATTATTCATACAGTTTGTTCATATACTTCTTCTCTGTAGCTGACATTATCTCTCCAAATCTGGAAGCAGTGATCCGCCATTGTCTCTCCTTGTGTCAGATTGCGCTCTTTCCTTGTTGTAACTTGCTATGCTCAGTGTCCTTCGCTGTTTGTTCCTCAACCTGAAATAGTCAAATCCCATTAAAGCATGGTAGATGGTTACAGCATTAAATAGTTAAGATACAATTTTATATTTCTATGATGTCACACATCACCTAGTTTGATAATTCTTTCTCATATTTGGGCCTGATTCTTAATATTAGACCTCTGTTTTCACTTACATCATTCCCTCTATCCATGCATTATTGTTTTCATGGCACTTGGCAATAGTTGTTGTCCATCACAGCCGCCTGTAAGTCAGCTTTAGGGTAGGCATAACTGGTGGCTACATCAATCTTTGCCGCTGATGTGAAGTGACGGGTAAGATTCCTGAAGTAATCATTTTATCCTGCTCTTGAAGTTGGCTGTCCTGGGGTCCTGAAATCGACAGTTTCAGGCTTTGCCCCCAATATATGGGCCTTCTTTGGGTAACCTTATAAAGAAAAAAAAATAAGTACATTTACTAAGTATAAAAAATCTTAGTCTTTCGTGCTACTAAAACAAAATATGAGCGTAGGCCTACTCGTACCTACAGTAGTCTACATGTACATAACATGTCAGATTTGACACACACACCTCGACTAATGTTCGATTTTTTTCAAGGAAAATAGTTAGCATTCTTGTTTTTCAAGAACTAAATGAAAAGAAAACACATACCTTTCAGTCAATTCACATTTTCATCCAGATGTTATGGCACCACATTCAAGTAAATTGCGTTTGAGTTGGTTCACTGTCAGCGACGCGTGCACACGCTCCATGTTAAACTCTGGTGTAAAGCCGTGAGCGAGATTCTGCGAGATTTAAGAAGGACTGCTTTCACCCCCACGCCATCTAGCGGCAGACCCTTAAAGCGGGTATTCCCCATTGGAATTTACCAATTACAGTATAACTACTATATAGATCCACACCTATGCTCAGCTTAATGTACAGCACTATAAAAAGTTGCCTTTTTTATTTTTTTTGGAGGTAAAAACGTGGGGCATCAACATGGCTACCTAATTTATGTGTGAATGAGCACTTTTAGAAACCTTTTGTAAGTTTATTATTCAGTATATACTCTTTACACGGCTCCCTTTTTATTTTTGTCTATCTGAAGCTATTCTGATTGTAAGTCAATCACAATTTTGTTTTAAGTGTAAATATGCTTATTTAAGTGCAAATTGTATGGTTCATCTACATTGATGGAGATTTTTGAAAGATACTATTATTGATTTTTTGCATTTTATACACAAAGAAATGCCTTGCGTATATTTGCTTTGAATCTCTAGGTACTTAGTTTATATATATATTTATATAGTGAACCACGTTTGGAAGTGCAATAAATATGTATAACTTGAATGGATTAGTTGTTTTAGACTTTTACTTTTAGGGATGTAGTAGTAAAACAGATAAAGGCCTAGACACAATACCCTAAGTTTTTATAAAAAAAATTAAAACATACTTCCCAAAAGGCCAATTAAATACAAAGCTTTTAATCTTAAAAGTGCAGTGTCCAACGGATGACGCTCTTGCGCCATTTTTGGGGAAAAAACCTTTTTCGGATTTCGGATTTTCTCTATAACCAAGACAGCTATCCAAGTGATTCAAACGGCATCATAAAGCTGGGTGAAGGTACTACAGAAGGATAACAGGGAATTGTCTTAAACTATTTCCTTCTGATTTGATTGTCTTTTACGTTAAATTTTCCATATTTCAATGGACTATTCACTTCCAAAGACGATACTTTTCAGACAAACAATTTTCTCCAAAATCTCTGATATTTATCTGTAGTCCAAATTCTCAACAACAATTATTGCAATTTTCGTAACTATCGGTTGCTTAGATAGGGAGATATACTTGAAACTGATTCACTTATCTCGTCAATCTGAAAAGCTGTTGAAACAGCAAAAAACGTTCACAGGCTGGTTAACAGAGCTTATTAGTCGGTTATGCGATCAGATGGAACCATTGCTAATTTTCATCTAAATGTTTTTTTTTTTTTTGTGCTTTGAAATGCCAGAAAATCGTGTTTTTGTAACATTTTCGATCACGCGTTAGACTTGTAAGCGTGCGGCTATTTTGATTGACAGCTCTGGACAGGGCCCAACCTTGTGATGCAGACCAGGGGGTCAAGGATATGTAGAAGGAAGCGCAAACAAAGCCCATTACGTCTTTTGGCGGCCATTTTGTATTTTGTTGAGGCTATCTGCATTTGATTTATTTGGAGAGAAGTGGCATAACATCCCTTTATGCATTTTGTACCATTTTAACATGCTTCTGTTGAAACCACTTGGAGCAAATTTGCACCTACTAACTGTAGATCTCTGTGCTGGCGGCCATTTTTGATTTTCCCCAAAAAATACCTTTTCCACTACTTGGATTTTTCTAGATTTTTAATATGATCATATGGACGACTCAAAGACTAAAAAAAACCATACCACATTTTTTTTGGCAATTAGTCCCGGGTTAAACCATTTTTTCTTAGACTATAACCGCAATTAAGAGGTGTGAAGTTATATTTGAGCGTTTTCATGGGCCTTCCTCGGTAATCGAGATATTTTACCCGGGAGCTTCATTCTATGTTATCGGCAAAGTGATCACATGAAATCGTTCGTATCTGTAAAAAGTGGCCGTCTGTCGTGTTTATACAAATTTTTGACAGGTAACGATGCAGGATTATTTTTACGGCATTTGGTCATTGTCAGGTCAACAAAAAAATCCAGTGATTACTTTAGAACACTCGAAATGGCATCTCTCGAAATGGAAGCAAAGATGAAAGGGAGGTTGGCTAAAATTACAGAGTGAAGGTGAGTTTTGAAATCACGTGATGATTGCAAAAAACTCTATTTATATCTGTTGAAGTATAAATAAGTTGCGTCGGGATTTTATTGTAGATTTCGTGTAATACTAGTTCACTCACCGCACTTTAGGCCAACATAAAGTTATTTATCAATTTATTTTATGAAAGGGTCTGATGTGTTGAGGAACCACGTGTGTTGTACAGGGGTATTTATATATACTTTCTCTCCTCGTAGATCTTTCTCGACATCCGACTGAACGAAGGCCGTTTTTCCCCACCCGCAGCGAATACTCTCTTTTAAAATTCTTTCTTTCTTTCTCCAGGAAATGTACATTTAACACGAACTTTACTCTTCCCCATATCGTACTCGACTTCTACACTGCTTAGCTGATGTAAGACTTATGACCTGTTACCGCCCACGTAATCGCCTTATAACTCATTAACTTTGCTCCGCCCCCTCATGGCAACAGTCCTTGCCAATGGAGGCGTGGCTTAGTCGTCAGTCTGACTGGGTTGAAAAAGCCATCAAAACACACATTTGTCGGTGCAAATTAAAAAAAAATTATTACATCCAATGTTAGATACTTAATGTAAATACACAAAAAAACCCAAAAACACGACTTGAAGGCCATTTTACTCTGCTACACCCCTTAAATTAGTGTAACTAGTAAGTAAAGCATTCAATTCAATTTTATTTATTTTATTTTATATTTGTCTGCATATGTACATATATTTTTTGAATGCAACATCTGTATGCCATTTAACAATCAGGGTCTCCCAATTTTAATGAAAATGGCCATAGAGTAATATATAGTAATAGATAAAACAGTACTGCAGTTGTTCATATTGCATAAAACAATATGCACATTGTTTCAGCGTTAAAAAGTTTATGCAGCTGACCATTCCAAAAGGTCGTGAAAATGTAGATGTATACTCTTTTGTAACTGTTGATGTTTCAAAAGGCACAACCTTAACTTTTATCAGAGTATGATTATTTTAAAATGGTATCCAAATAGCATGTAAATAGCGTCGAATGTAATTATATTTTTTCCGTAAAACGTTCCCCTGCGTCATTTTGCAGCATATGTTCTTGTAAAGGAACGTCAGTGTTCTCAGCCTGGTCGAAAGACTTCTTTTTCCTTTTGGACAAACAGAAGCACCAAGATCTCGGTGGCAGACTATCTTCTAGCGCTTTATGTCTTGTTTCAGGCAAGAACCATGTAACCAAGCCTGCTGCCAAAGTGAAAAAGCCGCTGATGACGTAAGGTGACCCCTCCCAGAACTTTGTCTGAAGTCAATCAAGACAAAGCAATTCGGAATAGTCTCATAAACTCTAAGTTTCAAACCCTTTGTTGGCATATAACTGTTTTGTTCGTTTGTCTTTTTTTCAGAAAATATAAATAAAATAATAATTAGAAAGACTGAAAAAATGCATTTTAGGAATATTGTATAAAATGGACTATATATATATATAATTACCTTAATCATGGTCTGTAACTTTAGACGTTCTTAGATCGAATGTTCGTAACACTCGATGCTCTGTATTTGCAATCCATTTTATACTACTGCCTATGTCGAATAAAGCACTTATTTCAATTTTTTAGCCTCTTACCATCGGTGGACCAACAGTTGAAAAACATGGAAGAATTACGGAGCAATATTTTGATGACTTGCAACTTACCACATAAACCATTTGAGGAGCAATGATACCGCCTATTCTAGCCGACATGGAGGCAAAACCTAGTCCTTGATTCCTGGAGAGAAGCTAGTACATATATGACAACTGATATTGGGTTGTGTTCTGGAGAATTGATATGTTCCTTCAGGGATACTTAGGTTCCAACTCAGTCTGTTCTTTTAAGTATGTCATAAAAACGTGCCATGTTCAACTTCGTTGTTTTGCTTGTGAAGACATGATAAATTTGATCTTTTCTGAACAGGAAAACTAAGCTAAAATGATTTTTTGATCGGTTTTATATGTCTATTTCTACATTGACATACGTAAAATTGGAAACAAATTATTGATTGAAAAAATGACAAACATAGTTAAAATTATTATATCCCAAGTGTTGCCTTGATTTCAACCAGGTTAAAAGAACAAATACACTGCTTGTATTACCTTATGGGCGTCGGGTAGCTTTCCGAGGTCAGAATAAGCATGGCCTGCCAACCCATTAGTACACTGGTTGCTGCTATGTTAGATAGCACTGAGACTACCACCCACAACTCGGTGTATCTCCCAATAGCCACCAGGACAATGAGCGGAATCAGTAAAACTGCCGCTGCAAGCAGACAGACATTCGCTATTCTACTTCGACCAATCCTGGAAATTCAGTGCATTGGAGGTAAAAATGTGCCATTTTTCGTCACAATGCTTACATGTATATAACGTGTGATACAAGCACAGCAATGCACCTAAAGTGAATATAAAATTGTATTCTTTACTTTCTCTTTTTCTTCTCTGATTGCATTTAATGTGCAGTATCGTGTATCATTTTAAGGCATGTTTTTCTTCTTTAATAACACATTTCACTATTTGGGTGTTTTAATTTACATTCAGGACTGTTTGGATCAAATTTTCCATCAACACTGGCTGAAATTCTGTCTAAAGACGCTGTTACCTACCATCTTGTTAATATGGGTATGAAAATCGCATCGAAGTACGCAAGACTGGCGTTGATGGCAAGGTGAACATATTTGTTGCCTGGCAAATTCTTTATATTAAATACTAAACTGTAGCTTAGAAGACTGCATGTAAACCTAAAAGCCATTAAAAATTGAGAGGCATCATGTCCCACTAAATTTTATCCAATATTTATAAGTGGATGAAGTTAATTAAGTCGTAAGTAATAATGCCACAAAATATTGAAATAGAATATTACATGTTTTTTCACGTGTTTTTCGTTGAACATTACCAAAGCGCACACAATCACATCGATTACGGTAGATAAAATATCTGAAACTAACCAAATAAACATGATCATAGCTGTAACTTTGGTAAGGGCAGGGGTCCGGAAGAGTTCCCAAAATCCAAACCGTTTGCCGCGTTGTGCTAAATGCATTTCTTCCTGAAACCATTCAAACTTCAGATATTCCTCAGTTGTTCTATTTCGTATACAAACTATACATTCTAAGAGAAAAACTACTATATAATTTAACACTCATACAGCTGCAACTACATTGATTTTGGCCTACTCCAACGTTTTTGTTTTATCTATTTGCTCAATTCAAAAATTTCACATCAGCAAGGTACTTTTAGGCGGGCGGTTCCTTATTTTGGAGACTCCTTGTTTACGAATTTAATTCTTCCCTTACAACGTGTAAAACAAAAGTTTTCTTTCCGATGACACACATAAAATATGTTATCATTTGATATTATTGACAACATTTACGAACATTATTAAAAGAAAACTAACTTCACACTGTTGCACAAAAGCATCCATATCTGGCAAAGGTTTTTTGTTGCATTTCGCTATTCTTTTGGCAATAGCGACGACCTCGTCATATCGACCCTGCGACAGCAGCCACCTTGGACTCTCCGGAAGAAACCTGGACATAGGACACATAACTCTTTTAATGATATATTATACTATAACATATATGAAGTAAAATGAGCAGAGGTGTAATCTACAGATCAGATTATCTATTTTTCAGTCCATTATTGAATAAATAATAACTATGATGAATTTCAAAGGTCGCTGGGAAATATCTCTGCCGTTTCCAGTATCCGGAGAGGCTTGTACTTTCTGACGGTATAGGGGTTGCTAGTACTTTCATTGTTTCAATATTGCAACAAGATAAACTAGTGACCCTTTTGGTTTCAGAGGGTAAGAGGCTTGTGGATAATAAAAGTGGGTTTAAAGTGGACACTGAAACTCGGAGTGATTAAAACCGGTACACATGCTATGTTAAATGACGTTTTAAACTTACCAACAAGCGATTACGATTGGGAGTCCTGGTAAAGTAGTGCTCAGCAAAAGTGTACGCCATTCTCGGATGAAGTAGCCAAGCAGCACTAGTACCATTAATCCCGCTGGCCACAGCCCTAACCCATTGATAACGGGGCGATACTTAGGGCCGAAGAATTCAACACACCAAATGTAGCCGACAACAATACAACCTGCACCAGAACGACAGAAAATGCAACGTAGAATCTCATTTACGATTTAAAAGAGAGAGAGAGAGAGAGAGAGAGCGAGAGAATTTATAGAAAATTTTAATTCAGTCATAAAACGCCCTCAAATACCCACTCGATGCCAAGTAAGTACCAGTTAGTATTCCATTATATTTTAAAATTGGTTTATTCCGCAAATGTTATTCAAGTTGGGATTTGAACACATATCCTGTTGTATTTTGCATTGTCATATGGTTAATGAGAGCAGTTACTATTTTACCTCCAAGCCCCGTTCCATTAAGAAAGCGTAGCACAGCAAACTGTATCCAGTCATTAGTAAAAGCTTGTGCTGCTCCTACTATGCTGGTGAACAACAAGGCGAAGAGGAACACCTATAAAAATATAATGGTTTAATTCTCATGGCATGTTTAAGCTCTCTGTTTTTTTGTGGATTATTTTTGAAAATGTTTACTGTAGTCAGAAATAAAGCAGTGATAAAAATTTTAGTACATGTTCCAATTTTATCCAAGTCCCCAAAGAGAAAAACAATTAAGTCATTTTACTAGGAAAATGAAAATGCTTACAAACTGGTTATCAAAACCGAATAACAAATCAATAATAACAGATCAAGGCACGGATAAGTTTCACTAACGGCTTACATAAAGATATTTGGTCTGATGATCAGTACTCTACCTTCTTTCGACCGAAAGCGTCCCCCAGCTGTCCAAACACCAGGGAACCTATCAGCACCCCTGCCATCTGGAGGGACGATATAGTGTCACTGATAAAGTCTCGGTTGCAGATTAAATCCCACTGGAACGATACAATTAATTCATTTTTCATTATTATAATGTCATGTACGTAATGCAATATATGGAGAACGCGTATCCCTTCGGGTTTATGAGACACTTTATGAGCTGCTGTGTATCGTTTTGTCTTATAACATACATTGTGGTTATAAGTTTTGCGACTTGTCTTCAATGTGTGTTTTAAATATACTCCACGAGACAGTGACGCCAATAGAAGACACATTTCGTCATTATTGTAAAATTCATCTTTTATCGTTGAAATTTTCGTCTTCAGTTTCACGTATACAGATTCCTAAGATTTTACCATTAAACGTAAAATATGTCGTGGGTATAGGGACTTAAAAGTGGCCTTTTTGAAATTTGAAATATTTCTCATGCGTTTTTTATTTTGTTTTCAGTATCAAAATTTTATTGGCTCAGAAATTAAGTAGGCCTAACTCTCCACAATAAAAATGGAAATTTATTTATAATTTGTTTCACAATCTTATCGTTTTGAATCTCAATCAGATCGTTCCATTATCTTTAGCCATCTAATTCATTTCATCGGGTTCCTGCCTGATTCAATTTACAGATTTTACTTTGAATTTCATGGACGATCCAATAGGTACGACCTTACAGCTTTACACACATTTTTTTTTTTGCAACGACCACAGAAACTGGAAACACCAGATCCACACTTTAGTATTGGAGCTCTGGGGCGGATCCAGGATTATGTGAAGGGGGGGGGGGGGGGGGGGGGGGGGGGGGGGGGGGGGGGCGTTAATGCAAAGCCGATGTGGGGTTCGGGGCCCGCTAAAGGCCCCCAAATTTTTGGTATATTAAAGGGCGACCGGTGCCATTCGGTACGGTTTAGAACTATGATTCAGCTATTTAAGAGTTTCAAGAGGGGAAATTTAATATTAGTGTGATTTTTTTTCAGAAATCGGAGGGAGGCGGGGGGGGGGGGGGGGGGGGGTCGGCCCCCCTGACACCCCCTAAATCCGCCACTGGAGCTACACAACAAACACTTGCGAAATCCCGTATGACCATGCAACCATTTGGATTTCAGTATGATTGAAGCAAGTGCTCTTATAGCAGACTGACATATTTACAACTTTATTGAAAACACACTTCATTTTTTGTGTTTAATGAACATCCATCATTTACTGCACTGATGATTGTCGGTTATAGTTTTCGGTGCTGTCAGCCATTAGTACGAGACCATCAGCATAAGATTCGATATTTATAAAAAAACCTAAGTCAGAGTTACTTTTTGGCCCTTCATTGTCACACATGAACAAGCACTAGTACATGATCTGAACAGATATTATTCGAATGTTCTAAAATTAATCACTTATAAGTTATATTTACTTAAAAGATTGGAAATGTGTGACATCGAATCCACCTACATGCGAACCACGGAAGACCTGTTTATATTAAAATTTTGTGTTAAATCACATATACACATATTGGCATTATAAGAGGACTAGTCGGATATTATTTATAAATACAAGTACGTACAGGGGTAAAGGTTATTTGTCTAGACAACATATCATATACTTGTACTACTGTAATTCAAAATGGTAAAAACATTTACAAGCTTTAAAAAGTATTTTAAACAATAGGGGCCCATAGAAAGAAAGCATGTTAGACGCCGAACCATATAATGCATATCTGTGATGCAGGCTGTAAAACGAGTATCTGAACTCAGGCAAAAATGATAAGCATACATTTTATCTTTCCGCATTTAAATATACGTAAAAGTTATCGTAAAAATACTCTGAGAGCCTTCATTTAAAATGTTGCAAGATAACCACACTATTGACAGAGGCAAGTCATGAAAACAATTGCAGAGTTTAGTGCCCGAAATAACACACGAAACCAACAATCGCAAACACGAAACGTGACAGTGCGAAAGGCCTCTTATAACACACATACCTACCTCTGTTACAATTGATGTAAAATCAGTATTAAAAGTATGACCAGGACAGGGAAGACCACCCTCCATGCACTTGCTTGTTTTCACCACATCCTCCCCTTGGTTACTGCTATTGTAAAGCAATGGTACAGAAATTGTTTCAGCCGTCAAGCTATCATTCAAAGTCTGGTTCCCATACCGATTTGTGCACTTCCAACCCGGGTCAGCTCCGACGAAGACTAGGGCTAACATGGAAAGTCCCCCGACGAACTGAAATCCTAGTGATATGGTGAATACTATTGCAAATTGGTACCAGCCTATCTGACCTTGAAGAAATAAAGAAACATATTTTAAAAGCAGTTGGAATAGTGATGTTTTAATAGGGATGGTTGGACCTTGCAATAGAATGAATTACTTTTTAAATGTTTTAAAACCTAAGAATATTTAGGCTAATCATGCAGAAATATGTATTTGCACACTGTTCTTATCCCTATTCCGACGCAGCAAGATTATTCTTTGGACCTACACGGTTAAATATCCTTGAGACATCAAATATAATTTTTTTTCAACTTATTTATTCGCCAATTCACGAATACTTGTTCAACCTGCAGGACGTTTTGTATAATATCGTCTTCATTGAAATTACTCAGAAAAGAAATATCGATAACATCCACATTTAGGTAATCGCTTTTAAATTCTTAATTAGTGAAGTGAAGTAGCTTTGGATGATATACAGACATGGAAATATAACTTTGTCACATTTTCAAATACATAAAGTATACATTAAATTTTTTTCAATCAGATTATCTGAATATGCAGAAGGTATCGTACAGTTTTTCCCTGGCAATTTACAAAAAATGCGATACTAGGGTACATGAGCGTGTACATTGTTCACAAACTGCCTGATATTTTTTACCCAACACCTCTAGGGACTTACCTACTTCCAGCAGGATATCTTCAAACTGAGGCATGATGTACTTCGAAAAAGTTGGCTATTAGCACCAGTCAAAACAGATATTTAACACTCGGCACCCGTCTGCGACACACGGGACAGTACAGTTGAAAACAAACGGAATAAGACTGGGAACAATAATGATAATCAGGTGTCATTTCACAAGAAAAAAGTGAAAATTTGATCCACGTCAGCAGCTGATATCATTCGATATTCGTGTGTACGCTTATGTATGTATTATCATGCAAAAGAAAAAAAAAGCGAAAAAAGCCAAAGTTATGCAAATATTTTACAAAACATATGCCTTTGAAAGAATAGACAAGTTATTATTGAAAATTGTGCCTCTGAACAGACTGTACACATAAACAAAAGCTTTATCGCATCCAACATAAAATGATATGTAATTAATGAATCTTACCTACAGCATGAATCGAGGTCGTAGTACGAATATATACGCAGGATGCGTTATGATTATAATAAGCAGTATAAACGTGGCCTAGACCCTGCCGAAAAGTCACTGAAAAAGTATAAACCTGGCTTTGTCCACCGCTCTTAATACGATTGTGCCACTACTGGTAGAACTTGGGCTATAGAAGCATGAGCTTTAGCTCAAGGCATCATCTGTGATATCCACATGTTAGGTTGACGTCTGTGCGTGACATTATTCAAGATCAGAAATTGTGCGAGGATCTGCGTGAAGCGGTTCTAATTTTCAAGCGATGGGGTTGAAACGTTGTGAGTGAAATATCTCGTTTAATAAAAAGTACTAGTAAACTGACACGCAAATCACGATGAATTAGTGCACAAGGGTTGGTCATAATTTTTCACCGCCAAGTGACATTTTCCAGCAAAATAGTCAAATACGGGACACGTGTAAACGTTGATAATCGTTTTGATGGTGTGAGTAGTAGTTACATCGCAGCAGCTGTATGGTATGCGTTTTCTCTATTCCAACACAATCTTGAGGAACAATATCAAGGGAGCAAGACCCCTTTCTATTCTTATTCTGCAAACCAAAACAACTCATCACTAAAGAACAAAGTTTATAACCAGCGTCCATGCAGTCTCTGACAGTAAGCTCTACCAAAGGACTCTTTGTTGGCATTCTGCTCCTGGTAGTGGCCATCATTGCATTGTTTGTACTGGTTGAGAAGCCAGCGTACCAAAGTTTTACCGTGAACTTAATATATTTTTATTTGTGTGTAATATTGCCATACGTGGGGTTATTTGGATACAAGTACTAGTAAATTTATACTCTATATTCTAGGAATATGCTTTCAAGAGAATACTACTATTATTTTACATGAATATAGCCGCCAACTTTTATTGACAAGGTGCCTAAATAAGTGAGTGAAAATAATATTTAAATTTGAATTTTATTTTATTTTGATTTAATGTTTGTTTAAAAATGCCAATTACTGAATATTTTCAAAAAATATTTGTTTTCCGTATCCCTCAAAGCTCATTAATGAGCTGATGTAAATAGCCAAAATTACTTAATTCATGTTTGCAAGTGCTGTTGATATTTTAAATGTCCCAACCCGCAGTTTTCACCAAAAAGTGATTATTAAAAAATGTCAATCATGATCTATATTTTATCCGTAAAACGTGCCCCTTCGTCCATCTGAAGCATAAGTTCTTGTAAAGGAACGTCAGTGTTCTTAGTCCTGCCATAAGATATCTCTAGATCTTTCCTTTTGGCCCAACAGAAACACCAGGATCTCGGTGGCACGCTATCTTCTAGCGCTTTATGTCTTGTTTCAGGCAAGAACCATGTAACCAAGCCGGCTGCCAAGGCGAAACAAACGCCGATGACGTAAGGTATCCCCACCCAGAACTTAGTCTGAAGCAAAACAAGAAAAAACGATAAAACACTAGTTCACTAGAAATTAGTTTCCCTGTCTTTTATTTACACGACATCTCTCTCAAAAAAGTAACACATTAAAAACTACAGAAAATATGCATTTAAGGGATAATGTGTACCTGTAAATTGTGGTTCCAAATGCCCAAATATACCTTTGACGTCGCATATACCCCCTACCGCTGGTCGAGCACCAGTAAAGAGTTATAGAAAAACGGTACCGATGGGCCACCATTTAAGTAATTTGTATGCAACTTACCACGTACGCCATCTGAGGAGCAATGATACCGCCTATTCGAGCTGACATGGAGGCAAACCCTAGACCTTGGTTCCTGGAAATAAGTACATAAGTACAACTGTTATTTTGTTGTTCTTGGAGAATCGATATGATCCTTCTTGGATACACAGTTTGTTCGTTTAAGAATGTTATTAAAACGAAGAAAAGATGAATTTGATCTTTTCTGAACTGTTAAACTATGGTGATTTCATTCTTAAAACCGACCAATGGTTATACATGTTCACCTCCACACGATGTTCGTAAAACTGGATTCAAACTATTGATAAAGATAAAACGACAGAAATTAGTTACAATTTCTATATCCCAAGCCTGGTGTTGATTCTATTCAGGTTTAAAAAACAAATACTTTATGAAAGAAGACATTAACCCTGCTTACATTACCTTATGGGCGTTGGATAGCATTCCGAGGTTAAAATAAACATGGCATTCCAACCTATCTCTATACTGGTTAGGGCTATATTAGTTATCACTGAGACTACCACCCACAACTCCGTGTACCACCCAACAGCTACCAGGACAATGAGAGGAATCATTAAAACTGCCGTTACAAGCAGACAAACACCCGCTATTCTTCTGCGACCAATACTGGAAATTCAAAGTATTGTAGGTGAAAACGTGCCACCCTTTGCCACCATGCTTATATATGAGGTATTATGTAAACAGAGGAATGTAGTGAAAGAGTATATGAATCTGTTTTCTCTACTCTAATTCTCTAATGGCATTTTTAAAATGCGTTTTATCAAGTAGACACGTTTTTCGTCGTTATTTGCATATGTCATTAATGGACTGATTTAAAGTTATATCCAGGATTGTTTGGCTCAAAGTATCTAACAACAATGACTGAAATTCTGTTTAAAGACGCTTTTACTTACCATCTAGTTAAAATTAGCATGAGAAGCGCAACAATGAATCCTAGACCGACGTTTATGCCTACGTGGACGTATTTGCTGCCTGGCAAGTTCTTCAAATTGAACAATAACCCATAGCTTAAAAGGCTTTCTGTAAACCTGAAAGCCATTAATAAATAATTGAAAGGCCAAAACCTCATTAAATTTTGTCAAAGATAAGTAAGTGAATGAAGTTAAAGGGATAATAACTCTTCGTATGAGGTCTATATTTCACAATAAAAACATTGTGAATAACTCATAGAAATATAATATATTCTGTTTTACAACAAAAACAGCAGTTAAAGCTATTATTCTGATATCTGAGCTTGTCTTCAGACCACATGACCTCCATTGATGGCTATACTCTGTTATAATCTCTTAAGAGATTTTAACAAAAAACCAAACTTTTTAGAAAAAAACCAGGGACTAACTTTGAATGTAAAAATGGATTCATTAACCATTGGTAAGTACGGGAAAATTGTTGTTTACTCCAGGAAAATTCATTTTATGGCCAAAACGAAGAGTTATTATCCCTTTTATTTGTCGTTACTGAAAAAGCCATGAATATTTAAATAGAATGTTACACCTTTTTCACGTTTGTTATATATTGTACATTACCGAGGCATGTAAAATAACATTAATTGCGGCTGATAATACAAATTAAACTAACCAAATAAACATGATCATAGTTGTAGTTCTTGTGAGAGTCGGGGTCCGGAAAAGATCCCAAAATCTGTACCGTCTGCTGCGTTGTGCTAAATGCATTTCTTCCTGAAATCATTCAAACTTCATATATTCTCAACTTCTTCTATTTCATACATTGACTATACTACATATTGATTCTAAAAGAAAAAAAACTTAAACATTTATACAACCGCATACGTACTCATTTTGTCGTACTGCATTTTAAACATTTATTTGCTCTATTCAAAAACTTTATATATGTAAAATATGTTACTTAAAATGCAGGAGGTTTCCATAATTAGGAGATTTGTTGTTTACGAAATTAAAGTTTGCCCTTTGCACAACTAAAGACACTAAAATATGTTAACATTTGATATTATTGACAACGTTACACGAGCGTTACTAAAGGAAAACTAACTTCACATTGTTGAACAAAAGCATCCATATCTGGCAAAGGTTTGTTGTTTCCTTTCGCTATTCTTTTGGCAATAGTGACAACCTCGTCATATCGACCCTGCGACAGCAGCCACCTAGGACTCTCCGGAAGAAACCTGGAAAAGGAACACAATTACTTTAATATTGTAATACACCATAACATATGAAGTAATATAGGAGGGTGTACGACTGACTATTTTAAGCCAATAATTGAATTTATAAGAAACATGTTGAGTCTCAGAGGCTACTGGGAGGTGACCACTAAGATAACCAGCATATCACTGTCATTTCCAGAATCCGGTGACGCTTGTACCCTCTGACCACAGGGGTCGCTAGTAGTCTGCTGCAAAATTGTTTCAATTTTGTAACAGGCTTTTCTATGGACCCCTGTGATATCAGAGGGTGAAAAGCTTGTGGATAACATAGCTGGGTTTCAAGTGGACTCTGACACTCAGGGTCATTAAAACAGGTACACGTCATGTTAAATGATGTTTTAAACTTACCACCAAGCGATGATGACTGAGACTCCTGGTAGAGTAGTGCTTAGCAAAAATGTACGCCATTCTCGGATGAAGTAGCCAAACAGCAGTAGTATCAGTAATCCAAAAAACCACAGCCCCAACGCAGTTGTAACAGGGCGATACTTAGGGCCGAGGAATTCAAGACTCCAAACGTAGCCGACAACAATACAACCTGCACCAGAACGACAGAAAAAATGCAACGATGGAAGATGTTATGCAGAATCGCAATTATGGTTTAAAAGAAAGAAAGATTAAATAATTTTCAGTAGATTTTAATGAAGTGTGAATAAGACCTCGAAAAGCAGTAATACATATAATTATATATATAAAGCATTTTTAAGTGCTCAACTCATTATACAGCATTTAAAATCGCAAGGCATACTAAAACCCTTTCTATGAGTTTCAAATAAATCGACTTTTCAAAAAAATTTCAAAGAAGTCGACATCCTGTTGATCAGACTTACCCATAGGAAATGTCCATGAAACTCAGAGTTGCGGATTTTCAAATTAAAGTGTGTGTGTGTGTGTGTGTTTGTGTGTGTGTGTTCCGCAATCTTATCCAGGTTGGAACATACATCCTGACGCACTTTGTCATGTCATATGGTTGATAATAGCCATTATAATTTTACCTCCAATCCCCGTTCCACTAAGGAAGCGTAGTATAGCAAACTGTACCCAGTCATTAGTAAAAGCTTGCGCTGCTCCTACTATGCTGGTGAACGGCAAGGCAAAAAAGTATACCTACAAAAATTGTGGTCAAGTTCTTAAAAAAGGTTAAGCTCTCTGTGATTTTTATTATCATTTTAGACAGGTATCAAACCTTTAGCACATGTTTATATTTTTATCCAAATGCCAAAAGGGCAGGAAAAATCTTAAAAGCATAGAAATGATTCTACTCAGAAACTGAAATACCATAACAAAATGATTTTCTAAACTGAAAATAAAATTTCAATAGCAACAAGACAAGAACGTGTTTGGTTAACGGCTTACATAGAGGTATTTGGTTCGATGATCGGCGATTTACCTTCTTTCGACCTAAAGCGTCCCCCAACTGTCCAAACACCAGAGAACCTATCAGTACTCCGGCCATCTGGAGGGACGATATAGTGTCACTGATAAAGTCTCGGTTGCAGATTAAATCCCACTGGAACGATACAATTAATTCATTTTTCATTATCATAATGTCATATACATGGTACAATACATGGGGAACCCTTATCCCTTTGGGTGTATAAGACACTTAATGAGCTGTTCAATATATCCTGAAGTCTCATAACACATTCTGCCCCCTGCCAAATTAAGTGTCCCCTACTGCATTTATGTGAAGTGCTGCAAAGGTACCCTTATATATTTAATTTTGCTAAAACGTAACAGCTATGGGAAGTTAGTAATAGAACATTTACCTATACGTAGCCTAAGCATTGAAATATACATGTATTAATTATATTTGTAATATTCGTTTCCTACTGTAAATGAGAGGGGTAAATTTTTGACCATGCAGTTGACAGAAGAGGGAGTTTCGACCTGCCAGAAGGTTGGGTTGTTTCATGAGAAACATTTCTAAGGGTAAGACAACAATATAACCAAATAGGTACATGGGCAAGATTGCTTGGGTAAGGCCGCCCAAAGAAATTCAAACCCAGAGAAGAGTGAATGTTAGCACGCCTTTCTCGTAGAAAATGTTTTATGCCATTAAAGAACTTGACTGAAAAAAAGTCACCAGAATAAGGCAAGGCATGTTTTTGAGTTTTCCTACAGGATACGTCTGTACCTTCACCGTTATTTTGCAGGGTTGCAGTAAAGAGACCAGTGATCGCCGCCAGGAACCGTCTACGTCGAGTCAGATAGTGTACCAGAATACTAGGGCCTGGGCACCAGCCAACAACTAAGCAGTGATACGTGCTGTTCTTCAATGAAAGCAGGTTCAGCGTTTTCAGAAGTGTTGGCGCGTAAGGGTTTGGAGATCAGCTGGTTAGAAGTATCTTCCGAATTTTTTGCCTATCGGTCATAATATGGCGTTTATTGGCTACTACGGTGTAGGCGGGATGGTAAACGGGAACACTAACAGAGCAATGCATCCAAGTACATTTACTAGAGAAACTCAAGGAATTCTTTCGAAAATATCTTTGGGAGCGTGACTTCTCATTTATTATTCAGCATGATAATCCTACAGGCTAGTCATATTAGAACCAGGCCCAGAACCCTCCCATGGCCATTGCAATTCCTAGATCAAAGACTTCATAGAAAATATACTACATATCTGAGGAAGTGGATAACTGAGGGATGATCCTGCAACAAAATTCTACTAACTTATCTTCGAATAATGACAGGTATTATTCATAGATTCTAAAATAATTTCCTTATAGGTGTTCGTTACTTAGATGATTGGAAATATGTTACAACGAAAGTCACATACACGCCAAGCAAGGAACACTATTTATGTTAAAATACCATGATAAATTACGATACAAATATTGGCATCATAAGACTTGTTGGAAATTGTTTATCAGTATGTAAAGAGGAACTGTCTTGGCAACATATCATATAATGTAACTGTGAATCGTCATTGCATAAACATTGAAAAGCATTATGTAAATAATTGCAAAGCATAGGGGTCCACAGACATAAAGCGTGTTAGACACCGATATATGAATGTCTGTAATACAGGCTATTCAACAAGTGGCTGAGCTCAAGTAAAATTAAGCATAGATTAATTTCTATTTACCCGAGTTGAAATATTCACCATAAGCATAGATATCGTTAAGTCACTCTCAGAACGTTCATTTTAAAAGTTATAAGAATAAGATAAAACGCTCACATTTTAGAGAGAGGCAAGAAATGAAAACAATTGCAGAGGTTAGCAGGTACACGAAATAACACACAAATACAACACACGAAAGCGTAAAACGTGCCAGTGCGAAAGGCTTGTTATAACACACATTCCTACCTCTGTTACAATGGATGTAAAATCAGTGTTGAAGGTATGGCCATAACAGGGAAGACCACTCTCCGTGCACTTGTTTATTTCCACCACTTCCTCCCCTTGGGTACTGCTATTGTACAGCAGTGGCACAGAAATTATCTCAGTTACATTATACACAGTTAAGCTATCATTCAAAGTCTGGTTCTCATACTGATTTATGCACTTCCAACCCGGGTCAGCTCCGACGAAGACTAGGGCTAACATGGAAAATACCCCGACGAACTGCCATCCTAGAGCTATGGTAAATACTACCGCAAATTGGTACCAGCCTATCTGACCTAGAAGAAAGAAATAAAGTAACTTTTTTAAAAAGCAGTTGAAATACTTGCATTTTATTTGGCATAAATGGACCTTGTAATAGAGTGAATTACTAAATATTAAATCATAAATGTTTAGGTTATTCAGAAACATGCATTTGCATACTGTTTTTATTCCGTATTCCGTCGCAGCAACAGTGCAACCTAATTCTTTTAGATATCCTTTAGACATTAGATATTATTTTCTTTAAAAACATTTCACCTAGTCGCGGAAAATCTTTTAACCTGAAAGACGTTTTGTGCCGTCTTCATTTAAATTTCTTGGTTTTAATTGAGTCATGAATAATTTATATCACCAGTCTCTAAGTGGCATATTAGAAAGAAATATCGACAACATGCTCTTTTATATAAGGAAAGTACGTACGGAACTAATGAAAGTTAAATAGCTTTGGAGAATATACAGACATAAAAATATGCCTTTGTCACATTTTTGAACGCATGTTGTACACGTTGAATTGTCTTTCATTCAGATTATCTGAATATGCAGAAGATACTGCCTAATTAATCCCTGGTGGCAATTTCCAAGGAGTCCAATACTAGGGTACATACCTGTACATATTGTTTCCAAGCTGCCTGATATTTTTATCCAACACCCCAATGTACTTACCAACTTTCAGCAGGATATCTTCAAACGGAGGCATGATGTACTCTGAGTTAGTGCACAAGTAAAAACGGATATCCAGTGCTGTGAACCATACGACAATCAAAACGTGACATATTCCAGAACTTGAGTTACGTCAGCAAAGCACACAATAAAGTGGTGTTTGTAAATACGAAATTTATAACTTTCGGCATTGACAAAGCATTTCTGGAAGACCCAGAAGACGGCCTCAATCCGCCGCTGATTGGCTTGGTTATGTGTGAGATAATACACTGTCACCCCAGCGATATATGAGATAACACCTCGAGCGTCAGCGAGAGGTGTTCATGGCATATATCGCGAGAGGGTGACAGTGTATTATTTGACATACATACCGAGAAAAAATGCAGTAATTTCTTCCTAAAACACCCCTAAAACCGAATAAAGTGACCCTATATCACGCTCTAGAGATGTTATACAGAATAAACTCGTCCACGTGTGCTGGTCACCTCCCCCAAATTCTTACGTAATGTCTGACCAATTTGGTCAATTTTTGCTAAATACTTGTCGTGGACATACAACTGACTTGAGAAGTATTTAATCAACCGTCGACACTGACCATGCACGTCTCAGCTGAGCCACACCTAGCTGGGACTGCTGCGGAAACAAAGTCCCAAGGCAGAACTTCTACTTTTTAGTGACATTTCTGATAAAAAAAAGGAGCGTCGGACCGAAATATAGTCAAACTAATTTTTCACAAGTGCAAAGGAGAAAGAAATGTACTTTTTGGTGATATTTCTGACAACGAGGCAGTTTCGGAATATATTCAAAATCGACGGATGTTTATTACGAGTTCACGGGAGTAATAATTCTAGTTTTTTCTTATTATTTCTGACGACGAGGCGGTTACGAAATATAGTCAAAATCAAACGGATGTTTATTTCAAGTCCACAGGAGTGATAATTCTACGTTTTGGTGACATTTTATTACTACGAGGCGGTTTCGGAATATACATGTGCTGGTTTTCAGAGCATTCATGTGCTACATGTAATTACAAGTTCAAAGGGGGAATACATTTGATTTTTACCGATATATCTGATAAAGGGGGAAGAATGAACAGCTTAAAAACAAAAGGTAAATAACACAACCTTCGTTAAAAAGTTATAGATTTACTAATAATTTGTATGCACGTGTGGCTTAAATGTTAACTAATTCCCGTTTTCAAACCATACCCATATGATATGACTTAGTGTAATAAAATGATAAATAATAATTGTTAAACGTGAAAAGTTTATGCTAATTTTTTAAGAGCGTGAGAGATTTTAAATTTGTCTACTGGTACATGTAGGTATATAACGCAAGCAACGTCACTATTCTCTTGATGCCAAGAAGGTCACATGATCACTCTGTCTTTGGCTTCCAGCATTTTAAGAGACCTCGACTGATTTAACCAAGATGTAGTCGTGAAATTCTAGACTACAGGGTACATCGAGGTTAAATCCGAGTTTTCCGAGAGACGCTACGCAGAAATGTCGAGTGAAGCGAGACATTTTTGGGTAGCGGCTCGAGGTTGCCCTCGATCTTCACTGAAGCTTGCCTAAATGGACAGGCTTCAGTGATCATCATATCGCCACGGTCATATAACATCCCTAGGTATGTATTAGTCAATACACATATCAAAATCAGGGAATAGTCATGTAAACATCTTTTCTATAGTTATAAAGGGTGTTTATCAATTCCAAGCTGCATTTTGAAGCAAAATAGTCCAATACGGGACACATGTAAACGCTATGATTGTGCTGGCAGTACTGAATTAGAAAAATAATTAAAACACAACTGGCGGTACCCTTATAGTGGTAACTGGAACTCTTTAGCTTTAGGAGTCCTCTTTGTTGACAAGATCTGTCCTGAATGGTAGTGATGAAGAGAGCTCGCCTGGCAGGAAACTTGCTTATTAGTGTGTAATATTACCACTATTAAAGTACTACTCTAGGAATATGGTTTCAAGTCATGGAGAATATTATTTTACATGAATAACTGCCAGCCTTCGTTGACAAGGTGCCTCAGTATGTAGATGATATTTAACTTTGTTATCAATTTGATTTTGATTTAAAGCTTGTTTAAGATGCCTATTTATTGAAAAATAGTTGTTGGATAAATATTAGACATGCACTGCCACAGTTACTCAACTTTTCCATTTGGGCAACTTTACTGCAAGTGCTATAATTAATTTTACCTACGTACTTATAAATTAGAACAGCTCTTTTTAAGGTATTTATGGAATAGATAGTTGTGCAGACGATTTACATATTATTGCAGACGTCTTGGCATATTAATATTATATTTTATCCGTGAAACGTGCCCCTTCGTCCTTTTGCAACATAAGTTCATGTAAAGGAACGTCAGTGTTCTTAGCCTGGTCGTAAGATCTCTTTTTCCTTTTGGCCATACAGAAACACCAAGATCTTGGCGGTACGCCATCTTCTAGCGCTTTCTGTCTTGTCTCAGGCAAGAAGCATGTAACCAAGCCTGCCACCAAGGCGAAACAGACGCTGATGACGTAAGGTGACCCCTGCCAGAACTTCGTCTGAAATTAAACAAAGAAAACATTAAGGAATGGTCTCCACAAGCTTCAAGTTTCCCTGTCTCTTGTTTACATATAAGCTTATTGCTTCTATTTTACACATAATAATAATAATAATAATAATAATAATTGAAATGAATGAAAATTTACATTCTAGGAATATTGTGTTAATGTAAAGGGGGGGGTTGGTTCATAGAAACGTCATTACCTTTCTCACAGGTATTTTAACCGTAGAACCGTGCAACTTCCATACAAAATAAAAGTTTGGCGCAGTCAAACTACATTTTATGGCGACAACAATCCCCAGCTTATTTGCGCACATGCGCATTCTTCACATGCTCAATTCTCCCGTAGAGGGGTAGTCTCCTTTGAGGCACACATTGCTACATATATGAGTGGACGTCAATGCATGAGCCCATTTTGCGCTCGATTCATTCTGTTAACGCGCGCGATATGATTAAGCTAGAAGTTATTTCCAACCTTTAACTTAAATCTTTAGTTCAAAAAATTTCACCGGCTTTTACTTCGATGAGAACCTTCAAGCAGTAAATTTTGAAGCACGTTTACGACTTTTACGACAGTGAAATATTCTTTACAGCTTCAAGCATGCATGGATCAACCGTACAACTGCCGACTGTTACATGTATGCGGTAAGTTATTTTCTCTACAGGTTATAGCAGTTGCTGTTGACAAAACTTCCTTTGTTCATGGGTTTCTTGTTTGCTCTGATGATGGTCACGGCGACTGCACAAAAAAAGGGTCCTTGTGTACAACATGGTCTGTAGCTTTAGACGCTCGTAACTCTCGATACTCTGCATTTGCAGTCCATTTAATACAACTACTGATGTTGAATAAAGCACACATTTCAATTTACCGTCGGTGGACCATCAGTTCAAAAGTTTGAACTTACCACATACGCCATCTGAGGAGCAATGATACCGCCTATTCTAGCTGACATGGAGGCAAACCCCAGACCTTGATTCCTGGTAATAAACAAGTACATATATGGCAATTGCTATTTGATCGTGTTCTGGAGAATGAATATGATCTTTCGGAGACACTCTGATTTCAACAGTCTGTTCTCTAAAGTTTGTTATTAAAACGTGTCGTGGTCAGCTTCGTTGATTTTGCTTATGAAGAAACGATAAATATGGTCTTTTCTGAACAGAAAAACTAATTTAAGTTTCTTGACCGGTTTTACATGTCTGTTTCCTCATTGACGTACGCAAAATTGGATAAAAACTATTGACATAGATAAAAGCGACAAACATATTAAATAATTACTGCATGTGTAAATCCCTTGTGTTGATTTTAACCAGGTTTATAGAACAAATACTTTACACAACTCTGCTTATATTACCTTATGGGCGTCGGATAGCATTCCGAGGTTAGAATAAACACGGCTTGCCAACTTATTGCTATACTGGTTGCTGCTATGTTAGATATCACTGATACTACCATCCATAACTCCGTGTACCGCCCAATAGCTACCAGGACAATGAGAGGTATCAGTAAAAATGCCGCTGCAAGCATAGAAACATTCACTATTCTACTTCGACCAAACCTGGAAAGTCAACGTATTGGAGGTAAAAATGTGATATTTTTGACACCATGCTTATTTATATGGCGTATGATAAAGCACAGCAACGTAGCAGAAGTGGATTTAAAATTGTAGTCTTGACTCTGATTCTCCGATGGCATGAAATGTGTTTTATCATGTATATAGTTTTATCAAACGTTTTCCTTCTTTATTTGCATATTAAGTAATTTCATCGGCGGAGTGATTGAAATTGATATCCAGGATTGTTTAGCTCAAATTTTCCATCAACACTGGCTGAAATACTGTCTAAAGACGCTGTTACATACCATCTTGTTAATATGAGTATGAGAATCGCAGCGAAGTACGAAAGACTGGCGTTGATGGCAAGGTGAACATATTTGTTGCCTGGCAAATTCTTTAAATTAAACAATAAACCATAGCCTAAAAGACTGTTTGTAAACCTGAAAATCATAATTAAAAATTGAAAGGCTTCACTAGATTTTGCCCAAAATTAATAAGTGAATGAAGGTAATTACTCATGTGTAATAATGCCATAAGATATGAAAATGGATTATTGCACATTTTCACGTGTCTTTCGTTAAGTATTACCAATGTGCACACAATTACATTGATTGCGGTAGATAAAAGATCTTAAACTTACCAAATAAACATAATAATAGTCGTAGTTCTTGTAAGCGTTGGGGTCCGAAAGAGATCCCAAAACCCGTACCGTCTGCCGCGTTGTGCTAAGTGCATTTCTTCCTGAAATCATTCAAACTTCAAATATTCTCCACTTATTCTATTTCATATACTTACTATACAACATGTTAATTCTCAAAGAAAAATACCATATACTTATAAATCCATACAACTGCGTTGGTTTTGGCTTACTCCATTGTTTATTTATTTATTTACTCAATTCAAATATTTCATATCAGCAATGTAACTTAAAAGGAGGGTGGTTTCCTTATTTTTGAGACTCCTTGTTTACGAATTGAATGTTGTCCTATGTACAACGTGAAACACAAAAGCTTTCTTTCTGATGACATTTGATATTATTGACAACATATTCGACAGTTGATAAAGGAAACCAACTTCACACTGTTGCACAAAAGCATCCATATCTGGCAAAGGTTTTTTGTTGCCTTTCGCAATTCTTTCAGCTATAGTGACGACCTCGTCATATCGACCTTGTGACAACAGCCATCTCGGACTCTCGGGAAGAAACCTGATAGTAGAACACATAACTATTTAAATGTTATAATATACTACAACTTTTATGAAGTTAAATGAGTGGAAGTTAAATATAAAGGTCTGATTATCTAATGTTAGTACATTATGAATTGATAATAATCATGCTGGAATATAAAGGTCTCTGGGAGGAGATCGCTATAATCATCAGCATACTTGTGATGTTTCTGACGTTTCCATTATACAGAAAAACTTGAACTCTCTGGCCATAGGGGTCGCTAGTACTCATGCAGTTTCAAAATTGTTTCAGTGTTTCAACAGGCTATTCTTGTGACCCCTGTGATTACAGAGGTTAAGAGGCCTGTGGATAATAAAGGTGGTTTTGTAAGTGGACATTGAAACTCCGGTTGATTAAATTATTTTTTTAAACTTACCACCAAGCGATGACGAATGAGAGTCCTGGTAAAGTAGTGCTCAGCAAAAATGTGCGCCATTCTCGGATGAAGTAGCCAAGCAGCACCTGTACCAGTGATCCCAATGGCCACAGCCCTAACCCACCGACAACGGGGCGATACTTAGGACCGAGGAATTCAACACTCCAAATGTAGCCGGCGACGATACAGCCTACGCCACAACGACAGAAAATGCAACGGAGAATCTCATTTACGATTGAAGAGAGAGAGAAAGAGAGAGAGAGAGAGAGTGCTAAATTTCATTTCAGTGATAACGCCCTTAAAAATTACTCGATGCTAAGTACCAGTTAGAATTTCAATATACATGTATTTTATAACAGGATTATTCCGTTATGTTATCCAAGTTGGGATTTGATGTATTTTGCATTGCCATCATGGCCAGAAATGCGCAGCATTCACACGATACGCGAGGGCGCTACAGTAGGGCTTCACGTGACTCAACTAGCCAATCACAGCACAACAATGGCATCGCACAGAGACTCTGTGATAAGTGCTCAGCCCATTGTCGAGTAGTGTTAGTTCATGGTAACAAGCGTCTGACATGTGCAGAGAAGTTTATTGTAGTATATATTTTTCTTATTGTTACATTATTAAATCTAACTCTGTATCCAAGTAGTAACTATACTGTACCAAGTCAGGTACTGATGATGTGCAGATGTCATATATTCCAGAATAAGCCATTACCACTAATTTATAA
The DNA here is from genome assembly GCF_051362555.1 of Lingula anatina. NCBI lineage: Eukaryota > Metazoa > Brachiopoda > Lingulata > Lingulida > Lingulidae > Lingula > Lingula anatina. The sequence continues at coordinate 15,067,910 of NC_141769.1, forward strand.
CTTTAATTTTGTTTAATATGTTATTCATGAAAGAGTTCATGAAAGATTATTTTAATTTGTCAAATCGTGATCTTATTCTTTTTATATTCAAATAATTGAATAATGTGGGTAAAATTGGTTTTCCACTTCTTTTTTGCATTTTTCCTTTACTACAAGATTATTTTGGAATAGTTTCAGCATTAAAATTTAAAATAAATAGCAATCTGAAAGAAGAATTTTGCATAATTATTAAATGATGATAGGAATTTTGGATTAAGAGATTAGTTAAATACTGAGTAGTGATATTGTCAGTCAATTTGTGTAGAATCTGAAAATATGATTGAAAATACGATTGAATTCTTGGCCTTGCACTGGGCAGTTTCACATTTGTGCCAAGTGCTTTTTTTGGACTCCATTGTACAGTGGTAAAAGTTCTTCAATTGCCACGAAAGTTTTTAATCAGACTCTGTATGGTGCTGCTATCTGCTGGTGCTATCGGCAACGAATTAGTTTGCCTTTGTTTCTGAGTGAATCTACCGTCTAAAATCACTATTTCTGAAAATATGTGCGTTTTGCCTAGGGTAGGCTAGGCAATACACGGCAAACTTCTTAGTACGTGTGTACAACAGAATTTTTTTAAAAACCCTAGCGATATTTGGTCAGGAGTTGCTTGAAGCATAGTACAGCGTTGCTGTCTATCGGCATCAGGCCGTATGTTTGTCAATTATCACGAATTACCCACGAATCGCGAACCCATTCATTTTCCTATGGCAATCTAGCAACTCATTTAAAGTGCACGCATGCGCAGTGGGCTAAGCGTGACGTCATGCAGTGCATTTCTGGGGATGATGGTTTTTGAGAAAAGTTATTATTTTACCTCCAATCCCTGTTCCATTAATAAAGCGTAGTGCAGCAAACTGTATCCATCCATTAGTAATAGCTTGTGCTGCTCCTATTATGCTGGTGAACAACAAGGCAAAAAAGTACACCTGTAAGTTATAATGGTAAAATTGTCATGGCATGTTTCAGCTCTCTGCGCTTTTTGTGGATTATTTTTGTAAATGCGTTTTGTAGTCAAAATTATAGCAGTAATCAAACCTTCAATGCATTCTAATTTTATTTAAGTCCCCAAAGAGAAAAGAAAAACATTTAATGGATAGAATTAATTTTACTCAGAAACTGAACTAACAAACTGACAATCAAAACTGAAAGTGAAATTTCAATAATAACAAACTGAGGCACAGAACAATTTACTAGCAGCTAGGATCCAAAATAAAGAGGATAAGAAAGCGGCAAATCGCCTTTGAACCATGATACCTTCGGGTAAACATTCCCCTATTGTCTAGTTAAGCTGTTTTGATAGCTTAGACAGCGTGTGGTCAGGCTAGCGTGACAAAGCGTGCACAGGCAGTTATCGCACATTACCGTATATTCTCGCGGTTGCTACGTTCCCGTCCGCCATGTTGGTTGTAAGTTTCAAAACGCGGTTGATTTCGTGAAATGTTTTAACGTTAAATATTGCAGGAAGTATTAAAAAATGGGTCTGTATACCATAACGTTCTTTTTTGATATTGTGTTTAACAAAAAATAAAGTTGTCACTGGAATATTATGAAGAACAGCATGCTTTCAGACAAGAAGAAAAAAGGGCTATAACAGGTAATTGTAACACGCAGACATGAAATAGATGACAATGTGCATTGGTTTTGCCAGTCGTTCCGGCGATTTTTGAATTATCTATGCGACATGAAGTGTTCACTTCGTATCATGTTACATTATTGTACGTAAAATATGTTTTTGTTAGAAGATTCCAAGAAGGACAATAACAGCAAATTGTCGGCGAAGGCCAAGCTCGGAGTGTCGCTGTGACAAACAAACTTTAGATAATTAACAGAACGTACTTAATAGATCACAACATACAGATAAGCTATTTCACCAATGATGTTCAACAATGCTGGTGACTTAAAAATTGTAAATTATTTAGGGCGTGTTAAGTAGACGATTTGTTAGTAAATAGTTACTGCATCTTGTAAAGGAAATTCTTTAGCACTCTTTTTACACTCAACTCAGATTTCTTGTGTAATTTGATAGATTGAATAGACATTGGGTTTATTGCATTTTTCTGTTGCGTTGTACTGTCATTTAACTGTCTAAGAGATCCAAATTTCACAATGAATGCATTGATCATAGAAATAAAATAAATGCTATTATACCACAACAACAGCGGTTAATCAAATTATTCTGAAATCTATGCTTGCCATCACTTTGTGTGTTCTCCATAGATGTCTGCACTCTGTAATAATCTCTTAAGAAAATACTACAAAAAGAAAACTTTTAGAAAAAAAATCAGGGACTAACTTTGAATGTCAGAATGAATTCACAAACCATTGGTTAGCACGGGTTAATTGTCCTTTACCCCAGGAAAAGCCATTTTTTGGCCAAAATGAACAGTTAATATCCCTTGAAAGTTCTCTCTCCCCCTAAACACCAAGTGAAAAAAATCCAGATGTACAGTTCAAATAAGTTTATTAAACGAATTCACTTGTTCATGCAATTCATCACTGTAATTTCCCAATAAGATGCAGCCTGTTAAATGTAACCTGTACACATTTACTTATAATCTAAGTTTATCAACAAATTGAAACCCCAAAAAACTTCAAAACATTTCATTTATGATCAACAAAATTGTCACCACAACACCATTTATCTATTAATCATGGCTTATAGAGTTAAAAAAAAAAGAACACCATCTTGTAAAGATGCACTTTCCATGGACCCTTCATGAAGTGCCAATCCCCAGTGGCACAGGTTTGCAGACTGTCAAAAAATGTTGGTATACTGGACCCTAAATGACAAATGAAAATATGTGTTATTGGAAACAATAAAATTTATAAAGGTGTCACTGGAAAATTCTATAGAATATCCTTAAATATAAAACTATTTAAATGGCACCTTAAGATTATTCATAAGTGAACTAATGTAACTGACTAACACTTCATGAATTTCATGTTGTAGGGAACAAAGTAGATGAAAACGAAGCAATTCATTGTATAAGATTCTCACCATGTGACTGTTGAGTCTCTGAGTTGTCAGAAGAAACATCCTTCAGGCTGCTTAAAGACATGTCATCCTCAGGTTCACTAGATTGTTGACTTGACACTGCACATTCTGCATAAGAAAGGAACATTTAGAACTCCAGTTTTAAAAATACCAAATAAATTAATGTTAACCACTTTATTAATTAAAATAAACCAATCCATTGTATCAATCACTTACCATTTGACTGTTGAGTCTCTGAGTTGTCAGAAGAAACATCTTTCAGACTGCTCAAAGGCATGTCATCCTCAGAGTCAATGAACTATTGACGTGACACGACACATTCTGCATAAGAAAGAAACATTTAGAACTCCAGTTTTAATAATAATCATAAATAACTTAATGTTACAGGCATCTAAGATGATAATAATAATATACACCACATTCACAGCATTCCAAAATTAAAGACTCTGGTTGCAAGCTGGCAGATTAAATAAGAATATAACAGCAACATTTTGTTTCATTTATAAAATTCACCTGGTTATTTGTATAATACACAATGCAAAAACCTTTACCACTGTTGTCATTTGTCCTTGGATACGTAGTTGTGTCTTTGGAAATCTTTGCTGATTTACCATATTTCTTGGCCTGGGCATTCTTAACCTTCTTGCCTATCTTCTTTCTCTTTTTAATTGGCATCTGAGGAAAGAAATATGTATTACTATGTACCCGACCAGTCAGTGTTATACTAACTCTGGACCACATTGTTAAAAAATAAATAACATATATGTTTTTATGAAGAAAAAGGTCATGTTTTTTACCATTCAGCCAGGTTGACATTAGAGTGATTAGGCAATTTAAGTCCTTGATATCTCTGGAATAAAAACTCTAATCCACTAATATCCATTGTAACGTCTTTTGTCCCAAAACATACAATATAGATGCAGGTTTAAAATGAGACATATCAGTTATATTTGTGTGCATTTGTATCTAAAAGAAGGGGTCCGCGGCGTTACATCGTTCGGCCATGTTGAATTTAGAGTGATTAGGCAATTTAAGTCCTTGATATCTCTGGAATAAAAACTCTAATCCACTAATATCCATCGTAACGTCTTTTGTCCCAAAACATACAATATAGATGCAGGTTTAAAATGAGACATATCAGTTATAATTGTGTGCATTTGTATCTAAAAGAAGGGGCCCGCGGCGTTACATCGTTCGGCCATGTTGAATTTAGAGTGATTAGGCAATTTAAGTCCTTGATATCTCTGGAATAAAAACTCTAATACACTAATATCCATCGTAACGTCTTTTGTTATAAAACGTACAATATAGATGTGGGTTTAAAATTAGCAAGCCAGTCCCATGTAAAGTTTTTTTGTATAGGTAAACTACCTCCCAGAACTATCGCTCCGCCATTATTGGCGTTGGGGGCACTATTTCTACGCTCTTTTTACAATCCAACTTATTTCGTTTCCCACATTACAAGGTGTTGCCATATCAAAACTGTACTCCGAATAACTCTGCATTGACAAATATTCGGAAAGTGCATCCGCCAAATAACAACGAGAGCGTAAACATGCACGGCAGTGTAAATTTGCCCGCCATCTTTGCAAATCTAACGGACGGGGATATTGAAATTGATATTACTGTCTATTGAAGCTACAAACTGCAATATAAATACTCACGGTGCTTCACTGCATATTCCTTAATCAGCTCCTCTTGTCTTTTGACGAAATTCTCCGGATACAATGAAAAAAACGCGACTAAAGCGGGACCTTCGTTTCACTCTGCCGTAGACAAGCTACCTGGTCATTTGAAAACGAGGCTCGCCGTACCAACCCGAAGGCATCATGAGGCACGCGCCGCGGGAGACTCCCTTTGAAGTTTGAGCCACTGTTTTATCCTCTTTATTTTGGATCCTAGCTAGCAGCCTAGATACAAGTATTTGGTCTGATGATCAGTACTCTACCTTCTTTCGACCGAAAGCGTCCCCCAGCTGTCCAAACACCAGGGAACCTATCAGCACCCCTGCCATCTGGAGGGACGATATAGTGTCACTGATAAAGTCTCGGTTGCAGATTAAATCCCACTGGAACGATACAATTGATTCATTTTTTTTTTCATAGACTTCATTCAGAACAGTGAACTAACTTGTCCGAGAGTCAAATATGGCGACCCACTAAAAAGCTTGCCGTCTAATAGATTCCTCATGGGGAAGTGGGTCGGGACTTATTGCAAGGGACAGACGTAAAGCATACTTGCGCTTGTCTTGCCTCATAGGAAAATTAGTCTTTCAGAATGGGACGCGATTTGAGCAAGGCGACTGTAGTACAAAATTATATACCTCCACTGCTTCTTCTTCAACAGTATTAATTTTTATAATTGTTTTTAATTTATTGCTATTTGTTTTTATGTCAGTCAAGGAAGACTTTATTAATGGTAAAAATGATGGTAAAATTCCGTGTTAAATCACGAAAAAACATTGTTATCATAAGAGGACTACTAGGAAATTGTTTATCAGTATGTAGAGGATACTGTCAAGGCAGCATAACATACACCTCTGTAACTGTAGATCAACACTGCATATGAATGAAAAGCATTTAAAAAATTACAAAATAAAGGGACCCACAGACATAAAGCATGTTAGACGCCGAGCAATACAGGTATAACTCATATCTCTAATAAAGGCTGTGCAACGAACAGACTGAGCTGGAGCAAAAAAGTATGAACAATTTTTTTTTATCTATCCGAGTGGAAATAGTCTCCATAAGCATAGATATCGTTAAGATACTCCCAGAACGTTTATTTTTAAAATTGTAAGAATAAGATACTCTTTTGACAGAGGCAAGTCATGAAAACACTTGCAGAGTTTAGCAAGTGCACGAAATAACACACAAAACGACCAATAGCAAGCGTAGATCATGACAGAGAGAAAGCCCTCCACTCTTACCTCTGTTACAATGGATGTAAAATCAGGGTTAAAAGTATGGCCAGGACAGGGAAGACCACTCTTCGTGCACTTGCCTATTTCCACCACATCCTCCCCTTGGTTATTGCTATTGTATAGCAATGGTACAGCTACTGATGCTGTCTCAGTTACATTATACACAGTCAAGCTATCATTCAAAGTCTGGTTCCCATACTGATTTGTGCACTTCCAACCCGGGTCAGCTCCGACGAAGACTAGGGCTAACATGGAAAATCCCCCGATGAAGTCCATTCCTAGAGTTATGGTAAATACTATTGCAAATTGATACCATCCGATCTGACCTTGAAAAAGTAAAAAAGAAACAGGCCTTAATGTACCTTGCAACAAAATGAATTACTGAATATTAAACCAAAGAATATTTAGGTTATTCAGAAAAGTGCATTTGCATCCTGTTCTAGTCCCATATTTCGTCTCGCAGCAACAGTGCCACATAATTCTTCAGCCCTACACGTTTAAGTGTACTATCGATATTAAATATCATTCCCTTAAAAAAAGACATCAAATTGTGTCTATAACCGAGTAATTGTTCAGCCTACAGGACGTTTCGTACCATGTCATTTAAATGTCAGTAATTCTAATTGAGTCCTAAATAACTTAGATTGCCAAATAGTATTTCGGAAGGAAATCTCGACAACACGCACTTTTATTTAAGGAGTGGAACAGTTTTTAAGGTCTTATTTCTGAAAGATAAGTAGCTTTGGGGGATATACAGACATAAGAATATGCCTTTGTCATATGTTCGAGTTCATGTTGTACACGTTTAATTTTCCTTCGTTCTTCGTATGCAGCAGATATTGCTTATTTTTACCGGGTGGCAATTTCGAGCTAGCAGAACTGTACTACGGTACATATTTTTACCCAACACTTACCAACTTTGAGCAGGATATCTTCAAACTGAGGCATGATGTACTTTGTATTGATTGGCTATGAGCACCAGTCAAAACGGATATTCAACACTAGGCACCCGTCTGCGACACACGGGGCAGTGCTGTGTCCCACACGTGGATCAAAACACTTGAAAACAAACGGAGTAAGACTTAGGACGACAAGGTTTATCAGGCACCATTCCACAAAGTCACGTCTACAGATGCACACAATTGAGTAATAATTGGAAATATGATTGTAATCACTTTTAAACAATTCTGATTTCATTCGATGCTGGAGTATACACTAACGCATGTATTATAAAGCAGCAAAAAGTAACAAAAAAAATCAACGTGCTGCAAATATTGCACAAAACATTTGCCTTTGAAAGAGTTATTATTTAAAATTGTACCTCTGAGCAGTGTGCAATTCTTCACATATAGACACATGCTATGTCACCACCGACGTACAATGATATGTAATTAGTATATCTTACCTATGGCGTTAATGCAGGCTGTAGCATGAATAGGCCTATGTGTGCAGTCGCTGTGATTATAATGAGCAATATCAACGTGACGTAGACCCTATTGAGTAACTGATAATTTGTAGTGGAACAGTAAAGTGTAAAACTGTATAGGTCCACCGATCTATATACGAATGTGGCTAATAAAAAGTACAACTAAACTGACACACAAACGTGATGAATTAGTACAAAGGACTGCGATTAGTCATAAGATATAAGAGAATCGATTTCCGTGGCTAAATTTTCTTTTACATTCTGTACCTTTTGCACTGGTCTGTTTGTTTACAAGTTTCACATTCGCTGAAGAAATATTGCAATTAAGGCCTTCGTGTCATTTGTGTTAAAGGTACATACCTGGACGAACCGAGCATCGGTGGAGCGTAGATTCCCAGTACACATGTAAACCACTTCTACTAGATTCTTATATGACTCAAATAAATTTGACATGCCAATGGATAAACTGAATAGATCACTCGATCAGCCATAAAATACCTTTAGACTGCTCTTTTCTTTAAATTTTTGGTTGTAAATTTAACCTACTTTCGTGACCTACTTTCCTGCCCCATTGACATACAGCTTAGAATGCCAGCAGAAAAATCCGTTCAAATATCATTTTCGGGTAAAATTAAACAATGCCTTTTGGTAATTCTCTTAGTTATACTACTTGAAACTATATGCTGGCATTTGGTTGGTTTTTGTGACAAAAATTGACTTTGTATGCATCTTTAAACAGAGATCTTTTGTATCTAAGCTGCCATTTTCATTAATTTGGCCGATACTTCAGACTGCATGTCCATAGTAGGGGCCAGAATTATCAACGAGACCATTTTATTTGTATTATGTTATATTGTATTGGTAGTTATTCAATACAGGGGCGGATCCAGGATTATTTGAAGAGGGGGGGGGGGGGTCCGCGGATGCGAAGGCAACCCCCCTCCCCACCACCACCCCTACCCCCCTTCCCGCGTTTGGCATGGGCTTCGGGGCCCACTAAAGGGCCCCGAAAATTTTAGATATTTTATAGGGCGATCGGTGTTATTTGGTACGGTTTAGAACTATGATTCAGCTAGTCAAAATTCTAATTTCAATTCCAAGCTGCATTATGTAGCAAAATAGTTCGATACGGGACATATGTAAACGCTATACTATGATTGTGTTGGCAGTAACTGAATTAAAAATATAATTAAAACTCAACTGGCGGCACCCTTATAGTGGTAACAGGAACTCTTCAGCTTTTGGAGTCTTCTTTGTTGACAATATTTGTCCTGAAGGGCAGAAACCACTAAATCAGCCAATTACCGACTGTTATACACGAATGTAGTTCAGTGAGAGAAAATGAGTGCTTTTTTCCATTTTTTCCTGGCATTTCTTGTGTGTTGCTAGGGTTAATTTTGGTATCAACTAGCAGGCTAGTGTGTAAACTACTGCCAGTTTTTTTTTCAAGACCAGGCACAGGTGCGGTGCAGTCGTGAGACCTCTGGCGGCGGAGGCTACTGACTGTGAGTGGTGCAGTGGTTTGTTTACAAACAGAGGGGTGCACATCTTCAAGTGATGCTGGTAAGACAGTTGACTTGATGACAGTACATTTTTTTGCCATTGGGAGTTATGTCAGTGTGTCTGCTGTCCATGGGGATGGGAAATGTTTCACAGAGTAATTTTGTTCATGCAGTTTTGCAGGCATTTCTTAGTATGGTTGTCATTGGGAAATTATTTGGTGGTTTCTGCCCTGAATGGACTCAAGTGGAGATCGTATAGTACACATGAAGTGAAGGGAGCTAGATTGGCGGGAAACGTGCTTATTAGTGTGTAATATTACCACTATCAAAATAATATTCTAGGAATGTGGTTTCAAGCCATGGAGAATATTGTTTTTCACGAATAACTGCCAGCCTTCATTGACAAGGTGCCTCAGTAGTTGAAATTAAAATTTGTATTCGATTTTGATTTAAAGCTTGTTTAACATTTTTTATTGAAAAACAGTCGTTGGATAAATATTGGACTTGTACTGCCACAGTTAATCGGCTTTTTTATCAGGGCAACTTTGCTGTAAGTTCTATAACTTATTTTACCTACGTACATGTAAATTAGAATAGCTCTTTTTAAGGTATCTATGGAATAGATAGTTGTGCAAACGTTTTACATATTTGCTTTAGTTTTTATTTAGCAAAACCACTGTTATTGCAGACGTCTTGGCATATTGATATTATATTTTATCCGTGAAACGTGCCCCTTCGTCTTTTTGCAACATAAGTTCATGTAAAGGAACGTCAGTGTTCTTAGCCTGGTCGTAAGATCTTTTTTTCCTTTTGGCCATACAGAAACACCAAGATCTCGGCGGCACGCCATCTTCTAGCGCTTTCTGTCTTGTTTCAGGCAAGAAACATGTAACCAAACCTGCTGCAAAGGCAAAACAGCCGCTGATGACGTAAGGTGACCCCTTCCAGAACTTGGTCTGAAGTTAAACAAGGAAGAACATTAATGAATGGTCTCAAAAGCTTCTCGTTTCCCCGTCCTTTAATTACATATAAGCTATATTGTTTTTTACAAAAAAAAAAAAAAAAAAAAAAAAAAAAAAATCAAAAGTAATTAAAATATACATTCAAGAATATTGTGTTAATATAGAATGGGGTAGGCCTATTCATGGACTCTAATTAGGTCCATGGCCTATTAAATCCATAAAAATATCATTACCTTAATCATTGGTATTTTAACTTGACGCAGAACTTTTCAACTTTCACACTTTGGACGTTCGTAACTCGCATGTTCGTAACCCTCGATACTCTGCATTTGCAGCATATTTTATACTACTGCCTATGTTGAAAAGCACTCATCAAAGTTTACAACCGTTGGACCATCAGTTGAATAGTTAAAAAGAACGGTGGAGCAACATTTCAGTGGCTTGTATGGAACTTACCGCGTACGCCATCTGAGGAGCAATGATACCACCTATTCGAGCTGACATGGAGGCAAACCCTAGACCCTGATTCCTGGAAATATGAACAAGTACATATTTGACAACTGATATTGGGTTGTGTCAGGGCAATTGACATAATTCTTTTCAACTTCGTTGGATTTGGTTGTGAAGAAATGATTAAATTCGCTAAAAACACATCTTTTCTGTAATGTAAAGCTGATATCTTCCGAGGGCCGTTTACACATATCTACATCAGCACTGACGTACGATATACTGTAAACAGCTGCATTGATAAAGATAAAAACGACAAGAAAATAGTTACAATCATTGTATACAAAGTCTCTAATATCAGCTATGTATAAAAATGAAGTAATCCACCTTATCGGCGTCGGGTAGCATTCCGAGGTGAGAATATACATGGCATGCCAACCTATTAGTATACTGGTGTGTGATATATTAGATATCACTGAGACTACCACCCACAACTCCGTATACCGCCCAATAGCTACCAGGACAATGAGAGGAATCAGTAAAACTGCCGCTGAAAGCAGACAGACATTCGCTATTCTACCTCGACCAATCCTGGAAAATAAACATATTTCAGTAAAGAAGAGTGCCAGCCTTCGATCGCCACCATAGAATATGACTTATCACCAAAGCACAACAATGTAGTTAAAGAAGTTATAAAACATTATATATATGTATATAATCTTCATTCTAATTATTTGATGACAATCTATGAACAGTATATTGTTATCTTGACAAGTTTCTCTATAATATTTTAAACATATCTTATTTATGGAGTGATTTTACTTTGCAAAATTGTTTGGCTCAAAGCATCTATATACACTGGGTGGATTTCGGTTGAGAGCCGCTCTTACGTACCATCTAGTTAATACGGGCATCAGAACAGCAGCTAAGTAGGACAGACTGAAGTTGATGGCAAGGTTAACATACTTGTTGCCTGGCAAGTTTTTCAAATTGAATAATACACCGTAGCTAAAAAGACTGTTTGTAAACCTAAAAATAATTAACGAAAATAATGAAAAATGGAAAGGTGTCAGATTCCACAAAAACGTGGTCATGGTTAATATGTGAAGGACGTTAAATAATAGTTTGTAACAATGTTGCCATATATCAAAATACGTATTTACATTTTTTCACGTATGGTACACAACACATTACCACGCCGTACACCATAACATCGATTACCTCTCAAACCTACCAAATAAACATGATCATAGTTGTAGTTCTTGTGAGAGTCGGGGTCCGGAAGAGATCCCAAAATCCGTACCGTCTACTGCGTTGTGCTAAATGCATTTCTTCCTGAAAACATAAACCTTTCACTTTGTCTACTTTACTTTATACACTGTACTTACTAACTATGCTGTGGTATATGTTACTACTATAAAAACTTTTCCATATACTGGTATACACGAACACCTGCAAACGTATTAAATTAGACCTACTTTATTGTTTTTACTTATTTGCTTTATTCAAGAATTTTCATATCAGCAAATTATTTAACAAAAAAAGGGGGGCGGTTTCCATATTTTGAAACTCCTTGCATGTTTATGAATATTAAATTTACCATTTGCACAGCTTGAACAACAAAATTTTTTATTACACACTAAGGGATGATTTAATACGATATTATTAACAACGTTTATAACCGTTTGCAAATGAAAGAAAAACTTACTTCACACTGTTGCACAAAAGCATCCATATCTGGCAAAGGCTTTTTGTTGCTTTTCGCTATTCTTTTGGCAATAGTGACAACCTCGTCATATCGACCCTGCGACAGCAGCCACCTTGGACTCTCCGGAAGAAACCTGGAAATAGTACACATAACTATTTCAACATTGCTTTATATCATAAAATGCAGAAGTGATACTGAGGGGGGGGGGGGGGGGGCAGTGTACTGGCCCTATTGTCTATTTCATGTTCCTAACTGAATTGATTGTACTCATTCTGAATTTCAGAGGTCGCTGGGAGAAGATCACTGGGAGAAGATTAGCATGCCTCTTCCGTTCCCATTATCCAGACAGGCTTTCGGATAATGGCGGTGAGTTGCCTGAGGCCTCTGGATCTCAGGGTGACACGGCTAACTGCTACACATGTATATCTAATTGAGAGAAATATCTTATTCGGTTTTAAACATACCACCAAGCGGTGATGATTGACAGCCCTGGCAAAGAAGTGCTCAGCAGAAGTGTACGCCATTCTCGGATGAAGTAGCCAAATAGTAGAAGTACCAGCAACCCTAGTGGCCACAGCCCTAACCCATTGATAACGGGGCGATACTTAGGACCGAGGAATTCAACACTCCAAATGTAGCCAACAACAATACAACCTGCATCAGAACGAAAGAAAATACAATGCAGAATCTCATTTATGATTTAAAGGAGAGATAGAGAGGTTAAATGAAGGTTTTAATTAAGTGTTCAAAGCACTAAATTACCTGCTTGATGATATGCACTAGTTCTTATGCAGCCATCACATCCACGATGGGATTTGAACACACTAAAAGGGATAATAACTCTTCCTTTTAGCCAAAAAATGAATTTTCCTGGAGTAAACAACAATTTTTCCATACTTACCAATGGTTATTGAATCCATTTTTACATTCAAAGTTAGTCCCTGTTTTTTTTTCTAAAAAGTTTTTTTTTTTGTTATAATCTCTTAAGAGATTATAACAGAGTATAGCCGTCAGTGGAGGTCACGTTGTCTAAAGACAAGCTCAGGTATCAGAATAATAGCTATAACTGCAATTTTTGTGGTAAAACAGAAAATATCAATCTATGAGTTGTCCACAATGTTTTTATTGTTTATTGTTTTTATTGTGGAATATAGACCTCATTAAAAGAGTTATTATCCCTTTAAGTTCACGACATATTTGTGTTACTAAATGATTTAAGGCAGGTGTCATTTTACCTCCAATCCCCGTTCCACTAAGGAAGCGTAGTATAGCAAACTGTATCCAGTCATTAGTAAAAGCTTGTGCTGCTCCTACTATGCTGGTGAACAACAAGGCAAAAAAGTACACCTACAAAATAGTGGTTAAGTTCTCATGGCATGTTTAAGCTGTCTGTTCTTTTTATTGATTGTTTTCTTAATGTACATTGCAGTGGCAATAATGATTATCAAAACTAAAACAAAAGTTTCATTAAAAACAAACAGTGGAATGGATGGGTTTAATCAATGACCTAGATATAGGTATTTGGTCTGATGATCAGCACTTTACCTTCTTTCGACCGAAAGCGTCCCCCAGCTGTCCAAACACCAGGCAACCTATCAGTACTCCTGCCATCTGGAGGGACGATATAGTGTCACTGATAAAGTCTCGGTTGCAGATTAAATCCCACTGGAACGATACATTTCATTCATTCGTCATTATCATAGTATCACGCACGCGCTGAAAGAGATCTGTGTGCTGTATAATCTCCATGTGTTATAGGATGTTTGCGTTACGCATTTTGAGAGTTGTCTTCCACATTTACCTTAATGTATTAAAAGCAATTATGTCAATTTTGATGCCAACTTTATTGTAAAAACAAATGCATTCTTTTTTTTCTGTGCATAGCTTTTTTCTATGTAATAAGTGCTCTGGATTAAGAAGTTTGTTCAGCCTCTATTTTATACTTAAAGATTTGAGGAATTGTATTACTAAACGTAACATATGTTAAGGGATTTTAAAATTACCTTTTTATACTATTTCCCTAAATATTCTAAACGTATCATACATTCTTTGTGACTTGGTCTATAATGTACTTATTTTTTCTTGTAAGTTATGATATTTATTAAAAAATCTATCAAGAGCAAGTTTTTAGTCACTGCATTGTCACCTCAGTACGATCTGAACAGTTCTCCTTTGAAGGCTCAAAAATAATTCACTTAAAGGATATCGTTATTTAGATGGCTGGAAATGTGTTATAGCGAAAGTCACTCATACATATAGGAATGTTAAATTTTTTAATTTTAATTTTAATTAAAAGCAAAGGAAGACTTTCTTGTCTTTAGATCACGTGTGACATTATACTGCCAATATCGGCATCAGAAGAGGACTAGCAGGACACTGTTCATCAGTATGTAAAGAGGCAATGTCTGGCATGTCATTTTAGCGTGTGTATCAATTTTTTTTAAATTATTTTTATGGGTAGCATGAGTGTCTGTGAGTTTATATTGCATCAACATTGAAAAGAATTTTAACAGAATTACAAAAACGTAAGAGCCCTCAGACAGAGAGCATGTACGTTAGACGCCGAGACATTAAGTGCATGTCTGTAATACAGGCTGTGCAGTTAGATCAGGTAAAAAAAGTTAAGCGTAAATTTTGCCTTCTTATAACTGATGATAATTGAAATCTTTGCACTAATAATAACCAAGAATATATTCATCATTTAACGTAAATATATTGTTTAGATATTATCATTCCGTTTGTTTTGTAAGGTCAACAAGAATCAAATCTTATTCTCACGATTTTGACAGACACGAAATCTATTGTGTGCTTTCGTTAAACGCTTGTGTATTAACTATCATGGCATAGCTCAAATTGCAACCAATCGCAAGCATTAAAGGTGACAGTGCGAAAGGCCTCTTATAACACATATACAGTACTTACCTCTGTTACAATGGATGTAAACCCAGTGTTGAAGGTATGGCCAGGACAGGGAAGACCCCCCTCCATGCACTTGCTTGTTTCCACCACATCCTCCCCTTGGTTACTGATGTTGTATAGCAATGGTACATAAATTATCTCTGTTACATTATACACAGTCAAGCTATCATTCAAAGTCTGGTTCCCATACTGATTTATACACTTCCAACCCGGGTGAGCTCCGACGAAGACTAGGGCTAACATGGAAAATGCCCCGACGAACTCCCATCCTAGTGATATGATGAATACTATCGCAAATTGGTACCATCCGATCTGACCTTAAAGGAAGAAATTGATAAATATCTTAAAACAGTTTTTAAAAGTATTTTAACAGTCGTCAAAGGACCTTTGGGTACAATGAAGACCTAAATATTTAACCAAAGCATTATTACATAACTAAGAAATATGTATTGGCGCACTGTTCTAATCCCTAATCCCGACGCAAATACAGTGCAACCTAATTTTAAATGCCTTTCACGAATCATCACATACACGAGATTCCGTAACATTTTACTAAGATAGGGGGGCTAATTTAGTTAGAGATGATCCATGAATAAATTAGACTGCCTTTGTTTTATTGACTTTTCAGTTTTTTGAAGGAAGTTTTTAGTTTTAGGTCTGAAAGTCTAAAAGATTAGTAGCTTTGCAAAATATTAAAATATAGAAATATGACATTTTTGAACGTTAATGAATACGTTTAATTTTAAATTTCCTGAATATTTCTGAATTAAAACGTTTGCTCAGTGTTCCTTTAGTGCAATGTCAGGGTACGTCCACATTGTGTACAAACTACAAACTATTTTTACTCAATATCTTCAAAGACTTACCAACTTCCAGCAATATATCCTCAAACTGAGGCATGTCACACTTTGAATTAGTTGACTTCGAGTACAGATTAAAACGGATATTCAACACACAGGCACCTGTTTGCGCCACACGGGACGGTGCCGTGTGAAAACGAAGATCACAGCAGCTGTACGGAAAATATCTGGCAGTGATAAGGGTATTCAAGTGTCATTTCGCAAGGTGGGCATTTGATTCACGTCTGTAACGCACATATTTTGGGAAACATTTGTATTTCTGTTTCATATCACTTTTTTAATCATTTTGGAGAATACACTCATAGTTTAAAACAGCAAAAACGTAACAAGGAAAGTCAATGCAAATATTGCACAAAATGTGCTTTCGAAAGAATGACCTTGTCCATTTTCTAAAATTGTTCTCTGTGGCGCAGTTTGTAGAAAAACACACCATATGGCAAATGCTGTGCCACGACAGCCGTGAACTGTAATTACTATATCTTTCCGCGTTAAACGAGGTCGCAATATGAATACATTCATACTAACAGGGTGCGCATTGAATTTGATAAGCAATATTTAAGTGACCTAGACCCTGCTGGGTCACTGAAACTTTTCCAGGGGAAAAATAAAGTGTAAAATCGAATTGGTCCACTGATCTGTAAACGAGTGCGTTACCACTAGTTGATCTGCGGATATGAAAGTATGAGCTTCAGGCACCACCCAAATTACAGTTATACAATTGTAGTTAGACCGCAGTGCATTCCCACTCAGAACAAGAAATATGCAAGAATTGGGGTGAAGTGGGTACAAATTTCAAGCGATGGAGTTTAAACGTTGTGAGTGAGACATTTCCTTTAAAAAAATACCGCTAAATTGACACGCAAAACAAGATGAATTTATACTGTCGTTCAAAAATACGTTTTCCGTGGATGAATTTTCCCAGCTTTCATTCGGCACTGCAATTGTGTGTTTCTAAATCAGTGGTACCTGTTTGCAGTTTCACATTCACAAGAAAGAAACATAACAGTCATGTGTCATATGTGTTAGACAAGGCCATTTTGGATGGTGTCCTTAGCTGTAAGCCTCATTAGATCGATAGCTCAGCCTGCATGTCCAAGTACACTGTATGCACTGTATTTAACAACCGGACATTTATTTTTTGCTATGTCATCTTAGATTGACTTGATCGTTATCCAATACACATATCCAGAGCATAGTATATATAGAATATATCTACATCTTTCTTAAAGTTCTGAGGGTTTATTCACACTCAGGCCGCATTTACATCGAGTTGAGCCATGGCTCTACAAAGCCACGACCTAAATATGGCGGACGTACACGAAGGGAAAACCGCCTAATCTTTTAATAGTCTCCCCGCCTCTCACACGCCTCCCCATGCGTCGTCCCTGCGGGGGTACAGTCATTAAATTTCGGCTCCATTGGGACGAAACATGGGGAGGCGTGTGAGAGGCGGAGAGACTATTTAAAGATTATGCGGTTTTCCTTTCATGTACGTCCGCCATATTTAGGGCGTGGCTTTGTAGAGCCATGGCTCAACTCGATGTGAATGCAGCCTGGGCCAGACGGCATTTTAGTCAAACACAGGGCACATTTTAACACTGATAATAACTATAACTGTGTTGGCAGTCGTTATATTGCAGCAGTTGTATGGTATGGTGTGTACACCCATGTCCTTATTCCTGTAAATTGCTTTCTTTAAATAAACTTTATTTCTCACAAATTATAGTTTGCCATTATTTTTTCTTAAACCGTGCCAACCATGTTCCTCTCTTAAAAATTAGGTTTACGACCATTTCAATTGTCAGCGGTTTGAATTGACAGTTTCAAAAATGGAAAAAGTAACATGCCCACTTCTCGTTAAACTATTATAGATTCGTCTAGATAGAATACATTCAATAAAAAAAAACAAAAAAATAAATAACAAACAGGCAATTGAATAAACAAAGACACACCCCTAAGACAGCTCAAATCAAATTTTATATATAGTTTGCGCCTATATCGTTAAGAGAAATATCGTTATCAGTTTTCACACCGACGTCCACTTTCTGCTGTCCACAAAAACACCACTGTCTTTCCGGAACTGTGTCTTCCAGGGGTTTGTCACGTGTTTCCTCCATGAATATCGTCACCACACCAGAGAGAAGTGCAAATGTTCCGCTCAAAACGAAGGGAAACGCATCCCAGTATTTTGTCTAAAAAATTGACCAAAAAAAAATAATAGTAAATAAATAAACAATCAAATAATGTTAGATTAGATAAAGACTGGATTGCCTTCCAAAAAGCCAACAATGGATAATAAAAACTCTGAAAAATTCAAGTCAGTTCTTCGATTTACGTTTTCTTACGGACGGCGAAATACAAGCATATTTGAAGTAGTCAACTGGAATGTGGATCCGAAATTGAGCTTGTTTAAAATGGCAGAAAATTGGCGATAATTCAGTGGACTATTAAACTAATTTTTGGGCTAACAGTCAAAAATTAGCAGTAGATTTTCAGTCTTTTGTGAAACGGGGCCCAGAACGTACCAGGTATGCCATCAGGGGGGCCAAAATGGCGGCAATCCGTGCTGTCATTGAAGAAAATCCTAGGCCTATATTTCTGAAAATAAACACAAAATGAAACGTAGAGTTTCAACAATGAAAACCCATGTTTCATTTAGTAAGCTCTTGTACATTTTTTATGAATGAACTGATGGTATATATTATTATTTATCTACATGTATATTTTCTGAGCATTTTTTCTTGGGGCATCTGTTTTCATATATATATATATATATATATATATATATATATATATATATATATATATATATATATATATATATATCAAAGTCAGAAGCATAGAAGATATGGAATGATTTTAACGAATTAAATGATTCATTACTCATATGGCGCATTTTCATGAAATGATAACATCTCAAACCTTATCGGTGTCGGGTATTGCTCTGAAGTCAGTATATACAGGGCATACCAGCCTACGCTCACAGCGGTGGTGGCCAAAGAGGTCAAGATGGATATAACTAACCATAACTGGGCATACAGACCTACAAAATAAGCTTTTGATAAATAAATGTGTGTACATTTAAAATGGATGATATTCACTGTGTGGGGTTTGTCAAGAGAGAAAAATGCTTAGGGCTCTAGCGTAGGTTAGTTGACTTCAAATAGTCTTTGGCGACACTAGTAATTTGTCAGATTCATAATAATTTGTGTTTACACTTCGAATTACTTTTACATATTTAGGCAAGTTACCTAATAGGAAAAGTGTGAAAATTGGTATCACGCAGATGAATCCAAAGAATAAACCCACTGTGGTGATTATTCTTCGCCCAAACCTAGAAGAAGAAAAAAAGACAATTTTTACCTAGTGCATGAATAGTGTCCATAGGCCAAAAATGCAATTAATTTTGAATTTTAATGTGTAAGTATCATCCTGCTACCCCTTAATGTATAGTGACATGGTCTGATAGCCAGCGCACAGAATATACCTAGAGAAGTCTTAATCTCAAAATAAGGCATTCACATGTGCTCTAAGTATCAAGTAAGTTTGGTATTTACCCTTTAAAATCCCCGCCAAACGAAACATAGATATTTAAACGTTGTGCGCACTTGTGACGTTCTCGCCTCAGATATACACCTACTAAGGATTAATAATAACAAGAGGTGTTTGTGTCATAGGTCTGTTTATTGGTCGGACAAGGTCTGCTTACGGACCGACGGACAGACCGACATGAGAAAAGAAATATACCCCTTCTTCTTCTTCGGCGGGAAGAGGGGGGTGCATCATATCAACGATATTTTCCTGTCGTGAGTGTTTGTTGGACAGAAATTTCAAAAGTTGAATAAACACCCTACTACATCGTATACGTTTCCACTCTTGTGCAAGTTTAAACGTGATGCTCATACATGGATCTCCATAATAACCGTGGCTTGTAGGGGTCACATTAACAGATTCATTCTTACCCAAATGTGCATTACTCGCGGCTTAAAGACTGTCATTAAAACCCTACTGAATAAAGAGTATATGCAAGGCCTCACAACTGACAACTGGGTTCCCTCTCAATGCGCCGACCACGTCAATGTACTCAAATTCACATTTAATATATTTATGTCGTCTGCCTGGTGTGTAATGGTAGGGGTTTATGTCTTGGGTGTAAGATGCTATGCCTGTGCACACATGTTTAGAAATAAGACAGAAAGAAAACATGAGAAGCTGTTCAAAAATTTTCTGGATCTTATTTTTCTTGCTGATCCTGAGCGGACCCGTTTTGTCGTTTCTTGTGCAGTCACCGGTTTTATTGTATTGGATTGCAGTTTCCTACTATGTAATTATAATCATATTACTAAGTGTCGTTCTCCTGAGGTATATACTGAAAAAGGATCGGGATAAGTGCAAGGTATTGGCGCTTTGTACTGGAGTATTCTTGTGGACATTTACACTGACGTGTGGCTTCTTTCTTTGGGCGCTGATTCGAACTCTTCCTGCAGAGGCAACCAGGTTTCTCATCATCTCAGTTGGTGGGTTTGTTATTCTGTTGCTGATCCTAATAGCTATCTGTGGCTGTATAGCTTACAATGGTCAAAAGTTACGACTGCAGACATGTTGTAACTCACGATGCCATTTGCCTTCCACAACCTGCCCCTGCATTAATACGAGGAAAAAGAAAAAAATGGCAGCACAAATGGAAGGCGAAGGATTAGTATGGACATCTTTTAATGAGCCGATAGATACAGCAAAGGTGTTATTTGAATATCGAAAGCCATCCGATACTCCGTCGCTGGCCAGTTCATACTTGGACTTACGCATCATTGATGAATTGTATGTGAGAGAGTTTGCTAGCAGGAACGGCGACTTAGCTACAGGAGCAGAACCTTCTCTTAGCTTCTGCCCCGATTGCAAACATCCTTACAGTGCTTTATCGTCCCCACCACTAGACCAAAGTGTGAGGGAAAGGAGACCATGTTCGGACAATAGTTTTAACAGTGCCAAGGCATATCGCAACGGGTGTAATCTTTCACTTGTTCTCTCGCCGGTGTCGTTTGATTCGGAAACAGGTGTTAATTCAAATCACACTGGTTATAAAGGTAGGCAAATTGGGCAAGAGGGTGACAGGGACTTTCAGAAGGGTGCATTTTCCGACTATGAGCGCGCCAACAATGAGAAGCCTGACTCCCAAACGGCAGCCGGGGAAGATTCTGGGATTTTCTTATCAGATCAATTTCTGGGTTCTCTCTCCTCGTCCAACGTTTGCCGTAGCAACAGTTTTAATCCACAAAGCGTAGACACCGCACGTGTCAGTAACAACTTAAACAACTGCACCACCTACCACTCTGACCCTACCTTACACACAGTTGTCCAGGGCTGTGCGACAATTGCTACGATAGATGGCGTTGAGATGGGGTTTTACCACGTCAGTTCAAGCAAGCAAAGCAGCGAAGACGATGTGAACGCCCAGCAGGAAAATCACTACGAAACGGTCATCTACCACCCAAGCACAGTCAGTACCAATAGCGTCCATACAGATGCCTATTCTGAGGGCTTAAGTATCCAAGACAAGGCGAAGGACAAAGTTAGCTCAAACAAGGATGGAATCAAGGGCCCGACATCAAAAACTAACAATAGCGAAACCCAGTGTCCTGCAGAGACAGATGGTAGTGAGCGCCACGACTATGAAACATCGGAGAAACATATTATAGCCCACCCGAGTAGTTACACCAATCTAAGCGTGTTCAACGCCATCTTTAAACCACAAAAAGGCGATGTACCCAATAACAACACTTGGCCCTTAAGTAGAGCCAGGAGAAAGTACTCTGTCGAGTCGTACTCATATTGTGAACCTTTTGAGCACACTCATTTTGATGATTCGGAAACGTACGTTTGAAAGATGTGAATTTGAGACATTGCCTAATAATTTTGGAGCATTTTATTACAATTAATTTTGCTCACTGTTATATTATATATCAATTTTATCTCAGAGTTTCTCAAATCATTATCATAATTGTTATACAGTGTATATATTTAATTGACGATCTTAATCTCTGTGTTTATCACTGTATTTTTCTCTAAAATGTCTGTACATATATTACAATATTTTACAATTCAATTAAGACTTTACCTTAGCAACCGAATCCATATAAAATTTTTACCAGATTTAAAATTAAAAATGACAATATTAGTAAGAAGGTCGTCGATGGATGTAAGCTCTTCTTAGCACAATGCAATTTTATATGCAAAGGTATTGTATATTGATTTTTTAAAATCTTACAATTGACTGCACTCATGGACATTTCACAATATATATGCACTGTATTATTGAGAAGGAACGAGTGTAGGTTTTGTGTGGTTATGTATAGGCGAACGAAGAAAATTAACTTCTGTAGAAATGGGATTCAATCGCCGTAGTGAAACATCTTGCAGCAGTGCTCTAGAGGCATTTTATCCCGTGATCAATGCTTAGCACGAATGTACATATACCGGATTTCACTATTTTTTTTTTACGATTTATGAAGTAAGATATTTTAATTGGCTTCTTACAATGCGTATTTATAGCAAAAGTCGCTTTAATTAGATGCACTTAATTTTTCTGATTTTCCTTTAAATATAATGCAGTACGATTA
Source organism: Lingula anatina (assembly GCF_051362555.1). Classification (NCBI taxonomy): domain Eukaryota; kingdom Metazoa; phylum Brachiopoda; class Lingulata; order Lingulida; family Lingulidae; genus Lingula; species Lingula anatina. The sequence goes on from NC_141769.1 coordinate 15,090,311, forward strand.
AAGGAGCTCACCTTCTCAGAGAAAGGTAACTTATCACTGCCGATGCATAGGAGACACCAAAGTTAATAGCCATGTTTGTGTATCTGTCTCCAGGTAAATTTTTCAAGTTGAAAAACACCCCATAGTTGAACAAACTCATACTGAACCTGAAATGAGGAAACAGGTAAATCAGTGGGGATCTGTAATGCAATAATCAGAATATCCCAGTTTAAATAAAGATTGAAACATCAATATTCATGCATATACATGCAAGAGTTATGGACACAAAGGTAGCTTAAACCAATTCAACACCATAGAACGTTTCGTTAGAAATGCACTTTTTTTTTCAAATTTATTTGGATAAATACGAAAGACCTACCAAACAAACATATTCTTCAGCGTAACCACGGTTAAGTCCGGTGAACGGAAAAGATCCCAAAAGCCAAATCTAGTCTCATGGTTTTCCATTGCCCTTTCTTTCTGAAGAAAAAATAATAAAGATGAGGATATTATTCTGAATAAGTGTGCCTCTCTTTTAAGCTATTTAGAGCGCTAGGTTAAAAATTAAAACGGATCAAAATCAGAAAAGGGTTCATGGAAGGAGATTCCTGATGTTAGATCTGGAGTAACCATATGAAGCTCTACTCCTCACTTCATGTTGTTTTATGAATAAGTCCATGTCAGGGAGTTTCTTATTGTTTCTTTTGGCTATCCTCGTTGCTATGGTGACGACCTCATCGTACCGTCCTCTTGACAACAGCCACCGGGGGCTCTCTGGGAGAACCCTGTGAATAAAGACAACATTGTCAAAAAAATCTCAGAATGTTCTCTCTAATAGGGTTATCCGTATCAACATAAATATTAATATGTACAAAGGTCTAAAGTATCCCTTTAATTTGCTATTGGGGTGGGTTGATTTATATTCTCAAGTTTTAAGGTTATTACCAAACTAAAATGAAGTAAATATAGATAGTATAGATATATAGGAAATGAGAGAGAGAGAACATAATCTTAAGTAGGAATCTAACAAAAGAAATGCAAGATTATTCTAATGGTTTACCACCAAGTTCCAAGCAGCAAGAATCCAGGGAAGGGCGTGATCAGTTGAACAGTCCTCCAGTCACGAATGAAGTAAGCGATTGCCAGGAAAATCAAAGAAGCCATTGGCCAGATTCCCAGAACTATCACCACGGGGCGGTATTTGGGACCCAAAAACTCAATGCTCCAGGTGAAACCTGTGACTAAACACCCTGCTCGGGATATTGGAAATAAATTAGGATCAATATCGAGTTTCATTATATAATTCTTGCATATAAATAATGCATAAAGTTCGTATATCATGTATTTTTACCTTATATATCATAACACAAGCATGTTTTCATAATTATCGCTTATAGTAAGTACAATGTATATTTTGTATATCTCTATAGAAATTTCGAGTACATGTTCAAGTATTCGCACCTCCTATTCCAATACCGTTAAAGAAGCGCAGTACAGCAAACTGGTACCACGCAGTGGTAAAATATTGGCCCAGAGCCATCGAACTGGTCAGAAGTATGGCAGCAAAGTAGGCCTAAAATAGGAATAATCATCATATGGTATTTTTTATGATATCACGTTCACCAGACAAGTCAGAAGTACTACATTGTACTGCCCTTTACTCTACCGATGAACATATTTTGGAACATGTTATGGACGGACTTTGTTTACTATTATCTAGTAGTTTTTTTTTATTTGACTAACCTTTTTTCTTCCTAACGTATCACCAATCTGGCCAAACAGCAAACATCCCGCGAGCACTCCCGCCATCTGCAGGGAGGAGATGGTGTCACTGATGAAATCATTATCGCATACCAAGTCCCACTGTAAAATATTCACTGAGTATTAATGACCTAGCAACTTAAAACGTTATCATTTGTTTCATTTTTGCGGTTACGTAACATTTACGGCTAAACTCGTTAACCTGCCTTAAACTGAATTAAAAACTGAATGTAAATAAATATCGGATTGTTATGTTTAAAACGCTTGGTTTATGGAAATTTATTTTACCGCTACTCGGTACTTCTCAACAGAACCTGAATGAAAGGGGCGAGTTTCAGAAATGAACTTTAGCTTGAAAATTGATCTAAACTTTTACATCAAATTGTGCCCTAGTCCGGTTCAAGATAAATCCATAGAAGTTCTGGTCTTTAACATTTGTCATGTATTTTTTTACATAACAGGCAGGCCCATTTTTTCATTTAATTGAACTACAACTGACTTCTCCCAGAGTCAAAACAGGTTACACTTTTTGTCTAAATACGTATTCTCCAGGCCAAAGTTCTTGTGTGGCTATACCGCAGCCCCTTAAAATTCGCAAGTGAAAACTTAGAGGCAATAACTAAAGAGGGTTAATCTGGTTAACACAGTACGGTTCTGACCTCGGTGACAATTGATGTAAATTCTGTGTTGAAATCATAGTTGCTGCACATGCCACACTGACTGTTATTTCCTTCGGAGAAGGTGTCCGACCCATTGCTAATATCTAGTGTTTTCAGTGTAGAAAACAATTGTGGCCCTCTCGTGGTAGTATTTCCATTCTGTACGTTTTCACTACATGTCCATCCCGGATCAGCTCCAATGAAGATCAAGACCAACATAGACCAGCAAGAGTTAACTTCATGGAGGCTGATTAACAAAGCGAGAGCAAATTGGTACCAGCCAATTTGACCTGCAAAATTAAGAGTTAAACAAAGTTAAATGTGGCGCTGCTTTAAATGCGTTGCGTCTTCTGGCACTAAAAGATGGTTACTTGCACACTCGGCTTCCAGCATGTCGCTTTTTATCACCTACGCTCGTCGTCTTATTACATAAAATGTAGTTAGGGGAAAAGATAGAGGGAAAAACTACATCTTTAAAACGTTCTAGGGTGAACATTGTGTAAAGTGACCAATGTGTCTTTGTGTTTAAGAAAAAGAAAGGTCAATACTTAATAACTAAGCCAAACCACATTTGATGATATCTCATATCACAGACCACTCACCAATTTTCAGCAAAATGTCATCGAACTGTTGCATATTTGATGCTGTGTAATTGCTGTCAAACCACGGGGAACCTGACACTCGTAATACGTTGTGCGCACAATTACAAGTTCTACTTTGCGACCTTCACCAATCGTTTTATCTATCCTGAGGTGCATCTTGACAACAGTCTGACTGATTGAACATCTTTTTAGGACAATACATCGTGATAGACACCACACACATATTTACACTAATGAGATACTGGCAGCAGACAAGTTCAGCAGACAAATGTTCATTGATAGCAATAACTTGCACACTATACCCACTCTGATATGACAAGTGTTACAATTGGAGAAACGATTAAAAGTGCATGAGATGAGATTTAAAGTTTTTTTTCTGAAAAAAAAATTAAGGGAATTATGCCACTGAAATGTCACCAGGGAAGCAAAAACATTTGAATATTATAATGATTCTACGCAACTTATCTGTTTTCTGTTCGTTTATCAAGCGCAGATAAACTTATTAAGGTTATTCAGTACATAATTCATCTATACTCATAAATCAAGAAGCCTCTAGAAGAATTATGCGACCAATGAATAAGCTAACCATAAGGGATCAAAGTCACATTTTATCATTTTGCACAGTTTCTTCTGGATTGGAGTAAAACATTCTGTAACCTTTTCGAAGTGATGTCGATTCACATACAGGGCAAACACAGTGAGAGATCAGTTTTGCTTGATCAGTTGCGTAGCTGTTACGTAATAGTATAATTAAATTTATGAGTAGGAATATACGTAATTGCATGGTGACACTTTTTTGGTAGCCGAGTAGAGTTATGTTTCTCCTTTATTAAGTTATTCATATTTCTTCATTTTGAACAAATGATCCGGGTTTTTGGTAATTCGTCTGTCGTTACTATTGTGCTGTTATAACAAGTGATTTTATACATTTTAACATGTACAACTAGTAGCATTTGCTATTATCATCCTGAACGCGTTTGATAGGAAGGAACTTGCTATACGTGGTTTGAATATTAATCAGGTTGAACTTTAAATGTCCACCTGGGTTTCTCGTTATGAGTGTTTGGTTTTGGTATTTGTAACTCACTCAGTGTGCGTATATTGCCAATGAATCTTGGTCTATAAGTTGTTATACGATAAAACGTAGTTATCTGTTTGTTTATTTATCTATTTGTAACTCTATTTGGCAGAGGTATCGGTTCATTACATTTTTCTGTGGCTGATCGGAATAAAAACCGCATTTCCTTTGGTATTTTTTGTCTTTTTTTAGCTCATCTTGCAGTGGATGGGCTCAAAAATTAAAATGCAATATAATAAAAAACTATAGATTGGAATTTAAAAGAGAGAGGTACAGCTATGAGATATAAACAAGACAACGTCACCACCAATAGGGACGGAATACATTATAACTCTGCATTAAATTTTCTGATACTTAGAGTCGAGTAAAAGTGTCTAAAATTCATGAATTCACTAAAGCATCTACCAAATAAGTTCTCTGTTCCTCCATAGATAAAGGTTGTTCGTCACCCTTTTGCTGTGTAAATATTCACCGCTCACCTTTCACACCAAGACGTTGGTTTTCTGTTTGCTTGCAGTCAGTTGGTAGAGGTTAACACGATGTAGATAGCAATGAAACGCAACTTTAGGTGCCGACTCTGTGTATTTGTAAACCGTCAAAATATCTAGGTCAACGGGGCGTCTTCCGATAATGCTTACAGTTTATATATATTTGTGTTAGTAGTGTTGCCACCTCTTTGCTTGAGGTCACAGCTTATGAAAAATGGCTCAGTTTGATGACTTACTATTAGAAGTTGGTAAGTTGAATGCTTTTTGTAGACATGGTTGCCGTAGAATTATTTTAAGCATAACACTGATGTACTGGTGGTGCCCATCATTCAGGATTAATATTACTTTTAAAATTTAAGTTTTCCAGTCATTCATCAGATATCAAAGTACATCTCAAAGATGCTGGTATATACGATGTAGAAATGTCGCTTTCGCTAATTTTTATATATAGATAACAATAAATAAATAAAATAGAAAAATAAAAACAATGATATAAACATATAATAACTTGCATGGCTTTTTTACAAGCCACATATGATTTTTTCGTGAATTTACATTTGTAATTTGAAATTAAATTTAAGCCAGTGAATTCTTATGGGTTGCCTCACATCAAGGTAATGTTGTGGGTTTTTTTCAGGAGAAATCGGCTGGTACCAAATTGCCCTGACTCTAATCATTGGCATAGGATGGGAGCTCAGTGCAGCGTGGACTATGATGATTATGATATTTATTGGGACTGACCCCGGTTGGACTTGTGCTGACAATACCACGATCGGGAATGACTCATCAACTATCGCAACGCCATCTCTACATTATACAGACAGCCCTCTATCAAACCTGTCCGCGCCCACAGTAAAGAAATGTGACGTGTGCTCGAGCTATGAATTCAGCAAGGAATTCACCTCTATTGTGACAGAAGTAAATGATATACTATTTTTGTTATGAATACAGTCATCTAGATTTTCCCAGAAAAGAAGGATTTCTCAACTTAAAGTTTTGTCTGCCTCTGTACTTTTCTCCCTGGATAATGAACTCCTCCTCCTCCCCTTGCAGTAACCTGGTAAAATTTACACTTATCCCACAGACATAATCAAAACCTTTATAGCGTTACGCTACCATAAAATTTTAGGTTATATAACATGATGGTAATATTTTTAAAATAACCTTCTGTGTGCTGGGTATTATCCACTGACTTTGTCTTGACATAACTTATAAATAATCAATGTCAATTAGATTGTGTGATACAGTAGATAAAAACTATATGTATTCAAAGTCGTATTTTAAGGGGTTGCATTTTCCTTTCCCTCTCGGCAAGAATGGCACCCAGTTGAATGTTCAAAATCTTTTCTTTGTTTTCCTTCAAGATCTGAAGTTTTTAAGGTGATAAATATATCTTCAAATTTCAGTGGGAATTGGTTTGTGAGCATGGCTTCATTAGTGACACAATCACGTCGGTTCAAATGGCGGGTGTGTTTGTCGGATCTCTACTATTTGGGCAGCTGAGTGATTTGTTTGGGAGAAAGAAGGTAATAATACATGTTTAATACAATACCCTTTAACTTAGAGAAAAATGTCTTGAAATCTACCTTCCCCTGCTTTAAGCCGTATCAGTCAGTTGCTAGCTACTTTCGCAAATCATAGAAAAAATACTATGTATTGTGAGGATGTAAAAAGAAAAGAATACATTAAAATCCCGAACGTAAAAGCGTCACTGCTGTATGATGAACGAAATACATGTATTTCAGCCGCACTTCTTGGCTATTGTCGGTGGAAGCATCATTGGCGTGGCCCAGGCATTTGCTACAAGCTGGGTAGTTTTTGCAGTTTGTCGCTTTTGCAGTGGGGTCTTTACTGCAGGTAAAGTAGTAGTATTGTTCAATCTCCTTCAGAGAAAAAGACACGATTTAGATACTACTTTATATATATATATATATATATATATATATATATATATTAGGATAGGGAGGAGTCAAATCAAACAAAACGATGAAAGGTGTAAATAAATGTTGTGCGTGTGTGCGGGCACGTGTTTATGTTCGCGAGCGTTTGTGTGTTATCTCACAATATCAAATGGTTGATTTAATAAAATATAGCTTGTATTTTTCTAAGGAACCATTGTCGTTGGTGGGTTGTATGGGATCGAATACCTGGGTCCTAAATACCGTCATATCCCTATGACGTTTGGGTTATGGACGAGTTTTTCGTTGCTCTTATTGGCGTTTGCATACTTTATCCGCAACTGGCGCCATCTGCTTTTGGTTGCCTCTGCACCTGGTCTTGCTGTTGTTGCAAGTTGGTGGTAAGGGTAATTTTATCATGCATGAATATCAGTCAGGATCAGTAGAAAACATTCTGCGATGTGATTAATTTTATTTTCCGTAAAAGTGTCTACATAAAAATTTATGTTTAAAACATTAATTTGTTGGCAGTTTTAATATACTCGTAAATACCCAAATATACCCGTAAGTACACATAAATCGTCAATGTATGTAATCCTCAAACCAATTTGGGTCAGATACCTTTGACATACTATAATGCAAGATGAAAGAAAACAGCAAAACTACTCTTGGAATCGGTTTTCGTTTTTCATATAGGTTCCTACCCGAGAGTCCTCGATGGCTTCTTAGTCAGGGGCGCTATAAAGAGGTCACGAGCATCGTAAAGAGAATTGCCAAGAGCAACAAAAAACCTGAGCCGGATATGGGAAAATTCATTAAAGAATATGAAGTTGGTTTCCTTTCTTAAATAATAAATGTTTCAATTCTGAATTATATTTTATGTGGTAAACAAACCATTTAAAAATACCCGTTACAGCAAGGAAATGGTTTGGCATGTAACGTATGTACACTTAATCATTGTTTATTAACAATATGTGTGTGAAGATGTTTTGAAATAGGGTTTAAAGGAAGCATTCATTTTTCTACTTTGCAGAATGAAAGCAAATATCGCATTGCAATATTTGTTTGAATACATGATCATTTTGTTAATTAAATATGGATACTATATTATCAGAGTCAGACGCCGAATGCTGAACACGGGGTGAAGTATGGCTATTGGGACCTCTTCCGTACACCCACCCTAGCTAAGCAAACCCTCATCTTCTGCTTTTTATGGTAAGTGATTCATTCACGTTATTAGCATGTAGAACGTAACTTGACTTGTCGCTTCTTCTTCTTCTTCTTCAAAAAAAAAATTATATTTGAATATGACTTCTCCGTAATATCTTCACTGCTTGTTTATCTGGACATTTTAGGCATCAGGAACGATTCGGGGGAGGGGGGGTACTGGTAGATCTATCCCTAAGATATCCATTGTTACATTTAAGAGCTTTTTTTTTCACTTGGCCCTCCTGGGATTCCATACTTTAAAGCATTTTGCTTGTCTGGTGTTTGATTACTATATCGAATCTATAGCAAGACACAGCCCTGTTTATGTTTTGAACAGCTTCCATGCTGGTTTGGTTCCCATTTATCATGTACGGGCTAACTTATTTCTGAAGATTATTTTATTTCGTTCTCTTTTAGGTTTTGCATGAGCCTGATTTCGTACGGTGCTGTATTCAACGTAAAGAATTTACCTGGCAATAGATTTGTTAACATGGCAGTGAATTTTGCTATTGGTTATTTTCTGCCCATTGCTCTTCTTGGTCTTCCCAGGTGGTACGTACGATGAAAACTTTTCCATAATTTGCACGTCGTATAAAAATAATTTGTGCATTTTTACGTATGTGAAAAAAATTACAGCATTTATGTTATGCAGTTTATCTGGATTTTTTCTCCGAAGTGCCTCGTTTGCTTTTTATCTGGTCACTATAATTTTAACTTTAGGTTTGGGCGCAAGACGATTACTATCGCAAGTTTTCTTATAGCAGCTGTCGGCTTTATACCAATTCTGGTGATATATATCATTGGTATGCACTTTTTATCTCCATTGTAAATGTGTGTATGTATGCATTGTTCTCCCGGACAAAATATCTGTAAACTGATTAAAAAGGTTGAAAATGATGAAAAGCAATATAAAATACGTTTGGGTGTGTATTATAATATAACTAAATAATATATTTAAACCGTGTACTAGATTAACACAGGTCTTTCAGACGTACCAAAACGCCCCGTTCGCAATTCCACCGTTCAATCAACTCGCGAAATCTTTACCATGTATTTCTCACTCGTCTTGTTAAGGTAAATCTGAAGAGCTATGGGTATTGATAATTGTACTGACTACAATTGGAACAACAGCAGTGGGCATGGCTTGGCAGGTGTTAGTTTTACTCAAACTGGAAACCTACCCAACTGCAATAAGGTAAGATAAGTATACTGTATTCATAAGAAGCATTTCTGGTGGTCAAATGTGTCTGAAACTAGTGTTTTATTATGCCATGGCCACTATAGAATGTGTATACACTTTTTAAAGTCTATACACACTTAGTTGAGCATAAGATATATCTAACAACTAAGTGAATTTTAACGTGAATTTTAATATGGTCATGTAGTGATAAATAACTTTATCGTTAGGAACATCGGAATTGGTTTCTCATCGATGTTTGCGCGCATTGGAGGAATTCTGGCTCCCCAGATGGCTTATTTTGTAAGTATCTAGATTTATATTATTAGGATTATATTTTGTCATTAAAAAACTTTGAAGATATGGCTGAAATTTACAATCAATGAAGAAATTGCAGTGTACCTAAGATATGATAAGTCACGAGGAGGTAGAAAAAGATAGACTTACTATTTTTTTCTGTTTTTCCTTTCAGAGCACGTTTTGGAAACCAATTCCATTTGTGATAAGTGGTATCCTCGCTGTGGTTTGTGCTGTTGTCACTTACCTGTTGAAGGAAACGAAAAATAAAGTCTTGGTAGACACAGTCCCTGACAGAGAATGGTGCCTCTATTGTAGCAGAAATAATATGGACGATACCAGAAATGACGCAAATGAAATCGTCTCGAAAGTTTCAAGTGTGTAAAACATACATAAAAGCGAAGCTACGAGGGTAATTAACTGTGGTGCAACTTTTTATTTAACTGCAGCAGTATTTCATTGCCTTGTCTGTCGACACCATTTTTGTTGCGCAGCTATACGAAGTCATTAAATACAAAGTCATCTTCATGTTACACTGAAATGACATGCTCTGTTTAAAATGCATTGATGTCACTTTCAAGTTTGAAAAAGGGTTTTCTCGGTCTTTAGATTCACTGTTAAAGAAAGGTTATACTCTTGCGTCACACGTCCATCTCTGATGTCTTAACCTGTAATGATACGTTCGGTTTGTACAATGGTGCAGTTTTTTATTTGGGGTAAAACATAGTTATACACTCAGGCTATTGGGAACTCATCTGTATTGATAATGCATACATTTACAGTGTCAAAAAGCAGAGTTTAAACAGAGAGAAATCGCAAAGGGCTTTTTATGTAAAGTTCGGTGGACACATGTACCGAATGTTATCACATGAAAATACTTAATCGCTGAGTGACATCGATATAATCATTGAAATGATTTTGATGCACTTGGGCTATCCTAAACTCTAAGATTGATGAAGGTACACGACTCGGTAAACATGAATATCTTCTTTTCCTTATACAGCAGAAAAAATGTTTCATGAGAACTACATGTAATATTAGATGATGTGCTTTTTAAACCGCGCACTGCTGAAAGGGATTCTATGTCATTAGCGGCAAACGTTAATTAACGTGTGCATATGTTATCAAATACCTCTTCTTTAAACTCCGACTTAGGGATATTGTAACCCTTTATTACCACTCAGATACAGAAAATGACTTTTTTCCTGAATCGTATTATCCAGTAATGCATAAATCTATCTTTGTGCTGATTTAAAACAATGAAAAACTCTCGAAAATATAAAATATCGGCGTTTATATTTTCTCGTTGCAATGTTTAAGCATGGGCAACTCAAAACTTTAATCGTCTATTTAACCTGCTTAAATGTCTGTCACGCCTACCGAATCAGCTAGGGGGTAAAGGTAAATACCCCCTAACTGCTTTACTAGGCGTGACAGACATTTAAACCGGTTAAATCGACAGCAATTTAGTGAGATTCTCCATGCAGGGAGATAGATCGATCCAAATATCTGTGGTCCCTAAGGCTGCAAGGGTGGTTAGGATGTGGTGGGTTCAGTTGCCCCTAGAGATTCACAGTAACTATGTCAGGCAGAAGAAACAAAGTAAGTCGAATAGTGACTTTGAGCAAATATCACTTTATTTGAGATGTGGAAGATCAGAAAAAAGTACAAAGGGTTGAACGGAAAATATCCCGAGTAGTAGGACAGTTTAGAAATTTTGTCTTTTTTTAATGAAGTACGCTCAAAGTGATATGTTCACAAAGTACATGTTACTGCATATCTTGGCTTTCTTACTAAAATATTACGAGTGTATTGTCCAGTCCAGTACAGCTTTACACGAGACCGTCCTTTAAACTGGAGCAGCGAGTAAGCGACGCTTTACAGCCCCGTCGACCAAAGTCAACCCCAACCGTTTAGTGCAGCAGCAGCAGCAGCACCACCACCAGCAGCAACAGCAGTTAAGATACTGAGAAGTTCACAAAAAATACTACTTCTTCTCCCCCATCATGTAATGATTTTAAGGATACCTTGGTACTTATGTGCCTTTACAGATTAAGAACTGGCAAAGAAAGCAGGAAAATTACTTTGGACGTGTAGATTTCTAAACTTTCGTTTTCACATTCTGTATTGTGAGTCATTCAAATTCGAGAAAGCGAATTTTCGGTTTTGGGTAAATGCTGTTTCGTGTTATTAAAAGTTTGAGAAAAGTTTGTTTTCATTGTTGTCTGATCCGTGGTGGGCGCAAGGACCCGATAAACAGATACTGGGCCCTTATTAGCTAGCGAGTAACGGGGGTGCAACAGACCGTGAAACGCACTCGTACAGGACGTGCTTTTATTTCTAATACAGCACGATCGAGTCTTTTTTCTACGCGCTAGGCGTGGTTTAAGCCTGTATCTGGCGTTAGTTTCTATTATTAGACTGGTTCATATTGCACTCGATACCCGGACCTCAAACATTATATCAGTAGCAGGGTAAACATTGTATCATGAATGAAACGACCTCTTGCAATCGTCACTTTAAGGTTTACATTCCAGGTCGTACGCATACTACTGTCCCGTTTGATCCCAAATGGCTCAGTTTGACGACTTACTGCTCGAAGTCGGTAAGCGAACTTAATGCAATAGATGAGTTATTGCCTTATTGTGATTTTTAAACTTATTTAGTTTAACATATTCATATTTGCGTAAGAGTTAAGATATGTAAGGAGGGATGCTTGTGATTTGGGTTTTTTTTTACGATTTTCGAGTCCGAGTGTTAGATATATTATTTACGTGAAACTGTAATTTCATCTTTGCTTGTCTGGACAGTGAATTTATTAAACTATCTGATTACAAGGGACCCTTAATTGCTGTACAATAAGAGATACGCGTAGTTGTACACAGGCTGCACTACATGTACCGGTATGTATGTACGGTGTCCTGTGCGACGCAATGTCATATCACCCCTCGGAAGTAGGAACTGTATGTAATCATAAGTGACCTAGCTGGCGTGAGATTATAGTGACACACATTTAAGATATCATTTCATATTGGGTGTGTTTTCTACCTACCCAACATATAAAAACTGTGAATTTACCTTATGCTGATTGAGATATAAACAATTATAACTTTAATGCCCAATAAAACAGCGGCATGATATATATTTCAGGGGAAATCGGATGGTACCAACTAGCTGTATCTGTGATCATTTTCCTAGGATGGTCAGGGTTTGGAGCATTTTCAATGATGATATTGATGTTTATCGGAATTGATCCAGGGTGGACATGCACCGACAGGTCTTTTGATAACGTAACAGCAAACTGGAATAGTTCAGATCGTCCCCATCCAACCACTGAGAGCTCGGCATCGAATTCGACTGGTCAAGACGTGGCAGTCGATAACACAGACCTTTGCAAAGAATGTTCGAGCTATGACTTCAAAGGAGAATACACTTCCATTGTGACTGAAGTAGGTATAAGTATGTCACTGAAAAAAAATTGAATAATAATCCGAGATAGTAAAAATAGGCACTGTTGGCACAGCGTGACTTCATGCAAGACGACAAAACCCGATAATCAGCGCGAGGTGGTTCATTTTCACTGATAATGTAAACTTTTATATTTAGACCGAGAGTTCGTCTTACGAGAGTTCGTCTTTCGAGAGACAAAAGTGAATCTTTACTCCTGTGCAACTGACTGTAGCTCGATAGAAGATAACAGGAAAAGATTAGAGCTATATGATTAAAACTTGTTGTTAATTTTTTGTCGTTACTATGTCGCGCCCTCGATCGTCATTCTTAGTCTGTCATTATACCTGACCCCACTCTCACGCAAACTTCACCTACATGTAATATTATGTTTATTTGTAAGTTTGAGCTATCTCGGATGATTCTCACTTAATCAGAAAAATCATCAAAGGAGGACATCATTCTCTTTTGAGAATTTTACTTTCGTATCGTCCTAAACAGTTTCTTCTGACGCGCTGATTTTGATGAACTTCTTGGTGAGATCAAAATAGTCTATATGTGAATACAGAAGTTTTCTTTATTTGATGAATGCATGTTAATGGAAACACTTGTTTATTTTCAGTGGGAGTTGGTTTGCAGCAAGGCCTTTATAAGCGACACTATAACGTCCGTACAAATGGCAGGAGTGCTTGTGGGATATTTACTTTTTGGGCAGTTGAGTGATATGTATGGAAGAAAAAAGGCATGTCCGAATAAATTACGATTATCTTTACATTGAAGTGGAAAGCATTAGCCACAGCTTAAAGAGGTCTTATTAAATTCTAGTCATTTTATACGCCGGTTCAATTACCAATTCTCCGGTATCCTGTTTAATTTGTAAAAGATCTATAGGGGCCCCTAAATTAAAGGCAACTTAAATGTCGCTTTGAAGAACATAAATGCCATTCTTACATTGTATTTTTATAATGTCACACTAGGCGTATTTCGTTGCTTTTACCTGTGGAATCTCAGTTGGTGTCGCTCAAGCATTCACTACAAGCTGGGTAGTATTTGCTACCTGTCGCTTTGCAAGTGGGCTTTTCACTGGTGGTAAATTGTTTTTTAAAAGCAATTCATGTATTTTTTTTCAATCTCTTTTCGAGTGTAATAGATCATGATGTATGTTGTCTAGGTGTATAGTAGTGTTTTGGTTTGAGATAAAACGAACGTTGTATGTAAAATAATTGACATAAATTGTACCAGTACCTACAATTAAAACGGACAATTTTTATTTTCTTATTTTTATTCTGTGATGTTAGGAACCATGGTGGTTGGCACTGTATATGGGCTCGAATACCTAGGTCCAAAGTATCGTCACATACTCACCACGCTCGGTTTTTGGCCGACTTTTTCACTTGTCCTCCTGGCGATGGCCTACTACATCCACGACTGGCACCACCTTCTCTTGGCTACTTCCATACCTGGGTTTGCCTTCATAGCAGCTTGGTGGTAAGTATTGTCCTTACTTGTAGGCTTGTACATGTTACTTAGCACGTGCATTGCATGAAAAGCTTAAATTGATCACTTGTTATTTAGGCCCTCATGTCTCAAAACTGGAATTCAGGTTCATTTGTTTATAGTACTTATTTTTGGCTCTTTTGTCATGATTGTACCGATGATTGATAATAGTCTATAATGTCCACTGACTCTTTACCGTAACATTGACATTTTGATTTATATTTAGGTATGAACTGGTGATAGCATTTAACGTGGTCTTGAAAGTTATTGTCCCGTTGCTATAAACAGGTTCTTACCCGAAAGTCCTCGCTGGCTTCTTAGCAGGGGCCGTTTTGGTGAAGTATCAGAGATTGTGAAAAGAATTGCCAAAAGGAACAAAAAACCACAACCAGACATGGCTAAATTCATAATGGAATATAAGGTAGATTTATTTTGTGAGTTTTTCTTTTAATGTTGTAAGATAGTGGTTTTCTACAATGGAATGTCTCCATTATGTACATGATATAAAATAGATGTAGGCCTACAACCAGTGCCTGCATAGTTATGACATGTAGGCAAATATGGTTTTAGCATTATGCAGCAGACTAAAACATAATAAACATGTTAACATGAAATTTATTCTATTACCAGATTGAATCATCGAAAGTTGAACAAGGGGTTAAATATGGCTTCTGGGACCTCTTTCGCACACCCACTTTAACTAAACAAACCCTTATTTTCACAGCTACATGGTAAGTCGTTTATCTATCACTTAATCTGCACTCTAAATTAGTGCAAGGAAGCGATAAAGAGACGTAATTTAAAAAAGAAAAGACATTGTGTAAGCTATTTACAAAAGTAGAAACTTACCACGGTGGCATATCAGGTGTCCCATGTGCTCGACTCAACGCATTACAAGCCTCAGTTTCACAAAAAAAAAAAAAAAAAAAAAAAAAAAAAAAAAAAAAAAAAAAAAAAAAAAACTTAAGTCAGTTACCTGGCTTAGTTGTCTAGGATTGCCATGAAAGTGATGTGACCATGTTGCCTTGGTAATTAAGTTCTTAGCCAGGGAACATAAGTTTTTTTGTGAAACCGGGGCCAAATGTGTGGACACCTATGTGCCGAGTTTTAATTTCAATATCTAAGTAAACTACACATTGTAGAATGAAATTTGTATCAGTCACTCACGCCTTCTGTAACTAAGCCTTAGATGTTCCTGTTTCTCTTTTAGGTTTAGCATGAGCTTCATTTGGTATGGTATTGCATTCAATGTGAAAAATTTACCAGGCAACAGATTCGTAAATGCAGCGGTCAACTTCGCCACCGGTTATTTTAGGCCAATTATCTTAATATTTTTACTCCGTTGGTGTGTATGATAAAGTCAAGGTCACCAACTTTTTTTTGTATTTTACTTTACTGCTCTTTAAGGACGCAGTGTTGTTCATCTGTGTTTCATTCTAAGCAATATACATCATTTGTATTGCACCCAGACCTTGGTGGCAAACGAATACAAGCAACAGATAAAAGCATCATCATTGTTATGTATAACAACGATTAAATTTCTCTCTTCATGTCCGACCATATTTTACGTTGTTAACAGATATCTATTCTCCAAAACAGGTAAAATACCAGCAAAAAAATCCTTATATCCGTTTAAGTACATTTAATTTTATTCTAGGTTTGGACGCAAAACGATTGTGATAGCCTGCTATCTTACAGCAGCTGTTGTATTTATTCCAATCGTGGTGATATACATGCTTGGTACGTTTTTTTTATATAACTTTGGATGCAATTTTCTTAATATTATCTTTCTTGTCATGTCTCATTACATGTGTACTAATACAGCATATACTATCTACTTTGGAAATATAGAAAAATGTTTCAGAGATTCGTTGACATTGTAGTTATGTGACATAATAATTTAAATTGTATGGTTAAGTAAGTCGTGGAGTAGTAACACTATGTAGTTGTATTGCCTTATTATCGGTGTAATACATATTTTTATTTTATGTAGGCAAATCCGATGATCTATGGATCGCTATTACCGTGTTGTCTACAATCGGTAGCACAGCTGTTGACACGGCATGGAGTGTGTCAGGTCTAATTATAAATGAAACCTATCCAACCTCCATAAGGTAAGACATATTCTTGACGGCAAGTCAACATGCGCAGCAAAATAGAAAATATATATTCTGCCAGAAGATGAATATGAGGGTTGGTGACGGGGTAAGAGACTTAGCGACAAAAATGCCTTTCCCCTTCTATGATAGCGTCAATGTGCGTGTTTGATAACCTCTAACACCCAAAATGTGTGTCCGTTTATGAGTTTTCAAGTTTTTTTTTTTCTTTAGGAACATAGGGATGGGATTAGCTTCTATGTGCGATGCCGCTGGAGGGATCCTATCACCTCAAATGGCGTATTTCGTAAGCATAAATGATACATTTTATAAATTATCTTAATAAAGTCGCAAAAATTTGTTATCAAAACTTGAATATAAGTAGAATAGGTAAATTTATTCTGGTTTTAATTTCTTTTAAAAATTGGCTAGTAAGTGTCCAATTCACTTGATTAATTTTACAAGTATGAGAAAGAGAGAGAGAGAGAGAGAGAGAGAGAAATGGAAGTTTTTATTAAAGTAACCTTTTGTCTGTTTTTTTTTCTCCAGAGCACGTTTTGGGAGCCCATTCCATATGTTCTGAGTTGTATCCTCGCTTTAGTTTGTGTTTTAGTCAATTGTTTCATCGATGAAACAAAAAACAAAGCCATGGTAGATGCTGTCCCTGATCGAGAGTGGTGCCTTTGTTTTAGCAGGAGGAAAGAGAACAATTACAAATTGTCTGACAAAGAATGCGAATCAAAACTTTGACATAAAAAGAGAATGGAATGATAAAAATACGTATATCTTTTAACGTTTCCGCTGCCTTGTACTACAACTCAGGTTATGAATGATCTGTATCAGAGTGTTTTACATCTAGGTGCACGGTGTCATTTATTGCAAGCATATATATATATATATATATATATATATATATATATATATATATATATATATATATACGAGATTGAAGATCAAAAACGTTTTATTAACTGTCCCCTAAGAACAGTATACAAAAAAAGCAGTAACATATAGCAACTTTATACAGAGCCATGATATACTAAATATTATTACTCCTTAATAATACGCACCTAAATTAATATATATATATATATATATATATATATATATATATATATATATATATATATATATATATATATATATTAATTTAGGTGCGTATCACATTATATTTTGTGAATCTGATATATATATATCCCGAAACTTCTGTACGTGGAATGTTTTCTTCTTTCCCTAAATGTACTTAGCAGTTTTTGGCAGTAATGAATGCCAACCTATTGTCTATCGTGAATAAAATTTTCTCTCTTCCAGATTGCCTTAGTCACCATAATGTAAATTAACAATATACAGCAGTACTCAATCATTATCTTAAAAAGAACAGCTTAGAACAAAATGGGCCTCGACGTCAAATATGTGCAACCGAGAATGATTTTTGCCATTCCAATAACGGCGTTTATATGTGGTTTTAATTAATTACTCCCCCATTCTTACTTGCTGTATCATTTCAAAATTTCATCATCAGTTTAGAGCGGTACTCCTCAGCTGAACACTCCTCAGGTGACTCCCGCCAGAAGTCAGGTGATTTGTTTCTGATATATTAAACACAGACTTAGCCTTTATAATTCAGTTTTCCTGCTGTTTTTAGAAATTTAGGCTAAAAAATTTTAAAATTGGTCTTCGGAATCTTATACTAGATAGTATTCAAGGATGTGGGCCTCTGACATTGACAGACTTTGTGTTTCAAGGCAAAGTGCAATACTAGTACTTCAGAGAAGAGCTGCAATCAACATAATGCTTACAACTTCGGGGCTTAATTATTAATATTGCTCACTGGTAATATTTTACTATGAAGGTGTCTATGCCTAAAGGCCATTGGTGTTATCATAGTCCATACGTAGGTGCTAAACAGAGGTGTCATCTTTATCTTATTTCTTTGGTTGATCACATAACTTTACGCAGCAATACAGAGGTTGAAATAATGGCTCAGTTTGACGATCTTTTGTTAGAAATTGGTAAGTCGAACAAGTTTTCATGAGAATCAAAGGCTTGTCACTTAAGTTTATCAATCAATAGACAATGATAATACGTGAAGGGAGCATGCAATTTATCTTGCTGAAACTGAACTGAATTAAGATTACAACGCAGATACCAACGTACCATGAAATCGATTATTTTCACCGTTAAATCTAGTTTTTGTTTTCATGTAACGACCACCATGCTCTCAAACACATGCCATAATGGCGAGTAATATTCCGTGGTGCCAGTCCTTCTCTTCTGATTTCAACCAATAAATCGTTTATTCATTTGTAAATATTGGAATTGGTGCAGTGTAAGATACCATAATTGTCACACAGACTGTTGCAATTTACAAAGAAAGAAGTACATGGTGTATTTTTCAGTATCAGTTCTTATAGTGAGGGTTTTGATCTGTACATACCCCAAGATGTGCTAAATTTGGACGACCACAAGGTTTTTAAGGGTCGCCTACATTTTATGTCGAACAACGACGAAATGATGAATATGCTCGCGGTCATTGTGAATTTACTTGTTGTTTCACTTAAGATCTCTTTGTATTTGAACAATGGTCATTTTTGATCATTTTTGTTTGAGTATCGGGAAAGATTTATCGAATCGGGTTGCTACAAAATATTTGGAAATCCCAACCTGGGGCATGGGGGTGGACGAGGTTATGGGCAAAAAGCTGTGTATATTGAGTTTTGTAGGGTCAACTATGTTATCATTGTTGATGTTGTGTTTAGATCAAAGTCTGGGCTGTTTGGGCAATGATCACAGTGTTTTGCCTTAATTCTGTGTACTTCTGACGAAAAATAATAAACCCATCTTAAGATAAACGGATGATGCAACAGTGAGTAATTAGTGACAGTTGGCATCTGGTTACATTTGAAACTCAATATTACAGCTTATACCTGTACATTGAATGTGCATGCATTTGAACATGTAAAAGCGGGTCTATAAACATATGCACATGTAAAGAATTATCATACCCAGGAGCCACAGGAAAATATGCTAAACACGTTTACTTATTTCAGGACAAGTTGGATGGTACCAAGTACTCCTATCTTTTGTCATATCCATAGGATACGAGTTTAGTACGGCGTGTTCAATGCTTATCTTAATGTTTATTGGACCAGATCCTGGTTGGACGTGCGCAGACAATAGTCACGTGAATGCCAGCATGAGTTGGAATGACTCTTACACTACCATGCTCACTCCTTTACTTAATGCAACATACACGCTAGCTTCCAACGCACCTGTTCCGACTTTTTCAACCAGAGATGTTTGTAAGGATTGTACAAACTATAAATTCAATAAAGACTTTACATCTATAGTCACAGAGGTAATTTTCTTTTTTGTCCTTGAAGCTGGAACATCGTCTAGTTCCCACTGCTAAAATTTCACGGAGTTTGCCCACCTATATGAAAAGCAAGTCATTGGTGCGCTTTAAGTGTGTGGACTAGGTTACTTATTAATTTAAAGCTTACTGGCTAAAATGGGGAAATAAGGCACAGTAACAACGAGTACATGCCGAAAAAGCACCTGTTCTTTGCACAAAGAAGATAATGAAAACGGGGAAACAGATGCAAATCAGTGTTTCTAGTTTCTAAATCACTGGCGATATATTTTGTTTTAGTGGGAATTGGTTTGCGACCGGGACTTTATAAGTGACACCATTACGTCTTTGCAAATGGCGGGAGTGCTTGTCGGATCTTTGTTTTTTGGGCAGCTTAGTGACTTGTTTGGGAGAAAGAAGGTATGGCAAAACATATTCAGCGAGCACTGTATACTATTTCAGTAGCATGAAAAAAATTCAACTCACATTATTAAAGGAAAACTGAGTCACTTACTTTTAAAAGAGTATACATTTTTTTATCCCTATATTTTGCGCCAAGTTGCTTGCAAAGAACCGAACCGGTAGAATCGATACAGTGTGCTTTAACCTAGTTGAAGGAAGAACTGGAAAAGTATTTGTCAAATGATGTGTTTAGGATGTTATGTGAAATAAAATGTCGAGTTCATCAATCTGAGTAAACCTGACATTATTTTAGGTCTACTTTCTTGCTACAACTTCACTATGTGTCATGGGTGTTGCTCAAGCATTTGCTACAAATTGGATAATTTTTGCTGCATGTCGGTTTATAAGTGGTGTATTGATAGGAGGTAAAGTAATGGCTAAAAATAGCAATAAAAGCACGTACACCTGTGAAAATTGTTATGTTACGAAGCGGATACATACAGATCTGTTAAAGGGTTATGCAAAAGATAAAAATATTTTCATCGTTCGAATTCAATAATTATTACGTTCGAATGCAATTTTTGCGAGAGAGCGCGATGATTTTTATGTTCGTAATAACACAAAGGAATACTTCTATCTTCCTGAGTGCTTGAACGAGTGAAATTGCATATTTGCCTTGAAAAACTGTCATTAAATTGCCTTTGTTCTCTCTCCCCATCTCTCTTATCTCTCCTTCACACACACTCTTATTTCTATCAATCTATCCATTTATTTGTGTTTTTTTTACCCTTTTAGGTAACATAGTTGTTGGGAACGTCAAATATGGAGAAATTCATAAAGGCGTACAAGGTCAATAACAATATTTTGGAAGTGATATATGAACAGATTTATTGGAATATGAGTAATTATATACCTGAGTCTGACTCATTTATTTTAATATTTTACATTCTGTCACTTTTGTTTATCACCAGAGCGAAACGCCTAATTGTGAGCCCGGAGTTAAGCATAGTTATTGGGATCTCTTTCGTACACGCAGTTTAGCTAAGTGCACGCTCATCTTCTCGCTACAGTGGTAAGTGGCATGGTAGGTGATCAGAACTTAAGAATGTGTTTTGTAATACTTACGAAGAGCTTCTTGCATATCAGGAAATTTTCTTGCCACTGTGTAGGCAATTTAGAAAGTGTAAATCAAAAGAGCAAATGTACAGCAAAATGAATGCGCGTTTATAATCCTCCATCAAATTATTTTTAGTATACCTTGTTTTTGCGCAAGTACACGTATTTGTGTCTGACAAAAACTCATGTTTCTTTCTGTCTAGGTTCTCCATGAGCTTGATTGGGTACGGGGTAGCATTCAACATGAAGAATTTACCTGGCGACAGATTCGTAAACCTGTCAATCACCTTCTCGTCCGGCTATCTTATACCAATCAGTGTGTTCTTTCTGCCGCGATGGTGAATAACACATTAAGATTTTGATATGTAAAATAAGTGAATTTGGCAGAAAAAAGGGAGATTTGGATGCCTTTGCAGTGTACATTTAATTATTGACATATTTTATTAGAAAATGGATTTTGCAAAAACAAATAAGCAGATTTAATTCCATCTGACAACTGCCTGTACATTGAAAAGTGACGACATTTAAAATTTTCCCATAAAACAATTTTTGTTCTTTTTTTACACAGGTTTGGACGTCGTACAATATGCGTTGCTGGCTTTTTGATCTCATCCATTGCTTTTATTCCAACTGTGGTAATTTATATCATTGGTGTGTGTATTTTGATCTTACATTTAGTTGATTGACAAATACCAGGCAATCTTATGTTAAGAAATGTAATGGCGGCTTAGATAACTATTTCATTTGAGCAGTTTGATTTCTAACACAGGCCATGTTCTTTTCATGGGTGTCAGGAATTTAGAGAATGTGCAATTAATACAATGAAAAGCATTGCGATGATCGAGGGTCATATGTTTAACGGTGATCAATTCACCACTGTCTGTTTAGCCGGTAACATCGTTTTTTAAGCATCGAAAAATCACGGGTATCATTTGATAGTAACCTGTCCTAGAATTTCAAAATGGAAATTGCTATGCGCAATGTCAAAATTTTATTAGTATGTCATAAAAACATATGATTTTAATTTTGATTTAGACAAAGCTGATGGCTTATGGCTTCTGGTCATCATTCTAACTACGATAGGCGGAACTTCGCAGGGTGCATCATGGAATGGCTCTATTTTACTTGTAACGGAAACTTACCCAACTGCAATAAGGTAAAACTAATAAAGTCTTTAATTGAAAAAGATATTTTCCTTGTTTGACCAATACTTTTTTATTATCTGCATCAGTGGTTAAGCCAATCCTGAAACTCTTTTTTTTTTCTTCGTTACGTAGCGAAATAGGTCTACAGTAATCGTAGTTGTATTAGCCCTTGGCTATTGAAAAAAGAAAACAAGATTTACGTATTCATCATTCACATTGATTTTAAGTTACAATATTAAGAAAAAGTGAGATATAACAAATGAAGCTGGGAGAGATTTAAAGCAGGTATAATGTGTTTCCAGAAATATTGGGCTTGGGTTTGCGTCTATGTCTGCACGTTTTGGAGGAATACTAGCTCCCCAGATGGCTTATTTTGTAAGTATTCATGCTCATTCCATTTAATTGTAATATTTTCGTGGACCTATCTACATTGCAACCTTATGGTAATATTGAGAAAAAATGTCAGACTACTTATACAGTCATTTTAACCAATTCTTGTTTGGTATTCTTCTCAGAGTACATTTTGGGCACCGATTCCATTTGTGATGAGTGCAGCATTTGCTTTCTGGTCAGGGATTGCAAGTTTATACCTGAAGGAAACCAAAAATAAAATTTTGGTAGATGAAGTGCCTGACAGAGAGTGTTGCCTTTGTTGCCCGATGAAGAAGGAAGATGACGACAAAATAGATGACAAAGAATGTGTCACAGTAACTGAACTTTGAACGTTTCTCTCCATATATTCTGCACAAGTAAACAGGCCGAACAGCGGTATGCTCACGCGTTAATTACTCTGAAAATTCCAAGGGGACGTTTTAAATCAGTCCAAGCCAGAATTTCGAACGCATTATGAGAACATTAATTGCTTCTTATTGAACTTATCTGAGGACAATAAAATATATATTGAAAGATAAATGACCTTAACATGTATCGCAAATATCGCTGAACACTCCTCAGCTGACTCCCACTAGAAGTCAGGTGATTTGTTTCTGATATCTTAAACACAGACTTAGCCTTTATAGTTCAGTTTTCCTGCTGTTTTTAGAAATTTAGGCTATAAATCTTTCATATTGGTCTTCGGAATCTTATTCTAGATAGTATTCAATGAAGTGCCGGCCTATGATATTGACAGACTTTGTGTTTCAAGGCAAAGTGCAATATTAGTACTTCAGAGAAGAGCCGCAACTTCAGGGCTTAATTATTAATATTGCTCATTGGTAATATTTTACTATAAAGGTGCCTATGCCTAAAGGCCATTGGTGTTATCATAGCTTATACGTAGTTACTAAACAGAGGTATCATCTTTATCTTATTACTTTGGTTGATCACGACTTTATGCAGCAATACATTGGTTGAAATAATGGCTCAGTTTGACGATCTTTTGTTAGAAATTGGTAAGTCGAACAGGTTTTCATGAGAATCAAAGCCTTGTCACTTAAGTTTATCAATCAATAGACAATGATAATATGTGAAGAGAGCATGCAATTTATCTTGCTGAAACTGAATTAAGATTACAACGCAGATACCAACGTACCATCAAATCGAATATTTTTAACCGCTTAATCTAGTTTTTGTTTCATGTAACGACCACCATGCTCTCAAACACATGCCATAATCGCGAGTAATATTCCGTGGCATTTTATCGTTTATTCATTTGTAAATATTTGAATTGGTGTAAGAAACCATAATTGTCACACAGACTGTTGCAAATTACAAAGAAAAAAGTACATAGTGTATTTTTCAGTATCAGTTCTTATAGCGTGGGTTTGATCTGTACAAACCCCAAAATGTGCTAAATATGGACCGCAAGGTTTTTAATGGTCGCCTACATTTTATGTCGAACAACGACGAAGTGATGAATATGCTCGCGGTCATTGTGACCGTACATGTTGTTTCACTAAGATATCTTTGTATTTGAACAATGGTCATTTTTGATCATTTTTGTTCGAGTATCGGGAAAGATTTAACACATTGGGTTGCTACAAAATATCTGGAAATCCCAACCTGGGGCATGGGGGTGGGCGAGGTCACGGGCAAAAAGTTGTGTATATTAAGGTTTTGTGGGGTCAACTATGGTATCATTGTTGATGTTGTGTTTAGATCAAAGTCTGGGCTGTTTGGGTAATGATCACAGTGTTTTGCCTTAATTCTGTGTACTTCTGACGAAAAATGATAAACCCATCTTAAGATAAACGGATGATGCAACAGTGAGTAATTAGTGACAGTTGGCATCTGGTTACATTTGAAACTCAATATTACAGCTTATACTGTAAATGTGCATGCATTTAAACATGTAAATGCGGGTCTATAAACATATGTACATGTAAAGCATTATCATACCCAGGAGCCACAGGAAAATATGCTAAACACGTTTACTTATTTCAGGACAAGTTGGATGGTACCAAGTGCTCCTATCTTTTGTCATCACCATAGGATACGAGTTTAATACAGCGTGTTCAATGCTTATCTTAATGTTTATTGGACCAGATCCTGGTTGGACGTGCGCAGACAACAGTGACGTGAATGCCAGCATGAGTTGGAATGAGTCTTACACTACCATGCTCACTCCTTCACTTAATACAACACCCACGCTAGCTTCCAGCACACCTGTTCCGACTATTTCAACCAGAGACGTTTGTAAGGATTGTACAAACTATAAATTCAATAAAGACTTTACATCTATAGTCACAGAGGTAATTTTTTTTTGTCCTTTAAGCTGGAACAATGTGTAGTTCCCACTGGTATAATTTCAGGGCGTTTGCCCACCTATATTGAAAGCAAGTCATTGGTGCGCTTTAAGTGTCGACTAGGTTACTCATTAATTTAAAGCTAACTGGCTAAAAATGGGGAAATGAGGCACAGTAACAACAAGTACATGCAGAAACACACACTGTTTTTCGCACAAAGAAGATAATGATAACTGGGAAACAGATGCAAATCAGTGTTTCTAATTTCTAAATCACTGGTGATATATTTTGTTTTAGTGGGAATTGGTTTGCGACCGGGACTTTATAAGTGACACCATTACGTCTTTGCAAATGGCGGGAGTGCTTGTCGGATCTTTGTTTTTTGGGCAGCTTAGTGACTTGTTTGGGAGAAAGAAGGTATGGCAAAACATATTCAGCGAGCACTGTATACTATTTCAGTAGCATGAAAAAATTCCAACTCACATTATTAAAGGAAAACTTTGCCACTTACTTTTAAAAGAGTATACATATTTTTATCCCTTTATTTTGCGCCAAGTTGCTTGCAAAGAACCGAACCGGTAGAATCGATACAGTGTGCTTTAACCTAGTTGAAGAAAGGACTGGAAAAGTATTTGTCAAATGATGTGTTAAGGATGTTATGTGAAATAAAATATCGAGTTCATAAATTTGGGTAAAACTGGCATTATTTTAGGTCTACTTTCTTGCTACAACTACACTTTGCGTCATGGGTGTTGCTCAAGCATTTGCTACAAATTGGATACTTTTTGCTGCATGTCGGTTTGGAAGTGGTGTATTGATAGGAGGTAAAGTAATGGCTAAAAATAGCAATAAAAGCACGTACACCTATGAAAATTGTTATGTAACGAAGCGGATACATACAGATCTTTTAAAGGGTTATGCAAAAGAAAAATATTTTCATCGTTCGAATTCAATAATTATTACGTTCGAATGCAAATTTTGCGAGAGAGCGCGATGATTTTTATGTTCGTAATAACACAAAGGAATACTTCTATCTTCCTGAGTGCTTGAACGAATGAAATTGCATATTTGCCTTGAAAAACAGTCATTAAATTGCTTTTGTTCTCTCTCCCCATCTCTCCTTCACACACACTCTTATTTCTATCAACCTATCCATTTATCTGTGTTTTTTTTACCCTGTTAGGTAACATAGTTGTTGGGCACGTCTATAACATCGAATTCCTGGGTCCAAAGTACCGTCATATTCCTCTCACGTTTGGGTTGTGGTCGACAAGTTGCCTGATATTATTAGCCATGGCGTATTTCATCCGCGACTGGCGCCATCTCCTGCTGGCAACATCTGTGCCTGGCTTCGCCATTATTGGAGCGTGGTGGTAGCTTTTGTTTACGTGTTCTTGTTGTTCACAAATAATAAAATGAGATTTTTGTTGCGTAATTTCTCAAACTAGGCGTTAAGATACTGGGTATAGTTTCTGTTTGTATTGTTTACATGTACTTTCTACACCGTCTCCTGTCTGTGTTCGGTGTAACGAAACTGAGGGTCCCTACAACAGAAAGTCCGCCATTCATATACTTATAATGGTTAGGGTTAGTTTAACCTAAGTGGGTCAAAATCTAGGGCGAGGCTCAATTGTACAAATGAATGGAAGCGGATTCTCGGTTATGGGGGACTCTCTGTTACGTTACACCGACATTATTTTGCTTTCGTTTTAACATATATAAACACTGCCTTTAGAGCACATCTTAATTCCAGGTTCGTACCTGAAAGTCCCAGATGGCTTCTTAGTAAGGGCCGCTTTGTCGAGGTGACAACTATTGCGAAGAGAATAGCCAAGAGAAACAAGAAACCGCAACCAAATATGGAGAAATTTATAAAGGCGTACAAGGTCAATAACAATATTTTTGAAGTGATATATGAACAGATTTATTGGAAACTGAGTGATTATATATCTGAGTCTGACTCATGTCATTTTAATATTTTACATTCTGTCACTTTTGTTTATCAACAGACCGAAACGCCTAATTGTGAGCCCGGTGTTAAGCACAGTTATTGGGACCTCTTTCGTACACGCAGTTTAGCTAAGTGCACGCTCATCTTCTCGTTACAGTGGTAAGTGGCATGGTGATCAGAACTTTAGAATGTGTTTTGTAATAATTATGCAGATGTCTACGAGGGACTCCTTGCATATCAGGGATTTTCCATGCCACTGTGTAGGCAATTTAGAAAGGGTTAATCATAAGAACAAATGTACAGCAAGATGAATGCGCATTTATAATCCTACATCAAATTATTTTTGGTATACCTTGTTTTGCGGAAGTGCACGTATTTGTGTGCGCAATCTGACGAAAACTCACGTTTCTTTCCGTCTAGGTTCTGCATGAGCTTGATCGGGTACGGGGCAGCATTCAACATGAAGAATTTACCTGGCGACAGATTCGTAAACATGTCAATCTCCTTCTCGTCCGGCTATCTTATACCCATCAGTGTGTTCTTTCTGCCGCGATGGTGAATAACACATTAAGATTTTGATAAGTAAAATAAGTGAATTTTGCAGAAAAAAGTAGATTTGGATGCTTTCGCAGTGTACATTTAATTATTGACATATTTTATTAGAAAGTAAATGGATTTTGCAAAAATAAATTGAGTAGATTTTAATTCCATCTGACAACCGCCTGTACATTGAAAATTGACATTTAGAATTTTCCTACCAAACACAATTTTCGTTCTTTTTTTCACAGGTTTGGACGTCGTACAATATGTGTGGCTGGCTTTTTGATCTCATCCATTGCTTTTATTCCAAGTGTGGTAATTTATATCATTGGTGTGTGTATTATGATCTTACATCTAGTTGATTGACAATCACCAGGCAATCTTCCAAGTGAATTATGTTAACAAATGTAATGGCGGGTTAGAGAACTATTTAATTTAAGCAGTTTGATTTCTAAAACAGACCATGTCCTTTCCATGGATGTCAAGAATCTAGAGAATGTGCAATTAATAGAATGAAAAGCATGGCGATGATAGAGGGTCATATGTTTAACGGTGATCAATTCACCACTGTCTGTTTAGCGGGGAACATCGTTTTTTAAGCATCGGAAAATCACGGGTATCATTTGACAGTAATTTGTCCTAGAATTTCAAAATGGAAATTTCTATGCACAATGTCAAAATTTTATGTTTAGTATGTCATAAATACATATGATTTTAATTTTGATTTAGACAAAGCTGATGACCTATGGCTTCTGGTTATCATTCTAACTACGATAGGCGGAACTGCGCAGGGGGCATCGTGGAATGGCTCTATTTTACTTGTAACGGAAACTTACCCAACTGCAATAAGGTAAAAATAATAAAGTCTTTAATTGAAAAAGATATTTTCCGTGTTTGACCAATACTTTTTAATTATCTACATCAGAGGTTAAGCCAAGCCTGAAACTCTTTTTTCTTCGTTAACGAAATAGGTCTACAGTAATCGTAGTTGTATTAGCCCTTAGCTATTGAAAAAGAAAAGATTTACGTATTCATCATTAACATTGATTTTAAGTTACAATAATAAAAAAAGTGAGATATAACAAATGAAGCTGGGAGAGATTTAAAGCAGGTATAATGTATCTCCAGAAATATTGGGCTCGGGTTTGCGTCTATGTCTGCACGTTTTGGAGGGATACTAGCTCCCCAGATGGCTTATTTTGTAAGTATTCATGCTCATTCCATTCAATTATAATATTTTCGTGGACCTATCTACATTACAACCTTATAGTAATGTTGAGAAAAAATGTCAGACTACTTATACAGTCATTTTAACCAATTCTTGTTTGGTATTCTTCTCAGGGTACATTTTGGGCACCGATTCCATTTGTAATGAGTGCAGCTTTTGCTTTCTTATCTGGGATTGCAAGCCTTTACCTGAAGGAAACCAAAAATAAAATTTTGGTAGATGAAGTACCAGACAGAGAGTGTTGCCTTTGTTGCCCATTGAAGAAAGAAGATGACGATAAAATGGATGACAAAGAATTTGTCACAGTGACTGAACTTTGAACGTTTCTCTCCATACATATTCTGCGCAAGTAAACAGGCCGAACAGCGGTATGCTCACGCGTTAATTACTCTTAAAAATTCCAAGGGGACGTTAAATCAGTCTAAGCCAGAATTTTGAACGCATTCTGAGAGCATGAATTGCTTCTTGATGAACTTATCTGAGGACAATAAAATGTATATTGAAAGATAAATGGCCTTAACCAGTATCGCAAGAAAAATAAAATATATTCACCGTCCCCTGTCCAACCTCGGTATTCAGTCATCTTGACACAGTTTTAACGCAGTTCACGGGCACGAGAGTCTCGCGATATGTGGAAGTCAAGTCATGGAGTGAATGGTGTATCTGGAGA
Source organism: Lingula anatina (assembly GCF_051362555.1). Taxonomy (NCBI): domain Eukaryota; kingdom Metazoa; phylum Brachiopoda; class Lingulata; order Lingulida; family Lingulidae; genus Lingula; species Lingula anatina. The sequence continues at coordinate 15,119,587 of NC_141769.1, forward strand.
ACCTGCGCTTAGGCGCGTGTTTTGATTTTTTACTTTTTCCAAAACTGTTACAGGGTAATGGTGAGTGGCAAGAAAGGAAGTAAGAGGGGAGAAATGTCGATTAACCGGTTAAACATGAGTTTTAGAGAGAAAATCCTGGCTTGGGATGTTTTAAGTGTTGCCTTGCTCTTCAAAATACATTTTAGAACTGTAAAAAGCAACTGCCCTGGCCTGCAAACTCCCCAGATATGAACCCAATTGAAAATTTGTGGGCGGAAGTAACTCACAGAATTTAATAGCTATGGTCATCGACCGGTAAATAGTGATGAACTGCGACAGGCAGTGGAATGATATCCCCTAACAAACTCTAAAAAACTTGCCACAAGGCAGGCCATGTAGGACGAGGGTGCTGCAAGCGACTGCTGGAGGTCATACCTGCTTTTGATGACTTTTCATGATTTACTGTAATAAGTTCTTTGACTGTGCAACATATCACTGTCCGGAAGCTATCATTTTCTTTAATATCTTAGCTTAAAATTAATACTGACATCAAACTGTTGATATGGTTTTCTGGGGGTGTTCTTTTCTTTTGAATAACATCTTATGTGAGATTTGATATTATTGACCAAAATATTTCACAATGGAAGACTGGATATTTTTATCACTCAATGGCATGCTTTTTTGATGAATCAAGCCAAATAAAAATTAATCAGCACTCAAAAATAACAATGATAAAAAATATTCCATATTAAGTAGTAACCCTGTATATATGATCACCGTTTTAACGCCGATTCAATGACACCATTCACTACTCCAAAACCCGGCCAGCTAGCAATTTTTGTTAGAATTCTTAGTTCTGAATGTTGATAAAGGAAAATTGTGCCTTTGATTAATGAAAAACTGTCATTTCGGTCTCATAATTCCATAACGAAAACTTTGAAACTTAAATGCTCATACACTTGTGGTCAAGACTGCCGATTTTTGTGATAAAATTTTGTTCAGGGATGAAGTTACGCGGCATACCGATTGCTATTTCATCTCACCGCAGAAAGGTGTTAAATTGATAATTAAAGCTTTGAGTTACCTATGCTTATACGAGAAATATAAACACCGGTATTTCTTTTCGAAGTTTTTTTATTGTTTTAAATCAGCATAAAGATGGATGCATTATTTAATAATTAAATGCAGGAAAAACATCGTTTTTGGTATCTGGATGATAATAAAGGGTTACAATACCCTTAAGGGGTTAAAGACACTTTTAACTTTACACATGCACACATACACACACACATATTGTGCATTTCCTTTGGTTCCGGAAATCCTCCTTTTAGGTTTAATATATATCTGTGGTTGCGGCATTTTAAACCTGTGCAGAATGCGTGTTTCCATCCCAGTTTTTAACTTTGTTTACGGTGGAAACTTTACAATGCCCACAATTGTATTCAATCACGTGAGATAGGTATGTTTACCCAAACGTCGGAAGGTCGTGCCGTCTACTTGTTATCTGGGCTCGGCCAGGGATAACGGCCTCCTAGGGTAAACTATATGCATACACTGTACGAATTCTTAGCTGCACCCTTAGACTTACATATATATGTAGGACACTAAGTACTGGCGACTGTGAATCCCATGTCTATGGCCATCTTAGTGCATAGATTGCATTCACGATTTCCAATTGGCGTGGTACTTACACAACCCACTTCAAACTTTAGAAAATGAACCGTGAATATATTGTCGGTAGTTAAAATGGAGTGTCACTGTTAATCATTAAAATTTCATGATACCCCCCTTATCATTTGTTTGCATGAATGTGCACGCCTTCGTTCGTCCCGTCAATATCAGAGCTGTATAAGTTTTAGGCGGTGTGTCAGAGAAATCGGCGCACTTTTAAACATGACGAAGTTTGAAGACATTTTGCTGGATATTGGTAAGTCTACTATAGCAAAGGAGTATATGTAAATGTATACCTTATATTCGTCTCCTTTTAACATAATTGAGGTTTGGTATTTTCCATGATTATTGATGGAATTAAGCAAAAATTTGATGCACCTAATTTGAAGCGAGAGGAATTCACTAATTGTTTTTCTTGCCATTTACAGACAGCTTGTAAAGTTATATTAAGTTTCCATGGCTATCCAATATACAAATCAGTTATCTTTATACTATGTCATGATATACATGAAAACCAGATATTTTAAAATAAAAGCCAGAAAGCTTAACCCCTCAATCAGTTTTTAATATTTTGTAATTAGTACCCTGTGTAGCATATATATATATATATATATATATATATATATATATATATATATATATATATATATATATATATATATATATATATTGCTTCTGGTAATACTCCTTGTTTCAGGCCAGGTAGGCTGGTACCAGTTCACCCTGGTGTTGGTCATCACTCTTGGTTGGGAGATGGTCACCGCTTGGTCCATGTTGAACTTAGTCTTCGTTGGAGCAGATCCAGGCTGGTCATGTCGGGACGAACTCGCTGGAAACATCACAATAAGTAAGGACATTTTCGGCCAGAGCTCTGCGTCGTCTGTATCACTGGGTGCTACTCAGGTGGCGCCACTGAACTGGACCTCTCCGAATGCAACGACCATCGGCTGTGGAGAATGCACGTCGTATCTTTTTAATCAAGATTTCACGTCTATCGTCACTGAGGCAAGCATTTTCTTGTTTCTTTTGCCTTAAATTAAATAATGATTTTTTGTTTTTTGACAAGTTATTTGTTTACTTGTAGGATATTCTTTTTGGAAAATGCTTCATTTCTTTCACATATGAATAAATCAGTATTTGATACAGGGGAGAGTAGCATACAGATACATGTGTGTACTTGATAGTGTTTACCCTTCTTCGTGCATGACATTGAAGAAGTTTATTTACCCCAAGTAAATCATTACTAAAGCCGACCTAGCCTCTGGCTATGCTGATAAGAAATGCGAGTACCTTATGGACCTCGTACGAGCCCAATTCCCATAGTCATCTGCTTCCCTCTTAATGATTTACTGGCTTATATCCCCCTTCCATAATTAAACACCATTCAGGATCGGTTTACTACAATTCTAATTTATCATTTATGAACAACATTAGATTGTTAGTAATTACTTCAGGATCATTCCATCATTTCAGAACCCAAAAGAAAAAAATTAATCCGTACGCAGCAAAACGGGTTGTGTTCTAATTCTCAAGTGTGTGTTGTTAGATCTGTTTAAAACTTAATCACCCTTCCATTTCAGTGGGAATTGGTTTGCAGTAGGGATTTCATCAGCGACACCATATCTTCCCTTCTCATGGCAGGCGTTCTCATCGGGTGTGTAGTCTTTGGGCAGCTGAGTGATTTATTTGGGAGAAAAAAGGTGAGAATTAAACCCCACAAAAAGTCACCGAAGCTCTATATTCAAATTAAGTTAGAGTGCATTTCTAATATGTAAATACAATCAATCAGTTGATGGAAAATTTGTGAACTATATTTTAAAGGGCTTGATTTAATTATAGAAAAGATGATTGCACCGTCTACTAGCGTTCTAAGTGGTCACATGTACAGTGTAATTCGAATGCTAGGAACGCTAGGAAATCATCATGTATGAAGTATGTTTTCTTGTCTTTCTGTATGGGATAATTGGGTTGACCCCAAACGTATACTCAGCTTTCTGTTCTGCAGGCGTTCTTTGTAGCAGTCCTGTTGACCAGCAGCACAGGGTTGGGGCAAGCCTTCACAACAAGCTGGATACAGTTCGCAGGGTTACGTTTTGCCAACGGAGTAGGATGTGGAGGTACGTGTGCAAAGTTTTTATGGTCGGAAACACGTGAAATATGTCCTTAAAAGTTCTCTTAATGCCTTGATCTCTTATGTATTGTGCTAGAAATCGAAATAAGTACATGTTTATGCAAACAGAAAGAGGGTAGTCACAATGAGCAGAACGTTCAGTAGAGTGCAAGTAACACTTAATTGAGACTAAACATTTAAAAATATTCTCACCATCAGCTGGCAGACGTGGTTGTTACATAATATCATAAGCTCTTTGGATGAGCCACGGGTTGTCTTCATTGATACGAGGGGATTTTGAATTTTTTGAGCCGCAGACAGAAAGAGCAACTCCACACACGTTCCATCTAGTATGCCAGTCATTGATGCCCAATCGGTAGAAATCACCCTCTTACTATAAACCTCCACAGCGGCTGTCAGCTCATCATTATGCATCCTCAAAATTCTGACCCTGAATGTATTCTTCAATCAAGGAAAGAGGCTGAAGTCGCTGTGGGCTAGAATAAGGTGGGTAAGGGAGGAGGTCATCGCCACACTTGCACACAAATGCCATCGCAACTCGGCTGGTGTGCGTTTATTTGGTGAAATTTATTCACACGACGAAAGAGGGTATTTCTCAGTAGCTAAGGCATTAATAAACAACGGGCGTGATGCATTGAACTTTGTGACCAGGAAAAAGTTGTGAGGCACAAAACGATTTGACAGACCTACGTATTTTAAAATTACAAACATTTGCTAGACAGGTTTTCTTTTTGTTGATTAGTTTTCTAATAATAATCTGTCCCATAGGAGGGTTAGTGGCGGGCTACATATATGGAATCGAATTTCTGGGACCTAAGTATCGACAAATGACAGTTGCCTTTGGTGTTTGGAGCATTTCGGCCATTGTTCTGGTGGGATTTGCCTATGCCATCCGCGACTGGCGCCATCTGATGATTGTAACTTCAACTCCTGGGTTTATTGTGATATTCCTGTGGTGGTGAGTGTGTTTGTCTTTATGTTGCAGTAGCGGAGCTTTATCCCGTAGTAATTGCACCACTTAACAGATAACACTTACTATAATGTTAGCGTTAAAGTACCAAATGTTCTTAAACTTCTCGCAATTAATCTTTCAAGTGATAAAAGGAGATCTAAAGCGAAAGGCATTTTACGAAATTTTCATTTGTCGTTTTATCCTTTTTATAGGTTCCTACCTGAAAGCCCAAGATGGCTTTTCAGTCAAGGTCGCTATGAGGAGGTCACAGCGATTGTGAAGAGAATTGCCAAGTTTAACAAAAAGCCACAACCAAATATGGAGAAATTTATTAAGGAGTATGAGGTAAGTAAATACGTTGACGATTCAATTTGTACGTGCGAGTACTTGCATCAAATTATTACCTCTTAACCCGACCAAAAGTCACCATAGCGATTCAAATACATGTAGTACATGTATTTCTTTAAAAAATGTCACATAGTTTGATTGTATTATTTGATTATTAATATTGTGAAAATGATATCAGCACAAATATTTTCTGCTCACTTTTCTGTGATTAAAACGTATGTATCATAAAACCTAAGAGTCTGCTTTTGAACAGAAAGAAGGGCTACAATGTATAACAGGTTATATAAAACTCCAGAGAATATTTGTTCAAAAGACTTCTTTAGGGAGGGTGGCGGTTATAACGCAGCCTCCGTTGCACGCAGCCTAGAGTACCGATTGACTAGCTGGTGCGAATAAGTGCATTGGAGTCAGTGCCTCATGGAAAAAGTAAATATATTTATTTTTGTTTATTTATGTTTATTTTTTTTCTCGTTTGCATAGAAAGAAAAAGAGATTCAATCGCACAGTGAAAAATACGGCTTCTGGGATCTGTTCCGCACGCCAACTTTAACAAAACGAACAGCAATGATAATGTATGTCTGGTAAGTTTGGGGTCTGAGACATGGGGTGGAGCCTTTTATAATCAAAACCTGCGTGGCTTAAATCTTTGTGTAAGCAATGAAAACAGATACCGGTTGGCGATCCTCAATAACTTTATTGGGAAGATTCATTGATAATAAGTACAAACACGTTTGTGTTCTGTATAAAAATGCAAATAAATTTATGTTTTAGAGATACAGTGAGTGTAGTGTGTCCCCTCTCTCTTGCTGCGTATTTACATGTTGATCGTATAGCAACTGCATAAATGTTTATAAATTTGAAGTACACGGGGAAATATCCTCTTATTTAAACTTATTTTCATAGTGATACAATTGTTGTTTTATCACTTTGTAGCAATCCATTTATGTCCTGTATGGATTAATTTTCAGGTTCAGCATGAGTCTGTTCAACTACGGGGCGACTTTTCACCTGAAAAACCTACCAGGCGACCGATATGTAAACTACTTAATCAATTTTGCTGTCCGATATCTCTCACCATTTTCTATGTTTTTCTTGCCTCGGTGGTAAGTCGGTTTTGAGGAGTGAGGTTAACCTGTATTTTTTTTTTTTTTTTTTTTTTTTTTTAGAATTTCAGAATTTTAGTATTTGCGCATGCAGTGTTCTTTCTTTATAAACCAATTAATTTGAAGATGTATCTCAAACAATACCCAAGAAGTGGCTTCGAATACTATCAGCGTTTTTTATAAGTTAACGTGTATAAGTTACAGCAGTAAGTTATCAATTGTCAGCACTGTACAACAACTGCTTATTAATAACAACTTTATGGCATATTTATTTGTAGGTTAGGAAGAAAGACGATTGCGGTTGTAGCCTTATTCTTTGCGACCGTGTGCATCGTTCCTATTATGACGATATTCCTCCTAGGTGCGGATATTATTTTTCTGACCTTTTTACATTTTTATTGAGAGAAAATGCACAATAACAAACATGTTTGCTATTCCTTTTGGCAAAACCGAGATTTATATTAATGAACTATTTTAAAAAGTCTAAATGTAAGCACCATAACATACATATATGACATTCACACTCTTCACTCTTGCTTTGATATCAGGATTATTTGATGAGCTGGCTATCGTGGCAACTATCTTAATAACCTTGGCAACAACCAGTGTTGGGATTGGATGGCTGGCAATGTATGTGTTGACATCAGAATCATATCCAACACATATAAGGTAAGTACTTAAAATCCATTTGTTGATAAATACAACAATCGAAACATAACATCTGCGCGACTGGTATACATGTATATGTTACATGTACTTATGTAAAATGTGAATACATTGCGCGGAGATTTTAATGGATCCTGTTTATAGCCCGTTCATGACAACATCGAAGTTGCTTTCAACCTGACTTTAAAGTGCAAATTAAGCCGTTGCGCGTCGGAGGTTATCTGCACAATTAGTTTAACTTAATAAGGCTAACATCAGTCTTAATGGCTGGACTGGCATTTTTACAAGATTCAAGAAGTTTTATATAAACCTCTTCAAAAAAAAAAAAAAATGGAAACTTGATGAAACACACTGTATTTCGATATTTCGATGCAAAGTCATTAGCGATTCAATATTACTGCTAGAAATTACATGAATAAATTTAAACTCAAAATATAAAGTAGAAAGAGTGAGATATACAGCTCCCTTAGCTTTAATGCATGAAGGATTTACTTTTCAACAACAGTTGGTACATGTACAAGGCCTGCATGCTACATGTACATGTAGCATGCAGGCCTTGATAGAAATAATGGCCATCCTATCGTTATCTTTCACAAATATTAAATTAATTTTAATAAGGCCAGAATTCGTTCTGTTTTAACCAGTGTTGCCATGTGATAACTTGGATCAGTCTATGTCCATGAAGCTTTCACAGTGGTCAGCCTGGCAGTTGACATATTAAGTACTTGAATTGTGTAGCAAGAGGGTCATATTTATTCACCAGGAGTGCACATAAAAAATAATTGTTGTGACAAAACAGTGCCCTGGAGATTCAATTATTTTTGAGTAAAATTTTTAAACGGGGTATTATCAAGTGCCAATATAAGCTGCTGATTTGAGAAAAAATTAATTTATTCATATAACTTAACACATCAGATGAAATTCTTCACTATATTTATCTTTTCAAACCGTAAACTATTTAAGTCGTCTTAAGAGGTTTTTAAATCTTAAAACGTGCGCTTTCCAGGAATGTTGGTCTCGGGGTTGCATCCATGTCCGCACGAGCTGCGGGGATTTTGGCGCCACAATTGGCATATTTCGTAAGTAAATACATATAGGTATAGGGAGTTTTCTAAAATAACGCTATAATGTGTTTAAAAAGAAAACAGCAAAAACTTTCTCTTTTCAAAATACAACCTATATCTTGTTACGTTTAATCGCATAATATGCATGTTTTTTCCAAGACGCTCTGTAATGTTCCCAATAAAACCAAAAGAAACTGTGGCGATAAAGTAGACTTACGTGTACTTACGACCTGTTCTTTTATAATTCCAGAGTAAATTTTGGGGAGCAGTGCCTTTTGTGATCAGCGGATTCTTTGCCCTCACTGCAGGAATCATAACCTGTTTCCAACACGAAACCAAAGGAAAGTCCCTCCCAGAGACCGTGCCAGACAGAGAATGGTGCTTCTGTCTAGGCAGGAATAAAATCGACGACAACAAGTATAAAGACGAGGACGGTGTATGGGTCACTCGACTTTGAACGATTCAGTCATTTTCTGGGCTGAGTTGGAAACGCACATATGTAGTGTCCAGAAGGCGTGTTTAGTAAGGGGTGTTCACGCTATGCATTTACAGTATAGTCGTATTTTCAGCATCTTGTGGTTTCACTGCTTTTTTAAATAACGTCATTAAGTTAAGATCCACGCATGTTGATTTTTTTGGACATTTTTTAAACTCGGGATGATCATTCAGCAATGAGAAACGAGTTTGAAACAGTGATATAACCCTGGTGTTCTGGAATCATTTGTTTTTTATATCAAATCAAATTGTATCTTTTAACCGTGTTTGAAGAATATGCATAGAAGAAAAGGATCTATAAATATTTTGATTTATCCTGTGAGAATGAGCGCATGTCACTTGAGATTTTTGCAGGCGAGCACGTTGGCCTAGGATCTAAAAATATTTTTGATTTATCCTGTGAGCATGAATGCATGCCACTTGAGATTTTTGCACGCAAGCACGTGGGACTGAAAAAATAACATTTTTACTTTAAATAACTTGACGGTGAAATTATTTCTAGCGATATTGATTAACTTGATATTATAAACAAACTTATTATTGGGTCAAATTTTGTACACATCAAAAGGAAGTAAAATACTTCAGCAAGAAATACATTTGTTTTCCATGTTTTCCTTTTATAGTATTGCGTAAAGAAGTATTATATGTTTTCACATGAAATAATTGAATCACTTTATCTGTGTTTGACAAATAAACGGACACGGCTCACTAGTTTAAAAAAGAGAAAATACATCAGTAAAGGTGACAAACAGTCATCCTTTTACCTCGTACACTAATCCAGGTCTTAACCACAAATAGCATAAAAACCGCAATAGAAGGAAAAGATGATGCTCGTGCCTTGCAACAAAAACCATTTTCGAAGAATGAGACCATCCAAATTGCCACATGATTACGAACTTTTAATAGCATTTATTAAATAACTCTAACATATAGCAGGCAGTATTAAGTAACTGCCTAAAGATCAAGACCCGAATGCACAATATCAAATTATGCAAATGAGCATATTTATAGCTCAAGATCAGGCTTGAAAAGAATACAAAATTACTATGAGAATGATTGTGAATTTTTTGTTGAAGAAAATTAGTATCATTCTATGTAAAACAAAGTCACAGTGGTGCAATCATTTTAATTTAAACTCTGTGTGTGGATGACCCGATAAATATGGACATGGGAATGCAATGCACTCTTTTATCAACTTCAAATCGTATGAAATTCAGAATGACGAATAAAAAAAGTTGCACCCAGCCCTACGTGTGTTCAGTAATGTTGCATCAAGTCTTACGAATCACCGAACAGAGGCAAAGAACGACAATCATAATGAATGCAGAATGATATTACAAAATCTGCCAACGACGCAAAAAGACCGCAGTACCTTTTTTCAGCTCCGCTTCACAGCGTAACGTCATTTTAAACACATTTATTTCTTCTCAATGTCCCATTTAGCCAAAAGGTAATACACATTCTAGGACGGGCAGTGAAGGCATGAGGTGTCGAAGATAGCAAGCCAAGTCCAAGGTAAGAGGGAAATTTGGGATTCATTAGATGAACCGAGTGTTATACATCGAGGAAACAAAAAGGCCGCCTCTTACTTATATGTCAAGTATTCATAATTTATTCATTTGTTTTTATCCTTTAGTTTTTTTTGTACTTGTAGCAAAATCAAAAGCCGTATACACCTTACTGTCTACTTCACCTGAGGAATTAAGGCGTTATAGCTGGGTCGGTATAACTCCGCAGGGGATTTTAGCTAAAGTGCAATCAGTGGAATCAGCTTAATCAGCACACGATAGTTTATTACCTCCTACCTTCTCGAGTAGGCGTGTCAGGCAATTAAGCTGATTACACTGATTACACTATAGCGAGAATCCCCGGCAGAGTTGGACCGACCAAGCTTTAGACTGAATAAATGCTCGGATGAGGATTATAAAATTGCCAAGAAATCCCTCGTCAGAATAATGATGATATTAAGACATTTAAATGAGGACACAAACCTTACTCTGGTTGACTATAAATTCTAATCATAAGTAAACATAAATGAACTGCATAAGTGCTTGATTTAATCGATGTAAAGTATAAATATATCGTCATATACGTATACTTGTGATTGTGTACAAATTGCTAATAAAAACAGAGACAGTGTTAGAATAATTGTATAGAGGTTGTGGATACTTAGGCTGGGTATTCTCATACTGACCTATAGTGCATGCATGCTGCGGTGGACCAAAATAAAACGTCTACAGACATGAAGATTATTTATTAGTGGTCAACTTTACCCTCAATTTACCCTCGCAAGCTTCATGTTACCCTGGTAAACTCCATTCATCAGCCTGAAAACCATTGTAAACGGTCAGTTTGAAAGAAACTCGCCCTTCCTTTCTCATTTTTGTAACGTTTCTCACCTGGTTAACTACTTAAAAAAATGATGACAGGCCTCGGATGCAAAGCCGACCCTTGCCTCCTTGGTGTGGGGTTCGGTGTTTTGGAGAACAAGCGGAGCCATTTTGTGCGCTTTAAAGCTATGATTCAACTCTTCAAAATGCTAATATCAAGAGGGGAATATTGGGGTGATTTTTTTCCAGAAACCGAAGGGGGGTCTGACCCCCCCCCCTTCGGTTTCTGGAAAAAATCACACCAATGTTACCCCCCAAAGAAATCACACCAATCCCCCCCCCCCAAAAAAAAAAAAAAAAAATCCGCCACTGGTATACACGCATGTTTAAGGCTCACTCATTTTTCATAACTTCAATTTGTGTTATACTTTAACTCATTCATTTGTCATTTGTCTAAATTTCACTTTTTCTATTTAATTATTTGTGTGAATGCAGGCATGTTCATATAAAACATATCATTAAGCTTTACATAATAAATGTACAGCCTATTCCTAGTTTCCCCTTTCTTCATCTGTAGATGTGTCTGTCCACACTAACTAGGGAAGTAATGGAAATTGATGTGGAAACTAATTCATTTTCTATTAACCTGTTATTAATTTGGCGATTGCATGTCTAACAGTTGGAAATTCAAAAAAATAAATGCACATCTTTCCCAAACAACTAAGTTCTTAGCCTTATACAGTGTATACACACAAGCCTACTTGTCATGCTGCGACGAGGCACATTACCATAAACTGGATGCTTTACTGCACGCGCTGATGCGTTCAGCACCATGTCCATTACATGTATTTATCAAGTCTTACAAAAGTTTCAAATAAATCATGGACAATGTGCGTTTAATTCCACCAAGGAGTGTTTACTGGTTTATCGAAAGTGCGAGCAAACAGTATATTACGTACTATCATTTCTATCTTAATATGATGTTTTGGTTGTTTTACACCTTTTTTGCATTATCATCACGTCTTTTTGCAATCTATAGTATACAGACCTTTAACACGCTCAGACATGCAGTTACTAGATAGCAGCTTCCTATAGCCACGTGCACGCTTTCGTGTCCTTTTATTATTTACGAGGCTTATTCTACGAAAATACGTCAGGATGCTGTCCATCCAGTTTGACTAATTTTCATTTATTTGAAAAAAGATATTCAGAGCACCTACGTGGGTTCTTTTCAGAATGATGGTGTAAACACGTAAAATACATTTTTCTTGGAGAGCCACTGTTTGTTTCAATTAACAAATCATTAAAGTAAAGGAATACAATAATCGTTTTTATTTACCTTCAGGATAATACATGTACGGCATGATTCACGCAAGTAGTAACGTGCAGTCTGTAGATCTCTGGGTCAAAAGCGCAATTCAATATTCAAAGGACAAAAAATATTTGCAATTTTCAGTTGTATTGCAAAATATGTCATAGTTATGTGACCCTCTTTATGTATTTGGTGAAAGTGTTTATTTTGTGTTTGCCCTCTGATTTTTTTTTTTTTTTTTTTTTTTTTTTTTTTTTTTTTTTGCGTCCGAAAGTCATAGCTCATGTTTGTATGGGTGTACCGCGACAACCACAGAATAACGATTAGCAATAAACGGCATTCCCAACTCAAAATATGCCATCTGATGATCCTCTGATGATCCTGTGCACTTTCAAATGTATTCTACATGATGAAATATTACATTGAACACAGATTGAATTCTATGTGGTATATAATTCAACTTATGTGACCATTTTAATTAGGCCCATGCCAATGAGTGTTTTGAATCTAAGAGAATGTCCCTTACCCCCCACCACACCGCCTCCACCCCGCCTCCCATTTGACCCATCTCTCATCTTCTGTGAGTTGACCCATGCTCATATCGTTTAAGAAATATAACAGCTATACTTTACATTTTCAGGATATCATGGAATTGAATCAGTTGCATTCGATGAGAGAACTCGAATCCAATGTTGATGAACCCGGAAAGGATATCAATGGAATATATCCAAACGCAAATATAGATCCTTCCAATGATGCCTGTCCCAAAGTTGGACGATACTCGACTTTATCAGATGATTCTGTTGACACACACTCCTTCAATGAGAGAGTTACGCGCACCCATTACCATAAAACTCGAAGGCGTTTCAAACAGGTGTGCCTAATAACGACCGTTGCGATAGCGGTGATCCTATCTGTCGCGGCAATCGTTGTGATTGTGCTCTTCACTACCGGGCCGATCCAACGAGAAAAGGCTACAGCGCCACAGGTAGGCCTTATTCGAGGTGCTTCACGCACGTTTTGGTGGGTGGATGCAAGGGAGACATTTTGTGTGGGGTGTGTATGGTCTAGTGGGTCTAGAGTATAAGGCATGGGCGTGCGAAAAGCCAGCTGTCCAAAGTATCGAAGGCAAATATCATTAGAAAGAAATTGCTGGTGTCAATCGGTAAAATTCACTTTTTCCAACTAGGCCTACTGGGAACGTTAACGTTATTCATCACAGTATCATTACCAGAGATTAATCAACCAAAGTCAACTATAACTGTAAGATGTTTCAATAATGTTTTGTAGATGAAGAAAATTATTAGACCTAGTTATTATAACCCTATGATTTACATGTACCCTCGTTGGTTTGCTTTTGGCCTATGAAACCAGGGTTTGCTCTAAAGTAATGTTTAACATCAGCAATAATGCCAGCTCAGGGCAAGGTGCAAATTCATATTTTAAGTATGACAGATCGCTTAACTTGCATAACGACAGTTAAACAGAGAGGGACCACAGACCATTCTTTAAATGTATGTCCTCTATTCGTAGGCTCTTAAAAGCGACCTTGACGAGTCAAGGGTCGGAAGCTGTCACGTCGAAAACATTGGAATAGCAGATGCGTCCGCAGTGCCTTACAGAAGGGGCTCCGTTGTGTCTTTCAATAACATCTATGGCTGCTCTCGTCGGAATCAAAACCTTCATTACGAGATTCACGTGCTGGGGGTGACGTCAAGCGTCTCATCTGACGTCAGCATCGATGTCATACTGAACAAACGGGGTCCACTCACCGGTGATTTGATGGTTGTGTTGCTGTCCAACACTAATACAAATTGGACATTACAGAAAACAGATGCATTATCTCAGGAAATTACCCTTGTATATGTAAGTGGACGTCAACATCGGTTACAAAATAAGAATATCATGTTGAAATCATACATAAAGCGATATGTATTCATTTACACATGGAATAGAGATAAAGCAAAATAGAAATACTAGTAGCACGTTTACCGATAGATTAACGAAGTTAAACAGAATTAAGCTGAACATTCATCTATGTTGTGTTTATTTCTTTAGTGCAGGCGTGATAGTGTTATCACAAAACAGAAATTAGTTCAGCGGGTCCCTTACTTTTGTTCCAAAGATGGCGACTTTGCCGTAGACGTGGTTTCTAATATCATCAGTAACATAAATTCTCGTTATGGCGAGATCACGTCGTATACCTACACTCAACAGTGTGAAAAGTGGGTGCTATATTTTGGGGAAGCTCAACAAGGTAAATATTATTTTGAGAAAAATAAACATATTAGGTATATAAAACAAACTTTCGATAAAATTACGTGCATCCTTGCGCATTTATGATAAAAAATGTAAATAATCGCGCTGTTTATATATAGTTACCTCTTTACAAAATTACACTGGTTCAAAAAACATTTTATATTACAGGTATTTAATCGCTTAATATTTCACTTTCAAATAAGTCACTGAAGATTTCAAGCTATAACCAGGAATGGTTTCTTTTTACCACCAGCTACCACCGAGAAACCCGAAAAAGAAATGACCACCCAAGCATTAGGTGTACTCGAAAATGCCAACATTTCTAACGTGCGGTTAGCCGACAGTTGGGATACGTCATCTGGCCATGTCCAAGTTTATATACAACAGAAGTGGTACTATTTATGCAACAGATTATTTTCTCCCAATGATGGCACTGTCATTTGCAAAACATTGGGATTTGGGTAAGTGAGTTTGCTGCAGGTGGTGCATTCTTTACACTTAAAAGGTGCGTTCACAAAGAATCTGTCGAACTAGGTAGTTCGATCTAACTCCGCGGTGACTGTCGCTGAATGCAATCATAATAAAAGATTGTCGATGAAAATCATCTTTCGAGACAACATCGTGATTACATTCTGAAGCAAATAAAATATTGTGTAGGTGAAATCATTCTGACATGCATGTATTGGGAAAAAGAGAAACAGCAAATTAAAACTGAAAATGTATATTTTACGTGTTTTTTTATTATTTACAGAGATCGTGCCAGCGTGCATGTGGGATCATATTTCAGCACCCCAGTTGTCCCGCCCTTAAACCTCGGTCTACACTGCACGGGAAATGAATCGTCCGTCTACCAGTGTCTCTATAAGGAGAACTTATCCTCTCCCTGCTCTGTTAACGAATTGACTTCGCTTACATGCACACCGGGTAAAAGCATAACTTAGAATGTATAAATGTTTATTTGTAAAAAGGGAGGAGCGGGGTGCACATCAAAGAAACGTTGTTCGTACGTACGCCTCACTTAATTGCTGAAGTTGCACCATTTTCTCTCCATTTTCAATTTGCTAGAAAATTTGCTGAAAGACATAAATTTCAACACAGTTATTGCACTATATAAATCTGAATTCCTTTCACAGAATTAACGACCACTACTGAACCAAGTAAGAGTAATATCCGGAATGTATCTGGCGTTCGTCTGGCTGATGGAACGGTCAAGAATATCGGACATGTCCAGCTTCTTATCGGTGATAACTGGTATTACCTATGCAATGACCGCTTTGAGGTGGCTGATGCCAAAGTTATCTGTAGAACCCTGGGAATGGGGTAAATAATATCTTCACTTTTTCACTTGATTTACCGGTATTACACCTTGCTATATCCACAACTTAGTACTTATGTTTTTTTTTCACATAGGGTCTCAGCATCACTGGACATTTATTTGAAAATGCACATTACAGATGTTGAAATAATGTTTCTTCCATATACAAGGACATTACAGACGGGAAAAACTATATAACCGGTGAACAAATACATGCACTTCTAAACCGTAACATATTATCATATTCGCTTTCAAATTTACTTATATATAATGAGTTTTATATATAAACTTCTTGCAGAAACCAGGCGCGTATACGGCGTGTGATACAGTACAGTGCTGTAGACTCTGTCCCCATGAGTGTGGAGTTACACTGCGAAGGAACAGAGTCGGATGTACGGAACTGCCCATACCAAACTTGGAGCCCTTTCCGACAGTCGTGTGACAAGAAAAATATTGTTTTCATGGAGTGTGTGCAAGGTAGGCCTACATACCGGTATAGTAATACAGTGCATGACGCCAATACAAAGATTAGCTTGATATGTAGCTATTGATATGTAGATTTACTTCATACATGATGTAGTGTGTTTATTGTGTTATCCAATCAAATACAAAATGAAAAAAAAAAAGAATTTAAAACAGGAAAAAATCCGATGATTATTACCTCTGATATCAACTCCGACTATTATCTTGTAAGAAAGCCAATCTTACATAACAGCATGCCACAGTAACAACAGAACTGGGCATATTGAGTAGTATTTAACGTTTGACTTGTTTTTTTTATTAAAAATAACAATCAGAATTCGTTGTTTTATTAAGGCAAACCACATTTTCAATTATTTTCATCTCGTGCTCATAATTACGATGCAGCGTAGATCTCAAGATCTCCAAGTACAATTACAATGACGAAAGTTCAAATTGTCAAATTGCATTATAATGTAATCTAATATAACCATCTCTTGTTACTTAAAACTATTCTTAAATACGGTAAAAAAAAGAAATTATATCTTTCACCTGTGTGTTGCTTGTAAAAATAAGATGAAGAGTTAACGAATGATCGAAACGTTCTACCTTTCAGGCATATGAAAACCTGTTTATATTATCTCTTTAAATTGGTCGATTTTTTTACACTATTCTCAACCACTGAAGCCACCACGACTGTTCAGCCGACCATTCCAAGTCTATCACAAATCTCAGACGTGCGCCTGGTAAATGGCAGCACAAGGTACGAGGGCAACGTTCAGGTGAGGTATGGGTCACATTGGCGCTACGTCTGTGACTATTCTTGGGGAGTCGAGGATGGGAATGTCGTCTGCCAACAGCTAGGGTTTGGGTAAGTCTAAGAAATTGTCCAATTCGCTGAAAATAGAGATTTGAAAATATAAAAAGGAACTAGTACGTTCTTTGTCACATACCGTCCCTTACTGCTGCACTTTGAACGAAATAATGAAATTGAGAAATATAGCTGTCCCAGTAAGTCAACAGAGATGTATTCTTGGACCGTGGAATTTAAGGGTCAACATTTAAGGCTAAAATGGTGGTGCAATACACGTGACCTGCATGGTTTTCGCTATGACTTACAAAATATGGCGTCGGCAACCTACCTATTTAGGAATGCATGTTACACAATATAATACCAGATATTTCAGTCGTATCTATGTCGATCTTCTCTTGTTTAGACCGGCAAGCCAAGTCAACTTTAATTCATACTTTGGAAGTCCGCCTGACGATTCTACGGCAGATATCAGTCTCAGCTGCTCGGGCACAGAGAAAAGTGTTGGAGAGTGCCGCTATTCAACCATGTTTGAGCGTTCCTTCTGCTCTAACACTGATGTGGCTGGGTTATCTTGCCACGTGGGTAGGTACCACGTATATTCCAGCTTTTTTAACCACACAGGTGTATAGGTTGGATGCCCTTCTTAATTCTTCATACATTTTGCGAATCGAGGCAGTTTGTTTGACTTGCGAGGACCTTCAGCTTGATTTGTCCAAAAGATATTCTAATTTGCATGCTTACATAAAAATGATCTCATCTTATATGTATATGTGACATTCAGTAAGTTGCGCGCGCGTGTGTTAATTTTGCCAAGGTTACCATTTCTAAGATTCCTAACGTACATTATTATTGAATGCAAACAACATTTATAGTACCGATTTATTTCCAACTATGATTTTCACAGAGGAGGTTCTGTCCGATGGCTTTAACTGCACATTTGATAGAGGCATGTGTGGGATTAAATTGGATCTAACATCGTCATACAAGTGGGGTAGGGGAAGCGGAGGGACGCCAACAGCAAAGACCGGACCTTCTGCTGACCATACGACTGGGACCGGTAGGTTTTGGGTAATGTTATCACTTCAGAACTTACATTTTTATGATTATGTATCGTTCCTATGTCCCTTAGAGAAAACCTGTTTAATAGTCATATCACGAATATATTAGTAATTTGTGATACAAGGAGAAACTAAAAAGATACTCTTTTGCTTCGTTCAATAATTGCAATGTAGTATAGTGAGATTTCCACAAAATGTGAGTGGTAGGGGTATTTTGGGGAAAAAGTTGGGAACCAGGCTTATTAGCATAATTTTGGCACGCTGAATCCGATTAACTCGGTTTCCAAGCAAAATGTTGCGTTTTTAACTGTCTAATTTGCAAAAACAAAATGGCCGCCAGATTTCCAATTTACCGGAATATCTCTGTAACTAGACAGGCGAATATGACAAATGAAGTGTCTTTAACTATATTTTCAGGGTCGAGGAATATTATTAAGATATTTCTGATATAATTAGATTTACACAATTTTTCTTAATATGCAAATTAGAAATACGCCATTACAGAAAAAGCGTTTCACTGTAACTAGGATGCAAACATGACACATGAAGTGCCCCCACCCATGTTCTTAGGTTCTCATGAGAATTGGTTCCCAACTTTTACCCCCAAATGCCCTTGCTTCTAATGCAGGGCCTTTTTCAAAAATCCCACTAGACTAATGACGGGGCGAGGAGTAACCCGAAATGAAAGTGAGGTTATTAGAAAAGCAGAATGCTGCGAGAAAGCATTTGATTAGTATGAACATGACAGAAACATTTCTTTTGTGCAACAGGGCATTTAATGAAGGTGGGGTTAGATAAGTGCAAAAAATATTGCTTCAGTGTACCCGTTGGTATCTTTCTAGGCTACTATGCCTTTTATGAGTCAAGTGTCGGCTACAGTGGAATCAGTGCAAAGATGACCACGCCCACTATCCTGGTGAACAGTTCTAACTCCACCCCCGTCTACAATGTCTCCTTCTGGTACCATATGCACGGCAAGGGAATGGGAACACTAAGAGTCAAGCAGAAAGATAACTATGAGAGCGTCATTTGGCTACGGAGCGGGCCGCAAGGGGACGCTTGGCTTCATGAAGAGCTGCACATTATGGCGGAAGAAAACTTCAGCGTAGGTGGTCATCTCTTGCACAATAATAATATGGCATTGTATTGTCATACAATGCAGATGTTGATAAAGGCGCGGTTGTACTGAAAAGACGCATGGGATTGTTTTTTTTTATTATTATTTTTAGGTGGAGTGGGAACATTTACAAAAGAAGTTGTCGTTTAACCACTCCAAGTTTATTTTCAGATCGTTTTTGAATATGTTAGAGGGTCAAGCTTCTTAGCAGATGTTGCCGTAGATGATATATACATCAACCAGATTTTCAGTAAGTTTCATTTCAGGCCAAATTAATGTAGGCTATTAACCTATTTTGATCTTTTGGAGGCATGTAACTACCCTTTAATAAAACGTAGGTGACCATAACAAAAGTTAACATGGTTTCTTCAAATTAAATCCTACAAATTGTGTCACTGTTGCACATTATTCCCTTTGTTTCAGATGCTGTTAATGTCACCGTTCCTGACAGGGCTGAAGGTAGGTGGCCTTGACCTGTGTATCTCTAAGAATGTATAGCAAGAATTTATTGACAATGTTCTGCACCTAACTTCAACCTTTCTGCTCTAACATGTAATATACACTGCATCAAGATATACATGCAATTCCAAATGTTTACGTTGCAGTATACATATCAGCGAGCCACGCAGACGACATTTTTCGAGAAATAATTTAAATGTATAAGTGTATACTGTATGTTTTTTCAGTGAGACTGGTAGGTGGCAGCACCAGACGTGAGGGAAGAGTAGAGGTATTCTACATGGGGCACTGGGGAACTATCTGTGACGACGGGTTCACTATGTCTGCCGCGCGGCTGGTTTGTAGACTGGTTGGTTTTAGGTAAGTGTAGGGCGCGGTTGGGTATTTTATATCATATATAAAAAATCGTTTAATACCATTACATTCATACAATTGAAAAGGTGTAGGTGTCCCACATGTAGATGATTCTTTAGTTCAATGCGTCTCCCTGCATGTTTCCGTACTGATAACGTCAAGGGTGCCTTAAAGACATATTCTTGTTGTGGGCTTAATTTTTTTTTTTTTTTTTTTTTTTTTTTTTTTTTTTTTTTTTTTTTTTTTTTGCATGGGCAATTATCTTACTTCACCATAGCGCAATATTTTATTTTCTGAACGACAATAAGTGAACTTTACCAATAATGTGACTTTTACTTTTAAGCATATTTATTGTGACCTGCTTCACTACACCCTTGATATTATTATTATTATTTTTTTATTATTATTATTATCGATACTGTAAGTTTAATAGCACATGCACTACAAACGAATGATAAAAGTAACTAAAACAATTTGACATTGACCACTAAAACAAACATAAGAAATCATTCAGTTTCTTTAAAATAGTTCAGTAACATAACAGAAGAATTCTTCATTTTTCTTTCCTTCCGCCTGTCCCTCTTGCAGCGATGCAGTGCATTTCAAGGGGAGAAGTCACTATGGTCGAGGCACAGACCAAATATGGCTCAGTAATCTGAACTGCAATGGCTCGGAGATTTCAATAGACGAATGTCTTCACGGTGGGTGGGGTACACACAGCTGTTCACACAGAGAGGACGTGGGAGTACTGTGCAGAGATCCAGGTAGGACCGACAATAAGTATGCAAAAAAAAAAAAACATACATTTCCTGAAGTAAACGGTATTTTTCTCTGACTGACCAACATTTCATCCTCCTTTCCTGCAACTCGCCATCCCTTTGTAAAAATTTGGGATAACTAAAAAGTCCTTTCTTTTTCATGTAGATTAGGGCTAAGCATTAGTTTTTTTCCTTTGACAGGAAATGAAATAATTGAGTGTTCGTTCGAGGGAGGCCTGTGTAACTTTACGCAGGACGCTACAGACGACGCGGACTGGGTGCTTCACACTGGGGCCACGCCTACTTCCGGCACGGGTCCGAGCTCAGATCACACTCTACAAAATTCACAAGGTAATGTCGTGAACCCAACAAAAAAGTAAACACCCAGGGTTTTTCAACTCTCAATATATTGCCTGAATGAATTGGGTAACTCGTGTTGCTCAATGAAGCTGTGTTAGAATCAAAATTATTTAGATAAGGCGACCATATTACCACCGACATATTAAATATACCTGAAAACATCTACGATAGATGAATGTACCAATGAAATACACTCAGGATCAAAATTGTCGCTCTAGAAATGCTTGCGTACGAATCATGCCTTCTTTCTGCCCTATCCAGGTTACTATGTCTACCTTGAATCCACGACTATCTCGGTGAACTCTTCGGCTCGGCTCGTGTCGCCGCTGATCGATGTCAACGCCACGAGGGACTATAACATCTCCTTCTGGTTCCATATGCAGGGATCGGATATGGGGAGGCTTAGAGTCATAGTTTCACAGAACAACACAAACAAAACTCATTTTGACTTACCAAAAGAAGGGGCCTCACGGTGGCTCTTCTACTCTTTCAATGTCACCGTTTATTCACCTTTTCAGGTTTGTGACCATTTACTTGAAAATATTTCAAGAACACCGTTGTTTAGACAAATTTATGTGTTACTTTAAAGGTATGCGGTGTTAGGTTCTTTATATTCGATATGAGGTAGGGCACACTTTTGTTCTACAAATGAACATGACATACGGCACGCTTTTTACGCTAACATTGCGGGCAGTGATGCATTACAAAAAATTTGGTCAATTTTTTTTTTTTCATTTTTAATTTATTTATTTTAAAGTCGAGTGATGTAAAACTGAGTTTCTTATTACTTTCAAATCAGGTTATCTTTGAGGGAATCCGCGGTAGTGGTGTCAGGTCGGACATAGCACTTGACGACATAGCAATCTCACCTAGTAAGTTCATAAAATATTTGCCGAACAAGAAAAGTCTGAATGTCAGGAATGGTGTATATTATTAAGTAAAAATACATATCGGGTATGACAAGTAGTGTACTGTGTTTAACCGTTTTTATATCTTAAATTAGGTTCGTTGACCATTTGAATACCCTTACATTAATTTAACCAGTTTATATGAATCATTATAGTCACAACATTAGATGAACAATATGTTTTTTTTTCTTTTTCAAAGACTAAATGTTAACATCCCAGATATATCGTTTTATTGAAATTGTGCGTTTCCATGCTGTACACCGTATAGTAAAACAAAATACATTTTAACGAACTACTTTTAACTCACAGGTAATTTCAGCGGTTTACAATCGGACGTCTCTTTGCGTCTGTCGGAGGGGTTTGAAGACTGGGAAGGAAGAGTTGAGATCTACTATAAGGGCGTCTGGGGAACCGTGTGCGACGATGAATGGGACATTGATGACGCAAACGTCGTGTGCCGAGCTTTGGGTTACAGGTAAACAGATATACAATAAGGAGTTTACTGTTTTCAAACAGAAAATATTCAGTGAACCACCTTTAGCTGCAGTTGTGATTTAATGTATTCTAGTTTATGATGTCACACAGGGATATATGGGTTGCGGTTTATTTTAATTCATTAATTCCCCTAAAAACGAAAATTCTCTTGTAATCTTGTAACTATTGATCATTAAAATTCAATTATTAAACTAGTGAATCATTCCATCATATCATGCGCATGCTCAACCCATAATATATATAGGCCTACCATAGAACTGAATTTGTTGTTCGTTCGTATTGGCTTGCACTTGCCTTTTTGAGCTGCGCTAATAGTTAACCGTCATAGTGTAATAAATGACATCCTCGTTCCTTACACAGTGGAGCGGAGGCCGCTTACAAAGCAGCAGCCTTTGGCGGAGGAACTGGTCGTATCTGGCTGGATAACGTGATGTGCCTCGGGTTCGAGCCGTCCCTAGAATACTGTGGACATAACGGCTGGGGAGTTGAGAACTGTGGACACAGTGAAGATGCCGGTGTCAGTTGCACAGTTCCAGGTGCGTCATTAATGACATGGAGTAGCCAGGCAGGCACCCAGCCAACACGGAGCGTTATTTTAACGTTACCATAACGTTTATATAACCAAAAAGCCTTTTGATAACGTTATGATAACGTTACAAAAATGTTCTGTGTTTGCTAGGCAGGCAGCAAACTAAATGTTTGTTTTTTTGTATGTGATTTCAACCTGTGCACTTCCTGTTTTTCACTTGAATATAAAATTATTCGCCCGCAGGTCGAAGTAACATTGTGGACAATGTTCGTGTTCCCGTTTTCATTCCATTTAATCCTCATATATGTTTGGGTCTTAACCCAAAACGCGTTTGAGTCATAGACAAAAGCTAGAAGTAATAAATTAAGGTATTTTTAACGGAAGTCGACTCTCCTGAATCTTACTTGAATGTCCACACTTGCTTCACTATTCCAGATATTACGATATCAGCCAAGCCTAACGTCAGCTGCGACTTTGATGGTAACTTTACTAACTTGTGTGGCTTGGCAGACAAGTCCAATACGGAATTCAGCTGGCTTCAAGGCAGTGGGTCTACGCCTTCCATAGGCACAGGACCGCCTTCTGATCATACAAAGGGGTCAATCTCGAACCAAGGTTGTCTTATCAGTCCTTCATGGTTTAGATATAGTTTAATTAAATTGCCTTTGGAGATAATCCATACTTCATTTCATTTGCTGCTTGACTCTTATTCTTAACTATTTTTTCGTAGTTTTATTTGTGCCCACTATCAAAGGTGCGGGTATATGTCAATTTTATTATTTTGCAGTGGCTTTAATATGCAACATAATTTAAGCATATCTACAGCTAATGTCTTAGAAGATTTTATATACATATACACTACTGCAATTATGCATCATGTAGTTCTTTCTATACTCCAGGATACTATATGTACACTGATGGCACCAAGGGGTCCTCAGGAGACAGTGCTAAACTGGTGGCGCCCACTATCCAAAATACCTCTGACGTTTATGACATAGCATTCTGGTATCATATGCACGGTTCTAATATTGACAAAATGAATGTTTATGTTAATACGAAGGCCAATACCAAGGTTATATTATGGGAAAAACAAGGCGACCAGGGAATGGAATGGCATTATGGGAAAGCCACACTGTGGACAAATGGCAGTTTTAAGGTATAGCCGGTGCATATCTCATGATAGCTTCTGTACATATAGTTAAACTTAAAGATGAATTTTTGAAGTAACTCCCACTTAAACAACGCGCGCGAACTGGCAATAAATAAAGAAATAATTACACTTTCTCTGCATCAATGTCCATTCTGTGTGGTGAATGGTCATTAATTGAAACTGTTATCAAGTAAGCCTAGGTTATGTTCTCAGTTTTTTGTTTGCTTGAAACTTTTCTTTTGTGTGACTTTATTTTTGTTTATATATATATATGATTTTACGAATAATTTTCTTCTATCACTGGTGCATGCTGTCTGAAGTGGTTTGATTTTATATGGTCCGTATTGATTTCACTGTAGGTGGTGTTCGAAGCAATCCGCGGAGACGGCTACAAATGTGATATTGCATTAGACGACATATACATAGGGCCGTCAACGGGTAAGACACACAACGATTTCTACCATTTTCACACTTACATTATGCTGATCATACAACGTGCTTAAAAATTAATTTGGGTTGCCGTTTTAAATCTTCACTGTAGGCTATTTGCTGTTTCTGAACTCTGCTAAACATACATGTAAACGCATTTTGCGTCACTTAATGTTATTCATTCATTTTTGTGTTTATATGCGTGTTGTTATTGACAATACAATTCATAATCTTACGTTACATGCGCGAGCAGTTCCCGTCATCACGAACCTGACTTGTACTTTTGAAGACGGTTTCTGCGGGTTGATATACGACATAGATGAACACATGATGTGGACATTACGTCAAGGGCGCACCCCTAGTGTAGCTACAGGTCCCAGTACAGATCACACCCTCTTCAACTCACTGGGTAAGGTATATGTGTATATTTCTTGCAGTACTTGGTAGTGATTTTTAGCGAGTTTGACAGCATTTCTTCGTTCAGTTGCCGTCAGAATGGGACTGTGTAGGAATATTAGGACTCGAAAACATCCATAGATATCAGAAAGTCTTCCTCGATTCGAGGGACTACCACTAGTAGCCACTGTGTTGTAAAAGTTACATTATTTCAATCCCATAGACATTAATATTAACCATTCAGATTTTCATTTTTAGCAGATGGTTAAGGAGAAATGAAAAGCATTTTCAAACGGTCTGTTTGTTATTATTTTTACCGGTGATGAAGCAGTGATATGTTTTTCTTCCAACATCAATTATATATAGAATATGAAAAGTGAGGGGCAAGTGAACGAAAAATAACATCAAACTACCAACGTGTGTTGTTGGAACAAATGTAAATGTCAATAAACTTTAATGGTGTGTCACACTTTCAAACTAAGGAACACGGAATTACGTTGCCAGTATCTTTCCAGGACATTATATATACATTGAGAGTAGTCAAACTGGAGCCAAACAGGGGCATTCGGCAATATTGAAAACAGCACGACTTCGAGGCGGCCAGTCCTACGCTGTGAGTTTCTGGTATCATATGTTTGGACAAGACATAGGGAGCTTGGCGGTTTACACCGAGGGACTGGACCAAGTTGTCGACTGGAATGCGTCTGGAAATCACGGTGACATATGGCAACACGGAAGGATGGTAGTGAATGCCTCAAACGATTTTCAGGTAACATTTCCATAACCATTGGCATATCTTTGAAGCTTTGGCAAAGATGTCACATGTACCTGAAACACGTCGGTATGTTGTCTTGAGTCCGTGGTTTGTCTCTTCCCACAATAGCTCCGCCATCAGAACAGTTCTGTACTTTTGCTTTGATGAATTGAGCCTGTGGAGAATAACTGCACTATGCACTAGTACAACATGTAAGTCCGTCTAAAAAGAATGAAATTACGTCCTTAACATTATTAAAGAAATCACAGGAAAATGAGGCGTACCTGTTTAGCCTAAAAAAGAATTGATATTTGTTTGATGGTTTACTCCAGCTTGTCTTTAAAGCCAGCCGAGGCGAATCTTACAAGTCAGACATTGCACTAGATGACATCACAATTCAGCCGTTCAGTGGTGAGTTTATCTACTGTTAGAATGATTATCAATCAAGGGTACTTGAACAGCATCATCTTTCTGTATTCGATTGAGTGAATGTGTATAACTCTGAACATTCTACATGGTTGTTTTCCCTCAACCATAATGGACTTTTCAATTTTCAAAAATAAAAGTTTGTTACAAATCACTTTTCTCTAAACCCTGCAAAATATCGCTTGGTCTCAGCGCGCACAGTCGCCAGGCTGGGCTACCCGGGATAATTTCCCATGGAATCCTCAGTTGAACCAAGCGCTTTATATTAATAGATTAATTTGTTAATATATAGATTAATATATTAATTAATAGTGGCTTTGTGCCATTTTCATTAATCTATAGGTTCGCTCCCTCCTTTCACAACCCCGGCTCCTTTAAACGTGCAGGTCCGCCTGGCCGGTGGTCTTTATGAGCATGAGGGACGGGTGGAGGTGAACTACAGAGACGTCTGGGGCACCATCTGTGACGATAGCTGGGACGTTAAGGACGGCAAAGTGGTGTGCAAAATGCTTGGTTATAGGTGCGTATAGAATGTTGGTTATCAGTTATTAGACAATAGATATGGCGTACGAGCCAGACACCTCCCACACCACATCCCCACCCCCATTTCGCTAGTTTTTTAATGGTTAGACCCACTTTTTGATTGCTGCGCACGTAGTAAATGTAACAGGATTTTGTAACAGATTTATTTTCTCTTGCCTATACATTGCATTCTCAGCAATCAGTAGATCAGTTATGTGAATTGAGTACTAATTGAGTACACGATGTTTTTTCACGTGTTCTTGCATTCACAAGCCTGGAGTTTGGTTATTTATTTATTTATGTTAGTATCGGTTTTGTTGCTTTCACATATCCGGTGAAGAAAGAAATACGAACATTACGAAAAATCCTTTTCACATTTGGCCTTGGAGAAGTGTGGCTTAGCCAGTCACCACCAAAAAACTTTACCACAATTTTCAAACAAAGACAAACTGACCACTTTACCCAAATATGCAATAGCAAACTTCAAGCCAACAGTAAATTGTCTTTCTTCCGTATACTTAACCAAAAGTGTGAAAGGGCAACTTACGTTGATAAAATAACAAATTACGACACCTTGTCAACCCTTGCTAAACTACGTCTTAGTGACCATAAAATCCACATCGAAACTGGGCGGCACACCAGGCCAAAAACTGAAAGGTGCGACAGAATCTGTCACCTGTGCACCCAAGGGGTAATTGAAGATGAATACCATTTTATATTCCAATGCCCTATGTACAAAGCAGACCGAGTCACCTTTTTTTAGTAAAACCTCAATCCTAAAAGCTGATACAAGGTCACCATACAGTCAATTATGTCATGTATTTAACAGTGCCAACAAAGATACTTTAGTGTCCCTCTCCAACTTTATAATCAAATCGTTCAGGAAAAGAAGTGAAGTGGTTGCTCTGCTTGGTAACTCTTAGCATATCCCTTAAAATGTCAGTATATGGCCCCACTGTTGTGAGAAGTGACTCGGCAGTGGGACTGAACATGTCACAATATTTATATCTGTGTAACTTAATTATTTACTTATCTGTCTTATGTAATTGTCATTAATCGTAATTATCTGTGTCATCAAACTGGCTTTAAACAGCCATGTAAACAGCTATGTAACTGTGGTTTTAAGTTTAAACATATCCTTTTGTGTGACATGTTTATAGTATGTTTATGGTAAATTTTTAATCACACCAAGGTTTATCTCATTGCTTAGATAGAATATTTTATGAGTAATTTTACTAGTACGTATGTTCATTATATAAAGATTATTATTATTATTATTATTATTTTCATTCACAAATGGCTAGGCAACATAATACCAACTAGAGAAATGGTAACGCACTATTTGTATTGTATTGTCATTAATATATCATATTGTACAAGGTCATGACAATCTATGTACCAGACTTTACGAAAGGCGTCGGACCGTCGGACATGCCTGGCAAATTTCGTCTCGGTCCGATAAAAAATCACGTATCGTCGGACCTTATGTCCGGCGAGTTTTCAAACTGACTGGGAATGTGTAAATATAAGGAATATGTTGTTGTTTCTTTTCCGAACGATATATTTTACTTCATTCGAAAAGAGAGACGGGGTGAAAATCTCGTGGAATTCCCAGCTAATTATACATAATTTATTAACCTCAGTTTCACTCACAAATACTATTTTGTGAGTGGCTGAGGTTGGGGGATTCCTGGATGATGTAATGTACAGACTCGTTTTCGTTTCGTAATACCCCTACACGACAAAATGGCCGCAGCACATGTGCTCGTTCTATTTGCGTTTTTTTACAGACTTGATCCTCTGTTTCTTCATTATCAGTCGTAAACAGTAATCATGGATAAGCCTTTTGTTTAGAAAATGACGTTTTTGAACTTTAAACACTTCGTTGGTGCAAAACGTGGCAAAAATGAAAACGAAATGAGGAAGAGAAACGGAAGTTTACTAAAATTGGACAGAAGGTAGGCCCTGTAGGAGAGGAAAATAGTGTGTGCCGAGTGTCAGGAGTACTAAAGTTATCATTTTGATCAATAGCAACATAAATGTTACAGCTTTATTATGGGTTCTTAAATTATGGAACATATGTACGTATTTGCATGTACCGTTCACCACGAGTTGGAGAAAGAGCACATGAACTTGATGAAAACTCACAGTTTGAGTTTCTTTTTATAAAAAAGGAAATAAAATGAAGAAGGAACTTAGACTCGGGCTGGACAGTCCCTGTCAAAGCTTCAAGTGGATGAAAGAGACTGCCTTACTGTGCTGTTTCAAAATGCATATGTTATTGCCAAAAACAACGCGTAAAATGGTTATCTGATTAACAGACGTTTTTGTGGACATACATTTGATATTAATAGCTACACATTCTTCATACTTTTATTGTTTTTAGTCCTTGTGTCATTCCACAGCGTCTTTTTCATTAAATAAAAAACAAGTAATTTTTTGTCTATTTTTTTTTTTGTTTGTTTTTCTTTCTTATTTTACTTTTTTGAAAATAAATATATATATCAAAAATTTAATATTTGATTTAATGTCAGTGATTTAAAACGTTAAAAAATACACATGAAAACATGAATAATGGTTCATATTTCTATTATTTTACTTCGGTCTGACAGATTTTGTTTCAGTCTGACAGAATTTTCAAGCTTGTCAGACCGAATGTCTGACAGATTTTTTGGCCTTTCGTAAAGTCTGATGTACCAGTACAGAAATAAATTGAATTGAATTGAATTGAATTATAATCGCATGTTGAGTAATGTACTAATTAGCATATCCTTTTAGGGGTGTACACTTCATTATTCGGTATCAGATCTACTTGTCTGGGCATAGACAAACTTTGTGGTGTGGTTTGTTTTCCGTTCACACCAAATGACACTAGTGTACCCACGTGTTATTTCAGCGATGCAGCAGCCGTCTACAAAGGCGCCCATTTCGGCGCTGGTTTGGGTGCAATATGGCTGGATGATTTACAGTGTAACGGGAACGAAAGCAGTTTGCTATATTGTCAGCATGCTGGCTGGGGACACGAGAATTGTGATCACACAGAAGATGCTTCAGTCAGATGCTCTCTGGCAGGTAAACTATGAGAGTTTGTGCTGAATATCGGTTGATTCAGAAAGGAAGGAATCACTAGAAGCGACCGACTGTCAATATATACAGGGTAGCCTCCAATAAATTGCATGCGTAACTATCACATCGGGACATTTTATCATTTTATCATTATATTTAAACTTTTTATCAGGTCCCAAAATCAACTGCGGTCCCGCAGTTGATTTTAAAATCTAGGTATTAAGCAACAGAGACTACATATGCGCTATACATCTACCATAACCAGAAGTTTCTCATTGACTTTAATGTTTTGTCGCCTTTCAGAAACAACAACCACAGCTGCGACCACCACATTGTCTGTAAACACGTCGTGGTGCCTTCCAAATGGTACTGTAAGGGCCAAACCCCACCCTACGAGTTGCCGTGAGTTTCTTTTCTGCTCACGGTCTGGCAATGTGGTTGTCACACCTTGCATAGCCGGGGACTTGTTTCATCCAGAACGAGGCATCTGTGTCAGAGAGGAGCACATGGCCCAACGGTGTTACTCGGATGGAAGACGAAAAACCGGTAAAAGTTGTGTAAAGTAAAATAATCAATGCTTATTATAATGAAATATATACGTCATCCTTCTACTAGAAAGGTACAAATGTAAAAACATATTGATAATTTTGATGAAACAAAAACCTCATCGCAACTTTTTGCGATTTGCTTGGCCCTCAGTACTATACCGTACATGTACCGATACAATTCTGGTGGTTTGCTTTACGCTACTTCCTGCTCGATTATTCCTAGGGTTTTCTAAATATGAAAATTGAAATTTTGTGTACAGCTTTATTATTGGTTTCATCATTTTCAGGTGTGCCAATCCAATGCCCTGACGGATGGGTTGAGTTCCAGGCTCGTTGCTATAAGTACTTTGATGCCGTAAGCAATTATGATCGTGCTTTGAATACGTGTGCGACGTTCAATGGGAGCCTTGTCAGTATACTTTCGCAAGATGAGCAGGGCTTCCTTGAATCTATGCTAAGGTAAGAGGTGGTAACCTTTTTTCCAGTACAGGTATTCGAAGCTTTTGACTACAATATGGATATGTAATAAGATATGAACATTTTATTGGCTCTATGCCGGTGTAACAGGAATGGAAGTCCGAGGAATGGAGGTCCGGGCTCCCATATGATTAGTACAGGTTAGGGTTTGTTGGAGTATTGGGGTTAGTATATGGGACGAATAGCACCTGTACAAAGTAATGGGTGGCGGACTACGGTTCCTAGCGGACTTCCATTTCTGTTACACCGGCATATAAAAAACATACAGATCGATACAGTCCGATGGGAGGAATGGGATACGTGGACCATGCCAGTTAGTTTCTGAATTTTTTTTTATGCCGAGCCAGTATTATTGGTATAATGAAGACAGTAGTATATCCACTTATTCAAATTAATTGGCCAAATCGAAATGTATCACTTTCATCACAACCGCACAAAGTGTTCTGCATTGCAATTATTACGGGCTGTGGATTTTTTTATTCACCTTTATTGTTTTACTGCAGACGACAACAAGACCACAATGGGTAATATGTGTACTTAATATTTTTAAATATTTAAGTTATTAAAATAACATTCTCTGATCTTTTTGCCCAAATGCTCCCATCCTTTTATATCGGATATATTCCAAACAAATTATTTATGAAACATTGGCAGCTTCAGGCCGTTTGCCAATGTACAAATTATATTTAACACCTCATTTGAAAAATGTCATTTCATGTCATTGTTAACGTATACTCCGTGGAACTTACAGCAACTACACGGGTCCTCCAACGTTCATATACATTGGCCTGGATGATATCGCTGTGGACAGAGACTGGAGATGGACAGATGGCTCCGTTGTCCAGTACACCAACTGGGATGTCCGAAGTGGTCAGCCCACCAAACTGGACATTGGCGAAGACTGTGCTACCATAGCTCCCCATATCCTCTACCTGTGGTATGATAGACAGTGCACGCTGGAATACCCTTTCATATGTAAAATATAAAGACTCGTTGCTGAGCTTTCAAATATGTACTAATGAAAATGGCGAAACAGGACGCGTTTACATGCACTATAGTTAGTTATTTTTATTAGGGTATTCAGTTGAAAAATGAAATATGTCGACTTTTGGATGCCGCTTACTTTAGTAACTCCTGAGATTTGTGAAAGATAATATTCATGTGAAGGATGCACCTAAGCATTTGCTTGTTTTGCTAGTAAATTCAAGCAAATGTTGTAGCACCGAAGCACAAAGCAATCCAGTGTTTTTTTATATGAATCTACTATATGTAATAGTTATTTTCCACTGTACCCCGTGAAGTCTTATTAGATCTACAGTACAGAAAGGTCACTACAGTACAGAACGGTCACTTCTCGTTTTATATATCCACGTTTTTGTTTTTGTTTTTGTTTTGTTTTTTGGGTCTAAGTGTAATGTATACAGATACGCTGGTAAATTATGATGAAATATTTCCCATTTTCCAGAATGCATTGAATGTTTTAGTACAGAAGTTGATACATATAATGTTAATCGGACTACGAGAATTGCATCGGTGATGGCAGTTGATGTAAAGCATGGCGCAACGAGTTTAAAACGTACTCCGTTGTAAAATATGAGCAATGTACGCTTTTATATATGTATATATGCATTTATCAAGAAAGTGAAATACGTACTGCAAGTTTAACCATTATGTAACCATGTGCCATATTAAAGATTGGAATAAAAATTAAATTTTCATTGTAAAATGTTACGATAGATTTAAGAAACAAAAAGAGGCAGTAAAGTAAAAAACACATGCCAACATGCATTGTGGTGTTTGTAATGCAGATGTATGCTATGTAAAAGGACTTTGCTCACTTGTTTCGAACATTTAAATCCGAGTTACAGAATATATATATGCGAAAAAAGCAAGTTTGGAGAATGAATAAAATGTTTCAATTATTGTGTTTCTTTTATCAAGAGCTTATAAAATATGTGGGTATTACCTCCAATATTTCTGTGACTCAGTCACCATCATCAGGGAGTAAATGACTAGGGTCATTTCACCTGGAATGAAAATCCAGCTCAATTGCCCCTAATCACTGGCCTTGTTTTGTACAACACAGTCATTTACTCCCTGATGATAGTGACTGACAGTCACAGAAATATTGGAGGTAATACCCACATATTTTATAAGCTCTTGATAAAAAGAAAAACAATAATTTAAATTGATACATACAGAGCTAATGAAACTGTTCTCTCGAATAAAATGTTATTTAATAACAATAACTTGGGCACAGTCAAACGTAACAGTTTACTCCAGAGAGCTTTTAATGCTATTTGGAATCTGAATAAATTAGTATGAAATAATGGGAAAAGCACGGCTTGTTTTCGTTTTGGTCAAATTACTGGGATAATAACAGGGAGTAATTCGCCACACAACGAAAAAGTAAATTGCTTCAATAATTAAGGGGTACAACACATATAATGGACGTTTTTGCATCGTACCGTGAATGCGTTTCTCCATTTGTCGTCTCTCGTTATCAGACCGGTAATTTATCGACGATCACTAAAAGATTCCCCTTGTAAATTACATGTATTTAATTTTTTATCTATGAATTTGCATGAATATGAATTTTAAGTTATTTACAGAGTGGAATGACCGAAAAGTGCCTCAAACCATTTCAGGTTTCTATCCCTTGATCATATGAAACTATGTTAACTACTAAATTCATGTACATATATTTGGAGTGTATTCATTTGGGGTGCGTGTGTTGAAGAAAACTTTCAGTCTCAAATAAAGCTAATTCGAGTAGTGAAAAGCGTTCTATTTTGCAGTATTATGAACTTAAAGGTATTTTTTTAATTTTGAAAGCATATTCAGAAAACAACACCTAAAACTAATGCCACCTAGAAATTTCATTTAATATTATAATTAATTTTATATCAGACCAGCCGTTTTCCTGAAGGTCAACCTACAATGTCACATAAGACTATATACCAAATATGTTCTGTGTAGATTTCGTAAAAAGATATAGCAAAAAAAAAAAAAAAAAAAGAAATATTAGAAATATATGCTACATGTAAATGCCAAAAATGAAAATTCAAAGGCATGTTACTAAATGATACACAACGTAATAAGGCTCAAACCGAACAGCATTTCAAAATACTACTTGTCTATCTAAGATATCGAGGAACAATGTTACAGATCAGCGGGATGAACCATTTGGCAGACAGCCAGACAGACATCACTTTCACCAAGTAAATGGCGACTCAGACAGACATCAGTTATTGCTACTGCACAACAATTAAGACAACCCATGTTAAGGTCATTTAAACGAGCGCACTTGTAAACGTCTAAATATGATAATTTTCTCTTGATACTTATCAGAGATACCGTTCGCATGAGGAAACACGAGTCATTTTCATAGATAATTGATGTTATCTAACCGTAAGGAGCGGCCTGCAATTTCTGGCATCTTGGTCAATCATCAAATATCACGATCTCTATAAATAAAGCTTTTGTATACTGTTTGGCACTCTATGCAGAGGACTTCTTAATCGTCGGAACTCAGGTTTCCGCAAAACAATCTTAGTTTTGTTTTAGGTATTTTAGGTTTAACATATTTTACGCGTTTTTTTTTTTTTTTTCTTATATGATTTTCACAAATTTAATGCACGGGGAGAGTATACACGGTACTGTAAAAAGTTACTAATTCAGTGTATCCGCCATAAGTAAAAATGTACAGCTATTCAACGCAAACTATCAAATATAAGTCAGGTGTGGTCATATTATATGCATATATTTTGGTTTTGTCCTCAAAAGGGAATTGCCTGCGTCGCCATGAAGTGGTTTAGCTCCGTTGTCGTCATTGCCATTACAACTCTGGTAACTGCTCGGCCAGAAAAATTGAACAAGGACCATCCTGCTGCCTTTAAAGAAGGTAATCACTTTTTAATAGTATTTCAAAATACTTTTAAAAGTTGTTTGTGGTGTTCGTAATTACTATAGAGTAGCAAAGATAAACGTTTGCCATCCAGTTTACAACAGTTTGATAATAAATTGACGTAATATAGTAAAAAGATATTAAACATTAAATGGGTATTGAACATGAGACTACGAACAGTACCTAATGTTTCAGCCCTACTGGCCCATAGTCGTGCCAAACGTGACTTGTTCGTCTATGGAAACTGGTGCGGTGTCGGCATCACTGGAGTGGGGACAGCTTGCACTTGTGAAGATACCGTAGCAGACTGCGAGTAAGTATTCTTATTTCCTATATAACATTTCAATTTTGTTTATGAGACCGTCGAGACAAATAATCTGAAAGTATTCCTGCATATACGTTTGCCGAAAGATGTTTGATTTTAGCTTAGAATAACACGTTTTTGTTTTAAAAAATATTATATTGGTTCTCACAAATTTGCAAAGACATTTCCAAAAATTCGTCAAGGGTTCAAACAATGTTCCATACACTACTGTATATATAACCATATCAGATATTTGGTCAGTTTTATTTTTAATCAGTCATTAATCAGTATCTCCAACGCGCAAGAAGATCTAACGGTGTAACAACATACCGTTTGTTGATTCCTAAAGATATTAATTTCATCGAACTAATACTCCGATGCATAGTTAGACTGACAGTTAGGTTTTTATGCGATCTCGACATCTGTACCTACAAGTAAATTATTAGTGAGGAAATCAAGTCAGTTATTGGTGAGAAGATCGATATTTAAAAATGCAGATTTAGTGAATCTAATTTACATGTGAGACTCAGTTTGGCTATTCCAGCAGCCAGGTTTTAAGCAGTTGAAAACCTGGTTAAGGTTCAACGGTAACCATTAACCGTTAACGCACACACCCAAACAAAAAAGGTTAAAACGTATACCAACACCATTTATATGAAATAAGCTTGCCCTGTTAAAATGATGAAAAGTACTCGTAACGGACGCTGGAAACTGCGGTTACCGTGTAGTACCAGAGCGTGGCCTGCATGCTCTCCGTAGAGTCTTGAACAGGCTTGGCGAAAAAAAAGCTTTATTGCTGCAAATTAACCTCTTTAGAGTTAATAAAGTATTTTACAGACACCTACACTATATAACATCTAGACTAAAGATCCTGTCAGGGCTTTGTTTCTGATTTACAAAATAATCACTAAATGTTTATGATAACTGTTTCTTTGCAGCATATAGGAGTCTTAGTTTTTTTTCATCGTAGAAAAGGGATAAACGTTCCACCTAAGGAAATGATGTATTAAATTATCGTTATAGCTCACATTTTAAGTTTAGATTAACATCTTTATCGGCCACGTTACCAGCACGTCGTGACTGCCTGTAGAATTTCATGATGGCGGTCACAGTGTGTAGCCCCCGACCGTTTTACAAGGGACCTCGTTCCTTCCACGACCACAGCAATCATGGAGATTTGTTAACTTTCAAAAGCCTCAACCGTTTTTGTTTTGATTGCAGTAAGCTTTCTATACTGCTCCAAAGTGAAACTTAAATCAAAAGTTACGTGACCATCCAATCGTCACCTCACGGATTTGGGAGTTTGTTACGACACGTTTACACCTAAAACGTATTTATTTATTATTTATTTATTTATTTATTGTCTATCTGCTTTGATACAGTTCAGCTCTGGCCAGTTAATTGGCGGCGCTGTCTTAATGAATCTATAGTATCCCTTTTTCATGGTATGATATTTCGAAAATATATAAATGATAAAGAAATCAAAATTTCTTTTAGGGCTGCCCTTGCACCCAAGGACTCACTGGACGCGGCTTGCTTAGAACACGACCTCTGTCTGTGTAACAAGTAAGTAAACCTCACGCCACCTTTAACATCTTGGGATCATAAAGGTCATAAAAAGGGCAGTGTAAATTTGCTAGCAAATATATTCGCCAGGTGTGCTTCTTCGCGTTGGAATTAAGAGATGTGTATTTAGGTGACTATAAGTATTTGTTATGTTTGATACATTCTTTTATTTGTTACAAGTAAAATCTTTGTTCTGTTAATCCGAAAACATGTGCAGTTCAAATATATGTTCCCACAAATAACATCCATTATACAGCATTGGTCAAAAAGGTTGTCCCACCCCCATTTCCATGTACTTTTATTTACAAATGATCACCTAACAGCTGTTAATTGTTAGAAATAGTGTTTTTTTATTACGTATACCGTGTCTAACATGATTAATGGTTTAAAAAATACAAAATAGTGGTGAAAATATACATATTTTATACCATTTAGTAAAATTTATAAGAGGTACCCCCTCAAATCGACTGTTTCACTGTGACTTCTAAAGATGTAAAGAAATGACTATAAAATTAAAAAGACGCCATCAAATGTCACCAAATTCACACACAATTAGCATTAGGGTGTGCTCATTAAAGATCACGTGCCTAACAGCGTGTGCGTCTACCGCGTACTGCAATTATTTCCTGTAGACGGCGCGACAAG
Organism: Lingula anatina; assembly: GCF_051362555.1. Lineage (NCBI taxonomy): Eukaryota > Metazoa > Brachiopoda > Lingulata > Lingulida > Lingulidae > Lingula > Lingula anatina. The sequence continues at coordinate 15,156,713 of NC_141769.1, forward strand.
CCTTCAACTCGGGTTACAATTCTGTTTTGTGGGATATTGTATTCTTCTTCTCAAACAAGTTGGGGGAGTTGGTCCATGTTTTTATGGGGTTGGTTCTCCTTTGCATTGCACACTCCAATACATGTCACAGTTGATTAGTAAGTTTGATATCAGGGCTCAAAGATGGTGGTTCCATCCTTAGACCATTATGTTTCTTCAACAAACAGTTGCCAGGCGAGAGGTGTGAGCAAGTGTGCAGTCATGATAAAGCCTGAAGTTAACCCCAAAGTCAGTTCTTGAAGATGGAATGAGATATCAGCTGAGAATGCTACGTTCAGTGATCCCACAGGCACCTGAACCTGGCCATCCATCACTGGAAGGAAGTTGATTTTGATGCAGAATCAAATTATTTCTTGTATCCCATCGATGGTCAAAGAGGGTCCATAGACATGTTAAAAAATGCCTCTTGGAAGGGTGCGTGCAGGATAATATCGCCTGAGGTGTTAGATCAATCCGCATTTGGAGAACATTCCAAGCCCATGGTATTAGTACATTGTTCCTTTTGGAACAAAACGTAACAGGGGCATTTTGATGTAACATTCTCAACAGAAATCTCATTCCATTTGCAAGAGGTGACTTCAGGGATACTACTGGCTTCATTGTGACGACGCACGTGCTCACAGCTCTCGTCTGGCAAACGATTTGTTGCAGAAACACAGGGTTCTGAGGATGGGTCAACCGTCTTTGAGTCCTGATATTAATCCTACTGAGCACCTGTGGCATAAATTGGAATGTGCATTGCAGAGGAGAACCAATTCCTAAATAATCTTGACCAATTCCGCCACGCTCTTTTGGATGAATGGGACAATATCCCACATAACAGAATTGTTACCCATGTTGAAGGCTTGTCGCGCCGTCTACAGGAGATAATTGCAGTACGCGGTAGACGCACACGCTGTTAGGCACGTGATCTTTAACGAGCACACCCTAATGCTAATTGTGTGTGAATTTGGTGACATTTGATGGCACCTTTTCAATTTTATAGACATTTCTTTACATCTGTAGAAGAAACAGTGAAACAGTCGATTTGAGGGGGTACCTCTTATAAATTTTACTAAATGGTATAAAATATGTATATTTTCACCACTATTTTGTATTTTTTTTAACCATTAATCATGTTAGACACGGTATCCTTGATAAAAAGCACTATTTCTAACAGTTCACAGCTGTGAGGCGTATCATTTGTAAATAAAAGTACATGGAAATGGGGGTGGGACAACCTTTTTGACCAATGCTGTAGCTGGAGAAGGATCTCGGCATGCTAATTGCGTTTTCTATCATTGTACAATATAGGCCACCAGGGGACTTACCCGAGCTGATCGCATTATGTCAGTGCAATATGGAGATCTACAATGATGCCTCAGCCAATAACGTCTGCACGGAGTATAGCTGGTGGTGGAATTTCTTTGCCCGCAGTAGTTGCGAGTCCTACAGAGCTGGGTTAAAATCAGCATTTCTCTTTGCCCCGTGCTACTGCCAAACGTCGTCTTCGGTTGTGCTAGGTTTCCCACAGTGTCAATCACCATAAATAGTAATGCGAGTCAAACGGATATTTTGAGAGCTAAATAGGTCGGACTGAAATAATAACGCCTCAATGTGCGGGTAAAGAATAATCATTTTGAATATATATCAAGATAAGGCAATTTTTGCTGCACTTTCTACTCATCCATACCATTGTATGATAGCCATTTCTTCCGTAAAATATATAAAACATATGTTATTTTGATCTAATTTTACTACTTTTACACTGTCGATGAAATAAATTCAATATCCATTTGACGCTTATTCTTTGTTGTTTATTTTTTCCTTTCTTGGATATGAATCACGATTTTAAAAACATAACAACTACAGCTGAATGGAAGCATACACGTCGCAAAGAACTGGCATTAAAACCTGACATTAATCTCACCCACATGAGTGCATTAGCTTATTTTGGGGAATAAGCTCGCCTCTCAGCTGTGATTGGACAATTTAAGACATGCAACCTAAAATGAAATATACTGTGCATAATCTGTGACCAGTCACTATTTTTGGGAACTACTGCCTTCAGCCACACAAGTATTAAGTTTCTCGTTGCTGTGCGCGTCACTTTTGGTCGGAAACGGTGTGTGGTCTTTGGTGCCAAGTCGATTGCAAGACCAGTGTGACAGGAATGGTACTCCACTATAGCTAGGAACCGCAGTCCTTCCCCCGTGGTCCTTTATGTACAGGCGAAATTCTTCTCGTATACTGACCCCACAACTCCATTCTTAGGGCTATCATTCCCGTCACACGGACAAAAACTTTCATATCGACCGACGGTTTATTTCGAAGTCAAATAAACTTCAGGAATTTCACGGCAACAATCGGCTGTTTGAAGATGGATTTCCCCCATATCTGCATGTCGCTGTACGTAAGTTGGCAAGATTCGTCGAAAAGTAAGCGATTAAACTCAAGAACTTAATTTACTTTGTCTGCCAAAGCCAAATCCCGCGAAAACTCGATTTTAAGGTAAATCGCGACTTTGGGTTCATTCGGACGATTCCAACTAATATATCCTTTCCCATCTTATCTGATTGTCTGTTCGACTGTGCTATTTTGTTGGACTGTATTAAAATTATACTTAGGGTGCTTTCCCAGAGATTTAGATCGATCTACAGATTAAGATTTAGATCGACCTAACTCCCTGGGAGTTCACGCTAAATTGCAGTCAGCAGAGCGGACACCATAGTTAATTACCCCCTTACAGCTTTTAGTAGGCGGGACAAACGCTTAAGACCGGCCAAGCTGACAGTAATCTAGTGAGACTCCCCACAGGGATAGATTGATCTAAAAATATATGGAAATGGGGTGTTAGATATTTTTTAAATGTGTTAACTAACATTGCCATTGTTAGAGAAATTAACTAAAATTTTATGATAAAGGGGTGTAAATGGAGAATACGCCAATTTTGTTTTTGTTTCACAGAAAGCAGTCGCTGTTTATTAGGAGATTAACATTAGGCAGTATACTCTTACAAAAAAGAATAACAATGAATCAGTAATATTACGTAATTATATATTATGTCATTAAAGCAGTAAGCAATTATGATAATTTGAAAAAGACGACGTTTCACCCACATTAGTTAAATGTGTATAAAATCGTACGAGGGCACAGCCTGAATATAACCTTATTATCCAAGGAAAGTAAGCGATGACCGTCTTCATCCCCATTGTTTTTGTCGTGCTCCTGTAAGTTAACAAACTATTTGGTTTTTAGCAACTAGAAAAATTAGGAACATATTTCTGTTTAGAGTCACACCAGCAGGGTAATCCCCCAAAAAGCGCGACCATGGAGGCGGCGTAGGTTGAACACTGAGCACGCTTGAGAAGATTTTTCCAGCCGCTGTATTGCCGACACACGGAGGATCCTTTAATATTGTTGTAAACCTCTCTCTCGCAGTAGCATTTGTGGAGAACATTTGACGGTGGTCTGAAAGTTATAATACAGATGGTAAGGGGAAAAGTTGAGGCAGGCGGGTGGTTTGAAATATTGTGAAAAACTAAATAAGATACTTTGATATAAGTACATGTAAGCGTGCAGTAGAAAGTAAACACGAAAGTCAAATCCGAAGGCACAGGGGATAATTGTAATAGATAAGCAAGTTGAAATGAAAAATGAACTAAAAAAATTAGACAGCAAACGTTCCGTATACATTGTACAATATACGTGGCACACGTCCAAAACAGGAAAGAAAGAATAGAGTCGAAAAACGAGGGAGAACCCTTATAGACCTGATAGGAGACGGGTGTGGTAATGAAAGATAAAGGTGCGTACAGAGGTCAAAGGACCCCGTTATTTTTTTTTTCGTTTCTAAAAATAATTCCTTACGACGAAAACAAGTAATTACGGTTATGTAGGATGTGCAAAAAATGAACTCACTCTTTGACTTCCCATTACTAACAAATGTGTTTTTGAGAACGGTTTTTCATACCCTATCTTATTTTATTATGATTTTAATATTTCTTCTTCACATTAACTCATTATACCTGTATCCATGACAATAAATATCTAAATCAAAACAATATCAAAGGCAGTCGAAGAGTAGGTTTATTTTTGGGTCACCCTGTAGCCTATAGGCAGAAAAGATGGGTATTCTGCTTGGCAATAAAACCTAAAACTGTTTTGTGCTGTAGAAACAAATGGCGTGAGGAATTGACTTATCTTATCAATATTGTTAAAGAAACCATTTTTGGCAAATTTGTTCTAGCATACTGAAATACTGGTCGCATAATCTACATGTACTTTGAAAACAAAAGCGATGCTGTAATTATAGATCTATATACTTACTGATCACAGAGACACATGTCGTGTCTGAGGCACATTTCGTCCAATTGGTCTTTGGGTGGAAGACAAGCCCTATGAATAAAATAACATAAAGTGCACGCAAATCATTAATAGAAAAAAATCTTTCTGTCGACAAATAATATTATTTAAAACTTCTAGTACCCCTATGACAGTTTCATAAAATTTTATAAATGAATATATATTGTTGTAATTGTAGAAAAAAAAATATATAAGGTAAAAACGGTTAGCCACACTATCTGGAGGTTCTGACATTACAATGACATGATTCAGTTAATTTCGTGCGAATCAGCGACAATAAACGTAATACGTAAAAAAAAGAAATTATTAAAGATACCTGCATTCTTCTATTGTGTTGGCACAGGTACAGCAGTCCAAGCCGATGCCGGTCGTCTTCAATCCGCACCAGTTACCATATTTTGTCGGTGAACGTTTGGAACGAATATGAAATGCTATAAGCAGAAATTAAAACAAAAAATCACGATACCCTCGACTTAACTTCTGACATAATACACGTTGTTCGTGTACAACTACATCTACCTCCGCTGTAACGTGACAGAGAGTCCCCCTATGTTAGAGAGTCCACTTCCCACTCATTTGTACAGGTTAACCTCGCCATAGATTCTGAACCACTTCGGTCAGGCTAACCCTAACCATTATAACTAAATGGAGGGCGGAATTTCTGTTACGCAGACCCTCAGTTTCGTTACACTGGTACACGTGTCTGTGCATTTACATGTTACTGCACCTGCATGGACATCTACATGTAATTCAGTGAGATATTTATTTTGGCATTTATATTATCGTGATTTGATAACATTTTCTAATTTTAATCACGTGGTGAACAGTAGGGATTGCAGTTTAGAAACCATACCAGTACCTCCTACCGGTACATCAGTTCCATGGGCGAAGCAGGCAAGGGTGCAGGTAAAAACAAATAACGCAGCAAGTGGCGCCAACATTGTCATTGTGTGCCCTCTACACGTGAAAGTCTCTAAAGAAAGAAGACAACATATATATATATATATATATATATATATATATATATATATATATATATATATATATATATATATATATATATTACGCACTTTCAGGGCAGTCGTCGATATCTATATATCTATCTATCACATCCTGTCAGGAGAGATTCTGAACCAAATGAGCACAGGCACTAATATATTCAACATATAAGATAAAGATGAAATTAGAATTTAATAAAAGTTAAAACTCTTATACTGGAGCTTCAACGAAGTTAGCCGAGGAAGACCTTTAGAAAGTATTGCGGCTGAGACGTACATGTAGTAACCTCAATTTCAAACGTTATTTTCAGTATAAAACTTAATTATCTCACATGTACATATACCCTGTACATGTAACTGAACAGTGTATCTAAGACCCCATTTCCATAGATTTTAGATCGATCTATCCCTGTGGGGAGTCTCACTAGATTTCTGTCAGCTTAGCCGGCTTAAGCGTCTGCCCCGCCTACTGAAAGCTGTAAGGGGGTAAGGGGCAATTAACTATGATGCGTGCTCGGTTGACTGCAATTTAACGTGAACCCCCAGGGAGTTAGGTCGATCTAAATCTTAATCTCTGGATCGATCTAAATCTCTGGGAATACACCCTCAGTTTAAAACCTCTAGATACTTCAATTCTTAATTTCATCTTGACATTCGACACTATCCATGCTGAATACAAACAATGTAAGCGCTAAGAAAAATGTGGCTAATCCAGGAGACATAATGACCCTTAACAGCTGAGGTACGTTCATCCAACTTTCCCTCCCAAAATAATTAAACAGGATGGCTAAAGGAGACTAAGTCAATCAATTTCCGTCAATCTACTCTTCACATGTACCCTTACCATGTGCAGCATTTCAGTAAAATTCCCTTCGTCTTCTATATACTAATAGTCGAACAAAGCCGAAAAAATCACCTTGGTCCCCACCACTATCTTAATTAACAACATATTGGCTCCGCCAGAGATAGATCACGTACACAGCTTGGAGTATTCACAAATATTATGGACAATGTCCGGTTAATGCTTCTATATGCCTAAGACCCAAGTACCGGGGTATGCTTGTATCCGAGGAAAGCCGTAACAAACGTTTGTCACTTAGAGCTACCAGTGAATTCACAAACGGACACTCACCTTTCCCTGTCTTCGATCAAACTGACTTCAGAGAGCGTGTCTCACCTGTGCCAGCGTGTCAGCTATAATCTTCTTGTCACATGCTCGTGATCAATTGTTGCATTAGTCCAACGAACCAATGGACGGACCCCACGCACCCTTTGGTGTTCACCGGGCGTTTTCTCGCGAACACAATGAAAAAGTCCGGCTAAATTACTTCCGATTGTATCTCGGAGATGGATGCTCTGTAGCTTTACTGTAATCTTTGCCGGGTAGTCGGTATACGCAAAAGAAAAGTTGTCGTACCTGCCACTTAGTATCTTCGAACGTTACATCACGTGTCCTTAGACCAATGATTAAGTGGACTATCTTATGACAGTGTACATGTACAACGTACAGTCTGCAAGTATATGTACATGTTCCAGTATCTTATAATCTATCGAGAGGTACAATAAGCTATGACACAATTCAGGCAGAAAGTTTATAAGATTTGGCCATTCTTTTTTACCCTTTTTATCGACATTTCAGTCTGAATTTAACTGTGCACTTTGACACATTTTTTTCCTATTAATTTCTTTAACAATTCATGCGGACCGTTTCGAGCACTTTGCTTGTCTAGAAACATGCTGGTCTACCGGTACATGAGAATGGGGTCTAAGAGAAAATATTAATGACGGTGACACGGTTGGAACGGTGACAGGCACACCACAGTTATTTCCTTATTAAACGGAGATCCGGAGAACTACGTCCACATGTTAAAACATGTCAATTTGTAAACAAGAAATTTGAAGATATACTTTGTATGCTTTTTAATGAACAAAAAGAACATATAGAAGACGAAAATCATTACTAAATTAATGAAAACCCAGCCGTAGTCAGCCAGCAATTTCAAAGGGGTTCTTTTTCTGAAAAAGTGGACCTTTCATAGCGAAACCTCCGTGCTTTTATTATTTTCCAAGTTTTCATTAAGGAAAAACTGAGTCGATGTTACAGTGTAGTAACTTAAACCATGGAACATATAGTTCCATGCTTAAATATATTCTATTTGCTGAAAAGTTTTGAAAGACCCAAAAAGACAAAAAGACAAAATATTTTGTTCTTCATGTTCTTAAATAAATATCACATTAAGACAATGATAAGTCAGGCAGTTAAACACAAAAAAGAAAATTGATTACTCATTAGAAGCACAATATAGAAACCTGAGTTTTGCTTTATCATTGTTCTAAGAGTAACTTCATAAAACACGTACATGCATGCTGTGAAACAGTCTCAAACAACACTGTACAATAAACTGCCTCAAAGAGAGTAGAGGGAGAAGAAAAATATCACAGCAACATTAGTAATATGCAGCGTCATCTTATGTATAAAGCTGAAATTGCGCAATGGATCATCACTAGCATTACACAAAATCATCCACGTGATATACCGTTGTAAAGTACAACAGCACCAAGTATATTGCATATATAATACAACAGACATTTACACCTCAAATAAGACAACATAAATTTGCACCATATTATACGTGTACCAGTTTTAAAAGGTACCACAATTATATTTCTCTTGCCCAAAGGATAACTTGGCCTACCTGGGTGGATCATTTTCTACAATATTATATAAAACTACGAGAAAGTGTAATCACGTAATTCGCTTTTCCAATTTTATTTATTGAAGGTAAGAAAACTATACAATAAGAAGGAAACGCCAAGAGCAAAAACACACCTTATGGCAGTCATCAGGTTTACTTGGCCTACCTTCTCATATTTCAAAGATTGAGGGTAGTATCACTAGTAATTACAATAAACAAAGGAGATGAATTGTAAACCGCCTACATCCGGCTGGCCTTTGTGTAAGTTGCATTCAGGACACCGTAGTTAATGCTGCCAACTTCGGGACAAAGCGAACGTCGCGAGGCGAACAGCGATCAACCGTGCGATAGCGATCGGCTTAACTAATGTATCACTGCGGTAAAAGGGCTATCTGACTATTGTTTGTAATAAACAAGCATTTTACACGAAGACTTACTCGTGTAACTTTAACTTGTAAAAGTGCCAGATTGTGCTGGACAGCGAGCCCCCCACGCCGACCCAGTCTGAGAAATGACAGAACAGGATGAAATGTACAGCGGTTTACACCTGGACGATTTTACTTGTGGTTTTGAGTATAGTCTGTTATTTCAAATGTCAACTGTGGAGTTGCTCTGGGTACCATGCTGGTATGTAATTACCGGTATATGCACATTATTACATCCAGGGCCCCGTTTCATCAACTTTGGATATCCCTATCATATGGATAACGCTATCCTTTGGATAAATTGTTATCCTCTGGACAGTTATCCTGAGGATAGCAGACTTTTTATTTAACCAATGAAAAGCAATATCAGAGACAAAAATAAGTACCGGGTATCTACTGTTTAGTAAACATTACTTTACTCACAGGATAATTGCCCAGAGGATAACAAAGTTATTTAATTGACAGTATTATCCAGAGGATAGCACTATCCAGTGTTGATGAAACCAAGGAGTTATAACAGTTATAACTGTTATAACTCCTTGATGAAACTAAGCCCAGGGTCCAAAAATGAGGGAAGCGAAAAAAACGTTTAAATGGGTGAAAACTGGGTATCTTTCTAGTCAAGCAACAAGGTCGCCATATCTTATGAGAAATTATTACTAGTATATGGAGGTTTCGCAAACTGCCGAAGCAGGAATACTAAGTGCAACATGTGAACTACTGGTAGGTCTTCACCTTGAGCTTATTACAACCTCAATTTTCGTAATTCGTCAGTCCAAGTTACGAGGGTTTTTGGAAATCGATCTTCATGTTCAATCTCCAAGACAATTCTAGCCTTTGTGTACTATAAGCACTGTACAAGTGTGATCTTAAATGTATTTGAAAAATGGATTTTAAAAAAGTGCAGTTAAAATTTTTTAAAAGAGCAGAAATACAAAATTCATTTTTTCTTCATATTACAGAATTTATGCATGTACTTTGGAAAGGAAGGGCTTCTATAAATTACATTGTTTATCACATATCGATACCTTAACAATTATAGCAAATTCACGAAATTGTGTACCTGTAATGAATGAAATTGGAATGTTTGAAATAAATAAATTCCCCCTTCCCAAAATAAAACAATGATTTTAATAGTCGGTTGGTTTGGATTTTAATTAAAATTTGGATTTATCTAAATAAGGCCGACAGCTGCTAAAATCTCAAGTTTCTAATTGTTTAAAATATATATATATATATATTTTTTTTAACATTGACTTAATGTAGGTTGTTTCTTTTTTCTACAAGACTGCCAATAGACTGTTTATATGCAGTGAGAGCATGTTACGGCGCGTAAAAATTCATGATCATCAATTTTAAGAAATTACATGTACCCGGTATTTATACCCTAGTGGAGTTCAGGTTGGTCTGAACGTCAGGAAAGAAAGTTTTATACAGCTCTGATCCAAGATAAATCTACAGTAGTCCAACTACATGATAATTATGAACCTGTTATACTTGAATTTAAAAGTGCCTTTATATTACCTGTATACTGAACGAAGATATACTAAATATTCACCGTTAACCGAAGAATAGCAGTTTTCGCTATAAACGTTAACTGCAATGCTTTTCTACAAACCCATTACAAGCAATCACGCGTTGAGACTTAAGCATCGTTTGATCGAAACATTTACTGAAATATGCGAGACGCCACCCTCTTCACCAGTAGCGATCTATAACTTAATGTATAGAATCAAATAAAGGAGAATAAACGTGTGATACAGTTAGGGTCATTTTTATTCTGAAAGTTTTAAATTTTATCTAACCATATTACTTGATTTCTAGTTCTAATTTCGATTCTCAGTAAAATTAAAGTTCCAGGAATCGTATTTATTCATTTTTTAGGTTTGATCTACCCACTTGTGCTCATATAAGATGGGCATACTAGTGCTTGCAACACTAGTACTGAGGAAATAGTCACTTAACATTTACTGAAGTTGAGAACAAGTTCCTTTTTCTTGTCACACCAACATGGTATAGCCTTGAATAACAACTGCATGCTCTTTCTGTAAGCTAGGCAATGTTTCTTCTCAAAATATTGCCACCATTTGCCATATTCACAGCAAATGTGATCCTGCCCTACGGCATCGTACACCTGCTTCTCACAGTAACACATGTGCACTAATCCCACCGGAGGTCTGTAAAATATCACATATTTTAAAATACATCACCCAATACAATGTGCTTTCACGGCATTAATGTACGTACAAAGGTAAATTTATATTTAAATGGACAATCAATAATTTCTTGTACCAAACCATACCTTAGGATTGTCATAGAATTAGGCTTCGTTCACATGCAATGTCTATTTTCTAAATTCTATTTTCTATTTGCGGCATGTCTTATGATCACGGTCTGTGCACTGAATATCCCGCCGCGTAATTACTGGCAGCGCGAGCCAGTTACTATAAGTTACTATAAGTAACTGGCTCGCGCTGCCAGTAATTACACGGCGGGATATTCAGTGCACAGACCGTGATCATAAGATAGCGCGAATAGAAAATAGAATTTAGAAAATAGACATTGCATGTGAACGAAGCCTTAGATTATATAACGATAATAAAAGGACATTTACAAAGTTACTAATATGTGTATACAAGAATACGATTGAATACAAGAATCGGCGAAGTCACAAAGTGTAAAGAAACTGAAAAGTGACAGGAAAGTCTTTTGTCTGATGTTTACCGCTGTACTGTTTAAAGGCATATACCGGTATTACCTTAACTATAATGATAACTTGGGTAGCGTCCGCTAACTCAAAGCGAAAATGCATGGTGACGTAAAAGGTCGACCAAAGCATACAGGTAATGGACACCACAATTTTGTCATATGCAAATTTAACATTAAAAGACGACAGAAAACCACTCCCGGGCTGACAGGAATGGTAGTCCTAGAAATTAAGACCAGGGTCCCATATCATTTCAGATTAAATGTACCCGTAGAACAGGTTAGGGTCAGTATAAGACGTACTAGTACTAGGGGTAGTACTTCGTACATCTATATGGCGCGAATGTCACCTGTATAAAGTGATGGGAAACTGAATACGGTACCCAGAGAACTACCATTCCTGTCACACGGGTAGACGTTCTCGGTCAAAATACTCACTTATCACACAGACACATATCGTGTCGAAGACAGGTTTCGTCTAGGCTGTCCTTTGGTTTCAGACATTTACTAGATGGATGAAAAATATAACCGGGTTAAGAAAGTGAATGGACTCTCTAATAATGTAGTACAAAGTCCTTTATTTTTGCGGTGAAATCACTGAGAATTGAATAGAACATACCCTGTACATGCAACTCAAGTTGTTTAAACATACAATAACGTACTGTGATTCCCAAGTGTTTTTACATTCACTACATCTACTACTACTTGCATATGAGATCAACCAGTCAATTACGTTCAGTTTAACAAAAATAAATAAATAAATAAATAAATAAATAAATAAATAAATAAATAAATAAATAAATAATAAAAAACACACCGGCATTCGTCTACTGTATTATCACACGTGCAGCAAGGCAAGCCCTTTCCAGTGGTCTCCGCTCCACACCAATTGCCGTAATCGGCCAACCCTCGCTTTGAGCGAATATGATGAAGTTCTGAAATGAAATTGCGTTACTCGTCCAGCAATTATTCCTTTGACTAAATAAAGGTCCAAAAGGCGCGTAATTTGACAGCAGTATCTGGATTAAAGGAGTTTTTATCGTATTTTGACATTATGTCCTTATTTTCCAGAGTCAAATTCAACTTACTAATATGTGTTTATGTATTTATTCGTTTAACATACTGTGACAAAATGGGTCTTCCAGATCATTTTTTTTATTTCAGTCATCCCGACCTGAAACTATTACCATCTTCTTTAAGATTTTCTTTTGTTATCAAACTAATTATTTGTCACTTTGATTACGGAAAATCACCTCTTGAACATTTACACCATTAATGTGTTAGTGATGACATAAGGAAGTTAAACCATATTTATAATAAAACTCTCAGGGATTGTACAAAAATTTAGATAATCGAATACTGTCTGCATGCTTATACCTTCGACAACCCCACCAGCAGTGCAGCAGACAAGGCTGGTGAAGATAACGGTCAAAATGAATGACGACAACATGCTGGCTGTACGGTGAGTCTGGTCAACTGAAAAATAAATATGAATATGTAAGATAAAATGAAATGATGTTAATAGCAACCTGGGGTCACGTTTAGTATGGTTTTTACCCAAATATGTTTTAGCCTTATTTAACCGCTGGAAATAGACGTTGGTATCTGTCTATACGAGAGTTGTTGGAGCGATTGGCCCAACTAAAAAAAAGCGGGAATATACCTAGACGAATTAAAAACACACTGATCTTCTTGTAATCTCCAAACTTCATAATGCAAGTCACAGTACCGGTAAGCCTATGTTGTGGAGTGGAGTGGTAAGGAAATATCTGGTGAAGAACGTATTGTATTTCGCAATGTATGGCTTATGCATAGTTAAGCATGACAGGAATTTTCTAATCAAGATTACAAAATATGGTTCAACATTCAAACTTAATTTTGAGAAAGAAAAATACTTTGATATCATTTTAGATACCGGTAGAACCAAACGCGGAGAGGTTATTTAAGACGATGAAAACCCTTGTTTTCTCTTTAAAAAACTTAGAGTGGATATTCTTTTGTTAAAATATTGTCAGTTTCAAGTATAATTTGATCAGCCTCAAGTTACATTTATTTTTTATCCATCAATCTGTTTATTTCACGAGTATAAAAGACATCAAAGAGTATTTGATGTCTTTTATACTCTAACACGAGATGACCTCTCCAGGTATATACACTGATGCTGATAAGTTAAGCAACACCCCGATTTTTTCAAAAGTTCCTTCTATCTTGATCATTATTTCATTTGTTGGTGGAATTATGCATATTTCTTTCATATTTTATAAATAACTTATTCAAGTTGAATATTTCGGTAAAGAAATACACCACATAGCTTATTGTAATAATCAAAATAGCTTTATTAACCAAACGGTACTAAAATATGCCAAACCATATGTCAAAAAAGTATGCTCACACAGCAAAAAGTGCGTGCTGATTAAAACAGCTTATTATGAAAAAAATAAAGTCCAATCATCTAAGAATAAGTTTTAATAAAGAAACACTGTAGATAATAGATGATTAATCGTCTATTATGCAATAATATCGGGTGTGCCTTCCCCGGTTTTGAACAACAGCTTCACATTGTCTCCTGCAACTTGCCACCAAATTCTGCCAATCTTGCTTTTGGTGCCGGTTCCATTCTTCATTTATTGCCTGCTGGACCTCCGTAATGTTTCTAACTGGAGGTTGTCTCTCATTTACTGCCCTGTCAATCATATCCTAAGCATGTTCGATTACATTGAGAATTGGTAAATATGCAGGCCAATCCAAATGTGGGATACGGTGCTGTTGCAGCGGGTCTTGCACGGACCGTGCTTTCTGGATGGGCGCTTTGTCCTGCACCAAAATGTTTTTTCTTCCTGGATTTGCTTGAATGTGTGTTTGAATGCGCCCCAATGGTATTTCGTCTCTGTAATGCTGACCAGGGTACCTCACTTGAATGACTTACAGTGCCAATTTTTCATCATATGAGAAACCGCACCATACTATGACGGATACTCCACCATTCTGAACACGCAGAAGAACACAGTCATCCTGAAACGCTTGGTTTGGACGTCTCCAGACACCTAGTTGACCATCTGCATACATCAAAGTGAATCTGGTCTCCTCAGTCCACAGGACCTTTCGCCCAGTCCTGAGATTCCATCTTTCTGGCTCATGTCAGTCTTATTTGCTTGTGTCTGTTGGTCAACTGTGGCTTTTGACGAGGTCTTTTAGATGGAAGTTCAGCTTCTAAAAGATGCCTGTTGACTGTTTGCCTTCTGATTCGAGCCGTTCCTAATCCAGGCCAGGTGTTCCTCAGTTTTTTTGGCCGATATGAACTGGTCCTGGTGGCATAATCGAACCAGATATCTTCATCTCTTGCTTCAGTTAATATTGGTCTACCGGAAAGAGGCTTGTCCAATACATGATGAGTTTGGCGCCATTTTGCTACCAGCTTGGACACTTGACTTGGTGCTACTTTTTTGTTGCCTTGCAATCTGTCTTTGGCACCCCAGCACGATGGCTTCCCATTATTTGCCATCTGATTACCATGTTGAGTCCTCTTATAACCATTGGTTGGTCCAATATAACAAATTGTGCCCATGAAACCAGCCAAACTGGAAGCTCCTCATAGCATGGCCAAACTGTGTTTTTCGCAAGTGGCACCCCCATTGCATATTCTACCGTGTCCAACAGTAAACAGTACTCTAATGTCACGGTCCAGTAAGTCAAAGTAAAAACAAGAGAAATATCTAGCTACTGTACAAATTTTGCCTCAATAAAAATTTTGGTTGCTGAGAAATTCGAGAAATAAGAAAGTGTTGCTTAACTTATGAGCATCAGTGTATATTGTAGACCAAATGTGTCATTAAGTGTCAACAGAGACAGGTAACTACATTATATTTATGGTGACAAAGAGAACCAAGACCTTATGCAAAATACTAATGTTAAAATGAAAAACTTTGTGGTTTTGCTGCCACGGTTAGTTTTAAATTAGCCGCAAGGATTTCCGAATCGTGTCTTGTGAAAAACCTATATTATTTCTGTTTACTGTACTATAACCACTTATCGTTCGACACTGGAAAGCTTATAATAGCACTGGGAGAACTTTTTAAAGAAGAAATGGGCGATTTATTCCATCAGAATACTCCATTTGTGTACTTTTCATTTAATATTCCAAATGCCGATCTTGAAATACCATTCAATGAGAAAAAGGAATATCAAATGACATTTTTTTTACTTTGATTTTTTTTTTATTCCACCCCTATTCCCAAACGACTGCACTGGCTACCTATAAGAGTATGGATTCTCTTTTTTAACTTTTCGTATATGCTCAAGCTGCTCTTTGCAATTTGGTCCCACCTTGTTTATGCAATCTTGTATCAACTTACGGACACCACTCCCGGACCAGCTGACCATCCACTCTAAACACCTTTTAAAACTTAACTTCTCACATATGGTGACAATTCTTTTAAAGTCGCTGCTCCAAGGGAATGGAATTTACTTCCACTTTTACTATGAAGGATAGATTCTCCAGCTTCTTTTAGAAGGGGGTAAGGATGTCTTTTTAATTGTAAATAAAAATTTTATATAAAGTAGTAACATTTTTAATTTCCACGATAATTTGTTTGCAAAATGGAATTTACGATGCAAATGATGTACTGATTAAAATTTGAAAGGATTTGAAGGCTTTTTCCAAACTTGCTGGAAACTTAGATGGTCTCGCAAATTTTTAGCAAATTTGCAGTAACCACTTTTTTTTGCAACAACCTGCAAACAGTTTCTAGCAAACTCTTTTGTTTGCAGCAAATTCGCAGCAAATTATTCGTTAGCTTGCTGCAAACATTTCAGGGGGGGACCAACGCGTCATTGATAATGAGTGCTTATTTAATGCGTCCAAATTTCAGTCCTTTCAAACAGTGCACTGTAAAATGTAATTGTTATTTTGTCATAAAACATCTGTCAAATGCACAAAAACTGTTGCACTGATCATGAATGATTTCTTACAACGCACACAAATAGCTGGTAGTACTGTACGTAGAACTCAAGTCACAATTTATAATTAAGTGACATATTTTAAGGCAGCAAACAACCAAAACTCACCTGATTCAGAAAGACTGGCGTTGAAACAACCTAAGGCAAGTCAGGCCAAGGAATCTAATATTTTTCACCTCGATCATGGTTTTTAATAAATATTCTGTCACCATGTGACATATTTGAAAGTAACCAATCACGCTCGGTTTAACATGCATTTAAATCGTGGCAACATAATTTTCTACTACCCTTCCTTTACCTTTAGGATATGTCACCTGTTACTATTTTTGTCGCATAACAAATGGCAAGGGGCTTGTTTGAAATCATGTATATGTAATTTTTCTGTACCACAAATGATGGATTTATTTATTAAATCCCACGCAGTATGTATCCGTTCAATGAAGCACCATCCTACCTGCATTTACTGGTATTTTATGCGGCATATAGGCCTACAGGCTGTGAAAAACATAATACCCTGCATGTCAGGCTGTTACAAAAGAATATAAAATAATCTCAGGTGAATCTGCATGCGAAAGATATTCACCCCCTTAGGTTTGTAACCTTTAGCCATGTGCATGAACATCTTGTTAAACATTTGGTAAATAAGCTATTTTCATAGCAGACATTAAGGCACCTTATAAAGCGCGAACGAAGACATCCCTATTAACGTCATGTATACTAGTACAGTGTATGTAGGCGGAGGTTTTGCATAGAAATAAATATCTATTCATTTATCTAACTTTATCTAACGAGGGTAAAGACATGGTAAACATAAAAATTCATCTTCGCCCGTGGCCCTCATGAGGTTAGAACACAAATAAAACATCTGTTACACAAGTAAATGATAATAAACGATTGTGTTTAAACTAACGCAATATCTTTTTGTACGAACTTGAACAGGTACATGATGTTTTTTCTTTCTTACCGGACTGAGCCATATATACTCAGCATATTTGAATGTTTACCCGAATATTTTTATAAAAGGGGGCCACCTATGGGCATATTGTTATTCTGAACTCAGGGTTCGGTCAACTTTTTCGTTCGGTTATCAGTGTGTGTGTGTGTGTGTGTGTGTGTGTGTGTGTGTGTGTGAGTGTGTGTGTGTATCAAAGGTGAATTAGGGTCGTTGGGATTTTTTATAAAACACCCAGTGTCATGAATGATAATGATACACATGTAGCTGATGTGGGGTCCGGTTCCCATTGATTTTATAGGTAAGCGCTGTCCAAGGTTATAACACATTTACGCCATACTGATTTTATAGCCATTTTGGTTCCACAGTAGAGACCTACAGCTAGAAGTCATACATATAACCATTGATTGGCCTGATGACATTTAATTTATTTATTTACTGGTAGAATTTGCACTGTCCATTTTTTAAGTGATTAATGTAAAATGGCTGCCATGGCAATTAGACAATCCCGAAACCAAAAATGACAATTTCACTTAATAGACTGTAGGCCTACTATTTCCCCATTTTTTCCAGCAAGGTGTTTAAAGGAATTACTTCTGTGTTTTCTAAAAAGTCACGTTTTATTCATCATTTGCACGCAATAGTAGTTATTTAAGTCCTATGTGGCAACACTCCCAACTCAAGAGTCACATCAATCACTGGTCAATGTTAGTAGGGCATAAATTAACATTTTTAATGATTAAACATCATATTTAATTTAGAGATCTTCTCGGCTTCAACTTGGCCATTATGTTAATTCATTGGCATTCGTTCACCACATAGTTTGTATCTTTTGGGGGAGGCCAACAATGAATTACAGGGCGTATTCCCAGAGCTTTTAGATCGATTTATCCCCGCGGGGAGTCTCACTAGATTACTGTCAGATAATCCGGCTTAAATGTCCGTCCCGCCTACTACAAGCTGTAAGGGGTTAATTAACTTTCGTGCCCGCTCGGCTGATAGCTATTTAGCGTGAACCCCCAGGGAGTTAGGTCGATCTAACGTAGATCGATCTAATCTCTGGGAATGGGGTCATAGGGCCTACTTCCTCAGACTTTCGATGCAAAGTAAAATGAAAAGCAACAATGCTCCCATAAATCAATAGTAAATTATGAAGACCATTTAGTTATATATAAGTGATAAATGCCCCTTCTCCTCAAGCTGTATATGTCTATATGAACATACCTGGCGAATCGTAGGCCTATTCTCTTTCGTCCTATTTAGGAACATGTAAAAGATGTACTTGAATGTGTGCTTCATCACAGCATTTTTTTCTTTGCTTGATTTTTTATGTGGATTTATTTTAAAGGAATGCAGTCTTACCACCAGCTTTTACACTGTACAAAGAATTTCAATGAAGAAAATTTCAGTTTTAATTGCGATTAATCATTATAAATGAGGCAACAAAGACACCACTAGAATGCTACAGTGAGTGTGTTTACTAATGTAATGTACCTGCAGCCTAGGGACACTGCTGCAGATTATGTGCTTACTACAGTGTATGTACACAGTATGATTTTTTTTTTTTTTTTTCATATTTCACACATTCTCCATAAAAAGCGCCTAAATTGAAAAATGATAAAGCTGAAACCATCAAACTAATCAAAACTGGTTCAGTATTTTTTAACCAAATTCACCGAAAAATCACCAAGAGTTTTTTATTTATTTATTTATTTATTTAGTTCACTAATGGGGCATGTTATACCGGTATATTAATTAGGAGCCAATCTGACTTTGGGCGCAGACCTGCGCAGACCACAATCTGTTATGGCACTCTACTGTGCCAGGAGTCTTGAAAAGTCAGAGTCGGTGATGACGTAACAAGATGGTGGACACGGGCACCTGTTTATCCTGGATTTTTGTAATTTTTTTAGTTTTTGTCCCTACAGCACAGGAGAATAAAGGCGGACTGTATTCAGAAAATGGCCCTGTGACAGTTCTCACAGGCTCAAACTTTAAAGACACTGTCCCTAACTCTGATAACACATGGATGGTGGAATTTTACAGCAGCTGGTGTGGACATTGTGTACGGTTTGCGCCGACTTATTTGAAAGTGGCACAGTTTGTGAAAGGTAGATAAACTTTATGTGTCGTGCTACTTTGATTTCTTTGCCTTTTTCGTGCAGAAAATGAGGCAATGTTTAAATCGATTAATTTCCTTTGATTTGGTGTGCTTCCCACTGAGCAATATTGTTTTGTAGTGCTACTAGTAATTTATGATTGATCACGTGTGATTTCAGTCACGTACCGTCCATATAAAACATACCACCATTTTGTATTATGCTCTGAGCGAATAAATCCACATAAGCAGTATAAAATGATGTATTATGACTGTTTATTGCTGATACAGCTGTCTCATTGTTTTACACTGTGCATCTTTTGGTAGCTGGTAAGGCATATCATGTACATGTGCCTTGTACTAAACTTTTCACAGTACCCCAGTAGGTGATACAGTTTGTGAATGCATTAGCGACAATACGTAATTTTTACATTATCCATAGGCCCAGATATCAGAATTTATCATTTGATGTTAACAGTAAGATATGACATTATGGTTTTGATAAGAATTTCATGTTCCTGTATCTCATCATTTAAACTGGGAACATTATTTGAACTGCTGTAAGCTGCTATATAGATAATTTTTCTGATGACAGTGTATTTGTACGGATCATAAAGGTTGAAGCAAATTTGAAAATCCATTCTGTTGTACCTAATAACTAAATATCAATAATATGTTTTTCTGCCCCCTCCCCAACCCATGTCAGTTTACTTTTTAATTTATGCTACATAACCAACAATATTGATTTGTTGGTAATAACATGGAAAAGATTGGATAATACATTTTTAACTTTTGAAAGACAGAAACATTTAAGAAATTCCACTTGAGATGAATATACATGGTTGTGCAAAGAAATATTTTTTACTATTTTATCTTTTATCTTCATAGGCTGGCGGCAAGTGATAAGGGTAGGTGCAGTTGACTGTGCTCAGGATTACAATACAGCTCTCTGCAAAGAATATGGGATTGATATGTATCCCACAATTAAGGTGAGTGGAAAATATATTGACGTGAATGAGATTTAAATTTAATTTGATTTAAATTAAAAATAACAAAAGAATTATGAAATTAGCTAACTGGACATGTGTGTTGACATTTGAAGTTTGAATATGACATACAGATGAAAGTGGACAAGGGGAAAGTTGCTTATATGTATTGTAGAGTGTCAACAAACATCATTTGTCAATGAACACCCTACAGTATTTAGCTGTAGCTTTCTTAAGAACTTGATAATGTCAGAAGTATATTCAATGTAAAAATATGGATATAAGTCTGTAAAGATTTAATGCGCACAATTATATTATGGATTTAGCAAACTTGGAGGATAGAGCTTCAAAATCTTGGTGAGTTGTTGCACGGGCAATATAGTGTAGATAAATAGTGGTGATTGGAAATAGTGGTGTGTCAGCAGTCCTTGTAGTCAATCAGCCCGTCTTTATAAATATAATACATGTTAAATGTCATTATATATCTTTTTGTTTGAGGTGATAAAGGCTTCTTGAAGGCAGGTGTCATCATGCTGGATGATTTCAAACTGGTTCTGTTTTAAGCTAGGACAGTAGAGATTGCATTCAAAGACATAAAGATATTAGTTACAATGTGGAGGAACATGTGAAAAAATGCATGTTCTACACCCCACAATTTTTACTTTTTTTTTTTTTTTACTATAATTCAGAAGTGGATTTTGATTCATAATATAGTGTGAGGAATAAATGTGAATTTTTAAATGTTTTTTGGTTCTCATTTTAGTTCTTCGACTTACATTCCAAAAGTGGAGACCTTGGCAGGGTTTTTAATGGCAGTCAAGATGACCAAACTATACGCCACGCTATGGTGGACCACATTAACAGACAGAGAGATTTAAAATCCAAGTGGCCTTGGCTTCTGCCAATAAGGTAAGGTGTTTTTGTTAGTGGGCATTTTTATGTACAGACACAGATGTGTCTGTACATATAGCCATCATCTGCGTCTGTCGTCGCCGTCGCCGTCGCCGTGCACTTTTACCGATAACACAATAAGTGGAAAACCATTTTACCTTTTGACTTGAAACTTGCAGAACTGATGAATATTCATAATACGCAGGTCAAGTTCGAAAATCAGCATGATCGGGTCACTTTTAGGGAATTTATGCTGTTTTTTCACTTTTTTCAGCATATATGCAGCACCGATAACACGATAAGTGGAAAACCATTTTACCTTTTGACTTGAAACTTACAGAACTGATGAATATTCATAATACGCAGGTCAAGTTCGAAAATCAGCATGATCGGGTCACTTTTAGGGAATTTATGCTGTTTTTTCACTTTTTTCAGCATATATGCAGCACCGATAACAGGATAAGTGGAAAACCATTTTACCTTTTGACTTGAAACTTACAGAACTGATGAATATTTATAATACGCAGGTCAAGTTCGAAAATCAGCATGATCGGGTCACTTTTAGGGAATTTATGCTGTTTTTTCACTTTTTTCAGCATATATGCAGCACCGATAACACGATAAGTGGAAAACCATTTTACCTTTTGACTTGAAACTTACAGAACTGATGAATATTCATAATACGCAGGTCAAGTTCGAAAATCAGCATGATCAGGCCATTTTTAGGGAATTTATGCTGTTTTTTCACTATTTTCAATATAAATGCAACACTGATAACACAATATAAGGAAAACGGATTGGCCAATTGTAATTATACTCACAGGAGTGGTCAATCTTACTAAAACGCAGGTTGAGTTCAAAAATCAGCATAATCGGGCCATTATTTTAGAAGTTATACTGTTTTTTCACATTTCCTCAGATTCAATTATTAGGCATGTTAACAGTCTCATTATTTAACTAATAAGATGCCTAAAAGTGTTTGTTTGATATTTCCTGCATCTTTACAACATTGTTAGTTGATTATGTAAAAGACATGGTAAACTTGTTATCATGTATTGTGTAATAAAGTGTCAAAAATGGAAATAAACTCATATCATTGCAGTTTGTCAGATTCAATCATCCACTATGTTCAGAATCTCAGAATGGAGGAAATTGGACATTTAACACTGTTCTATTGATACTTTTCCCATCTCATCAATTTTCTTAGTTGGTCATATAAAAATGGCAGTAAAATGTTTATTTTGTTTTATGTTAAAAAAGTGTTAAAAATGGAAATAAACCCATTTCAGAACAGTGCTGTCTTGTTTACATTTTGGCATTTTCAAGGTGTGACTTTGAAGTTCCATGGGCCTGAAGACCTTTGCTAGTCACATTTTCTGAATATCTGTGATACAAATATTTTATAATTAAAAATTGATGGTCATTAAGCTGTTAAACATTATGTAATATTGCATCAAAATTTGAAGAAACCCCTATTTTGGGCACTGCTTCCATGATGACCATTTAAGGAAAATCATGTCACTTACTGTTCTCAAACTTACAGGAAAGAAACATGGGACTAAAATACAGCTTCAGTAGGCAATGCAGTCTGTTTGGTATTTTTTTTTTTTTTTTTTTTTTTTTTTTTTTGGCAGTTAAACAGTTTTTTGTGAAAATTTAATTTTTCACATATTGGCATTTTCAAGGTGTGACTTTAAAGTTCCATGATCCTGAAGACTTTTGCTTGTCACATTTTCTGAATGTCCATGTTACTAATATTTTATTAATAACATTTGATTGTCATTATGCTGTTAAACATTATGTAATGTTGCATCAAAATTTGAAGAAACCCCTATTTTGTGCACTGCTCCTATGATGACCATTTAAGGGAAATCATGTCACTTACTGTTCTCAAACTTACAGGAAAGAAACATGGGTCTAACATACAGCTTCAATAGGCAACGCAGTCTGTTTGGTGAATTTTTCTGGCAATTTAACAGTTTTTTGTGAAAATTTAATATTTCACTTATTTGCATCTTTATTTTCTGTTTTTTTGTCTGTACATTTGACAGCTTTGCTGCCTTGTTCTTATATGAAAATTCATTTTCACTTGTTGAATTTGTACTTTTTATGTAAGATCAATTGAATATGAATTAGAAAATAAGACTGTCTTGATCAGATTGTGATAATAATAATTATAATTAATCTCATTTCTTGCTCTGTTTTTAATCATAATCACTCTGTCTTGGAGTAATAAAAATAAATTGATGTTTCAGGAGTATGCAGAGTGTCTGGAAAGATCTTGGAGATACAGAGAAGGATCAGAAGATGGTGACGGCTGTATTGTTTGAAGAAGAAGGTTCATATGTTGGGCAGGAGGTAAGAGCACACAGAGAGGTCATCATGCTGTCTTTGGCTGTATTCCCAAAGCTTTTAGATCGATCTATCCCCGCGGGGAGTCTCACTAGATTGCTGTCAGATAATCCGGCTTAAATGTCCGTCCCGCCAACTACAAGCTGTAAGGGGGTAATTAACTTTCGTGTCCGCTCGGCTGACAGCTATTTAGCATGAACCCCCAGGGAGTAAGGTCGATCTAAAGTAGATCGATCTAAAGTAGATCGATCTAATCTCTGGAAATGGGGTCTTTGTTATTGATGAATGTCTTCCAAGACAATATAAAAACCTCCAATTCTCTTCTGTCAATTAATTCCCATCTTGTTTTTATATGGAAAAGGGATGAAGGTATTTGTAATTTATATAGATATATGTGTGTTGTATTTGATAACCCCTATACAGAGCTGCACGGCTTTTGTGCTGGTATATTTAAATATTTTTAAATGTCTGCTTTCTTCTCTGACTGCACATTAAAGGGATAATAACTCTTCGTATGATATCTATATTTCACAATAAAAACATTGTGAACAACTCATAGAAATATAATATATTCTGTTTTACCACAAAAACGGCAGTTATAGCTATTATTCTGATATCTGAGCTTGTCTTCAGATCACGTGACCTCCATTGATGGCTGTACTCTGTTATAATCTCTTAAGAGATTTTAACAAAAAACCAAACTTTTTAGAAAAAAACCAGGGACTAACTTTGAATTTAAAAATGGATTCATTAACCATTGGTAAGTATGGGAAAATTGTTGTTTACTCCAGGAAAATTCATTTTTTGGCCAAAACAAAGAGTTATTATCCCTTTAAGTGATACATATTTTCACAACACAGTTGGACCCCTGAATCCATCAGATGACATTTTTGATCATGATCAGAGATTTCCCAGATCATACCACTTAAGTCTTTTTACAACCATTGCATGGTAGCAAGATAACAGGTGTGACACAGTGATTGACTACCCCCCCCCCCCCTCCTCTTCTTTACCAATTTGCTTCACTCTTAAAGCAGTGACTGTGTCAGAGAAGAATTTCATCAGCTGTGTTATGTTGTAAGAATAAAGTATTTTTTTCTGTCAAGAGCTTAAATAGTTTACCTCCAATAGTTCAATGTCTCATCATAACAATCATTCCCTGATGAAGATGTCCTGTTAGACAACAAAATATTTGAGGTTAACTATTTCAAAATTAAGCTGTTGATTGAAGAAAAATTACTTTATTCTTAAAGCAGTGTGTTTTAAACATGGCTCCTAACCCTAAACAATATGATTAATTGTAGTTAGAGAATAAATATAGTTAACATGTTGAATGCATTGTATTATATTTCAATCTTGTGTCATCAGGTGATCCTCTCTGTCTTGCCATACCGTGAGAAGATAATCGTGCGGCGTATGCTAAAGCAGGATATGAGGAAGATTCAAGTAGACAGTCTGCCAGCACTTGTTCACCTTGACAAAACTGGGAGCTACTCAGAACTAGCACTGTAGGTTGAAATGTTACTCTTAGTATGGTTTGAGTTATCTTGATTGCATCATTGTTACAGTTGATACTCATAGTTCACCAGATAGAGTTAAAGCAATGGTACAAAATTATAACGTGTATGCTTCATACTTTGAATTTACTAATACAGCTTTATTTCAACTTCACATTTGTTATCAATACTTTCACTAGCCAAATTTCAAAAGATTTTATAATCCAACACTGCCTCAGAGCATATGGGAACTGCAGCTTACAGTTACTATTCATTCCTGACTATTTTCTACTTAAGAGAAAGAAGGTAGACCAACTGGCACATTTATCTCATCTTTTTTGTTTATTAGAGGAGAAACAAAGAGTCTTGTATTCATTCGAGAACTGTATAACCTAGCTGGCATAGATGAGGAGGAAGAAGAAGGAGAGGTTCAAAAGGATGATGGCAGTTTACTTCTTATTGATGCTGGGTAGGTGCCCATCACAACAAAGACACACTATTAGTTTAGCCTGAATAAGTCATTACTTTTCTCAGTAAGAAAAGAATGTAAGCATTTTCATGTGGACACTAAAATTCTATCATTTTCTTTATTTATTCTAAATCATTTGTTTTTATTTTTATTTTTGATAATTGGCTAACCATTCCACATTAATGTTGTAAGCAATTGTTATGAGGTAGTGACCATCTTTATCTTGGTCAAAATTGTCTGCTTCCCCAGATGATGGTAGGTATAAGATCAGTAACTTATGTAAGCAGGTGTGCCATTTGGCCACATTTCTTGGGGAAAAGATTTGTCAAGTATTTATTATGTGTCATACTATTATTGACTCCTAGATCTTTTTTTTCTTTTTTGTTTGTAGGTTGAGAGTATATATGCAAGATTTGGAGTCCACCCTTCATTACTCATTTAGAAAAGAGATTTGCAACTTTAAAGTGGTGAAAGGTGAAGATCTGGCAGCATTGAAGTCATATGTCAGTGTTTTGTCCAAGGTATATATCACTTCTAATACTGTGACATACAGCACATGGTGTGTACTACTATTAATTATAAGAAAGTAACTTTCCATTGCAAAGATCATTTTATTATGCTTTGCAGAGGAACCGAATGCAGTTCTTTTTATTGATGTACTAGTACATTTCTTCTCCTGTTTGTAGTTACTGTCAGTAGTGATTTTGACGTGTTTTTTTTTTTTTTTTTTTTTTTTGTTTTGTTTTGTTTTGTTTTTTTATGAGTGTGTGTGCGTGTGTTTGAATGAAAATAAAACTTGATACACATTTATATGTGGACTGTTAGGATACATGACAAGGTCTCTGTGGTAATGGGACAATGCAAAACACTTGAAAAGTGTAATTAGAAACCTACAATCTTGCATTTGCTGCATCTTTAAGAATTCATCACATATCATCTTGTAGAGATACAGTAACTGCACATGTCTGTGAAAATCTTTCTGTTCTCAAAAGATGCTATTTGTAAAAGAAATCCAACCATCCGGCATATCCAGTTAACCAGGCAGAGAGCCTTCCATAATTGATTTAATATAAGTCTAATCTCATAGTTTACATTATAGGATGCCATTCAAGAGAAGTTAATATTAAGCAACATTTTATTGGCCTTTGTTCATCTATTTCAGTATTTCCCTGGACAGCCCCATGTGGTCAAGTACCTGTGGTCACTAAATAAATGGATGCAGAGTGTCAGTGGACAGGTCACAGACAAAGAGTGGGAAGCTAAGGTTAAGGAACTTAAGGTGGGTGACCAAATACATATAGCATGCAAAACAAAGGTTAAACCATTAAGAGCCATGATTGGGAAGAACTTGTTATTTCTTTGTAATAGAATGCTAAGGGACCATGTGTTTTTGTAGTGATTTTCATTAAATTATTTTCACACTTTCTTTTAAGACAGATGGTGCTTGTGATAAAGGATAAGGCTAACAAGTAATATTATATAAAGAAACCTAATGGTTCACAAAAAGGAGGTCTCTTAAATAGTTATACATTTATTGAGTATTTTTACATTATAAAATTGAGTGGTTGATTACCAGAAAATGTATATTATTTTCAGAACCACTGGTTTTAGAAAACCAAAATTTGTTAAAAACTCAAACAATTAGTTAAGTTTTAAAACTTAACAGTTTTAAAAACTGACCATCATAAACAATGAATGCAACTCATGAATTTAGAAGTGAGACAATAGTAATGTTATTTACAGAAAATAAAAATAAATAAATAAATAAATAAATAATTCAATTTCATTTCTGTTCTAGACTAAGGATGCTTACCTGCCAGAAGTGACCAAGTGGGTTGCCTGCCAGGGGAGTGCAGAGAAGTACAGGGGCTATCCTTGTGGACTCTGGACCCTGTTTCATGTATTATCAGTACAGGCTGTGGATGTCAACCTAGACAGTAAGTTCTCTTTTCCATGGCATTATTCTGTGGGTAGAACCCCCTTTACACTGGACAGTGTCCTTTTTGCGTCCTTTGTGCGACCATGAAACTGGCATCGCTGTGGTCATAGAAAGGAGACACAAGCATTGCTTTGGTTGCAGAATGAATGCTCAATGATCAGCCAGTTGTTGACAAGTATTTTTACACTCTCAAACGGGCCGTACTCCTGGGCGTAGAAAGGATGCCATCCAGTGTAAAGGGGGCTTAAGTAGCGATTCAGTAATCTGAGTATATTTTTGTAGACCCTCTCTGCTCAGCCATTCTTCAACTTATTAATTCTTGGTTGTTATGACCGGAGAAGTTTTAAAGTATTAGCAGAAATTTAGTTGATGTCTTTCACCCAGCATTATATTTTTCCAGACCCCTTTCTGCACAGGTGCACCTTCACTGATATCAATTTAGATTAAGATTTTACATATCCATGAAGTTTGGGTTCCTTTCTCTTTAAAATTTATATCTGAACTCCTTTTGTAATAAATATATACATAGATTTAATAACTGGGAATATTACCAAGATTTTATTAATCAGCATCACAGTGAAGTCTGGTGGGATTTATCTTTATTATGTAATATGCTGTTAAGTTAGACATGCTGCATGCTGACAGAGTCATGACAGATCAGGTGTCATCTGTTTGTAAGCGCTTTTCTCCAAGTGGTGGTAAGCTTAAGTCCAGCGTAACAGGGGCTTTAAGGTATAGGATATAGAGCCCATCATCACCATACTTTATCTATATAATTTTATCATATCTTAATTATACACATAATATTTCAGTTTTAGAATTATATTTCACAAGCATTTTTTTTTTTAATTCTAGGGAAGTAAATGTAGATAATTCCCATATAATGCTTAGCAGAAGGCAGCATCGTCACCGTTGTCACAATCTTAGTCGTCTTTTGTAACACATATCTGATGCTTCCACCACTTTTATAATGGTAAAAAAACGCAATAACAGAAAATATTCAGGTGTGCTGTGTACCCCATTATTACTTGGACAAGATTCATTTACTGTAACACCACCTGCTCATCATTATAAGGTAATTATTTTACATAACACTTCATGTCACTGTAGGCAACAGTGTAACACAATGGACTTTTAATAAGAATCCATTTAGAATGGTTTTTATGGAAGTTGAACTCGTTAAAGGTGCTTCCTATGGGAAAATGGATCTAGCCATCTCCATGTGATGTTAAATGAGCCCCAGGTACCTGAATTCACTACAGCTTATCTTTATTCTCTGGCAGGATGCTGTGTAAGCCAAATGCAGAATGTAAAATTAAAACATTTAACGGGTCTTCTTTTGTTACAGGTAGTCAAATTATCTTGCACGTTTGGCATAACCTTTAAATGCTAGTATGAGACAAATTAGGGCATGTAGGTGGAGACAAATTGTGTGGTAATTTGAAAAATTAAATAAATGGCAGTCGTATAATTGCTTGTCGTAGCAGAAAATATTTTAAGGTTCTTTTGTCTCAACACATTAAGTGTTTTTGAACAGAAACCTCTGGTAAGGTTATTATTGAATTTACTTTTTTGAAAGGCGAACCACAGTGCTCATGCCCGTAAATAAACCATTGTTAGAGAATATGGAAGATATTTGATTTTCTGACTTTGTACCATTGACAAATCTGTAGTCTGTAGTTGCGTAAGTTGCCTGTGAAAGCTGCAGCCATTTTTTTTTTAACACTTCTCCTTGTGAAATAAGTGATATGTGTGCTTCTAGATAACTTGCATCAACACTTGTGAGTGATCAGGCTGATAATATAAGATAAGCAGGATTTTTGTGATTCTTTGTCAAATTACGCCCAAGTACAGAAATTTGACTGGATAACTGTGTGAGCTGTGATTCTTTCATAATTGAGAATGTTATAAAAGAGCAAGCTTAAATCTACCACCTGTCGACCTGCTGCAGGTAAAATTATGTAAAACCAGTTCTTACCGCAGGCAACTTTAAGTTAATATATTATACCTAAAATAGTCAAATTTCAAAGCGTCAGAAGTCAAGAATAGAGTCAGACCCCCCCCACCCCCACCCCCCCACCCCCCACCCCCCCCCACCCCGTACACATCATTCACAGTTTTTAGTATTTCTGTTTTACATTGTTAAAACCAGATCTTTAAAATAAGGTAATCAGTTGCTCCTATTTTAGAAGATATGTGCCAGTCTGTACTAGTAGGTGATTTAATGGAAAGAGCTTTGTGAAACAATTAAAATTGTGTGTATTTCTCACTTCAGTTGTCATATCTTATCTCGCCTAGCACAAAATCCATAAAGTTGGCTTTGCAAATCAGCAAGAGCACTTCACTGCCATATGGTGTGACTGCACAAAGATAAGTGTCCTACATGAGTTAAAGAGTTCCTGGAATTTATAGCTAATACCTTACAAAGGCACATCAATTAGCTTCATTGTCTTTCTGTTGAAAGTCTCTTATCTTGAGCCTTTAATTAATAATACCTAGAAGTTCAGGGTTGTGTGGTATTGATCTTTTTTTCACTTTTGGTCTTTGTAAACTACATTTCTTTCATGCCAGTAATGTAGGCAGTGTTTTTCATGGCTGATAATATGGCAATTCTTTTAGTTGCAATTATTTTTGTTTATACCCATTGGAGCCTGGAAAGAGTTGAAATAAACCTGTATAAAAGAAAACACTTTGCTCCTGTTTAAGAGATCTTGTGCCATCATATTTTCAAGTTCTGTTTTGGAAGCCATATTGCACAATGAGTTCAGAAGATTTTAAACATTTGAAGATGCATCTCAAGTGATTATTACTATGACTTAATCAGTACAATGGTGCTTTATGGATTATTATAAAAAGTCTCATTAACCTAATGGATATTGTTTGATATTTTAAAGAGCCACGTATGTTGAATGTGCTTCATGCCAACTTGCATGACTAGAGCATAGAAATTATAATAAATATCTAATTAACAAAAATGAATATTGGTTCATGCTTTAAGGAATTGGCTGTTACATTATTGATGTTTTGAAATGCTCTTACAGGTATTACACTAAAAAAAAAAAGAAAGGTCAGATAATGTAACTTATTGTTATTGTTTCTATTATTATTATATGAGGTAATTGTTTGGAAGGAGGGGATTACCCTTGAAAGATATCATCAGAGGCATATGTATTAATTGTTTTTCCTTTTGTAGGGAATCTTTTTGATTTAACTGCAAACAAATGCTCCATTTCTTCATTGTTAAATGTTATTGATAATTAAAACCAATAAAACTGATTATTTTGTACATTTCAGATGAAGACTTTGAGGCTGCTGAGGTATTATTTGCCATGGATGGCTACATCACACGTTTCTTTGGCTGTCGAGAGTGTGGAAAGAACTTCAAATACATGTCTTCCAAGCTGGAAAAAGGGGTTGGTGATATCAATTATGGCATCATGTGGATGTGGGAGGCCCACAATAAAGCTAACAAGAGACTCCATGGAGACCTAACGGAGGACCCCAAACATCCAAAAATTCAGTTTCCCACTTACGAAACCTGCCCAAGTTGTCATCATAGTACTCCAAGTTCTCCATTTAACAAAGATATGAAAATTTGGGACAGAAAAGAGGTATTGAAATTTTTAAAACTTTTATATGGCAAGCAAAATATTATAATGGACCTAGGGGACACAGAGAAAAGTAGGGGCCAGGCCATGGTAGACAGCAGAGAACAAAAGCAGGAGTTGGCTAAGCTACAGGCCATTAGAAGACAAAAACAACAGGCCATGGAGACTGAGGCAAAAATTAGAAATGACAGAATACAGAGACTTCGAGAACAAGAGCTCGAGACGCGTCATTTACCAGGACAACGGGTCCCAGGCTCCTGGAACTTCACCTCCGTGGATTTATCTCTATGCGTGCTGGTCTACTTTGTGGCCACCGGGATTATAGTTCTGCTGTATTTTCATATATCTAGAAGGAGAAAGAAGGCAGCCAGTTTGAAAAGTTGTTGTGTGTAATTGCTTGCCCTTCATCAGTTTGGTTGTATGTAGTGCCATGGTGTGGACTGTGAGGGGGCGGGGGGGGGGGGGGGGGAGGGACTGGGGGTGAGTCAGAATGGTAAACCACAAATGCCCCCTTTTCGTCTTTGTATTCAGAGTCCTATTTATGAGTTCTGCAAGATCATTGAGGAGAGTGGAAGAGAAGTAAACATTTAGCAGAATTGTTAGAGTATTTGTTATCAAGACATGCTTATTAACACGCAAAAGAAAAGCTTATTTATATTTATAAACAAAGAGTGATGGAACAGTGATAATGAAATGCTAAACAGCTTCCCATGCATGGTCCTTTTTTTTTTTTTTTTTATATAATATTTATATTTATAAGGAGAGAGACTGCTGAACTGTTAACTTTCATAACCATGCTCTCTGACAACTGCATGTTAACATTATTTTGTAAATAAACATGGTTAGAAATATATATTTTAGCTTGAAAATACCATTTCAATGTTTGAAGATCAATTATATGTAGCAATCTTAATGTCTACTTATTTTTAATAACTTTATTTGCTTGCCCTCTTAGACAGCTGAGCACAATTTTCTACAGCATGATATGTCATTGATAAACTGCAGTCATTCCATCTTGAATATAAGGATTACCTTAAGTGACCAAAATATGAGAAAATGAAAATATCTTATTTGTTCTGATTACCTGCTTTACATTTCATCTTCTGTAAAATGATATTTGGTAGTGAGACATCGAGATAAGTTTTATTTATAGGAGTTTGAAAAGAAATCTTATTTTCAGAGTATGAGCTATAATAGTGCCGGGCCCTGGTAACAGGCTCCTTTAATTTATTTGAGTATGATAGTAGATCTTATTATTGTGTTTGATATTTTATTTGTATTACCTAGTTCTCAAAATATGTTTCTCTTGTGAATGGTCACTGACATTAATAAATATTAATCAAAAGAAGAAATGGTGCTGACCCACATGAAAGTATAAACAAGGATTTTTTAGTGGTCTGAATTAATGTATTAATATAACACAGTTGTTTTCATGAAGGTTGAAGACATTTTTGTCCATAAGATTCTTTCATGGTAGGTTATTATTTTTCATTAACTACGCAATGGTTCTTATCAGTATCGTTTATAATTATATGTTTCAAGTTGCACACAAATATATCATATTTCTAATTGAAGCATATTTTCTTACCTATTATTTACAATTATATTATTTAATTACAAATTCATGATCTTTTCAACATGCTTTCCGTCAATCGGCTTACGTGGGCGATGGGCTAAAGTAGTTAGCAAGTATTTAGGCGATTATAATGAAAACGTCATACCCTATACCAGGGCCACAGATTGATTTTTTTACTAGAAATTTACAGATAACGTCTCTGGCTAATTTATTGCACATTTCCCCACCGTGGAGAAACGTGCGCTCAGTTATTCTGCGGCTCTGGTAGAGGGTTGAAACGTCAGGCCAAACAGAAAGGTGTTACACTTTGTTCGTCCATATTACAGCGAAGTAACGCTCTAGAATAAGAGTCCTGCAAATGAGAACTTGTAGGCTGAAGTATTTTTAAAAATAATTTAACCTCCTTATCTCTACGCCATATTCAAGTAATGGTTGACATACATACTGTTACAATATAACACTCAGAGCTGAAAAGCATAAGTGTAGGGTTTTTAGCAGCGTGAAGTCTGTGAGTTAATTGATTGGCAATATGCGACTTCATTTACTAAGTTTATAAAGTGAAAATTGGATTAACTGCAAAGGAAGCAACAAAAAAATGACATGTCTACAGACATGTTACGGTGAAGTGTGATAATGAATCCTTGTGGAGGCGACGAATTAAAAAAAAAGACCAAAAAATTGGTAATTGAAAGGAGCGAAAAGGGCGAAAATTACATATATAACTTTATGATATTGGGTGAACAGAGTCAAAAGCGATCAATAGGCGTCATATGGTATCCATGCATCTCTCTGACGGTATTGCTTTAGTTTATCATTAGTTTATCATTTTTAACCTATGTATATCGGTACAAAATATGTGACACCCACCGCTGTTTCAAACATTCCATTGAGTCTACGCGAGGACAGAGTACTTGTGAACACTTGCAAATTATTTTGTACAAGTAGGTAATGATATTGTTTTTGCATAATATTCAGAAATGACTTGGTTCAAATATTTTTCCATGTATCCAAGCGATGTGTTAACTAGAAAAGTGTCAGCATAAGTGGTTATAATTTGAATCTTTAAAAAAAAAAGAAGAAAGAATGAATGAATTATGAAAGTTTGTGTTGCAGTATCGCTTTTAACGTACATAACATACTTGGTGCATGCATATGCGCGTCATTATCTGGGGAAAGGTCCATTAGTAACACTTGATCCTGTCTAAGTGGATTACTGAAAAGGATTTACTGTAAGTAGTGACGATAAAGATAATGTTGGCAGTATTTCAGGTGTTCATGAATCACCTAACCAATGCCGACTTTTTGAAATAAATTGCAAATATTCTGAAATTGTTGATTAAGGCTGCTTTCTGCTTACCTTTCAAATTGTCAAGCAGTTACAGGTATAACATTATAAGAGTCCCGATGCCAAAAACAAAGTTGGATTTAAAAAAAACGACCTGACAGTGTAAACTCTCGTCTGTACGTATGACGGGTCATCAGGGCCCCGTAACTCGAAAGCATTGCGAATTGCGACCGAGCGCAAGCGTCTCTATTCTGTAACTCGCTCATACCCGCCTCATGTAATACATAGTAGCCTCCATGTGATAGAGTTATTCGCAAATACTTTCGAGTTACGGGACCCTGGGATTAACAGCACATTCTAGCAATATTGATGAGCACGGTCAGCTACAATCCAGCAACAGAACTCGAGTTTCGAATCTCTTTTCATCCCAAAGAGCCCAATTAAGTGATGAATAGCCCAGAAATCATAAAAGATCAGTCTTCATTGTAGCCGTGGCAGTTGGAGTTTCATCCCATCGATCTGAAATGACTTTAGGCTTTCTGTCAATACCCATTCTCAATTTATATCCGTCGTTGATAAGAAATATATCTTTACGAATAAAATAACACGTTTCCTTGTGAACCTCAGTTTATTACACTATATGATTGTCTTAAGGCTGCTGCACTCAGTCCCCATCTGGGATAATAATAAGAATAATATTTTATTTAAGTCTAAAATCCGCTTAATATAACATGTTTGGTAGACTTTAAACAAAACAAGTGCTTTACAACATAATTACCAAGACATAAAAATTTTAAAA
This sequence comes from Lingula anatina, assembly GCF_051362555.1. Classification (NCBI taxonomy): domain Eukaryota; kingdom Metazoa; phylum Brachiopoda; class Lingulata; order Lingulida; family Lingulidae; genus Lingula; species Lingula anatina. The sequence goes on from NC_141769.1 coordinate 15,191,328, forward strand.
GAATAACAAAGATTAACATTTTACATTACATCAGCCTAATTTTCATAAACCAATTACAATTAAAATGAACAATAAATTATTGTAAAAAGACATGTTTTTAAATCCTTTTATAATTATCAGTTGATTCAATTGAGCGGATTTCAATTGGTATCATATTCGATTCCATTGGATTTGGAATAAAGCCCAGATAACATTTGCCATGCGGTGCTCGTATACTGCTCTTGAATCCCATTTCGTGTGGCGTCTGTGTGGAGGCAGGTAGTGGTCGTGCGAAATCGTACAAATCGCACGGATTTGCCTCCAAAGCCTCTATGAATTTCACAAATTTAAAACTTTTGACAAAACTTTAACATCGCGTAATAGACCGTAGTATTATCGTATATGACAACGGAGGTCCCGTTCGGGCTTTGTTCAGTGGTCTTGCGGCGACCGTGATTCTTGTTGTTCTTTTCAACCATTTTTGGAAGGCATAACGATAGTACCGATGTTTTAACTGGCGTGTGTACTTTTTGCATGTATTTGATTTGTGCTTTTCCTTCTTACCTCATGGGTTGAAAATCGTAGGGCACTGCACCGTCAAAGCGTCAATCTGCAAAAAAACCGCACTGAAGGCGTGCGGCAACTTTCGAAAAGGGCTCCGTACGACCACTTTTCAGCCGAAAAGCCGATTTCCCCCGTGACCTCAAGGACATGTCGTAGAAATATCACGGCACCCACCATGTAAAGGAGCACGACACTGCTACTCACGATGTCAGAAATATCGTACGTGAAATCGAAGACTGTACTGCGCCGGTGGCAAATGTAATCTAGGCTTAAGCCATAGTGGTACCTTTGACCAATTATAGGCACAGTGGGCTATATGATATAATATGATTTTATATAATAAAAAAACATCATGTTTCCTTGGCCCTGTGTTTGACTACCGGTGCGTGGAAATTGCATGGGTATTTGATGGAATGCTTGTACAAGAATTCAAATACATTCAAATTAGTTAAATCCTTTTTTGTCCCATAGTTAGCAACTTTCATTGACTCTCTGTCTCTCCTTATGGTAATAAACTATTTATGTTATGTTGGTCCCGTGAACGAAGATCAAAACATCCCCACATCTTGTAAGTTTTGCCGTATGAACACAGCCATTGACGCGTCAAATACAAAGTTAATATTTGATGTGTCTGTTGCATTTGTGTAATGTACGTAAATCTCTTTCTTGGTCCTGGCTAATCCTTCAAACTTTTTTCTGATATAATTTGCCGCCTCATCAAAAGTGTTCTTTCCTAAAATTAAGGAAAAATAAATTACTGTACAACAAAATGTCATAAAAAGGGATATTTAGACACTTTTAAAAACAGCAGCACTGTTGTGTAACGAAAAAGGTTTCTATACAACTAATGCATAGCATATATGCTTCCGTCGCATGTGTTATTGATGACAATCTAAGAATTAGAGCAATCAACAAAAATAATAGTCACCATTGAAATGTCGTGTTTGCACATTAACCGATTTGTGCACATGTACATCTACTATTACCAAAATGTTATCTTTAAGGAAACGATCTTGTCACAAGAATAGCTGTCACTACAAGCAGGATATGTATACAGATGTACTCTTACTCGCCGTATCAATCAAGGTGAAGATCTTATTCTTTATATCTTTTCATGAATTTAGCCTAAGAATAAAGATGGTATCGTGGAGACGAATGGTCGTTGGATTGTGATGCATCGTAACCGAACAATACATGTATGATTACATGCAGTTTCCGTGTGGTTCGACCAAAACTTCAAAAGTGCCAAACCCAGGTTATGACCTTCCATATAGGCTGATAAAGAGCGCCTGGAGAGCGTTATTGAAAGGCGATTTTACTTATTTTTGGGTTAAAGTGATTATCAATACCCACAACTCTACTCACGGGCGCCATTCAACCCGACTATATGCCCTACAACACATGCACGTACCTTGGTAGTTTTTGAAGCAAGCACTGAGTGGTGAAGTCAAGATCTTCTTTTCGAAAATATCTTTTTTGTTGAGTAGGAGAATCATGGGTGTCTTTTGAAAAAGCGCATAATTGCAAATGGAGCTAAAAAGGCACATGCTCTCATGCATACGGTTCTGGAAAATAAGATGAAAATAATTGGATCATACTCAGAGAGTTGACTGCAATGGATGACGGCCGGATAGGAGCCATTATCTTTCAATAAAAAATGACAGTCATGTGCGTGAATTACTTAGTACCATACCTCACGTTTTGATAACTATAAATAAGGTGTGAAACCGTTTTCACCAAACACATAATGGTTGCACATCCTGTGAAAATAAGATGCTATTATCTCAAGTTATAAGGTGTGCAATTTCCCACTGATATACGCTACGTTTGACTTCTATGCGTAGAGTAAGCTATAAATATATGATATAGGCTTTATAAAGACATTAATGTATTTCAAAAGCGGATCCAGGTACCAGTATATAGGTGATATACATAATGCCGCGTGAACTGAGGCTTTTATTTTTCCACCCATGCGTTAACACCTCACGCTCCATCAAAAGTCAAATTTAGTGCAGGTAACCAGTGGCGGATTTAGAGGAGGGGGGGTCAGGGGGGTACTGACACCCCCCCCCCCCCCCTTCGATTTCTGGTCCCTTCTTGAAATTAGAATTTTGATTAGCTAAATCCTAGTTCTAAACCGCACCAAATGGTACCGTTCGCCCTCTAAAATACCAAAGTATCATCGGGCCACTAACCCTACTCCAAGTGGTGGGGGGGGGGGTCGGCTTGACATCCGCGGACCCCCTTCAAATAATCCTGGATCCACCCCTGGGTAACTAAGTATATTCCCTTACCACTGCACTGTCTTCTACGAGTACTTGGTCGTATTCACTTAACGCACAGGTGAACAAAATGGCCGTCACATTATCGAAGACGTGTATCCATTTTCGCCGCTCTGACCTTTGGCCCCCTACATCAAACAATCTGAAAAGAATACACGCGTTTTTGTTTCTTTTTACTAAAAAAAACCAAGTAAAACATAACTAAAAATGTGAATAAGACATGCGTATTTTACTGTAAGTGATCCTTGTACCAAAACTTGACGATCTTGCCAAAAAAGAATCATACTTAATACAGTACTTTAAATATTAGATACTCACTTGAAGTTAAAGCCCCTTAATGGGAACACAGTTTGTATGATTCCTGTGGTCCGCACTCGGGCTCTTAGGACATCTTGTTCATTCGGGATGTAGCCGGGTAAGGAAATGCGGTCTACGTTGTCGAAGTAGCTACGAAGTTAGCAGGGGTTAAAATGCATATTGATCTAAACTTCCAACTTATGTGACTTAGGTTACTATGTATGATGCCTTTATTTATTCCAACATTAACTTCAGTACAATATCTATTAACTCTCTTAAATATCGTTCTCGTCTTTAAGGCTTTAGTAGCTAACTCAACACCATTCCTTTACAATCAGGAACATAGATACCGTTTTTTCATCACTTACTATTGAGCTGAATCACCGATGTGGAACTCCGACGCGCGCTTAAAGGCTTCTTGAACTCCTGCGTCTGACCAAAGTGTTTTGATGGCATCCGCCACTGACGGTAACAGGCAACCGACATCTTGCTTTATTAATGGGGCATACTTCAGCACGATGTTTGCATCGATCTACAAAGAGTAGTCTTAACATATATTTCGAAACAAACTTCAGAAACGGGTCCGTAGCCAGCAATTTCAAAGGGAGTTCTTTTTCTGAAAAAGTGGACCTTTTGCCACAAAATCCCAATATGTACCTGGATCTAATTTTATCCAGAGTGGGTTCTTTCGAATCCCCCCCACCCCACCCCCCGGCTACGGGCCTGAGAAATTAAGAAGCGACTATCGATAAATTGGCACTGATATAAAACATACATGTATAAATAAAACATAAATGGGATTAATCCGACTGTCGGTGGTATTCCGGACTTGATTAGCCGCATGCCGAGTTCAACGATTTAAGCTACGTGGGAGAACAAAATGCTTGATAAACACGTATAAGAGGTTTAGTTTAAGGCCATCGCCACGGGAATTTTTTCCGGCCAAAATTAAATTTCCTGGTAAAGCGCATTTTTTTCTACTTACGAATAATTGCTTAACTCGTTCTTGCACATGGATTCGATGTTTTATTCAATTATCTAATACTTTACGGGGGCGGTCTTGTTTTTGTGTTAAGGGGAAGCTGATTGTGCCTTTATAGATAACCAGATCATTCGATCATGTGACCTATTTCAACTGGCCGTTCTAAAAAAAGGATTGTTTGTTTTTAGGAAAAGTAAATGCTTTCCCCAAAATTTAAACTTAATTATCTTTTAAAGGGGAATAGATTGGTTAATTTTATGCATATACATAAAACAGAACGCTTCTGCGATCCAAATCACCGTTTTTCTTCAAGTAGTACATTCTGGAAGACCCGGAAAAAGAGCAAATCATTTTTCCAAAATTACTTATCTCAATTATTTTTAGGAAAGCGACTTGATTTATTTATATTTATATGTAGTAATGGGAAACACCAACCTCGAACCTCATACCTCGTCCGTATTGGCTAAAAAGCATCGCAACAAAGTACATACTGGTATAATGTAATGAGGCTCACTAATTGAGGAAATAATCGCACCCAAGATAGTGTCAAAGGATTTGCTTTGTTCTTCATTTTTAACTTTCAGTTATGAAGTTGTTATTACAGGAGGTTCAAAAGGAAGTTTTCCCAGAACGAATGATTTTCACTGCAGAAGCATTTATATCATTTATATAAAATGTCTACCAAAATGTCTCACAAAAGTTCAGAAATCAAACCAGGATTAGAATGAATTTTGATGTTGGAAAAATTATCAAAACAAATTGGTAAAAAAGAACAAAATCTGTCACACTTATTTTAGAAATGCGTCAACCTGGTATTTCGTATGCCTGGATTTTCACTGATATTTTTTCTCATTCCATTGTTCACGCAAAGCAATCAGGAACAGAAGTGGTTTAAAGTGTCTCACCATGCCCACGAGGCAAGGGAGCGACATGTGAACTATATGGTATATGGTGGTTGCAGTGCCACTGAAGGCAAACAAAATGACCATGCTTCAGAGGTTTGGAAATATATACTGCATGTTCTTGGCTCAGCTCATTTTATGTTTTTTATCAACACACTTTGTAATTGCTCTAAAAAGGCAGGTTGCTCAGCCATTCGAACATATTGTAAATAGAACTCTAAAACACTCCATTTTGCATTGCAATTGAACGTTTCGGAGGTAATGACATAAACTAATACAAAGTTAATGGATGGCTGTTCATATATTGCAGTCATACGTCACACACGTTTTTTATTATCTTTTCTTGAGATGCCATTGTTATTGCAATATCTCTGCTTGAATTGCCTTTACCTGATGTTAAATGTACAGAAATATAGAAAAGAAAGATATCCAGTATAGCAATAGCGGGTTACAGCCAGAAAAGCTCCAACAATAATTATTGGATCTTGTTTTTTTTCTAAGATGTCGTGACAGAAATGGTAGTCCTTGGGTGACATATAATCATAACAGGCCATGGCTAGCTGGTGGTATCGGCGTCAGTAAATGGGGCTAATGTCGAGTGTTTAAAGTGATGGAGAACGGGCTACTATGTATAGTGCCTATGTATACCTAAAAAAAATTCAAGTTAATTTCACCCACCTCTCGTGTTTCATGTTCCAATGGTATCTGTAGCTTTTTCATCGCATGCAATATACAGCACATGTTCTCCACTAAATTGTCCACTATTTGTGCTCTGTAAAAACATCGGTCCTCGTCCGTGAATCCATTCATGTGGATAATCCTGGGAGGAAATACACATAATATTTGTCATCAAACGATTGTCACAATGCCTAGGGTTATTGTTGACATGTGTAAAAGTGATGGAGGAAATACACAAAAAAGTCACATTCGGAGTAACTGAACTAGTAATTTTTGACTTGCATTCATTGAGTATATAATGTACCTGATCAGCAGCTATGCTCAAATTAGCTGTTTTCATCGACAAATAAGCTGCTTTCCAAACTGCTGTGAGACTGTAACTCGTCAAATTAGTTATAATTACGGAAATTGGAATATGATTAACAAGTAGAGTGTGATTTACCAATACAATTTTTTTTGTCTTTGTCATATTGTGCATTTTTGTATATAGGAAATATGTGCCCGAACATTCATCCTTGCGCAATTTTGTTGTGACAGAATTACCTCATAATATGACAATTATTTCGGCAATATTAAAACGGATAAGGGAAACATAGCAACGTGTTGAACCAATACAACAACATTGCACCCGTTGACCTACTTCACATATTTCAAATGAACTATTGCATTCCAGCTTATACCTGTCATTATTTCAACAAATAACATAAATCAATGATTCACATCACAGAGAGGCGAATAAAGTATATAAAAAAAGACAGAGAGAGTGACCGCCGGAGGAAATGATACGAAGCCTATTGCCATTGTCGATGCGACAAAATCAATTGCTTTATACTCACTTCATTTGCTTTGCGAAGGTGCTCTTTCCAGACTCCGCTGCGCCTAGTTAAGAACAAATATAGATCTACATATACTGTACGAAAAAAAATAATGCAAAAAAAAAAAAAAAAACTTCACGATATTCTGTGTCACAAAATTGTTTTCTTCTTTTTACATGGGAGAGGCTAAGCAATCAGGTATTTGTAGCTGGCACTAGAGAAGAAAGCCTGAAGATATCAAGGCTTTTTATGATCGATACTTCAGTTTCCTTCAGCATGGTATCGAACTACATGTAATTTATCATATATCATATATGAACGCCATCAGAAACATGGCTATCTAAAAGCAAACTGCAATTTGAGAAAACTCTGTGTATTTTAGATGAATGTTATCCATATTTACTGTATAACGGTACGTAGCTCTCAATTATTAAACATGGACTGAAATTAACATGGAAGGTAGACCGTGGATCTGTTCATTCATTCAGAGTATTTACATATTGGAAGTGCAATGCTAAAAGCGGTAGCCGATCATGTATGGAATTTAATTTGAACAATTAAAAAGACAGCTGAATGCCTTCAGTCTTCCAATTAAAAAATGAAAAATTGTCCAATTTTATCGGTTTCAGCCATTTTCAGTTGCGTATTGTATGATAACAATCTACTTAATAGTAAACAAACGGGCATATATCATGTAACGTGCGAGAAAAAAGGTACTTATCAATACCCTAGATATTATCTTAAGTGCCCATGTGTGTATTTTCAAGCGCGAGGTAAGATGTCGAAATAACTCCTAAATTTATAGAATTAATAACTCCATACAAGTTGTTTACATTTTCGATTGAAAAATACTGTGTAGTATCCGAGAGCCCACATGGCATATATTCACTGTTGATTGCCTTTATATCAACCACACGTGCACTTTACTGATCTATTTTCTACTACCTCCGTTGTAGCCGTAGCCATTAATTGCAAGCTTCAATTGATCTGATCGAGTAGGAAATGGCATCAGTATACGTTGTATATACCAGAGTCCATTTTTATTGCTTCATCGCGCTACTGCTCCTACCATAAACGACGTGTAACTGGTTCGTGGTCGCAAATTCTCTTTGTTTAAGAAACTCTATTGTACTGAAAACGTGAGCACTAAAGACCAAGTTTAAACACAAATAAATAAACAAATACACTAGTTTCTTCACAACTTCTGGTAGTCAGATGGTCAGCTGCCCACGTTACCAAACGATCTTGACACTGTGCACTTGCCTTGCCGTAATATATAGGTTGCAGATGGTAAAAATATAATGAACCTGTGGCAGATGAAAAAAAAGCCAACAAAATCAAAAATCTTTGCTTATTTATTTGTTTATCTATTCTACTTTTTTTCATATGCAATGTGATATAGTCTTTATACGGTAATGTACTCATTAAGATTCATTTCCTTTGCCTGTCTTTCTCGGTTTGGCACACGTTGCAATACCGAATATTCACAATAAAAAGAACTACTCATCCAATGCATATCCGTCCCTAGGGTAGCCATTCTTGGCTTGCCAGGAAATTGGCAATCACGTAATCATGTTAACTTACAAGGTAATTCCAGCCTTACAGTGTATGTACATATATATACTACAGCGCCACAAAGGCAGAACACGTATAAGAAGATACAGTGTAATATAGAACAATGCTTAGACACCTGTCCCTAGAGTCGTTCAACAGCGCGATATAACCGTCACTTTTTCAGACATTCGGATCTGCTATCGACTTTTTAACCTTGATCATGTACCATAGAGAATTATATGTACGTCCGGCATCAATCTCCACGTAATCGGTTTCGCATTTAAATACACGGAATGCAGGTACGGTTATGTGGAGAAATAATATGAGATTATAAAAAAGGTGACAAATATTATTCCTGACCCTTTGAGAAAATATCAACTATCGACACAAAGGGGAAGAAAAAGACAGTGATCTTTGATGTTTTATTTTGATAATAAAACAAACCTATCTTATCTTTAAACTTTAGACGCCTTCAGAGTTGGTCGGAGACAAAAAAAGAAATAAAAAGAAACGTGTATGGAGCATTGAACTATATACTCGGAGGAAATAAAGCATGTATTTTTGACAGTATGCATGGTCTTGACATTCACTTAAATTACGTGACATTATTTGTATGATACTGAAATAGGCTAGCATCAAGAAACCTAAACACCTTGTGCGTGCTGTGACACCAAAACTGCAACAGAAAAAATCTTTCAAAACCGAAACTCGCACTTAATTAAGTTTACTTTTAGTTCTGAATTAAAAACTTCTCTTAACGTAGTCATGCAAAAATTTCGAGAAGGTGAGCTTACGAAAACTAAAAGCATATTGGTTTCTCCCCTAGCTCATAAAGCAAAGAGACACATTTACACAACAGTGAAAGTCCAAGTTGTCCGGGAAATTGCCCGTCACTTACCTAAAAGAAGTAGTTTTACTGATTGAGCTTCTTCGAGTTTGCTGCGTTGAAGGTATTCTTCAATAGCCTCATTTTGCTTTTGCTGCACCTTGGTCGCACGCTGGACGCTCACAGGAACCCCCATGGTGAATTGGTGGGTGAATAACTAGGATATGGTCTTATTTTAAACAGAAATCATTGAGGTAAGTTGTTGATTTTAATAGCACCTCAAGGATGCGTCCACGATGTTTTAAATTCTACAAGTGTGCGCGTGAGATTTGTAGGACAAGATTTACAGTTGTGCATTTTAGGACAAGGCTGAATATATAGTCACGACAATATCTCTGTGCACATTTATTGGGCTGAACAGATACGCTAAAGTTGTGCTGTTACGCACAAAACAAGCATGCGAACCTAGTGTTGGCGTGACAGAAATAGTAGTCCGCCAGGAATCGGAGTCCGTTCCCCATTACTTTGTACAGGTGACATTCATCCCATACACTAACCCCAATACTCCTACTAACCCTATAACTTGCACTAAACATAAAGGACCCCGACTTCCATTCCTAGGACTACCATTCCTATCACGGCTGTCAAATGAACGGAAAAAAGGTTTAAGTTTTAACAACAAATCAGACACAGTGCACGTCGCTGCTAGTAACTACTTTTGCTACACGAAGCGATGCAGAATTCATTTGGTTTTGTCGCTAATAGCAATAGGCTTATAGGTGTTTTGATAATAAACTTTTGAGTGTCCCAATTACCACTATCATATCGAATGGAGTAGCGAAATTACGTAACCAATGATACAGATGCATGGAACATTTCAACACAGACTTTTAATATTTTGTTAAAAAATGCTAATTTTATGACTGGCTTACTATGAACGCAACAATATTGATTGAATATATTTCATGGGGGGAGGGGAGGGGGGACCACCCGGTAGGGGAGTGCATTCCCAAACTGGAAGTAGGTTGAGTTACTGTGATTTTGCTAAATTGCTTTTTCACTTTGTCGGCTGTTATTGCATGACCTTAATCTCAAGCGACCTAAAACTCAGATAAATGAGGAACACTCAAATAGCAATTAATCCATGTGAATTTTTTATATCGAAACCCGCCTGTCTTGCATCCCCGGGAGTATGTGCGCATATGCCTATACAAAGAGCAGAAGTCACTTAGCGTGACAGTTATTGGAATGGTATAGATAAGACTATTTTTCATATTGTACGTGCTGCAACATGATCAAAATAAGAGGTTCTTCCTTATGCATACTAGTACATGTAGCAACCACCCCCCACGCCAAGCAAGATATATATATATATATAAGTGCATTGTTTCTAAGAACATCAACTGAGAGCATACATATCATCATCGCGGGTTTACTAAAATGCATAATATGTTTTTTTTTCTTTTACTCTTCCAATCGATCTCAACATATTCCACCTTCAAGGCATTCTCTGATTGATCTCAAATTTACAAGGAAGTATTCATACCTTTGATTAGTCATGTCCAGATGTTAAAACATGACGTATTGATTTAATTTTGTGGTAGACAATAGCAACACTCATATTTGCATACCACACAAGTTCAACAACTCCACTTCTATCCGCAATTAAACGTTACGAGAGGAACATGCATTTTAATTTGCATATATGTGTACACACTTCACATACTGACCTGTATCTCTGGCAATATACTCGTCTAATTTGGCAGTTAGAATTACTTCAAAATTTCGACTTCGGTATTCCTTAAGTAGGCCTACTTCGATAATCCTCCTGACACGGTGTCACAAGTAACTGTTGTGTGTGCTCACACACGAGTATTTTGAGGCCCGTTCCTAGGAAAAAAAAACAGAAGCACGTGTTATAGCAATGGTAGGTATTATACGATATATTAGGTATATATAGCCTATATACAGACCTCCTTAAAGTATCCATTCGAAAGTGAAAGGTGTACAGTGTAAGCTCATGCACTCTTTAGTTGAGGCCCATTGCTACGACAAAATTCCAGAAGCACGATTAATAGACACGATATAAATTAGCAATGCGTCCATGTGACACAGTGTTCTAAATTTACCTCGCATGTTCACTTCTTCACGAATTCCTGCCCGATCCTCTTAGCATACACAGTATATATAATAAAAGGTCGTTTGCGTTCAAATTAAAAGTTAACAACTTGGGCCACCTGTTCATGAGACAGCAAATTGCATTTTTATAGAATATACGCATAATATTTAATCTATTGAAAATATTCTTATATGGCAAATGCTCTAGACGATCCAATAAACAAAAATTGGTCTAAGACCCGCTTTGGAGGACAGACTCTTGCCTGCTTTACCCAAGCAATTACACCGAAATTCTCCCCCATCGAGCACTGTGCTGAAGAGAGATAGCAGAGAGGTTGCAATCAAGCCTTCATGGGATTGCGCCTGAGAGATTTTTGTTTTGTCGATTAAAACTTTTAGTTTTCGTAAGCTCACCTTTTGAGTTTTATGACTCAGCCCAGCATTTTGGCTGCGGTTGTACAAATAAAATAATTCAGTGTAAATCTGTTGTTTGATCGTAGTATAAAAGAGTCCATCAAAAAAGGAGTCCAAAAAAGCTGAGATAAGAGATCGTATAATTAAATACCACAATTTCTTGTGCCGTGCAAAAAAAAAAAATTAAAAAAAATTAGCATAATTTAGAATACAAACCTGCGAAAGCAACCGTTTGCGTGTATCAGCTCCTCCGTAGCATCAGAAGTCTCAGTCACTATATTTACCTGGACGTGTATTACATGTTGTCAGTATCACGTCACATGTTTTTATCTTACTTCCGTCTATTTGATCACTTAAGTACTGTAATCGCATACTTATATATATATATATATATATATATATATATATATATATATATATATATCCTCTTACGACGAATAACACGCACTAATTCCTTCACTGCAATTCTAGACTACATGTAGATTGCTAGAGCAAAGTCAGAGCTGCTCAGTCAATTCTTGCGAACTGCAGTGTTATACTGGATCTCCCAATTTTTGAATCGCAGGTTTCATAATTGTCGATAAAATAACTATCCTTGCACCGATATCATTGACTGATGATATTCATTTTAAGTTCTCCTCCCTCTCTGCTCTTTCTCGATCTCTCATCCGAATATGAAAAGGATCCTCCTCTCTCTGCAAGTGACAGGAAATGTACGGCATTAAATGATTGCTTGCGTTGATCTCTAACAGCTGCGGAGACTGTTGGATTATTAACACAATGATATATTACGTCAGAGAAATGAGCAGTGTAATACACATGTAGCATAGCGCTCTTTGCGTTTTATTTTGAAATTATTGTGGTTATTTTTGGCGTCTCTGGGCCAGACGTATAATACCATCACTTAACTGTTTGACATATCTCTGATCTCATCATTTTTAAACCTTAATGTAACCGCTTATATTTTTGGTAAAGACTTCTTCCTTTCCTTCTAAAGCATGATGACAAAACCTGAATTCAAATTTACATTCAATGTCAAGTGCATATCATCTACGATGACATATCGACAACAGCATGAAATAACAGTCTAGAAATATCCTGCTACATTAGTCTTCCTTATTGTGTTTGTTGAGGTGAAGTACACTAGTACTGCAGTAGGGTTTATTTCGCCGTTTTTTATTATGCGCTTATAAGTGAAGTAAGATGCAGTCGACAAAAATTGATACATTTTTTATATTACCATGTGCTCAGTACAATGTGAGTTTCATGGAGAAGTAAAAAAAAATAACGTTTCACCCTAAACAAACTTTATGAACATGTACATGTAGAACACATATCGTGCTGATAAAATATACAGGCCCGTAGCCAGGGGGGGGGGGTTGCTGGAAAAAGGTCCACTCTAGGTAAAATTTGACCTAGGTACATGGGGATTATATGGTAAAAGGCCCACTTTTTCAGAAAAAGAAACCCCCCCCCCTTTGGAATTGCTGGCTACGGGCCTGATATAAGATAGCATAACAAATGTTTATGAGACCCTGTAAGACAAGTTCAACCTTTATGCTGCTTTATATTCATTTAACATATACGACGTGAGGAACTGTGGTATTTCAAATGGTGACTCTGTATACATAAATTTAACGTCTATAGTCACTACTTCCCTCACAAAAAGATTTTTCTCCACGCCAGCGAGCAACGATGGAATTCGATGATGTTCTCAAAAACGTTAACGAGTTCGGGAGGATTCAGTTAATGATGACAATATTTTTTGGACTCACCACAGCATCGACAGCCCTACAGATGATCGTGACAGTATTTATGCAACAATCACCAGCACACAGGTAAAGTAATCACAGGGGCCTTTACAGCTCATGGTGCACAGAGTAGACATGTGAAGCAGTGGTTTCTTCCTGGCTGTATGTGTGTAGGCCTATACGCATTCATGTTCAATATTTTGTTACATAACTATTCTCAGTGTGTAAAGAATCTTAATAACATTATTGATGTCTGTTGTTGTTTTTTTTTTTTTTTTTTTTATATTAAAAATTAATGATTGTAAATGGATACTCGCACAAATAATCCCATATTATCGAGGTAGCATTTTAGCATTTGTGGCGCAGTCGTGTGGAGCATGTTTGTATATAGTAGAGATACAGTACAGCATACTGCACGTCTACGCAGAAAACACATAGGGTTGTACAGGGAGTAGAAAGCAGCATGATAGATGCAGGTTTAGAATATGCTAATTAGCCTCCATATCTACTGTGCTGAGGTAGACAAAAAGCATTACGCTTCTGCTGCGCTGCGCTGGCACGCATTGGAAGCATCACCCGTGTTACATATTAAGTCGAATACTTCACCTGCACACCACAGAGGCTGTTTTGATTTATATCAGAAAAATAGATAAATACCCACGCACTGCTCCACTTAGGTAGCTTTAAGGTATATCAGAAAAAATGGAATACTTCAACAGTACACCACAGAGGGAGTTATGAGATGTATCAGAAATAAGTTTATTTCCAATTTTGACTCTGTAAAACATAACACGCGATAACAGACTTACCATCATTTTCATATAATCAACGAGCAATATTGTACAGATGCAGAAAATTTCCAAAGTACACCTTTGCTTATATTAGTTTAATAATGAGACTGCCATTATGCATGAAAACTGAATCTGAGAAAAAAACACTTTCATACAAAAAAAGGCATAACTTCATCAAAGCTAATATATATTAGTCCTATGAATCAGTCCTGTAAGTTTTAAAGCAAAATATGACACAGTTTTTATGTTATCTGTATATTCATTTAAATTTCCAATAGCAAGCAAACGTTTTGAAAGGTGTAATAGGCATATCAGTTGCACAATTTGCAAGTAAATAAATCCATGCCGACCAGGGCGTGAGATCGTCGACCGTGACAAATAATAGTGTTTTGTCTGATGAGGCCGCGGATTTTTCAAATGCGTCAGATAGCGGTGTTCTTTCAGCATCGGTCTGTGTGAATTTGCCCATTTTTGCGGTGAGAGTGAATTGCAAGATAAACGTACTCGCGTTTTTGGATAGCAGGTCAACGCTTATTTTTTTTAATATTACAGCTCTTGGTTTCTGCTCTTTGCCTTGATACTAAGGATGACGTGCAATGTTGGCTACGTACTCTTGACGGTTCAAGGTCTATTAAGTCCTCTGTTGCTTCATTTGACGCACCATTTATCAAATGTGTTAGTTGTTCCAGTTAAACAAGTCCAAGCAAATCAACCTATCAATATGCCAGTTTTCCCTCATCTATCTGGTATTTTTCTTTTTCAGATTAGTGCGCGGTCCCAAGCTCATTTAATTATAGGCATGGAAAATGCACATTTTATCGCACCGCTTAAAGTACGCATTGATCAAGAGAAACATGTTATAGTATATTTGGCGCTTATCGAAAAATTTTAATTTTTAAAACTAATTTATGCTTCAGATGTGCCATTCCAGGCCTGTCGAATGACACTTTTGAACTCCAAGATGCTTGGCACCAATATCTTATCAACCAAACCATTCCTGTAGACGAGAATGGGGAGTATGAGGGATGTCTGTGGCGTAGTGGAAATGATTCAAGAAACAGTAGTGTCTTGTCGTGTAATGAATGGGTTTATGACACATCTGTATTCCCGAGAACGTTTCCTACGGAGGCGAGTCCTTGCACAATGCAATATCGATATTTCACTTAATGAGGCAGTTTGTTATCTGTAGAGATTTGGCACTGACTAGGATACAAGACTGGTTATCTTACAGCAAATCTTTACGACGCCACACGCCTATTTTACAATATAGTCATTTTCCAAGTGTAATAAGCTTATTGTGTTGTTCCCTTTTATAATCCCGAAGCTTCCCTGGAAGCTGTAGAAGTAAAGAATGATTTAAAAAATCATTTCTATTTCAGTTTGATCTACTTTGTGACAGTTCCTTTCTTATTAACATGGCGAACGTGGTTTATCTAGTAGGAGTGGCTGTGGGGGCAACTGGCGGGGGCCTTGCAGCAGACTAGTAAGGACGTGTAGCTTGAAAAAAGATTGGTCTATAGACGTCATTTCAAATCTAAACTAGTAAAATGTTATCTCTGTTGTTTCAAAATGATTTGTTGAAAATTTACCACAGAGTCCACTAGTAATCAGTAACAAAATTATTTTATCAGACTGTTCTTCAATTTTGTATACTATTTTAGATACCCATGTGATTTCAGAGGATACACTTGGATATAGACAAGCAAACATGAAGATTTTAATCGTTCTTGCTGTGATCTATATTACGTATTTCCTTAGTGGAGGTACTTACATTTTCGTTGCTGATTGTGTTTGTATGGTAAAACAGAGCTTTACTTAGATTCAGTTTTTGGTATTAAATGCGATTTTTCTGCAAAAATAAACTGAAGTTCTTTTTTCCAGCATTGGCCGTAAGTTGGTTTCTTTCATCGCCTGCTTGATCCATGGGGTTGCAGGGATAGGGGCTGCATTTTCACCTAACTACGGAGCTTATGTCGCATTCCGGTGCTTTGTTGGCACCTGCCACGGCGTCTTGAACAATACTGTCATTGTTCTTTGTAAGTAATTGTTCGAACACCTCCGCTAATTTTGTACTGGTCATATCCCTTTAGCGGTTAACGAGGGTGCAATATTGTGGCAATCGGTGATTTTTTTTCCATTTGGCGTTTCATTCGATGTTATCATTGTTGACAACAGCCATGAAAGGCAGAAGTTTGTAAGCGCGCAACCTCCCCACTGGTTCTTTTGAAATATGTTACATGAAGCCTCCTATGAGTCTACTCTATTTTCCCACATCTTGGCAACCCCACTTACGCTGGGAATTCTATTCTAACAAAGCTTGCCAAGAAATTAAATGCCCAATGGTTCTATATAGGCCATTTTGAAGTATTTCATGTGAAACTTGAATCAACGGGTCCCGGTTTGTCTCATGGCCCTCCTTTTATTGGTGGAGGGCAGACCAGATCCGCCATTTTCTTTTGGTAAGGGTAGGGCGTTAATCTACCCCTCACACACACACACACACACACACACGCGCACACACACACATTACTATGGATCCATCAGTTAATTTATGCATTTTTATTTGAAAACATAAATTATGCATGTAAGTCAACTTGGAAGAAAGTGACAAATTTCATGCATTCACCTTTTAAAGCTTGTTCTGAGAACAACCATTGCAGTACCAACTTGTCGACGTCAAATTTGCGACAGATATTATGCAGAGCACTTTTTGTCCCAAAACTGGCAGAATTTTACAATTGGAGTTTTTTAATCGATAAAATGATATATTTTAAAAAACTTTCCTTATTTTCAGGTATGGAGTTTGTGTCGCCGAAAAAACGAATAATAACCCTGTGCACGTCAGCTTTTTCATGGGGCACAGGTATCCTCTTGGCAACCCCGGCAGCTTATCTTATACGGGACTGGAGATATTTACAGTTAGCTGTTGCCTTACCATCAGTTATTTACCTACTATTCTGGCGGTAGGTCCTCCTTTATATGTAATTTGACGTATGGTATCACAGGTGGAGACAGAATTTTCCTTAGAGCCCGAGGTCAGCAAAATGTTGCTTCGCTATCACTCAAATCGCATATATTCCGAAAGTAGAAAAAAGTCTCTCTCTCTTTCTCTCTCTCTCGATCTCGAGAGAGAGAGAGAGAGAGAGAGAGACTTTTTTCTACTTTCGGAATATATATATAACTTTACAGGATAATCCCAGAATCCCCTCGCTGGCTCATCTCAAGGGGTAAATACGTGGAAGCCGAAAGCGTGGTGCGATGGGTGGCTGAGGTAAATAAAGCAGCTCTGCCTGAGGGACAATTGTTTGACGAACATTCTTTACGAAGCACACCGACTTTAAGTCCTCTAAAACTCCGTAAAGCACCGAAGCTTATCGTGAGGACGGTGATTATATCATTTGCATGGTATGTTGCTATTTCTTTGTGTAATCATCAATAGTTCGTTTAACATGTTTATATCTTCATAAAATTCAATCATAAATAATTTACTGTTTTTCACCGTTTATTAAACCTAATTTTCAAGTTTGTGACGTTGGTGTTTAGTCAGATTATTTGGTTTTAGAGTATTTTCAAGCCCACGCTGCCCAAGGCCAATTCCTAACTACCTCCTAACTGTGACTTCTCACCTAGTTATTCCATATGTGAACTCCTAAAGTTCATCTTCATGGCGTGCAATGACTCGATTAAATGAAAACTATTCGTGCATCATAGCTTAAAGTTGACAAACATATCCGAGGACACAGGGGTGCCGTGTATCTGTATAAGAGAAACAAGGTCAAATAAATAACTTTGAAATGAATGAACAGTGTTCCATGGAATGGACTAACAACAAACAACTATGAAAAATGAGTTAACACACGCATAACAGCTATAAAATCTCCCTAAAATGTAAAGCCAAATAACCCTACGTTTTACACCCAAACCCACTAGAGAGGTTCAAATAAGGTCACAGGCATGCACTTAAAATAGTGTATTTAGTGCACAGATTAGAACCTATGTTTGGTAAAGCCACTTCACATGAAAAAAATGCGTATCAAAGTTTCACTGTCCTAGAACCATGAATAATAAAAAATAATACATCGTCTTAACCCAAGTAAGGATCATACGGTTCTGTCACAAACGTAAAACTTCGGCTGCGGAAGCGTTTTGCTCACTTAAAAAATCCAGTCAGCACTGGTTTTGTTTTTTTTTAGTTCCTTTCCTACAAGTATAACACGGTAATCTTCTGTATGGAGCGTTTTTTCCGCGATTTTAGTTTATTTGTCACTATGTATCATAAAATGAAAACATGCAGCCCACTGACAGTAAAAAAAAGGCATTACATGAACTATTTGTTATTCGTGGTGTAAATTTATGTCAGAAATGTCAAACTACACACGAAAGATGTTTCTGTTGACTACATTTCCACTAAGTGTTTGGACAGGTATGAATTTTTTTCGAACATTTTTCAGGGGAACATACGTTACGTTCGTTTTAGCCATGACCAAAGCCCACCACCCCCCACCCCCCACCCCCAGAGTTAGAGATGAAATTTTATAAAAGCATCCTTACGTCAGCTACAATTTACAATGACGGAATCACCATATCATACATTGGAACAAGATACAAAAAAATTAAATGTATGTCCCGGAACACACGTTACCGGAACATACGTTACAAAAATTTCCCTTTATTGCTTCTTACTAGTCCATAATAATAGACCACGACAGATTATACATGTGAATTTTTGTTCTGTACACTCACACGTTTTAAATGATTAAATACAACTTTGAATTCATTAGTTTTAAATTTCTGATTATCTTAGACTTGTGACATTTCAGCTTGTGAAATGCACCTCTATATTGGGTCTGGGTGTTAAACGATCATCAAACTCATCGTGGTTAAAAATATATAGCGTTTACTTTGTTTTTCTTGTATGTTCTCTTATAGGCTAACCGTTGGTGTGTCATGGTATGGCCTAACGCTGAATCAAGGTTCCTTAGACGGTGACATCTTCATCAATGCTCTCGTTTTGGCTCTAATCGATTTTATCGCCGCCTTCTCGTTGCTGATCATCAATAGAATTGGAAGAAAAAAAACCTTCTGTGCTGCCATGATGATATCTGCATTGGCTATGTTGTCGACTATACTGATGCATTTCTTTGCAAACAAGGGTATATGAAGATGTAGAAAATGTAGAAAAAATAAGATAGGCCTACAAATTGTGTTGAGTATTTAAGCGAGGGGACCAAATACCTTAATTTGCGCATATTAACCCGTGACTACTCTCTTTTCTTGTTCTACCGGGTTAACTCTTGCAATATTACTTGTTTATTTTACTAATTTCTGTCTAAAGTTAATTATTTTTAACGTACATCAGTAATATTTTAGCCAATATTGATCCATTGGTCATTTACTTGCATTAACAGTGCAACTCGTTATTTGTTGTGCATCACAGTCAAGTTTAATTAAGATGTGTTAACTTTGTCTGCACAATTAGACAGTCCTAATATATAAGTGGCAATTGGCATATACCAGTAGTATCAACACTTGTGTGCTTGAATGTACCTGTAAGCGTTAACATTGCCTCTTGCGTTCCAGACAATTCCACAACCAGTACAACCTTTACAACTTTGTACACAATTGGGAAACTAGGCGTCAGTTGTAGCTTCAACCTTCTTTTCATGTGGAACGGAGAGTTCTATCCAACAGCCTTGCGAAACTTTGGGCTTGGTATAGGATGTGCATTTGGTCGTCTTGGGGCAGTGATTTCACCGATTGTGATGGTATGCTGTTTATTCTTTGTTACTTTGTCAGGTCTATCATACAGGAAGCTCAATTACAGATAACCCTTTCAATCACGAACAGGCAGTGTCTTCATAAGTTTTCTCCCCTTTTACAGTGTACGCATTGTCTCGACCCGGCACCCCCCCCCCCCCCATCCCAATTTGTTAATCTTTTTAATAGTAATGTTCTGTTAAGGGCTTTTGGTTAACTACGTAACATTTTTGTCTTTTCTTTTCTTTGCTCTATTTTATTTCATTTTATTTATTCATTAATATTTTATTTTAATAAAATTTAAAAATAATATTTAAAATTAAACAAAATCAGATATTGTAAAACTTTCAAACACCTTTTGACGGCAGAGGTTGTTATTTTTTTCTTTTTTTCAAGTAAAAAATAGCAGTTCTAATAGTAAGATGGAGAAGCATCTGTCGCCATCGGTTTTCTCTGTTAAAGTCTTTCGTTTTGCATTGAATGTGTTCTACATTGAACATGATCATCTTATACCAGCGTTAATTGAAACCTTGAACTCTTGGTAGGACCAGCTAAGAGAACACCCTTACCTCGGTAACACTATTCCAATGATGCTGTTTGGCTGTATGACATTGGTTTCCTCATTGAGCGGTCTGTATCTTCCCGAAACAGCCCATAAACACCTGCCGGAGACTTTGGAGGATGCCGAGAACTTTGGAGTTAAACGGTTTGTATCTATATATAACTCTCTCATTCACTCCCCATTGTTTGGCTCGCCCCCTCTCTCTTGCTTCATCTCTCTCTCTCTCTCTCTCTCTCTCACACACACACACACAAACACTAATGCACACGCGTGCGCATGCATACGACTACACAGTCACTTTATGGAGACTTCAAAACAAAAGTGTTACACTTTGTCCCTACATAAAAGAGAAGAATTTTGCTCAATATTTCAAGTGCTATAGCTACTTCCAATACAGTTTTGTAAGTAGATTGTAATAGCAAAATAACGTAACATCGATGTTAAAAACGGATATGTTTATTTCAGGAGGAAGACGGACATCAACAAAAACTCAAGTGAGAATGCCCCATCGACATTGGAAATGGTTTCTTAAGTCCGACAACCACAAAATGATGTGTACTGGTTTTGTAGCAATTTTGTTCCTTTGGATCAGTGAGGCCTGATATGTTCTATATCAAAATTTTAAAGAAATGTGGAAAGAAAGAATGGGAACAAACTGAACCGTGCATTTTAACGGATTTTCGATAATGATTTTCGATAATGGGTGGTAACTCATTTATATTTATACAAGCGCTTCCTTGGTATAATAAGAATTTCTTTACAAATAGGCATACGCTTCAATACGACCATTACTGGATAAAATATTAAATGCCTTGGCTGCCTATAATACTCTATACAGAAATATTCAACCCAAAACACAAGAAGAAGATGCTAGATTTCAATTAATTCATTAATTCACCTACTGTTGATCGCAGAAGGTAGCACAAGAGAGTTGCGTTATACAATTTAACTGCAACTGAACGCCACTGCTTTTATGATACGTCATATGCATTTTGATTATTTTATTCTATTTATTTCGCCATGTGATTATTCGATTATTTTTTACTTTTATTTCATATTACTATATGCATGTATACGACACTGATAACCCGCAACAACTAGGCCAGTTATTGTCAATTATTTGGAGGGACTCAGAGTCCAAACGAACATTGATTTGGTTTTTTGTTCAAATTAATTCACCTTTTCATGTTGTCCCCTTTAACGCAAATGTCCTGAGCTGTATTATGCCTTCCATCGATGTTAGTGTTTAAACACACGTGCTGACATAAGCATACAGGTAAACAGTGAAGATGCAACTGTACAGAGACCCAGTACTTAACGGTGACTCCTAACGAGATAAGAGCGGGTGGTAAACTGACACTTAATTAATTCACACAGTGAAAAACTGAACGACAGAATTATTTGTTTTCTAATACTTACACTTTATTGTAAGTCTAGCTATAAATTATTGGTCTTTGTATACTTGAAAATACTAAGTTTGGAGTTTTTTTTTTTTTTTTTTTTTTTTTTTTTTTTTTTGCGTATTTAACCTAGTGAGCTGAAAAATTAAAAACCATATGTTCCGTATGAGTTTCTTGTACGAACTCTATTACATCGTTCTTAAACTATTTAATAAAATTGCATCGGGAATAAACAACGGACACCAACCTTTGAGCTTCTTTAACTTCCTTCAATTTATCTGATATGCGTGAATGACATCGGACGTACAACAACCAGTGTCAAGTATTTCGTCGCAGCTGAAACGTTGACACACACGGATTAATCAGCAGACAAACGGTATAGTGATGGAATTTGATGATGTGGTCCGACGCGTTGGAGAATTTGGGAGGATTCAGCTTCGGACGACAATATTTAGTGGTCTAGTGACAATGTCGACAACCATGCAAATGATGGTAACAGTCTTCATGCAGCAATTACCGACGCATAGGTAAAATACTTGTCAAATGACATTGGTTTTAGCTTAGCCTTTTCATATGCGCAAAAAAGATGTGGCTTGCTCTATTGTCTAACAACTACGAATATATCTAGGCCTACTTTAAAAAGGGCGTTTATGTATGTTTTTCCCCTGTACATGGTTGTTTTGATCTATTTACCTGTAAAGTTTTCGACGAAATTAATGCCCATAAAATTGGAAGAATAGCAGTGGGTATTGATGATGGGACGAACAGTGAAAATTTTCTTCAGCTGTGCGTTTCACAGTGCTATCTGCAAACTTTGTTTACACAGACTTGATCTTCGCGATAGGGTTTATTGATGTAGTTCATAGGTTCATAGATTTCTTGTCGCTTTAGACATGGTGTTGCTTATCGTAACACATATAAAACTTCCGATGACCTCATAAGTTACAGAATGAAGCCAAATTTACAGGTATGTCAAATAATCCCCAAGCTGTCAGGAATGCTGTTTTTGTTGATGTTAAAATCGGGCCCACATGAGATGCCAACATAGAAGCAAATGGGGAGGACTCCGTCTTGACTAGAATCATCACGGTTGTTATCAAACATTTCATACTGGTTCGAAACTATTTCGTTTTTTTTTTTTTTTTTCATTGTTAAAATATATCGTAATAATTCATTTTTTAACTTAACAGTGCAATCATAGCCAATATTTAATTCAAGACTTATAATGAGATTTGTAATATCTCAACAAACTATATGAAAAAGTGAATACGTCTAGGATACGCATTTTATAAAACGTATAATGTACGCCGATTAACAATTCATGTTTTTAGGTGCGCCATTCCAGACCTGGCAAATGACACCTTTGGAATCCAGGGTACCTGGCACCAACATCTTATCAACCAAACCATTCCTGTTGACGAGAATGGGGAGTATGAGGGATGTCTGTGGCGTAGTGGAAATGATTCCGGGAATGGTAGTGTGTTGCCGTGCAAGGACTGGGTTTATGATACATCTGTATTCCCGAGAACGTTTCCTACAGAAGTGTGTAGTTCATTGGTTTATTGTTGTAATATACCGTGCTAAGCTGTGATTTTGTTCTACACTGTATGACACAGAATCTATAAAATAATTTGGCACGGGTTTATTATGCATAACAGTGCCAAAGCCAAGTTCAAAAAGTTGAAATGGGAATCTACGTACAACATGCTTAATCCAAGATGTGACAGAAAAACAACTTGTGTTGATACAATGAGAAATCACAATAAGAAATCATAACAGCCTTTGAAAAGGTAAATATCCATCTAAACCATGAAAACAGGGCGGGAGATTTATTTCAAAAAGAAATTAAATACCGGTACTTGCATTGGGTACCAATTAAAAAACTTAATACCTGTATAAGTGTATATGCGGTGTACAAGGCCATAACATATTGATTGAAATTGATCCAGAAATTAATTGAATTGATTTGAGATGAATGGATAATCTCTGTTTTTTATTTTCAGTTTGGCCTATTTTGTGACAGTTCCTTGCTAATAAATATGGTAAACGTGGTCTATCTAGCAGGAGTGGCCGTGGGGGCCATTGTCGGTGGTTTAGCAGCAGACTAGTAAGAATGCCCTTTGGTAATTTATTTAAGTACATATAGGGTGTCAATATTCAATGAAATCAGCTACACTATTTTGGACCTTTTAGATCAGTCAATTTATATTTGCCTTAATAATCATAGGACATTGTTCAAATAAACTTGGGGGCCGCATTGCAGGGAGCTGGCAATTAAATCTCGGAGCCTTGATTTAATCCGTTTAATGGCGCGTATGGAGGCGGGGATACATAGCGGATTAATTGCCTCTTCTTTCCCGTAGGATCCGCCATATTTGATCCGTGGAACAGTAGATCTACGGATATATTGTTCTGAATGGGCTCTCGGAGACGAATTATTATCATACCAACATTTTCTGCTCACATAAGATATTGGGTTCTTTTTTCTCAACCAACGGGATATTATCTTTTTTTTTTAGTGGTATTTTAGGCATTAGGAATTTATCAACCGCTCAAATGTGTGTCATAAAATAGTTGTCACAGATGAAAAATCAAAATAATTGAAAGGGGCACTTCCTTGAATTTTTTAATTAATTTAAATTCACGCATAAATTTTGTTGTTGAAATTTTAATGTTGAAAAGTTTGCCAAACTAAAAAAATGATAAGTTGTTTCAATGAACATACTAAAAAGAATGATGTCCATCCCCCAGGCATTAAATTTTACGAAACATTTAACGAGCATTAATCAAATACTTTATGTCAGTTAGTAATATTCCATTTTTAGTTGACTACAAAAAGCCGGTAAAATATTCCCAAAGATCTAACCACTCTTGTGCATGCCAGTGACATATACAGTAACGGTAGCCCACGGAAGAAACTGTGTTAACAGTACTGGTAGCTGTTACCAAATATTGAAAACTAAGGTTGTTTAATTCTTTTATAAAAGAACTAGTATCAAAACAGATAGATAAAATTATGCTAAACTTTCTTTTCTACCGGTTTGTTTATTTCCCTATCGGTATTAATTATAAAAAGATGTAAACTTCACTTTATTGTTTTCGAAGAATTTATTTAAATAGTTGACTAGGTTTAGTGGTATATTTAGACTCCATAATAGGGATACACCTTTTTACTTTTTCTGTTTACAGTATTGGCCGCAAGTGGGTATCTTTCATTGCCTGTTTGATACATGGCGTCGGAGGATTGGGAGCCGCTTTCTCACCTAACTACAGGGCTTATGTTGCATTCCGTTTCTTCGTGGGCAGCTGTCACGGCATTCTTAACAACTCGGTCGTGGTTCTGAGTAAGAGACAACACACACACACACGAGACAACACACACACACACGCACACACACCCATATATATATATATATATATATATATATATATACACACTGGACAATAGAAGTGTCACCCCCTAACTCAGAGTAATAAAAGTAGGCAGATCCTGGGTAGTTATAATGCCTGGTCTACTTATAATGTGATTAATGAGTATAAAACCACTTTACCATGGAATTGTATTGTTGGTCTTGTACATGTACAGCAAATGATATTCCTGTCTTCTTCCAATATGGCAAGATACAGGCAATTATCTAACTGTTATAGGTGCAAGTTATTAACCTGAAGAGGCGGAATATAAGCAATGTCAGAATATCGATACAATTGAATTGTTCAGTCAGAACCGTGCAGAGGGTCTGGTTTCGGTATAGAAACACTGGATCAAGAGACAAATTCCCTCTGATGGGTCGTCCAAGAAAGACTACTGGCCGTGAAGACCGACGACTGATTTTGATGTCCAGGTTGTCAAAGTTCGACACTGCTTGTCAGTTGACAACACAGTGGAACAATTTCACGCATAAGAATGTGTCTGTGAAAATTGCTAGGCGTCGGTTACATGCGCATAGAGTGTACAGCAGGGTAGCAAGACTGAAACCTCTTATATCGTTACAAAACAGGCAACGTAGAGTGAACTAGGGTCAACAGGATCTGGAACTGGACAGTCCATGACAATTGGTCCTATATATTTTTTTCTGATGAGTGTCGCTTTGGTCTGACCTCTGATGACAGACGGGTACGATGCTGGCAAACTGCTGGTAAAGCATTTGAACCACATGCACTGAATTTTCGAATCCGGAGCAGCATATTCATCATGGCGTGGGGCTGCATCAGCATCCATGGCGTGGGTGAATTGATAGTGGTTGATGCAAACATGAATCAGTAGAAAAATATCGATGTTTTGGAGTCAGGCTTGCTACCATCTATTACTAACATGTTTGGTGACAGGAATTATCCATTTGTTCACCAGGATGACATTGCTCATTGTCACAGGCCCAGGGCAGTTGATGATTGGTTTGACCAACAGGACATTCGCAGGGTGATGTGGCCTGCCCAGAGTTCGGATGCAAACATAATAGAAAATGTGTGGAATGATGTCAAAACTTTTGACAAATGCCCGTCTAACCAGCAGAGAAACTCTGTTAAATTCAGTGTTTCATGCTTGGGCCAGCATAAGCCCTGAACGCATCAGACAATTATATGAATCCTTGCCTCGTTGACTGGCACCTATAATTAGGTCACGTGGCTATGCCACTAAGTACTAATTTTGGACTTGAAACTGCATATTTTGGAAGAATGCATATTTTGTTCTCATTTTGTGATTTTTTGTGAAATTTGATGTTAATAAAATGATGACAGGAGAATATCATTCCACGGTCATTTATCTCCCCCATAGTATTGGTTCAGCAGGGGTGACACTTCTATTGTCCAATATATATATATATATATATATATATATATATATATATATATATATATATATATATATATATATATCTTTATTGTTTAATGACGTGTACAGATACTTTTTTCACTTAAAAATAAACCTGTGAAAAATCTCTTTCACGTTGAATTAAGTGTACTATTTCACAAGTGGATAGGTAGGTAGTGTACACGGCTGTGTTATTGGCCATAACCTTTATCCCCTTGTCGTATGGAAACTTTTTAAAGATTCACTATTAGGATATTCCCAATTCTTCTATTTTAATCGAAATGCCAATGATACAATAACATGTCACATTTGCAGGCATGGAATTTGTATCACCAAGAAGACGCATGGTATCCGTGTGCACATTAGCTATGTCCTGGGGAATAGGCATGGTGCTTACAACTCCTGTGGCTTACCTTATACGAGACTGGAAATATCTACAGTTGGCTGTGGCCTTGCCACCATTCTTATACCTAGGCTTCTGGTGGTAGCTTCTGTTTCTCTCTTGCTTAACGTACTGTGATTTTTTTTTTCTAGCAATACAAACGAGCGTGTATTGGTATTTTCATGTAAAATGTATTGGAACGTAAGCATGCGTACATGCAACCATGCATGCATTGAATGATGTATATTTATGTTTTAGAAATTTTAGGAAGTATTCTGACTTCCAGGGTAATCCCGGAGTCACCTCGTTGGCTGTTATCTAGGGGTAGATACGCAGAAGCTGAGGACATAGTGAAATGGGCGGCAAGAGTGAATAAAAAGGCGATTCCAGAAGTCGACCAGCTATTCAATGAACATTCTTTGCAAATAACCCCCTCTTTAAGTCCTCTTAAAATTTTTCACGCACCAAGACTTATGGCGAGGACAGCAGTGATGATTTTCGGCTGGTATGAGACCATTTAACGCCTTTTGAATAGAAAAAATGGTACGTTACTGATGGTTTAAACTGTATATATTGTCAGTGAAGCGAAATCAGTCATTCGGTGTGAATCTGAAAGATTTTGGATTGGTCACACCTACATGTTCCACATATACATTGACATTTCACTCTACTAAGTTAATTTAAGACATATTTCGGAGAATAAATACTTGTGAGTTATGATGCTAACGCATTGTTATATTTTAGGATTACAGTCGCAATTTCGTGGTATGGTCTTACACTAAATCAGGGTTCCCTAGATGGAGATATCTTCATCAATGCTCTTGTCCTGTCTGTAATCGACCTCATAGCCTACGCGTCGATGTTCATCATCAACAAATTTGGAAGAAGAAAAACATACTGTGCTGGCATGATGATCTCTGCTTTGTCCATGTTGACTACAATACCGGTTCATTTCTTTGCAGACATAGGTATTATTCAAAACTGACTCTGCACGAAATCTGAAACATAATAGGTAATAGTAGTATTTGGGACTTGGGATTTGTGATAAATCAAAGGCTTCGGCCAAAAATGAATCCTCATACCACATGTTTTTAGACGCCTTTTTTAAATTCTGTATTTCCACCGGTTTAGATGAATAGTAATGTAAAGCAGACTAGGGGTCGTTCGTGTAGGACCTACCTAGATGAAAGAAAATAGTGACCTTAATTAATGTTATTGCGCTCTTTCCTTCAATATTTCAGAGAGTCCTAATACCAGAACCGCCTTTACAGCTTTGTACACTATAGGGAAACTGGGCGTCAGCGGTAACTTCTCCCTTCTTTTCATGTGGAATGGGGAGTTCTATCCAACAGCCTTACGGAATTTTGGATTAGGTTTAGGGTGTACATTTGGCCGTGTTGCGGCTATTGTATCACCAGTTGTTATGGTACGCTACCCTGATATGTCGTGCATAACAAGTTCTTCATCACGTTTTATAGATTTATATCGAGTTAATAATTTGAGGCTATATATATAATTTGACAATCAATTTATAAATTTCAACTTCAATACAAACCAATCTTTCATTTTTTCTACTAGCTCATAAGCTTATAGTTTCATTTGATTCACATATAATAATGCATAATGTAATCTTAGGAATACTTTTTATATGCAAAAAGACAATTTCATTCTTGAGCGTTCAAAGCAAGCCTTCTCATTTTGATAGGACCTATTAGGAGAACATCCAGTTCTTGGTAACACTGTTCCTCTGATATTGTTTGGCTGCATGGCATTGTTCTGTGCTTTGAGTGGTATATATCTCCCTGAAACCGCCCACAAACACCTGCCAGAGACCTTGGAAGATGCTCAAAACTTTGGAGTAAAACGGTTGGTTATATACTTACCTGGCGACACCTTCTTATCTCTTTCCCTCATTTAAAACATGTCAGCTGTCTCTTCCACTGTCGCTCTCTCTCTTCATCTCTCCCCCCCTCTCTCTCTCTCACACACACACACACACACAGACACACAAACACACACACACACATAAACGCACGTTCGCACATACATACATACATACATACATACATACATACTTACTTACTTCGCTTGTGGTGTCAACACGCAACTTTGTTCCTACATATAACAGAGATGAATTGTACAATATTTCAAATGTTAGGTACTTCTCACACAATCTGATGAGTCAATTGTAATAGCAGAATACTTTATAACAAAAATGTACCATTGTTGTTAAAAACGGATAAATACATTTCAGGAGAAAAAGTGGCATCAACCAAGACTCAAATGAGAATGCCCCATCGACATTTGAAATGGTTTCTTAAGTGCAACGACTACAATTTCATGGATGTGGACTGATTTTTGTAGCAGTTTGGTATCTTTGTGTCAGCTGATCCTGGCACATTGTTGGCTTATGTATTATGATATTTTATAAATGTGACACTGATGAATGGAAGCACGTTAAAATTGCACGTAATAAAAAGAAAAACGAAGAATGTCAATAATTGCAAACTTGCATTTTACGGATATTCAATAATTATTAGCTCACTTTTCAAAGCAAGCGTTTTCTTGGCACAAACAAGCGTTTTCTTGGCACAGTACAAATTTCTTTACGGCCTGACATATGCTTTAATACGACCATTATTGGATAAGATAATCAAACCCTCGGCTGCTTTTATCACTTTATACAGATCTATCAAAACCAAAACACAGGAACGAGAGGTTGAGTCTAGGCCTCTTGATCACATAAGACACCACATTAAAGCCAAATTTATGCCTCCTCCATCCAAGTGTACCGCCAACTTTTATAGCCCAATTCACAACAAAGACAAAATGCAACAGAGAATATAGATTGTTCGAGATTTTTTAAAACAAACAAACAAGGCCGAATTCATTATATAACCCCACTGTGAACGAGGTTCTCTACATCGAAAGAGTGTTAATAATGAAAAGGGAGATCGTAGAAATCTAGCGTTAATTGAAACCTTGAACTCTTGGTAGAACCAGCTTATAGAACACCCTTACCTCGGTAACACTACAATGATGCTGTTGGGCTGTATGACATTGCATGGTTTCCTCACTGAGCGGTCTGTATCTTCCCGAAACAGCCCATAAACACCTGCCGGAGACTTTGGAGGATGCCGAGAACTTTGGAGTTAAACGGTTTGTATCTATATATATAACTCTCTCATTCACTTCCCATTGTTTGGCGCGCCCTCTCTCTCTTGCTTCATCTCTCTCTCTCTCTCTCTCTCTCTCTCTCTCTTCTCTCTCCCTCTCTCACACACACAAACACTAATACACGCGCGCATGCGTACGACTACACAGTCACTTTATGGAGACTTCAAAACAATACTATTACATTTTGTCTGTACATAAAAGAGAATAATTTTGCTCAATATTTCAGGTGCTATTGCTACTTCTAATACAGTCTTGTAAGTAGATTGTAATAGCAGAATAACGTAACATCGATGCTTAAAACGGATATGATTATTTTAGGAGGAAGAGGGGCATCAACAACAACTCAAGTGAGTATGTCCCACCGACAACCACAATATGATGTGTACTGGTTTTGTAGCAATTTTGTACCTTTGGATCAGTATTTTAGCTAATGAGGCCTGATATGTTCTATATTATTATTTAAAATAAAAATACGGAAAGAAAGAATGGCAACAAACTGAACCGTGTAATTTTACGGATTTTCGATAATGATTAATTCATTTATATTTATACAAGCGTTTCTTTGGTATATTACGAATTTCTTTACAATAGGCATTCGCTTTAATGCGACCATTACTGGATGAAATAATAAATGCCTCGTCCTCTTATAATTATATATACAGAACTATGCAACCCAGAACACAAGAAGAAGAGGCTAGATTTCAATTATTTCATTAATTGACTTACTGTCGTTCACAAAAGGTAGCGCAATAGAGAGAATTATTTCGCCACAGCTCTTCTGTTACAACTATAGCTTTTTTTGCGTTATACAATTTAAATGCAACTGCATGTGTATTGATTATTTTATCTTATTTGTCTCGCCATACATTTATCAAGTATTTAATTTTTTTACCTCGACCAACTTGATTATCTATCCTTTTTACCATATGCATGAATATGACACTGATATGACACAGCTAGGCCAATTATTTTCAGTTATTTTGAGCGATCAAGAGTCAAAAGGAACACTGATTTTGTTTTTCATTTAAACTCAGTCACCTTTTCATGTTGTCCACTTCAACGTGAATGTCTTGAGTTGTATTATGCTTTCCATCGATGTCGGTGTCAATACACACATACTCACATTAGCATACAGGTAAACAATGAAGATGCAGGTGTACAGAGGCCTAGTCCTTGACGGTTACTTCTAACGAGATAAGAGCGGGTGGTAAACTGACATTTAATACACACAGTGACAAACTTAATGACATTTTTTTTTTTTGTTTCTATAACAAACACTTATGTTTAGCTGTTAATTAGTACACTTTAAAATACAGAATTTGGAGTTGTTGTGCGTATTTTGGCTAATGAGCTAAACATTTTAAAACAGTATGTTCCTTTATGTAGGAACTCTATTACATCATTCTTTAGCTATATTATCTAATAAATTTAAACATGAAATATACTATCTATGACCTATTTTAACTCTAGTTCATTTTATCTGATATGCGGGAATAGCATCGGAAGTGCAACAACTAGTGTCAAGCACTTCGTCGCAGCCGTAACGCCGATATACACGGATTAAACAGCAGGCAGACTGCTAATGATGGAATTCGATGATGTAATCCGATGTGTTGGAGAGTTTGGGAGGATTCAGCTTCGGACGACAATATTTAGTGGTCTAGTGACAATGTCGACAGCCATGCAAATGATGGTAACCGTCTTTATGCAGCAATTACCGGCGCATAGGTAAAATAAGTGTCAAATGGCATTGGTTTTAGTTGAGCCTTTTCATATTGCCAAAGAATAAGTCGCTTGTTCTCTTGTCTAACAATCATGAATATATCCATCTTAAAATCGGCGTTAATGTATGTTTATTTTTCCTTGTGCATAGTTGCTTTGATCTATTAACGTTTTCAACCAAATTAAATATAAAAATTAGGGGAATAACAGTGGATATTGATGATGTGACCTATCACTCTTTGGGAAAAATTTTCTTCAACTGTGCGATTCACAATGCCATCTGCAAAACTTGTTTACGCACAATTGATCATCGAAATATGGTTAATATTCGTTGCAGTTCATAGGTTACCTCCAGTGAAGATTTTGTAGCTTTAGACAGGTTAAAAATAGCGAAAAAAGGTTATGTAAGGCAAAATTTACACGTATGCCAAATAATCCCCGAGATGTCTTTGTTTGTTTTAAAAATCGGGCCAACATAAAATGCCAACATAGAGGCAAATGGGGAGAGCTCCATCTTGACTAGAAACGCCAGGGTTGTTTTCAAACATTTCAAATTGGCTCGAAAGCAATTTGTTTTGCCATTGTTAACATATATCGTAATAGTTCATTTTTCAACCTGACAGTGCAATCATACCCATTTGTTTAATTCAAGACGTCAAATGGGATTTGTAATATCTCAACAAACTATATAAAAAGGTGATAACGTCTTGGATAAACATTCTATAAAACTTACATCGTAGGTCGATTAACAATTCATGTTTTCAGGTGTGCCATTCCAGGCCTGGCAAACGACACCTTTGAAATCCAGGGTACATGGCACCAATATCTTATCAACCAAACCATTCCTGTAGACGAGAATGGGGAGTATGAGGGATGTCTGTGGCGTAGTGGAAATGATTCCGGAAATGGTAGTGTGTTGCCGTGCAAGGACTGGGTTTATGATACATCTGTATTCCCGAGAACGTTTCCTACAGAAGTGAGTAGTTCATTGGTTTATTGTTGTAATATACCTTGCTAAGCTGTGATTTTTGTGCCACACTGTATGACACTGGCGAATCTATAAAATAATTTGGAACGGGTTTGTAATGCATAACAGTGCCAAAACCAAGTTCAAACAGTTGAAATGGGAATCTACGTACACCAAGCTTAACCCAAGATGTAAGAGAAAAACAACCTGTGTTGATACAGTGAGAAATCATAATAGTTTTTCAGCCCTTGAAAAGGTAAATATCCATCTAAACCATGAAAACAGATTTATGTCAAAATGAATTTAGATACCGGTACCTGTATACGATACCAATTAAAACAACTATATAACTGTATTGGTGTATTATGTATATACAATGTACAAGGTCATAAAATATACATGCACCAGAAACTGATTGAATTGAATTGAGATGAATGGATAATCTCTGTTTTTAATTTCAGTTTGGCCTATTTTGTGACAGTTCCTTGCTAATAAATATGGTCAACGTGGTCTATCTAGCAGGAGTGGCCTTGGGGGCCATTGTCGGTGGTTTAGCGGCAGACTAGTAAGCATGTCGTTTAGTGATTTCTTTTAGTATATAGGCTGTCAATATTCAATGAAATCAGCTAAAGTATTTTGTATCTTTTACATCAGTTTATATTTGCCTTAATACTCGTATGGCATTGTTCAAATAAACTTAGGGTCGCATTGCAGGGAGCTGGCAATTAAATCAGTAGATCTTCAGATATACTGTTATGAATGGCCTCTTGGAGACGAAAAATTATCATATAAACATATTCTGCTCACATAAGATATCGGGCTCTTGTTTCTCAATCAACGGGATATTACAGGTATCTCTTTTAAGTGGTATTTTAGGCATTGGGGATTTATCAACCGCTTATATGTGTTTCATAAAAAAAGTTGTCGCAGACGAAAAATCAAAATAATTAAAAGGGGTATTCCTTTAATTTTTTATCAATTTATATTCAAGCCTAAATTTCGATCTTGAAATTTTATTGTTGAAAAGTTTGCCAGCCT
Organism: Lingula anatina; assembly: GCF_051362555.1. NCBI lineage: Eukaryota > Metazoa > Brachiopoda > Lingulata > Lingulida > Lingulidae > Lingula > Lingula anatina. The sequence continues at coordinate 15,225,096 of NC_141769.1, forward strand.
AAAAAAATAATGATAAGTTCTTTTAATGCACATAATAAAAAGAATGATGTCCATCCCCCACGTATTTTACAAAACATTTAACAAGCATAAATCAAATTTTATGTCAGTTAGTAATATTCCAATCTTGGTTGACTACAAAAAGCGGTAAAATATTAGCAAAGATCTAACCACTCTTGTGGATGCCAGTGACATATACAGTAACTTAAGTCCGCGGAAAAAACTGTGTTAACATTACTGGTAGCTGTTATCAAATATTGAAAACTAAGGTGGTTTACTTCTTTTATAAAGGAACTAGTTTCAAAATTGTGCTAAACTTTCTTTTCTACCGGTTTGTTTATTTCCTTATTGGTATCAAACATATTTTAATGGAGGATAATTCACTTTATTGTTTTCACAGAATTTATTTAAAATAGTTCACCAAGTTTGGTGGTATATTTAGACTCCATAATAGGAATACACTTTTTCATTATTCTGTTTTCAGTATTGGTCGCAAGTGGGTATCTTTCATCGCCTGTTTGATACATGGCGTCGGAGGATTGGGAGCCGCTTTCTCACCTAACTACGGGACTTATGTTGCATTCCGTTTCGTCGTTGGCAGCTGTCAAGGCATTCTTAACAGCTCGGTCGTGGTTCTAAGTAGGTATTCTCGAGAGAACACACACACACATATATATCTTTAATGTTTAATGACGTGTACAGATGCTTTTTTATCTAAAAATACACCTATGAAAAATCTCTTTCACGTTGAATTAAGTGTACTATTTCACAAGTGGATATGTGTATAAAACTACAGGTAGGTAATGTACACGGCTGTGTTATTGGCCATAACCTTTTTTCCCCTTGTCGTGGGGAAACTTTTTAAAGGATGTTCCCATTTCTGCAATTTTAATCAAAATGGCAATGATACAATAACATGTCACATTTGCAGTCATGGAATTTGTATCACCAAGAAGGCGGATGGTATCCGTGTGCACATTAGCTATGTCCTGGGGAATAGGCATGGTGCTTACAACTCCTGTGGCTTACCTTATACGGGACTGGAGATATCTACAGTTGGCTGTGGCCTTGCCACCATTCTTATACCTAGGCTTCTGGCGGTAGGTTCTGTTTATCTCTTGCTTAACGTACGTAACAAAACAAACGAGCATGCATTAATAGTTTCATGTAAATTTTATTGGAACGCAAGCATGTGTACATGCAACCATGCATGCATTGAATGATGTATATTTATTTTGTAGAAATTTTAGGAAGTGTTTTGACTTACAGGGTAATCCCGGAGTCACCTCGTTGGCTGTTATCTCGGGGTAGATACGCAGAAGCTGAGGACATAGTGAAATGGGCGGCTAGAGTGAATAAAAAGGCGATTCCAGAAGTCGACCAGCTATTCAATGAAAATTCTTTGCAAATAACCCCCTCTTTAAGTCCACTTAAAATTTTTCACGCACCAAGACTTATGGCGAGGACAGCAGTGATAAGTTGCGGCTGGTATGAGACCATTTTATGCCTTTTGAATAGAATAAATGGTACGTTGCTGATGGTTTAAACTGTATATAGAGGGAAAACAGCCATTTTTGTCAGTGAAGCGAAATCAGTCATTCGGTGTGAATCTTAAAGATTTTGGATCGGCCACACAACCGTTACCTTAAATTTTTTTGTCAAACGCGCGATATGATGTGCTACAACAACACCTACATGTACCACATATGCAGTGACATTTCACTCTACTAGGTTAATTAAAGACATATTTCGGAGAATAAATATTTGTGAGTTATGATCCTAACGCAATGTTATATTTTAGGATTACAGTCGCAATTTCGTGGTACGGTCTTACACTAAATCAGGGTTCCCTAGATGGAGATATCTTCATCAATGCATTTGTCCTGTCTGTAATCGACATCATAGCCAAGGCGTCGATGTTCATCATCAACAGATTTGGAAGAAGAAAAACATTCTGTGCCGGCATGATGATCTCTGCTTTGTCCATGTTGACTACAGTACCGGTTCATTTCTTTGCAGACAGAGGTATTATTTAAAACTGACTCAGCACGAAATCTGAAACATAATGGGTAATACTAGTATTTGGGATTTGGGATTTGTGTTAAATCAAAGGCTTCGGCCTAAATGATTTCTCATACTACATGTTTTTAGAAGCCTTTTTTAATTCTGTATTTCCATCAGTTTAGATGAATAGTAATGTAAAGCAGACTAGGGGTCGTTCGTGTAGGACCTACCTAGATGAAATAAAATAGTGACCTTAATTAATGTTATTGCGCTCTTCCCTTCAATGTTTCAGAGAGTCCTTCTACCAGAACCGCCTTTACAGCACTGTACACTATAGGGAAGATGGGCTTCAGCGGTAACTTCAACCTTCTTTTCATGTGGAATGGCGAGTTCTATCCAACAGCCTTACGGAATTTCGGATTAGGTTTAGGATGTACATTTGGTCGTGTTGCGGCTATTGTATCACCAGTTGTTATGGTACGCAACCTTGATATGTCATGCATAACAAGTTCTTCGTCATGTTTTATAGATTTATGTCGAGTTAATAATTTGAGGCTATATATAATTTGACAACAAATTTATAAATTTCATCTTCAAGTTACAAACCAATCTTTAATTTTTTCTTAAAGCTCATAAGCTTATAGATTCATTTGATTCACATATAAAATGCATAATGTAATCGTAGACAGTCTGATTTTTGGGCGTTCAAAGCAAGCCTTCTCATATCGATAGGACCGATTAGGAGAACATCCAGTTCTTGGTAACACTGTTCCTCTGATATTGTTTGGCTGCATGGCATTGTTCTGTGCTTTGAGTGGTCTATATCTCCCTGAAACCACCCACAAACACCTGCCAGAGACCTTGAAAGATGCTCAAAACTTTGGAGTTAAAAGGTTGGTCATATAATTCCTTATCTCTTTCCCTCATTTCACACCTGTCAGCTGTCTATTCCAGTGTTGCTCTCTCTCTTCATCTCTCTCTCTCTCTCTCTCTCTCTCTCTCTCTCTCTCTCTCTCACACACACACACACACACATAAACGCACATTGGCACATACATACAAACATACATACAAGCACACACTTCACTTGTGGTGTCAACACGCATCTTTGTTCCTACATATAACAGAGAAGATTTGTACAATATTTCAAATGTTTAGCTACTTCTCTCACAGTCCGATAAGTCAATTGTAATAGCAGAATACTTTATAAAAAAATGTAACACTGCTGTTAAATACGGATAAATACATTTCAGGAGAAAAGATGGGATCAACCAAGAATCAAATGAGAATGCCCCATCGACATTTGAAATGGTTTCTTAAGTGCAACGACTACAATTTTATGTATGTGGACTGATTTTTGTAGCAGTTTGGTATCTTTGGGTCAGCTGAGCCTGGCACATTGTAGGCCTATATAGGTATTTTTAAAATGTTACACTGATGAATGGTAGCAAATTAAAATTGCACGTAATAAAAAGAAGAATGTCAACAATTGCAAACTTGCATTTTACGGATATTCAATAATTATTAGCTCACTTTTCAACAAGCGTTTTCTTGGCATATTACAAATTTCTTTACGGCGTGAAATATGCTTTAATACGACCATTACTGGATAAGATAATCAAACCCTCGGCTGCTAATATCACTTTATACAGATCTATTAAAACCAAAACACGGGAATGAGAGGTTGATTCTAAGCCACTTGATTACATAAGAAACCACATTAAAGCCACTTTATGTCTCCTCCATCCCAGTGTACCACTAACTTTCATAGCCCAATTCACAACAAGGCAAAAGGCAACAGAGAATATAGATTGTTTGAGATTTTTTAAAACGAACAAACAAACAAACAAGGCCGCCTTTATTATATAACCCCACTTTACACTAGTGTCTACCCGAAAGAGTGTAAATGATGAAAAGGAAGACCGTAGAAATCTGAAATTAAATGAAGTAATTGAATCGGCGTTACAGGTACCCAAGTGGTATCCAACAAAGTTCGGGGCAGTTCGTCCGACTATGACATCAGTTTCCATATGGAAGGATCCTCTATTGTGCAGACGCCTTGACGGCTCTCATAGCAAACGAGTAACCTAAATTGACAAAAGAATTTTTGTCAACAGGAACTGCTATAATTAGTAAAAACAAGAACTAACCACATTCATGAACGCATTGAGTGGTATTATTCTCTCCACCGATATTAGTATTCATATTTAGCTATTATGCTGCCAAAAGGATACATGTAAACATATTATAGAAGATGCAAAGGAACGTAGTCCTTAATGGTGTCTTAACGGCCCTAGACCTAGAAAGAGATATAGGGGGACACACAGTAAAAAAATAAAACCTTTACGACAGTATAATGTTTTTTTCCACCACTTGCACTTTATTGGAAGTCCTGAGTTTCATTTATGGTCTTTATACACTTTACAATGCAAAGTTAGGATTTTGTTCATGTGTTTTGCCTAATGTTCTATAGCAGATTTAGGAATCACCTTGTACGAAATTTATTAAATTGCTCTTTGGCTGTTTAAAAATTGCATAGGAAATAAACGGACACCAATCCATAATCTTATGTAAATCTCGTTTTTTTATCTGATATGCAGGAATGACATCGGAAGTGCAACGACCAGTGTCAAGTTCTTAATCGCGGCTGTAACGACGACATACAAGGATTAAACAGCAGGCAGACTGCTAGTGATGGAATTCGATAATGTGATCCGACGCATTGGAGAGTTTGGGAGGATTCAGCTTCGGACGACAATATTTAGTGGTCTAGTGACCATGTCGACAGCCATGCAAATGATGGTAACAGTTTTTATGCAGCAATTACCGGCGCATAGGTAAAATAAGTGTCAAATGGCACTGGTATTAGTTGAGCGTTTTCATATTCTCAAAGAACAAGTCGCCTGTTCTCTTGTCTTACAATTATGAATATATCTACTATATATTTCCCATGTACAGGGTTCTTTTTATTAACGTTTTCCATGAAATTAATACCTATAAAATTTTATTAGGGGAATAGAAGTGGGTATCGATGATGGGACGTATCATTCCGTGGGTAAAAATTTCTTCAGCTGTGCGATTCACACTGCTAGTACTATCTACAAAATTTGTTTACACAAAATTGATCTTTGCGATAGGGTTTATCGATGCAATTCACAGGCCAGTGGTACCTCCTGTGAAGATTTTTGACTCTAAGCGCAGCATATAATTGCCGATAAATTCATAATCGTATCATTATCGTATATTAAATGATCCCCAAGCTGTCAAGAATGCTTTTTTTTGTTGATATTAAAAACGGGCCCACATGAGATGCCAACATAGGATGGGGAGGTCTCCGTTTCGACTAAAAATGTTACGGTTGTTTACAATCAATTCGAATCGTTTCGACGCATTTCATGATTTTGTCATCGTTTGCAAATGCATCATTTCAACTTAACATTTCAAATATAGCCAATACTTTAGTTCATGACTTATTATGGGATTTGTTTTATCTCAACATACTATATAAAAAAATGATAACGTCTAGGATACGCATTTTATAACACTTGTGATATAAGTTTAACAATTAAAACAATTCATTTTTTAGGTGTGCCATTCCAGACTTGGCAAACGATACATTTGAAATCCAGGATACTTGGCACCAATATCTTATCAACCAAACCATTCCTGTAGACGAGAATGGGGAGTATGAGGGATGTCTGTGGCGTAGTGGAAATGTTTCCGGAAATGGTAGTGTGTTGCCGTGCAAGGACTGGGTTTATGATACATCTGTATTCCCGAGAACATTTCCTACAGAAGTAAGTAGTTCATTGCTTTATCGTTGTTATATACCTTGCTAAACTGTGGATTATGTGATACACTGTGTGACATTGTTGGATTTATAAAATTTGACGCGTGATGATTATACATAGCAGTGCAACAACCAAGTTCAGATTCAGTACTGAAATGATGGGATTCTACGTACAACATGCGTCCATTGCTAACCAATTAAAAATAACTATTTACAGGTATATTTATATATGCTAGTACTTGTATGTAGTTTTTAATTGGTACCCATTGATTATACTAACGGTGTCAACAAAAATAGTCTGTTATTTAAGTTTATACCGAATCATTTCAAAGAACAGGTAAAGTACTTGCCCAATTTGATATCTCCTAGCAGGTATTTGCACATTTTCATAACTTAATATATATTTTAGAAGGTGTGTGCATAATTTATCTCTATAATTAAGATGTAAATATGTCTAGAAATTGAATTCACCGTTAGATAAAACATTTTACTTGTAATTGATTTGATGAAAGTGTCTCATTCTTCGAGCCATTCTATGTGAAACTTTCTTCAGTGAACATGTTTGTGATCTGTTTTAAAAAATTGAATTACAAAGACTGTAGGCTTACAACTTTATTTCATTACAATGGTTCTATCATTGTGAGTGGTCTGAGAGCCATTCTTTTTTTTAATAGTTCCCTTGGTTGTGGAGTATGCTTCTCCACATTCATAATGTGTAATACGTATGAATGATATGAAAAAACGTTGTGCAAGACCATAAAAAATTATATATATATATATATGCACCAGAAATTGATTTAAATTAAGATGAATGGATAATCTCTGTTTTTAATTTCAGTTTGGTCTATTTTGTGACAGTTCCTTGCTAATAAATATGGTAAACGTGGTCTATCTAGCAGGAGTGGCCGTGGGGGCAACTGTCGGTGGTTTAGCAGCAGACTAGTAAGCATGGCGTTTACTACATATAGGATGTCAATAGAATCAGCTATATAGTTTTGGATCAGACAGTTTTGGTTTGCCTTAATAATCATAGGACATAAACTTGGAGGCCATTCAGACCAGAAGATCAGAGGATCTATTAAACCACGGATCAAATATATCGGGACTTACATGGAAGGAGAGCCGACTAATCCACATCCACACGCGCCGTCCTTGTAGGACGCCTCAGATCCGTGGTTTAATCTGTTTAATGACGCTTGTTCCTTGCCCAGTTAAGGTTATGGCTTCTTTGCAACCCCCACAAACGCAATTTGTGCAAAATTATTGTTAATGATAACTTTTGCTGACTCGTCACATCATATTTTTTAGGATGACGAGTCTTATTGAATATTTGATATTTATATTTCACCCGAAGATTTAACGTGAAGTTTGGAGATAACTTCTAGCTTAAAGATATTATCACCCTTTGCCCATAACTCCTTGTTTACTGCCTTACATATATTTGTTTGGGTAATAAATAACTCTTCAGTGGTCGAGACTAAATTTAGCAATATTTACACATATGTCATGTTATGTGTGACGTCATAATTGCGATTTTGGGGTAAAAACTGAAAAATCGCTTTCCCAGATTTCTCTTTTACCTGAGCACCCATGATCACCGTTTCAACGCCGATATAATAACACCATTCAGTACTCCAAAACCCTGCTAGCGATTTTTCTTTAAAGTCTTAGTTCAGATTTTATCGTTGATAAAGCAAAATAATGCCTTTGTTTAATGAAAATCCGTAATTACTCATCAACACCAAAAACTAATCATCTGTTTCTTGGCCCACTTCTGACAGTTCCAGAAAATTTTATCAAAATCGGTCCATAAAATGTTCTGTAATGTTGCTAACAGACAGACAGACAGACAAACTAACAGAACCAAAAACATTATCTCCTTGGCGGAGGTAAAAACTCATTTTCGATATCTGGATGATAATAAAGGGTAACAATATCCTTAATCGTATCCTGTTCGTGAAAATGGGGTTATGCAGTGACGTCCCTTGATATAAGCAGCAACAATGTGGCACAATGGAGACTACCCCTCTAGCGGGAGAATGGAGCATGTGTAGAATGCGCATATGCGTAAATAAGCTCTGGACATTGTTGTCGCCATAAAATGTCGTTTGACTACGCCAAACTTTTCTTTACTTCTTTTATAAAAGAACTCGTTTCAAAACAGACATTTTACAAATTATGCTTTACTTTCTTATTTAAAGGTTTGTTTATTTCCTTATTGGTTTAAATTACACCCAAAAAGAGGTATGCTTCACTTAATTGTTTTCACAGAATTTCTTTAAGATTGTTCATTTGCTTTGGTAGAATAACTAAACACCATAATAGGGATACTTTTTCCAATTTTCATTTTTCCGTTAACAGTATTGGTCGCAAGTGGGTATCTTTCATCGCATGTTTGGTACATGGGGTCGGAGGATTGGGAGCCGCATTGTCACCTAATTACGGGGCTTATGTTGCATTCCGTTTCTTCGTAGGCAGCTGTCACGGCATTCTTAACAATTCAGTCGTGGTTCTGAGTAAGTAGTCACGAGAATAAAACACGCCCCCCCCCCCCCCCCCCACACACACACACAGTTTTTTTCACTTTTAGATAAATTTATGTAGAAATCTTTTTGACGTTGGATTAAGTGTACTACAGACATGATATTTAATGTGGAATATATTTTCCACATCATTTTTAGTCAGTTTTTTTCCTAATTTGCTGCCTGATGAATGAAAATTAGGATTAAAGTGTGTCTTAATAACTTTTAATAATATCTTTGATGTCATTGTGACATTAGTTCATTTACTGGATTTGCCAGTGAAGCAAACAAAAATACATGGCCTATTCTAAGGGCGTATTCCCATAGATTTTAGATCGATCTATCCCCGTGGGGAGTCTCACTAGATTACTGTCAGATAATCCAGCTTAAATGTCCGTCCCGCCTACTACAAGCTGTAAGGGGGTAATTAACTTTTGTGCCCGCTCGGCTGACAGCTATTTAGCGTGAACCCCCAGGGAGTTAGGTCGATCTAGTTTGGATCTATCTAATCTCTAGGAATGGGGTCTAATACAACAACTATACAATAGCCATTAAACGCGATATTTTGGATCACCATGTTTTCCAAATTATCATCTGTAAAAGAGTTACACGCCCCCGTAAAAGGCCTTCATGTCGGTGTCTAGTCACAGCAATGGTCATGGTCGCTGTTACGCCTGACCTCATCTGGTTGCTACCATAGCTCTCACGCGGCAAGGCATTCATTGAGGTGGGTTTTTTAGAGTTTAATCTTGAATAACATTCTAGGCATCGGTCAAAATATTTGATGACCAAGGTAGCTGGCCATTTCATTGGTTCTGTAAGTTATCTGCTTTTAAGAGTACTCTGTGTGAACCGACAATCTCTTCGTGCAACCTAATATTGTTCCTAAGGTACCCCTTATCAAATGATAACCAAGTTCTTCTCCGACTATATGATGTGGTTCAGGTTTTCATCAATGACTACCATTAGTGTTTTGGCACCAATGTGGTATCTGCTCCAAATATTGACGCTGTCAATGACACTAGTCACACGCTTCGACGTATGTTTCTTCAGGATGTCTGTAAACTCTGTTTCGGCTATTTGATCGGTACTGGTGAAATCTAGCATCATTGAAGAAAGCCACGCGGTTTCAGTGTTCTACCCAGAAATGATGATGGTCCCTAATTTAAAGAGAAACAGACGACGATGTTTTGCTGTTTACAGTGGCTATTTCACAGGTCGTCTGGTATTCCTACTTGTTACAACCAGTTTGGTGTTGGCTAAAGGCCTTGAAAACGCGTTCTTGTGGCAATTTGCCCCTCATTCTGAACTGACTGGGTGAGATTTATTTAGTTGTAGCAGCATATCCGGAAGGACAATGAGTCCTGTACCCTAGTGGTAAGATTTCGGCACATTGGGTGTGGACGCTGTGTAGGTTCATCAGTTAGGTCATAACTCTTTAAAACTATGCCCACCGAACCATTCTGGCACAGATTAACAAATTTTAAAACACTGCTTAACATGCTTTACGCACTTCAAAACTGACTGCAAATTCTTCTATGCAGTAGTTGCCGACGTATGGATACTTTTTTACAGAACCATGCTTCGCCAAAGCCAAGCTTTGACCAGCCCAACTAAATCACTGCATACTACATAATGCGGCAGTGCAACAGACGTGGTAGTCCGTTAATTGGTAGCGACAAACCTGACAACACACTTCTCCATTCAAATATCTTATATGAGATCTGAGATGAGAATGTATTTTACCCACGAATGCCTTTGAAACTGAAATATTCCATATTAAATGTCATGTCTGTATGTCTATATATAACAAGTGGTTATGTGTATGGAACGACAGATATGTAGCGTGCACGGCTGTGTTACTGGCCCCAACCTTTATTCCCTTGCCGTGCGAAATAATTTAAAAGATTCACTGTTTGGATTTCCCCATTCTGTAATTTCAATTCAAATGCCATTAATAAAATAACATGACACATTTGCAGGCATGGAATTTGTGTCACCAAGGAGACGCATGGTATCCGTGTGCACATTAGCTATGTCCTGGGGAATAGGCATGGTGCTTACAACTCCTGTGGCTTATCTTATACGGGACTGGAGATATCTACAGTTGACTGTGGCCTTGCCACCATTCTTATACCTAGGATTCTGGCGGTAGGTTCTTTTTCTCTCTTGCTCTAGGAACTTTTTTATGCTAGCATAAAACACGAGCATGCATTAGTATTTTCATGTAAAATGTATTTAAACGCTAGCATGTGTACATGCATCCATGCATTGTATTGAATGGTGTATATTTATGTTGTGTGTATTTAGGAAGTATTCTGACTTCCAGGCTAATCCCGGAGTCACCTCGTTGGCTGTTATCTCGGGGTAGATACGCAGAAGCTGAGGACATAGTGAGATGGGCGGCTAGAGTGAATAAAAGGGCAATTCCAGAGGTCGGCCAGTTATTCGATGAACACTCTTTACAAATGACCCCTTCTTTAAGTCCTCTTAAAATTCTCCACGCACCAAGACTTATGGCGAGGACAGCAGTGATAATATGCGGCTGGTATGAGACAATTTAACACTTTTTGAATAGAACAAAGGGTACATTACTGACGGTTTAAAAATAGGAAACACATTTTTTCAGGGAAAAAAATTAGTGTGGATCTAAGAGATTTTGGATCGCTCAAATATACGTTACCTTTAAATGGTATTTGTCAAACATGAGACATGATGCTACAACAACACCTACATGTGCCACATATACAGTGATATTTCACTCTACTTGGTTGATTAAAGACATATTTCGTAGAATACATATTTGTGGTTTATGATACTAACGCAATGTTATATTTTAGGATTACAGTTGCAATTTCGTGGTATGGTCTTACACTAAATCAGGGTTCCCTAGATGGAGATATCTTCATCAATGCTCTTATCCTGTCTGTAATCGACATCATAGCTGACGCGTCGATGTTCATCATCAACAAATTCGGAAGAAGAAAAACATACTGTGCCGGCATGATGATCTCTGCTGTGTCCATGTTGACTACAATACCGGTTCATTTCTTTGCAGACAGAGGTATTATTTAAAACTGACTCTGCACGAAATCTGAAACATAATGGGTAATAGACGTATTTGGGACTTCGGCCTAAAATGATTCCTCATACCACATGTTTTTAGACGCATTTTTTTAAATTCTGTATTTCCATCGGTTTAGATGAATAGTAATGTAAAGCAGACTAGGGGTCGTTCGTGTAGGACCTACCTAGATAAAAGAAAATAATGACCTTTATGAATGTTATTGCGCTCCTTCCTTCAATGTTTCAGAGAGTCCTTCTACCAGTACCGCCTTTACAGCACTGTACACTATAGGGAAGTTGGGCGTCAGCAGTAACTTCGCCCTTCTTTTCATGTGGAATGGGGAGTTCTATCCAACAGCCTTACGGAATTTTGGACTAGGTTTAGGATGTACATTTGGTCGTGTTGCGGCTATTGTATCACCTATTGTTATGGTACGCTACCAATTTTCAGTAGTGCAACTGTCAAATTACAAATATTGTCATCAGGCACTTTGTCTTAGCGATATTTGAAATCATGTATCAAAATAACCTAATCCTCAAATCCCAAGTCCTACCCATATTCCCGTCCCCAATTCAATTCTTTATCAAATGTTTTATCGAGTTAATAATTTGAGGCGATATATATTTTTTGACAACCAATTTGGGCGTTCACATCAAGCATTCTCATTTCGATAGGACCAATTCGGAGAACATCCAGTTCTCGGTAGAACTGTTCCTCTTATATTATTTGGCTGCATGACATTGTTCTGTGCTTTGAGTGGTCTATATCTCCCTGAAACCGCCCACAAACACCTGCCAGAGACCTTGGAAGATGCTCAAAACTTTGGAGTAAAACGGTTTGTTATATACTTATCTTGCGACACCTACTTATCTCTTCCCATCATGTCTGTCAGCTGTCTCTTCCACTCTCGCTCTCTCTCTCTCTCTCTCTCTCTCTTCATCTCTCTCTCTCTCTCTCTCTCTCTCTCACACACACACACACACACACACACACACACACACAAACATTGGCAAATGTACAAGTACACACTCACTTCATTTGGTGTGTCAAAACACAAGTTTGTTTCTACATAGAACGGAAACGATTTGTACAATATTTTAAATGTTTAGCTACTTCTCACACAGTCTGATAAGTCAATTGTAGTAGCAGAATACTTTATAAAAAATACATCATTGTTGTTAAAACCGGATAAATATATTTCAGGAGAAAAAGTGGCATCAACCAAAACTCAAACGAGAATGCCTCATCGACATTTTAAATGGTTTCTGAAGTGCAACGACTACAATTTCATGCATGTGGACTGATTTTTGTAGCAGTTTCGTATCTTTGGGTCAGCTGAGCCTGGCACATTGTAGGCCTATATATCACGGTATTTTTAAATTGTTACACTAATGAATGATAGCAAATTAAAATTGCACGTAATAAAAAGAAAAAGGAAGAATGTCAAATTGCAAACATTTTCAACAGGCGTTTCCATGGCACAGTACAAATTTCTTTGCGGCGTGACGTACGCTTTAATACTGGATAAGACATTGAAACCCTCGGCTGCTTATATAACTTTAAACAGAACTACTGAAACCAGAACACAGGACTGTCAGGTTGATTTAAGGCCTCATGATCGCATAAGATACCACATTAAAGCCACTTTTATGTCTCCTCCACCCCAGTGTACCACCAACTTTCATAGCCCAATTCACAACAAGAAAGATGGCAACAAAGAATATAGATGGTTCGAGATTTGGAAAAACAAGGCCACTTTTCTTATATAACCCCATTGTCAGCGAGATTCTCTATAGTAGTTTCTACCTGAAAGAGTGTAAATACTGAAAGGAAGATCATAGACGTTTAAACTGAAACTAAAAAAAATTGAATCGGCGTATCAGCTGCCCAAGTGGTATCCAACAAATTTCGGGGCACTTCGTCCGCCTATGACATCAGTTTTCATACGGAAGGACCCTTTTTGTGCAGTCGCCTTGACGGCTACCAGAGCAAACAAGTAACCTATGGGCAGAAGAAGGTTTGTCAACATGAAATACTAGTAGAAAAAATACTAACCACATTCATGCAACGGTCGGCGGTTAGTCGATCGATCCCTGTTTGAAGTCGTACATAATGTTTCACTGTTGTAAAATGTTATTTACCTTCTGTAACGCTTCAGAAGATCAAATCAACTTCTGAAATTTTCTCATCAAAGGAAAAAAACGAAGAAATTTGATGAACTGAACATTTAAGCTGAAGTCTAGAGAAAATGTTTTTGTTGAATCGTATCGTGCGTGTTAACAGAATGAACTGAGCGCATAATGGGGTCAGGCAGTGACGCCTCCTGATATAAGCACCAACATGTACATGTACCTCAGTTGAGACTACCCCTCTAAGGGAAAATTCAGCATGTGCCGAACGCGCATGTGCGTGAATAAGCTCTGGAGATTGTTGTCCCCATAAAATATCGTTTGACTTCACTGATCTCTATTTTAGCGGAGCTCTTTAGTTACACCTGCACCACCCTTCTTTATCCATGTTAATTGCAAATGAATTCCGCTGTTTTAGGAATCACATGGTGTTTGCAAGGATTGATATCTCAACCAACTTACGTGGTTGTTTGAGTGTCATTACTATCTACATAAATATAACACGGATCACCAAGTCATTGCCTATTTTGGGGGAACTCAGAGTCAAATACGAACATCGGTTTGATTTTTTATTCACATATATACACATTTTCATGTTGTCCACTTGAATGTGAACGCACTGAGTGGTATTGTTCTCTACAACAATCTCAATATTCATATTTAGCTCTGATGCTGTCAAAAGCACACAGGAAAACATTTAAAAAAGATGTACAGAAACGCAGTCCTTTAGGGTGACGTCAAAAGAGATAAGAGTGGGTGTTAAACTGATAATTAATTCACACAGTTAAAACTTTACGACAGTATAATGTTTGTTTTCGACCACTTGGCTTTATTGGAAGTCTTGTGGTACATTTATGATGTTTGTACACTTAAGAATGCGAAGTTTGGATTTTGTTCATGTGTATTGCCTAATGTTCCATAGCAGATTTAACATCTGAAAACAATATAATCCATATTGAATCACCTTGTACGAAATATATTAAATTGCTCTTTGGCTGTTTAGAAATTGCATAGGAAATAAACGGACACCAATCCACGAGCTCATTTAACTCTCTTTTTATCTGATATGCGGGAATGACATCGGAAGTACAACAACTAGTGTCAACCACTTCATTGCGGCTGTTACACCGACATACACGGATTAAACAGCACGCAGACTGCTAGTGATGGAATTCGATGATGTGATCCGACGCGTTGGAGAGTTTGGGAGGACTCAGCTTCGAACGACAATATTTAGTGGTCTAGTGACAATGTCGACAGCCATGCAAATGATGGTAACCGTTTTTATGCAGCAGTTACCGGCGCATAGGTAAAATAAGTGTCAAATGGCACTGGTTTTAGTAGAGTGTTTTCATATTCTTGAAAAACAAGTCGCTTGCTCTCTTGTCTAATAATCATAAATATATCTACTTAAAATCTGCGTTTACGTATGTTTTTCCCATGCACATGTTTTTTTTAATCTTTTGACGTTTTCCATGAAATTAATGCCTATAAAAATTCTGTTAGGGGAATAGAAGTGGGTATCGATGATGGGACGTATCACTCCGTGGGTGAAAATTTCTTCAGCTGTGCGATTCACACTGCTAGTGCTATCTGCAAAATTTGTTTACCCGAAATTGATCTTTGCGATAGGGTTTATCGATGCAGTTCATAGGTTACCTCCGGTGAGATTTTTGTCGCTTTAGACTTGGTGCTGCGAAACAAATATAAAACTACCGATAAAGTCATAATTTGTAGAAGCCAAATCTCAAATAATTCCCAAGCTGTTGCTGATGTTAAAATCGGGCCCACGTGCGATGCCAACATAAAAGCATATGGGGAGGGCTTCGTCTTGATTAGAAAGGGTTGTTAACAAACATTTCGAATTGTCTTTGAAGCATTTCATGATTTTGTCATCGTTTACATATGTATCGCAATACTTCACTTTTCAAATAAGCATTGCAAACATAGCCAATGTTTAATTCAGGGCTTATAATGGGATTTGTAATATCTCAACAAACTATTTGAAAAAGTGATTACGTCTAGGATGCGCATTTTATAACACTTATAATGTACGCCACTTAACAATTCATGTTTTCAGGTGTGCCATTCCAGACTTGGCAAACGATACATTTGAAATCCAGGGTACTTGGCACCAATATCTTATCAACGAAACCATTCCTGTAGACGGGAATGGGGAGTATGAGGGATGTCTGTGGCGTAGTGGAAATGATTTCGGAAATGGTAGTGTTTTGCCGTGCAAGGACTGGGTTTATGATACATCTGTATTCCCCAAAACGTTTCCTACGGAAGTGAGTAGCTCATCGGTTTATTATTGTTGCTAAGATGTGATTTTTTTGTGATACACTGTTTGTCACTGTTGGATCTGTAAAATAATTTGGGTACTAAATAACTTAAATCATGAAACCACCACCACACTTGTTATAACATATTTATATTTTGGATTAATAATGATAGCAACATAATAACTGTTCCTATAACCATCTACAGGCCACATATTAAGACCGTTAATATTGCCGTGGTACTTTTCTTTTTGGCCTCGTTGATGTTTGACTTAGTCAGCCATCAGGAAAAACACTTTATTTTTTTTAACAAATTGTGCCTGATGATTATACATAACAGTAAATTGTATGTTTTCGACCACTTGATTCTGCGAGTAAAGGCCTTGTCTATGTGGTTCAAATATGGCAATTTTGATTGAATCACTGAATATTACACAATGTAGCAGTGCATGGTAGACAGTTGATTGGTAATGTCACACCTGAATACACTAGAGATTGATTGAACCAGAAATGCTTGTTGAACGAGAAATTGATTAAACTAAATTGAAATGAATGGATAATCTCTGTTTGTAATTTCAGTTTGGCCTATTTTGTGACAGTTCCTTGCTAATAAATATGGTAAACGTGGTCTATCTAGCAGGAGTGGCCGTGGGAGCCATTGTCGGTGGTTTGGCAGCAGACTAGTAAGCATGTCGTTAAGCAATTTCATAAAGTACATAAGTTGTCAATTTTAAATAAATTACGCCGTTTTTGGATCTTTTAGATCAGGCAGTTTATGCTTGCCTTAATACTCGCAGGATGTTTGTTCAAATAAAATTGGAGACACAAAGTTATTATATCATCATTCTCTGCTCACATAAACTTTTGGGCTCTTGTATCTCAAACTACAAGACGTTATCTCTTTAACGTGGTATTGTAAGCAATAACAAGTTATCAACTGTTCATTAGTATGTCATAAAAAGACTCGCAAATGTAAAATCAAAATAATTAAAGATTTTAATGTATAATTTTTGGTGTTGAAAAGTTCCAATGCCAATGCAAAAAAAAATAAATAAATAAATAAATAATGATAGGCTGTTGTATTACATATATTAGAATGAATGATGTCAATCCCCCACGCACTTCACAAAACATTTAATAAGAATTAATCAAATACTGTATATCAGTTAGCAATATTTCCATCTTGGTTGACCACAACAAACCGAAAACATATTTGCACAGATCTAACCGCGCTTGTGCATGCCAGTGTCATATACGGCTACTGTAGCCCACGGTAGACATAAAACTGTAGCCACAGACGTATTTTCCGAATATTGAGAACTCAGGTTATTTGTTTCTTTCATAATAGAAGTACATGTAGTTTCATAACAGTTTCTTTCAAAATTATGCTCAACTTTCGTCTCTGCAGGTATTTTTATTTCCTCATTTGTATAAATTTCATCTAAAATGATATATATGTATCATTTAATTGTATTCAGAGAATTTCTTTAAGATAAATGGCACTTAGTACATTTGGTTTGGTGATATATCTAGACTCCATTATAGGGATATTATACGCTTTTCCATTTTTCAATTTCCTGTTTTCAGTATTGGGCGCAAGTGGGTATCCTTCAT